>NC_134429.1:9756676-11006676 GCF_030867145.1 Opisthocomus hoazin
GTCTTGCCACCTCAAACTTCAAAAGCATGCTGGGAAAGTGGATTGTCCCTGCCAGGCTCCTTTCACAGCTATGCTCTTAAAATGTGAATGTCTGCATATAGCTGTCAGCCAGAAGGGGCTAGCCTGGAAAGCTTTGCTCAGCCTCATCTGCCCATGGCACTGCTCGCACAGAGGCCCAGAGACTGGGGCTGCTTGCTTGTCTTGCCACTTGAAACTTCAAACGCATGCTGGGAATGTGGATTGTGCCTGCCAGGCTCCTTTCACAGCCATGCTCTTAAAATGAGGTGTCTGCATATAGCTGGCAGCCAGAAGGGGCTAGCCTGGAAAGCTGTTGCTCAACCTCATCTGCCCATGGCACTGCTCGCACAGAGGCACAGAGACTGGGGCTGCTTGCTTGTCTTGCCACCTCAAACTTCAAACGTACCCTGGGAATGGTGGTGTCCCAGCCAGGCTCCTTTACCAGCCCTGCTCCGGAAGTGCGAACGTCTGCAGATAGCTGGCAGGCAGAAGGGGCTAGCCTGGAAAGCTGTTGCTCAACCTCATCTGCTCATGGCACTGCTCACACAGAGACTGGGGCTGCTTGCTTGTCTTGCCACTTGAAAATTCAAACGTAGCCTTAGAATGGTGGTGTCCCTGCCAGGCTCCTTTCGCAGCCATGCTCTTAAAATGCGAACGTCTGCAGATAGCTGGCAGCCAGAAGGGGCTAGCCTGGAAAGCTGTTGCTCAGCCTCATCTGCCCATGGCACTGCTCGCACAGAGGCACAGAGACTGGGGCTGCTTGCTTGTCTTGTCACCTCAAACTTCAAACGTAGCCTGGGAATGGTGGTGTCCCAGCCAGGCTCCTTTACCAGACCTGCTCTTAAAACGCAAATGTCTGCAGGTAGCTGACAGCCACAAGGGGCTAGCCTGGAAAGCTGTTGCTCAGCCTCATCTGCTCATGGCACTGCTCACACAGAGACTGGGGCTGCTTGCTTATCTTGCCACTTGAAACTTCAAACGCATGTGGGGAATGTGGGTTGTCCCTGCCAGGCTCCTTTACAAGCCCTGCTCCGAAAGTGCGAACGTCTGCAGATAGCTGTCAGCCAGAAGGGGCTAGCCTGGAAAGCTGTTGCTCAGCCTCATCTGTCCATGGCATTGCTTGCACAGAGGCACAGAAAATGGGGCTGCTTGATTGTCTTGCCACCTCAAACTTCAAAGGCATGCTGGGAAAGTGGATTGTCCCTGCCAGGCTCCTTTCACAGCGATGCTCTTAAAATGAGAATGTCTGCATATAGCTGTCAGCCAGAAGGGGCTAGCCTGAAAGCTGTCGCTCAGCCTCATCTGCTCATGGCACTGCTCGCACAGAGGCACAGAGACTGGGGCTGATTGCTTGTCTTGCCACCCCAATCTTCAAATATAGCCTGGGAAAGTTGGTGTCCCTGCTAGGCTTGCTTCGCAGCCCTGCTCTTGAAATGCGAACGTCTGCAGATAGCAGGCAGCCAGAAGGGGCTAGCCTGGAAAGCTGTTGCTCAGCCTCATCTGCCCATGGCACTGCTCGCACAGAGGCACAGAGACTTGGGCTGCTTGCTTGTCTTGCCACCTCAAACTTCAAACGTAACCTGGGAATGGTGGTGTCCCTGCCAGTCTCCTTTTGCAGCCCTGCTCCAAAAGTGCAAACGTCTGCAGATAGCTGGCAGCCAGAAGGGGCTAGCCTGGAAAGCTGTTGCTCAGCCTCATCTGCCCATGGCACTGTTCACATAGAGGCACAGAGACTGGGGCTGCTTGCTTGTCTTGCCACCTCAAACTTCAAACGCATGTGGGTAATGGTAGTGTCCCAGCCAGGCTCCTTTACCAGCCCTGCTCCGGAAATGCGAACGTCTGCAGATAGCTGGCAGGCAGAAGGGGCTAGCCTGGAAAGCTGTTGCTCAACCTCATCTGCTCATGGCACTGCTCACACAGAGACTGGGGCTGCTTGCTTGTCTTGCCACTTGAAAATTCAAATGTAGCGTTAGAATGGTGGTGTCCCTGCCAGGCTCCTTTCGCAGCCATGCTCTTAAAATGCGAACGTCTGCAGATAGCTGGCAGCCAGAAGGGGCTAGCCTGGAAAACTGTTGCTCAGCCTCATCTGCTCATGGCACTGCTCGCAAAGAGGCACAGAGAATGGGGTGCTTGCTTATCTTGCCACTTGAAACTTCAAACGCATGTCGGGAATGTGTGTTGTCCCTGCCAGGCTCCTTTACCAGCCCTGCTCCTAAACTGCGAACGTCTGCAGAAGCTGATAGCCAGAAGGGGCTAGCCTGGAAAGCTGTTGCTCAGCCTCATCTGCCCATGGCAGTGCTCGCACAGAGGCCCAGAGACTGGGACTGCTTGCTTGTCTTGCCACCTCCAACTTCAAGCGTAGCCTTAGAATGGTGGTGTCCCTGCCAGGCTCCTTTACCAGCCCTGCTCTTAAAATGCCAACGTCTGCAGGTAGCTGTCAGCCAGAAGGGGCTAGCCTGGAAAGCTGTTGCTCAGCCTCATCTGCTCATGGCACTGCTCGCACAGATGCCCAGAGACTGGGGCTGCTTGCTTGTCTTGCCACCTCAAACTTCAAACGTAACCTGGGAATGGTGGTGTCCCAGCCAGGCTCCTTTCGCAGCCCTGCTCCGAAAGTGCGAACGTCTGCAGATAGCTGGCAGCCAGAAGGGGCTAGCCTGGAAAGCTGTTGCTCAGCCTCATCTGCCAATGGAACTGCTCACACATAGACTGGGGCTGCTTGCTTCTCTTGCCACCTCAAACTTCAAACGTAGCCTGGGAATGGTGGTGTCCCAGCCAGGCTCCTTTACCAGCCCTGCTCCAAAACTGCGAACGTCTGCAGAAGCTGATAGCCAGAAGGGGCTAGCCTGGAAAGCTGTTGCTCAGCCTCATCTGCCCATGGCAGTGCTCGCACAGAGACACATAGAATGGGGCTGCTTGCTTTTCTTGCCACTTGAAAATTCAAACGCATGCTGGGAACGTGGTTTGTCCCTGCCAGGCTCCTTTCACAGCCATGCTCTTAAAATGAGAATGTCTGCAGATAGCTGTCAGCCAGAAGGGGCTAGCCTGGAAAGCTGTTGCTCAGCCTCATCTGCCCATGGCAGTGCTCGCACAGAGGCCCAGAGACTGGGACTGCTTGCTTGTCTTGCCACCTCAAACTTCAAACGTAACCTGGGAATGGTGGTGTCCCAGCCAGGCTCCTTTCGCAGCCCTGCTCCGAAAGTGCGAACGTCTGCAGATAGCTGGCAGCCAGAAGGGGCTAGCCTGGAAAGCTGTTGCTCAGCCTCATCTGCCCATGGCACTGCTCGCACAGAGGCACAGAGACTGGGGCTGCTTGCTTGTCTTGCCACCCCAATCTTCAAACGTAGCCTGGGAAATTTGTTGTCACAGTCAGGCTCATTTCCCAGCCCTGCTCCGAAAGTGCGAACGTCTGCAGATAGCTGGCAGCCAAAGGGGCTAGCCTGGAAAGCTGTTGCTCAGCCTCATCTGTCCATGGAACTGTTCGCATAGAGGCACAGAGTCTGGTGCTTCTTGCTTATCTTGCCACTTGAAACTTCAAACGCATGTGGGGAATGTGGATTGTCCGTGCCAGGCTCCTTTACCAGCCCTGCTCTTAAAATGCAAACGTCTGCAGGTTGCTGGCAGCCAGAAGGGGCTAGCCTGGAAAGCTGTTTCTCAGCCTCATCTGCCCATGGCACTGCTCGCACAGAGGCTCAGAGACTGGGGCTGCTTGCTTGTCTTGCCACCTCAAACTTCAAATGTAGCATGGGAAAGTTTGTGTCCTAGCCAGGCTCCTTTACCAGCCCTGCTCCGAAAGTGCGAACGTCTGCAGATAGCTGGCAGCCAGAAGGGGCTAGCCTGGAAAGCTGTTGCTCAGCCTCATCTGCTCATGGCACTGCTCACACAGAGACTGGGGCTGCTTGCTTGTCTTGCCACTTGAAAATTCAAACGTAGCCTTAGAATGGTGGTGTCCCTGCCAGGCTCCTTTTGCAGCCATGCTCTTAAAATGCGAACGTCTGCAGATAGCTGGCAGCCAGAAGGGGCTAGCCTGGAAAGCTGTTGCTCAGCCTCATCTGCCCATGGCACTGCTCGCACAGAGGCACAGAGACTGGGGCTGATTGCTTGTCTTGCCACCCCAATCTTCAAATATAGCCTGGGAAAGTTGGTGTCCCTGCTAGGCTCGTTTCGCAGCCCTGCCCTTGAAATGCGAACGTCTGCAGATAGCAGGCAGCCAGAAGGGGCTAGCCTGGAAAGGTGTTGCTCAGCCTCATCTGCCCATGGCACTGTTCGCATAGAGGCACAGAGAATGGGGCTTCTTGCTTATCTTGCCACTTGAAACTTCAAACGCATGTGGGGAATGTGGGTTGTCCCTGCCAGGCTCCTTTCGCAGCCCTGCTTCGAAAGTGCGAACGTCTGCAGATAGCTGGCAGCCAGAAGGGGCTAGCCTGGAAAGCTGTTTCTCAGCCTCATCTGCCCATGGCACTGCTCGCACAGAGGCACAGAGACTGGGGCTGCTTGCTTGTCTTGCCACCTCAAACTTCAAACGTAACCTGGGAATGGTGGTGTCCCTTCCAGGCTCCTTTCGCAGTCCTGCTCTAAAAGTGCAAACGTCTGCAGATAGCTGGCAGCCAGAAGGGGCTAGCCTGGAAAGCTGTTGCTCAGCCTCATCTGCCCATGGCACTGTTCGCATAGAGGCACAGAGACTGAGGCTTCTTGCTTATCTTGCCACTTGAAACTTCAAACGCATGTGGGGAATGTGGGTTTTCCCTGCCAGGCTCCTTTACCAGCCCTGCTCCGAAAGTGCGAACGTCTGCAGATAGCTGGCAGCCAGAAGGGGCTAGCCTGGAAAGCTGTTGCTCAGCCTCATCTGCCCATGGCACTGCTCGCACAGAGGCACAGAGAATAGGGCTGCTTGCTTGTCTTGCCACTTGAAACTTCAAAAGCATGCTGGGAATGTGGATAGTCCCTGCCAGGCTCCTTTCACCGCCATGCTCTTAAAATGAGAATGTCTGCAGATAGCTGTCAGCCAGAAGGTGCTAGCCTGGAAAGCTGTTTCTCAGCCTCATCTGCCCATGGCACTGCTCGCACAGAGGACCAGAGACTGGGGCTGCTTGCTTGTCTTGCCACCTCAAACTTCAAACGTAACCTGGAATGGTGGTTTCCCAGCCAGGCTCCTTTACCAGCCCTGCTCCGGAAGTGCGAACGTCTGCAGATAGCTGGCAGCCAGAAGGGGCTAGCCTGGAAAGCTGTTGCTCAGCCTCATCTGCTCATGGCACTGCTCGCACAGAGGCACAGAGACTGGGGCTGCTTGCTTGTCTTGCCACCTCAAAATTCAAACGTAGCCTGGGAAAGTTGGTGTCCCATCCAGGCTCCTTTCGCAGCCCTGCTCCGAAAGTGCGAACGTCTGCAGATAGCTGGCAGCCAGAAGGGGCTAGCCTGGAAAGCTGTTGCTCAGCCTCATCTGCCCATGGCACTGCTCGCACAGAGGCACAGAGACTGGGACTGCTTGCTTGTCTTGTCACTTGAAACTTCAAACGCATGCTGGGAATGTGGATTGTCCCTGCCAGGCTCCTTTACCAGCCATGCTCTTAAAATGAGAATGTCTGCAGATAGCTGTCAGGCAGAAGGTGCTAGCCTGGAAAGCTGTTTCTCAGCCTCATCTGCCCATGGCACTGCTCGCACAGAGGCTCAGAGACTGGGGCTGCTTGCTTGTCTTGCCACCTGAATCTTCAAACGTAGCCTGGGAAATTTGTTGTCACAGTCAGGCTCATTTCCCAGCCCTGCTCCGAAAGTGCGAACGTCTGCAGATAGCTGGCAGCCAGAAGGGACTAGCCTGGAAAGCTGTTGCTCAGCCTCATCTGTCCATGGCACTGTTCGCATAGAGGCACAGAGTCTGGTGCTTCTTGCTTATCTTGCCACTTGAAACTTCAAACGCATGTGGGGAATGTGGATTGTCCCAGCCAGGCTCCTTTACCAGCCCTGCTCTTAAAATGCAAACGTCTGCAGGTAGCTGGCAGCCAGAAGGGGCTAGCCTGGAAAGCTGTTTCTCAGCCTCATCTGCCCATGGCACTGCTCGCACAGAGGCTCAGAGACTGGGGCTGCTTGCTTGTCTTGCCACCTCAAACTTCAAATGTAGCATGGGAAAGTTTCTGTCCTAGCCAGGCTCCTTTCGCAGCCCTGCTCCGAAAGTGCGAACGTCTGCAGATAGCTGGCAGCCAGAAGGGGCTAGCCTGGAAAGCTGTTGCTCAGCCTCATCTGCTCATGGCACTGCTCACACAGAGACTGGGGCTGCTTGCTTGTCTTGCCACTTGAAAATTCAAACGTAGCCTTAGAATGGTGGTGTCCCTGCCAGGCTCCTTTCGCAGCCATGCTCTTAAAATGCGAACGTCTGCAGATAGCTGGCAGGCAGAAGGGGCTAGCCTGGAAAGCTGTTGCTCAGCCTCATCTGCCCATGGCACTGCTCGCACAGAGGCACAGAGACTAGGGCTGATTGCTTGTCTTGCCACCCCAATCTTCAAATATAGCCTGGGAAAGTTGGTGTCCCTGCTAGGCTCGTTTCGCAGCCCTGCCCTTGAAATGCGAATGTCTGCAGATAGCAGGCAGCCAGAAGGGGCTAGCCTGGAAAGCTGTTGCTCAGCCTCATCTGCCCATGGCACTGTTCGCATAGAGGCACAGAGAATGGGGCTGCTTGCTTATCTTGCCACTTGAAACTTCAAACGTAGCCTTAGAATGGTTGTGTCCCTGCCAGGCTCCTTTCGCAGCCATGCTCTTGAAATGCGAACATCTGCAGATAGCTGGCAGCCAGAAGGGGCTAGCCTGGAAAGGTGTTGCTCAGCCTGATCTGCCCATGGCACTGCTCGCACAGAGGCACAGAGACTGGGGCTGCTTGCTTGTCTTGCCACCTCAATCTTCAAACGTAGCCTGGGAAAGCTGGTGTCCCAGCCAGGCTCCTTTCGCAGCCCTGCTCCGAAAGTGCGAACGTCTGCAGATAGCTGGCAGCCAGAAGGGGCTAGCCTGGAAAGCTGTTGCTCAGCCTCATCTGCCCATGGCACTGCTCGCACAGAGGCACAGAGAATGGGACTGCTTGCTTGTCTTGCCACCTCAAACTTCAAATGTAGCATGGGAAAGTTTGTGTCCCAGCCAGGCTCCTTTCGCAGCCCTGCTCCGAAAGTGCGAACGTCTGCAGATAGCTGGCAGCCAGAAGGGGCTAGCCTGGAAAGCTGTTGCTCAGCCTCATCTGCCAATGGAACTGCTCACACATAGACTGGGGCTGCTTGCTTCTCTTGCCACCTGAAACTTCAAACGTAGCCTGGGAATGGTGGTGTCCCAGCCAGGCTCCTTTACCAGCCCTGCTCCAAAACTGCGAACGTCTGCAGAAGCTGATAGCCAGAAGGGGCTAGCCTGGAAAGCTGTTGCTCAGCCTCATCTGCCCATGGCAGTGCTCGCACAGAGGCACATAGAATGGGGCTGCTTGCTTTTCTTGCCACTTGAAAATTCAAACGCATGCTGGGAACGTGGTTTGTCCCTGCCAGGCTCCTTTCACAGCCATGCTCTTAAAATGAGAATGTCTGCAGATAGCTGTCAGCCAGAAGGGGCTAGCCTGGAAAGCTGTTGCTCAGCCTCATCTGCCCATGGCACTGCTCGCACAGAGGCACAGAGACTGGGGCTGCTTGCTTGTCTTGCCACCCCAATCTTCAAACGTAGCCTGGGAAATTTGTTGTCACAGTCAGGCTCATTTCCCAGCCCTGCTCCGAAAGTGCGAACGTCTGCAGATAGCTGGCAGCCAAAGGGGCTAGCCTGGAAAGCTGTTGCTCAGCCTCATCTGTCCATGGAACTGTTCGCATAGAGGCACAGAGTCTGGTGCTTCTTGCTTATCTTGCCACTTGAAACTTCAAACGCATGTGGGGAATGTGGATTGTCCCTGCCAGGCTCCTTTACCAGCCCTGCTCTTAAAATGCAAACGTCTGCAGGTTGCTGGCAGCCACAAGGGGCTAGCCTGGAAAGCTGTTTCTCAGCCTCATCTGCCCATGGCACTGCTCGCACAGAGGCTCAGAGACTGGGGCTGCTTGCTTGTCTTGCCACCTCAAACTTCAAATGTAGCATGGGAAAGTTTGTGTCCTAGCCAGGCTCCTTTACCAGCCCTGCTCCGAAAGTGCGAACGTCTGCAGATAGCTGGCAGCCAGAAGGGGCTAGCCTGGAAAGCTGTTGCTCAGCCTCATCTGCTCATGGCACTGCTCACACAGAGACTGGGGCTGCTTGCTTGTCTTGCCACTTGAAAATTCAAACGTAGCCTTAGAATGGTGGTGTCCCTGCCAGGCTCCTTTTGCAGCCATGCTCTTAAAATGCGAACGTCTGCAGATAGCTGGCAGCCAGAAGGGGCTAGCCTGGAAAGCTGTTGCTCAGCCTCATCTGCCCATGGCACTGCTCGCACAGAGGCACAGAGACTGGGGCTGATTGCTTGTCTTGCCACCCCAATCTTCAAATATAGCCTGGGAAAGTTGGTGTCCCTGCTAGGCTCGTTTCGCAGCCCTGCCCTTGAAATGCGAACGTCTGCAGATAGCAGGCAGCCAGAAGGGGCTAGCCTGGAAAGGTGTTGCTCAGCCTCATCTGCCCATGGCACTGTTCGCATAGAGGCACAGAGAATGGGGCTTCTTGCTTATCTTGCCACTTGAAACTTCAAACGCATGTGGGGAATGTGGGTTGTCCCTGCCAGGCTCCTTTCGCAGCCCTGCTTCGAAAGTGCGAACGTCTGCAGATAGCTGGCAGCCAGAAGGGGCTAGCCTGGAAAGCTGTTTCTCAGCCTCATCTGCCCATGGCACTGCTCGCACAGAGGCACAGAGACTGGGGCTGATTGCTTGTCTTGCCACCTCAAACTTCAAACGTAACCTGGGAATGGTGGTGTCCCTTCCAGGCTCCTTTCGCAGTCCTGCTCTAAAAGTGCAAACGTCTGCAGATAGCTGGCAGCCAGAAGGGGCTAGCCTGGAAAGCTGTTGCTCAGCCTCATCTGCCCATGGCACTGTTCGCATAGAGGCACAGAGACTGAGGCTTCTTGCTTATCTTGCCACTTGAAACTTCAAACGCATGTGGGGAATGTGGGTTTTCCCTGCCAGGCTCCTTTACCATCCCTGCTCCGAAAGTGCGAACGTCTGCAGATAGCTGGCAGCCAGAAGGGGCTAGCCTGGAAAGCTGTTGCTCAGCCTCATCTGCCCATGGCACTGCTCGCACAGAGGCACAGAGAATAGGGCTGCTTGCTTGTCTTGCCACTTGAAACTTCAAAAGCATGCTGGGAATGTGGATAGTCCCTGCCAGGCTCCTTTCACAGCCATGCTCTTAAAATGAGAATGTCTGCAGATAGCTGTCAGCCAGAAGGTGCTAGCCTGGAAAGCTGTTTCTCAGCCTCATCTGCCCATGGCACTGCTCGCACAGAGGACCAGAGACTGGGGCTGCTTGCTTGTCTTGCCACCTCAAACTTCAAACGTAACCTGGAATGGTGGTTTCCCAGCCAGGCTCCTTTACCAGCCCTGCTCCGGAAGTGCGAACGTCTGCAGATAGCTGGCAGCCAGAAGGGGCTAGCCTGGAAAGCTGTTGCTCAGCCTCATCTGCTCATGGCACTGCTCGCACAGAGGCACAGAGACTGGGGCTGCTTGCTTGTCTTGCCACCTCAAAATTCAAACGTAGCCTGGGAAAGTTGGTGTCCCATCCAGGCTCCTTTCGCAGCCCTGCTCCGAAAGTGCGAACGTCTGCAGATAGCTGGCAGCCAGAAGGGGCTAGCCTGGAAAGCTGTTGCTCAGCCTCATCTGCCCATGGCACTGCTCGCACAGAGGCACAGAGACTGGGACTGCTTGCTTGTCTTGTCACTTGAAACTTCAAACGCATGCTGGGAATGTGGATTGTCCCTGCCAGGCTCCTTTACCAGCCATGCTCTTAAAATGAGAATGTCTGCAGATAGCTGTCAGGCAGAAGGTGCTAGCCTGGAAAGCTGTTTCTCAGCCTCATCTGCCCATGGCACTGCTCGCACAGAGGCTCAGAGACTGGGGCTGCTTGCTTGTCTTGCCACCTGAATCTTCAAACGTAGCCTGGGAAATTTGTTGTCACAGTCAGGCTCATTTCCCAGCCCTGCTCCGAAAGTGCGAACGTCTGCAGATAGCTGGCAGCCAGAAGGGACTAGCCTGGAAAGCTGTTGCTCAGCCTCATCTGTCCATGGCACTGTTCGCATAGAGGCACAGAGTCTGGTGCTTCTTGCTTATCTTGCCACTTGAAACTTCAAACGCATGTGGGGAATGTGGATTGTCCCAGCCAGGCTCCTTTACCAGCCCTGCTCTTAAAATGCAAACGTCTGCAGGTAGCTGGCAGCCAGAAGGGGCTAGCCTGGAAAGCTGTTTCTCAGCCTCATCTGCCCATGGCACTGCTCGCACAGAGGCTCAGAGACTGGGGCTGCTTGCTTGTCTTGCCACCTCAAACTTCAAATGTAGCATGGGAAAGTTTCTGTCCTAGCCAGGCTCCTTTCGCAGCCCTGCTCCGAAAGTGCGAACGTCTGCAGATAGCTGGCAGCCAGAAGGGGCTAGCCTGGAAAGCTGTTGCTCAGCCTCATCTGCTCATGGCACTGCTCACACAGAGACTGGGGCTGCTTGCTTGTCTTGCCACTTGAAAATTCAAACGTAGCCTTAGAATGGTGGTGTCCCTGCCAGGCTCCTTTCGCAGCCATGCTCTTAAAATGCGAACGTCTGCAGATAGCTGGCAGCCAGAAGGGGCTAGCCTGGAAAGCTGTTGCTCAGCCTCATCTGCCCATGGCACTGCTCGCACAGAGGCACAGAGACTAGGGCTGATTGCTTGTCTTGCCACCCCAATCTTCAAATATAGCCTGGGAAAGTTGGTGTCCCTGCTAGGCTCGTTTCGCAGCCCTGCCCTTGAAATGCGAATGTCTGCAGATAGCAGGCAGCCAGAAGGGGCTAGCCTGGAAAGCTGTTGCTCAGCCTCATCTGCCCATGGCACTGTTCGCATAGAGGCACAGAGAATGGGGCTGCTTGCTTATCTTGCCACTTGAAACTTCAAACGTAGCCTTAGAATGGTTGTGTCCCTGCCAGGCTCCTTTCGCAGCCATGCTCTTGAAATGCGAACATCTGCAGATAGCTGGCAGCCAGAAGGGGCTAGCCTGGAAAGGTGTTGCTCAGCCTCATCTGCCCATGGCACTGCTCGCACAGAGGCACAGAGACTGGGGCTGCTTGCTTGTCTTGCCACCTCAATCTTCAAACGTAGCCTGGGAAAGCTGGTGTCCCAGCCAGGCTCCTTTCGCAGCCCTGCTCCGAAAGTGCGAACGTCTGCAGATAGCTGGCAGCCAGAAGGGGCTAGCCTGGAAAGCTGTTGCTCAGCCTCATCTGCCCATGGCACTGCTCGCACAGAGGCACAGAGAATGGGACTGCTTGCTTGTCTTGCCACCTCAAACTTCAAATGTAGCATGGGAAAGTTTGTGTCCCAGCCAGGCTCCTTTCGCAGTCCTGCTCCGAAAGTGCGAACGTCTGCAGATAGCTGGCAGCCAGAAGGGGCTAGCCTGGAAAGCTGTTGGTCAGCCTCATCTGCTCATGGCACTGCTCACACAGAGACTGGGGCTGCTTGCTTGTCTTGCCACTTGAATATTCAAACGCATGTGGGGAATGTGGGTTGTGCCTGCCAGGCTCCTTTCGCAGCCCTGCTCCGAAAGTGCGAACGTCTGCAGATAGCTGGCAGCCAGAAGGGACTAGCCTGGAAAGCTGTTGCTCAGCCTCATCTGCCCATGGCACTGCTCGCACAGAGGCACAGAGACTGGGGCTGCTTGCTTGTCTTGCCACTTGAAACTTCAAAAGCATGCTGGGAATGTGGACTGTCCCTGCCAGGCTCCTTTCACAGCCATGCTCTTAAAATGAGAATGTCTGCAGATAGCTGTCAGCCAGAAGGGGCTAGCGTCGAAAGCTGTTGCTCAGCCTCATCTGCCCATGGCAGTGCTCGCACAGAGGCCCAGAGACTGGGGCTGCTTGCTTGTCTTGCCACCTCAAACTTCAAACGTAACCTGGAATGGTGGTTTCCCAGCCAGGCTCCTTTACCAGCCCTGCTCCGGAAGTGCGAACGTCTGCAGATAGCTGGCAGCCAGAAGGGGCTAGCCTGGAAAGCTGTTGCTCAGCCTCATCTGCTCATGGCACTGCTCGCACAGAGGCACAGAGACTGGGGCTGCTTGCTTGTCTTGCCACCTCAAAATTCAAACGTAGCCTGGGAAAGTTGGTGTCCCATCCAGGCTCCTTTCGCAGCCCTGCTCCGAAAGTGCGAACGTCTGCAGATAGCTGGCAGCCAGAAGGGGCTAGCCTGGAAAGCTGTTGCTCAGCCTCATCTGCCCATGGCACTGCTCGCACAGAGGCACAGAGACTGGGGCTGCTTGCTTGTCTTGTCACTTGAAACTTCAAACGCATGCTGGGAATGTGGATTGTCCCTGCCAGGCTCCTTTAACAGCCATGCTCTTAAAATGAGAATGTCTGCAGATAGCTGTCAGGCAGAAGGGGCTAGCCTGGAAAGCTGTTGCTCAGCCTCATCTGCCCATGGCACTGCTCGCACAGAGGCACAGAGACTGGGACTGCTTGCTTGTCTTGCCACCTCAAACTTCAAATGTAGCATGGGAAAGTTGGTGTCCCAGCCAGGCTCCTTTCGCAGTCCTGCTCCAAAAGTGCAAACTTCTGCAGATAGCTGGCAGCCAGAAGGGGCTAGCCTGGAAAGCTGTTGCTCAGCCTCATCTGCTCATGGCACTGCTCGCACAGAGGCACAGAGACTGGGGCTGATTGCTTGTCTTGCAACCCCAATCTTCACATATAGCCTGGGAAAGTTGTTGTCCCAGCCAGGCTCGTTTCGCAGCCCTGCTCTTGAAATGCGAACGTCTGCAGATAGCTGGCAGCCAGAAGGGGCTAGCCTGGAAAGCTGTTGCTCAGCCTCATCTGCCCATGGCACTGTTCGCATAGAGGCACAGAGAATGGGGCTTCTTGCTTATCTTGCCACTTGAAACTTCAAACGTAGCCTTAGAATGGTGGTGTCCCTGCCAGGCTCCTGTCGCAGCCATGCTCTTAAAATGCGAACGTCTGCAGATAGCTGGCAGCCAGAAGGGGCTAGCCTGGAAAGGTGTTGCTCAGCCTCATCTGCTCATGGCACTGCTCGCACAGAGGCACAGAGACTGGGGCTGCTTGCTTGTCTTGCCACCTCAGTCTTCACATATAGCCTGGGAAAGTTGTTGTCCCAGCCAGGCTCCTTTCGCAGCCCTGCTCCGAAAGTGCGAACGTCTGCAGATAGCTGGCAGCCAGAAGGGGCTAGCCTGGAAAGCTGTTGCTCAGCCTCATCTGCCCATGGCACTGCTCGCACAGAGGCACAGAGAACGGGACTGCTTGCTTGTCTTGCCACCTCAAACTTCAAATGTAGCATGGGAAAGTTTGTGTCCCAGCCAGGCTCCTTTCGCAGTCCTGCTCCGAAAGTGCGAACGTCTGCAGATAGCTGGCAGCCAGAAGGGGCTAGCCTGGAAAGCTGTTGCTCAGCCTCATCTGCTCATGGCACTGCTCACACAGAGACTGGGGCTGCTTGCTTGTGTTGCCACTTGAATATTCAAACGCATGTGGGGAATGTGAGTTGTCCCTGCCAGGCTCCTTTCGCAGCCCTGCTCCGAAAGTGCGAACGTCTGCAGATAGCTGGCAGCCAGAAGGGGCTAGCCTGGAAAGCTGTTGCTCAGCCTCATCTGCCCATGGCACTGTTCGCATAGAGGCACAGAGACTGGGGCTTCTTGCTTATCTTGCCACTTGAAACTTCAAACGCATGTGGGGAATGTGGGTTTTCCCTGCCAGGCTCCATTACCAGCCCTGCTCCGAAATTGCGAATGTCTGCAGATAGCTGGCAGCCAGAAGGGGCTAGCGTGGAAAGCTGTTGCTCAGCCTCATCTGCTCATGGCACTGCTCGCACAGAGGCACAGAGACTGGGGCTGCTTGCTTGTCTTGCCACCTCAAAATTCAAACGTAGCCTGGGAAAGTTGGTGTCCCAGCCAGGCTCCTTTACCAGCCCTGCTCCGAAAGTGCGAACGTCTGCAGATAGCTGGCAGCCAGAAGGGGCTAGCCTGGAAAGCTGTTGCTCAGCCTCATCTGCTCATGGCACTGCTCGCACAGAGGCACAGAGACTGGGGCTGCTTGCTTGTCTTGTCACTTGAAACTTCAAATGCATGCTGGGAATGTGGATTGTCCCTGCCAGGCTCCTTTAACAGCCATGCTCTTAAAATGAGAATGTCTGCAGATAGCTGTCAGGCAGAAGGGGCTAGCCTGGAAAGCTGTTGCTCAGCCTCATCTGCCCATGGCACTGCTCGCACAGAGGCACAGAGACTGGGACTGCTTGCTTGTCTTGCCACCTCAAACTTCAAATGTATCATGGAAAAATTGGTGTCCCAGCCAGGCTCCTGTCGCAGTCCTGCTCCAAAAGTGCAAACGTCTGCAGATAGCTGGCAGCCAGAAGGGGCTAGCCTGGAAAGCTGTTGCTCAGCCTCATCTGCTCATGGCACTGCTCGCACAGAGGCACAGAGACTGGGGCTGCTTGCTTGTCTTGCCACCCAATCTTCACTTATAGCCTGGGAAAGCTGGTGTCCCAGACAGGCTCCTTTCGCAGCCCTGCTCCGAAAGTGCGAACGTCTGCAGATAGCTGTCAGCCAGAAGGGGCTAGCCTGGAAAGCTGTTGCTCAGCCTCATCTGCCCATGGCACTGTTCGCATAGGGGCACAGAGACTGGGGCTTCTTGCTTATCTTGCCACTTGAAACTTCAAACGCATGTGGGGAATGTGGGTTGTCCCTGCCAGGCTCCTTTACAAGCCCTGCTCCGAAAGTGCGAACGTCTGCAGATAGCTGGCAGCCAGAAGGGGCTAGCCTGGAAAGCTGTTGCTCAGCCTCATCTGTCCATGGCATTGCTTGCACAGAGGCACAGAGACTGGGGCTGCTTGCTTGTCTTGCCACCTCAAACTTCAAACGTAGCCTGGGAATGGTGGTGTCCCAGCCAGGCTCATTTACCTGCCCTGCTCTTAAAACGCAAACGTCTGCAGGTAGCTGGCAGCCAGAAGGGGCTAGCCTGGAAAGCTGTTGCTCAGCCTCATCTGCTCATGGCACTGCTCACACAGAGACTGGGGCTGCTTGCTTGTCTTGCCACCTCAAACTTCAAATGCAGCCTGGGAAAGTTGGTGTCCCTGCTAGGCTCGTTTCGCAGCCCTGCTCTTGAAATGCGAACGTCTGCAGATAGCTGGCAGCCAGAAGGGGCTAGCCTGGAAAGCTGTTGCTCAGCCTCATCTGCCCATGGCACTGTTCGCATAGAGGCACAGAGAATGGGGCTTCTTGCTTATCTTGCCACTTGAAACTTCAAACGCATGTGGGGAATGTGGGTTGTCCCTGCCAGGCTCCTTTACAAGCCCTGCTCCGAAAGTGCGAACGTCTGCAGATAGCTGGCAGCCAGAAGGGGCTAGCCTGGAAAGCTGTTGCTCAGCCTCATCTGTCCATGGCATTGCTTGCACAGAGACTGGGGCTGCTTGCTTGTCTTGCCACCTCAAACTTCAAACGTAGCCTGGGAATGGTGGTGTCCCAGCCAGGCTCCTTTACCAGCCCTGCTCTTAAAACGCAAACGTCTGCAGGTAGCTGACAGCCACAAGGGGCTAGCCTGGAAAGCTGTTGCTCAGCCTCATCTGCTCATGGCACTGCTCACACAGAGACGGGGGCTGCTTGCTTGTCTTGCCACCTCAAACTTCAAATGCAGCCTGGGAAAGTTGGTGTCCCTGCTAGGCTCGTTTCGCAGCCCTGCTCTTGAAATGCGAACGTCTGCAGATAGCTGGCAGCCAGAAGGGGCTAGCCTGGAAAGCTGTTGCTCAGCCTCATCTGCCCATGGCACTGCTCGCACAGAGGCACAGAGACTGGGGCTGCTTGCTTGTCTTGTCACTTGAAACTTCAAATGCATGCTGGGAATGTGGATTGTCCCTGCCAGGCTCCTTTAACAGCCATGCTCTTAAAATGAGAATGTCTGCAGATAGCTGTCAGGCAGAAGGGGCTAGCCTGGAAAGCTGTTGCTCAGCCTCATCTGCCCATGGCACTGCTCGCACAGAGGCACAGAGACTGGGACTGCTTGCTTGTCTTGCCACCTCAAACTTCAAATGTAGCATGGGAAAGTTGGTGTCCCAGCCAGGCTCCTTTCGCTGTCCTGCTCCAAAAGTGCAAACGTCTGCAGATAGCTGGCAGCCAGAAGGGGCTAGCCTGGAAAGCTGTTGCTCAGCCCCATCTGCTCATGGCACTGCTCGCACAGAGGAACAGAGACTGGGGCTGATTGCTTGTCTTGCAACCCTAATCTTCACATATAACCTGGGAAAGTTGTTGTCCCAGCCAGGCTCGTTTCGCAGCCCTGCTCTTGAAATGCTAACGTCTGCAGATAGCTGGCAGACAGAAGGGGCTAGCCTGGAAAGCTGTTGCTCAGCCTCATCTGCCCATGGCACTGTTCGCATAGAGGCACAGAGAATGGGACTGCTTGCTTGTCTTGCCACCTCAAACTTCAAATGTAGCATGGGAATGTTTGTGCCCCAGCCAGGCTCCTTTCGCAGTCCTGCTCCGAAAGTGCGAACGTCTGCAGATAGCTGGCAGCCAGAAGGGGCTAGCCTGGAAAGCTGTTGCTCAGCCTCATCTGCTCATGGCACTGCTCACACAGAGACTGGGGCTTCTTGCTTGTCTTGCCACTTGAAACTTCAAACGCATGTGGGGAATGTGGGTTTTCCCTGCCAGGCTCCTTTACCAGCCCTGCTCCGAAAGTGCGAACGTCTGCAGATAGCTGGCAGCCAGAAGGGGCTAGCCTGGAAAGCTGTTGCTCAGCCTCATCTGCCCATGGCACTGTTCGCATAGAGGCACAGAGAATAAGGCTGGTTGCTTGTCTTGCCACTTGAAACTTCAAAAGCATGCTGGGAATGTGGATTGTCCCTGCCAGGCTCCTTTCACAGCCATGCTCTTAAAATGAGAATGTCTGCAGATAGCTGTCAGCCAGAAGGGGCTAGCGTGGAAAGCTGTTGCTCAGCCTCATCTGCCCATGGCACTGCTCGCACAGAGGCCCAGAGACTGGGGCTGCTTGCTTGTCTTGCCACCTCAAACTTCACACGTAACGTGGGAATGGTGGTGTCCCAGCCAGGCTCCTTTCGCAGCCCTGCTCCGGAAGTGCGAACGTCTGCAGATAGCTGGCAGCCAGAAGGGGCTAGCCTGGAAAGCTGTTGCTCAGCCTCATCTGCTCATGGCACTGCTCGCACAGAGGCACAGAGACTGGGGCTGCTTGCTTGTCTTGTCACTTGAAACTTCAAACGCATGCTGGGAATGTGGATTGTCCCTGCCAGGCTCCTTTCGCAGCCCTGCTTCGAAAGTGCGAACGTCTGCAGATAGCTGGCAGCCAGAAGGGGCTAGCCTGGAAAGCTGTTTCTCAGCCTCATCTGCCCATGGCACTGCTCGCACAGAGGCACAGAGACTGGGGCTGCTTGCTTGTCTTGCCACCTCAAACTTCAAACGTAACCTGGGAATGGTGGTTTCCCAGCCAGGCTCCTTTACCAGCCCTGCTCCGGAACTGCGAACGTCTGCAGATAGCTGGCAGCCAGAAGGGGCTAGCCTGGAAAGCTGTTGCTCAGCCTCATCTGCTCATGGCACTGCTCGCACAGAGGCACAGAGACTGGGGCTGCTTGCTTGTCTTGCCACCTCAAAATTCAAACGTAGCCTGGGAAAGTTGGTGTCCCAGCCAGGCTCCTTTCGCAGCCCTGCTCCGAAAGTGCGAACGTCTGCAGATAGCTGGCAGCCAGAAGGGGCTAGCCTGGAAAGCTGTTGCTCAGCCTCATCTGCCCATGGCACTGCTCGCACAGAGGCACAGAGACTGGGGCTGCTTGCTTGTCTTGTCACTTGAAACTTCAAACGCATGTGGGGAATGTGGATTGTCCCTGCCAGGCTCCTTTAACAGCCATGCTCTTAAAATGAGAATGTCTGCAGATAACTGTCAGGCAGAAGGGGCTAGCCTGGAAAGCTGTTTCTCAGCCTCATCTGCCCATGGCACTGCTCGCACAGAGGCACAGAGACTGGGACTGCTTGCTTGTCTTGCCACCTCAAACTTCACATATAGCCTTGGAAAGTTGTTGTCCCAGCCAGGCTCCTTTCGCAGCCCTGCTCTTGAAATGCGAACGTCTGCAGATAGCTGGCAGCCAGAAGGGGCTAGCCTGGAAAGCTGTTGCTCAGCCTCATCTGCCCATGGCACTGTTCGCATAGAGGCACAGAGAATGGGGCTTCTTGCTTATCTTGCCACTTGAAACTTCAAACGTAGCCTTAGAATGGTGGTGTCCCTGCCAGGCTCCTTTCGCAGCCATGCTCTTAAAATGCGAACGTCTGCAGATAGCTGGCAGCCAGAAGGGGCTAGCCTGGAAAGCTGTTGCTCAGCCTCATCTGCTCATTGCACTGCTCGCACAGAGGCACAGAGACTGGGGCTGATTGCTTGTCTTGCAACCCCAATCTTCACATATAGCCTGGGAAAGTTGTTGTCCCAGCCAGGCTCGTTTCGCAGCCCTGCTCCGAAAGTGCGAACATCTGCAGATAGCTGGCAGCCAGAAGGGGCTAGCCTGGAAAGCTGTTGCTCAGCCTCATCTGCCCATGGCACTGCTCGCACAGAGGCACAGAGAATGGGACTGATTGCTTGTCTTGCCACCTCAAACTTCAAATGTAGCATGGGAAATTTTGTGTCCCAGCCAGGCTCCTTTCGCAGTCCTGCTCCGAAAGTGCGAACGTCTGCAGATAGCTGGCAGCCAGAAGGGGCTAGCCTGGAAAGCTGTTGCTCAGCCTCATCTGCTCATGGCACTGCTCACACAGAGACTGGGGCTGCTTGCTTGTCTTGCCACTTGAATATTCAAACGCATGTGGGGAATGTGGGTTGTCCCTGCCAGGCTCCTTTCGCAGCCCTGCTCCGAAAGTGCGAACGTCTGCAGATAGCTGGCAGCCAGAAGGGGCTATCCTGGAAAGCTGTTTCTCAGCCTCATCTGCCCATGGCACTGCTCGCACAGAGGCACAGAGACTGGGGCTGCTTGCTTGTCTTGCCACCTCAAACTTCAAACGTAACCTGGGCATGGTGGTGTCCCTGCCAGGCTCCTTTCGCAGTCCTGCTCCAAAAGTGCGAACGTCTGCAGATAGCTGGCAGGCAGAAGGGGCTAGCCTGGAAAGCTGTTGCTCAGCCTCATCTGCCCATGGCACTGTTCGCACAGAGGCACAGAGACTGGGGCTTCTTGCTTATCTTGCCACTTGAAACTTCAAACGCATGTGGGGAATGTGGGTTTTCCCTGCCAGGCTCCTTTACCAGCCCAGCTCCGAAAGTGCGAACGTCTGCAGATAGCTGGCAGCCAGAAGGGGCTAGCCTGGAAAGCTGTTGCTCAGCCTCATCTGCCCATGGCACGGCTCGCACAGAGGCACAGAGAATAGGGCTGCTTGCTTGTCTTGCCACTTGAAACTTCAAAAGCATGCTGGGAATGTGGATTGTCCCTGCCAGGCTCCTTTCACAGCCATGCTCTTAAAATGAGAATGTCTGCAGATAGCTGTCAGCCAGAAGGGGCTAGCGTCGAAAGCTGTTGCTCAGCCTCATCTGCTCATGGCACTGCTCGCACAGAGGCACAGAGACTGGGGCTGATTGCTTGTCTTGCCACCTCAAAATTCAAACGTAGCCTGGGAAAGTTGGTGTCCCAGCCAGGCTCCTTTCGCAGCCCTGCTCCAAAAGTGCGAACGTCTGCAGATAGCTGGCAGCCAGAAGGGGCTAGCCTGGAAAGCTGTTGCTCAGCCTCATCTGCCCATGGCACTGCTCGCACAGAGGCACAGAGACTGGGGCTGCTTGGTTGTCTTGTCACTTGAAACTTCAAACGCATGCTGGGAATGTGGATTGTCCCTGCCAGGCTCCTTTAACAGCCATGCTCTTAAAATGAGAATGTCTGCAGATAGCTGTCAGGCAGAAGGTGCTAGCCTGGAAAGCTGTTTCTCAGCCTCATCTGCCCATGGCACTGCTCGCACAGAGGCACAGAGACTGGGACTGCTTGCTTGTCTTGCCACCTCAAACTTCAAATGTAGCATGGGAAAGTTGGTGTCCCAGCCAGGCTCCTTTCGCAGTCCTGCTCCAAAAGTGCAAACGTCTGCAGATAGCTGGCAGCCAGAAGGGGCTAGCCTGGAAAGCTGTTGCTCAGCCTCATCTGTCCATGGCACTGCTCGCACAGAGGCACAGAGACTGGGGCTTCTTGCTTATCTTGGCACTTGAAACTTCAAACGTAGCCTTAGAATGGTGGTGTCCCTGCCAGGCTGCTTTCGCAGCCATGCTCTTAAAATGCGAACGTCTGCAGATAGCTGGCAGCCAGAAGGGGCTAGCCTGGAAAGGTGTTGCTCAGCCTCATCTGCTCATGGCACTGCTCGCACAGAGGCACAGAGACTGGGGCTGCTTGCTTGTCTTGCCACCTCAATCTTCACATATAGCCTGGGAAAGTTGTTGTCCCAGCCAGGCTCCTTTCGCAGCCCTGCTCCGAAAGTGCGAACGTCTGCAGATAGCTGGCAGCCAGAAGGGGCTAGCCTGGAAAGCTGTTGCTCAGCCTCATCTGCCCATGGCACTGCTCGCACAGAGGCACAGAGAACGGGACTGCTTGCTTGTCTTGCCACCTCAAACTTCAAATGTAGCATGGGAAAGTTTGTGTCCCAGCCAGGCTCCTTTCGCAGTCCTGCTCCGAAAGTGCGAACGTCTGCAGATAGCTGGCAGCCAGAAGGTGCTAGCCTGGAAAGCTGTTGCTCAGCCTCATCTGCCCATGGCACTGCTCGCACAGAGGCACAGAGACTGGGGCTGCTTGCTTGTCTTGCCACCTCAAACTGCAAACGTAACCTGGGCATGGCGGTGTCCCTGCCAGGCTCCTTTCGCAGTCCTGCTCCAAAAGTGCAAACGTCTGCAGATAGCTGGCAGGCAGAAGGGGCTAGCCTGGAAAGCTGTTGCTCAGCCTCATCTGCCCATGGCACTGCTCGCATAGAGGCACAGAGAATAAGGCTGGTTGCTTGTCTTGCCACTTGAAACTTCAAAAGCATGCTGGGAATGTGGATTGTCCCTGCCAGGCTCCTTTCACAGCCATGCTCTTAAAATGAGAATGTCTGCAGATAGCTGTCAGCCAGAAGGGGCTAGCGTGGAAAGCTGTTGCTCAGCCTCATCTGCCCATGGCACTGCTCGCACAGAGGCCCAGAGACTGGGGCTGCTTGCTTGTCTTGCCACCTCAAACTTCACACGTAACGTGGGAATGGTGGTGTCCCAGCCAGGCTCCTTTCGCAGCCCTGCTCCGGAAGTGCGAACGTCTGCAGATAGCTGGCAGCCAGAAGGGGCTAGCCTGGAAAGCTGTTGCTCAGCCTCATCTGCTCATGGCACTGCTCGCACAGAGGCACAGAGACTGGGGCTGCTTGCTTGTCTTGTCACTTGAAACTTCAAACGCATGCTGGGAATGTGGATTGTCCCTGCCAGGCTCCTTTCGCAGCCCTGCTTCGAAAGTGCGAACGTCTGCAGATAGCTGGCAGCCAGAAGGGGCTAGCCTGGAAAGCTGTTTCTCAGCCTCATCTGCCCATGGCACTGCTCGCACAGAGGCACAGAGACTGGGGCTGCTTGCTTGTCTTGCCACCTCAAACTTCAAACGTAACCTGGGAATGGTGGTTTCCCAGCCAGGCTCCTTTACCAGCCCTGCTCCGGAACTGTGAACGTCTGCAGATAGCTGGCAGCCAGAAGGGGCTAGCCTGGAAAGCTGTTGCTCAGCCTCATCTGCTCATGGCACTGCTCGCACAGAGGCACAGAGACTGGGGCTGCTTGCTTGTCTTGCCACCTCAAAATTCAAACGTAGCCTGGGAAAGTTGGTGTCCCAGCCAGGCTCCTTTCGCAGCCCTGCTCCGAAAGTGCGAACGTCTGCAGATAGCTGGCAGCCAGAAGGGTCTAGCCTGGAAAGCTGTTGCTCAGCCTCATCTGCCCATGGCACTGCTCGCACAGAGGCACAGAGACTGGGGCTGCTTGCTTGTCTTGTCACTTGAAACTTCAAACGCATGTGGGGAATGTGGATTGTCCCTGCCAGGCTCCTTTAACAGCCATGCTCTTAAAATGAGAATGTCTGCAGATAACTGTCAGGCAGAAGGGGCTAGCCTGGAAAGCTGTTTCTCAGCCTCATCTGCCCATGGCACTGCTCGCACAGAGGCACAGAGACTGGGACTGCTTGCTTGTCTTGCCACCTCAAACTTCACATATAGCCTTGGAAAGTTGTTGTCCCAGCCAGGCTCCTTTCGCAGCCCTGCTCTTGAAATGCGAACGTCTGCAGATAGCTGGCAGCCAGAAGGGGCTAGCCTGGAAAGCTGTTGCTCAGCCTCATCTGCCCATGGCACTGTTCGCATAGAGGCACAGAGAATGGGGCTTCTTGCTTATCTTGCCACTTGAAACTTCAAACGTAGCCTTAGAATGGTGGTGTCCCTGCCAGGCTCCTTTCGCAGCCATGCTCTTAAAATGCGAACGTCTGCAGATAGCTGGCAGCCAGAAGGGGCTAGCCTGGAAAGCTGTTGCTCAGCCTCATCTGCTCATTGCACTGCTCGCACAGAGGCACAGAGACTGGGGCTGATTGCTTGTCTTGCAACCCCAATCTTCACATATAGCCTGGGAAAGTTGTTGTCCCAGCCAGGCTCGTTTCGCAGCCCTGCTCCGAAAGTGCGAACGTCTGCAGATAGCTGGCAGCCAGAAGGGGCTAGCCTGGAAAGCTGTTGCTCAGCCTCATCTGCCCATGGCACTGCTCGCACAGAGGCACAGAGAATGGGACTGATTGCTTGTCTTGCCACCTCAAACTTCAAATGTAGCATGGGAAATTTTGTGTCCCAGCCAGGCTCCTTTCGCAGTCCTGCTCCGAAAGTGCGAACGTCTGCAGATAGCTGGCAGCCAGAAGGGGCTAGCCTGGAAAGCTGTTGCTCAGCCTCATCTGCTCATGGCACTGCTCACACAGAGACTGGGGCTGCTTGCTTGTCTTGCCACTTGAATATTCAAACGCATGTGGGGAATGTGGGTTGTCCCTGCCAGGCTCCTTTCGCAGCCCTGCTCCGAAAGTGCGAACGTCTGCAGATAGCTGGCAGCCAGAAGGGGCTATCCTGGAAAGCTGTTTCTCAGCCTCATCTGCCCATGGCACTGCTCGCACAGAGGCACAGAGACTGGGGCTGCTTGCTTGTCTTGCCACCTCAAACTTCAAACGTAACCTGGGCATGGTGGTGTCCCTGCCAGGCTCCTTTCGCAGTCCTGCTCCAAAAGTGCGAACGTCTGCAGATAGCTGGCAGGCAGAAGGGGCTAGCCTGGAAAGCTGTTGCTCAGCCTCATCTGCCCATGGCACTGTTCGCACAGAGGCACAGAGACTGGGGCTTCTTGCTTATCTTGCCACTTGAAACTTCAAACGCATGTGGGGAATGTGGGTTTTCCCTGCCAGGCTCCTTTACCAGCCCAGCTCCGAAAGTGCGAACGTCTGCAGATAGCTGGCAGCCAGAAGGGGCTAGCCTGGAAAGCTGTTGCTCAGCCTCATCTGCCCATGGCACTGCTCGCACAGAGGCACAGAGAATAGGGCTGCTTGCTTGTCTTGCCACTTGAAACTTCAAAAGCATGCTGGGAATGTGGATTGTCCCTGCCAGGCTCCTTTCACAGCCATGCTCTTAAAATGAGAATGTCTGCAGATAGCTGTCAGCCAGAAGGGGCTAGCGTCGAAAGCTGTTGCTCAGCCTCATCTGCCCATGGCAGTGCTCGCACAGAGGCCCAGAGACTGGGACTGCTTGCTTGTCTTGCCACCTCAAACTTCAAACGTAACCTGGAATGGTGGTTTCCCAGCCAGGCTCCTTTACCAGCCCTGCTCCGGAAGTGCGAACGTTTGCAGATAGCTGACAGCCAGAAGGGGCTAGCCTGGAAAGCTGTTGCTCAGCCTCATCTGCTCATGGCACTGCTCGCACAGAGGCACAGAGACTGGGGCTGATTGCTTGTCTTGCCACCTCAAAATTCAAACGTAGCCTGGGAAAGTTGGTGTCCCAGCCAGGCTCCTTTCGCAGCCCTGCTCCAAAAGTGCGAACGTCTGCAGATAGCTGGCAGCCAGAAGGGGCTAGCCTGGAAAGCTGTTGCTCAGCCTCATCTGCCCATGGCACTGCTCGCACAGAGGCACAGAGACTGGGGCTGCTTGCTTGTGTTGTCACTTCAAACTTCAAACGCATGCTGGGAATGTGGATTGTCCCTGCCAGGCTCCTTTAACAGCCATGCTCTTAAAATGAGAATGTCTGCAGATAGCTGTCAGGCAGAAGGTGCTAGCCTGGAAAGCTGTTGCTCAGCCTCATCTGCCCATGGCACTGCTCGCACAGAGGCACAGAGACTGGGACTGCTTGCTTGTCTTGCCACCTCAAACTTCAAATGTAGCATGGGAAAGTTGGTGTCCCAGCCAGGCTCCTTTCGCAGTCCTGCTCCAAAAGTGCAAACGTCTGCAGATAGCTGGCAGCCAGAAGGGGCTAGCCTGGAAAGCTGTTGCTCAGCCTCATCTGTCCATGGCACTGCTCGCACAGAGGCACAGAGACTGGGGCTTCTTGCTTATCTTGGCACTTGAAACTTCAAACGTAGCCTTAGAATGGTGGTGTCCCTGCCAGGCTGCTTTCGCAGCCATGCTCTTAAAATGCGAACGTCTGCAGATAGCTGGCAGCCAGAAGGGGCTAGCCTGGAAAGGTGTTGCTCAGCCTCATCTGCTCATGGCACTGCTCGCACAGAGGCACAGAGACTGGGGCTGCTTGCTTGTCTTGCCACCTCAATCTTCACATATAGCCTGGGAAAGTTGTTGTCCCAGCCAGGCTCCTTTCGCAGCCCTGCTCCGAAAGTGCGAACATCTGCAGATAGCTGGCAGCCAGAAGGGGCTAGCCTGGAAAGCTGTTGCTCAGCCTCATCTGCCCATGGCACTGCTCGCACAGAGGCACAGAGAACGGGACTGCTTGCTTGTCTTGCCACCTCAAACTTCAAATGTAGCATGGGAAAGTTTGTGTCGCAGCCAGGCTCCTTTCGCAGTCCTGCTCCGAAAGTGCGAACGTCTGCAGATAGCTGGCAGCCAGAAGGGGCTAGCCTGGAAAGCTGTTGCTCAGCCTCATCTGCCCATGGCACTGCTCGCACAGAGGCACAGAGACTGGGGCTGCTTGCTTGTCTTGCCACCTCAAACTGCAAACGTAACCTGGGCATGGCGGTGTCCCTGCCAGGCTCCTTTCGCAGTCCTGCTCCAAAAGTGCAAACGTCTGCAGATAGCTGGCAGGCAGAAGGGGCTAGCCTGGAAAGCTGTTGCTCAGCCTCATCTGCCCATGGCACTGTTCGCATAGAGGCACAGAGACTGGGGCTTCTTGCTTATCTTGCCACTTGAAACTTCAAACGCATGTGGGGAATGTGGGTTTTCCCTGCCAGGCTCCATTACCAGCCCTGCTCCGAAAGTGCGAACGTCTGCAGATAGCTGGCAGCCAGAAGGGGCTAGCCTGGAAAGCTGTTGCTCAGCCTCATCTGCTCATGGCACTGCTCGCATAGAGGCACAGAGAATAGGGCTGCTTGCTTGTCTTGCCACTTGAAACTTCAAAAGCATGCTGGGAATGTGGATTGTCCCTGCCAGGCTCCTTTCACAGCCATGCTCTTAAAATGAGAATGTCTGCAGATAGGTGTCAGCCAGAAGGGGCTAGCGTGGAAAGCTTTTGCTCAGCCTCATCTGCCCATGGCACTACTCGCACAGAGGCCCAGAGACTGGGGCTGCTTGCTTGTCTTGCCACCTCAAACTTCAAACGTAATCTGGGAATGGTGGTGTCCCAGGCAGGCTTATTTCGCAGCCCTGCTCCGAAAGTGCGAACGTCTGCAGATAGCTGGCAGCCAGAAGGGGCTAGCCTGGAAAGCTGTTGCTCAGCCTCATCTGCTCATGGCACTGCTCGCACAGAGGCACAGAGACTGGGGCTGCTTGCTTGTCTTGCCACCTCAAAATTCAAACGTAGCCTGGGAAAGTTGGTGTCCCAGCCAGGCTCCTTTCGCAGCCCTGCTCCGAAAGTGCGAACGTCTGCAGATAGCTGGCAGCCAGAAGGGGCTAGCCTGGAAAGCTGTTGCTCAGCCTCATCTGCCCATGGCACTGCTCGCACAGAGGCACAGAGACTGGGGCTGCTTGCTTGTCTTGTCACTTGAAACTTCAAACGCATGTGGGGAATGTGGATTGTCCCTGCCAGGCTCCTTTAACAGCCATGCTCTTAAAATGAGAATGTCTGCAGATAACTGGCAGCCAGAAGGGGCTAGCCTGGAAAGCTGTTTCTCAGCCTCATCTGCCCATGG
Organism: Opisthocomus hoazin; assembly: GCF_030867145.1. Taxonomy (NCBI): domain Eukaryota; kingdom Metazoa; phylum Chordata; class Aves; order Opisthocomiformes; family Opisthocomidae; genus Opisthocomus; species Opisthocomus hoazin. The sequence goes on from NC_134429.1 coordinate 9,783,064, forward strand.
CACTGCTCGCACAGAGGCACAGAGACTGGGACTGCTTGCTTGTCTTGCCACCTCAAACTTCACATATAGCCTGGGAAAGTTGTTGTCCCAGCCAGGCTCCTTTCGCAGCCCTGCTCTTGAAATGCGAACGTCTGCAGATAGCTGGCAGCCAGAAGGGGCTAGCCTGGAAAGCTGTTGCTCAGCCTCATCTGCCCATGGCACTGTTCGCATAGAGGCACAGAGAATGGGGCTTCTTGCTTATCTTGCCACTTGAAACTTCAAACGTAGCCTTAGAATGGTGGTGTCCCTGCCAGGCTCCTTTCGCAGCCCTGCTCCGAAAGTGCGAACGTCTGCAGATAGCTGGCAGCCAGAAGGGGCTAGCCTGGAAAGCTGTTGCTCAGCCTCATCTGCCCATGGCACTGCTCGCACAGAGGCACAGAGAATGGGACTGCTTGCTTGTCTTGCCACCTCAAACTTCAAATGTAGCATGGGAAATTTTGTGTCCCAGCCAGGCTCCTTTCGCAGTCCTGCTCCGAAAGTGCGAACGTCTGCAGATAGCTGGCAGCCAGAAGGGGCTAGCCTGGAAAGCTGTTGCTCAGCCTCATCTGCTCATGGCACTGCTCACACAGAGACTGGGGCTGCTTGCTTGTCTTGCCACTTGAATATTCAAACGCATGTGGGGAATGTGGGTTGTCCCTGCCAGGCTCCTTTCGCAGCCCTGCTCCGAAAGTGCGAACGTCTGCAGATAGCTGGCAGCCAGAAGGGGCTATCCTGGAAAGCTGTTTCTCAGCCTCATCTGCCCATGGCACTGCTCGCACAGAGGCACAGAGACTGGGGCTGCTTGCTTGTCTTGCCACCTCAAACTTCAAACGTAACCTGGGCATGGTGGTGTCCCTGCCAGGCTCCTTTCGCAGTCCTGCTCCAAAAGTGCAAACGTCTGCAGATAGCTGGCAGGCAGAAGGGGCTAGCCTGGAAAGCTGTTGCTCAGCCTCATCTGCCCATGGCACTGTTCGCACAGAGGCACAGAGACTGGGGCTTCTTGCTTATCTTGCCACTTGAAACTTCAAACGCATGTGGGGAATGTGGGTTTTCCCTGCCAGGCTCCTTTACCAGCCCAGCTCCGAAAGTGCGAACGTCTGCAGATAGCTGGCAGCCAGAAGGGGCTAGCCTGGAAAGGTGTTGCTCAGCCTCATCTGCCCATGGCACTGCTCGCACAGAGGCACAGAGAATAGGGCTGCTTGCTTGTCTTGCCACTTGAAACTTCAAAAGCATGCTGGGAATGTGGATTGTCCCTGCCAGGCTCCTTTCACAGCCATGCTCTTAAAATGAGAATGTCTGCAGATAGCTGTCAGCCAGAAGGGGCTAGCGTCGAAAGCTGTTGCTCAGCCTCATCTGCCCATGGCAGTGCTCGCACAGAGGCCCAGAGACTGGGACTGCTTGCTTGTCTTGCCACCTCAAACTTCAAACGTAACCTGGAATGGTGGTTTCCCAGCCAGGCTCCTTTACCAGCCCTGCTCCGGAAGTGCGAACGTCTGCAGATAGCTGGCAGCCAGAAGGGGCTAGCCTGGAAAGCTGTTGCTCAGCCTCATCTGCTCATGGCACTGCTCGCACAGAGGCACAGAGACTGGGGCTGCTTGCTTGTCTTGCCACCTCAAAATTCAAACGTAGCCTGGGAAAGTTGGTGTCCCAGCCAGGCTCCTTTCGCAGCCCTGCTCCGAAAGTGCGAACGTCTGCAGATAGCTGGCAGCCAGAAGGGGCTAGCCTGGAAAGCTCTTGCTCAGCCTCATCTGCCCATGGCACTGCTCGCACAGAGGCACAGAGACTGGGGCTGCTTGCTTGTCTTGCCACTTGAAACTTCAAACGCATGCTGGGAATGTGGATTGTCCCTGCCAGGCTCCTTTAACAGCCATGCTCTTAAAATGAGAATGTCTGCAGATAGCTGTCAGGCAGAAGGGGCTAGCCTGGAAAGCTGTTGCTCAGCCTCATCTGCCCATGGCACTGCTCGCACAGAGGCACAGAGAATGGGACTGCTTGCTTGTCTTGCCACCTCAAACTTCAAATGTAGCATGGGAAAGTTTGTGTCCCAGCCAGGCTCCTTTCGCAGTCCTGCTCCGAAAGTGCGAACGTCTGCAGATAGCTGGCAGCCAGAAGGGGCTAGCCTGGAAAGCTGTTGCTCAGCCTCATCTGCCCATGGCACTGCTCGCACAGAGGCACAGAGACTGGGACTGCTTGCTTGTCTTGCCACCTCAAACTTCAAATGTAGCATGGGAAAGTTGGTGTCCCAGCCAGGCTCCTTTCGCAGTCCTGCTCCAAAAGTGCAAACGTCTGCAGATAGCTGGCAGCCAGAAGGGGCTAGCCTGGAAAGCTGTTGCTCAGCCTCATCTGTCCATGGCACTGCTCGCACAGAGGCACAGAGACTGGGGCTTCTTGCTTATCTTGGCACTTGAAACTTCAAACGTAGCCTTAGAATGGTGGTGTCCCTGCCAGGCTGCTTTCGCAGCCATGCTCTTAAAATGCGAACGTCTGCAGATAGCTGGCAGCCAGAAGGGGCTAGCCTGGAAAGGTGTTGCTCAGCCTCATCTGCTCATGGCACTGCTCGCACAGAGGCACAGAGACTGGGGCTGCTTGCTTGTCTTGCCACCTCAATCTTCACATATAGCCTGGGAAAGTTGTTGTCCCAGCCAGGCTCCTTTCGCAGCCCTGCTCCGAAAGTGCGAACATCTGCAGATAGCTGGCAGCCAGAAGGGGCTAGCCTGGAAAGCTGTTGCTCAGCCTCATCTGCCCATGGCACTGCTCGCACAGAGGCACAGAGAACGGGACTGCTTGCTTGTCTTGCCACCTCAAACTTCAAATGTAGCATGGGAAAGTTTGTGTCGCAGCCAGGCTCCTTTCGCAGTCCTGCTCCGAAAGTGCGAACGTCTGCAGATAGCTGGCAGCCAGAAGGGGCTAGCCTGGAAAGCTGTTGCTCAGCCTCATCTGCCCATGGCACTGCTCGCACAGAGGCACAGAGACTGGGGCTGCTTGCTTGTCTTGCCACCTCAAACTGCAAACGTAACCTGGGCATGGCGGTGTCCCTGCCAGGCTCCTTTCGCAGTCCTGCTCCAAAAGTGCAAACGTCTGCAGATAGCTGGCAGGCAGAAGGGGCTAGCCTGGAAAGCTGTTGCTCAGCCTCATCTGCCCATGGCACTGTTCGCATAGAGGCACAGAGACTGGGGCTTCTTGCTTATCTTGCCACTTGAAACTTCAAACGCATGTGGGGAATGTGGGTTTTCCCTGCCAGGCTCCATTACCAGCCCTGCTCCGAAAGTGCGAACGTCTGCAGATAGCTGGCAGCCAGAAGGGGCTAGCCTGGAAAGCTGTTGCTCAGCCTCATCTGCTCATGGCACTGCTCGCATAGAGGCACAGAGAATAGGGCTGCTTGCTTGTCTTGCCACTTGAAACTTCAAAAGCATGCTGGGAATGTGGATTGTCCCTGCCAGGCTCCTTTCACAGCCATGCTCTTAAAATGAGAATGTCTGCAGATAGGTGTCAGCCAGAAGGGGCTAGCGTGGAAAGCTTTTGCTCAGCCTCATCTGCCCATGGCACTACTCGCACAGAGGCCCAGAGACTGGGGCTGCTTGCTTGTCTTGCCACCTCAAACTTCAAACGTAATCTGGGAATGGTGGTGTCCCAGGCAGGCTTATTTCGCAGCCCTGCTCCGAAAGTGCGAACGTCTGCAGATAGCTGGCAGCCAGAAGGGGCTAGCCTGGAAAGCTGTTGCTCAGCCTCATCTGCTCATGGCACTGCTCGCACAGAGGCACAGAGACTGGGGCTGCTTGCTTGTCTTGCCACCTCAAAATTCAAACGTAGCCTGGGAAAGTTGGTGTCCCAGCCAGGCTCCTTTCGCAGCCCTGCTCCGAAAGTGCGAACGTCTGCAGATAGCTGGCAGCCAGAAGGGGCTAGCCTGGAAAGCTGTTGCTCAGCCTCATCTGCCCATGGCACTGCTCGCACAGAGGCACAGAGACTGGGGCTGCTTGCTTGTCTTGTCACTTGAAACTTCAAACGCATGTGGGGAATGTGGATTGTCCCTGCCAGGCTCCTTTAACAGCCATGCTCTTAAAATGAGAATGTCTGCAGATAACTGGCAGCCAGAAGGGGCTAGCCTGGAAAGCTGTTTCTCAGCCTCATCTGCCCATGGCACTGCTCGCACAGAGGCACAGAGACTGGGACTGCTTGCTTGTCTTGCCACCTCAAACTTCACATATAGCCTGGGAAAGTTGTTGTCCCAGCCAGGCTCCTTTCGCAGCCCTGCTCTTGAAATGCGAACGTCTGCAGATAGCTGGCAGCCAGAAGGGGCTAGCCTGGAAAGCTGTTGCTCAGCCTCATCTGCCCATGGCACTGTTCGCATAGAGGCACAGAGAATGGGGCTTCTTGCTTATCTTGCCACTTGAAACTTCAAACGTAGCCTTAGAATGGTGGTGTCCCTGCCAGGCTCCTTTCGCAGCCCTGCTCCGAAAGTGCGAACGTCTGCAGATAGCTGGCAGCCAGAAGGGGCTAGCCTGGAAAGCTGTTGCTCAGCCTCATCTGCCCATGGCACTGCTCGCACAGAGGCACAGAGAATGGGACTGCTTGCTTGTCTTGCCACCTCAAACTTCAAATGTAGCATGGGAAATTTTGTGTCCCAGCCAGGCTCCTTTCGCAGTCCTGCTCCGAAAGTGCGAACGTCTGCAGATAGCTGGCAGCCAGAAGGGGCTAGCCTGGAAAGCTGTTGCTCAGCCTCATCTGCTCATGGCACTGCTCACACAGAGACTGGGGCTGCTTGCTTGTCTTGCCACTTGAATATTCAAACGCATGTGGGGAATGTGGGTTGTCCCTGCCAGGCTCCTTTCGCAGCCCTGCTCCGAAAGTGCGAACGTCTGCAGATAGCTGGCAGCCAGAAGGGGCTATCCTGGAAAGCTGTTTCTCAGCCTCATCTGCCCATGGCACTGCTCGCACAGAGGCACAGAGACTGGGGCTGCTTGCTTGTCTTGCCACCTCAAACTTCAAACGTAACCTGGGCATGGTGGTGTCCCTGCCAGGCTCCTTTCGCAGTCCTGCTCCAAAAGTGCAAACGTCTGCAGATAGCTGGCAGGCAGAAGGGGCTAGCCTGGAAAGCTGTTGCTCAGCCTCATCTGCCCATGGCACTGTTCGCACAGAGGCACAGAGACTGGGGCTTCTTGCTTATCTTGCCACTTGAAACTTCAAACGCATGTGGGGAATGTGGGTTTTCCCTGCCAGGCTCCTTTACCAGCCCAGCTCCGAAAGTGCGAACGTCTGCAGATAGCTGGCAGCCAGAAGGGGCTAGCCTGGAAAGGTGTTGCTCAGCCTCATCTGCCCATGGCACTGCTCGCACAGAGGCACAGAGAATAGGGCTGCTTGCTTGTCTTGCCACTTGAAACTTCAAAAGCATGCTGGGAATGTGGATTGTCCCTGCCAGGCTCCTTTCACAGCCATGCTCTTAAAATGAGAATGTCTGCAGATAGCTGTCAGCCAGAAGGGGCTAGCGTCGAAAGCTGTTGCTCAGCCTCATCTGCCCATGGCAGTGCTCGCACAGAGGCCCAGAGACTGGGACTGCTTGCTTGTCTTGCCACCTCAAACTTCAAACGTAACCTGGAATGGTGGTTTCCCAGCCAGGCTCCTTTACCAGCCCTGCTCCGGAAGTGCGAACGTCTGCAGATAGCTGGCAGCCAGAAGGGGCTAGCCTGGAAAGCTGTTGCTCAGCCTCATCTGCTCATGGCACTGCTCGCACAGAGGCACAGAGACTGGGGCTGCTTGCTTGTCTTGCCACCTCAAAATTCAAACGTAGCCTGGGAAAGTTGGTGTCCCAGCCAGGCTCCTTTCGCAGCCCTGCTCCGAAAGTGCGAACGTCTGCAGATAGCTGGCAGCCAGAAGGGGCTAGCCTGGAAAGCTCTTGCTCAGCCTCATCTGCCCATGGCACTGCTCGCACAGAGGCACAGAGACTGGGGCTGCTTGCTTGTCTTGCCACTTGAAACTTCAAACGCATGCTGGGAATGTGGATTGTCCCTGCCAGGCTCCTTTAACAGCCATGCTCTTAAAATGAGAATGTCTGCAGATAGCTGTCAGGCAGAAGGGGCTAGCCTGGAAAGCTGTTGCTCAGCCTCATCTGCCCATGGCACTGCTCGCACAGAGGCACAGAGAATGGGACTGCTTGCTTGTCTTGCCACCTCAAACTTCAAATGTAGCATGGGAAAGTTTGTGTCCCAGCCAGGCTCCTTTCGCAGTCCTGCTCCGAAAGTGCGAACGTCTGCAGATAGCTGGCAGCCAGAAGGGGCTAGCCTGGAAAGCTGTTGCTCAGCCTCATCTGCTCATGGCACTGCTCACACAGAGACTGGGGATTCTTGCTTGTCTTGCCACTTGAAACTTCAAACGCATGTGGGGAATGTGGGTTTTCCCTGCCAGGCTCCTTTACCAGCCCTGCTCCGAAAGTGCGAACGTCTGCAGATAGCTGGCAGCCAGAAGGGGCTAGCCTGGAAAGCTGTTGCTCAGCCTCATCTGCCCATGGCACTGCTCGCATAGAGGCACAGAGAATAAGGCTGGTTGCTTGTCTTGCCACTTGAAACTTCAAAAGCATGCTGGGAATGTGGATTGTCCCTGCCAGGATCCTTTCACAGCCATGCTCTTAAAATGAGAATATCTGCAGATAGCTGTCAGCCAGAAGGGGCTAGCGTGGAAAGCTGTTGCTCAGCCTCATCTGCCCATGGCACTGCTCGCACAGAGGCACAGAGAATGGGGCTGCTTGCTTGTCTTGCCACCTCAAACTTCACACGTAACGTGGGAATGGTGGTGTCCCAGCCAGGCTCCTTTCGCAGCCCTGCTCCGGAAGTGCGAACGTCTGCAGATAGCTGGCAGCCAGAAGGGGCTAGCCTGGAAAGCTGTTGCTCAGCCTCATCTGCTCATGGCACTGCTCGCACAGAGGCACAGAGACTGGGGCTGCTTGCTTGTCTTGTCACTTGAAACTTCAAACGCATGCTGGGAATGTGGATTGTCCCTGCCAGGCTCCTTTCGCAGCCCTGCTTCGAAAGTGCGAACGTCTGCAGATAGCTGGCAGCCAGAAGGGGCTAGCCTGGAAAGCTGTTTCTCAGCCTCATCTGCCCATGGCACTGCTCGCACAGAGGCACAGAGACTGGGGCTGCTTGCTTGTCTTGCCACCTCAAACTTCAAACGTAACCTGGGAATGGTGGTTTCCCAGCCAGGCTCCTTTACCAGCCCTGCTCCGGAACTGCGAACGTCTGCAGATAGCTGGCAGCCAGAAGGGGCTAGCCTGGAAAGCTGTTGCTCAGCCTCATCTGCTCATGGCACTGCTCGCACAGAGGCACAGAGACTGGGGCTGCTTGCTTGTCTTGCCACCTCAAAATTCAAACGTAGCCTGGGAAAGTTGGTGTCCCAGCCAGGCTCCTTTCGCAGCCCTGCTCCGAAAGTGCGAACGTCTGCAGATAGCTGGCAGCCAGAAGGGGCTAGCCTGGAAAGCTGTTGCTCAGCCTCATCTGCCCATGGCACTGCTCGCACAGAGGCACAGAGACTGGGGCTGCTTGCTTGTCTTGTCACTTGAAACTTCAAACGCATGTGGGGAATGTGGATTGTCCCTGCCAGGCTCCTTTAACAGCCATGCTCTTAAAATGAGAATGTCTGCAGATAACTGGCAGCCAGAAGGGGCTAGCCTGGAAAGCTGTTTCTCAGCCTCATCTGCCCATGGCACTGCTCGCACAGAGGCACAGAGACTGGGACTGCTTGCTTGTCTTGCCACCTCAAACTTCACATATAGCCTGGGAAAGTTGTTGTCCCAGCCAGGCTCCTTTCGCAGCCCTGCTCTTGAAATGCGAACGTCTGCAGATAGCTGGCAGCCAGAAGGGGCTAGCCTGGAAAGCTGTTGCTCAGCCTCATCTGCCCATGGCACTGTTCGCATAGAGGCACAGAGAATGGGGCTTCTTGCTTATCTTGCCACTTGAAACTTCAAACGTAGCCTTAGAATGGTGGTGTCCCTGCCAGGCTCCTTTCGCAGCCATGCTCTTAAAATGCGAACGTCTGCAGATAGCTGACAGCCAGAAGGGGCTAGCCTGGAAAGCTGTTGCTCAGCCTCATCTGCTCATTGCACTGCTCGCACAGAGGCACAGAGACTGGGGCTGATTGCTTGTCTTGCAACCCCAATCTTCACATATAGCCTGGGAAAGTTGTTGTCCCAGCCAGGCTCGTTTCGCAGCCCTGCTCCGAAAGTGCGAACGTCTGCAGATAGCTGGCAGCCAGAAGGGGCTAGCCTGGAAAGCTGTTGCTCAGCCTCATCTGCCCATGGCACTGCTCGCACAGAGGCACAGAGAATGGGACTGCTTGCTTGTCTTGCCACCTCAAACTTCAAATGTAGCATGGGAAATTTTGTGTCCCAGCCAGGCTCCTTTCGCAGTCCTGCTCCGAAAGTGCGAACGTCTGCAGATAGCTGGCAGCCAGAAGGGGCTAGCCTGGAAAGCTGTTGCTCAGCCTCATCTGCTCATGGCACTGCTCACACAGAGACTGGGGCTGCTTGCTTGTCTTGCCACTTGAATATTCAAACGCATGTGGGGAATGTGGGTTGTCCCTGCCAGGCTCCTTCCGCAGCCCTGCTCCGAAAGTGCGAACGTCTGCAGATAGCTGGCAGCCAGAAGGGGCTATCCTGGAAAGCTGTTTCTCAGCCTCATCTGCCCATGGCACTGCTCGCACAGAGGCACAGAGACTGGGGCTGCTTGCTTGTCTTGCCACCTCAAACTTCAAACGTAACCTGGGCATGGTGGTGTCCCTGCCAGGCTCCTTTCGCAGTCCTGCTCCAAAAGTGCAAACGTCTGCAGATAGCTGGCAGGCAGAAGGGGCTAGCCTGGAAAGCTTTTGCTCAGCCTCATCTGCCCATGGCACTGTTCACACAGAGGCACAGAGACTGGGGCTTCTTGCTTATCTTGCCACTTGAAACTTCAAACGCATGTGGGGAATGTGGGTTTTCCCTCCCAGGCTCCTTTACCAGCCCAGCTCCGAAAGTGCGAACGTCTGCAGATAGCTGGCAGCCAGAAGGGGCTAGCCTGGAAAGCTGTTTCTCAGCCTCATCTGCCCATGGCACTGCTCGCACAGAGGCACAGAGAATAGGGCTGCTTGCTTGTCTTGCCACTTGAAACTTCAAAAGCATGCTGGGAATGTGGATTGTCCCTGCCAGGCTCCTTTCACAGCCATGCTCTTAAAATGAGAATGTCTGCAGATAGCTGTCAGCCAGAAGAGGCTAGCGTCGAAAGCTGTTGCTCAGCCTCATCTGCCCATGGCAGTGCTCGCACAGAGGCCCAGAGACTGGGACTGCTTGCTTGTCTTGCCACCTCAAACTTCAAACGTAACCTGGAATGGTGGTTTCCCAGCCAGGCTTATTTCGCAGCCCTGCTCCGAAAGTGCGAACGTCTGCAGATAGCTGGCAGCCAGAAGGGGCTAGCCTGGAAAGCTGTTGCTCAGCCTCATCTGCTCATGGCACTGCTCGCACAGAGGCACAGAGACTGGGGCTGATTGCTTGTCTTGCCACCTCAAAATTCAAACGTAGCCTGGGAAAGTTGGTGTCCCAGCCAGGCTCCTTTCGCAGCCCTGCTCCAAAAGTGCGAACGTCTGCAGATAGCTGGCAGCCAGAAGGGGCTAGCCTGGAAAGCTGTTGCTCAGCCTCATCTGCCCATGGCACTGCTCGCACAGAGGCACAGAGAATGGGGCTGCTTGCTTGTCTTGTCACTTGAAACTTCAAACGCATGCTGGGAATGTGGATTGTCCCTGCCAGGCTCCTTTAACAGCCATGCTCTTAAAATGAGAATGTCTGCAGATAGCTGTCAGGCAGAAGGTGCTAGCCTGGAAAGCTGTTTCTCAGCCTCATCTGCCCATGGCACTGCTCGCACAGAGGCACAGAGACTGGGACTGCTTGCTTGTCTTGCCACCTCAAACTTCAAATGTAGCATGGGAAAGTTGGTGTCCCAGCCAGGCTCCTTTACCAGCCCTGCTCCAAAAGTGCAAACGTCTGCAGATAGCTGGCAGCCAGAAGGGGCTAGCCTGGAAAGCTGTTGCTCAGCCTCATCTGTCCATGGCACTGCTCGCACAGAGGCACAGAGACTGGGGCTGATTGCTTGTCTTGCAACCCCAATCTTCACATATAGCCTGGGAAAGTTGTTGTCCCAGCCAGGCTCCTTTCGCAGCCCTGCTCTTGAAATGCGAACGTCTGCAGATAGCTGGCAGCCAGAAGGGGCTAGCCTGGAAAGCTGTTGCTCAGCCTCATCTGCCCATGGCACTGTTCGCATAGAGGCACAGAGAATGGGGCTTCTTGCTTATCTTGGCACTTGAAACTTCAAACGTAGCCTTAGAATGGTGGTGTCCCTGCCAGGCTGCTTTCGCAGCCATGCTCTTAAAATGCGAACGTCTGCAGATAGCTGGCAGCCAGAAGGGGCTAGCCTGGAAAGCTGTTGCTCAGCCTCATCTGCTCATGGCACTGCTCGCACAGAGGCACAGAGACTGGGGCTGCTTGCTTGTCTTGCCACCTCAGTCTTCACATATAGCCTGGGAAAGTTGTTGTCCCAGCCAGGCTCCTTTCGCAGCCCTGCTCCGAAAGTGCGAACGTCTGCAGATAGCTGGCAGCCAGAAGGGGCTAGCCTGGAAAGCTGTTGCTCAGCCTCATCTGCCCATGGCACTGCTCGCACAGAGGCACAGAGAACGGGACTGCTTGCTTGTCTTGCCACCTCAAACTTCAAATGTAGCATGGGAAAGTTTGTGTCCCAGCCAGGCTCCTTTCGCAGTCCTGCTCCGAAAGTGCGAAAGTCTGCAGATAGCTGGCAGCCAGAAGGGGCTAGCCTGGAAAGCTGTTGCTCAGCCTCATCTGCTCATGGCACTGCTCACACAGAGACTGGGGCTGCTTGCTTGTCTTGCCACTTGAATATTCAAACGCATGTGGGGAATGTGAGTTGTCCCTGCCAGGCTCCTTTCGCAGCCCTGCTCCGAAAGTGCGAACGTCTGCAGATAGCTGGCAGCCAGAAGGGGCTAGCCTGGAAAGCTGTTGCTCAGCCTCATCTGCCCATGGCACTGCTCGCACAGAGGCACAGAGACTGGGGCTGCTTGCTTGTCTTGCCACCTCAAACTGCAAACGTAACCTGGGCATGGCGGTGTCCCTGCCAGGCTCCTTTCGCAGTCCTGCTCCAAAAGTGCAAACGTCTGCAGATAGCTGGCAGGCAGAAGGGGCTAGCCTGGAAAGCTGTTGCTCAGCCTCATCTGCCCATGGCACTGTTCGCATAGAGGCACAGAGACTGGGGCTTCTTGCTTATCTTGCCACTTGAAACTTCAAACGCATGTGGGGAATGTGGGTTTTCCCTGCCAGGCTCCATTACCAGCCCTGCTCCGAAAGTGCGAACGTCTGCAGATAGCTGGCAGCCAGAAGGGGCTAGCCTGGAAAGCTGTTGCTCAGCCTCATCTGCCCATGGCACTGCTCGCATAGAGGCACAGAGAATAGGGCTGCTTGCTTGTCTTGCCACTTGAAACTTCAAAAGCATGCTGGGAATGTGGATTGTCCCTGCCAGGCTCCTTTCACAGCCATGCTCTTAAAATGAGAATGTCTGCAGATAGCTGTCAGCCAGAAGGGGCTAGCGTGGAAAGCTTTTGCTCAGCCTCATCTGCCCATGGCACTACTCGCACAGAGGCCCAGAGACTGGGGCTGCTTGCTTGTCTTGCCACCTCAAACTTCAAACGTAACCTGGGAATGGTGGTGTCCCAGGCAGGCTTATTTCGCAGCCCTGCTCCGAAAGTGCGAACGTCTGCAGATAGCTGGCAGCCAGAAGGGGCTAGCCTGGAAAGCTGTTGCTCAGCCTCATCTGCTCATGGCACTGCTCGCACAGAGGCACAGAGACTGGGGCTGCTTGCTTGTCTTGCCACCTCAAAATTCAAACGTAGCCTGGGAAAGTTGGTGTCCCAGCCAGGCTCCTTTCGCAGCCCTGCTCCGAAAGTGCGAACGTCTGCAGATAGCTGGCAGCCAGAAGGGGCTAGCCTGGAAAGCTCTTGCTCAGCCTCATCTGCCCATGGCACTGCTCGCACAGAGGCACAGAGACTGGGGCTGCTTGCTTGTCTTGCCACTTGAAACTTCAAACGCATGCTGGGAATGTGGATTGTCCCTGCCAGGCTCCTTTAACAGCCATGCTCTTAAAATGAGAATGTCTGCAGATAGCTGTCAGGCAGAAGGGGCTAGCCTGGAAAGCTGTTGCTCAGCCTCATCTGCCCATGGCACTGTTCGCACAGAGGCACAGAGACTGGGACTGCTTGCTTGTCTTGCCACCTAAAACTTCAAATGTATCATGGGAAAATTGGTGTCCCAGCCAGGCTTCTTTCGCATTCCTGCTCCAAAAGTGCAAACGTCTGCAGATAGCTGGCAGCCAGAAGGGGCTAGCCTGGAAAGCTGTTGCTCAGCCTCATCTGCTCATGGCACTGCTCGCACAGAGGCACAGAGACTGGGGCTGCTTGCTTGTCTTGCCACCCAATCTTCACTTATAGCCTGGGAAAGCTGGTGTCCCAGACAGGCTCCTTTCGCAGCCCTGCTCCGAAAGTGCGAACGTCTGCAGATAGCTGGCAGCCAGAAGGGGCTAGCCTGGAAAGCTGTTGCTCAGCCTCATCTGCCCATGGCACTGTTCGCATAGGGGTAGAGAGACTGGGGCTTCTTGCTTATCTTGCCACTTGAAACTTCAAACGCATGTGGGGAATGTGGGTTGTCCCTGCCAGGCTCCTTTACAAGCCCTGCTCCGAAAGTGCGAACGTCTGCAGATAGCTGGCAGCCAGAAGGGGCTAGCCTGGAAAGCTGTTGCTCAGCCTCATCTGTCCATGGCATTGCTTGCACAGAGGCACAGAGACTGGGGCTGCTTGCTTGTCTTGCCACCTCAAACTTGAAACGTAGCCTGGGAATGGTGGTGTCCCAGCCAGGCTCCTTTACCAGCCCTGCTCTTAAAACGCAAACGTCTGCAGGTAGCTGACAGCCACAAGGGGCTAGCCTGGAAAGCTGTTTCTCAGCCTCATCTGCCCATGGCACTGTTCGCATAGAGGCACAGAGAATGGGGCTTCTTGCTTATCTTGCCACTTGAAACTTCAAACGCATGTGGGGAATGTGGGTTGTCCCTGCCAGGCTCCTTTACCAGCCCTGCTCCAAAAGTGCGAACATCTGCAGATAGCTGGCAGCCAGAAGGGGCTAGCCTGGAAAGCTGTTGCTCAGCCTCATCTGTCCATGGCATTGCTTGCACAGAGGCACAGAGAATGGGGCTGCTTGCTTGTCTTGCCACCTCAAACTTCAAACATAAACTGGGAAAGTTGGTGTCCCAGCCAGGCTCCTTTCGCAGACCTGCTCCGAAAGTGCGAACGTGTGCAGATAGCTGATAGCCAGAAGGGGCTAGCCTGGAAAGCTGTTGCTCAGCCTCATCTGCCCATGCAACTGCTCGCACAGAGGCACAGAGAATGGGGCTGCTTGCTTATCTTGCCACTTGAAACTTCAAACGCATGTGGGGAATGTGGATTGTCCCTGCCAGGCTCCTTTCACAGCCATGCTCTTAAAATGAGAATGTCTGTAGATAGCTGTCAGGCAGAAGGGGCTAGCCTGGAAAGCTGTTGCTCAGCCTCATCTGCCCATGGCACTGCTCGCACAGAGGCACAGAGAATGGGACTGCTTGCTTGTCTTGCCACCTCAAACTTCAAATGTAGCATGGGAAAGTTTGTGTCCCAGCCAGGCTCCTTTCGCAGTCCTGCTCCGAAAGTGTGAACGTCTGCAGATAGCTGTCAGGCAGAAGGGGCTAGCCTGGAAAGCTCTGCTCAGCCTCATCTGCTCATGGCACTGCTCGCACAGAGGCACAGAGACTGGGGCTGATTGCTTATCTTGCCACCCAATCTTCACTTATAGCCTGGGAAAACTGGTGTCCCAGACAGGCTGCTTTCGCAGCCCTGCTCCGAAAGTGCGAACGTCTGCAGATAGCAGGCAGCCAGAAGGGGCTAGCCTGGAAAGCTGTTGCTCAGCCTCATCTGCCCATGGCACTGTTCGCATAGAGGCACAGAGACTGGGGCTTCTTGCTTATCTTGCCACTTGAAACTTCAAACGCATGTGGGGAATGTGGGTTGTCCCTGCCAGGCTCCTTTAAAAGCCCTGCTCCGAAAGTGCGAACGTCTGCAGATAGCTGTCAGGCAGAAGGGGCTAGCCTGGAAAGCTGTTGCTCAGCCTCATCTGTCCATGGCATTGCTTGCACAGAGACTGGGGCTGCTTGCTTGTCTTGCCACCTCAAACTTCAAACGTAGCCTGGCAATGGTGGTGTCCCAGCCAGGCTCCTTTACCAGCCCTGCTCTTAAAACGCAAACGTCTGCAGGTAGCTGACAGCCACAAGGGGCTAGCCTGGAAAGCTGTTGCTCTGCCTCATCTGCTCATGGCACTGCTCACACAGAGACTGGGGCTGCTTGCTTGTCTTGCCACCTCAAACTTCAAATGCAGCCTGGGAAAGTTGGTGTCCCTGCTAGGCTCGTTTCGCAGCCCTGCTCTTGAAATGCGAACGTCTGCAGATAGCTGGCAGCCAGAAGGGGCTAGCCTGGAAAGCTGTTGCTCAGCCTCATCTGCCCATGGCACTGTTCGCATAGAGGCAAAGAGAATGGGGCTTCTTGCTTATCTTGCCACTTGAAACTTCAAACGCATGTGGGGAATGTGGATTGTCCCTGCCAGGCTCCTTTCACAGCCATGCTCTTAAAATGAGAATGTCTGTAGATAGCTGTCAGGCAGAAGGGGCTAGCCTGGAAAGCTGTTGCTCAGCCTCATCTGCCCATGGCACTGCTCGCACAGAGGCACAGAGAATGGGACTGCTTGCTTGTCTTGCCACCTCAAACTTCAAATGTAGCATGGGAAAGTTTGTGTCCCAGCCAGGCTCCTTTCGCAGTCCTGCTCCGAAAGTGCGAACGTCTGCAGATAGCTGGCAGCCAGAAGGGGCTAGCCTGGAAAGCTGTTGCTCAGCCTCATCTGCTCATGGCACTGCTCGCACAGAGACTGGGGCTGCTTGCTTGTCTTGCCACTTGAAAATTCAAACGTAGCCTTAGAATGGAGGTGTCCCTGCCAGGCTCCTTTCGCAGCCATGCTCTTAAAATGCGAACGTCTGCAGATAGCTGGCAGCCAGAAGGGGCTAGCCTGGAAAGCTGTGCTCAGCCTCATCTGCTCATGGCACTGCTCGCACAGAGGCACAGAGACTGGGGCTGCTTGCTTGTCTTGCCACCTCAAACTTCAAATGCAGCCTGGGAAAGTTGGTGTCCCTGCTAGGCTCCTTTCGCAGCCCTGCTCCGAAAGTGCGAACGTCTGCAGATAGCTGGTAGCTATAAGGTGCTAGCGTGGAAAGCTGTTGCTCAGCCTCATCTGCCCATGGCACTGTTCGCATAGAGGCACAGAGAATGTGGCTTCTTGCTTATCTTGCCACTTGAAACTTCAAACGCATGTGGGGAATGTGGGTTGTTCCTGCCAGGCTCCTTTACAAGCCCTGCTCCGAAAATGCGAACGTCTGCAGATAGCTGGCAGCCAGAAGGGGCTAGCCTGGAAAGCTGTTGCTCAGCCTCATCTGTCCATGGCATTGCTTGCACAGAGGCACAGAGAATGGGGCTGCTTGCTTGTCTTGCCACCTCAAACTTCAAACGTAAACTGGGAAAGTTGGTGTCCCAGCCAGGCTCGTTTCGCAGCCCTGCTCCGAAAGTGCGAACGTCTGCAGATAGCTGATAGCCAGAAGGGGCTAGCCTGGAAAGCTGTTGCTCAGCCTCATCTGCCCATGGCACTGTTCGCACAGAGGCCCAGAGACTGGGGCTGCTTGCTTGTCTTGCCACTTGAAACTTCAAACGCATGCTGGGAAAGTTTGATTGTCCCAGCCAGGCTCCTTTCGCAGCCCTGCTCTTAAAATGCAAACGTCTGCAGGTAGCTGGGAGCCAGAAGGGGCTAGCCTGGAAAGCTGTTGCTCAGCCTCATCTGCCCATGGCACTGCTCGCACAGAGGCTCAGAGACTGGGGCTGCTTGCTTGTCTTGCCACCTCAATCTTCAAACGTATCCTGGGAAAGCTGGTGTCCCAGGCAGGCTTCTTTCGCAGCCCTGCTCCGAAAGTGCGAACGTCTGCAGATAGCTGGTAGCCAAAAGTGGCTAGATTGGAAAGCTGTTGCTCATCCTCATCTGCCCATGGCACTGTTCGCATAGAGGCACAGAGACTGGGGCTGCTTGCTTGTCTTGTCACTTGAAACTTCAAACGCATGTGGGGAATGTGGATTGTCCCTCCCAGGCTCCTTTAACAGCCATGCTCTTAAAATGAGAATGTCTGCAGATAACTGGCAGCCAGAAGGGGATAGCCTGGAAAGCTGTTTCTCAGCCTCATCTGCCCATGGCACTGCTCGCACAGAGGCACAGAGACTGGGACTGCTTGCTTGTCTTGCCACCTCAAACTTCACATATAGCCTGGGAAAGTTGTTGTCCCAGCCAGGCTCCTTTCGCAGCCCTGCTCTTGAAATGCGAACGTCTGCAGATAGCTGGCAGCCAGAAGGGGCTAGCCTGGAAAGCTGTTGCTCAGCCTCATCTGCCCATGGCACTGTTCGCATAGAGGCACAGAGAATGGGGCTTCTTGCTTATCTTGCCACTTGAAACTTCAAACGTAGCCTTAGAATGGTGGTGTCCCTGCCAGGCTCCTTTCGCAGCCATGATCTTAAAATGCGAACGTCTGCAGATAGCTGGCAGCCAGAAGGGGCTAGCCTGGAAAGCTGTTGCTCAGCCTCATCTGCTCATTGCACTGCTCGCACAGAGGCACAGAGACTGGGGCTGATTGCTTGTCTTGCAACCCCAATCTTCACATATAGCCTGGGAAAGTTGTTGTCCCAGCCAGGCTCGTTTCGCAGCCCTGCTCCGAAAGTGCGAACGTCTGCAGATAGCTGGCAGCCAGAAGGGGCTAGCCTGGAAAGCTGTTGCTCAGCCTCATCTGCCCATGGCACTGCTCGCACAGAGGCACAGAGAATGGGACTGCTTGCTTGTCTTGCCACCTCAAACTTCAAATGTAGCATGGGAAATTTTGTGTCCCAGCCAGGCTCCTTTCGCAGTCCTGCTCCGAAAGTGCGAACGTCTGCAGATAGCTGGCAGCCAGAAGGGGCTAGCCTGGAAAGCTGTTGCTCAGCCTCATCTGCTCATGGCACTGCTCACACAGAGACTGGGGCTGCTTGCTTGTCTTGCCACTTGAATATTCAAACGCATGTGGGGAATGTGGGTTTTCCCTCCCAGGCTCCTTTACCAGCCCAGCTCCGAAAGTGCGAACGTCTGCAGATAGCTGGCAGCCAGAAGGGGCTAGCCTGGAAAGCTGTTGCTCAGCCTCATCTGCCCATGGCACTGCTCGCACAGAGGCACAGAGAATAGGGCTGCTTGCTTGTCTTGCCACCTCAAAATTCAAACGTAGCCTGGGAAAGTTGGTGTCCCAGCCAGGCTCCTTTCGCAGCCCTGCTCCAAAAGTGCGAACGTCTGCAGATAGCTGGCAGCCAGAAGGGGCTAGCCTGGAAAGCTGTTGCTCAGCCTCATCTGCCCATGGCACTGCTCGCACAGAGGCACAGAGAATGGGGCTGCTTGCTTGTCTTGTCACTTGAAACTTCAAACGCATGCTGGGAATGTGGATTGTCCCTGCCAGGCTCCTTTAACAGCCATGCTCTTAAAATGAGAATGTCTGCAGATAGCTGTCAGGCAGAAGGTGCTAGCCTGGAAAGCTGTTTCTCAGCCTCATCTGCCAATGGCACTGCTCGCACAGAGGCACAGAGACTGGGACTGCTTGCTTGTCTTGCCACCTCAAACTTCAAATGTAGCATGGGAAAGTTGGTGTCCCAGCCAGGCTCCTTTACCAGTCCTGCTCCGAAAGTGCGAACGTCTGCAGATAGCTGGCAGCCAGAAGGGGCTAGCCTGGAAAGCTGTTGCTCAGCCTCATCTGCTCATGGCACTGCTCACACAGAGACTGGGGCTGCTTGCTTGTCCTGCCACTTGAATATTCAAACGCATGTGGGGAATGTGAGTTGTCCCTGCCAGGCTCCTTTCGCAGCCCTGCTCCGAAAGTGCGAACGTCTGCAGATAGCTGGCAGCCAGAAGGGGCTAGCCTGGAAAGCTGTTGCTCAGCCTCATCTGCCCATGGCACTGTTCGCATAGAGGCACAGAGACTGGGGCTTCTTGCTTATCTTGCCACTTGAAACTTCAAACGCATGTGGGGAATGTGGGTTTTCCCTGCCAGGCTCCATTACCAGCCCTGCTCCGAAAGTGCGAACGTCTGCAGATAGCTGGCAGCCAGAAGGGGCTAGCCTGGAAAGCTGTTGCTCAGCCTCATCTGCCCATGGCACTGCTCGCATAGAGGCACAGAGAATAGGGCTGCTTGCTTGTCTTGCCACTTGAAACTTCAAAAGCATGCTGGGAATGTGGATTGTTCCTGCCAGGCTCCTTTCACAGCCATGCTCTTAAAATGAGAATGTCTGCAGATAGCTGTCAGCCAGAAGGGGCTAGCGTGGAAAGCTTTTGCTCAGCCTCATCTGCCCATGGCACTACTCGCACAGAGGCCCAGAGACTGGGGCTGCTTGCTTGTCTTGCCACCTCAAACTTCAAACGTAACCTGGGAATGGTGGTGTCCCAGGCAGGCTTATTTCGCAGCCCTGCTCCGAAAGTGCAAACGTCTGCAGATAGCTGGCAGCCAGAAGGGGCTAGCCTGGAAAGCTGTTGCTCAGCCTCATCTGCTCATGGCACTGCTCGCACAGAGGCACAGAGACTGGGGCTGCTTGCTTGTCTTGCCACCTCAAAATTCAAACGTAGCCTGGGAAAGTTGGTGTCCCAGCCAGGCTCCTTTCGCAGCCCTGCTCCGAAAGTGCGAACGTCTGCAGATAGCTGGCAGCCAGAAGGGGCTAGCCTGGAAAGCTCTTGCTCAGCCTCATCTGCCCATGGCACTGCTCGCACAGAGGCACAGAGACTGGGGCTGCTTGCTTGTCTTGCCACTTGAAACTTCAAACGCATGCTGGGAATGTGGATTGTCCCTGCCAGGCTCCTTTAACAGCCATGCTCTTAAAATGAGAATGTCTGCAGATAGCTGGCAGCCAGAAGGGGCTAGCCTGGAAAGCTGTTGCTCAGCCTCATCTGCCCATGGCACTGTTCGCACAGAGGCACAGAGACTGGGACTGCTTGCTTGTCTTGCCACCTAAGACTTCAAATGTATCATGGGAAAATTGGTGTCCCAGCCAGGCTTCTTTCGCATTCCTGCTCCAAAAGTGCAAACGTCTGCAGATAGCTGGCAGCCAGAAGGGGCTAGCCTGGAAAGCTGTTGCTCAGCCTCATCTGCTCATGGCACTGCTCGCACAGAGGCACAGAGACTGGGGCTGCTTGCTTGTCTTGCCACCCAATCTTCACTTATAGCCTGGGAAAGCTGGTGTCCCAGACAGGCTCCTTTCGCAGCCCTGCTCCGAAAGTGCGAACGTCTGCAGATAGCTGGCAGCCAGAAGGGGCTAGCCTGGAAAGCTGTTGCTCAGCCTCATCTGCCCATGGCACTG
The DNA here is from genome assembly GCF_030867145.1 of Opisthocomus hoazin. NCBI lineage: Eukaryota > Metazoa > Chordata > Aves > Opisthocomiformes > Opisthocomidae > Opisthocomus > Opisthocomus hoazin. Next base: position 9,802,621 of record NC_134429.1, read on the forward strand.
TTCGCATAGGGGTAGAGAGACTGGGGCTTCTTGCTTATCTTGCCACTTGAAACTTCAAACGCATGTGGGGAATGTGGGTTGTCCCTGCCAGGCTCCTTTACAAGCCCTGCTCCGAAAGTGCGAACGTCTGCAGATAGCTGGCAGCCAGAAGGGGCTAGCCTGGAAAGCTGTTGCTCAGCCTCATCTGTCCATGGCATTGCTTGCACAGAGGCACAGAGACTGGGGCTGCTTGCTTGTCTTGCCACCTCAAACTTGAAACGTAGCCTGGGAATGGTGGTGTCCCAGCCAGGCTCCTTTACCAGCCCTGCTCTTAAAACGCAAACGTCTGCAGGTAGCTGACAGCCACAAGGGGCTAGCCTGGAAAGTTGTTTCTCAGCCTCATCTGCCCATGGCACTGTTCGCATAGAGGCACAGAGAATGGGGCTTCTTGCTTATCTTGCCACTTGAAACTTCAAACGCATGTGGGGAATGTGGGTTGTCCCTGCCAGGCTCCTTTACCAGCCCTGCTCCAAAAGTGCGAACATCTGCAGATAGCTGGCAGCCAGAAGGGGCTAGCCTGGAAAGCTGTTGCTCAGCCTCATCTGTCCATGGCATTGCTTGCACAGAGGCACAGAGAATGGAGCTGCTTGCTTGTCTTGCCACCTCAAACTTCAAACATAAACTGGGAAAGTTGGTGTCCCAGCCAGGCTCCTTTCGCAGACCTGCTCCGAAAGTGCGAACGTGTGCAGATAGCTGATAGCCAGAAGGGGCTAGCCTGGAAAGCTGTTGCTCAGCCTCATCTGCCCATGCAACTGCTCGCACAGAGGCACAGAGAATGGGGCTGCTTGCTTATCTTGCCACTTGAAACTTCAAACGCATGTGGGGAATGTGGATTGTCCCTGCCAGGCTCCTTTCACAGCCATGCTCTTAAAATGAGAATGTCTGTAGATAGCTGTCAGGCAGAAGGGGCTAGCCTGGAAAGCTGTTGCTCAGCCTCATCTGCCCATGGCACTGCTCGCACAGAGGCACAGAGAATGGGACTGCTTGCTTGTCTTGCCACCTCAAACTTCAAATGTAGCATGGGAAAGTTTGTGTCCCAGCCAGGCTCCTTTCGCAGTCCTGCTCCGAAAGTGTGAACGTCTGCAGATAGCTGTCAGGCAGAAGGGGCTAGCCTGGAAAGCTCTGCTCAGCCTCATCTGCTCATGGCACTGCTCGCACAGAGGCACAGAGACTGGGGCTGATTGCTTATCTTGCCACCCAATCTTCACTTATAGCCTGGGAAAGCTGGTGTCCCAGACAGGCTGCTTTCGCAGCCCTGCTCCGAAAGTGCGAACGTCTGCAGATAGCAGGCAGCCAGAAGGGGCTAGCCTGGAAAGCTGTTGCTCAGCCTCATCTGCCCATGGCACTGTTCGCATAGAGGCACAGAGACTGGGGCTTCTTGCTTATCTTGCCACTTGAAACTTCAAACGCATGTGGGGAATGTGGGTTGTCCCTGCCAGGCTCCTTTAAAAGCCCTGCTCCGAAAGTGCGAACGTCTGCAGATAGCTGTCAGGCAGAAGGGGCTAGCCTGGAAAGCTGTTGCTCAGCCTCATCTGTCCATGGCATTGCTTGCACAGAGACTGGGGCTGCTTGCTTGTCTTGCCACCTCAAACTTCAAACGTAGCCTGGGAATGGTGGTGTCCCAGCCAGGCTCCTTTACCAGCCCTGCTCTTAAAACGCAAACGTCTGCAGGTAGCTGACAGCCACAAGGGGCTAGCCTGGAAAGCTGTTGCTCAGCCTCATCTGCTCATGGCACTGCTCACACAGAGACTGGGGCTGCTTGCTTGTCTTGCCACCTCAAACTTCAAATGCAGCCTGGGAAAGTTGGTGTCCCTGCTAGGCTCGTTTCGCAGCCCTGCTCTTGAAATGCGAACGTCTGCAGATAGCTGGCAGCCAGAAGGGGCTAGCCTGGAAAGCTGTTGCTCAGCCTCATCTGCCCATGGCACTGTTCGCATAGAGGCAAAGAGAATGGGGCTTCTTGCTTATCTTGCCACTTGAAACTTCAAACGCATGTGGGGAATGTGGATTGTCCCTGCCAGGCTCCTTTCACAGCCATGCTCTTAAAATGAGAATGTCTGTAGATAGCTGTCAGGCAGAAGGGGCTAGCCTGGAAAGCTGTTGCTCAGCCTCATCTGCCCATGGCACTGCTCGCACAGAGGCACAGAGAATGGGACTGCTTGCTTGTCTTGCCACCTCAAACTTCAAATGTAGCATGGGAAAGTTTGTGTCCCAGCCAGGCTCCTTTCGCAGTCCTGCTCCGAAAGTGCGAACGTCTGCAGATAGCTGGCAGCCAGAAGGGGCTAGCCTGGAAAGCTGTTGCTCAGCCTCATCTGCTCATGGCACTGCTCGCACAGAGACTGGGGCTGCTTGCTTGTCTTGCCACTTGAAAATTCAAACGTAGCCTTAGAATGGAGGTGTCCCTGCCAGGCTCCTTTCGCAGCCATGCTCTTAAAATGCGAACGTCTGCAGATAGCTGGCAGCCAGAAGGGGCTAGCCTGGAAAGCTGTGCTCAGCCTCATCTGCTCATGGCACTGCTCGCACAGAGGCACAGAGACTGGGGCTGCTTGCTTGTCTTGCCACCTCAAACTTCAAATGCAGCCTGGGAAAGTTGGTGTCCCTGCTAGGCTCCTTTCGCAGCCCTGCTCCGAAAGTGCGAACGTCTGCAGATAGCTGGTAGCTAGAAGGTGCTAGCGTGGAAAGCTGTTGCTCAGCCTCATCTGCCCATGGCACTGTTCGCATAGAGGCACAGAGAATGTGGCTTCTTGCTTATCTTGCCACTTGAAACTTCAAACGCATGTGGGGAATGTGGGTTGTTCGTGCCAGGCTCCTTTACAAGCCCTGCTCCGAAAATGCGAACGTCTGCAGATAGCTGGCAGCCAGAAGGGGCTAGCCCTGAGGCTGTTGCTCAGCCTCATCTGTCCATGGCATTGCTTGCACAGAGGCACAGAGAATGGGGCTGCTTGCTTGTCTTGCCACCTCAAACTTCAAACGTAAACTGGGAAAGTTGGTGTCCCAGCCAGGCTCGTTTCGCAGCCCTGCTCCGAAAGTGCGAACGTCTGCAGATAGCTGATAGCCAGAAGGGGCTAGCCTGGAAAGCTGTTGCTCAGCCTCATCTGCCCATGGCACTGTTCGCACAGAGGCCCAGAGACTGGGGCTGCTTGCTTGTCTTGCCACTTGAAACTTCAAACGCATGCTGGGAAAGTTGGATTGTCCCAGCCAGGCTCCTTTCGCAGCCCTGCTCTTAAAATGCAAACGTCTGCAGGTAGCTGGCAGCCAGAAGGGGCTAGCCTGGAAAGCTGTTGCTCAGCCTCATCTGCCCATGGCACTGCTCGCACAGAGGCTCAGAGACTGGGGCTGCTTGCTTGTCTTGCCACCTCAATCTTCAAACGTATCCTGGGAAAGCTGGTGTCCCAGGCAGGCTCCTTTCGCAGCCCTGCTCCGAAAGTGCGAACGTCTGCAGATAGCTGGTAGCCAAAAGTGGCTAGATTGGAAAGCTGTTGCTCATCCTCATCTGCCCATGGCACTGTTCGCATAGAGGCACAGAGACTGGGGCTTCTTGCTTATCTTGCCACTTGAAACTTCAAACGCATGTGGGAATGTGGGTTGTCCCTGCCAGGCTCCTTTACCAGCCCTGCTCCGAAAGTGCGATCGTCTGCAGATAGCTGTCAGGCAGAAGGGGCTAGCCTGGAAAGCTGTTGCTCAGCCTCATCTGCCCATGGCACTGCTCGCACAGAGGCACAGAGAATGGGGCTGCTTGCTTATCTTGCCACTTGAAACTTCAAACGCATGTGGGGAATGTGGATTGTCCCTGCCAGGCTCCTTTTACAGCCATGCTCTTAAAATGAGAATATCTGTAGATAGCTGTCAGGCAGAAGGGGCTAGCCTGGAAAGCTGTTGCTCAGCCTCATCTGCCCATGGCACTGCTCGCACAGAGGCACAGAGAATGGGACTGCTTGCTTGTCTTGCCACCTCAAACTTCAAATGTAGCATGGGAAAGTTTGTGTCCCAGCCAGGCTCCTTTCGCAGTCCTGCTCCGAAAGTGCGAACGTCTGCAGATAGCTGGCAGCCAGAAGGGGCTAGCCTGGAAAGCTGTTCCTCAGCCTCATCTGCTCATGGCACTGCTCACACAGAGACTGGGGCTGCTTGCTTGTCTTGCCACTTGAAACTTCAAACGTAGCCTTAGAATGGAGGTGTCCCTGCCAGGCTCCTTTCGCAGCCCTGCTCCGAAAGTGCGAACGTCTGCAGATAGCTGATAGCCAGAAGGGGCTAGCCTGGAAAGGTGTTGCTCAGCCTCATCTGCTCATGGCACTGCTCGCACAGAGGCACAGAGACTGGGGCTGCTTGCTTGTCTTGCCACTTGAAACTTCAAACGCATGTGGGGAATGTGGGTTTTCCCTGCCAGGCTCCTTTACAAGCCCTGCTCCGAAAGTGCGAACGTCTGCAGATAGCTGGCAGCCAGAAGGGGCTAGCCTGGAAAGCTGTTGCTCAGCCTCATCTGCCCATGGCAGTGCTCGCACAGAGGCACAGAGAATGGGGCTGCTTGCTTGTCTTGCCACCTCAAACTTCAAACGTAAACTGGGAAAGTTGGTGTCCCAGCCAGGCTCCTTTCGCAGCCCTGCTCCGAAAGTGCGAACGTCTGCACATAGCTGATAGCCAGAAGGGGCTAGCCTGGAAAGCTGTTGCTCAGCCTCATCTGCCCATGGCACTGTTCGCACAGAGGCCCAGAGACTGGGGCTGCTTGCTTGTCTTGCCACTTGAAACTTCAAACGCATGCTGGGAATGTGGATTGTCCGAGCCAGGCTCCTTTCGCAGCCCTGCTCTTAAAATGCAAACGTCTGCAGATAGCTGGTAGCCAGAAGGGGCTAGCCTGGAAAGCTGTTGCTCAGCCTCATCTGCCCATGGCACTGCTCGCACAGAGGCTCAGAGACTGGGGCTGCTTGCTTGTCTTGCCACCTCAATCTTCAAACGTATCCTGGGAAAGCTGGTGTGCCAGGCAGGCTTATTTGCAGCCCTGCTCCGAAAGTGCGAACGTCTGCAGATAGCTGGTAGCCAAAAGGGGCTAGATTGGAAAGCTGTTGCTCAGCCTCATCTGCCCATGGCACTGTTCGCATAGAGGCACAGAGACTGGGGCTTCTTGCTTATCTTGCCACTTGAAACTTCAAACGCATGTGGGGAATGTGGGTTGTCCCTGCCAGGCTCCTTTCACAGCCATGCTCTTAAAATGAGAATGTCTGTAGATAGCTGTCAGGCAGAAGGGGCTAGCCTGGAAAGCTGTTGCTCAGCCTCATCTGCCCATGGCACTGCTCGCACAGAGGCACAGAGACTGGGACTGCTTGCTTGTCTTGCCCCCTCAAACTTCAAATGTAGCATGGGAAAGTTTGTGTCCCAGCCAGGCTCCTTTCGCAGCCCTGCTCCGAAAGTGCGAACGTCTGCAGATAGCTGATAGCCAGAAGGGGCTAGCCTGGAAAGCTGTTGCTCAGCCTCATCTGCTCATGGCACTGCTCGCACAGAGGCACAGAGACTGGGGCTGCTTGCTTGTCTTGCCACTTGAAAATTCAAACGTAGCCTTAGAATGAAGGTGTCCCTGCCAGGCTCCTTTCGCAGCCATGCTCTTAAAATGCGAACGTCTGCAGATAGCTGGCAGCCAGAAGGGGCTAGCCTGGAAAGCTGTGCTCAGCCTCATCTGCTCATGGCACTGCTCGCACAGAGGCACAGAGACTGGGGCTGATTGCTTGTCTTGCCACCCCAATCTTCAAATATAGCCTGGGAAAGTTGGTGTCCCTGCTATGCTCGTTTCGCAGCCCTGCTCTTGAAATGCGAACGTCTGCAGATAGCAGGCAGCCAGAAGGTGCTAGCGTGGAAAGCTGTTGCTCAGCCTCGTCTGCCCATGGCAGTGCTCGCACAGAGGCCCAGAGACTGGGGCTGCTTGCTTATCTTGCCACTTGAAACTTCAAACGTAGCCTTAGAATGGTGGTGTCCCTGCCAGGCTCCTTTCGCAGCCCTGCTCTTGAAATGCGAACGTCTGCAGATAGCTGGCAGCCAGAAGGGGCTAGCCTGGAAAGCTGTTGCTCAGCCTCATCTGCCCATGGCACTGCTCGCATAGAGGCACAGAGAATGGGGCTTCTTGCTTATCTTGCCACTTGAAACTTCAAACGCATGTGGGGAATGTGGATTGTCCGTGCCAGGCTCCTTTCTCAGCCATGTTCTTAAAATGAGAATGTCTGTAGATAGCTGTCAGGCAGAAGGGGCTAGCCTGGAAAACTGTTGCTCAGCCTCATCTGCCCATGGCACTGCTCGCACAGAGGCACAGAGAATGGGACTGCTTGCTTGTCTTGCCACCTCAAACTTCAAATGTAGCACGGGAAAGTTTGTGTCCCAGCCAGGCTCCTTTCGCAGTCCTGCTCCGAAAGTGCGAACGTCTGCAGATAGCTGGCAGCCAGAAGGGGCTAGCCTGGAAAGCTGTTGCTCAGCCTCATCTGCTCATGGCACTGCTCACACAGAGACTGGGGCTGCTTGCTTGTCTTGCCACTTGAAAATTCAAACGTAGCCTTAGAATGGAGGTGTACCTGCCAGGCTCCTTTCGCAGCCATGCTCTTAAAATGCGAACGTCTGCAGATAGCTGGCAGCCAGAAGGGGCTAGCCTGGAAAGCTGTGCTCAGCCTCATCTGCTCATGGCACTGCTCGCACAGAGGCACAGAGACTGGGGCTGATTGCTTGTCTTGCCACCCCAATCTTCAAATATAGCCTGGGAAAGTTGGTGTCCCTGCTAGGCTCCTTCGCAGCCCTGCTCCGAAAGTGCGAACGTCTGCAGATAGCTGGTAGCCAAAAGGGGCTAGATTGGAAAGCTGTTGCTCAGCCTCATCTGCCCATGGCACTGTTCGCATAGAGGCACAGAGAATGGGGCTTCTTGCTTATCTTGCCACTTGAAACTTAAAACGCTTGTGGGGAATGTGGGTTGTCCCTGCCAGGCTCCTTTACAAGCCCTGCTTCGAAAGTGCGAACGTCTGCAGATAGCTGGCAGCCAGAAGGTGCTAGCCTGGAAAGCTGTTGCTCAGCCTCATCTGCCCATGGCACTGCTCACACAGAGGCACAGAGAAGGGGCTGCTTGCTTGTCTTGCCACCTCAAACTTCAAACGTAAACTGGGAAAGTTGGTGTCCCAGCCAGGCTCCTTTCGCAGCCCTGCTCCGAAAGTGCGAACGTCTGCAGATAGCTGGCAGCCAGAAGGGGCTAGCCTGGAAAGCTGTTGCTCAGCCTCATCTGCCCATGGCACTGCTCGCACAGAGGCACAGAGAATGGGACTGCTTGCTTGTCTTGCCACCTCAAACTTCAAATGTAGCATGGGAAAGTTTGTGTCCCAGCCAGGCTCCTTTCGCAGTCCTGCTCCGAAAGTGCGAACGTCTGCAGATAGCTGGCAGCCAGAAGGGGCTAGCCTGGAAAGCTGTTGCTCAGCCTCATCTGCTCATGGCACTGCTCGCACAGAGGCACAGAGACTGGGGCTGATTGCTTGTCTTGCCACCCCAATCTTCAAATATAGCCTGGGAAAGTTGGTGTCCCTGCTAGGCTCCTTTCGCAGCCCTGCTCTTGAAATGCGAACGTCTGCAGATAGCAGGCAGCCAGAAGGTGCTAGCGTGGAAAGCTGTTGCTCAGCCTCATCTGCCCATGGCAGTGCTCGCACAGAGGCCCAGAGGCTGGGGCTGCTTGATTATCTTGCCACTTGAAACTTCAAACGTAGCCTTAGAATGGTGGTGTCCCTGCCAGGCTCCTTTCGCAGCCGTGCTCTGAAAATGCGAACGTCTGCAGATAGCTCGCAGGCAGAAAGAGCTAGCCTGGAAAGCTGTTGCTCAGCCTCATCTGCCCATGGCACTGCTCGCACAGAGGCACAGAGACTGGGGCTGCTTGCTTGTCTTGCCACCTCAATCTTCAAACGTAGCCTGGGAAAGCTGGTGTCCCAGGCAGGCTCCTTTCACAGCCCTGCTCCGAAAGTGCGAACGTCTGCAGATAGCTGGTAGCCAAAAGGGGCTAGATTGAAAAGCTGTTGCTCAGCCTCATCTGCCCATGGCACTGTTCGCATAGAGGCACAGAGACTGGGGCTTATTGCTTATCTTGCCACTTGAAACTTCAAACGCATGTGGGGAATGTGGGTTGTCCCTGCCAGCCTCCTTTACAAGCTCTGCTCCGAAAGTGCGAACATCTGCAGATAGCTGGCAGCCAGAAGGGGCTAGCCTGGAAAGCTGTTGCTCAGCCTCATCTGTCCATGGCATTGCTTGCACAGAGGACCAGAGAATGGTGCTGCTTGCTTGTCTTGCCACCTCAAACTTCAAACGTAAACTGGGAAAGTTGATGTCCCAGCCAGGCTCCTTTCGCAGCCCTGCTCCGAAAGTGCGAACGTCTGCAGATAGCTGATAGCCAGAAGGGGCTAGCCTGGAAAGCTGTTGCTCAGCCTCATCTGCTCATGGCACTGCTCGCACAGAGGCACAGAGACTGGGGCTTCTTGCTTATCTTGCCACCCCAATCTTCAAATATAGCCTGGGAAAGTGGGTTGTCCCAGCCAGGCTCCTTTCGCATCCCTGCTCCGAAAGTGCGAACGTCTGCAGATAGCTGTCAGGCAGAAGGGGCTAGCCTGGAAAGCTGTTGCTCAGCCTCATCTGCCCCTGGCACTGCTCGCACAGAGGCACAGAGAATGGGACTGCTTGCTTATCTTGCCACTTGAAACTTCAAACGCATGTGGGGAATGTGGATTGTCCCTGCCAGGCTCCTTTCACAGCCATGCTCTTAAAATGAGAATGTCTGTAGATAGCTGTCAGGCAGAAGGGGCTAGCCTGGAAAGCTGTTGCTCAGCCTCATCTGCCCATGGCACTGCTCGCACAGAGGCACAGAGAATGGGACTGCTTGCTTGTCTTGCCACCTCAAACCTCAAATGTAGCATGGGAAAGTTTGTGTCCCAGCCAGGCTCCTTTCGCAGTCCTGCTCCGAAAGTGCGAACGTCTGCAGATAGCTGGCAGCCAGAAGGGGCTAGCCTGGAAAGCTGTTGCTGAGCCTCATCTGCTCATGGCACTGCTCACACAGAGACTGGGGCTGCTTGCTTGTCTTGCCACTTGAAAATTCAAACGTAGCCTTAGAATGAAGGTGTCCCTGCCAGGCTCCTTTCGCAGCCATGCTCTTAAAATGCGAACGTCTGCAGATAGCTGGCAGCCAGAAGGGGCTAGCCTGGAAAGCTGTGCTCAGCCTCATCTGCTCATGGCACTGCTCGCACAGAGGCACAGAGACTGGGGCTGATTGCTTGTCTTGCCACCCCAATCTTCAAATATAGCCTGGGAAAGTTGGTGTCCCTGCTACGCTCGTTTCGCAGCCCTGCTCTTGAAATGCGAACGTCTGCAGATAGCAGGCAGCCAGAAGGTGCTAGCGTGGAAAGCTGTTGCTCAGCCTCATCTGCCCATGGCAGTGCTCGCACAGAGGCACAGAGACTGGGGCTGCTTGCTTATCTTGCCACTTGAAACTTCAAACGTAGCCTTAGAATGGTGGTGTCCCTGCCAGGCTCCTTTCGCAGCCCTGCTCTTGAAATGCGAACGTCTGCAGATAGCTGGCAGCCAGAAGGGGCTAGCCTGGAAAGCTGTTGCTCAGCCTCATCTGCCCATGGCACTGTTCGCATAGAGGCACAGAGAATGGGGCTTCTTGCTTATCTTGCCACTTGAAACTTCAAACGCATGTGGGGAATGTGGATTGTCCGTGCCAGGCTCCTTTCTCAGCCATGCTCTTAAAATGAGAATGTCTGTAGATAGCTGTCAGGCAGAAGGGGCTAGCCTGGAAAGCTGTTGCTCAGCCTCATCTGCCCATGGCACTGCTCGCACAGAGGCACAGAGACTGGGACTGCTTGCTTGTCTTGCCACCTCAAACTTCAAATGTAGCATGGGAAAGTTTGTGTCCCAGCCAGGCTCCTTTCGCAGTCCTGCTCCGAAAGTGCGAACGTCTGCAGATAGCTGGCAGCCAGAAGGGGCTAGCCTGGAAAGCTGTTGCTCAGCCTCATCTGCTCATGGCACTGCTCACACAGAGACTGGGGCTGCTTGCTTGTCTTGCCACTTGAAAATTCAAACGTAGCCTTAGAATGGAGGTGTCCCTGCCAGGCTCCTTTCGCAGCCATGCTCTTAAAATGCGAACGTCTGCAGATAGCTGGCAGCCAGAAGGGGCTAGCCTGGAAAGCTGTGCTCAGCCTCATCTGCTCATGGCACTGCTCGCACAGAGGCACAGAGACTGGGGCTGATTGCTTGTCTTGCCACCCCAATCTTCAAATATAGCCTGGGAAAGTTGGTGTCCCTGCTAGGCTTTTTCGCAGCCCTGCTCCGAAAGTGCGAACGTCTGCAGATAGCTGGTAGCCAAAAGGGGCTAGATTGGAAAGCTGTTGCTCAGCCTCATCTGCCCATGTCACTGTTCGCATAGAGGCACAGAGAATGGGGCTTCTTGCTTATCTTGCCACTTGAAACTTCAAACGCATGTGGGGAATGTGGGTTGTCCCTGCCAGGCTCCTTTACAAGCCCTGCTTCGAAAGTGCGAAAGTCTGCAGATAGCTGGCAGCCAGAAGGTGCTAGCCTGGAAAGCTGTTGCTCAGCCTCATCTGCCCATGGCACTGCTCACACAGAGGCACAGAGAAGGGGCTGCTTGCTTGTCTTGCCAACTCAAACTTCAAACGTAAACTGGGAAAGTTGGTGTCCCAGCCAGGCTCCTTTCGCAGCCCTGCTCCGAAAGTGCGAACGTCTGCAGATAGCTGATAGCCAGAAGGGGCTAGCCTGGAAAGCTGTTGCTCAGCCTCATCTGCCCATGGCACTGCTCGCACAGAGGCACAGAGACTGGGGCTGATTGCTTGTCTTGCCACTCCAATCTTCAAATATAGCCTGGGAAAGTTGGTGTCCCTGCTAGGCTCGTTTCGCAGCCCTGCTCTTGAAATGCAAACGTCTGCAGATAGCAGGCAGCCAGAAGGGGCTAGCCTGGAATGCTGTTGCTCAGCCTCATCTGCCCATGGCACTGTTCGCATAGAGGCACAGAGAATGGGGGTTCTTGCTTATCTTGCCACTTGAAACTTCAAACGCATGTGGGGAATGTGGGTTGTCCCTGCCAGGCTCCTTTACCAGCCCTGCTCCGAAAGTGCAAATGTCTGCAGATAGCTGGCAGCCAGAAGGGGCTAGCCTGGAAAGCTGTTGCTCAGCCTCATCTGTCCATGGCATTGCTTCCACAGAGGCACAGAGAATGGGGCTGCTTGCTTGTCTTGCCATTTCAAAATTCAAACGTATACTGGGAAAGTTGGTGTCCCAGCCAGGCTCCTTTCGCAGACCTGCTCCGAAAGTGCGAACGTCTGCAGATAGCTGATAGCCAGAAGGGGCTAGCCTGGAAAGCTGTTGCTCAGCCTCATCTGCCCATGGCACTGCTCGCACAGAGGCACAGAGAATGGGGCTGCTTGCTTATCTTGCCACTTGAAACTTCAAACGCATGTGGGGAATGTGGATTGTCCCTGCCAGGCTCCTTTCACAGCCATGCTCTTAAAATGAGAATGTCTGTAGATAGCTGTCAGGCAGAAGGGGCTAGCCTGGAAAGCTGTTGCTCAGCCTCATCTGCCCATGGCACTGCTCGCACAGAGGCACAGAGAATGGGACTGCTTGCTTGTCTTGCCACCTCAAACTTCAAATGTAGCATGGGAAAGTCTGTGTCCCAGCCAGGCTCCTTTCGCAGTCCTGCTGCGAAAGTGCGAACGTCTGCAGATAGCTGGCAGCCAGAAGGGGCTAGCCTGGAAAGCTGTTGCTCAGCCTCATCTGCTCATGGCACTGCTCACACAGAGACTGGGGCTGCTTGCTTGTCTTGCCACTTGAAAATTCAAACGTAGCCTTAGAATGAAGGTGTCCCTGCCAGGCTCCTTTCGCAGCCCTGCTCCGAAAGTGCAAACGTCTGCAGATAGCTGGTAGCCAAAAGGGGCTAGATTGGAAAGCTGTTGCTCAGCCTCATCTGCCCATGGCACTGTTCGCATAGAGGCACAGAGAATGGGGCTTCTTGCTTATCTTGCCACTTGAAACTTCAAACGCATGTGGGGAATGTGTGTTGTCCCTGCCAGGCTCCTTTCGCAGCCCTGCTCCGAAAGTGCGAACGTCTGCAGATAGCTGGCAGCCAGAAGGGGCTAGCCTGGAAAGCTGTTGCTCAGCCTCATCTGCTCATGGCACTGCTCACACAGAGACTGGGGCTGCTTGCTTGTCTTGCCACTTGAATATTCAAACGCATGTGGGGAATGTGGGTTGTCCCTGCCAGGCTCCTTTCGCAGCCCTGCTCCGAAAGTGCGAACGTCTGCAGATAGCCTGCAGCCAGAAGGGGCTATCCTGGAAAGCTGTTGCTCAGCCTCATCTGCCCATGGCACTGCTCGCACAGAGGCACAGAGACTGGGGCTGCTTGCTTGTCTTGCCACCTCAAACTTCAAACGTAACCTGGGCATGGTGGTGTCCCTGCCAGGCTCCTTTCGCAGTCCTGCTCCAAAAGTGCAAACGTCTGCAGATAGCTGGCAGGCAGAAGGGGCTAGCCTGGAAAGCTGTTGCTCAGCCTCATCTGCCCATGGCACTGTTCGCATAGAGGCACAGAGACTGGGGCTTCTTGCTTATCTTGCCACTTGAAACTTCAAACGCATGTGGGGAATGTGGGTTTTCCCTGCCAGGCTCCTTTACCAGCCCAGCTCCGAAAGTGCGAACGTCTGCAGATAGCTGGCAGCCAGAAGGGGCTAGCCTGGAAAGCTGTTGCTCAGCCTCATCTGCCCATGGCACTGCTCGCACAGAGGCACAGAGAATAGGGCTGCTTGCTTGTCTTGCCACTTGAAACTTCAAAAGCAGCTGGGAATGTGGATTGTCCCTGCCAGGCTCCTTTCACAGCCATGCTCTTAAAATGAGAATGTCTGCAGATAGCTGTCAGCCAGAAGGGGCTAGCGTCGAAAGCTGTTGCTCAGCCTCATCTGCCCATGGCAGTGCTCGCACAGAGGCCCAGAGACTGGGGCTGCTTGCTTGTCTTGCCACCTCAAACTTCAAATGTAGCATGGGAAAGTTGGTGTCCCAGCCAGGCTTCTTTCGCAGTCCTGCTCGAAAAGTGCAAACGTCTGCAGATAGCTGGCAGCCAGAAGGGGCTAGCCTGGAAAGCTGTTGCTCAGCCTCATCTGCTCATGGCACTGCTCGCACAGAGGCACAGAGACTGGGGCTTCTTGCTTATCTTGCCACTTGAAACTTCAAACGTAGACTTAGAATGGTGGTGTCCCTGCCAGGCTCCTTTCGCAGCCATGCTCTTAAAATGCGAACGTCTGCAGATAGCTGGCAGCCAGAAGGGGCTAGCCTGGAAAGGTGTTGCTCAGCCTCATCTGCTCATGGCACTGCTCGCACAGAGGCACAGAGACTGGGGCTGCTTGCTTGTCTTGCCACCTCAAACTTCAAATGTAGCATGGGAAAGTTTGTGTCCCAGCCAGGCTCCTTTCGCAGTCCTGCTCCGAAAGTGCGAACGTCTGCAGATAACTGGCAGCCAGAAGGGGCTAGCCTGGAAAGCTGTTGCTCAGCCTCATCTGCTCATGGCACTGCTCACACAGAGACTGGGGCTGCTTGCTTGTCTTGCCACTTGAATATTCAAACGCATGTGGGGAATGTGAGTTGTCCCTGCCAGGCTCCTTTCGCAGCCCTGCTCCGAAAGTGCGAACGTCTCCAGATAGCTGGCAGCCAGAAGGGGCTAGCCTGGAAAGCTGTTGCTCAGCCTCATCTGCCCATGGCACTGCTCGCACAGAGGCACAGAGACTGGGGCTGCTTGCTTGTCTTGCCACCTCAAACTTCAAACGTAACCTGGGCATGGTGGTGTCCCTGCCAGGCTCCTTTCGCAGTCCTGCTCCAAAAGTGCAAACGTCTGCAGATAGCTGTCAGCCAGAAGGGGCTAGCCTGGAAAGCTGTTGCTCAGCCTCATCTGCCCATGGCACTGTTCGCATAGAGGCACAGAGACTGGGGCTTCTTGCTTATCTTGCCACTTGAAACTTCAAACGCATGTGGGGAATGTGGGTTTTCCCTGCCAGGCTCCATTACCAGCCCTGCTCCGAAAGTGCGAACGTCTGCAGATAGCTGGCAGCCAGAAGGGGCTAGCCTGGAAAGCTGTTGCTCAGCCTCATCTGCTCATGGCACTGCTCGCACAGAGGCACAGAGACTGGGGCTGCTTGCTTGTCTTGCCACCTCAAAATTCAAACGTAGCCTGGGAAAGTTGGTGTCCCAGCCAGGCTCCTTTCGCAGCCCTGCTCCGAAAGTGCGAACGTCTGCAGATAGCTGGCAGCCAGAAGGGGCTAGCCTGGAAAGCTGTTGCTCAGCCTCATCTGCCCATGGCACTGCTCGCACAGAGGCACAGAGACTGGGGCTGCTTGCTTTTCTTGTCACTTGAAACTTCAAATGCATGCTGGGAATGTGGATTGTCCCTGCCAGGCTCCTTTAACAGCCATGCTCTTAAAATGAGAATGTCTGCAGATAGCTGTCAGGCAGAAGGGGCTAGCCTGGAAAGCTGTTGCTCAGCCTCATCTGCCCATGGCACTGCTCGCACAGAGGCACAGAGACTGGGACTGCTTGCTTGTCTTGCCACCTCAAACTTCAAATGTATCATGGAAAAATTGGTGTCCCAGCCAGGCTCCTTTCGCAGTCCTGCTCCAAAAGTGCAAACGTCTGCAGATAGCTGGCAGCCAGAAGGGGCTAGCCTGGAAAGCTGTTGCTCAGCCTCATCTGCTCATGGCACTGCTCGCACAGAGGCACAGAGACTGGGGCTGCTTGCTTGTCTTGCCACCCAATCTTCACTTATAGCCTGGGAAAGCTGGTGTCCCAGACAGGCTCCTTTCGCAGCCCTGCTCCGAAAGTGCGAACGTCTGCAGATAGCTGTCAGCCAGAAGGGGCTAGCCTGGAAAGCTGTTGCTCAGCCTCATCTACCCATGGCACTGTTCGCATAGGGGCACAGAGACTGGGGCTTCTTGCTTATCTTGCCACTTGAAACTTCAAACGCATGTGGGGAATGTGGGTTGTCCCTGCCAGGCTCCTTTACAAGCCCTGCTCCGAAAGTGCGAACGTCTGCAGATAGCTGGCAGCCAGAAGGGGCTAGCCTGGAAAGCTGTTGCTCAGCCTCATCTGTCCATGGCATTGCTTGCACAGAGGCACAGAGACTGGGGCTGCTTGCTTGTCTTGCCACCTCAAACTTCAAACGTAGCCTGGGAATGGTGGTGTCCCAGCCAGGCTCCTTTACCAGCCCTGCTCTTAAAACGCAAACGTCTGCAGGTAGCTGACAGCCACAAGGGGCTAGCCTGGAAAGCTGTTGCTCAGCCTCATCTGCTCATGGCACTGCTCACACAGAGACTGGGGCTGCTTGCTTGTCTTGCCACCTCAAACTTCAAATGCAGCCTGGGAAAGTTGGTGTCCCTGCTAGGCTCGTTTCGCAGCCCTGCTCTTGAAATGCGAACGTCTGCAGATAGCTGGCAGCCAGAAGGGGCTAGCCTGGAAAGCTGTTGCTCAGCCTCATCTGCCCATGCACTGCTCGCACAGAGGCACAGAGACTGGGGCTGCTTGCTTGTCTTGTCACTTGAAACTTCAAACGCATGCTGGGAATGTGGATTGTCCCTGCCAGGCTCCTTTAACTGCCATGCTCTTAAAATGAGAATGTCTGCAGATAGCTGTCAGGCAGAAGGGGCTAGCCTGGAAAGCTGTTGCTCAGCCTCATCTGCCCATGGCACTGCTCGCACAGAGGCACAGAGACTGGGACTGCTTGCTTGTCTTGCCACCTCAAACTTCAAATGTAGCATGGGAAAGTTGGTGTCCCAGCCAGGCTCCTTTCGCAGTCCTGCTCCAAAAGTGCAAACGTCTGCAGATAGCTGGCAGCCAGAAGGGGCTAGCCTGGAAAGCTGTTGCTCAGCCTCATCTGCTCATGGCACTGCTCGCACAGAGGAACAGAGACTGGGGCTGATTGCTTGTCTTGCAACCCCAATCTTCACATATAACCTGGGAAAGTTGTTGTCCCAGCCAGGCTCGTTTCGCAGCCCTGCTCTTGAAATGCGAACGTCTGCAGATAGCTGGCAGCCAGAAGGGGCTAGCCTGGAAAGCTGTTGCTCAGCCTCATCTGCCCATGGCACTGTTCGCATAGAGGCACAGAGAATGGGGCTGCTTGCTTATCTTGCCACTTGAAACTTCAAACGTAGCCTTAGAATGGTTGTGTCCCTGCCAGGCTCCTTTCGCAGCCATGCTCTTGAAATGCGAACATCTGCAGATAGCTGGGCAGCCAGAAGGGGCTAGCCTGGAAAGGTGTTGCTCAGCCTCATCTGCTCATGGCACTGCTCGCACAGAGGCACAGAGACTGGGGCTGATTGCTTGTCTTGCCACCTCAATCTTCAAACGTAGCCTGGGAAAGCTGGTGTCCCAGCCAGGCTCCTTTCGCAGCCCTGCTCCGAAAGTGCGAACGTCTGCAGATAGCTGTCAGGCAGAAGGGGCTAGCCTGGAAAGCTGTTGCTCAGCCTCATCTGCCCATGGCACTGCTCGCACAGAGGCACAGAGAATGGGACTGCTTGCTTGTCTTGCCACCTCAAACTTCAAATGTAGCATGGGAAAGTTTGTGTCCCAGCCAGGCTCCTTTCGCAGTCCTGCTCCGAAAGTGCGAACGTCTGCAGATAGCTGGCAGCCAGAAGGGGCTAGCCTGGAAAGCTGTTGCTCAGCCTCATCTGCTCATGGCACTGCTCACACAGAGACTGGGGCTTCTTGCTTGTCTTGCCACTTGAAACTTCAAACGCATGTGGGGAATGTGGGTTTTCCCTGCCAGGCTCCTTTCGCAGCCCTGCTCCGAAAGTGCGAACGTCTGCAGATAGCTGGCAGCCAGAAGGGGCTAGCCTGGAAAGCTGTTGCTCAGCCTCATCTGCCCATGGCACTGCTCGCACAGAGGCACAGAGACTGGGGCTGCTTGCTTGTCTTGTCACTTGAAACTTCAAACGCATGCTGGGAATGTGGATTGTCCCTGCCAGGCTCCTTTAACAGCCATGCTCTTAAAATGAGAATGTCTGCAGATAGCTGTCAGGCAGAAGGGGCTAGCCTGGAAAGCTGTTTCTCAGCCTCATCTGCCCATGGCACTGCTCGCACAGAGGCACAGAGACTGGGACTGCTTGCTTGTCTTGCCACCTCAAACTTCACATATAGCCTGGGAAAGTTGTTGTCCCAGCCAGGCTCCTTTCGCAGCCCTGCTCTTGAAATGCGAACGTCTGCAGATAGCTGGCAGCCAGAAGGGGCTAGCCTGGAAAGCTGTTGCTCAGCCTCATCTGCCCATGGCACTGTTCGCATAGAGGCACAGAGAATGGGGCTTCTTGCTTATCTTGCCACTTGAAACTTCAAACGTAGCCTTAGAATGGTGGTGTCCCTGCCAGGCTCCTTTCGCAGCCATGCTCTTAAAATGCGAACGTCTGCAGATAGCTGGCAGCCAGAAGGGGCTAGCCTGGAAAGCTGTTGCTCAGCCTCATCTGCTCATTGCACTGGTCGCACAGAGGCACAGAGACTGGGGCTGGTTGCTTGTCTTGCAACCCCAATCTTCACATATAGCCTGGGAAAGTTGTTGTCCCAGCCAGGCTCGTTTCGCAGCCCTGCTCCGAAAGTGCGAACGTCTGCAGATAGCTGGCAGCCAGAAGGGGCTAGCCTGGAAAGCTGTTGCTCAGCCTCATCTGCCCATGGCACTGCTCGCACAGAGGCACAGAGAATGGGACTGCTTGCTTGTCTTGCCACCTCAAACTTCAAATGTAACATGGGAAATTTTGTGTCCCAGCCAGGCTCCTTTCGCAGTCCTGCTGCGAAAGTGCGAACGTCTGCAGATAGCTGGCAGCCAGAAGGGGCTAGCCTGGAAAGCTGTTGCTCAGCCTCATCTGCTCATGGCACTGCTCACACAGAGACTGGGGCTGCTTGCTTGTCTTGCCACTTGAATATTCAAACGCATGTGGGGAATGTGGGTTGTCCCTGCCAGGCTCCTTTCGCAGCCCTGCTCCGAAAGTGCGAACGTCTGCAGATAGCTGGCAGCCAGAAAGGGCTATCCTGGAAAGCTGTTTCTCAGCCTCATCTGCCCATGGCACTGCTCGCACAGAGGCACAGAGACTGGGGCTGCTTGCTTGTCTTGCCACCTCAAACTTCAAACGTAACCTGGGCATGGTGGTGTCCCTGCCAGGCTCCTTTCGCAGTCCTGCTCCGAAAGTGCGAACGTCTGCAGATAGCTGTCAGCCAGAAGGGGCTAGCCTGGAAAGCTGTTGCTCAGCCTCATCTGCCCATGGCACTGTTCGCATAGGGGCACAGAGACTGGGGCTTCTTGCTTATCTTGCCACTTGAAACTTCAAACGCATGTGGGGAATGTGGGTTGTCCCTGCCAGGCTCCTTTACAAGCCCTGCTCCGAAAGTGCGAACGTCTGCAGATAGCTGGCAGCCAGAAGGGGCTAGCCTGGAAAGCTGTTGCTCAGCCTCATCTGTCCATGGCATTGCTTGCACAGAGGCACAGAGACTGGGGCTGCTTGCTTGTCTTGCCACCTCAAACTTCAAACGTAGCCTGGGAATGGTGGTGTCCCAGCCAGGCTCCTTTACCAGCCCTGCTCTTAAAACGCAAACGTCTGCAGGTAGCTGACAGCCACAAGGGGCTAGCCTGGAAAGCTGTTGCTCAGCCTCATCTGCTCATGGCACTGCTCGCACAGAGGAACAGAGACTGGGGCTGCTTGCTTGTCTTGCAACCCCAATCTTCACATATAACCTGGGAAAGTTGTTGTCCCAGCCAGGCTCCTTTCGCAGCCCTGCTCTTGAAATGCGAACGTCTGCAGATAGCTGGCAGCCAGAAGGGGCTAGCCTGGAAAGCTGTTGCTCAGCCTCATCTGCCCATGGCACTGTTCGCATAGAGGCACAGAGAATGGGGCTGCTTGCTTATCTTGCCACTTGAAACTTCAAACGTAGCCTTAGAATGGTTGTGTTCCTGCCAGGCTCCTTTCGCAGCCATGCTCTTGAAATGCGAACATCTGCAGATAGCTGGCAGCCAGAAGGGGCTAGCCTGGAAAGGTGTTGCTCAGCCTCATCTGCTCATGGCACTGCTCGCACAGAGGCACAGAGACTGGGGCTGATTGCTTGTCTTGCCACCTCAATCTTCAAACGTAGCCTGGGAAAGCTGGTGTCCCAGCCAGGCTCCTTTCGCAGTCCTGCTCCGAAAGTGCGAACGTCTGCAGATAGCTGGCAGCCAGAAGGGGCTAGCCTGGAAAGCTGTTGCTCAGCCTCATCTGCCCATGGCACTGCTCGCACAGAGGCACAGAGAATGGGACTGCTTGCTTGTCTTGCCACCTCAAACTTCAAATGTAGCATGGGAAAGTTTGTGTCCCAGCCAGGCTCCTTTCGCAGTCCTGCTCCGAAAGTGCGAACGTCTGCAGATAGCTGGCAGCCAGAAGGGGCTAGCCTGGAAAGCTGTTGCTCAGCCTCATCTGCTCATGGCACTGCTCACACAGAGACTGGGGCTTCTTGCTTCTCTTGCCACTTGAAACTTCAAACGCATGTGGGGAATGTGGGTTTTCCCTGCCAGGCTCCTTTACCAGCCCTGCTCCGAAAGTGCGAACGTCTGCAGATAGCTGGCAGCCAGAAGGGGCTAGCCTGGAAAGCTGTTGCTCAGCCTCATCTGCCCATGGCACTGCTCGCATAGAGGCACAGAGACTGGGGCTGCTTGCTTGTCTTGTCACTTGAAACTTCAAACGCATGCTGGGAATGTGGATTGTCCCAGCCAGGCTCCTTTCGCAGCCCTGCTCCGAAAGTGCGAACGTCTGCAGATAGCTGGCAGCCAGAAGGGGCTAGCCTGGAAAGCTGTTGCTCAGCCTCATCTGCTCATGGCACTGCTCACACAGAGACTGGGGCTTCTTGCTTCTCTTGCCACTTGAAACTTCAAACGCATGTGGGGAATGTGGGTTTTCCCTGCCAGGCTCCTTTACCAGCCCTGCTCCGAAAGTGCGAACGTCTGCAGATAGCTGGCAGCCAGAAGGGGCTAGCCTGGAAAGCTGTTGCTCAGCCTCATCTGCCCATGGCACTGCTCGCATAGAGGCACAGAGACTGGGGCTGCTTGCTTGTCTTGTCACCTGAAACTTCAAACGCATGCTGGGAATGTGGATTGTCCCTGCCAGGCTCCTTTCGCAGCCCTGCTTCGAAAGTGCGAACGTCTGCAGATAGCTGGCAGCCAGAAGGGGCTAGCCTGGAAAGCTGTTTCTCAGCCTCATCTGCCCATGGCACTGCTCGCACAGAAGCACAGAGACTGGGGCTGCTTGCTTGTCTTGCCACCTCAAACTTCAAACGTAACCTGGGAATGATGGTTTCCCAGCCAGGCTCCTTTACCAGCCCTGCTCCGGAACTGCGAACGTCTGCAGATAGCTGGCAGCCAGAAGGGGCTAGCCTGGAAAGCTGTTGCTCAGCCTCATCTGCTCATGGCACTGCTCGCACAGAGGCACAGAGACTGGGACTGCTTGCTTGTCTTGCCACCTCAAACTTCACATATAGCCTGGGAAAGTTGTTGTCCCAGCCAGGCTCCTTTCGCAGCCCTGCTCTTGAAATGCGAACGTCTGCAGATAGCTGGCAGCCAGAAGGGGCTAGCCTGGAAAGCTGTTGCTCAGCCTCATCTGCCCATGGCACTGTTCGCATAGAGGCACAGAGAATAGGGCTTCTTGCTTATCTTGCCACTTGAAACTTCAAACGTAGCCTTAGAATGGTGGTGTCCCTGCCAGGCTCCTTTCGCAGCCGTGCTCTTAAAATGCGAACGTCTGCAGATAGCTGGCAGCCAGAAGGGGCTAGCCTGGAAAGCTGTTGCTCAGCCTCATCTGCTCATTGCACTGCTCGCACAGAGGAACAGAGACTGGGGCTGATTGCTTGTCTTGCAACCCCAATCTTCACATATAGCCTGGGAAAGTTGTTGTCCCAGCCAGGCTCGTTTCGCAGCCCTGCTCCGAAAGTGCGAACGTCTGCAGATAGCTGGCAGCCAGAAGGGGCTAGCCTGGAAAGCTGTTGCTCAGCCTCATCTGCCCATGGCACTGCTCGCACAGAGGCACAGAGAATGGGACTGCTTGCTTGTCTTGCCACCTCAAACTTCAAATGTAGCATGGGAAATTTTGTGTCCCAGCCAGGCTCCTTTCGCAGTCCTGCTCCGAAAGTGCGAACGTCTGCAGATAGCTGGCAGCCAGAAGGGGCTAGCCTGGAAAGCTGTTGCTCAGCCTCATCTGCTCATGGCACTGCTCACACAGAGACTGGGGCTGCTTGCTTGTCTTGCCACTTGAATATTCAAACGCATGTGGGGAATGTGGGTTGTCCCTGCCAGGCTCCTTTCGCAGCCCTGCTCCGAAAGTGCGAACGTCTGCAGATAACTGGCAGCCAGAAAGGGCTATCCTGGAAAGCTGTTTCTCAGCCTCATCTGCCCATGGCACTGCTCGCACAGAGGCACAGAGACTGGGGCTGCTTGCTTGTCTTGCCACCTCAAACTTCAAACGTAACCTGGGCATGGTGGTGTCCCTGCCAGGCTCCTTTCGCAGTCCTGCTCCAAAAGTGCGAACGTCTGCAGATAGCTGGCAGGCAGAAGGGGCTAGCCTGGAAAGCTGTTGCTCAGCCTCATCTGCCCATGGCACTGTTCGCACAGAGGCACAGAGACTGGGGCTTCTTGCTTATCTTGCCACTTGAAACTTCAAACGCATGTGGGGAATGTGGGTTTTCCCTTGCAGGCTCCTTTACCAGCCCAGCTCCGAAAGTGCGAACGTCTGCAGATAGCTGGCAGCCAGAAGGGGCTAGCCTGGAAAGCTGTTGCTCAGCCTCATCTGCCCATGGCACTGCTCGCACAGAGCACAGAGAATAGGGCTGCTTGCTTGTCTTGCCACTTGAAACTTCAAAAGCATGCTGGGAATGTGGATTGTCCCTGCCAGGCTCCTTTCACAGCCATGCTCTTAAAATGAGAATGTCTGCAGATAGCTGTCAGCCAGAAGGGGCTAGCGTCGAAAGCTGTTGCTCAGCCTCATCTGCCCATGGCAGTGCTCGCACAGAGGCACAGAG
Source organism: Opisthocomus hoazin (assembly GCF_030867145.1). Lineage (NCBI taxonomy): Eukaryota > Metazoa > Chordata > Aves > Opisthocomiformes > Opisthocomidae > Opisthocomus > Opisthocomus hoazin. The sequence continues at coordinate 9,824,713 of NC_134429.1, forward strand.
AATGGGGCTGCTTGCTTGTCTTGCCACCTCAAACTTCAAACGTAACCTGGAATGGTGGTTTCCCAGCCAGGCTCCTTTACCAGCCCTGCTCCGGAAGTGCGAACGTCTGCAGATAGCTGGCAGTCAGAAGGGGCTAGCCTGGAAAGCTGTTGCTCAGCCTCATCTGCTCATGGCACTGCTCGCACAGAGGCACAGAGACTGGGACTGCTTGCTTGTCTTGCCACCTCAAACTTCAAATGTAGCATGGGAAAGTTGGTGTCCCAGCCAGGCTCCTTTCGCAGTCCTGCTCCAAAAGTGCAAACGTCTGCAGATAGCTGGCAGCCAGAAGGGGCTAGCCTGGAAAGCTGTTGCTCAGCCTCATCTGTCCATGGCACTGCTCGCACAGAGGCACAGAGACTGGGGCTGATTGCTTGTCTTGCAACCCCAATCTTCACATATAGCCTGGGAAAGTTGTTGTCCCAGCCAGGCTCCTTTCGCAGCCCTGCTCTTGAAATGCGAACGTCTGCAGATAGCTGGCAGCCAGAAGGGGCTAGCCTGGAAAGCTGTTGCTCAGCCTCATCTGCCCATGGCACTGTTCGCATAGAGGCACAGAGAATGGGGCTTCTTGCTTATCTTGCCACTTGAAACTTCAAACGTAGCCTTAGAATGGTGGTGTCCCTGCCAGGCTGCTTTCGCAGCCATGCTCTTAAAATGCGAACGTCTGCAGATAGCTGTCAGCCAGAAGGGGCTAGCCTGGAAAGCTGTTGCTCAGCATCATCTGCTCATGGCACTGCTCGCACAGAGGCACAGAGACTGGGGCTGCTTGCTTGTCTTGCCACCTCAAACTTCAAACGTAACCTGGGCATGGTGGTGTCCCTGCCAGGCTCCTTTCGCAGCCCTGCTCCGAAAGTGCGAACGTCTGCAGATAGCTGTCAGCCAGAAGGGGCTAGCCTGGAAAGCTGTTGCTCAGCCTCATCTGCTCATGGCACTGCTCACACAGAGACTGGGGCTGCTTGCTTGTCTTGCCACTTGAATATTCAAACGCATGTGGGGAATGTGAGTTGTCCCTGCCAGTCTCCTTTCGCAGCCCTGCTCCGAAAGTGCGAACGTCTGCAGATAGCTGGCAGCCAGAAGGGGCTAGCCTGGAAAGCTGTTGCTCAGCCTCATCTGCCCATGGCACTGCTCGCACAGAGGCACAGAGACTGGGGCTGCTTGCTTGTCTTGCCACCTCAAACTGCAAACGTAACCTGGGAATGGTGGTGTCCCTGCCAGGCTCCTTTCGCAGTCCTGCTCCAAAAGTGCAAACGTCTGCAGATAGCTGGCAGGCAGAAGGGGCTAGCCTGGAAAGCTGTTGCTCAGCCTCATCTGCCCATGGCACTGTTCGCATAGAGGCACAGAGACTGGGGCTTCTTGCTTATCTTGCCACTTGAAACTTCAAACGCATGTGGGGAATGTGGGTTTTCCCTGCCAGGCTCCATTACAAGCCCTGCTGCGAAAGTGCGAACGTCTGCAGATAACTGGCAGCCAGAAGGGGCTAGCCTGGAAAGCTGTTGCTCAGCCTCATCTGCTCATGGCACTGCTCGCACAGAGGCACAGAGACTGGGGCTGCTTGCTTGTCTTGCCACCTCAAAATTCAAACGTAGCCTGGGAAAGTTGGTGTCCCAGCCAGGCTCCTTTCGCAGCCCTGCTCCGAAAGTGCGAACGTCTGCAGATAGCTGGCAGCCAGAACGGGCTAGCCTGGAAAGCTGTTGCTCAGCCTCATCTACCCATGGCACTGCTCGCACAGAGGCACAGAGACTGGGGCTGCTTGCTTGTCTTGCCACTTGAAACTTCAAACGCATGCTGGGAATGTGGATTGTCCCTGCCAGGCTCCTTTAACAGCCATGCTCTTAAAATGAGAATGTCTGCAGATAGCTGGCAGCCAGAAGGGGCTAGCCTGGAAAGCTGTTGCTCAGCCTCATCTGCCCATGGCACTGCTCGCACAGAGGCACAGAGACTGGGACTGCTTGCTTGTCTTGCCACCCAATCTTCACTTATAGCCTGGGAAAGCTGGTGTCCCAGACAGGCTCCTTTCGCAGCCCTGCTCCGAAAGTGCGAACGTCTGCAGATAGCTGTCAGCCAGAAGGGGCTAGCCTGGAAAGCTGTTGCTCAGCCTCATCTGTCCATGGCATTGCTTGCACAGAGGCACAGAGAATGGGGCTGCTTGCTTGTCTTGCCACCTCAAACTTCAAACATAAACTGGGAAAGTTGGTGTCCCAGCCAGGCTCCTTTCGCAGACCTGCTCCGAAAGTGCGAACGTGTGCAGATAGCTGATAGTCAGAAGGGGCTAGCCTGGAAAGCTGTTGCTCAGCCTCATCTGCCCATGCAACTGCTCGCACAGAGGCACAGAGAATGGGGCTGCTTGCTTATCTTGCCACTTGAAACTTCAAACGCATGTGGGGAATGTGGATTGTCCCTGCCAGGCTCCTTTCACAGCCATGCTCTTAAAATGAGAATGTCTGTAGATAGCTGTCAGGCAGAAGGGGCTAGCCTGGAAAGCTGTTGCTCAGCCTCATCTGCCCATGGCACTGCTCGCACAGAGGCACAGAGAATGGGACTGCTTGCTTGTCTTGCCACCTCAAACTTCAAATGTAGCATGGGAAAGTTTGTGTCCCAGCCAGGCTCCTTTCGCAGTCCTGCACCGAAAGTGCGAACGTCTGCAGATAGCTGGCAGCCAGAAGGGGCTAGCCTGGAAAGCTCTGCTCAGCCTCATCTGCTCATGGCACTGCTCGCACAGAGGCACAGAGACTGGGGCTGATTGCTTGTCTTGCCACCCAATCTTCACTTATAGCCTGGGAAAGCTGTTGTCCCAGACAGGCTCCTTTCGCAGCCCTGCTCCGAAAGTGCGAACGTCTGCAGATAGCAGGCAGCCAGAAGGGGCTAGCCTGGAAAGCTGTTGCTCAGCCTCATCTGCCCATGGCACTGTTCGCATAGAGGCACAGAGACTGGGGCTTCTTGCTTATCTTGCCACTTGAAACTTCAAACGCATGTGGGGAATGTGGGTTGTCCCTGCCAGGCTCCTTTACAAGCCCTGCTCCGAAAGTGCGAACGTCTGCAGATAGCTGGCAGCCAGAAGGGGCTAGCCTGGATAGCTGTTGCTCAGCCTCATCTGTCCATGGCATTGCTTGCACAGAGACTTGGGCTGCTTGCTTGTCTTGCCACCTCAAACTTCAAACGTAGCCTGGGAAAGTTGGTGTCCCAGCCAGGCTCCTTTACCAGCCCTGCTCTTAAAACGCAAACGTCTGCAGGTAGCTGACAGCCACAAGGGGCTAGCCTGGAAAGCTGTTGCTCAGCCTCATCTGCTCATGGCACTGCTCACACAGAGACTGGGGCTGCTTGCTTGTCTTGCCACCTCAAATTTCAAATGCAGCCTGGGAAAGTTGGTGTCCCTGCTAGGCTCGTTTCGCAGCCATGCTCTTGAAATGCGAACGTCTGCAGATAGCTGGCAGCCAGAAGGGGCTAGCCTGGAAAGCTGTTGCTCAGCCTCATCTGCCCATGGCACTGTTCGCATAGAGGCAAAGAGAATGGGGCTTCTTGCTTATCTTGCCACTTGAAACTTCAAACGCATGTGGGGAATGTGGATTGTCCCTGCCAGGCTCCTTTCACAGCCATGCTCTTAAAATGAGAATGTCTGTAGATAGCTGTCAGGCAGAAGGGGCTAGCCTGGAAAGCTGTTGCTCAGCCTCATCTGCCCATGGCACTGCTCGCACAGAGGCACAGAGAATGGGACTGCTTGCTTGTCTTGCCACCTCAAACTTCAAATGTAGCATGGGAAAGTTTGTGTCCCAGCCAGGCTCCTTTCGCAGTCCTGCTCCGAAAGTGCGAACGTCTGCAGATAGCTGGCAGCCAGAAGGGGCTAGCCTGGAAAGCTGTTCCTCAGCCTCATCTGCTCATGGCACTGCTCACACAGAGACTGGGGCTGATTGCTTGTCTTGCCACTTGAAAATTCAAACGTAGCCTTAGAATGGAGGTGTCCCTGCCAGGCTCCTTTCGCAGCCCTGCTCCGAAAGTGCGAACGTCTGCAGATAGCTGATAGCCAGAAGGGGCTAGCCTGGAAGGTGTTGCTCAGCCTCATCTGCTCATGGCACTGCTCGCACAGAGGCACAGAGACTGGGGCTGATTGCTTGTCTTGCCACTTGAAACTTCAAACGCATGTGGGGAATGTGGGTTGTCCCTGCCAGGCTCCTTTACAAGCCCTGCTCCGAAAGTGCGAACGTCTGCAGATAGCTGGCAGCCAGAAGGGGCTAGCCTGGAAAGCTGTTGCTCAGCCTCATCTGTCCATGGCATTGCTTGCACAGAGGCACAGAGACTGGGGCTGCTTGCTTGTCTTGCCACCTCAAACTTCAAACGTAGCCTGGGAATGGTGGTGTCCCAGCCAGGCTCCTTTACCAGCCCTGCTCTTAAAACGCAAACGTCTGCAGGTAGCTGACAGCCACAAGGGGCTAGCCTGGAAAGCTGTTGCTCAGCCTCATCTGCCCATGGCACTGTTCGCATAGAGGCACAGAGAATGGGGCTTCTTGCTTATCTTGCCACTTGAAACTTCAAACGCATGTGGGGAATGTGGGTTGTCCCTGCCAGGCTCCTTTACCAGCCCTGCTCCAAAAGTGCGAACATCTGCAGATAGCTGGCAGCCAGAAGGGGCTAGCCTGGAAAGCTGTTGCTCAGCCTCATCTGTCCATGGCATTGCTTGCACAGAGGCACAGAGAATGGGGCTGCTTGCTTGTCTTGCCACCTCAAACTTCAAACATAACCTGGGAAAGTTGTTGTCCCAGCCAGGCTCCTTTCGCAGACCTGCTCCGAAAGTGCGAACGTGTGCAGATAGCTGATAGCCAGAAGGGGCTAGCCTGGAAAGCTGTTGCTCAGCCTCATCTGCCCATGCAACTGCTCGCACAGAGGCACAGAGAATGGGGCTGCTTGCTTATCTTGCCACTTGAAACTTCAAACGCATGTGGGGAATGTGGATTGTCCCTGCCAGGCTCCTTTCACAGCCATGCTCTTAAAATGAGAATGTCTGTAGATAGCTGTCAGGCAGAAGGGGCTAGCCTGGAAAGCTGTTGCTCAGCCTCATCTGCCCATGGCACTGCTCGCACAGAGGCACAGAGAATGGGACTGCTTGCTTGTCTTGCCACCTCAAACTTCAAATGTAGCATGGGAAAGTTTGTGTCCCAGCCAGGCTCCTTTCGCAGCCCTGCTCCGAAAGTGCGAACGTCTGCAGATAGCTGGCAGCCAGAAGGGGCTAGCCTGGAAAGCTCTGCTCAGCCTCATCTGCTCATGGCACTGCTCGCACAGAGGCACAGAGACTGGGGCTGATTGCTTGTCTTGCCACCCAATCTTCACTTATAGCCTGGGAAAGCTGTTGTCCCAGACAGGCTCCTTTCGCAGCCCTGCTCCGAAAGTGCGAACGTCTGCAGATAGCAGGCAGCCAGAAGGGGCTAGCCTGGAAAGCTGTTGCTCAGCCTCATCTGCCCATGGCACTGTTCGCATAGAGGCACAGAGACTGGGGCTTCTTGCTTATCTTGCCACTTGAAACTTCAAACGCATGTGGGGAATGTGGGTTGTCCCTGCCAGGCTCCTTTACAAGCCCTGCTCCGAAAGTGCGAACGTCTGCAGATAGCTGGCAGCCAGAAGGGGCTAGCCTGGAAAGCTGTTGCTCAGCCTCATCTGTCCATGGCATTGCTTGCACAGAAACTGGGGCTGCTTGCTTGTCTTGCCACCTCAAACTTCAAACGTAGCCTGGGAAAGTTGGTGTCCCAGCCAGGCTCCTTTCGCAGCCCTGCTCCGAAAGTGCGAACGTCTGCAGATAGCAGGCAGCCAGAAGGGGCTAGCCTGGAATGCTGTTGCTCAGCCTCATCTGCCCATGGCACTGTTCGCATAGAGGCACAGAGAATGGGGGTTCTTGCTTATCTTGCCACTTGAAACTTCAAACGCATGTGGGGAATGTGGGTTGTCCCTGCCAGGCTCCTTTCGCAGCCCTGCTCCGAAAGTGCGAACGTCTGCAGATAGCTGATAGCCAGAAGGGGCTAGCCTGGAAAGCTGTTGCTCAGCCTCATCTGCCCATGGCACTGTTCGCACAGAGGCACAGAGAATGGGGCTGCTTGCTTATCTTGCCACTTGAAACTTCAAACGCATGTGGGGAATGTGGATTGTCCCTGCCAGGCTCCTTTCGCAGCCATGCTCTTAAAATGAGAATGTCTGTAGATAGCTGTCAGGCAGAAGGGGCTAGCCTGGAAAGCTGTTGCTCAGCCTCATCTGCCCATGGCACTGCTCGCACAGAGGCACAGAGAATGGGACTGCTTGCTTGTCTTGCCAGCTCAAACTTCAAATGTAGCATGGGAAAGTTTGTGTCCCAGCCAGGCTCCTTTCGCAGTCCTGCTCCGAAAGTGCGAACGTCTGCAGATAGCTGGCAGCCAGAAGGGGCTAGCCTGGAAAGCTGTTCCTCAGCCTCATCTGCTCATGGCACTGCTCACACAGAGACTGGGGCTGCTTGCTTGTCTTGCCACTTGAAAATTCAAACGTAGCCTTAGAATGGAGGTGTCCCTGCCAGGCTCCTTTCGCAGCCCTGCTCCGAAAGTGCGAACGTCTGCAGATAGCTGATAGCCAGAAGGGGCTAGCCTGGAAAGGTGTTGCTCAGCCTCATCTGCTCATGGCACTGCTCGCACAGAGGCACAGAGACTGGGGCTGATTGCTTGTCTTGCCACTTGAAACTTCAAACGCATGTGGGGAATGTGGGTTTTCCCTGCCAGGCTCCTTTACAAGCCCTGCTCCGAAAGTGCGAACGTCTGCAGATAGCTGGCAGCCAGAAGGGGCTAGCCTGGAAAGCTGTTGCTCAGCCTCATCTGCCCATGGCAGTGCTCGCACAGAGGCACAGAGACTGGGGCTGCTTGCTTGTCTTGCCACCTCAAACTTCAAATGTAGCATGGGAAAGTTTGTGTCCCAGCCAGGCTCCTTTCGCAGTCCTGCTCCGAAAGTGCGAACGTCTGCAGATAGCTGGCAGCCAGAAGGGGCTAGCCTGGAAAGCTGTTCCTCAGCCTCATCTGCTCATGGCACTGCTCACACAGAGACTGGGGCTGCTTGCTTGTCTTGCCACTTGAAAATTCAAACGTAGCCTTAGAATGGAGGTGTCCCTGCCAGGATCCTTTCGCAGCCCTGCTCCGAAAGTGCGAACGTCTGCAGATGGCTGATAGCCAGAAGGGGCTAGCCTGGAAAGGTGTTGCTCAGCCTCATCTGCTCATGGCACTGCTCGCACAGAGGCACAGAGACTGGGGCTGATTGCTTGTCTTGCCACTTGAAACTTCAAACGCATGTGGGGAATGTGGGTTTTCCCTGCCAGGCTCCTTTACAAGCCCTGCTCCGAAAGTGCGAACGTCTGCAGATAGCTGGCAGCCAGAAGGGGCTAGCCTGGAAAGCTGTTGCTCAGCCTCATCTGCCCATGGCAGTGCTCGCACAGAGGCACAGAGAATGGGGCTGCTTGCTTGTCTTGCCACCTCAAACTTCAAACGTAAACTGGGAAAGTTGGTGTCCCAGGCAGGCTCCTTTCGCAGCCCTGCTCCGAAAGTGCGAACGTCTGCAGATAGCTGATAGCCAGAAGGGGCTAGCCTGGAAAGCTGTTGCTCAGCCTCATCTGCCCATGGCACTGTTCGCACAGAGGCCCAGAGACTGGGGCTGCTTGCTTGTCTTGCCACTTGAAACTTCAAACGCATGCTGGGAATGTGGATTGTCCCAGCCAGGCTCCTTTCGCAGTCCTGCTCCGAAAGTGCGAACGTCTGCAGATAGCTGGTAGCCAGAAGGGGCTAGCCTGGAAAGCTGTTGCTCAGCCTCATCTGCCCATGGCACTGCTCGCACAGAGGCTCAGAGACTGGGGCTGCTTGCTTGTCTTGCCACCTCAATCTTCAAACGTATCCTGGGAAAGCTGGTGTCCCAGGCAGGCTTCTTTCGCAGCCCTGCTCCGAAAGTGCGAACGTCTGCAGATAGCTGGTAGCCAAAAGGGGCTAGATTGGAAAGCTGTTGCTCAGCCTCATCTGCCCATGGCACTGTTCGCATAGAGGCACAGAGACTGGGGCTTCTTGCTTATCTTGCCACTTGAAACTTCAAACGCATGTGGGGAATGTGGGTTGTCCCTGCCAGGCTGCTTTTACAGCCATGCTCTTAAAATGAGAATGTCTGTAGATAGCTGTCAGGCAGAAGGGGCTAGCCTGGAAAGCTGTTGCTCAGCCTCATCTGCCCATGGCACTGCTCGCACAGAGGCACAGAGACTGGGGCTGCTTGCTTGTCTTGTCACTTGAAACTTCAAACGCATGCTGGGAATGTGGATTGTCCCTGCCAGGCTCCTTTAACAGCCATGCTCTTAAAATGAGAATGTCTGCAGATAGCTGTCAGGCAGAAGGGGCTAGCCTGGAAAGCTGTTGCTCAGCCTCATCTGCCCATGGCACTGCTCGCACAGAGGCACAGAGACTGGGACTGCTTGCTTGTCTTGCCACCTCAAACTTCAAATGTAGCATGGGAAAGTTGGTGTCCCAGCCAGGCTCCTTTCGCAGTCCTGCTCCAAAAGTGCAAACGTCTGCAGATAGCTGGCAGCCAGAAGGGGCTAGCCTGGAAAGCTGTTGCTCAGCCTCATCTGCTCATGGCACTGCTCACACAGAGACTGGGGCTTCTTGCTTGTCTTGCCACTTGAAACTTCAAACGCATGTGGGGAATGTGGGTTTTCCCTGCCAGGCTCCTTTACCAGCCCTGCTCTGAAAGTGCGAACGTCTGCAGATAGCTGGCAGCCAGAAGGGGCTAGCCTGGAAAGCTGTTGCTCAGCCTCATCTGCCCATGGCACTGCTCGCACAGAGGCCCAGAGACTGGGGCTGCTTGCTTGTCTTGCCACCTCAAACTTCAAACGTAACCTGGGAATGGTGGTGTCCCAGCCAGGCTCCTTTCGCAGCCCTGCTCCGGAAGTGCGAACGTCTGCAGATAGCTGGCAGCCAGAAGGGGCTAGCCTGGAAAGCTGTTGCTCAGCCTCATCTGCTCATGGCACTGCTCGCACAGAGGCACAGAGACTGGGGCTGCTTGCTTGTCTTGTCACTTGAAACTTCAAACGCATGCTGGGAATGTGGATTGTCCCTGCCAGGCTCCTTTCGCAGCCCTGCTTCGAAAGTGCGAACGTCTGCAGATAGCTGGCAGCCAGAAGGGGCTAGCCTGGAAAGCTGTTTCTCAGCCTCATCTGCCCATGGCACTGCTCGCACAGAGGCACAGAGACTGGGGCTGCTTGCTTGCCTTGCCACCTCAAACTTCAAACGTAACCTGGGAATGGTAGTTTCCCAGCCAGGCTCCTTTACCAGCCCTGCTCCGGAACTGCGAACGTCTGCAGATAGCTGGCAGCCAGAAGGGGCTAGCCTGGAAAGCTGTTGCTCAGCCTCATCTGCTCATGGCACTGCTCGCACAGAGGCACAGAGACTGGGGCTGCTTGCTTGTCTTGCCACCTCAAAATTCAAACGTAGCCTGGGAAAGTTGGTGTCCCAGCCAGGCTCCTTTCGCAGCCCTGCTCCGAAAGTGCGAACGTCTGCAGATAGCTGGCAGCCAGAAGGGGCTAGCCTGGAAAGCTGTTGCTCAGCCTCATCTGCCCATGGCACTGCTCGCACAGAGGCACAGAGACTGGGACTGCTTGCTTGTCTTGTAACTTGAAACTTCAAACGCATGCTGGGAATGTGGATTGTCCCTGCCAGGCTCCTTTAACAGCCATGCTCTTAAAATGAGAATGTCTGCAGATAGCTGTCAGGCAGAAGGGGCTAGCCTGGAAAGCTGTTTCTCAGCCTCATCTGCCCATGGCACTGCTCGCACAGAGGCACAGAGACTGGGACTGCTTGCTTGTCTTGCCACCTCAAAGTTCACATATAACCTGGGAAAGTTGTTGTCCCAGCCAGGCTCCTTTCGCAGCCCTGCTCTTGAAATGCGAACGTCTGCAGATAGCTGGCAGCCAGAAGGGGCTAGCCTGGAAAGCTGTTGCTCAGCCTCATCTGCCCATGGCACTGTTCGCATAGAGGCACAGAGAATGGGGCTTCTTGCTTATCTTGCCACTTGAAACTTCAAACGTAGCCTTAGAATGGTGGTGTCCCTGCCAGGCTCCTTTCGCAGCCATGCTCTTAAAATGCGAACATCTGCAGATAGCTGGCAGCCAGAAGGGGCTAGCCTGGAAAGCTGTTCCTCAGCCTCATCTGCTCATTGCACTGCTCGCACAGAGGCACAGAGAATGGGACTGCTTGCTTGTCTTGCCACCTCAAACTTCAAATGTAGCATGGGAAATTTTGTGTCCCAGCCAGGCTCCTTTCGCAGTCCTGCTCCAAAAGTGCAAACGTCTGCAGATAGCTGGCAGGCAGAAGGGGCTAGCCTGGAAAGCTGTTGCTCAGCCTCATCTGCCCATGACACTGTTCGCACAGAGGCCCAGAGACTGGGGCTGCTTGCTTGTCTTGCCACTTGAAACTTCAAACGCATGTGGGGAATGTGGGTTTTCCCTGCCAGGCTCCTTTACCAGCCCAGCTCCGAAAGTGCGAACGTCTGCAGATAGCTGGCAGCCAGAAGGGGCTAGCCTGGAAAGCTGTTGCTCAGCCTCATCTGCCCATGGCACTGCTCGCACAGAGGCACAGAGAATAGGGCTGCTTGCTTGTCTTGCCAATTGAAACTTCAAAAGCATGCTGGGAATGTGGATTGTCCCTGCCAGGCTCCTTTCACAGCCATGCTCTTAAAATGAGAATGTCTGCAGATAGCTGTCAGCCAGAAGGGGCTAGCGTCGAAAGCTGTTGCTCAGCCTCATCTGCCCATGGCAGTGCTCGCACAGAGGCCCAGAGACTGGGGCTGCTTGCTTGTCTTGCCACCTCAAACTTCAAACGTAACCTGGAATGGTGGTTTCCCAGCCAGGCTCCTTTACCAGCCCTGCTCCGGAAGTGCGAACGTCTGCAGATAGCTTGCAGCCAGAAGGGGCTAGCCTGGAAAGCTGTTGCTCAGCCTCATCTCCTCATGGCACTGCTCGCACAGAGGCACAGAGACTGGGGCTGCTTGCTTGTCTTGCCACCTCAAAATTCAAACGTAGCCTGGGAAAGTTGGTGTCCCAGCCAGGCTCCTTTCGCAGCCCTGCTCCAAAAGTGCGAACGTCTGCAGATAGCTGGCAGCCAGAAGGGGCTAGCCTGGAAAGCTGTTGCTCAGCCTCATCTGCCCATGGCACTGCTCGCACAGAGGCACAGAGACTGGGGCTGCTTGCTTGTCTTGTCACTTGAAACTTCAAACGCATGCTGGGAATGTGGATTGTCCCTGCCAGGCTCCTTTAACAGCCATGCTCTTAAAATGAGAATGTCTGCAGATAGCTGTCAGGCAGAAGGTGCTAGCCTGGAAAGCTGTTTCTCAGCCTCATCTGCCCATGGCACTGCTCGCACAGAGGCACAGAGACTGGGACTGCTTGCTTGTTTTGCCCCCTCAAACTTCAAATGTAGCATGGGAAAGTTGGTGTCCCAGCCAGGCTCCTTTCGCAGTCCTGCTCCAAAAGTGCAAACGTCTGCAGATAGCTGGCAGCCAGAAGGGGCTAGCCTGGAAAGCTGTTGCTCAGCCTCATCTGTCCATGGCACTGCTCACACAGAGGCACAGAGACTGGGGCTGATTGCTTGTCTTGCAACCCCAATCTTCACATATAGCCTGGGAAAGTTGTTGTCCCAGCCAGGCTCCTTTCGCAGCCCTGCTCTTGAAATGCGAACGTCTGCAGATAGCTGGCAGCCAGAAGGGGCTAGCCTGGAAAGCTGTTGCTCAGCCTCATCTGCCCATGGCACTGTTCGCATAGAGGCACAGAGAATGGGGCTTCTTGCTTATCTTGCCACTTGAAACTTCAAACGTAGCCTTAGAATGGTGGTGTCCCTGCCAGGCTGCTTTCGCAGCCATGCTCTTAAAATGCGAACGTCTGCAGATAGCTGTCAGGCAGAAGGGGCTAGCCTGGAAAGGTGTTGCTCAGCCTCATCTGCTCATGGCAGTGCTCGCACAGAGGCACAGAGAATGGGACTGCTTGCTTGTCTTGCCACCTCAAACTTCAAATGTAGCATGGGAAAGTTTGTGTCCCAGCCAGGCTCCTTTCGCAGTCCTGCTCCGAAAGTGCGAACGTCTGCAGATAGCTGGCAGCCAGAAGGGGCTAGCCTGGAAAGCTGTTGCTCAGCCTCATCTGCTCATGGCACTGCTCACACAGAGACTGGGGCTGCTTGCTTGTCTTGCCACTTGAATATTCAAACGCATGTGGGGAATGTGAGTTGTCCCTGCCAGTCTCCTTTCGCAGCCCTGCTCCAAAAGAGCGAACGTCTGCAGATAGCTGGCAGCCAGAAGGGGCTAGCCTGGAAAGCTGTTGCTCAGCCTCATCTGCCCATGGCACTGCTCGCACAGAGGCACAGAGACTGGGGCTGCTTGCTTGTCTTGCCACCTCAAACTGCAAACGTAACCTGGGCATGGTGGTGTCCCTGCCAGGCTCCTTTCGCAGTCCTGCTCCAAAAGTGCAAACGTCTGCAGATAGCTGGCAGCCAGAAGGGGCTAGCCTGGAAAGCTGTTGCTCAGCCTCATCTGCCCATGGCACTGCTCGCATAGAGGCACAGAGAATAGGGCTGCTTGCTTGTCTTGCCACTTGAAACTTCAAAAGCATGCTGGGAATGTGAATTGTCCCTGCCAGGCTCCTTTCACAGCCATGCTCTTAAAATGAGAATGTCTGCAGATAGCTGTCAGCCAGAAGGGGCTAGCGTGGAAAGCTTTTGCTCAGCCTCATCTGCCCATGGCACTGCTCGCACAGAGGCCCAGAGACTGGGGCTGCTTGCTTGTCTTGCCACCTAAAACTTCAAATGTATCATGGGAAAATTGATGTCCCAGCCAGGCTTCTTTCGCAGTCCTGCTCCAAAAGTGCAAACGTCTGCAGATAGCTGGCAGCCAGAAGGGGCTAGCCTGGAAAGCTGTTGCTCAGCCTCATCTGCTCATGGCACTGCTCGCACAGAGGCACAGAGACTGGGGCTGATTGCTTGTCTTGCCACCCAATCTTCACTTATAGCCTGGGAAAGCTGGTGTCCCAGACAGGCTCCTTTCGCAGCCCTGCTCCGAAAGTGCGAACGTCTGCAGATAGCTGTCAGCCAGAAGGGGCCAGCCTGGAAAGCTGTGCTCAGCCTCATCTGCTCATGGCACTGCTCGCACAGAGGCACAGAGACTGGGGCTGCTTGCTTGTCTTGCCACCTCAAACTTCAAATGCAGCCTGGGAAAGTTGGTGTCCCTGCTAGGCTCCTTTCGCAGCCCTGCTCCGAAAGTGCGAACGTCTGCAGATAGCTGATAGCCAGAAGGGGCTAGCCTGGAAAGCTGTTGCTCAGCCTCATCTGCCCATGACACTGTTCGCACAGAGGCCCAGAGACTGGGGCTGCTTGCTTGTCTTGCCACTTGAAACTTCAAACGCATGTGCGGAATGTGGGTTGTCCCTGCCAGGCTCCTTTCACAGCCATGCTCTTAAAATGCAAACGTCTGCAGATAGCTGGTAGCCAGAAGGGGCTAGCCTGGAAAGCTGTTGCTCAGCCTCATCTGCCCATGGCACTGCTCGCACAGAGGCTCAGAGACTGGGGCTGCTTGCTTGTCTTGCCACCTCAATCTTCAAACGTATCCTGGGAAAGCTGGTGTCCCAGGCAGGCTCCTTTCGCAGCCGTGCTCCGAAAGTGCGAACGTCTGCAGATAGCTGGTAGCCAAAAGGGGCTAGATTGGAAAGCTGTTGCTCAGCCTCATCTGCCCATGGCACTGTTCGCATAGAGGCACAGAGACTGGGGCTTCTTGCTTATCTTGCCACTTGAAACTTCAAACGCATGTGGGGAATGTGGGTTGTCCCTGCCAGGCTCCTTTACCAGACCTGCTCCGAAAGTGCGATCGTCTGCAGATAGCTGGCAGCCAGAAGGGGCTAGCCTGGAAAGCTGTTGCTCAGCCTCATCTGTCCATGGCATTGCTTGCATAGAGGCACAGAGACTGGGGCTGCTTGCTTGTCTTGCCACCTCAAACTTCAAACGTAAACTGGGAAAGTTGGTGTCCCAGCCAGGCTCCTTTCGCAGACCTGCTCCGAAAGTGCGAACGTCTGCAGGTAGCTGATAGCCAGAAGGGGCTAGCCTGGAAAGCTGTTGCTCAGCCTCATCTGCCCATGGCACTGGTCGCACAGAGGCACAGAGAATGGGGCTGCTTGCTTATCTTGGCACTTGAAACTTCAAACGCATGTGGGGAATGTGGATTGTCCCTGCCAGGCTCCTTTCACAGCCATGCTCTTAAAATGAGAATATCTGTAGATAGCTGTCAGGCAGAAGGGGCTAGCCTGGAAAGCTGTTGCTCAGCCTCATCTGCCCATGGCACTGCTCGCACAGAGGCACAGAGAATGGGACTGCTTGCTTGTCTTGCCACCTCAAACTTCAAATGTAGCATGGGAAAGTTTGTGTCCCAGCCAGGCTCCTTTCGCAGTCCTGCTCCGAAAGTGCGAACGTCTGCAGATAGCTGATAGCCAGAAGGGGCTAGCCTGGAAATTTGTTGCTCAGCCTCATCTGTCCATGGCACTGCTCGCACAGAGGCACAGAGACTGGGGCTGATTGCTTGTCTTGCCACTTGAAACTTCAAACGCATGTGGGGAATGTGGGTTTTCCCTGCCAGGCTCCTTTACAAGCCCTGCTCCGAAAGTGCGAACGTCTGCAGATAGCTGGCAGCCAGAAGGGGCTAGCCTGGAAAGCTGTTGCTCAGTCTCATCTGCCCATGGCAGTGCTCGCACAGAGGCACAGAGAATGGGGCTGCTTGCTTGTCTTGCCACCTCAAACTTCAAACGTAAACTGGGAAAGTTGGTGTCCCAGCCAGGCTCCTTTCGCAGCCCTGCTCCGAAAGTGCGAACGTCTGCAGATAGCTGATAGCCAGAAGGGGCTAGCCTGGAAAGCTGTTGCTCAGCCTCATCTGCCCATGGCACTGTTCGCACAGAGGCCCAGAGACTGGGGCTGCTTGCTTGTCTTGCCACTTGAAACTTCAAACGCATGCTGGGAATGTGGATTGTCCCAGCCAGGCTCCTTTCGCAGCCCTGCTCTTAAAATGCAAACGTCTGCAGATAGCTGGTAGCCAGAAGGGGCTAGCCTGGAAAGCTGTTGCTCAGCCTCATCTGCCCATGGCACTGCTCGCACAGAGGCTCAGAGACTGGGGCTGCTTGCTTGTCTTGCCACCTCAATCTTCAAACGTATCCTGGGAAAGCTTGTGTCCCAGGCAGGCTTCTTTAGCAGCCCTGCTCCGAAAGTGCGAACGTCTGCAGATAGCTGGTAGCCAAAAGGGTCTAGATTGGAAAGCTGTTGCTCAGCCTCATCTGCCCATGGCACTGTTCGCATAGAGGCACAGAGAATGGGGCTTCTTGCTTATCTTGCCACTTGAAACTTCAAACGCATGTGGGGAATGTGGGTTGTCCCTGCCAGGCTCCTTTCACAGCCATGCTCTTAAAATGAGAATGTCTGTAGATAGCTGTCAGGCAGAAGGGGCTAGCCTGGAAAGCTGTTGCTCAGCCTCATCTGCCCATGGCACTGCTCGCACAGAGGCACAGAGAATGGGACTGCTTGCTTGTCTTGCCCCCTCAAACTTCAAATGTAGCATGGGAAAGTTTGTGTCCCAGCCAGGCTCCTTTCGCAGTCCTGCTCCGAAAGTGCGAACGTCTGCAGATAGCTGGCAGCCAGAAGGGGCTAGCCTGGAAAGCTGTTGCTCAGCCTCATCTGCTCATGGCACTGCTCACACAGAGACTGGGGCTGCTTGCTTGTCTTTCCACTTGAAAATTCAAACGTAGCCTTAAAATGGAGGTGTCCCTGCCAGGCTCCTTTCGCAGCCCTGCTCTTAAAATGCGAACGTCTGCAGATAGCTGGCAGCCAGAAGGGGCTAGCCTGGAAAGGTGTTGCTCAGCCTCATCTGCTCATGGCACTGCTCGCACAGAGGCACAGAGACTGGGGCTGATTGCTTGTCTTGCCACCCCAATCTTCAAATATAGCCTGGGAAAGTTGGTGTCCCTGCTAGGCTCGTTTCGCAGCCCTGCTCTTGAAATGCGAACGTCTGCAGATAGCTGGCAGCCAGAAGGTGCTAGCGTGGAAAGCTGTTGCTCAGCCTCATCTGCCCATGGCAGTGCTCGCACAGAGGCCCAGAGGCTGGGGCTGCTTGCTTATCTTGCCACTTGAAACTTCAAACGTAGCCTTAGAATGGTGGTGTCCCTGCCAGGCTCCTTTCGCAGCCATGCTCTTAAAATGCGAACGTCTGCAGATAGCTGTCAGCCAGAAGGGGCTAGCCTGGAAAGCTGTTGCTCAGCCTCATCTGCTCATGGCACTGCTCGCACAGAGGCACAGAGACTGGGGCTGCTTGCATGTCTTGCCACCTCAATCTTCAAGCGTAGCCTGGGAAAGCTGGTGTCCCAGGCAGGCTCCTTTCACAGCCCTGCTCCGAAAGTGCGAACGTCTGCAGATAGCTGGTAGCCAAAAGGGGCTAGATTGAAAAGCTGTTGCTCAGCCTCATCTGCCCATGGCACTGTTCGCATAGAGGCACAGAGACTGGGGCTTCTTGCTTATCTTGCCACTTGAAACTACAAACGCATGTGGGGAACGTGGGTTGTCCCTGCCAGCCTCCTTTACAAGCTCTGCTCCGAAAGTGCGAACATCTGCAGATAGCTGGCAGCCAGAAGGGGCTAGCCTGGAAAGCTGTTGCTCAGCCTCATCTGTCCATGGCATTGCTTGCACAGAGGACCAGAGAATGGTGCTGCTTGCTTGTCTTGCCACCTCAAACTTCAAACGTAGCCTGGGAAAGTTGGTGTCCCAGCCAGGCTCCTTTCGCAGCCCTGCTCCGAAAGTGCGAACGTCTGCAGATAGCTGATAGCCAGAAGGGGCTAGCCTGGAAAGCTGTTGCTCAGCCTCATCTGTCCATGGCATTGCTTGCACAGAGGACCAGAGAATGGTGCTGCTTGCTTGTCTTGCCACCTCAAACTTCAAACGTAAACTGGGAAAGTTGGTGTCCCAGCCAGGCTCCTTTAGCAGCCCTGCTCCGAAAGTGCGAACGTCTGCAGATAGCTGATAGCCAGAAGGGGCTAGCCTGGAAAGCTGTTGCTCAGCCTCATCTGCTCATGGCACTGCTCGCACAGAGGCACAGAGACTGGGGCTGATTGCTTGTCTTGCCACCCCAATCTTCAAATATAGCCTGGGAAAGTGGGTTGTCCCAGCCAGGCTCCTTTCGCATCCCTGCTCCGAAAGTGCGAACGTCTGCAGATAGCTGGCAGCCAGAAGGGGCTAGCCTGGAAAGCTGTTGCTCAGCCTCATCTGCCCCTGGCACTGCTCGCACAGAGGCACAGAGAATGGGGCTGCTTGCTTATCTTGCCACTTGAAACTTCAAACGCATGTGGGGAATATGGATTGTCCCTGCCAGGCTCCTTTCACAGAGATGCTCTTAAAAAGAGAATGTCTGTAGATAGCTGTCAGGCAGAAGGGGCTAGCCTGGAAAGCTGTTGCTCAGCCTCATCTGCCCATGGCAGTGCTCGCACAGAGGCACAGAGAATGGGACTGCTTGCTTGTCTTGCCACCTAAAACCTCAAATGTAGCATGGGAAAGTTTGTGTCCCAGCCAGGCTCCTTTCGCAGTCCTGCTCCGAAAGTGCGAACGTCTGCAGATAGCTGATAGCCAGAAGGGGCTAGCCTGGAAAGCTGTTGCTCAGCCTCATCTGCTCATGGCACTGCTCACACAGAGACTGGGGCTGCTTGCTTGTCTTGCCACTTGAATATTCAAACGCATGTGGGGAATGTGAGTTGTCCCTGCCAGTCTCCTTTCGCAGCCCTGCTCCGAAAGAGCGAACGTCTGCAGACAGCTGGCAGCCAGAAGGGGCTAGCCTGGAAAGCTGTTGCTCAGCCTCATCTGCCCATGGCACTGCTCGCACAGAGGCACAGAGACTGGGGCTGCTTGCTTGTCTTGCCACCTCAAACTGCAAACGTAACCTGGGCATGGTGGTGTCCCTGCCAGGCTCCTTTCGCAGTCCTGCTCCAAAAGTGCAAACGTCTGCAGATAGCTGGCAGCCAGAAGGGGCTAGCCTGGAAAGCTGTTGCTCAGCCTCATCTGCCCATGGCACTGTTCGCATAGAGGCACAGAGACTGGGGCTTCTTGCTTATCTTGGCACTTGAAACTTCAAACGCATGTGGGGAATGTGGGTTTTCCCTGCCAGGCTCCATTACCAGCCCTGCTCCGAAAGTGCGAACGTCTGCAGATAGCTGGCAGCCAGAAGGGGCTAGCCTGGAAAGCTGTTGCTCAGCCTCATCTGCCCATGGCACTGCTCGCATAGAGGCACAGAGAATAGGGCTGCTTGCTTGTCTTGCCACTTGAAACTTCAAATGTATCATGGGAAAATTGATGTCCCAGCCAGGCTTCTTTCGCAGTCCTGCTCCAAAAGTGCAAACGTCTGCAGATAGCTGGCAGCCAGAAGGGGCTAGCCTGGAAAGCTGTTGCTCAGCCTCATCTGCTCATGGCACTGCTCGCACAGAGGCACAGAGACTGGGGCTGCTTGCTTGTCTTGCCACCCAATCTTCACTTATAGCCTGGGAAAGCTGGTGTCCCAGACAGGCTCCTTTCGCAGCCCTGCTCCGAAAGTGCGAACGTCTGCAGATAGCTGTCAGCCAGAAGGGGCCAGCCTGGAAAGCTGTGCTCAGCCTCATCTGCTCATGGCACTGCTCGCACAGAGGCACAGAGACTGGGGCTGCTTGCTTGTCTTGCCACCTCAAACTTCAAATGCAGCCTGGGAAAGTTGGTGTCCCTGCTAGGCTCCTTTCGCAGCCCTGCTCCGAAAGTGCGAACGTCTGCAGATAGCTGGTAGCCAGAAGGTGCTAGCGTGGAAAGCTGTTGCTCAGCCTCATCTGCCCATGGCACTGTTCGCATAGAGGCACAGAGAATGTGGCTTCTTGCTTATCTTGCCACTTGAAACTTCAAACGCATGTGGGGAATGTGGGTTGTCCCTGCCAGGCTCCTTTACAAGCCCTGCTCCGAAAGTGCGAACGTCTGCAGATAGCTGGCAGCCAGAAGGGGCTAGCCTGGAAAGCTGTTGCTCAGCCTCATCTGTCCATGGCATTGCTTGCACAGAGGCACAGAGAATGGGGCTGCTTGCTTGTCTTGCCACCTCAAACTTCAAACGTAAACTGGGAAAGTTGGTGTCCCAGCCAGGCTCGTTTCGCAGCCCTGCTCCGAAAGTGCGAACGTCTGCAGATAGCTGATAGCCAGAAGGGGCTAGCCTGGAAAGCTGTTGCTCAGCCTCATCTGCCCATGACACTGTTCGCACAGAGGCCCAGAGACTGGGGCTGCTTGCTTGTCTTGCCACTTGAAACTTCAAACGCATGTGCGGAATGTGGGTTGTCCCTGCCAGGCTCCTTTCACAGCCATGCTCTTAAAATGCAAACGTCTGCAGATAGCTGGTAGCCAGAAGGGGCTAGCCTGGAAAGCTGTTGCTCAGCCTCATCTGCCCATGGCACTGCTCACACAGAGGCTCAGAGACTGGGGCTGCTTGCTTGTCTTGCCACCTCAATCTTCAAACGTAACCTGGGAAAGCTGGTGTCCCAGGCAGGCTCCTTTCGCAGCCGTGCTCCGAAAGTGCGAACGTCTGCAGATAGCTGGTAGCCAAAAGGGGCTAGATTGGAAAGCTGTTGCTCAGCCTCATCTGCCCATGGCACTGTTCGCATAGAGGCACAGAGACTGGGGCTTCTTGCTTATCTTGCCACTTGAAACTTCAAACGCATGTGGGGAATGTGGGTTGTCCCTGCCAGGCTCCTTTACCAGACCTGCTCCGAAAGTGCGATCGTCTGCAGATAGCTGGCAGCCAGAAGGGGCTAGCCTGGAAAGCTGTTGCTCAGCCTCATCTGTCCATGGCATTGCTTGCATAGAGGCACAGAGACTGGGGCTGCTTGCTTGTCTTGCCACCTCAAACTTCAAACGTAAACTGGGAAAGTTGGTGTCCCAGCCAGGCTCCTTTCGCAGACCTGCTCCGAAAGTGCGAACGTCTGCAGGTAGCTGATAGCCAGAAGGGGCTAGCCTGGAAAGCTGTTGCTCAGCCTCATCTGCCCATGGCACTGGTCGCACAGAGGCACAGAGACTGGGGCTGATTGCTTGTCTTGCCACTTGAAACTTCAAACGCATGTGGGGAATGTGGGTTTTCCCTGCCAGGCTCCTTTACAAGCCCTGCTCCGAAAGTGCGAACGTCTGCAGATAGCTGGCAGCCAGAAGGGGCTAGCCTGGAAAGCTGTTGCTCAGTCTCATCTGCCCATGGCAGTGCTCGCACAGAGGCACAGAGAATGGGGCTGCTTGCTTGTCTTGCCACCTCAAACTTCAAACGTAAACTGGGAAAGTTGGTGTCCTAGCCAGGCTCCTTTCGCAGCCCTGCTCCGAAAGTGCGAACGTCTGCAGATAGCTGATAGCCAGAAGGGGCTAGCCTGGAAAGCTGTTGCTCAGCCTCATCTGCCCATGGCACTGTTCGCACAGAGGCCCAGAGACTGGGGCTGCTTGCTTGTCTTGCCACTTGAAACTTCAAACGCATGCTGGGAATGTGGATTGTCCCAGCCAGGCTCCTTTCGCAGCCCTACTCTTAAAATGCAAACGTCTGCAGATAGCTGGTAGCCAGAAGGGGCTAGCCTGGAAAGCTGTTGCTCAGCCTCATCTGCCCATGGCACTGCTCGCACAGAGGCTCAGAGACTGGGGCTGCTTGCTTGTCTTGCCACCTCAATCTTCAAACGTATCCTGGGAAAGCTTGTGTCCCAGGCAGGCTTCTTTAGCAGCCCTGCTCCGAAAGTGCGAACGTCTGCAGATAGCTGGTAGCCAAAAGGGGCTAGATTGGAAAGCTGTTGCTCAGCCTCATCTGCCCATGGCACTGTTCGCATAGAGGCACAGAGAATGGGGCTTCTTGCTTATCTTGCCACTTGAAACTTCAAACGCATGTGGGGAATGTGGGTTGTCCCTGCCAGGCTCCTTTCACAGCCATGCTCTTAAAATGAGAATGTCTGTAGATAGCTGTCAGGCAGAAGGGGCTAGCCTGGAAAGCTGTTGCTCAGCCTCATCTGCCCATGGCACTGCTCGCACAGAGGCACAGAGAATGGGACTGCTTGCTTGTCTTGCCCCCTCAAACTTCAAATGTAGCATGGGAAAGTTTGTGTCCCAGCCAGGCTCCTTTCGCAGTCCTGCTCCGAAAGTGCGAACGTCTGCAGATAGCTGGCAGCCAGAAGGGGCTAGCCTGGAAAGCTGTTGCTCAGCCTCATCTGCTCATGGCACTGCTCACACAGAGACTGGGGCTGCTTGCTTGTCTTTCCACTTGAAAATTCAAACGTAGCCTTAAAATGGAGGTGTCCCTGCCAGGCTCCTTTCGCAGCCCTGCTCTTAAAATGCGAACGTCTGCAGATAGCTGGCAGCCAGAAGGGGCTAGCCTGGAAAGGTGTTGCTCAGCCTCATCTGCTCATGGCACTGCTCGCACAGAGGCACAGAGACTGGGGCTGATTGCTTGTCTTGCCACCCCAATCTTCAAATATAGCCTGGGAAAGTTGGTGTCCCTGCTAGGCTCGTTTCGCAGCCCTGCTCTTGAAATGCGAACGTCTGCAGATAGCAGGCAGCCAGAAGGTGCTAGCGTGGAAAGCTGTTGCTCAGCCTCATCTGCCCATGGCAGTGCTCGCACAGAGGCCCAGAGGCTGGGGCTGCTTGCTTATCTTGCCACTTGAAACTTCAAACGTAGCCTTAGAATTGTGGTGTCCCTGCCAGGCTCCTTTCGCAGCCATGCTCTTAAAATGCGAACGTCTGCAGATAGCTGTCAGCCAGAAGGGGCTAGCCTGGAAAGCTGTTGCTCAGCCTCATCTGCTCATGGCACTGCTCGCACAGAGGCACAGAGACTGGGGCTGCTTGCTTGTCTTGCCACCTCAATCTTCAAGCGTAGCCTGGGAAAGCTGGTGTCCCAGGCAGGCTCCTTTCACAGCCCTGCTCCGAAAGTGCGAACGTCTGCAGATAGCTGGTAGCCAAAAGGGGCTAGATTGAAAAGCTGTTGCTCAGCCTCATCTGCCCATGGCACTGTTCGCATAGAGGCACAGAGACTGGGGCTTCTTGCTTATCTTGCCACTTGAAACTACAAACGCATGTGGGGAACGTGGGTTGTCCCTGCCAGCCTCCTTTACAAGCTCTGCTCCGAAAGTGCGAACATCTGCAGATAGCTGGCAGCCAGAAGGGGCTAGCCTGGAAAGCTGTTGCTCAGCCTCATCTGTCCATGGCATTGCTTGCACAGAGGACCAGAGAATGGTGCTGCTTGCTTGTCTTGCCACCTCAAACTTCAAACGTAGCCTGGGAAAGTTGGTGTCCCAGCCAGGCTCCTTTCGCAGCCCTGCTCCGAAAGTGCGAACGTCTGCAGATAGCTGATAGCCAGAAGGGGCTAGCCTGGAAAGCTGTTGCTCAGCCTCATCTGTCCATGGCATTGCTTGCACAGAGGACCAGAGAATGGTGCTGCTTGCTTGTCTTGCCACCTCAAACTTCAAACGTAAACTGGGAAAGTTGGTGTCCCAGCCAGGCTCCTTTCGCAGCCCTGCTCCGAAAGTGCGAACGTCTGCAGATAGCTGATAGCCAGAAGGGGCTAGCCTGGAAAGCTGTTGCTCAGCCTCATCTGCTCATGGCACTGCTCGCACAGAGGCACAGAGACTGGGGCTGATTGCTTGTCTTGCCACCCCAATCTTCAAATATAGCCTGGGAAAGTGGGTTGTCCCAGGCAGGCTCCTTTCGCATCCCTGCTCCGAAAGTGCGAACGTCTGCAGATAGCTGGCAGCCAGAAGGGGCTAGCCTGGAAAGCTGTTGCTCAGCCTCATCTGCCCCTGGCACTGCTCGCACAGAGGCACAGAGAATGGGGCTGCTTGCTTATCTTGCCACTTGAAACTTCAAACGCATGTGGGGAATGTGGATTGTCCCTGCCAGGCTCCTTTCACAGAGATGCTCTTAAAATGAGAATGTCTGTAGATAGCTGTCAGGCAGAAGGGGCTAGCCTGGAAAGCTGTTGCTCAGCCTCATCTGCCCATGGCAGTGCTCGCACAGAGGCACAGAGAATGGGACTGCTTGCTTGTCTTGCCACCTAAAACCTCAAATGTAGCATGGGAAAGTTTGTGTCCCAGCCAGGCTCCTTTCGCAGTCCTGCTCCGAAAGTGCGAACGTCTGCAGATAGCTGATAGCCAGAAGGGGCTAGCCTGGAAAGCTGTTGCTCAGCCTCATCTGCTCATGGCACTGCTCACACAGAGACTGGGGCTGCTTGCTTGTCTTGCCACTTGAAAATTCTAACGTAGCCTTAGAATGAAGGTGTCCCTGCCAGGCTCCTTTCGCAGCCATGCTCTTAAAATGCGAACGTCTGCAGATAGCTGGCAGCCAGAAGGGGCTATCCTGGAAAGCTGTGCTCAGCCTCATCTGCTCATGGCACTGCTCGCACAGAGGCACAGAGACTGGGGCTGATTGCTTGTCTTGCCACCCCAATCTTCAAATATAGCCTGGGAAAGTTGGTGTCCCTGCTAGGCTCGTTTCGCAGCCCTGCTCTTGAAATGCGAACGTCTGCAGATAGCAGGCAGCCAGAAGGTGCTAGCGTGGAAAGCTGTTGCTCAGCCTCGTCTGCCCATGGCACTGCTCGCACAGAGGCCCAGAGACTGGGGCTGCTTGCTTATCTTGCCACTTGAAACTTCAAACGTAGCCTTAGAATGGTGGTGTCCCTGCCAGGCTCCTTTCGCAGCCCTGCTCTTGAAATGCGAACGTCTGCAGATAGCTGGCAGCCAGAAGGGGCTAGCCTGGAAAGCTGTTGCTCAGCCTCATCTGCCCATGGCACTGTTCGCATAGAGGCACAGAGAATGGGGCTTCTTGCTTATCTTGCCACTT
Organism: Opisthocomus hoazin; assembly: GCF_030867145.1. Classification (NCBI taxonomy): domain Eukaryota; kingdom Metazoa; phylum Chordata; class Aves; order Opisthocomiformes; family Opisthocomidae; genus Opisthocomus; species Opisthocomus hoazin. The sequence continues at coordinate 9,848,628 of NC_134429.1, forward strand.
GAAACTTCAAACGCATGTGGGGAATGTGGATTGTCCGTGCCAGGCTCCTTTCTCAGCCATGCTCTTAAAATGAGAATGTCTGTAGATAGCTGTCAGGCAGAAGGGGCTAGCCTGAAAAGCTGTTGCTCAGCCTCATCTGCCCATGGCACTGCTCGCACAGAGGCACAGAGAATGGGGCTGCTTGCTTGTCTTGCCACCTCAAACTTCAAATGTAGAATGGGAAAGTTTGTGTCCCAGCCAGGCTCCTTTCGCAGTCCTGCACCGAAAGTGCGAACGTCTGCAGATAGCTGGCAGCCAGAAGGGGCTAGCCTGGAAAGCTGTTGCTCAGCCTCATCTGCTCATGGCACTGCTCACACAGAGACTGGGGCTGCTTGCTTGTCTTTCCACTTGAAAATTCAAACGTAGCCTTAGAATGGAGGTGTCCCTGCCAGGCTCCTTTCGCAGCCATGCTCTTAAAATGCGAACGTCTGCAGATAGCTGGCAGCCAGAAGGGGCTAGCCTGGAAAGCTGTTGCTCAGCCTCATCTGCTCATGGCACTGCTCGCACAGAGGCACAGAGACTGGGGCTGATTGCTTGTCTTGCCACTTGAAACTTCAAACGCATGTGGGGAATGTGGGTTTTCCCTGCCAGGCTCCTTTACAAGCCCTGCTCCGAAAGTGCGAACGTCTGCAGATAGCTGGCAGCCAGAAGGGGCTAGCCTGGAAAGCTGTTGCTGAGCCTCATCTGCCCATGGCAGTGCTCGCACAGAGGCACAGAGAATGGGGCTGCTTGCTTGTCTTGCCACCTCAAACTTCAAACGTAAACTGGGAAAGCTGTTGTCCCAGGCAGGCTTCTTTCGCAGCCGTGCTCCGAAAGTGCGAACGTCTGCAGATAGCTGGTAGACAAAAGGGGCTAGATTGGAAAGCTGTTGCTCAGCCTCATCTGCCCATGGCACTGTTTGCATAGAGGCACAGAGAATGGGGCTTCTTGCTTATCTTGACACTTGAAACTTCAAACGCATGTGCGGAATGTGGGTTGTCCCTGCCAGGCTCCTTTCACAGCCATGCTCTTAAAATGCAAACGTCTGCAGATAGCTGGTAGCCAGAAGGGGCTAGCCTGGAAAGCTGTTGCTCAGCCTCATCTGCCCATGGCACTGCTCGCACAGAGGCACAGAGAATGGGACTGCTTGCTTGTCTTGCCCCCTCAAACTTCAAATGTAGCATGGGAAAGTTTGTGTCCCAGCCAGGCTCCTTTCGCAGTCCTGCTCCGAAAGTGCGAACATCTGCAGATAGCTGGCAGCCAGAAGGGGCTAGCCTGGAAAGCTGTTGCTCAGCCTCATCTGCTCATGGCACTGCTCACACAGAGACTGGGGCTGCTTGCTTGTCTTTCCACTTGAAAATTCAAACGTAGCCTTAGAATGGAGGTGTCCCTGCCAGGCTCCTTTCGCAGCCCTGCTCTTAAAATGCGAACGTCTGCAGATAGCTGGCAGCCAGAAGGGGCTAGCCTGGAAAGGTGTTGCTCAGCCTCATCTGCTCATGGCACTGCTCGCACAGAGGCACAGAGAATGGGGCTGCTTGCTTGTCTTGCCACTTGAAACTTCAAAAGTAGCCTGGGAAAGTTGGTGTCCCTGCTAGGCTCGTTTCGCAGCCCTGCTCTTGAAATGCGAACGTCTGCAGATAGCAGGCAGCCAGAAGGGGCTAGCGTGGAAAGCTGTTGCTCAGCCTCATCTGCCCATGGCAGTGCTCGCACAGAGGCCCAGAGGCTGGGGCTGCTTGCTTATCTTGCCACTTGAAACTTCAAACGTAGCCTTAGAATGGTGGTGTCCCTGCCAGGCTCCTTTCGCAGCCATGCTCTTAAAATGCGAACGTCTGCAGATAGCTGTCAGCCAGAAGGGGCTAGCCTGGAAAGCTGTTGCTCAGCCTCATCTGCCCATGGCACTGCTCGCACAGAGGCACAGAGACTGGGGCTGCTTGCTTGTCTTGCCACCTCAATCTTCAAACGTAGCCTGGGAAAGCTGGTGTCCCAGGCAGGCTCCTTTCACAGCCCTGCTCCGAAAGTGCGAACGTCTGCAGATAGCTGGTAGCCAAAAGGGGCTAGATTGAAAAGCTGTTGCTCAGCCTCATCTGCCCATGGCACTGTTCGCATAGAGGCACAGAGACTGGGGCTTCTTGCTTATCTTGCCACTTGAAACTTCAAACGCATGTGGGGAATGTGGGTTGTCCCTGCCATCCTCCTTTACAAGCTCAGCTCCGAAAGAGCGAACATCTGCAGATAGCTGGCAGACAGAAGGGGCTAGCCTGGAAAGCTGTTGCTCAGCCTCATCTGTCCATGGCATTGCTTGCACAGAGGACCAGAGAATGGTGCTGCTTGCTTGTCTTGCCACCTCAAACTTCAAACGTAAACTGGGAAAGTTGGTGTCCCAGCCAGGCTCCTTTCGCAGCCCTGCTCCGAAAGTGCGAACGTCTGCAGATAGCTGATAGCCAGAAGGGGCTAGCCTGGAAAGCTGTTGCTCAGCCTCATCTGCTCATGGCACTGCTCGCACAGAGGCACAGAGACTGGGGCTGATTGCTTGTCTTGCCACCCCAATCTTCAAATATAGCCTGGGAAAGTGGGTTGTCCCAGCCAGGCTCCTTTCGCATCCCTGCTCCGAAAGTGCGAACGTCTGCAGATAGCAGGCAGCCAGAAGGTGCTAGCGTGGAAAGCTGTTGCTCAGCCTCATCTGCCCATGGCACTGCTCGCACAGAGGCCCAGAGACTGGGGCTGCTTGCTTATCTTGCCACTTGAAACTTCAAACGTAGCCTTAGAATGGTGGTGTCCCTGCCAGGCTCCTTTCGCAGCCCTGCTCTTGAAATGCGAACGTCTGCAGATAGCTGGCAGCCAGAAGGGGCTAGCCTGGAAAGCTGTTGCTCAGCCTCATCTGCCCATGGCACTGTTCGCATAGAGGCACAGAGAATGGGGCTTCTTGCTTATCTTGCCACTTGAAACTTCAAACGCATGTGGGGAATGTGGATTGTCCGTGCCAGGCTCCTTTCTCAGCCATGCTCTTAAAATGAGAATGTCTGTAGATAGCTGTCAGGCACAAGGGGCTAGCCTGGAAAGCTGTTGCTCAGCCTCATCTGCCCATGGCACTGCTCGCACAGAGGCACAGAGAATGGGACTGCTTGCTTGTCTTGCCACCTCAAACTTCAAATGTAGAATGGGAAAGTTTGTGTCCCAGCCAGGCTCCTTTCGCAGTCCTGCACCGAAAGTGCGAACGTCTGCAGATAGCTGGCAGCCAGAAGGGGCTAGCCTGGAAAGCTGTTGCTCAGCCTCATCTGCTCTTGGCACTGTTCGCACAGAGGCCCAGAGACTGGGGCTGCTTGCTTGTCTTGCCACTTGAAACTTCAAACGCATGCTGGGAATGTGGATTGTCCCAGCCAGGCTCCTTTCGCAGCCCTGCTCTTAAAATGCGAACGTCTGCAGATAGCTGGCAGCCAGAAGGGGCTAGCCTGGAAAGCTGTTGCTCAGCCTCATCTGTCCATGGCATTGCTTGCACAGAGGACCAGAGAATGGTGCTGCTTGCTTGTCTTGCCACCTCAAACTTCAAACGTAAACTGGGAAAGTTGGTGTCCCAGCCAGGCTCCTTTCGCAGCCCTGCTCCGAAAGTGCGAACGTCTGCAGATAGCTGATAGCCAGAAGGGGCTAGCCTGGAAAGCTGTTGCTCAGCCTCATCTGCTCATGGCACTGCTCGCACAGAGGCACAGAGGCTGGGGCTGATTGCTTGTCTTGCCACTTGAAACTTCAAACGCATGTGGGGAATGTGGGTTTTCCCTGCCAGGCTCCTTTACAAGCCCTGCTCCGAAAGTGCGAACGTCTGCAGATAGCTGGCAGCCAGAAGGGGCTAGCCTGGAAAGCTGTTGCTCAGCCTCATCTGCCCATGGCAGTGCTCGCACAGAGGCACAGAGAATGGGGCTGCTTGCTTGTCTTGCCACCTCAAACTTCAAACGTAAACTGGGAAAGCTGGTGTCCCAGGCAGGCTTCTTTCGCAGCCCTGCTCCGAAAGTGCGAACGTCTGCAGATAGCTGGTAGCCAAAAGGGGCTAGATTGGAAAGCTGTTGCTCAGCCTCATCTGCCCATGGCACTGTTCGCATAGAGGCACAGAGAATGGGGCTTCTTGCTTATCTTGACACTTGAAACTTCAAACGCATGTGCGGAATGTGGGTTGTCCCTGCCAGGCTCCTTTCACAGCCATGCTCTTAAATTGCAAACGTCTGCAGATAGCTGGTAGCCAGAAGGGGCTAGCCTGGAAAGCTGTTGCTCAGCCTCATCTGCCCATGGCACTGCTCGCACAGAGGCACAGAGAATGGGACTGCTTGCTTGTCTTGCCCCCTCAAACTTCAAATGTAGCATGGGAAAGTTTGTGTCCCAGCCAGGCTCCTTTCGCAGTCCTGCTCCGAAAGTGCGAACGTCTGCAGATAGCTGGCAGCCAGAAGGGGCTAGCCTGGAAAGCTGTTGCTCAGCCTCATCTGCTCATGGCACTGCTCACACAGAGACTGGGGCTGCTTGCTTGTCTTTCCACTTGAAAATTCAAACGTAGCCTTAGAATGGAGGTGTCCCTGCCAGGCTCCTTTCGCAGCCATGCTCTTAAAATGCGAACGTCTGCAGATAGCTGGCAGCCAGAAGGGGCTAGCCTGGAAACGTGTTGCTCAGCCTCATCTGCTCATGGCACTGCTCGCACAGAGGCACAGAGACTGGGGCTGATTGCTTGTCTTGCCACCCCAATCTTCAAATATAGCCTGGGAAAGTTGGTGTCCCTGCTAGGCTCGTTTCGCAGCCCTGCTCTTGAAATGCGAACGTCTGCAGATAGCAGGCAGCCAGAAGGGGCTAGCGTGGAAAGCTGTTGCTCAGCCTCATCTGCCCATGGCAGTGCTCGCACAGAGGCCCAGAGGCTGGGGCTGCTTGCTTATCTTGCCACTTGAAACTTCAAACGTAGCCTTAGAATGGTGGTGTCCCTGCCAGGCTCCTTTCGCAGCCATGCTCTTAAAATGCGAACGTCTGCAGATAGCTGTCAGCCAGAAGGGGCTAGCCTGGAAAGCTGTTGCTCAGCCTCATCTGCCCATGGCACTGCTCGCACAGAGGCACAGAGACTGGGGCTGCTTGCTTGTCTTGCCACCTCAATCTTCAAACGTAGCCTGGGAAAGCTGGTGTCCCAGGCAGGCTCCTTTCACAGCCCTGCTCCGAAAGTGCGAACGTCTGCAGATAGCTGGTAGCCAAAAGGGGCTAGATTGAAAAGCTGTTGCTCAGCCTCATCTGCCCATGGCACTGTTTGCATAGAGGCACAGAGACTGGGGCTTCTTGCTTATCTTGCCACTTGAAACTTCAAACGCATGTGGGGAATGTGGGTTGTCCCTGCCATCCTCCTTTACAAGCTCTGCTCCGAAAGTGCGAACATCTGCAGATAGCTGGCAGCCAGAAGGGGCTAGCCTGGAAAGCTGTTGCTCAGCCTCATCTGTCCATGGCATTGCTTGCACAGAGGACCAGAGAATGGTGCTGCTTGCTTGTCTTGCCACCTCAAACTTCAAACGTAAACTGGGAAAGTTGGTGTCCCAGCCAGGCTCCTTTCGCAGCCCTGCTCCGAAAGTGCGAACGTCTGCAGATAGCTGATAGCCAGAAGGGGCTAGCCTGGAAAGCTGTTGCTCAGCCTCATCTGCTCATGGCACTGCTCGCACAGAGGCACAGAGACTGGGGCTGATTGCTTGTCTTGCCACCCCAATCTTCAAATATAGCCTGGGAAAGTGGGTTGTCCCAGCCAGGCTCCTTTCGCATCCCTGCTCCGAAAGTGCGAACGTCTGCAGATAGCTGGCAGCCAGAAGGGGCTAGCCTGGAAAGCTGTTGCTCAGCCTCATCTGCTCATGGCACTGCTCGCACAGAGGCACAGAGAATGGGGCTGCTTGCTTATCTTGCCACTTGAAACTTCAAACGCATGTGGGGAATGTGGATTGTCCCTGCCAGGCTCCTTTCACAGCCATGCTCTTAAAATGAGAATGTCTGTAGATAGCTGTCAGGCAGAAGGGGCTAGCCTGGAAAGCTGTTGCTCAGCCTCATCTGCCCATGGCACTGCTCGCACAGAGGCACAGAGAATGGGACTGCTTGCTTGTCTTGCCACCTCAAACCTCAAATGTAGCATGGGAATGTTTGTGTCCCAGCCAGGCTCCTTTCGCAGTCCTGCTCCGAAAGTGCGAACGTCTGCAGATAGCTGGCAGCCAGAAGGGGCTAGCCTGGAAAGCTGTTGCTCAGCCTCATCTGCTCATGGCACTGCTCACACAGAGACTGGGGCTGCTTGCTTGTCTTGCCACTTGAAAATTCTAACGTAGCCTTAGAATGAAGGTGTCCCTGCCAGGCTCCTTTCGCAGCCATGCTCTTAAAATGCGAACGTCTGCAGATAGCTGGCAGCCAGAAGGGGCTATCCTGGAAAGCTGTTGCTCAGCCTCATCTGCTCATGGCACTGCTCGCACAGAGGCACAGAGACTGGGGCTGATTGCTTGTCTTGCCACCCCAATCTTCAAATATAGCCTGGGAAAGTTTATGTCCCTGCTACGCTCGTTTCGCAGCCCTGCTCTTGAAATGCGAACGTCTGCAGATAGCAGGCAGCCAGAAGGGGCTAGCGTGGAAAGCTGTTGCTCAGCCTCATCTGCCCATGGCACTGCTCGCACAGAGGCCCAGAGACTGGGGCTGCTTGCTTATCTTGCCACTTGAAACTTCAAACGTAGCCTTAGAATGGTGGTGTCCCTGCCAGGCTCCTTTCGCAGCCCTGCTCTTGAAATGCGAACGTCTGCAGATAGCTGGCAGCCAGAAGGGGCTAGCCTGGAAAGCTGTTGCTCAGCCTCATCTGCCCATGGCACTGTTCGCATAGAGGCACAGAGAATGGGGCTTCTTGCTTATCTTGCCACTTGAAACTTCAAACGCATGTGGGGAATGTGGATTGTCCGTGCCAGGCTCCTTTCTCAGCCATGCTCTTAAAATGAGAATGTCTGTAGATAGCTGTCAGGCAGAAGGGGCTAGCCTGGAAAGCTGTTGCTCAGCCTCATCTGCCCATGGCACTGCTCGCACAGAGGCACAGAGAATGGGGCTGCTTGCTTGTCTTGCCACCTCAAACTTCAAATGTAGAATGGGAAAGTTTGTGTCCCAGCCAGGCTCCTTTCGCAGTCCTGCACCGAAAGTGCGAACGTCTGCAGATAGCTGGCAGCCAGAAGGGGCTAGCCTGGAAAGCTGTTGCTCAGCCTCATCTGCTCATGGCACTGCTCACACAGAGACTGGGGCTGCTTGCTTGTCTTTCCACTTGAAAATTCAAATGTAGCCTTAGAATGGAGGTGTCCCTGTCAGGCTCCTTTCGCAGCCATGCTCTTAAAATGCGAACGTCTGCAGATAGCTGGCAGCCAGAAGGGGCTAGCCTGGAAAGCTGTTGCTCAGCCTCATCTGCTCATGGCACTGCTCGCACAGAGGCACAGAGACTGGGGCTGATTGCTTGTCTTGCCACCTCAAACTTCAAACGCATGTGGGGAATGTGGGTTTTCCCTGCCAGGCTCCTTTACAAGCCCTGCTCCGAAAGTGCGAACGTCTGCAGATAGCTGGCAGCCAGAAGGGGCTAGCCTGGAAAGCTGTTGCTGAGCCGCATCTGCCCATGGCAGTGCTCGCACAGAGGCACAGAGAATGGGGCTGCTTGCTTGTCTTGCCACCTCAAACTTCAAACGTAAACTGGGAAAGCTTGTGTCCCAGGCAGGCTTCTTTCGCAGCCCTGCTCCGAAAGTGCGAACGTCTGCAGATAGCTGGTAGCCAAAAGGGGCTAGATTGGAAAGCTGTTGCTCAGCCTCATCTGCCCATGGCACTGTTCGCATAGAGGCACAGAGAATGGGGCTTCTTGCTTATCTTGACACTTGAAACTTCAAACGCATGTGCGGAATGTGGGTTGTCCCTGCCAGGCTCCTTTCACAGCCATGCTCTTAAAATGCAAACGTCTGCAGATAGCTGGTAGCCAGAAGGGGCTAGCCTGGAAAGCTGTTGCTCAGCCTCATCTGCCCATGGCACTGCTCGCACAGAGGCACAGAGAATGGGACTGCTTGCTTGTCTTGCCCCCTCAAACTTCAAATGTAGCATGGGAAAGTTTGTGTCCCAGCCAGGCTCCTTTCGCAGTCCTGCTCCGAAAGTGCGAACATCTGCAGATAGCTGGCAGCCAGAAGGGGCTAGCCTGGAAAGCTGTTGCTCAGCCTCATCTGCTCATGGCACTGCTCACACAGAGACTGGGGCTGCTTGCTTGTCTTTCCACTTGAAAATTCAAACGTAGCCTTAGAATGGAGGTGTCCCTGCCAGGCTCCTTTCGCAGCCCTGCTCTTAAAATGCGAACGTCTGCAGATAGCTGGCAGCCAGAAGGGGCTAGCCTGGAAAGGTGTTGCTCAGCCTCATCTGCTCATGGCACTGCTCGCACAGAGGCACAGAGAATGGGGCTGCTTGCTTGTCTTGCCACTTGAAACTTCAAAAGTAGCCTGGGAAAGTTGGTGTCCCTGCTAGGCTCGTTTCGCAGCCCTGCTCTTGAAATGCGAACGTCTGCAGATAGCAGGCAGCCAGAAGGGGCTAGCGTGGAAAGCTGTTGCTCAGCCTCATCTGCCCATGGCAGTGCTCGCACAGAGGCCCAGAGGCTGGGGCTGCTTGCTTATCTTGCCACTTGAAACTTCAAACGTAGCCTTAGAATGGTGGTGTCCCTGCCAGGCTCCTTTCGCAGCCATGCTCTTAAAATGCGAACGTCTGCAGATAGCTGTCAGCCAGAAGGGGCTAGCCTGGAAAGCTGTTGCTCAGCCTCATCTGCCCATGGCACTGCTCGCACAGAGGCACAGAGACTGGGGCTGCTTGCTTGTCTTGCCACCTCAATCTTCAAACGTAGCCTGGGAAAGCTGGTGTCCCAGGCAGGCTCCTTTCACAGCCCTGCTCCGAAAGTGCGAACGTCTGCAGATAGCTGGTAGCCAAAAGGGGCTAGATTGAAAAGCTGTTGCTCAGCCTCATCTGCCCATGGCACTGTTCGCATAGAGGCACAGAGACTGGGGCTTCTTGCTTATCTTGCCACTTGAAACTTCAAACGCATGTGGGGAATGTGGGTTGTCCCTGCCATCCTCCTTTACAAGCTCAGCTCCGAAAGAGCGAACATCTGCAGATAGCTGGCAGCCAGAAGGGGCTAGCCTGGAAAGCTGTTGCTCAGCCTCATCTGTCCATGGCATTGCTTGCACAGAGGACCAGAGAATGGTGCTGCTTGCTTGTCTTGACACCTCAAACTTCAAACGTAAACTGGGAAAGTTGGTGTCCCAGCCAGGCTCCTTTCGCAGCCCTGCTCCGAAAGTGCGAACGTCTGCAGATAGCTGATAGCCAGAAGGGGTTAGCCTGGAAAGCTGTTGCTCAGCCTCATCTGCTCATGGCACTGCTCGCACAGAGGCACAGAGAATGGGACTGCTTGCTTGTCTTGCCACCTCAAACTTCAAATGTAGCATGGGAAAGTTTGTGTCCCAGCCAGGCTCCTTTCGCAGTCCTGCTCCGAAAGTGCGAACATATGCAGATAGCTGGCAGCCAGAAGGGGCTAGCCTGGAAAGCTGTTGCTCAGCCTCATCTGCTCATGGCACTGCTCACACAGAGACTGGGGCTGCTTGCTTGTCTTTCCACTTGAAAATTCAAACGTAGCCTTAGAATGGAGGTGTCCCTGCCAGGCTCCTTTCGCAGCCCTGCTCTTAAAATGCGAACGTCTGCAGATAGCTGGCAGCCAGAAGGGGCTAGCCTGGAAAGGTGTTGCTCAGCCTCATCTGCTCATGGCACTGCTCGCACAGAGGCACAGAGAATGGGGCTGCTTGCTTGTCTTGCCACTTGAAACTTCAAAAGTAGCCTGGGAAAGTTGGTGTCCCTGCTAGGCTCGTTTCGCAGCCCTGCTCTTGAAATGCGAACGTCTGCAGATAGCAGGCAGCCAGAAGGGGCTAGCGTGGAAAGCTGTTGCTCAGCCTCATCTGCCCATGGCAGTGCTCGCACAGAGGCACAGAGACTGGGGCTGCTTGCTTATCTTGCCACTTGAAACTTCAAACGTAGCCTTAGAATGGTGGTGTCCCTGCCAGGCTCCTTTCGCAGCCATGCTCTTAAAATGCGAACGTCTGCAGATAGCTGTCAGCCAGAAGGGGCTAGCCTGGAAAGCTGTTGCTCAGCCTCATCTGCCCATGGCACTGCTCGCACAGAGGCACAGAGACTGGGGCTGCTTGCTTGTCTTGCCACCTCAATCTTCAAACGTAGCCTGGGAAAGCTGGTGTCCCAGGCAGGCTCCTTTCACAGCCCTGCTCCGAAAGTGCGAACGTCTGCAGATAGCTGGTAGCCAAAAGGGGCTAGATTGAAAAGCTGTTGCTCAGCCTCATCTGCCCATGGCACTGTTCGCATAGAGGCACAGAGACTGGGGCTTCTTGCTTATCTTGCCACTTGAAACTTCAAACGCATGTGGGGAATGTGGGTTGTCCCTGCCATCCTCCTTTACAAGCTCAGCTCCGAAAGAGCGAACATCTGCAGATAGCTGGCAGCCAGAAGGGGCTAGCCTGGAAAGCTGTTGCTCAGCCTCATCTGTCCATGGCATTGCTTGCACAGAGGACCAGAGAATGGTGCTGCTTGCTTGTCTTGCCACCTCAAACTTCAAACGTAAAATGGGAAAGTTGGTGTCCCAGCCAGGCTCCTTTCGCAGCCCTGCTCCGAAAGTGCGAACGTCTGCAGATAGCTGATAGCCAGAAGGGGCTAGCCTGGAAAGCTGTTGCTCAGCCTCATCTGCTCATGGCACTGCTCGCACAGAGGCCCAGAGACTGGGGCTGATTGCTTGTCTTGCCACCCCAATCTTCAAATATAGCCTGGGAAAGTGGGTTGTCCCAGCCAGGCTCCTTTCGCATCCCTGCTCCGAAAGTGCGAACGTCTGCAGATAGCTGGCAGCCAGAAGGGGCTAGCCTGGAAAGCTGTTGCTCAGCCTCATCTGCTCATGGCACTGCTCGCACAGAGGCACAGAGAATGGGGCTGCTTGCTTATCTTGCCACTTGAAACTTCAAACGCATGTGGGGAATGTGGATTGTCCCTGCCAGGCTCCTTTCACAGCCGTGCTCTTAAAATGAGAATGTCTGTAGATAGCTGTCAGGCAGAAGGGGCTAGCCTGGAAAGCTGTTGCTCAGCCTCATCTGCCCATGGCAGTGCTTGCACAGAGGCACAGAGAATGGGACTGCTTGCTTGTCTTGCCACCTCAAACCTCAAATGTAGCATGGGAAAGTTTGTGTCCCAGCCAGGCTCCTTTCGCAGTCCTGCTCCGAAAGTGCGAACGTCTGCAGATAGCTGGCAGCCAGAAGGGGCTAGCCTGGAAAGCTGTTGCTCAGCCTCATCTGCTCATGGCACTGCTCACACAGAGACTGGGGCTGCTTGCTTGTCTTGCCACTTGAAAATTCTAACGTAGCCTTAGAATGAAGGTGTCCCTGCCAGGCTCCTTCCGCAGCCATGCTCTTAAAATGCGAACGTCTGCAGATAGCTGGCAGCCAGAAGGGGCTAGCCTGGAAAGCTGTGCTCAGCCTCATCTGCTCATGGCACTGCTCGCACAGAGGCACAGAGACTGGGGCTGATTGCTTGTCTTGCCACCCCAATCTTCAAATATAGCCTGGGAAAGTTGGTGTCCCTGCTACGCTCGTTTCGCAGCCCTGCTCTTGAAATGCGAACGTCTGCAGATAGCAGGCAGCCAGAAGGTGCTAGCGTGGAAAGCTGTTGCTCAGCCTCATCTGCCCATGGCAGTGCTCGCACAGAGGCCCAGAGACTGGGGCTGCTTGCTTATCTTGCCACTTGAAACTTCAAACGTAGCCTTAGAATGGTGGTGTCCCTGCCAGGCTCCTTTCGCAGCCCTGCTCTTGAAACGCGAACGTCTGCAGATAGCTGTCAGCCAGAAGGGGCTAGCCTGGAAAGCTGTTGCTCAGCCTCATCTGCCCATGGCACTGTTCGCATAGAGGCACAGAGAATGGGGCTTCTTGCTTATCTTGCCACTTGAAACTTCAAACGCATGTGGGGAATGTGGATTGTCCGTGCCAGGCTCCTTTCTCAGCCATGCTCTTAAAATGAGAATGTCTGTAGATAGCTGTCAGGCACAAGGGGCTAGCCTGGAAAGCTGTTGCTCAGCCTCATCTGCCCATGGCACTGCTCGCACAGAGGCACAGAGAATGGGACTGCTTGCTTGTCTTGCCACCTCAAACTTCAAATGTAGAATGGGAAAGTTTGTGTCCCAGCCAGGCTCCTTTCGCAGTCCTGCACCGAAAGTGCGAACGTCTGCAGATAGCTGGCAGCCAGAAGGGGCTAGCCTGGAAAGCTGTTGCTCAGCCTCATCTGCTCATGGCACTGCTCACACAGAGACTGGGGCTGCTTGCTTGTCTTGCCACTTGAAAATTCAAACGTAGCCTTAGAATGGAGGTGTCCCTGCCAGGCTCCTTTCGCAGCCATGCTCTTAAAATGCGAACGTCTGCAGATAGCTGGCAGCCAGAAGGGGCTAGCCTGGAAAGCTGTGCTCAGCCTCATCTGCTCATGGCACTGCTCGCACAGAGGCACAGAGACTGGGGCTGATTGCTTGTCTTGCCACTTGAAACTTCAAACGCATGTGGGGAATGTGGGTTTTCCCTGCCAGGCTCCTTTACAAGCCCTGCTCCGAAAGTGCGAACGTCTGCAGATAGCTGGCAGCCAGAAGGGGCTAGCATGGAAAGCTGTTGCTCAGCCTCATCTGCCCATGGCAGTGCTCGCACAGAGGCACAGAGAATGGGGCTGCTTGCTTGTCTTGCCACCTCAAACTTCAAACGTAAACTGGGAAAGTTGATGTCCCAGCCAGGCTCCTTTCGCAGCCCTGCTCCGAAAGTGCGAACGTCTGCAGATAGCTGATAGCCAGAAGGGGCTAGCCTGGAAAGCTGTTGCTCAGCCTCATCTGCCCATGGCACTGTTCGCACAGAGGCCCAGAGACTGGGGCTGCTTGCTTGTCTTGCCACTTGAAACTTCAAACGCATGCTGGGAATGTGGATTGTCCCAGCCAGGCTCCTTTCGCAGCCCTGCTCTTAAAATGCAAACGTCTGCAGATAGCTGGTAGTCAGAAGGGGCTAGCCTGGAAAGCTGTTGCTCAGCCTCATCTGCCCATGGCACTGCTCGCACAGAGGCTCAGAGACTGGGGCTGCTTGCTTGTCTTGCCACCTCAATCTTCAAACGTATCCTGGGAAAGCTGGTGTCCCAGGCAGGCTTCTTTCGCAGCCCTGCTCCGAAAGTGCGAACGTCTGCAGATAGCTGGTAGCCAAAAGGGGCTAGATTGGAAAGCTGTTGCTCAGCCTCATCTGCCCATGGCACTGTTCGCATAGAGGCACAGAGAATGGGGCTTCTTGCTTATCTTGCCACTTGAAACTTCAAACGCATGTGCGGAATGTGGGTTGTCCCTGCCAGGCTCCTTTCACAGCCATGCTCTTAAAATGCAAACGTCTGCAGATAGCTGTCAGGCAGAAGGGGCTAGCCTGGAAAGCTGTTGCTCAGCCTCATCTGCCCATGGCACTGCTCGCACAGAGGCACAGAGAATGGGACTGCTTGCTTGTCTTGCCCCCTCAAACTTCAAATGTAGCATGGGAAAGTTTGTGTCCCAGCCAGGCTCCTTTCGCAGTCCTGCTCCGAAAGTGCGAACGTCTGCAGATAGCTGGCAGCCAGAAGGGGCTAGCCTGGAAAGGTGTTGCTCAGCCTCATCTGCTCATGGCACTGCTCGCACAGAGGCACAGAGAATGGGGCTGCTTGCTTGTCTTGCCACTTGAAACTTCAAAAGTAGCCTGGGAAAGTTGGTGTCCCTGCCAGGCTCGTTTCGCAGCCCTGCTCTTGAAATGCGAACGTCTGCAGATAGCAGGGAGCCAGAAGGGGCTAGCGTGGAAAGCTGTTGCTCAGCCTCATCTGCCCATGGCAGTGCTCGCACAGAGGCCCAGAGGCTGGGGCTGCTTGCTTATCTTGCCACTTGAAACTTCAAACGTAGCCTTAGAATGGTGGTGTCCCTGCCAGGCTCCTTTCGCAGCCATGCTCTTAAAATGCGAACGTCTGCAGATAGCTGTCAGCCAGAAGGGGCTAGCCTGGAAAGCTGTTGCTCAGCCTCATCTGCCCATGGCACTGCTCGCACAGAGGCACAGAGACTGGGGCTGCTTGCTTGTCTTGCCACCTCAATCTTCAAACGTAGCCTGGGAAAGCTGGTGTCCCAGGCAGGCTCCTTTCACAGCCCTGCTCCGAAAGTGCGAACGTCTGCAGATAGCTGGTAGCCAAAAGGGGCTAGATTGAAAAGCTGTTGCTCAGCCTCATCTGCCCATGGCACTGTTCGCATAGAGGCACAGAGACTGGGGCTTCTTGCTTATCTTGCCACTTGAAACTTCAAACGCATGTGGGGAATGTGGGTTGTCCCTGCCATCCTCCTTTACAAGCTCAGCTCCGAAAGAGCGAACATCTGCAGATAGCTGGCAGCCAGAAGGGGCTAGCCTGGAAAGCTGTTGCTCAGCCTCATCTGTCCATGGCATTGCTTGCACAGAGGATCAGAGAATGGTGCTGCTTGCTTGTCTTGCCACCTCAAACTTCAAACGTAAACTGGGAAAGTTGGTGTCCCAGCCAGGCTCCTTTCGCAGCCCTGCTCCGAAAGTGCGAACGTCTGCAGATAGCTGATAGCCAGAAGGGGCTAGCCTGGAAAGCTGTTGCTCAGCCTCATCTGCTCATGGCACTGCTCGCACAGAGGCACAGAGACTGGGGCTGATTGCTTGTCTTGCCACCCCAATCTTCAAATATAGCCTGGGAAAGAAGGTTGTCCCAGCCAGGCTCCTTTCGCATCCGTGCTCCGAAAGTGCGAACGTGTGCAGATAGCTGGCAGCCAGAAGGGGCTAGCCTGGAAAGCTGTTGCTCAGCCTCATCTGCCCATGGCAGTGCTCGCACAGAGGCACAGAGAATGGGACTGCTTGCTTGTCTTGCCACCTCAAACCTCAAATGTAGCATGGGAAAGTTTGTGTCCCAGCCAGGCTCCTTTCGCAGTCCTGCTCCGAAAGTGCGAACGTCTGCAGATAGCTGGCAGCCAGAAGGGGCTAGCCTGGAAAGCTGTTGCTCAGCCTCATCTGCTCATGGCACTGCTCACACAGAGACTGGGGCTGCTTGCTTGTCTTGCCACTTAAAAATTCTAACGTAGCCTTAGAATGAAGGTGTCCCTGCCAGGCTCCTTTCGCAGCCATGCTCTTAAAATGCGAACGTCTGCAGATAGCTGGCAGCCAGAAGGGGCTAGCCTGGAAAGCTGTGCTCAGCCTCATCTGCTCATGGCACTGCTCGCACAGAGGCACAGAGACTGGGGCTGATTGCTTGTCTTGCCACCCCAATCTTCAAATATAGCCTGGGAAAATTGGTGTCCCTGCTACGCTCGTTTCGCAGCCCTGCTCTTGAAATGCGAACGTCTGCAGATAGCAGGCAGCCAGAAGGTGCTAGCGTGGAAAGCTGTTGCTCAGCCTCATCTGCCCATGGCAGTGCTCGCACAGAGGCCCAGAGACTGGGGCTGCTTGCTTGTCTTGCCACTTGAAACTTCAAACGTAGCCTTAGAATGGTGGTGTCCCTGCCAGGCTCCTTTCGCAGCCCTGCTCTTGAAATGCGAACGTCTGCAGATAGCTGGCAGCCAGAAGGGGCTAGCCTGGAAAGCTGTGCTCAGCCTCATCTGCTCATGGCACTGCTCGCACAGAGGCACAAAGACTGGGGCTGATTGCTTGTCTTGCCACTTGAAACTTCAAACGCATGTGGGGAATGTGGGTTTTCCCTGCCAGGCTCCTTTACAAGCCCTGCTCCGAAAGTGCGAACGTCTGCAGATAGCTGGCAGCCAGAAGGGGCTAGCATGGAAAGCTGTTGCTCAGCCTCATCTGCCCATGGCAGTGCTCGCACAGAGGCACAGAGACTGGGGCTGCTTGCTTGTCTTGCCACCTCAAACTTCAAACGTATCCTGGGAAAGCTGGTGTCCCAGCCAGGCTCCTTTCGCAGCCCTGCTCCGAAAGTGCGAACGTCTGCAGATAGCTGGTAGCCAAAAGGGACTAGATTGGAAAGCTGTTGCTCAGCCTCATCTGCCCATGGCACTGTTCGCATAGAGGCACAGAGACTGGGGCTTCTTGCTTATCTTGCCACTTGAAACTTCAAATGTAGCATGGGAAAGTTTGTGTCCCAGCCAGGCTCCTTTCGCAGTCCTGCTCCGAAAGTGCGAACGTCTGCAGATAGCTGGCAGCCAGAAGGGGCTAGCCTGGAAAGCTGTTGCTCAGCCTCATCTGCTCATGGCACTGCTCACACAGAGACTGGGGCTGCTTGCTTGTCTTTCCACTTGAAAATTCAAACGTAGCCTTAGAATGGAGGTGTCCCTGCCAGGCTCCTTTCGCAGCCCTGCTCTTAAAATGCGAACGTCTGCAGATAGCTGGCAGCCAGAAGGGGCTAGCCTGGAAAGGTGTTGCTCAGCCTCATCTGCTCATGGCACTGCTCGCACAGAGGCACAGAGAATGGGGCTGCTTGCTTGTCTTGCCACTTGAAACTTCAAAAGTAGCCTGGGAAAGTTGGTGTCCCTGCTAGGCTCGTTTCGCAGCCCTGCTCTTGAAATGCGAACGTCTGGAGATAGCAGGCAGCCAGAAGGGGCTAGTGTGGAAAGCTGTTGCTCAGCCTCATCTGCTCATGGCACTGCTCACACAGAGGCCCAGAGGCTGGGGCTGCTTGCTTATCTTGCCACTTGAAACTTCAAACGTAGCCTTAGAATGGTGGTGTCCCTGCCAGGCTCCTTTCGCAGCCATGCTCTTAAAATGCGAACGTCTGCAGATAGCTGTCAGCCAGAAGGGGCTAGCCTGGAAAGCTGTTGCTCAGCCTCATCTGCCCATGGCACTGCTCGCACAGAGGCACAGAGACTGGGGCTGCTTGCTTGTCTTGCCACCTCAATCTTCAAACGTAGCCTGGGAAAGCTGGTGTCCCAGGCAGGCTTCTTTCGCAGCCCTGCTCCGAAAGTGCGAACGTCTGCAGATAGCTGGTAGCCAAAAGGGGCTAGATTGAAAAGCTGTTGCTCAGCCTCATCTGCCCATGGCACTCTTCGCATAGAGGCACAGAGACTGGGGCTTCTTGCTTATCTTGCCACTTGAAACTTCAAACGCATGTGGGGAATGTGGGTTGTCTCTGCCATCCTCCTTTACAAGCTCAGCTCCGAAAGAGCGAACATCTGCAGATAGCTGGCAGCCAGAAGGGGCTAGCCTGGAAAGCTGTTGCTCAGCCTCATCTGTCCATGGCATTGCTTGCACAGAGGACCAGAGAATGGTGCTGCTTGCTTGTCTTGCCACCTCAAACTTCAAACGTAAACTGGGAAAGTTGGTGTCCCAGCCAGGCTCCTTTCGCAGCCCTGCTCCGAAAGTGCGAACGTCTGCAGATAGCTGATAGCCAGAAGGGGCTAGCCTGGAAAGCTGTTGCTCAGCCTCATCTGCTCATGGCACTGCTCGCACAGAGGCACAGAGACTGGGGCTGATTGCTTGTCTTGCCACCCCAATCTTCAAATATAGCCTGGGAAAGTTGGTGTCCCTGCTACGCTCGTTTCGCAGCCCTGCTCTTGAAATGCGAACGTCTGCAGATAGCAGGCAGCCAGAAGGTGCTAGCGTGGAAAGCTGTTGCTCAGCCTCATCTGCCCATGGCAGTGCTCGCACAGAGGCCCAGAGACTGGGGCTGCTTGCTTATCTTGCCACTTGAAACTTCAAACGTAGCCTTAGAATGGTGGTGTCCCTGCCAGGCTCCTTTCGCAGCCCTGCTCTTGAAATGCGAACGTCTGCAGATAGCTGGCAGCCAGAAGGGGCTAGCCTGGAAAGCTGTTGCTCAGCCTCATCTGCCCATGGCAGTGCTCGCATAGAGGCACAGAGAATGGGGCTTCTTGCTTATCTTGCCACTTGAAACTTCAAACGCATGTGGGGAATGTGGATTGTCCGTGCCAGGCTCCTTTCTCAGCCATGCTCTTAAAATGAGAATGTCTGTAGATAGCTGGCAGCCAGAAGGGGCTAGCATGGAAAGCTGTTGCTCAGCCTCATCTGCCCATGGCAGTGCTCGCACAGAGGCACAGAGAATGGGGCTGCTTGCTTGTCTTGCCACCTCAAACTTCAAACGTAAACTGGGAAAGTTGATGTCCCAGCCAGGCTCCTTTCGCAGCCCTGCTCCGAAAGTGCGAACGTCTGCAGATAGCTGATGGCCAGAAGGGGCTAGCCTGGAAAGCTGTTGCTCAGCCTCATCTGCCCATGGCACTGTTCGCACAGAGGCCCAGAGACTGGGGCTGCTTGCTTGTCTTGCCACTTGAAACTTCAAACGCATGCTGGGAATGTGGATTGTCCCAGCCAGGCTCCTTTCGCAGCCCTGCTCTTAAAATGCAAACGTCTGCAGATAGCTGGTAGCCAGAAGGGGCTAGCCTGGAAAGCTGTTGCTCAGCCTCATCTGCCCATGGCACTGCTCGCACAGAGGCTCAGAGACTGGGGCTGCTTGCTTGTCTTGCCACCTCAATCTTCAAACGTATCCTGGGAAAGCTGGTGTCCCAGGCAGGCTTCTTTCGCAGCCCTGCTCCGAAAGTGCGAACGTCTGCAGATAGCTGGTAGCCAAAAGGGGCTAGATTGGAAAGCTGTTGCTCAGCCTCATCTGCCCATGGCACTGTTCGCATAGAGGCACAGAGACTGGGGCTTCTTGCTTATCTTGCCACTTGAAACTTCAAATGTAGCATGGGAAAGTTTGTGTCCCAGCCAGGCTCCTTTCGCAGTCCTGCTCCGAAAGTGCGAACGTCTGCAGATAGCTGGCAGCCAGAAGGGGCTAGCCTGGAAAGCTGTTGCTCAGCCTCATCTGCTCATGGCACTGCTCACACAGAGACTGGGGCTGCTTGCTTGTCTTTCCACTTGAAAATTCAAACGTAGCCTTAGAATGGAGGTGTCCCTGCCAGGCTCCTTTCGCAGCCCTGCTCTTGAAATGCGAACGTCTGCAGATAGCTGGCAGCCAGAAGGGGCTAGCCTGGAAAGGTGTTGCTCAGCCTCATCTGCTCATGGCACTGCTCGCACAGAGGCACAGAGAATGGGGCTGCTTGCTTGTCTTGCCACTTGAAACTTCAAAAGTAGCCTTAGAATGGAGGTGTCCCTGCCAGGCTCCTTTCGCAGCCATGCTCTTAAAATGCGAACGTCTGCAGATAGCTGGCAGCCAGAAGGGGCTAGCCTGGAAAGCTGTGCTCAGCCTCATCTGCTCATGGCACTGCTCGCACAGAGGCACAGAGACTGGGGCTGATTGCTTGTCTTGCCACCCCAATCTTCAAATATAGCCTGGGAAAGTTGGTGTCCCTGCTACGCTCGTTTCGCAGCCCTGCTCTTGAAATGCGAACGTCTGCAGATAGCAGGCAGCCAGAAGGTGCTAGCGTGGAAAGCTGTTGCTCAGCCTCATCTGCCCATGGCAGTGCTCGCACAGAGGCCCAGAGACTGGGGCTGCTTGCTTATCTTGCCACTTGAAACTTCAAACGTAGCCTTAGAATGGTGGTGTCCCTGCCAGGCTCCTTTCGCAGCCCTGCTCTTGAAATGCGAACGTCTGCAGATAGCTGGCAGCCAGAAGGGGCTAGCCTGGAAAGCTGTTGCTCAGCCTCATCTGCCCATGGCACTGTTCGCATAGAGGCACAGAGAATGGGGCTTCTTGCTTATCTTGCCACTTGAAACTTCAAACGCATGTGGGGAATGTGGATTGTCCGTGCCAGGCTCCTTTCTCAGCCATGCTCTTAAAATGAGAATGTCTGTAGATAGCTGTCAGGCAGAAGGGGCTAGCCTGGAAAGCTGTTGCTCAGCCTCATCTGCCCATGGCACTGCTCGCACAGAGGCACAGAGAATGGGACTGCTTGCTTGTCTTGCGAGCTCAAACTTCAAATGTAGAATGGGAAAGTTTGTGTCCCAGCCAGGCTCCTTTCGCAGTCCTGCACCGAAAGTGCGAACGTCTGCAGATAGCTGGCAGCCAGAAGGGGCTAGCCTGGAAAGCTGTTGCTCAGCCTCATCTGCTCATGGCACTGCTCACACAGAGACTGGGGCTGCTTGCTTGTCTTGCCACTTGAAAATTCAAACGTAGCCTTAGAATGGAGGTGTCCCTGCCAGGCTCCTTTCGCAGCCATGCTCTTAAAATGCGAACGTCTGCAGGTAGCTGGCAGCCAGAAGGGGCTAGCCTGGAAAGCTGTGCTCAGCCTCATCTGCTCATGGCACTGCTCGCACAGAGGCACAGAGACTGGGGCTGATTGCTTGTCTTGCCACTTGAAACTTCAAACGCATGTGGGGAATGTGGGTTTTCGCTGCCAGGCTCCTTTACAAGCCCTGCTCCGAAAGTGCGAACGTCTGCAGATAGCTGGCAGCCAGAAGGGGCTAGCATGGAAAGCTGTTGCTCAGCCTCATCTGCCCATGGCAGTGCTCGCACAGAGGCACAGAGAATGGGGCTGCTTGCTTGTCTTGCCACCTCAAACTTCAAACGTAAACTGGGAAAGTTGATGTCCCAGCCAGGCTCCTTTCGCAGCCCTGCTCCGAAAGTGCGAACGTCTGCAGATAGCTGATAGCCAGAAGGGGCTAGCCTGGAAAGCTGTTGCTCAGCCTCATCTGCCCATGGCACTGTTCGCACAGAGGCCCAGAGACTGGGGCTGCTTCCTGGTCTTGCCACTTGAAACTTCAAACGCATGCTGGGAATGTGGATTGTCCCAGCCAGGCTCCTTTCGCAGCCCTGCTCTTAAAATGCAAACGTCTGCAGATAGCTGGTAGCCAGAAGGGGCTAGCCTGGAAAGCTGTTGCTCAGCCTCATCTGCCCAAGGCACTGCTCGCACAGAGGCTCAGAGACTGGGGCTGCTTGCTTGTCTTGCCACCTCAATCTTCAAACGTATCCTGGGAAAGCTGGTGTCCCAGGCAGGCTTCTTTCGCAGCCCTGCTCCGAAAGTGCGAACGTCTGCAGATAGCTGGTAGCCAAAAGGGGCTAGATTGGAAAGCTGTTGCTCAGCCTCATCTGCCCATGGCACTGTTCGCATAGAGGCACAGAGACTGGGGCTTCTTGCTTATCTTGCCACTTGAAACTTCAAATGTAGCATGGGAAAGTTTGTGTCCCAGCCAGGCTCCTTTCGCAGCCCTGCTCTTAAAATGCAAACGTCTGCAGATAGCTGGTAGCCAGAAGGGGCTAGCCTGGAAAGCTGTTGCTCAGCCTCATCTGCCCATGGCACTGCTCGCACAGAGGCTCAGAGACTGGGGCTGCTTGCTTGTCTTGCCACCTCAAACTTCAAACGTAAACTGGGAAAGTTGGTGTCCCAGCCAGGCTCCTTTCGCAGCCCTGCTCCGAAAGTGCGAACGTCTGCAGATAGCTGATAGCCAGAAGGGGCTAGCCTGGAAAGCTGTTGCTCAGCCTCATCTGCTCATGGCACTGCTCGCACAGAGGCACAGAGACTGGGGCTGATTGCTTGTCTTGACACTCCAATCTTCAAATATAGCCTGGGAAAGTTGGTGTCCCTGCTAGGCTCGTTTCGCAGCCCTGGTCTTGAAATGCAAACGTCTGCAGATATCAGGCAGCCAGAAGAGGCTAGCCTGGAATGCTGTTGCTCAGCCTCATCTGCCCATGGCACTGTTCGCATAGAGGCACAGAGAATGGGGGTTCTTGCTTATCTTGCCACTTGAAACTTCAAACGCATGTGGGGAATGTGGGTTGTCCCTGCCAGGCTTCTTTCGCAGCCCTGCTCCGAAAGGGCAAACGTCTGCAGATAGATGGCAGCCAGAAGGGGCTAGCCTGGAAAGCTGTTGCTCAGCCTCATCTGTCCATGGCATTGCTTGCACAGAGGCACAGAGAATGGGGCTGCTTGCTTGTCTTGCCATTTCAAAATTCAAACGTATACTGGGAAAGTTGGTGTCCCAGCCAGGCTCCTTTCGCAGCCCTGCTCCGAAAGTGGTAACGTCTGCAGATAGCTGGCAGCCAGAAGGGGCTAGCCTGGAAAGCTGTTGCTCAGCCTCATCTGCCCATGGCACTGCTCGCACAGAGGCACAGAGAATGGGGCTGCTTGCTTATCTTGCCACTTGAAACTTCAAACGCATGTGGGGAATGTGGATTGTCCCTGCCAGGCTTCTTTCACAGCCATGCTCTTAAAATGAGAATGTCTGTAGATAGCTGTCAGGCAGAAGGGGCTAGCCTGGAAAGCTGTTGCTCAGCCTCATCTGCCCATGGCACTGCTCGCACAGAGGCACAGAGAATGGGACTGCCTGCTTGTCTTGCCACCTCAAACTTCAAATGTAGCATGGGAAAGTTTGTGTCCCAGCCAGGCTCCTTTCGCAGTCCTGCTCCGAAAGTGCGAACGTCTGCAGATAGCTGGCAGCCAGAAGGGGCTAGCCTGGAAAGCTGTTGCTCAGCCTCATCTGCTCATGGCACTGCTCACACAGAGACTGGGGCTGCTTGCTTGTCTTGCCACTTGAAAATTCAAACGTAGCCTTAGAATGGAGGTGTCCCTGCCAGGCTCCTTTCGCAGCCCTGCTCCGAAAGTGCAAACGTCTGCAGATAGCTGGCAGCCAGAAGGGGCTAGCCTGGAAAGCTGTTGCTCAGCCTCATCTGCTCATGGCACTGCTCGCACAGAGGCACAGAGACTGGGGCTGATTGCTTGTCTTGCCACTCCAATCTTCAAATATAGCCTGGGAAAGTTGGTGTCCCTGCTAGGCTCGTTTCGCAGCCCTGCTCTTGAAATGCAAACGTCTGCAGTTAGCAGGCAGCCAGAAGAGGCTAGCCTGGAAAGCTGTTGCTCAGCCTCATCTGCCCATGGCACTGCTCGCACAGAGGCACAGAGACTGGGGCTGATTGCTTGTCTTGCCACTTGAAACTTCAAACGCATGTGGGGAATGTGGGTTGTCCCTGCCAGGCTCCTTTACAAGCGCTGCTCCGAAAGTGCGAACGTCTGCAGATAGCTGGCAGCCAGAAGGGGGTAGCCTGGAAAGCTGTTGCTCAGCCTCATCTGCCCATGGCACTGCTCGCACAGAGGCACAGAGACTGGGGCTGCTTGCTTGTCTTGCCACCTCAATCTTCAAACGTATCCTGGGAAAGCTGGTGTCCCAGGCAGGCTCCTTTCGCAGCCCTGCTCCGAAAGTGCGAACGTCTGCAGATAGCTGGTAGCCAAAAGGGGCTAGATTGGAAAGCTGTTGCTCAGCCTCATCTGTCCATGGCACTGTTCGCATAGAGGCACAGAGACTGGGGCTTCTTGCTTATCTTGCCACTTGAAACTTGAAACGCATGTGGGGAATGTGGGTTGTCCCTGCCAGGCTCCTTTACCAGCCCTACTCCGAAAGTGCGATCGTCTGCAGGTAGCTGGCAGCCAGAAGGGGCTAGCCTGGAAAGCTGTTGCTCAGCCTCATCTGCTCATGGCACTGCTCACACAGAGACTGGGGGTGCTTGCTTGTCTTGTCACTTGAAAATTCAAACGTAGCCTTAGAATGAAGGTGTCCCTGCCAGGCTCCTTTCGCAGCCATGCTCTTAAAATGCGAACGTCTGCAGATAGCTGGCAGCCAGAAGGGGCTAGCCTGGAAAGCTGTGCTCAGCCTCATCTGCTCATGGCACTGCTCGCACAGAGGCACAGAGAATGGGGCTGATTGCTTGTCTTGCCACCGCAATCTTCAAATATAGCCTGGGAAAGTTGGTGTCCCTGCTACGCTCGTTTCGCAGCCCTGCTCTTGAAATGCGAATGTCTGCAGATAGCAGGCAGCCAGAAGAGGCTAGCCTGGAATGCTGTTGCTCAGCCTCATCTGCCCATGGCACTGTTCGCATAGAGGCACAGAGAATGGGGGTTCTTGCTTGTCTTGCCATTTCAAAATTCAAACGTATACTGGGAAAGTTGGTGTCCCAGGCAGGCTCCTTTCGCAGCCCTGCTCCGAAAGTGCGAACGTCTGCAGATAGCTGATAGCCAGAAGGGGCTAGCCTGGAAAGCTGTTGCTCAGCCTCATCTGCCCCTGGCACTGCCCGCACAGAGGCACAGAGAATGGGGCTGCTTGCTTATCTTGCCACTTGAAACTTCAAACGCATGTGGGGAATGTGGATTGTCCCTGCCAGGCTCCTTTCACAGCCATGCTCTTAAAATGAGAATGTCTGTAGATAGCTGTCAGGCAGAAGGGGCTAGCCTGGAAAGCTGTTGCTCAGCCTCATCTGCCCATGGCACTGCTCGCACAGAGGCACAGAGAATGGGACTGCTTGCTTGTCTTGCCACCTCAAACTTCAAATGTAGCATGGGAAAGTTTGTGTCCCAGCCAGGCTCCTTTCGCAGTCCTGCTCCGAAAGTGCGAACATCTGCAGATAGCTGGCAGCCAGAAGGGGCTAGCCTGGAAAGCTGTTCCTCACCCTCATCTGCTCATGGCACTGCTCACACAGAGACTGGGGCTGCTTGCTTGTCTTGCCACTTGAAAATTCAAACGTAGCCTTAGAATGGAGGTGTCCCTGCCAGGCTCCTTTCGCAGCCATGCTCTTAAAATGCGAACGTCTGCAGATAGCTGGCAGCCAGAAGGGGCTAGCCTGGAAAGCTGTGCTCAGCCTCATCTGCTCATGGCACTGCTCGCACACAGGCACAGAGACTGGGGCTGATTGCTTGTCTTGCCACCCCAATCTTCAAATATAGCCTGGGAAAGTTGGTGTCCCTGCTAGGCTCCTTCGCAGCCCTGCTCCGAAAGTGCGAACGTCTGCAGATAGCTGGTAGCCAAAAGGGGCTAGATTGGAAAGCTGTTGCTCAGCCTCATCTGCCCATGGCACTGTTCGTATAGAGGCACAGAGAATGGGGCTTCTTGCTTATCTTGCCACTTGAAACTTCAAACGCATGTGGGGAATGTGGGTTGTCCCTGCCAGGGTTCTTTCGCAGCCCTGCTCCGAAAGTGCAAACGTCTGCAGAGAGCTGGCAGCCAGAAGGGGCTAGCCTGGAAAGCTGTTGCTCAGCCTCATCTGTCCATGGCATTGCTTGCACAGAGGCACAGAGAATGGGGCTGCTTGCTTGTCTTGCCACCTCAAACTTCAAATGTAGCATGGGAATGTTTGTGTCCCAGGCAGGCTCCTTTCGCAGCCCTGCTCCGAAAGTGCGAACGTCTGCAGATAGCTGGTAGCCAAAAGGGGCTAGATTGGAAAGCTGTTGCTCAGCCTCATCTGCCCATGGCACTGTTCGCATAGAGGCACAGAGACTGGGGCTGATTGCTTGTCTTGCCACTTGAAACTTCAAACGCATGTGGGGAATGTGGGTTGTCCCTGCCAGGCTCCTTTACCAGCCCTGCTCCGAAAGTGCAAACGTCTGCAGATAGCTGGCAGCCAGAAGGGGCTAGCCTGGAAAGCTGTTGCTCAGCCTCATCTGCCCATGGCACTGCTCGCACAGAGGCACAGAGACTGGGGCTGCTTGCTTGTCTTGCCACCTCAATCTTCAAACGTATTTTGGGAACGCTGGTGTCCCAGGCAGGCTCCTTTCGCAGCCCTGCTCCGAAAGTGCGAACGTCTGCAGATAGCTGGTAGCCAAAAGTGGCTAGATTGGAAAGCTGTTGCTCAGCCTCATCTGCCCATGGCACTGTTCGCATAGACGCACAGAGACTGGGGCTTCTTGCTTATCTTGCCACTTGAAACTTCAAACGCATGCGGGGAATGTGGATTGTCCCTGCCAGGCTTCTTTCACAGCCATGCTCTTAAAATGAGAATGTCTGTAGATAGCTGTCAGGCAGAAGGGGCTAGCCTGGAATGCTGTTGCTCAGCCTCATGTGCCCATGGCACTGCTCGAACAGAGGCACAGAGAATGGGACTGCTTGCTTGTCTTGCCACCTCAAACTTCAAATGTAGCATGGGAAAGTTTGTGTCCCAGCCAGGCTCCTTTCGCAGTCCTGCTCCGAAAGTGCGAACGTCTGCAGATAGCTGGCAGCCAGAAGGGGCTAGCCTGGAAAGCTGTTGCTCAGCCTCATCTGCTCATGGCACTGCTCACACAGAGACTGGGGCTGCTTGCTTGTCTTGCCACTTGAAAATTCAAACGTAGCCTTAGAATGGAGGTGTCCCTGCCAGGCTCCTTTCGCAGCCCTGCTCCGAAAGTGCGAACGTCTGCAGATAGCTGATAGCCAGAAGGGGCTAGCCTGGAAAAGTGTTGCTCAGCCTCATCTGCCCATGGCACTGTTCGCACAGAGGCCCAGAGACTGGGGCTGCTTGCTTGTCTTGCCACTTGAAACTTCAAACGCATGCTGGGAATGTGGATTGTCCCAGCCAGGCTCCTTTCGCAGCCCTGCTCTTAAAATGCAAACGTCTGCAGATAGCTGGCAGCCAGAAGGGGCTAGCCTGGAAAGCTGTTGCTCAGCCTCATCTGTCCATGGCATTGCTTGCACAGAGGCACAGAGAATGGGGCTGCTTGCTTGTCTTGCCATTTCAAAATTCAAACGTATACTGGGAAAGTTTGTGTCCCAGCCAGGCTCCTTTCGCAGACCTGCTCCGAAAGTGCGAACGTCTGCAGATAACTGATAGCCAGAAGGGGCTAGCCTGGAAAGCTGTTGCTCAGCCTCATCTGACCCTGGCACTGCTCGCACAGAGGCACATAGAATGGGGCTGCTTGCTTATCTTGCCACTTGAAACTTCAAACGCATGTGGGGAATGTGGGTTGTCCCTGCCAGGCTCCTTTACAAGCCCTGCTCCGAAAGTGCGAACGTCTGCAGATAGCTGGCAGCCAGAAGGGGCTAGCCTGGAAAGCTGTTGCTCAGCCTCATCTGCTCATGGCACTGCTCACACAGAGACTGGGGCTGCTTGCTTGTCTTGCCACTTGAAAATTCAAACGTAGCCTTAGAATGAAGGTGTCCCTGCCAGGCTCCTTTCGCAGCCATGCTCTTAAAATGCGAACGTCTGCAGATAGCTGGCAGCCAGAAGGGGCTAGCCTGGAAAGCTGTGCTCAGCCTCATCTGCTCATGGCACTGCTCGCACAGAGGCACAGAGACTGGGGCTGATTGCTTGTCTTGCCACCCCAATCTTCAAATATAGCCTGGGAAAGTTGGTGTCCCTGCTACGCTCGTTTCGCAGCCCTGCTCTTGAAATGCGAATGTCTGCAGATAGCAGGCAGCCAGAAGAGGCTAGCCTGGAATGCTGTTGCTCAGCCTCATCTGCCCATGGCACTGTTCGCATAGAGGCACAGAGACTGGGGGTTCTTGCTTGTCTTGCCATTTCAAAATTCAAACGTATACTGGGAAAGTTGGTGTCCCAGCCAGGCTCCTTTCGCAGACTTGCTCCGAAAGTGCGAACGTCTGCAGATAGCTGGCAGCCAGAAGAGGCTAGCCTGGAAAGCTGTTGCTCAGCCTCATCTGCCCCTGGCACTGCCCGCACAGAGGCACAGAGAATGGGGCTGCTTGTTTATCTTGCCACTTGAAACTTCAAACGCATGTGGGGAATGTGGATTGTCCCTGCCAGGCTCCTTTCTCAGCCATGCTCTTAAAATGAGAATGTCTGTAGATAGCTGTCAGGCAGAAGGGGCTAGCCTGGAAAGCTGTTGCTCAGCCTCATCTGCCCATGGCACTGCTCGCACAGAGGCACAGAGAATGGGACTGCTTGCTTGTCTTGCCACCTCAAACTTCAAATGTAGCATGGGAAAGTTTGTGTCCCAGCCAGGCTCCTTTCGCAGTCCTGCTCCGAAAGTGCGAACGTCTGCAGATAGCTGGCAGCCAGAAGGGGCTAGCCTGGAAAGCTGTTCCTCACCCTCATCTGCTCATGGCACTGCTCACACAGAGACTGGGGCTGCTTGCTTGTCTTGCCACTTGAAAATTCAAACGTAGCCTTAGAATGGAGGTGTCCCTGCCAGGCTCCTTTCGCAGCCATGCTCTTAAAATGCGAACGTCTGCAGATAGCTGGCAGCCAGAAGGGGCTAGCCTGGAAAGCTGTGCTCAGCCTCATCTGCCCATGGCACTGCTCGCACACAGGCACAGAGACTGGGGCTGATTGCTTGTCTTGCCACCCCAATCTTCAAATATAGCCTGGGAAAGTTGGTGTCCCTGCTAGGCTCCTTCGCAGCCCTGCTCCGAAAGTGCGAACGTCTGCAGATAGCTGGTAGCCAAAAGGGGCTAGATTGGAAAGCTGTTGCTCAGCCTCATCTGCCCATGGCACTGTTCGTATAGAGGCACAGAGAATGGGGCTTCTTGCTTATCTTGCCACTTGAAACTTCAAACGCATGTGGGGAATGTGGGTTGTCCCTGCCAGGCTTCTTTCGCAGCCCTGCTCCGAAAGTGCAAACGTCTGCAGAGAGCTGGCAGCCAGAAGGGGCTAGCCTGGAAAGCTGTTGCTCAGCCTCATCTGTCCATGGCATTGCTTGCACAGAGGCACAGAGAATGGGGCTGCTTGCTTGTCTTGCCACCTCAAACTTCAAACGTAAACTGGGAAAGTTGGTGTCCCAGGCAGGCTCCTTTCGCAGCCCTGCTCCGAAAGTGCGAACGTCTGCAGATAGCTGATAGCCAGAAGGGGCTAGCCTGGAAAACTGTTGCTCAGCCTCATCTGCCCATGGCACTGTTCGCACAGAGGCCCAGAGACTGGGGCTGCTTGCTTGTCTTGCCACTTGAAACTTCAAACGCATGCTGGGAATGTGGATTGTCCCAGCCAGGCTCCTTTCGCAGCCCTGCTCTTAAAATGCAAACGTCTGCAGATAGCTGGCAGCCAGAAGGGGCTAGCCTGGAAAGCTGTTGCTCAGCCTCATCTGTCCATGGCATTGCTTGCACAGAGGCTCAGAGACTGGGGCTGCTTGCTTGTCTTGCCATTTCAAAATTCAAACGTAAACTGGGAAAGTTGGTGTCCCTGCCAGGCTCCTTTCGCAGCCCTGCTCCGAAAGTGCGAACGTCTGCAGATAGCTGATAGCCAGAAGGGGCTAGCCTGGAAAACTGTTGCTCAGCCTCATCTGCCCATGGCACTGTTCGCACAGAGGCCCAGAGACTGGGGCTGCTTGCTTGTCTTGCCACTTGAAACTTCAAACGCATGCTGGGAATGTGGATTGTCCCAGCCAGGCTCCTTTCGCAGCCCTGCTCTTAAAATGCAAACGTCTGCAGATAGCTGGCAGCCAGAAGGGGCTAGCCTGGAAAGCTGTTGCTCAGCCTCATCTGTCCATGGCATTGCTTGCACAGAGGCACAGAGAATGGGGCTGCTTGCTTGTCTTGCCATTTCAAAATTCAAACGTATACTGGGAAAGTTGGTGTCCCAGCCAGGCTCCTTTCGCAGCCCTGCTCCGAAAGTGCGAACGTCTGCAGATAGCTGATAGCCAGAAGGGGCTAGCCTGGAAAGCTGTTGCTCAGCCTCATCTGCCCCTGGCACTGCTCGCACAGAGGCACAGAGAATGGGGCTGCTTGCTTATCTTGCCACTTGAAACTTCAAATGCATGTGGGGAATGTGGGTTGTCCCTGCCAGGCTCCTTTCGCAGCCCTGCTCCGAAAGTGCGAACGTCTGCAGATAGCTGGCAGCCAGAAGGGGCTAGCCTGGAAAGCTGTTGCTCAGCCTCATCTGCCCATGGCACTGCTCGCACAGAGGCTCAGAGACTGGTGCTGCTTGCTTGTCTTGCCACCTCAATCTTCAAACGTATCCTGGGAAAGCTGGTGTCCCAGCCAGGCTCCTTTCGCAGCCCTGCTCTTAAAATGCAAACGTCTGCAGATAGCTGGCAGCCAGAAGGGGCTAGCCTGGAAAGCTGTTGCTCAGCCTCATCTGCTCATGGCACTGCTCACACAGAGACTGGGGCTGCTTGCTTGTCTTGCCACTTGAAAATTCAAACGTAGCCTTAGAATGAAGGTGTCCCTGCCAGGCTCCTTTCGCAGCCATGCTCTTAAAATGCGAACGTCTGCAGATAGCTGGCAGCCAGAAGGGGCTAGCCTGGAAAGCTGTTGCTCAGCCTCATCTGCTCATGGCACTGCTCGCACAGAGGCACAGAGACTGGGGCTGATTGCTTGTCTTGCCACCCCAATCTTCAAATATAGCCTGGGAAAGTTGGTGTCCCTGCTACGCTCGTTTCGCAGCCCTGCTCTTGAAATGCGAACGTCTGCAGATAGCAGGCAGCCAGAAGAGGCTAGCCTGGAATGCTGTTGCTCAGCCTCATCTGCCCATGGCACTGTTCGCATAGAGGCACAGAGAATGGGGGTTCTTGCTTGTCTTGCCATTTCAAAATTCAAAGGTATACTGGGAAAGTTGGTGTCCCAGTCAGGCTCCTTTCGCAGACCTGCTCCGAAAGTGCGAACGTCTGCAGATAGCTGATAGCCAGAAGGGGCTAGCCTGGAAAGCTGTTGCTCAGCCTCATCTGCCCCTGGCACTGCCCGCACAGAGGCACAGAGAAGGGGGCTGCTTGCTTATCTTGCCACTTGAAACTTCAAACGCATATGGGGAATGTGGATTGTCCCTGCCAGGCTCCTTTCACAGCCATGCTCTTAAAATGAGAATGTCTGTAGATAGCTGTCAGGCAGAAGGGGCTAGCCTGGAAAGCTGTTGCTCAGCCTCATCTGCCCATGGCACTGCTCGCACAGAGGCACAGAGAATGGGACTGCTTGCTTGTCTTGCCATCTCAAACTTCAAATGTAGCATGGGAAAGTTTGTGTCCCAGCCAGGCTCCTTTCGCAGTCCTGCTCCGAAAGTGCGAACGTCTGCAGATAGCTGGCAGCCAGAAGGGGCTAGCCTGGAAAGCTGTTCCTCACCCTCATCTGCTCATGGCACTGCTCACACAGAGACTGGGGCTGCTTGCTTGTCTTGCCACTTGAAAATTCAAACGTAGCCTTAGAATGGAGGTGTCCCTGCCAGGCTCCTTTCGCAGCCATGCTCTTAAAATGCGAACGTCTGCAGATAGCTGGCAGCCAGAAGGGGCTAGCCTGGAAAGCTGTGCTCAGCCTCATCTGCTCATGGCACTGCTCGCACACAGGCACAGATACTGGGGCTGATTGCTTGTCTTGCCACCCCAATCTTCAAATATATCCTGGGAAAGTTGGTGTCCCTGCTAGGCTCCTTCGCAGCCCTGCTCCGAAAGTGCGAACGTCTGCAGATAGCTGGTAGCCAAAAGGGGCTAGATTGGAAAGCTGTTGCTCAGCCTCATCTGCCCATGGCATTGCTTGCACAGAGGCACAGAGAATGGGGCTGCTTGCTTATCTTGCCACTTGAAACTTCAAACGCATGTGGGGAATGTGGGTTGTCCCTGCCAGGCTCCTTTCGCAGCCCTGCTCCGAAAGTGCAAACGTCTGCAGATAGCTGGCAGCCAGAAGGGGCTAGCCTGGAAAGCTGTTGCTCAGCCTCATCTGTCCATGGCATTGCTTGCACAGAGGCACAGAGAATGGGGCTGCTTGCTTGTCTTGCCACCTCAAACTTCAAACGTAAACTGGGAAAGTTGGTGTCCCAGGCAGGCTCCTTTCGCAGCCCTGCTCCGAAAGTGCGAACGTCTGCAGATAGCTGATAGCCAGAAGGGGCTAGACTGGAAAGCTGTTGCTCAGCCTCATCTGCCCATGGCACTGTTCGCACAGAGGCCCAGAGACTGGGGCTGCTTGCTTGTCTTGCCACTTGAAACTTCAAACGCATGCTGGGAATGTGGATTGTCCCAGCCAGGCTCCTTTCGCAGCCCTGCTCTTAAAATGCAAACGTCTGCAGATAGCTGGCAGCCAGAAGGGGCTAGCCTGGAAAGCTGTTGCTCAGCCTCATCTGTCCATGGCATTGCTTGCACAGAGGCACAGAGAATGGGACTGCTTGCTTGTCTTGCCATTTCAAAATTCAAACGTATACTGGGAAAGTTGGTGTCCCAGGCAGGCTCCTTTCGCAGCCCTGCTCCGAAAGTGCGAACGTCTGCAGATAGCTGATAGCCAGAAGGGGCTAGCCTGGAAAGCTGTTGCTCAGCCTCATCTGCCCCTGGCACTGCTTGCACAGAGGCACAGAGAATGGGGCTGCTTGCTTATCTTGCCACTTGAAACTTCAAACGCATGTGGGGAATGTGGGTTGTCCCTGCCAGGCTCCTTTACAAGCCCTGCTCCGAAAGTGCGAACGTCTGCAGATAGCTGGCAGCCAGAAGGGGCTAGCCTGGAAAGCTGTTGCTCAGCCTCATCTGCCCATGGCACTGCTCGCACAGAGGCTCAGAGACTGGGGCTGCTTGCTTGTCTTGCCACCTCAATCTTCAAACATATCCTGGGAAAGCTGGTGTCCCAGGCAGGCTCCTTTCGCAGCCCTGCTCCGAAAGTGCGAACGTCTGCAGATAGCTGGTAGCCAAAAGGGGCTAGATTGGAAAGCTGTTGCTCAGCCTCATCTGCCCATGGCACTGTTCGCATAGACGCACAGAGACTGGGGCTTCTTGCTTATCTTGCCACTTGAAACTTCAAACGCATGTGGGGAATGTGGGTTGTCCCTGCCAGGCTCCTTTACCAGTCCTGCTCCGAAAGTGCGATCGTCTGCAGATAGCTGGCAGCCAGAAGGGGCTAGCCTGGAAAGCTGTTGCTCAGCCTCATCTGCCCATGGCACTGCTCGCACAGAGGCTCAGAGACTGGGGCTGCTTGCTTGTCTTGCCACCTCAATTTTCAAACGTATTTTGGGAAAGCTGGTGTCCCAGGCAGGCTCCTTTCGCAGCCCTGCTCCGAAAGTGCGAACGTCTGCAGATAGCTGGTAGCCAAAAGGGGCTAGATTGGAAAGCTGTTGCTCAGCCTCATCTGCCCATGGCACTGTTCGCATAGACGCACAGAGACTGGGGCTTCTTGCTTATCTTGCCACTTGAAACTTCAAACGCATGTGGGGAATGTGGATTGTCCCTGCCAGGCTTCCTTCACAGCCATGCTCTTAAAATGAGAATGTCTTTAGATAGCTGTCAGGCAGAAGGGGCTAGCCTGGAATGCTGTTGCTCAGCCTCATCTGCCCATGGCACTGCTCGCACAGAGGCACAGAGAATGGGACTGCTTGCTTGTCTTGCCACCTCAAACTTCAAATGTAGCATGGGAAAGTTTGTGTCCCAGCCAGGCTCCTTTCGCAGTCCTGCTCCGAAAGTGCGAACGTCTGCAGATAGCTGGCAGCCAGAAGGGGCTAGCCTGGAAAGCTGTTGCTCAGCCTCATCTGCTCATGGCACTGCTCACACAGAGACTGGGGCTGCTTGCTTGTCTTGCCACTTGAAAATTCAAACGTAGACTTAGAATGGAGGTGTCCCTGCCAGGCTCCTTTCGCAGCCCTGCTCCGAAAGTGCGAACGTCTGCAAATAGCTGGCAGCCAGAAGGGGCTAGCCTGGAAAGCTGTTGCTCAGCCTCATTTGCTCATGGCACTGCTCGCACAGAGGCACAGAGACTGGGGCTGATTGCTTGTCTTGCCACTTGAAACTTCAAACGCATGTGGGGAATGTGGGTTGTCCCTGCCAGGCTCCTTTACAAGCCCTGCTCCGAAAGTGCGAACGTCTGCAGATAGCTGGCAGCCAGAAGGGTCTAGCCTGGAAAGCTGTTGCTCAGCCTCATCTGTCCATGGCATTGCTTGCACAGAGGCACAGAGAATGGGGCTGCTTGCTTATCTTGCCACTTGAAACTTCAAACGCATGTGGGGAATGTGGGTTGTCCCTGCCAGGCTCCTTTACAAGCCCTGCTCCGAAAGTGCGAACGTCTGCAGATAGCTGGCAGCCAGAAGGGGCTAGCCTGGAAAGCTGTTGCTCAGCCTCATCTGTCCATGGCATTGCTTGCACAGAGGCACAGAGAATGGGGCTGCTTGCTTGTCTTGCCACCTCAAACTTCAAACGTAAACTAGGAAAGTTGGTGTCCCAGCCAGGCTCCTTTCGCAGCCCTGCTCCGAAAGTGCGAACGTCTGCAGATAGCTGATAGCCAGAAGGGGCTAACCTGGAAAGCTGTTGCTCAGCCTCATCTGCCCATGGCACTGTTCGCATAGAGGCACAGAGAATGGGGGTTCTTGCTTATCTTGCCACTTGAAACTTCAAACGTAGCCTTAGAATGGTGGTGTCCCTGCCAGGCTCCTTTCGCAGCCCTGCTCCGAAACTGCGAACGTCTGCAGATAGCTGGTAGACAAAAGGGGCTAGATTGGAAAGCTGTTGCTCAGCCTCATCTGCTCATGGCACTGCTCACACAGAGACTGGGGCTGCTTGCTTGTCTTGCCACCTCAAACTTCAAATGCATGCTGGGAAAGTTGGTGTCCCTGCTAGGCTCGTTTCGCAGCCCTGCTCTTGAAATGCGAACGTCTGCAGATAGCTGGCAGCCAGAAGGGGCTAGCCTGGAAAGCTGTTGCTCAGCCTCATCTGCCCATGGCACTGTTCGCATAGAGGCACAGAGAATGGGGCTTCTTGCTTATCTTGCCACTTGAAACTTCAAACGCATGTGGGGAATGTGGGTTGTCCCTGCCAGGCTCCTTTACCAGCCATGCTCCGAAAGTGCGAACATCTGCACATAGCTGGCAGCCAGAAGGGGCTAGCCTGGAAAGCTGTTGCTCAGCCTCATCTGTCCATGGCATTGCTTGCACAGAGGCACAGAGAATGGGGCTGCTTGCTTGTCTTGCCATTTCAAACTTCAAACGTAAACTGGGAAAGTTGGTGTCCCAGGCAGGCTCCTTTCGCAGCCCTGCTCCGAAAGTGCGAACGTCTGCAGGTAGCTGATAGCCAGAAGGGGCTAGCCTGGAAAGCTGTTGCTCAGCCTCATCTGCCCCTGGCACTGCTCGCACAGAGGCACAGAGAATGGGGCTGCTTGCTTATCTTGCCACTTGAAACTTCAAACGCATGTGGGAATGTGGATTGTCCCTGCCAGGCTCCTTTCACAGCCATGCTCTTAAAATGAGAATGTCTGTAGATAGCTGTCAGGCAGAAGGGGCTAGCCTGGAAAGCTGTTGCTCAGCCTCATCTGCCCATGGCACTGCTCGCACAGAGGCACAGAGACTGGGGCTGCTTGCTTGTCTTGCCACTTGAAAATTCAAACGTAGTCTTAGAATGGAGGTGTCCCTGCCAGGCTCCTTTCGCAGCCCTGCTCTTAAAATGCGAACGTCTGCAGATAGCTGGCAGCCAGAAGGGGCTAGCCTGGAAAGCTGTGCTCAGCCTCATCTCCTCATGGCACTGCTCGCACAGAGGCACAGAGACTGGGGCTGATTGCTTGTCTTGCCACCCCAATCTTCAAATATAGCCTGGGATAGTTGGTGTCCCTGCTAGGCTCCTTCGCAGCCCTGCTCCGAAAGTGCAAACGTCTGCAGATAGCTGGTAGCCAAAAGGGGCTAGATTGGAAAGCTGTTGCTCAGCCTCATCTGCCCATGGCACTGTTCGCATAGAGGCACAGAGAATGGGGCTTCTTGCTTATCTTGCCACTTGAAACTTCAAACGCATGTGGGGAATGTGGGTTGTCCCTGCCAGGCTCCTTTCGCAGCCCTGCTCCGAAAGTGCAAACGTCTGCAGATAGCTGGCAGCCAGAAGGGGCTAGCCTGGAAAGCTGTTGCTCAGCCTCATCTGTTCATGGCATTGCTTGCACAGAGGCCCAGAGACTGGGGCTGCTTGCTTGTCTTGCCACTTGAAACTTCAAACGCATGCTGGGAATGTGGATTGTCCCAGCCAGGCTCCTTTCGCAGCCCTGCTCTTAAAATGCAAACGTCTGCAGGTAGCTGGCAGCCAGAAGGGGCTAGCCTGGAAAGCTGTTTCTCAGCCTCATCTGCCCATGGCACTGCTCGCACAGAGGCTCAGAGACTGGGGCTGCTTGCTTGTCTTGCCACCTCAATCTTCAAACGTATCCTGGGAAAGCTGGTGTCCCAGGCAGGCTCCTTTCGCAGCCCTGCTCCGAAAGTGCGAACGTCTGCAGATAGCTGGTAGCTAAAAGGGGCTAGATTGGAAAGCTGTTGCTCAGCCTCATCTGCCCATGGCACTGTTCGCATAGAGGCACAGAGACTGGGGCTTCTTGCTTATCTTGCCACTTGAAACTTCAAACGCATGTGGGGAATGTGGGTTGTCCCTGCCAGGCTCCTTTACCAGCCCTGCTCCGAAAGTGCGATCGTCTTCAGATAGCTGGCAGCCAGAAGGGGCTAGCCTGGA
This sequence comes from Opisthocomus hoazin, assembly GCF_030867145.1. Lineage (NCBI taxonomy): Eukaryota > Metazoa > Chordata > Aves > Opisthocomiformes > Opisthocomidae > Opisthocomus > Opisthocomus hoazin. Next base: position 9,884,638 of record NC_134429.1, read on the forward strand.
AAGCTGTTGCTCAGCCTCATCTGCTCATGGCACTGCTCGCACAGAGGCACAGAGACTGGGGCTGCTTGCTTGTCTTGCCCCCTCAAACTTCAAAAGTAGCCTGGGAAAGTTGGTGTCCCTGCTAGGCTCCTTCGCAGCCCTGCTCCGAAAGTGCGAACGTCTGCAGATAGCTGATAGCCAGAAGGGGCTAGCCTGGAAAGCTGTTGCTCAGCCTCATCTGCCCCTGGCACTGCCCGCACAGAGGCACAGAGAATGGGGCTGCTTGCTTATCTTGCCACTTGAAACTTCAAACGCATGTGGGGAATGTGGATTGTCCCTGCCAGGCTCCTTTCACAGCCATGCTCTTAAAATGAGAATGTCTGTAGATAGCTGTCAGGCAGAAGGGGCTAGCCTGGAAAGCTGTTGCTCAGCCTCATCTGCCCATGGCACTGCTCGCACAGAGGCACAGAGAATGGGACTGCTTGCTTGTCTTGCCACCTCAAACTTCAAATGTAGCATGGGAAAGTTTGTGTCCCAGCCAGGCTCCTTTCGCAGTCCTGCTCCGAAAGTGCGAACGTCTGCAGATAGCTGGCAGCCAGAAGGGGCTAGCCTGGAAAGCTGTTGCTCAGCCTCATCTGCTCATGGCACTGCTCACACAGAGACTGGGGCTGCTTGCTTGTCTTGCCACTTGAAAATTCAAACGTAGCCTTAGAATGGAGGTGTCCCTGCCAGGCTCCTTTCGCAGCCATGCTCTTAAAATGCGAACGTCTGCAGATAGCTGGCAGCCAGAAGGGGCTAGCCTGGAAAGCCGTGCTCAGCCTCATCTGCTCATGGCACTGCTCGCACAGAGGCACAGAGACTGGGGCTGATTGCTTGTCTTGCCACCCCAATCTTCAAATATAGCCTGGGAAAGTTGGTGTCCCTGCTAGGCTCCTTCGCAGCCCTGCTCCGAAAGTGCGAACGTCTGCAGATAGCTGGTAGCCAAAAGGGGCTAGATTGGAAAGCTGTTGCTCAGCCTCATCTGCCCATGGCACTGTTCGTATAGAGGCACAGAGAATGGGGCTTCTTGCTTATCTTGCCACTTGAAACTTCAAACGCATGTGGGGAATGTGGGTTGTCCCTGCCAGGCTCCTTTCGCAGCCCTGCTCCGAAAGTGCAAACGTCTGCAGATAGCTGGCAGCCAGAAGGGGCTAGCCTGGAAAGCTGTTGCTCAGCCTCATCTGTCCATGGCATTGCTTGCACAGAGGCACAGAGAATGGGGCTGCTTGCTTGTCTTGCCACCTCAAACTTCAAACGTAAACTGGGAAAGTTGGTGTCCCAGCCAGGCTCCTTTCGCAGCCCTGCTCTTGAAATGCAAACGTCTGCAGATAGCAGGCAGCCAGAAGAGGCTAGCCTGGAAAGCTGTTGCTCAGCCTCATCTGCCCATGGCACTGTTCGCATAGAGGCACAGAGAATGGGGGTTCTTGCTTATCTTGCCACTTGAAACTTCAAACGTAGCCTTAGAATGGTGGTGTCCCTGCCAGGCTCCTTTCGCAGCCCTGCTCCGAAACTGCGAACGTCTGCAGATAGCTGGTAGGCAAAAGGGGCTAGATTAGAAAGCTGTTGCTCAGCCTCATCTGCTCATGGCACTGCTCACACAGAGACTGGGGCTGATTGCTTGTCTTGCCACCTCAAACTTCAAATGCAGCCTGGGAAAGTTGGTGTCCCTGCTAGGCTCGTTTCGCAGCCCTGCTCTCGAAATGCGAATGTCTGCAGATAGCTCTCAGCCAGAAGGGGCTATTCTGGAAAGCTGTTGCTCAGCCTCTTCCGCCCATGGCACTGTTCGCATAGAGGCACAGAGAATGGGGCTTCTTGCTTATCTTGCCACTTGAAACTTCAAACGCATGTGGGGAATGTGGGTTGTCCCTGCCAGGCTCCTTTACCAGCCCTGCTCCGAAAGTGCGAACGTCTGCAGATAGCTGGCAGCCAGAAGGGGCTAGCCTGGAAAGCTGTTGCTCAGCCTCATCTGCTCATGGCACTGCTCACACAGAGACTGGGGCTGCTTGCTTGTCTTGCCACTTGAAAATTCAAACGTAGTCTTAGAATGGAGGTGTCCCTGCCAGGCTCCTTTCGCAGCCATGCTCTTAAAATGTGAACGTCTGCAGATAGCTGGCAGCCAGAAGGGGCTAGCCTGGAAAGCTGTGCTCAGCCTCATCTGCTCATGGCACTGCTCGCACAGAGGCACAGAGACTGGGGCTGATTGCTTGTCTTGCCACCCCAATCTTCAAATATAGCCTGGGATAGTTGGTGTCCCTGCTAGGCTCCTTCGCAGCCCTGCTCCGAAAGTGCGAACGTCTGCAGATAGCTGGTAGCCAAAAGGGGCTAGATTGGAAAGCTGTTGCTCAGCCTCATCTGCCCATGGCACTGTTCGCATAGAGGCACAGAGAATGGGGCTTCTTGCTTATCTTGCCACTTGAAACTTCAAGCACATGTGGGGAATGTGGGTTGTCCCTGCCAGGCTCCTTTACAAGCCCTGCTCCAAAAGTGCGAACGTCTGCAGATAGATGGCAGCCAGAAGGGGCTAGCCTGGAAAGCTGTTGCTCAGCCTCATCTGTCCATGGCATTGCTTGCACAGAGGCACAGAGAATGGGGCTGCTTGCTTGTCTTGCCACCTCAAACTTCAAACGTAAACTGGGAAAGTTGGTGTCCCAGCCAGGGTCCTTTCGCAGCCCTGCTCCGAAAGTGCGAACGTCTGCAGATAGCTGATAGCCAGAAGGGGCTAGCCTGGAAAGCTGTTGCTCAGCCTCATCTGCTCATGGCACTGCTCGCACAGAGGCACAGAGACTGGGGCTGATTGCTTGTCTTGCCACTCCAATCTTCAAATATATCCTGGGAAAGTTGGTGTCCCTGCTAGGCTCGTTTCGTATCCCTGCTCTTGAAATGCAAACGTCTGCAGATAGCAGGCAGCCAGAAGAGGCTAGCCTGGAATGCTGTTGCTCAGCCTCATCTGCCCATGGCACTGCTCGCACAGAGGCACAGAGAATGGGACTGCTTGCTTGTCTTGCCACCTCAAACTTCAAATGTAGCATGGGAAAGTTTGTGTCCCAGCCAGGCTCCTTTCGCAGTCCTGCTCCGAAAGTGCAAACGTCTGCAGATAGCTGGCAGCCAGAAGGGGCTAGCCTGGAAAGCTGTTGCTCAGCCTCATCTGCTCATGGCACTGCTCACACAGAGACTGGCGCTGCTTGCTTGTCTTGCCACTTGAAAATTCAAACGTAGCCTTAGAATGGAGGTGTCCCTGCCAGGCTCCTTTCGCAGCCCTGCTCCGAAAGTGCAAACGTCTGCAGATAGCTGGCAGCCAGAAGGGGCTAGCCTGGAAAGCTGTTGCTCAGCCTCATCTGTTCATGGCATTGCTTGCACAGAGGCCCAGAGACTGGGGCTGCTTGCTTGTCTTGCCACTTGAAACTTCAAACGCATGCTGGGAATGTGGATTGTCCCAGCCAGGCTCCTTTCGCAGCCCTGCTCTTAAAATGCAAACGTCTGCAGGTAGCTGGCAGCCAGAAGGGGCTAGCCTGGAAAGCTGTTTCTCAGCCTCATCTGCCCATGGCACTGCTCGCACAGAGGCTCAGAGACTGGGGCTGCTTGCTTGTCTTGCCCCCTCAAACTTCAAAAGTAGCCTGGGAAAGTTGGTGTCCCAGCCAGGCTCCTTTCGCAGACCTGCTCCGAAAGTGGTAACGTCTGCAGATAGCTGGCAGCCAGAAGGTGCTAGCCTGGAAAGCTGTTGCTCAGCCTCATCTGCCCATGGCACTGCTCGCACAGAGGCACAGAGAATGGGGCTGCTTGCTTATCTTGCCACTTGAAACTTCAAACGCATGTGGGGAATGTGGATTGTCCCTGCCAGGCTCCTTTCGCAGCCCTGCTCCGAAACTGCGAACGTCTGCAGATAGCTGGTAGCCAAAAGGGGCTAGATTAGAAAGCTGTTGCTCAGCCTCATCTGCTCATGGCACTGCTCACACAGAGACTGGGGCTGATTGCTTGTCTTGCCACCTCAAACTTCAAATGCGGCCTGGGAAAGTTGGTGTCCCTGCTAGGCTCGTTTCGCAGCCCTGCTCTCGAAATGCGAATGTCTGCAGATAGCTCTCAGCCAGAAGGGGCTATTCTGGAAAGCTGTTGCTCAGCCTCTTCCGCCCATGGCACTGTTCGCATAGAGGCACAGAGAATGGGGCTTCTTGCTTATCTTGCCACTTGAAACTTCAAACGCATGTGGGGAATGTGGGTTGTCCCTGCCAGGCTCCTTTACCAGCCCTGCTCCGAAAGTGCGAACGTCTGCAGATAGCTGGCAGCCAGAAGGGGCTAGCCTGGAAAGCTGTTGCTCAGCCTCATCTGCTCATGGCACTGCTCACACAGAGACTGGGGCTGCTTGCTTGTCTTGCCACTTGAAAATTCAAACGTAGTCTTAGAATGGAGGTGTCCCTGCCAGGCTCCTTTCGCAGCCATGCTCTTAAAATGTGAACGTCTGCAGATAGCTGGCAGCCAGAAGGGGCTAGCCTGGAAAGCTGTGCTCAGCCTCATCTGCTCATGGCACTGCTCGCACAGAGGCACAGAGACTGGGGCTGATTGCTTGTCTTGCCACCCCAATCTTCAAATATAGCCTGGGATAGTTGGTGTCCCTGCTAGGCTCCTTCGCAGCCCTGCTCCAAAAGTGCGAACGTCTGCAGATAGCTGGTAGCCAAAAGGGGCTAGATTGGAAAGCTGTTGCTCAGCCTCATCTGCCCATGGCACTGTTCGCATAGAGGCACAGAGAATGGGGCTTCTTGCTTATCTTGCCACTTGAAACTTCAAATGCATGTGGGGAATGTGGGTTGTCCCTGCCAGGCTCCTTTACAAGCCCTGCTCCAAAAGTGCGAACGTCTGCAGATAGATGGCAGCCAGAAGGGGCTAGCCTGGAAAGCTGTTGCTCAGCCTCATCTGTCCATGGCATTGCTTGCACAGAGGCACAGAGAATGGGGCTGCTTGCTTGTCTTGCCACCTCAAACTTCAAACGTAAACTGGGAAAGTTGGTGTCCCAGCCAGGGTCCTTTCGCAGCCCTGCTCCGAAAGTGCGAACGTCTGCAGATAGCTGATAGCCAGAAGGGGCTAGCCTGGAAAGCTGTTGCTCAGCCTCATCTGCTCATGGCACTGCTCGCACAGAGGCACAGAGACTGGGGCTGATTGCTTGTCTTGCCACTCCAATCTTCAAATATAGCCTGGGAAAGTTGGTGTCCCTGCTAGGCTCGTTTCGTATCCCTGCTCTTGAAATGCAAACGTCTGCAGATAGCAGGCAGCCAGAAGAGGCTAGCCTGGAATGCTGTTGCTCAGCCTCATCTGCCCATGGCACTGCTCGCACAGAGGCACAGAGAATGGGACTGCTTGCTTGTCTTGCCACCTCAAACTTCAAATGTAGCATGGGAAAGTTTGTGTCCCAGCCAGGCTCCTTTCGCAGTCCTGCTCCGAAAGTGCAAACGTCTGCAGATAGCTGGCAGCCAGAAGGGGCTAGCCTGGAAAGCTGTTGCTCAGCCTCATCTGCTCATGGCACTGCTCACACAGAGACTGGCGCTGCTTGCTTGTCTTGCCACTTGAAAATTCAAACGTAGCCTTAGAATGGAGGTGTCCCTGCCAGGCTCCTTTCGCAGCCCTGCTCCGAAAGTGCAAACGTCTGCAGATAGCTGGCAGCCAGAAGGGGCTAGCCTGGAAAGCTGTTGCTCAGCCTCATCTGTTCATGGCATTGCTTGCACAGAGGCCCAGAGACTGGGGCTGCTTGCTTGTCTTGCCACTTGAAACTTCAAACGCATGCTGGGAATGTGGATTGTCCCAGCCAGGCTCCTTTCGCAGCCCTGCTCTTAAAATGCAAACGTCTGCAGGTAGCTGGCAGCCAGAAGGGGCTAGCCTGGAAAGCTGTTTCTCAGCCTCATCTGCCCATGGCACTGCTCGCACAGAGGCTCAGAGACTGGGGCTGCTTGCTTGTCTTGCCCCCTCAAACTTCAAAAGTAGCCTGGGAAAGTTGGTGTCCCAGCCAGGCTCCTTTCGCAGACCTGCTCCGAAAGTGGTAACGTCTGCAGATAGCTGGCAGCCAGAAGGTGCTAGCCTGGAAAGCTGTTGCTCAGCCTCATCTGCCCATGGCACTGCTCGCACAGAGGCACAGAGAATGGGGCTGCTTGCTTATCTTGCCACTTGAAACTTCAAACGCATGTGGGGAATGTGGATTGTCCCTGCCAGGCTTCTTTCACAGCCATGCTCTTAAAATGAGAATGTCTGTAGATAGCTGTCAGGCAGAAGGGGCTAGCCTGGAAAGCTGTTGCTCAGCCTCATCTGCCCATGGCACTGCTCGCACAGAGGCACAGAGAATGGGACTGCCTGCTTGTCTTGCCACCTCAAACTTCAAATGTAGCATGGGAAAGTTGGTGTCCCAGCCAGGCTCCTTTCGCAGTCCTGCTCCGAAAGTGCGAACGTCTGCAGATAGCTGATAGCCAGAAGGGGCTAGCCTGGAAAGCTGTTGCTCAGCCTCATCTGCCCATGGCACTGCTCACACAGAGACTGGGGCTGCTTGCTTGTCTTGCCACTTGAAAATTCAAACGTAGCCTTAGAATGGAGGTGTCCCTGCCAGGCTCCTTTCGCAGCCCTGCTCCGAAAGTGCGAACGTCTGCAGATAGCTGGCAGCCAGAAAAGACTAGCCTGGAAAGCTGTGCTCAGCCTCATCTGCTCATGGCACTGCTCGCACAGAGGCACAGAGACTGGGGCTGCTTGCTTGTCTTGCCCCCTCAAACTTCAAACGTAGCCTGGGAAAGTTGGTGTCCCAGCCAGGCTGCTTTCGCAGCCCTGCTTCGAAAGTGCGAACGTCTGCAGATAGCTGGCAGCCAGAAGGGGCTAGCCTGGAAAGCTGTTGCTCAGCCTCATCTGCCCATGGCACTGCTCGCACAGAGGCACAGAGAATGGGGCTGCTTGCTTATCTTGCCACTTGAAACTTCAAACGCATGTGGGGAATGTGGGTTGTCCCTGCCAGGCTCCTTTACAAGCCCTGCTCCGAAAGTGCGAACGTCTGCAGATAGCTGGCAGCCAGAAGGGGCTAGCCTGGAAAGCTGTTCCTCAGCCTCATCTGTCCATGGCATTGCTTGCACAGAGGCACAGAGAATGGGGCTGCTTGCTTGTCTTGCCACCTCAAACTTCAAACATAAACTGGGAAAGTTGGTGTCCCAGCCAGGCTCCTTTCGCAGCCCTGCTCCGAAAGTGCGAACGTCTGCAGATAGCTGATAGCCAGAAGGGGCTAGCCTGGAAAGCTGTTGCTCAGCCTCATCTGCTCATGGCACTGCTCGCACAGAGGCACAGAGACTGGGGCTGATTGCTTGTCTTGCCACTCCAATCTTCAAATATAGCCTGGGAAAGTTGGTGTCCCTGCTAGGCTCGTTTCGCAGCCCTGCTCTTGAAATGCAAACGTCTGCAGATAACAGGCAGCCAGAAGAGGCTAGCCTGGAAAGCTGTTGCTCAGCCTCTTCTGCCCATGGCACTGTTCGCATAGAGGCACAGAGAATGGGGGTTCTTGCTTATCTTGCCACTTGAAACTTCAAACGTAGCCTTAGAATGGTGGTGTCCCTGCCAGGCTCCTTTCGCAGCCCTGCTCCGAAACTGCGAACGTCTGCAGATAGCTGGTAGCCAAAAGGGGCTAGATTGGAAAGCTGTTGCTCAGCCTCATCTGCTCATGGCACTGCTCACACAGAGACTGGGGCTGATTGCTTGTCTTGCCAACTCAAACTTCAAATGCAGCCTGGGAAAGTTGGTGTCCCGGCTAGGCTGGTTTTGCAGCCCTGCTCTCGAAATGCGAATGTCTGCAGATAGCTCTCAGCCAGAAGGGGCTATTCTGGAAAGCTGTTGCTCAGCCTCATCTGTCCATGGCATTGCTTGCACAGAGGCACAGAGAATGGGGCTGCTTGCTTGTCTTGCCACCTCAAACTTCAAACGTAAACTGGGAAAGTTGGTGTCCCAGCCAGGCTCCTTTCGCAGCCCTGCTCCGAAAGTGCGAACGTCTGCAGATAGCTGATAGCCAGAAGGGGCTAGCCTGGAAAGCTGTTGCTCAGCCTCATCTGCTCATGGCACTGCTCGCACAGAGGCACAGAGACTGGGGCTGATTGCTTGTCTTGCCACTCCAATCTTCAAATATAGCCTGGGAAAGTTGGTGTCCCTGCTAGGCTCGTTTCGTATCCCTGCTCTTGAAATGCAAACGTCTGCAGATAGCAGGCAGCCAGAAGAGGCTAGCCTGGAATGCTGTTGCTCAGCCTCATCTGCCCATGGCACTGCTCGCACAGAGGCACAGAGAATGGGACTGCTTGCTTGTCTTGCCACCTCAAACTTCAAATGTAGCATGGGAAAGTTTGTGTCCCAGCCAGGCTCCTTTCGCAGTACTGCTCCGAAAGTGCAAACGTCTGCAGATAGCTGGCAGCCAGAAGGGGCTAGCCTGGAAAGCTGTTGCTCAGCCTCATCTGCTCATGGCACTGCTCACACAGAGACTGGGGCTGCTTGCTTGTCTTGCCACTTGAAAATTCAAACGTAGCCTTAGAATGGAGGTGTCCCTGCCAGGCTCCTTTCGCAGCCCTGCTCCGAAAGTGCGAACGTCTGCAGATAGCTGGCAGCCAGAAGGGGCTAGATTGGAAAGCTGTTGCTCAGCCTCATCTGCTCATGGCACTGCTCGCACAGAGGCTCAGAGACTGGGGCTGATTGCTTGTCTTGCCACTCCAATCTTCAAATATAGCCTGGGAAATTTGGTGTCCCTGCTAGGCTCGTTTCGCAGCCCTGCTCTTGAAATGCAAACGTCTGCAGATAGCAGGCAGCCAGAAGAGGCTAGCCTGGAATGCTGTTGCTCAGCCTCATCTGCCCATGGCACTGTTCGCATAGAGGCACAGAGAATGGGGGTTCTTGCTTATCTTGCCACTTGAAACTTCAAACGCATGTGGGGAATGTGGGTTGTCCCTGCCAGGCTCCTTTCGCAGCCCTGCTCCGAAAGTGCAAACGTCTGCAGATAGCTGGCAGCCAGAAGGGGCTAGCCTGGAAAGCTGTTGCTCAGCCTCATCTGTTCATGGCATTGCTTGCACAGAGGCCCAGAGACTGGGGCTGCTTGCTTGTCTTGCCACTTGAAACTTCAAACGCATGCTGGGAATGTGGATTGTCCCAGCCAGGCTCCTTTCGCAGCCCTGCTCTTAAAATGCAAACGTCTGCAGGTAGCTGGCAGCCAGAAGGGGCTAGCCTGGAAAGCTGTTTCTCAGCCTCATCTGCCCATGGCACTGCTCGCACAGAGGCTCAGAGACTGGGGCTGCTTGCTTGTCTTGCCACCTCAAACTTCAAACGTATCCTGGGAAAGCTGGTGTCCCAGGCAGGCTCCTTTCGCAGCCCTGCTCCGAAAGTGCGAACGTCTGCAGATAGCTGGTAGCTAAAAGGGGCTAGATTGGAAAGCTGTTGCTCAGCCTCATCTGCCCATGGCACTGTTCGCATAGAGGCACAGAGACTGGGGCTTCTTACTTATCTTGCCACTTGAAACTTCAAACGCATGTGGGGAATGTGGGTTGTCCCTGCCAGGCTCCTTTACCAGCCCTGCTCCGAAAGTGCGATCGTCTGCAGATAGCTGGCAGCCAGAAGGGGCTAGCCTGGAAAGCTGTTGCTCAGCCTCATCTGTCCATGGCATTGCTTGCATAGAGGCACAGAGAATGGGGCTGCTTGCTTGTCTTGCCACCTCAAACTTCAAACGTAAACTGGGAAAGTTTGTGTCCCAGCCAGGCTCCTTTCGCAGTCCTGCTCCGAAGGTGCGAACGTCTGCAGGTAGCTGATAGCCAGAAGAGGCTAGCCTGGAAAGCTGTTGCTCAGCCTCATCTGCTCATGGCACTGCTCGCACAGAGGCACAGAGACTGGGGCTGCTTGCTTGTCTTGCCCCCTCAAACTTAAAAAGTAGCCTGGGAAAGTTGGTGTCCCAGCCAGGCTCCTTTCGCAGCCCTGCTCCGAAAGTGCGAACGTCTGCAGATAGCTGGCAGCCAGAAGGGGCTAGCCTGGAAAGCTGTTGCTCAGCCTCATCTGCTCATGGCACTGCTCGCACAGAGGCACAGAGAATGGGGCTGCTTGCTTATCTTGCCACTTGAAACTTCAAACGCATGTGGGGAATGTGGATTGTCCCTGCCAGGCTTCTTTCACAGCCATGCTCTTAAAATGAGAATGTCTGTAGATAGCTGTCAGGCAGAAGGGGCTAGCCTGGAAAGCTGTTGCTCAGCCTCATCTGCCCATGGCACTGCTCGCACAGAGGCACAGAGAATGGGGCTGCTTGCTTGTCTTGCCACCTCAAACTTCAAACGTAAACTGGGAAAGTTGGTGTCCCAGCCAGGCTCCTTTCGCAGTCCTGCTCCGAAAGTGCGAACGTCTGCAGGTAGCTGATAGCCAGAAGGGGCTAGCCTGGAAAGCTGTTGCTCAGCCTCATCTGCTCATGGCACTGCTCGCACAGAGGCACAGAGACTGGGGCTGCTTGCTTGTCTTGCCCCCTCAAACTTCAAAATTAGCCTGGGAAAGTTGGTGTCCCAGCCAGGCTCCTTTCGCAGCCCTGCTCCGAAAGTGCGAATGTCTGCAGATAGCTGGCAGCCAGAAGGGGCTAGCCTGGAAAGCTGTTGCTCAGCCTCATCTGCCCATGGCACTGCTCGCACAGAGGCACAGAGAATGGGGCTGCTTGCTTATCTTGCCACTTGAAACTTCAAACGCATGTGGGGAATGTGGATTGTCCCTGCCAGGCTTCTTTCACAGCCATGCTCTTAAAATGAGAATGTCTGTAGATAGCTGTCAGGCAGAAGGGGCTAGCCTGGAAAGCTGTTGCTCAGCCTCATCTGCCCATGGCACTGCTCGCACAGAGGCACAGAGAATGGGACTGCCTGCTTGTCTTGCCACCTCAAACTTCAAATGTAGCATGGGAAAGTTTGTGTCCCAGCCAGGGTCCTTTCGGAGTCCTGCTCCGAAAGTGCGAACGTCTGCAGATAGCTGGCAGCCAGAAGGGGCTAGCCTGGAAAGCTGTTGCTCAGCCTCATCTGCTCATGGCACTGCTCACACAGAGACTGGGGCTGCTTGCTTGTCTTGCCACTTGAAAATTCAAACGTAGCCTTAGAATGGAGGTTTCCCTGCCAGGCTCCTTTCGCAGCCCTGCTCCGAAAGTGCGAACGTCTGCAGATAGCTGGCAGCCAGAAGGGGCTAGCCTGGAAAGCTGTTGCTCAGCCTCATCTGCTCATGGCACTGCTCGCACAGAGGCACAGAGACTGGGGCTGCTTGCTTGTCTTGCCCCCTCAAACTTCAAACGTAGCCTGGGAAAGTTGGTGTCCCAGACAGGCTCCTTTCGCAGCCCTGCTCCGAAAGTGCGAACGTCTGCAGATAGCTGGCAGCCAGAAGGGGCTAGCCTGGAAAGCTGTTGCTCAGCCTCATCTGCCCATGGCACTGCTCGCATAGAGGCACAGAGAATGGGGCTGCTTGCTTATCTTGCCACTTGAAACTTCAAACGCATGTGGGGAATGTGGGTTGTCCCTGCCAGGCTCCTTTACAAGCCCTGCTCCGAAAGTGCGAACGTCTGCAGATAGCTGGCAGCCAGAAGGGGCTAGCCTGGAAAGCTGTTGCTCAGCCTCATCTGTCCATGGCATTGCTTGCACAGAGGCACAGAGACTGGGGCTGATTGCTTGTCTTGCCACCTCAAACTTCAAACATAAACTGGGAAAGTTGGTGTTCCAGCCAGGCTCCTTTCGCAGCCCTGCTCCGAAAGTGCGAACGTCTGCAGATAGCTGATAGCCAGAAGGGGCTAGCCTGGAAAGCTGTTGCTCAGCCTCATCTGCTCATGGCACTGCTCGCACAGAGGCACAGAGACTGGGGTGATTGCTTGTCTTGCCACTCCAATCTTCAAATATATCCTGGGAAAGTTGGTGTCCCTGCTAGGCTCGTTTCGCAGCCCTGCTCTTGAAATGCAAACGTCTGCAGATAGCAGGCAGCCAGAAGAGGCTAGCCTGGAAAGCTGTTGCTCAGCCTCATCTGCCCATGGCACTGTTCGCATAGAGGCACAGAGAATGGGGGTTCTTGCTTATCTTGCCACTTGAAACTTCAAACGCATGTGGGGAATGTGGGTTGTCCCTGCCAGGCTCCTTTCGCAGCCCTGCTCCGAAAGTGCAAACGTCTGCAGATAGCTGGCAGCCAGAAGGGGCTAGCCTGGAAAGCTGTTGCTCAGCCTCATCTGTCCATGGCATTGCTTGCACAGAGGCACAGAGAATGGGGCTGCTTGCTTGTCTTGCCACCTCAAACTTCAAACGAATACTGGGAAAGTTGGTTTCAAAACCAGGCTCCTTTCGCAGCCCTGCTCCGAAAGTGCGAACGTCTGCAGATAGCTGATAGCCAGAAGGGGCTAGCCTGGAAAGCTGTTGCTCAGCCTCATCTGCCCATGGCACTGTTCGCACAGAGGCCCAGAGACTGGGGCTGCTTGCTTGTCTTGCCACTTGAAACTTCAAACGCATGCTGGGAATGTGGATTGTCCCTGCCAGGCTCCTTTCGCAGCCCTGCTCTTAAAATGCAAACGTCTGCAGGTAGCTGGCATCCAGAAGGGGCTATCCTGGAAAGCAGTTGCTCAGCCTCATCTGCTCATGGCACTGCTCGCACAGAGTCTCAGAGACTGGAGCTGCTTGCTTGTCTTGCCACTCCAATCTTCAAACGTATTTTGGAAAAGCTGGTGTCCCAGGCAGGCTCCTTTCACAGCCCTGCTCCGAAAGTGCGAACGTCTGCGGATAGCTGGTAGCCAAAAGGGGCTAGATTCGAAAGCTGTTGCTCAGCCTCATCTGCCCATGGCACTGCTCGCATAGAGGCACAGAGAATGGGGGTTCTTGCTTATCTTGCCACTTGAAACTTCAAGCACATGTGGGGAATGTGGGTTGTCCCTGCCAGGCTCCTTTCGCAGACCTGCTCCGACAGTGCGATCGTCTGCAGATAGCTGGCAGCCAGAAGGGGCTAGCCTGGAAAGCTGTTGCTCAGCCTCATCTGTCCATGGCATTGCTTGCATAGAGGCTCAGAGACTGGGGCTGCTTGCTTGTCTTGCCACCTCAAACTTCAAACGTAAACTGGGAAAGTTGGTGTCCCAGCCAGGCTCCTTTCGCAGTCCTGCTCCGAAAGTGCGAACGTCTGCAGATAGCTGGCAGCCAGAAGGGGCTAGCCTGGAAAGCTGTTGCTCAGCCTCATCTGCTCATGGCACTGCTCACACAGAGACTGGGGCTGCTTGCTTGTCTTGCCACTTGAAAATTCAAACGTAGCCTTAGAATGGAGGTGTCCCAGGCAGGCTCCTTTCGCAGCCCTGCTCCGAAAGTGCGAACGTCTGCAGATAGCTGGCAGCCAGAAGGGGCTAGCCTGGAAAGCTGTTGCTCAGCCTCATCTGCCCATGGCACTGCTCGCACAGAGGCACAGAGAATGGGGCTGCTTGCTTATCTTGCCACTTGAAACTTCAAACGCATGTGGGGAATGTGGATTGTCCCTGCCAGGCTTCTTTCACAGCCATGCTCTTAAAATGAGAATGTCTGTAGATAGCTGTCAGGCAGAAGGGGCTAGCCTGGAAAGCTGTTGCTCAGCCTCATCTGCCCATGGCACTGCTCGCACAGAGGCACAGAGAATGGGACTGCCTGCTTGTCTTGCCACCTCAAACTTCAAATGTAGCATGGGAAAGTTTGTGTCCCAGCCAGGGTCCTTTCGGAGTCCTGCTCTTAAAATGCAAACGTCTGCAGGTAGCTGGCAGCCAGAAGGGGCTAGCCTGGAAAGCTGTTGCTCAGCCTCATCTGCTCATGGCACTGCTCACACAGAGACTGGGGCTGCTTGCTTGTCTTGCCACCTCAAACTTCAAATGCAGCCTGGGAAAGTTGGTGTCCCTGCTAGGCTCGTTTCGCAGCCCTGCTCTCGAAATGCGAATGTCTGCAGATAGCTCTCAGCCAGAAGGGGCTAGCCTGGAAAGCTGTTGCTCAGCCTCTTCCGCCCATGGCACTGTTCGCATAGAGGCACAGAGAATGGGGCTTCTTGCTTATCTTGCCACTTGAAACTTCAAACGCATGTGGGGAATGTGGGTTGTCCCTGCCAGGCTCCTTTACCAGCCCTGCTCCGAAAGTGCGAACGTCTGCAGATAGCTGGCAGCCAGAAGGGGCTAGCCTGGAAAGCTGTTGCTCAGCCTCATCTGCTCATGGCACTGCTCACACAGAGACTGGGGCTGCTTGCTTGTCTTGCCACTTGAAAATTCAAACGTAGTCTTAGAATGGAGGTGTCCCTGCCAGGCTCCTTTCGCAGCCATGCTCTTAAAATGTGAACGTCTGCAGATAGCTGGCAGCCAGAAGGGGCTAGCCTGGAAAGCTGTGCTCAGCCTCATCTGCTCATGGCACTGCTCGCACAGAGGCACAGAGACTGGGGCTGATTGCTTGTCTTGCCACCCCAATCTTCAAATATAGCCTGGGAAAGTTGGTGTCCCTGCTAGGCTCCTTCGCAGCCCTGCTCCGAAAGTGCGAACGTCTGCAGATAGCTGGTAGCCAAAAGGGGCTAGATTGGAAAGCTGTTGCTCAGCCTCATCTGCCCATGGCACTGTTCGCATAGAGGCACAGAGAATGGGGCTTCTTGCTTATCTTGCCACTTGAAACTTCAAACGCATGTGGGGAATGTGGATTGTCCCTGCCAGGCTCCTTTACAAGCCCTGCTCCGAAAGTGCGAACGTCTGCAGATAGCTGGCAGCCAGAAGGGGCTAGCCTGGAATGCTGTTGCTCAGCCTCATCTGCCCATGGCACTGTTCGCATAGAGGCACAGAGAATGGGGGTTCTTGCTTATCTTGCCACTTGAAACTTCAAACGTAGCCTTAGAATGGTGGTGTCCCTGCCAGGCTCCTTTCGCAGCCCTGCTCCGAAACTGCGAACGTCTGCAGATAGCTGGTAGCCAGAAGGGGCTAGATTGGAAAGCTGTTGCTCAGCCTCATCTGCTCATGGCACTGCTCACACAGAGACTGGGGCTGACTGCTTGTCTTGCCACCTCAAACTTCAAATGCAGCCTGGGAAAGTTGGTGTCCCTGCTAGGCTCGTTTCGCAGCCCTGCTCTCGAAATGCGAATGTCTGCAGATAGCTCTCAGCCAGAAGGGGCTATTCTGGAAAGCTGTTGCTCAGCCTCTTCCGCCCATGGCACTGTTCGCATAGAGGCACAGAGAATGGGGCTTCTTGCTTATCTTGCCACTTGAAACTTCAAACGCATGTGGGAAATGTGGGTTGTCCCTGCCAGGCTCCTTTACCAGCCCTGCTCCGAAAGTGCGAACGTCTGCAGATAGCTGGCAGCCAGAAGGGGCTAGCCTGGAAAGCTGTTGCTCAGCCTCATCTGCTCATGGCACTGCTCACACAGAGACTGGGGCTGCTTGCTTGTCTTGCCACTTGAAAATTCAAACGTAGTCTTAGAATGGAGGTGTCCCTGCCAGGCTCCTTTCGCAGCCATGCTCTTAAAATGTGAACGTCTGCAGATAGCTGGCAGCCAGAAGGGGCTAGCCTGGAAAGCTGTGCTCAGCCTCATCTGCTCATGGCACTGCTCGCACAGAGGCACAGAGACTGGGGCTGATTGCTTGTCTTGCCACCCCAATCTTCAAATATAGCCTGGGATAGTTGGTGTCCCTGCTAGGCTCCTTCGCAGCCCTGCTCCGAAAGTGCGAACGTCTGCAGATAGCTGGTAGCCAAAAGGTGCTAGATTGGAAAGCTGTTGCTCAGCCTCATCTGCCCATGGCACTGTTCGCATAGAGGCACAGAGAATGGGGCTTCTTGCTTATCTTGCCACTTGAAACTTCAAACGCATGTGGGGAATGTGGATTGTCCCTGCCAGGCTCCTTTACAAGCCCTGCTCCGAAAGTGCGAACGTCTGCAGATAGCTGGCAGCCAGAAGGGGCTAGCCTGGAAAGCTGTTGCTCAGCCTCATCTGCCCATGGCACTGTTCGCATAGAGGCACAGAGAATGGGGCTGCTTGCTTGTCTTGCCACCTCAAACTTCAAACGTAAACTGGGAAAGTTGGTGTCCCAGCCAGGGTCCTTTCGCAGCCCTGCTCCGAAAGTGCGAACGTCTGCAGATAGCTGATAGCCAGAAGGGGCTAGCCTGGAAAGCTGTTGCTCAGCCTCATCTGCTCATGGCACTGCTCGCACAGAGGCACAGAGACTGGGGCTGATTGCTTGTCTTGCCACTCCAATCTTCAAATATATCCTGGGAAAGTTGGTGTCCCTGCTAGGCTCGTTTCGTATCCCTGCTCTTGAAATGCAAACGTCTGCAGATAGCAGGCAGCCAGAAGAGGCTAGCCTGGAATGCTGTTGCTCAGCCTCATCTGCCCATGGCACTGCTCGCACAGAGGCACAGAGAATGGGACTGCTTGCTTGTCTTGCCACCTCAAACTTCAAATGTAGCATGGGAAAGTTTGTGTCCCAGCCAGGCTCCTTTCGCAGTCCTGCTCCGAAAGTGCTAACGTCTGCAGATAGCTGGCAGCCAGAAGGGGCTAGCCTGGAAAGCTGTTGCTCAGCCTCATCTGCTCATGGCACTGCTCACACAGAGACTGGGGCTGCTTGCTTGTCTTGCCACTTGAAACTTCAAACGCATGTGGGGAATGTGGGTTGTCCCTGCCAGGCTCCTTTACAAGCCCTGCTCCGAAAGTGCGAATGTCTGCAGATAGCTGGCAGCCAGAAGGGGCTAGCCTGGAAAGCTGTTGCTCAGCCTCATCTGTCCATGGCATTGCTTGCACAGAGGCACAGAGAATGGGGCTGCTTGCTTGTCTTGCCACCTCAAACTTCAAACTTAAACTGGGAAAGTTGGTGTCCCAGCCAGGCTCCTTTCGCAGCCCTGCTCCGAAAGTGCGAACGTCTGCAGATAGCTGATAGCCAGAAGGGGCTAGCCTGGAAAGCTGTTGCTCAGCCTCATCTGCTCATGGCACTGCTCGCACAGAGGCACAGAGACTGGGGCTGCTTGCTTGTCTTGCCACTCCAATCTTCAAATATAGCCTGGGAAATTTGGTGTCCCTGCTAGGCTCGTTTCGCAGCCCTGCTCTTGAAATGCAAACGTCTGCAGATAGCAGGCAGCCAGAAGAGGCTAGCCTGGAATGCTGTTGCTCAGCCTCATCTGCCCATGGCACTGTTCGCATAGAGGCACAGAGAATGGGGGTTCTTGCTTATCTTGCCACTTGAAACTTCAAACGCATGTGGGGAATGTGGGTTGTCCCTGCCAGGCTCCTTTCGCAGCCCTGCTCCGAAAGTGCAAACGTCTGCAGATAGCTGGCAGCCAGAAGGGGCTAGCCTGGAAAGCTGTTGCTCAGCCTCATCTGTTCATGGCATTGCTTGCACAGAGGCACAGAGACTGGGGCTGCTTGCTTGTCTTGCCACTTGAAACTTCAAACGCATGCTGGGAATGTGGATTGTCCCAGCCAGGCTCCTTTCGCAGCCCTGCTCTTAAAATGCAAACGTCTGCAGGTAGCTGGCAGCCAGAAGGGGCTAGCCTGGAAAGCTGTTGCTCAGCCTCATCTGCTCATGGCACTGCTCGCACAGAGGCACAGAGACTGGGGCTGCTTGCTTGTCTTGCCACTTGAAACTTCAAACGCATGCTGGGAATGTGGATTGTCCCAGCCAGGCTCCTTTCGCAGCCCTGCTCTTAAAATGCAAACGTCTGCAGGTAGCTGGCAGCCAGAAGGGGCTAGCCTGGAAAGCTGTTGCTCAGCCTCATCTGCTCATGGCACTGCTCGCACAGAGGCACAGAGACTGGGGCTGCTTGCTTGTCTTGCCCCCTCAAACTTCAAAAGTAGCCTGGGAAAGTTGGTGTCCCAGCCAGGCTCCTTTCGCAGCCCTGCTCCGAAAGTGGTAACGTCTGCAGATAGCTGGCAGCCAGAAGGTGCTAGCCTGGAAAGCTGTTGCTCAGCCTCATCTGCCCATGGCACTGCTCGCACAGAGGCACAGAGAATGGGGCTGCTTGCTTATCTTGCCACTTGAAACTTCAAACGCATGTGGGGAATGTGGATTGTCCCTGCCAGGCTTCTTTCACAGCCATGCTCTTAAAATGAGAATGTCTGTAGATAGCTGTCAGGCAGAAGGGGCTAGCCTGGAAAGCTGTTGCTCAGCCTCATCTCCCCATGGCACTGCTCGCACAGAGGCACAGAGAATGGGACTGCCTGCTTGTCTTGCCACCTCAAACTTCAAATGTAGCATGGGAAAGTTTGTGTCCCAGCCAGGCTCCTTTCGCAGTCCTGCTCCGAAAGTGCGAACGTCTGCAGATAGCTGGCAGCCAGAAGGGGCTAGCCTGGAAAGCTGTTGCTCAGCCTCATCTGCTCATGGCACTGCTCACACAGAGACTGGGGCTGCTTGCTTGTCTTGCCACTTGAAAATTCAAACGTAGCCTTAGAATGGAGGTGTCCCTGCCAGGCTCCTTTCGCAGCCCTGCTCCAAAAGTGCGAACGTCTGCAGATAGCTGGCAGCCAGAAGGGGCTAGCCTGGAAAGCTGTTCCTCAGCCTCATCTATCCATGGCATTGCTTGCACAGAGGCACAGAGAATGGGGCTGCTTGCTTGTCTTGCCACCTCAAACTTCAAACATAAACTGGGAAAGTTGGTGTCCCAGCCAGGCTCCTTTCGCAGCCCTGCTCCGAAAGTGCGAACGTCTGCAGATAGCTGATAGCCAGAAGGGGCTAGCCTGGAAAGCTGTTGCTCAGCCTCATCTGCTCATGGCACTGCTCGCACAGAGGCACAGAGACTGGGGCTGATTGCTTGTCTTGCCACTCCAATCTTCAAATATAGCCTGGGAAAGTTGGTGTCCCTGCTAGGCTCGTTTCGCAGCCCTGCTCTTGAAATGCAAACGTCTGCAGATAGCAGGCAGCCAGAAGAGGCTAGCCTGGAAAGCTGTTGCTCAGCCTCATCTGCCCATGGCACTGTTCGCATAGAGGCACAGAGAATGGGGGTTCTTGCTTATCTTGCCACTTGAAACTTCAAACGTAGCCTTAGAATGGTGGTGTCCCTGCCAGGCTCCTTTCGCAGCCCTGCTCCGAAACTGCAAACGTCTGCAGATAGCTGGTAGCCAAAAGGGGCTAGATTGGAAAGCTGTTGCTCAGCCTCATCTGCTCATGGCACTGCTCACACAGAGACTGGGGCTGATTGCTTGTCTTGCCACCTCAAACTTCAAATGCAGCCTGGGAAAGTTGGTGTCCCTGCTAGGCTCGTTTCGCAACCCTGCTCTCGAAATGCGAATGTCTGCAGATAGCTCTCAGCCAGAAGGGGCTATTCTGGAAAGCTGTTGCTCAGCCTCTTCCGCCCATGGCACTGTTCGCATAGAGGCACAGAGAATGGGGCTTCTTGCTTATCTTGCCACTTGAAACTTCAAACGCATGTGGGGAATGTGGGTTGTCCCTGCCAGGCTCCTTTACCAGCCCTGCTCCGAAAGTGCGAACGTCTGCAGATAGCTGGCAGCCAGAAGGGGCTAGCCTGGAAAGCTGTTGCTCAGCCTCATCTGCTCATGGCACTGCTCACACAGAGACTGGGGCTGCTTGCTTGTCTTGCCACTTGAAAATTCAAACGTAGTCTTAGAATGGAGGTGTCCCTGCCAGGCTCCTTTCGCAGCCATGCTCTTAAAATGTGAACGTCTGCAGATAGCTGGCAGCCAGAAGGGGCTAGCCTGGAAAGCTGTGCTCAGCCTCATCTGCTCATGGCACTGCTCGCACAGAGGCACAGAGACTGGGGCTGATTGCTTGTCTTGCCACCCCAATCTTCAAATATAGCCTGGGAAAGTTGGTGTCCCTGCTAGGCTCCTTCGCAGCCCTGCTCCGAAAGTGCGAACGTCTGCAGATAGCTGGTAGCCAAAAGGGGCTAGATTGGAAAGCTGTTGCTCAGCCTCATCTGCCCATGGCACTGTTCGCATAGAGGCACAGAGAATGGGGCTTCTTGCTTATCTTGCCACTTGAAACTTCAAACGCATGTGGGGAATGTGGATTGTCCCTGCCAGGCTCCTTTACAAGCCCTGCTCCGAAAGTGCGAACGTCTGCAGATAGCTGGCAGCCAGAAGGGGCTAGCCTGGAAAGCTGTTGCTCAGCCTCATCTGTCCATGGCATTGCTTGCACAGAGGCACAGAGAATGGGGCTGCTTGCTTGTCTTGCCACCTCAAACTTCAAACGTAAACTGGGAAAGTTTGTGTCCCAGCCAGGCTCCTTTCGCAGCCCTGCTCCGAAAGTGCGAACGTCTGCAGATAGCTGATAGCCAGAAGGGGCTAGCCTGGAAAGCTGTTGCTCAGCCTCATCTGCTCATGGCACTGCTCGCACAGAGGCACAGAGACTGGGGCTGCTTGCTTGTCTTGCCACTTGAAACTTCAAACGCATGCTGGGAATGTGGATTGTCCCAGCCAGGCTCCTTTCGCAGCCCTGCTCTTAAAATGCAAACGTCTGCAGGTAACTGGCAGCCAGAAGGGGCTAGCCTGGAAAGCTGTTGCTCAGCCTCATCTGCTCATGGCACTGCTCGCACAGAGGCACAGAGACTGGGGCTGCTTGCTTGTCTTGCCCCCTCAAACTTCAAAAGTAGCCTGGGAAAGTTGGTGTCCCAGCCAGGCTCCTTTCGCAGCCCTGCTCCGAAAGTGGTAACGTCTGCAGATAGCTGGCAGCCAGAAGGTGCTAGCCTGGAAAGCTGTTGCTCAGCCTCATCTGCCCATGGCACTGCTCGCACAGAGGCACAGAGAATGGGGCTGCTTGCTTATCTTGCCACTTGAAACTTCAAACGCATGTGGGGAATGTGGATTGTCCCTGCCAGGCTTCTTTCACAGCCATGCTCTTAAAATGAGAATGTCTGTAGATAGCTGTCAGGCAGAAGGGGCTAGCCTGGAAAGCTGTTGCTCAGCCTCATCTCCCCATGGCACTGCTCGCACAGAGGCACAGAGAATGGGACTGCCTGCTTGTCTTGCCACCTCAAACTTCAAATGTAGCATGGGAAAGTTTGTGTCCCAGCCAGGCTCCTTTCGCAGTCCTGCTCCGAAAGTGCGAACGTCTGCAGATAGCTGGCAGCCAGAAGGGGCTAGCCTGGAAAGCTGTTGCTCAGCCTCATCTGCTCATGGCACTGCTCACACAGAGACTGGGGCTGCTTGCTTGTCTTGCCACTTGAAAATTCAAACGTAGCCTTAGAATGGAGGTGTCCCTGCCAGGCTCCTTTCGCAGCCCTGCTCCAAAAGTGCGAACGTCTGCAGATAGCTGGCAGCCAGAAGGGGCTAGCCTGGAAAGCTGTTCCTCAGCCTCATCTATCCATGGCATTGCTTGCACAGAGGCACAGAGAATGGGGCTGCTTGCTTGTCTTGCCACCTCAAACTTCAAACATAAACTGGGAAAGTTGGTGTCCCAGCCAGGCTCCTTTCGCAGCCCTGCTCCGAAAGTGCGAACGTCTGCAGATAGCTGATAGCCAGAAGGGGCTAGCCTGGAAAGCTGTTGCTCAGCCTCATCTGCTCATGGCACTGCTCGCACAGAGGCACAGAGACTGGGGCTGATTGCTTGTCTTGCCACTCCAATCTTCAAATATAGCCTGGGAAAGTTGGTGTCCCTGCTAGGCTCGTTTCGCAGCCCTGCTCTTGAAATGCAAACGTCTGCAGATAGCAGGCAGCCAGAAGAGGCTAGCCTGGAAAGCTGTTGCTCAGCCTCATCTGCCCATGGCACTGTTCGCATAGAGGCACAGAGAATGGGGGTTCTTGCTTATCTTGCCACTTGAAACTTCAAACGTAGCCTTAGAATGGTGGTGTCCCTGCCAGGCTCCTTTCGCAGCCCTGCTCCGAAACTGCAAACGTCTGCAGATAGCTGGTAGCCAAAAGGGGCTAGATTGGAAAGCTGTTGCTCAGCCTCATCTGCTCATGGCACTGCTCACACAGAGACTGGGGCTGATTGCTTGTCTTGCCACCTCAAACTTCAAATGCAGCCTGGGAAAGTTGGTGTCCCTGCTAGGCTCGTTTCGCAACCCTGCTCTCGAAATGCGAATGTCTGCAGATAGCTCTCAGCCAGAAGGGGCTATTCTGGAAAGCTGTTGCTCAGCCTCTTCCGCCCATGGCACTGTTCGCATAGAGGCACAGAGAATGGGGCTTCTTGCTTATCTTGCCACTTGAAACTTCAAACGCATGTGGGGAATGTGGGTTGTCCCTGCCAGGCTCCTTTACCAGCCCTGCTCCGAAAGTGCGAACGTCTGCAGATAGCTGGCAGCCAGAAGGGGCTAGCCTGGAAAGCTGTTGCTCAGCCTCATCTGCTCATGGCACTGCTCACACAGAGACTGGGGCTGCTTGCTTGTCTTGCCACTTGAAAATTCAAACGTAGTCTTAGAATGGAGGTGTCCCTGCCAGGCTCCTTTCGCAGCCATGCTCTTAAAATGTGAACGTCTGCAGATAGCTGGCAGCCAGAAGGGGCTAGCCTGGAAAGCTGTGCTCAGCCTCATCTGCTCATGGCACTGCTCGCACAGAGGCACAGAGACTGGGGCTGATTGCTTGTCTTGCCACCCCAATCTTCAAATATAGCCTGGGAAAGTTGGTGTCCCTGCTAGGCTCCTTCGCAGCCCTGCTCCGAAAGTGCGAACGTCTGCAGATAGCTGGTAGCCAAAAGGGGCTAGATTGGAAAGCTGTTGCTCAGCCTCATCTGCCCATGGCACTGTTCGCATAGAGGCACAGAGAATGGGGCTTCTTGCTTATCTTGCCACTTGAAACTTCAAACGCATGTGGGGAATGTGGATTGTCCCTGCCAGGCTCCTTTACAAGCCCTGCTCCGAAAGTGCGAACGTCTGCAGATAGCTGGCAGCCAGAAGGGGCTAGCCTGGAAAGCTGTTGCTCAGCCTCATCTGTCCATGGCATTGCTTGCACAGAGGCACAGAGAATGGGGCTGCTTGCTTGTCTTGCCACCTCAAACTTCAAACGTAAACTGGGAAAGTTGGTGTCCCAGCCAGGGTCCTTTCGCAGCCCTGCTCCGAAAGTGCGAACGTCTGCAGATAGCTGATAGCCAGAAGGGGCTAGCCTGGAAAGCTGTTGCTCAGCCTCATCTGCTCATGGCACTGCTCGCACAGAGGCACAGAGACTGGGGCTGATTGCTTGTCTTGCCACTCCAATCTTCAAATATAGCCTGGGAAAGTTGGTGTCCCTGCTAGGCTCGTTTCGTATCCCTGCTCTTGAAATGCAAACGTCTGCAGATAGCAGGCAGCCAGAAGAGGCTAGCCTGGAATGCTGTTGCTCAGCCTCATCTGCCCATGGCACTGCTCGCACAGAGGCACAGAGAATGGGACTGCTTGCTTGTCTTGCCACCTCAAACTTCAAATGTAGCATGGGAAAGTTTGTGTCCCAGCCAGGCTCCTTTCGCAGTCCTGCTCCAAAAGTGCAAACGTCTGCAGATAGCTGGCAGCCAGAAGGGGCTAGCCTGGAAAGCTGTTGCTCAGCCTCATCTGCTCATGGCACTGCTCACACAGAGACTGGGGCTGCTTGCTTGTCTTGCCACTTGAAACTTAAAACGCATGTGGGGAATGTGGGTTGTCCCTGCCAGGCTCCTTTCGCAGCCCTGCTCCGAAAGTGCGAATGTCTGCAGATAGCTGGCAGCCAGAAGGGGCTAGCCTGGAAAGCTGTTCCTCAGCCTCATCTGTCCATGGCATTGCTTGCACAGAGGCACAGAGAATGGGGCTGCTTGCTTGTCTTGCCACCTCAAACTTCAAACTTAAACTGGGAATGTTGGTGTCCCAGCCAGGCTCCTTTCGCAGCCCTGCTCCGAAAGTGCGAACGTCTGCAGATAGCTGATAGCCAGAAGGGGCTAGCCTGGAAAGCTGTTGCTCAGCCTCATCTGCTCATGGCACTGCTCGCACAGAGGCACAGAGACTGGGGCTGCTTGCTTGTCTTGCCACTCCAATCTTCAAATATAGCCTGGGAAATATGGTGTCCCTGCTAGGCTCGTTTCGCAGCCCTGCTCTTGAAATGCAAACGTCTGCAGATAGCAGGCAGCCAGAAGAGGCTAGCCTGGAATGCTGTTGCTCAGCCTCATCTGCCCATGGCACTGTTCGCATAGAGGCACAGAGAATGGGGGTTCTTGCTTATCTTGCCACTTGAAACTTCAAACGCATGTGGGGAATGTGGGTTGTCCCTGCCAGGCTCCTTTCGCAGCCCTGCTCCGAAAGTGCAAACGTCTGCAGATAGCTGTCAGCCAGAAGGGGCTAGCCTGGAAAGCTGTTGCTCAGCCTCATCTGTTCATGGCATTGCTTGCACAGAGGCCCAGAGACTGGGGCTGCTTGCTTGTCTTGCCACTTGAAACTTCAAACGCATGCTGGGAATGTGGATTGTCCCAGCCAGGCTCCTTTCGCAGCCCTGCTCTTAAAATGCAAACGTCTGCAGGTAGCTGGCAGCCAGAAGGGGCTAGCCTGGAAAGCTGTTTCTCAGCCTCATCTGCCCATGGCACTGCTCGCACAGAGGCTCAGAGACTGGGGCTTCTTGCTTGTCTTGCCACCTCAATCTTCAAACGTATCCTGGGAAAGCTGGTGTCACAGGCAGGCTCCTTTCGCAGCCCTGCTCCGAAAGTGCGAACGTCTGCAGATAGCTGGTAGCTAAAAGGGGCTAGATTGGAAAGCTGTTGCTCAGCCTCATCTGCCCATGGCACTGTTCGCATAGAGGCACAGAGACTGGGGCTTCTTGCTTATCTTGCCACTTGAAACTTCAAACGTAGCCTTAGAATGGTGGTGTCCCTGCCAGGCTCCTTTCGCAGTCCTGCTCCGAAAGTGCGAACGTCTGCAGGTAGCTGATAGCCAGAAGGGGCTAGCCTGGAAAGCTGTTGCTCAGCCTCATCTGCTCATGGCACTGCTCGCACAGAGTCACAGAGACTGGGGCTGCTTGCTTGTCTTGCCACCTCAAACTTCAAAAGTAGCCTGGGAAAGTTTGTGTCCCAGCCAGGCTCCTTTCGCAGTCCTGCTCCGAAAGTGCGAACGTCTGCAGGTAGCTGATAGCCAGAAGGGGCTAGCCTGGAAAGCTGTTGCTCAGCCTCATCTGCTCATGGCATTGCTCGCACAGAGGCACAGAGACTGGGGCTGATTGCTTGTCTTGCCACTCCAATCTTCAAATATAGCCTGGGAAATTTGGTGTCCCTGCTAGGCTCGTTTCGCAGCCCTGCTCTTGAAATGCAAACGTCTGCAGATAGCAGGCAGCCAGAAGAGGCTAGCGTGGAATGCTGTTGCTCAGCCTCATCTGCCCATGGCACTGTTCGCATAGAGGCACAGAGAATGGGGGGTCTTGCTTATCTTGCCACTTGAAACTTCAAACGCATGTGGGGAATGTGGGTTGTCCCTGCCAGGCTCCTTTCGCAGCCCTGCTCTGAAAGTGCAAACGTCTGCAGATAGCTGGCAGCCAGAAGGGGCTAGCCTGGAAAGCTGTTGCTCAGCCTCATCTGTTCATGGCATTGCTTGCACAGAGGCCCAGAGACTGGGGCTGCTTGCTTGTCTTGCCACTTGAAACTTCAAACGCATGCTGGGAATGTGGATTGTCCCAGCCAGGCTCCTTTCGCAGCCCTGCTCTTAAAATGCAAACGTCTGCAGGTAGCTGGCAGCCAGAAGGGGCTAGCCTGGAAAGCTGTTTCTCAGCCTCATCTGCCCATGGCACTGCTCGCACAGAGGCTCAGAGACTGGGGCTGCTTGCTTGTCTTGCCACCTCAATCTTCAAACGTATCCTGGGAAAGCTGGTGTCCCAGGCAGGCTCCTTTCGCAGCCCTGCTCCGAAAGTGCGAACGTCTGCAGATAGCTGGTAGCTAAAAGGGGCTAGATTGGAAAGCTGTTGCTCAGCCTCATCTGCCCATGGCACTGTTCGCATAGAGGCACAGAGACTGGGGCTTCTTGCTTATCTTGCCACTTGAAACTTCAAACGCATGTGAGGAATGTGGGTTGTCCCTGCCAGGCTCCTTTACCAGCCCTGCTCCGAAAGTGCGATCGTCTGCAGATAGCTGGCAGCCAGAAGGGGCTAGCCTGGAAAGCTGTTGCTCAGCCTCATCTGTCCATGGCATTGCTTGCATAGAGGCACAGAGACTGGGGCTGCTTGCTTGTCTTGCCACCTCAAACTTCAAACGTAAACTGGGAAAGTTTGTGTCCCAGCCAGGCTCCTTTCGCAGTCCTGCTCCGAAAGTGCGAACGTCTGCAGGTAGCTGATAGCCAGAAGGGGCTAGCCTGGAAAGCTGTTGCTCAGCCTCATCTGCTCATGGCACTGCTCGCACAGAGGCACAGAGACTGGGGCTGCTTGCTTGTCTTGCCCCCTCAAACTTCAAAAGTAGCCTGGGAAAGTTGGTGTCCCAGGCAGGCTCCTTTCGCAGCCCTGCTCCGAAAGTGCGAACGTCTGCACATAGCTGGCAGCCAGAAGGGGCTAGCCTGGAAAGCTGTTGCTCAGCCTCATCTGCCCATGGCACTGCTCGCACAGAGGCACAGAGAATGGGGCTGCTTGC
This sequence comes from Opisthocomus hoazin, assembly GCF_030867145.1. Taxonomy (NCBI): domain Eukaryota; kingdom Metazoa; phylum Chordata; class Aves; order Opisthocomiformes; family Opisthocomidae; genus Opisthocomus; species Opisthocomus hoazin. Next base: position 9,911,072 of record NC_134429.1, read on the forward strand.
TTATCTTGCCACTTGAAACTTCAAACGCATGTGGGGAATGTGGATTGTCCCTGCCAGGCTTCTTTCACAGCCATGCTCTTAAAATGAGAATGTCTGTAGATAGCTGTCAGGCAGAAGGGGCTAGCCTGGAAAGCTGTTGCTCAACCTCATCTGCTCATGGCACTGCTCGCACAGAGGCACAGAGACTGGGACTGCCTGCTTGTCTTGCCACCTCAAACTTCAAATGTAGCATGGGAAAGTTTGTGTCCCAGCCAGGCTCCTTTCGCAGTCCTGCTCCGAAAGTGCGAACGTCTGCAGATAGCTGGCAGCCAGAAGGGGCTAGCTTGGAAAGCTGTTGCTCAGCCTCATCTGCTCATGGCACTGCTCACACAGAGACTGGGGCTGCTTGCTTGTCTTGCCACTTGAAAATTCAAACGTAGCCTTAGAATGGAGGTGTCCCTGCCAGGCTCCTTTCGCAGCCCTGCTCCGAAAGTGCGAACGTCTGCAGATAGCTGGCAGCCAGAAGGGGCTAGCCTGGAAAGCTGTTGCTCAGCCTCATCTGCCCATGGCACTGCTCGCACAGAGGCACAGAGAATGGGGCTGCTTGCTTATCTTGCCACTTGAAACTTCAAACGCATGTGGGGAATGTGGGTTGTCCCTGCCAGGCTCCTTTACAAGCCCTGCTCCGAAAGTGCGAACGTCTGCAGATAGCTGGCAGGCAGAAGGGGCTAGCCTGGAAAGCTGTTCCTCAGCCTCATCTGTCCATGGCATTGCTTGCACAGAGGCACAGAGAATGGGGCTGCTTGCTTGTCTTGCCGCCTCAAACTTCAAACATAAACTGGGAAAGTTGGTGTCCCAGCCAGGCTCCTTTCGCAGCCCTGCTCCGAAAATGCGAACGTCTGCAGATAGCTGGCAGGCAGAAGGGGCTAGCCTGGAAAGCTGTTGCTCAGCCTCATCTGCTCATGGCACTGCTCGCACAGAGGCACAGAGACTGGGGCTGATTGCTTGTCTTGCCACTCCAATCTTCAAATATAGCCTGGGAAAGTTGGTGTCCCTGCTAGGCTCGTTTCGCAGCCCTGCTCTTGAAATGCAAACGTCTGCAGATAGCAGGCAGCCAGAAGAGGCTAGCCTGGAAAGCTGTTGCTCAGCCTCATCTGCCCATGGCACTGTTCGCATAGAGGCACAGAGAATGGGGGTTCTTGCTTATCTTGCCACTTGAAACTTCAAACGCATGTGGGGAATGTGGGTTGTCCCTGCCAGGCTCCTTTCGCAGCCCTGCTCCGAAAGTGCAAACGTCTGCAGATAGCTGGCAGCCAGAAGGGGCTAGCCTGGAAAGCTGTTGCTCAGCCTCATCTGTCCATGGCATTGCTTGCACAGAGGCACAGAGAATGGGGCTGCTTGCTTGTCTTGCCACCTCAAACTTCAAACGGAAACTGGGAAAGTTGGTTTCAAAACCAGGCTCCTTTCGCAGCCCTGCTCCGAAAGTGCGAACGTCTGCAGATAGCTGATAGCCAGAAGGGGCTAGCCTGGAAAGCTGTTGCTCAGCCTCATCTGCCCATGGCACTGTTCGCACAGAGGCCCAGAGACTGGGGCTGCTTGCTTGTCTTGCCACTTGAAACTTCAAACGCATGCTGGGAATGTGGATTGTCCCAGCCAGGCTCCTTTCGCAGCCCTGCTCTTAAAATGCAAACGTCTGCAGGTAGCTGGCAGCCAGAAGGGGCTATCCTGGAAAGCAGTTGCTCAGCCTCATCTGCCCATGGCACTGCTCGCACAGAGGCTCAGAGACTGGGGCTGCTTGCTTGTCTTGCCACCTCAATCTTCAAACGTATTTTGGGAAAGCTGGTGTCCCAGGCAGGCTCCTTTCGCAGCCCTGCTCCGAAAGTGCGAACGTCTGCAGATAGCTGGTAGCCAAAAGGGGCTAGATTGGAAAGCTGTTGCTCAGCCTCATCTGCCCATGGCACTGTTCGCATAGAGGCACAGAGAATGGGGGTTCTTGCTTATCTTGCCACTTGAAACTTCAAACGCATGTGGGGAATGTGGGTTGTCCCTGCCAGGCTCCTTTCGCAGACCTGCTCCGAAAGTGCAATCGTCTGCAGATAGCTGGCAGCCAGAAGGGGCTAGCCTGGAAAGCTGTTGCTCAGCCTCATCTGTCCATGGCATTGCTTGCATAGAGGCACAGAGACTGGGGCTGCTTGCTTGTCTTGCCATTTCAAAATTCAAACGTAAACTGGGAAAGTTGGTGTCCCAGCCAGGCTCCTTTCGCAGTCCTGCTCCGAAATTGCGAACGTCTGCAGATAGCTGGCAGCCAGAAGGGGCTAGCCTGGAAAGCTGTTGCTCAGCCTCATCTGCTCATGGCACTGCTCACACAGAGACTGGGGCTGCTTGCTTGTCTTGCCACTTGAAAATTCAAACGTAGCCTTAGAATGGAGGTGTCCCTGCCAGGCTCCTTTCGCAGCCCTGCTCCGAAAGTGCGAACGTCTGCAGATAGCTGGCAGCCAGAAGGGGCTAGCCTGGAAAGCTGTTGCTCAGCCTCATCTGCTCATGGCACTGCTCGCACAGAGGCACAGAGACTGAGGCTGATTGCTTGTCTTGCCACTTGAAACTTCAAACGCATGTGGGGAATGTGGGTTGTCCCTGCCAGGCTCCTTTACAAGCCCTGCTCCGAAAGTGCGAACGTCTGCAGATAGCTGGCAGCCAGAAGGGGCTAGCCTGGAAAGCTGTTGCTCAGCCTCATCTGTCCATGGCATTGCTTGCACAGAGGCACAGAGAATGGGGCTGCTTGCTTGTCTTGCCACCTCAAACTTCAAACGTAAACTGGGAAAGTTGGTGTAACAGCCAGGCTCCTTTCGCAGCCCTGCTCCGAAAGTGTGAACGTCTGCAGATAGCTGATAGCCAGAAGGGGCTAGCCTGGAAAGCTGTTGCTCAGCCTCATCTGCTCATGGCACTGCTCGCACAGAGGCACAGAGACTGGGGCTGCTTGCTTGTCTTGCCCTCTCAAACTTCAAACGTAGCCTGGGAAAGTTGGTGTCCCAGCCAGGCTCCTTTCGCAGCCCTGCTCCGAAAGTGCGAACGTCTGCAGATAGCTGGCAGCCAGAAGGGGCTAGCCTGGAAAGCTGTTGCTCAGCCTCATCTGTCCATGGCACTGCTCGCACAGAGGCACAGAGAATGGGGCTGCTTGCTTATCTTGCCACTTGAAACTTCAAACGCATGCTGGGAATGTGGATTGTCCCAGCCAGGCTCCTTTCGCAGCCCTGCTCTTAAAATGCAAACGTCTGCAGGTAGCTGGCAGCCAGAAGGGGCTAGCCTGGAAAGCTGTTGCTCAGCCTCATCTGCCCATGGCACTGCTCGCACAGAGGCACAGAGACTGGGGCTGCTTGCTTGTCTTGCCACCTCAATCTTCAAACGTATTTTGGGAAAGCTGGTGTCCCAGGCAGGCTCCTTTCGCAGCCCTGCTCCGAAAGTGCGAACGTCTGCAGATAGCTGGTAGCCAAAAGGGGCTAGATTGGAAAGCTGTTGCTCAGCCTCATCTGCCCATGGCACTGTTCGCATAGAGGCACAGAGAATGGGGGTTCTTGCTTATCTTGCCACTTGAAACTTCAAACGCATGTGGGGAATGTGGGTTGTCCCTGCCAGGCTCCTTTCGCAGACCTGCTCCGAAAGTGCGATCGTCTGCAGATAGCTGGCAGCCAGAAGGGGCTAGCCTGGAAAGCTGTTGCTCAGCCTCATCTGTCCATGGCATTGCTTGCATAGAGGCTCAGAGACTGGGGCTGCTTGCTTGTCTTGCCATTTCAAAATTCAAACGTAAACTGGGAAAGTTGGTGTCCCATCCAGGCTCCTTTCGCAGCCCTGCTCCGAAAGTGCGAACGTCTGCAGATAGCTGGCAGCCAGAAGGGGCTAGCCTGGAAAGCTGTTGCTCAGCCTCATCTGCTCATGGCACTGCTCACACAGAGACTGGGGCTGCTTGCTTGTCTTGCCACTTGAAAATTCAAACGTAGCCTTAGAATGGAGGTGTCCCTGCCAGGCTCCTTTCGCAGCCCTGCTCCGAAAGTGCGAACGTCTGCAGATAGCTGGTAGCCAAGAGGGGCTAGATTGGAAAGCTGTTGCTCAGCCTCATCTGCCCATGGCACTGTTCGCATAGAGGCACAGAGAATGGGGCTTCTTGCTTATCTTGCCACTTGAAACTTCAAACGCATGTGTGGAATGTGGGTTGTCCCTGCCAGGCTCCTTTCGCAGCCCTGCTCCGAAAGTGCAAACGTCTGCAGATAGCTGGCAGCCAGAAGGGGCTAGCCTGGAAAGCTGTTGCTCAGCCTCATCTGCCCATGGCACTGTTCGCACAGAGGCCCAGAGACTGGGGCTGCTTGCTTGTCTTGCCACCTCAAACTTCAAACGCATGCTGGGAATGTGGATTGTCCCAGCCAGGCTCCTTTCGCAGCCCTGCTCTTAAAATGCAAACGTCTGCAGATAGCTGGCAGCCAGAAAGGGCTAGCCTGGAAAGCTGTTGCTCAGCCTCATCTGTCCATGGCATTGCTTGCACAGAGGCACAGAGAATGGGGCTGCTTGCTTGTCTTGCCATTTCAAAATTCAAACTTATACTGGGAAAGTTGGTGTCCCAGCCAGGCTCCTTTCGCAGACCTGCTCCGAAAGTGCGAACGTCTGCAGATAGCTGATAGCCAGAAGGGGCTAGCCTGGAAAGCTGTTGCTCAGTCTCATCTGCCCCTGGCACTGCTCGCACAGAGGCACAGAGAATGGGGCTGCTTGCTTATCTTGCCACTTGAAACTTCAAACGCATGTGGGGAATGTGGATTGTCCCTGCCAGGCTCCTTTCACAGCCATGCTCTTAAAATGAGAATGTCTGTACATAGCTGTCAGGCAGAAGGGGCTAGCCTGGAAAGCTGTTGCTCAGCCTCATCTGCCCATGGCACTGCTCGCACAGAGGCACAGAGAATGGGACTGCTTGCTTGTCTTGCCACCTCAAACTTCAAATGTAGCATGGGAAAGTTTGTGTCCCAGCCAGGCTCCTTTCGCAGTCCTGCTCCGAAAGTGCGAACGTCTGCAGATAGCTGGCAGCCAGAAGGGGCTAGCCTGGAAAGCTGTTGCTCAGCCTCATCTGCTCATGGCTCTGCTCACACAGAGACTGGGGCTGCTTGCTTGTCTTGCCACTTGAAAATTCAAACGTAGCCTTAGAATGGAGGTGTCCCTGCCAGGCTCCTTTCGCAGCCCTGCTCCGAAAGTGCGAACGTCTGCAGATAGCTGATAGCCACAAGGGGCTAGCCTGGAAAGGTGTTGCTCAGCCTCATCTGCTCATGGCACTGCTCGCACAGAGGCACAGAGACTGGGGCTGCTTGCTTGTCTTGCCACCTCAAACTTCAAAGGTAAACTGGGAAAGTTGGTGTCCCAGCCAGGCTCCTTTCGCAGTTCTGCTCCGAAAGTGCGAACGTCTGCAGATAGCTGATAGCCAGAAGGGGCTAGCCTGGAAAGCTGTTGCTCAGCCTCATCTGCCCATGGCACTGTTCGCACAGAGGCCCAGAGACTGGGGCTGCTTGCTTGTCTTGCCACTTGAAACTTCAAACGCATGTGGGGAATGTGGATTGTCCCAGCCAGGCTCCTTTCGCAGCTCTGCTCTTAAAATGCAAACGTCTGCAGATCGCTGGTAGCCAGAAGGGGCTAGCCTGGAAAGCTGTTGCTCAGCCTCATCTGCCCATGGCACTGCTCGCACAGAGGCTCAGAGACTGGGGCTGCTTGCTTGTCTTGCCACCTTAATCTTCAAACGTATCCTGGGAAAGCTGGTGTCCCAGGCAGGCTTCTTTCGCAGCCCTGCTTTGAAAGTGCGAACGTCTGCAGATAGCTGGTAGCCAAAAGGGGCTAGATTGGAAAGCTGTTGCTCAGCCTCATCTGCCCATGGCACTGTTCGCATAGAGGCACAGAGAATGGGGCTTCTTGCTTATCTTGCCACTTGAAACTTCAAACGCATGTGCGGAATGTGGGTTTTCCCTGCCAGGCTCCTTTCACAGCCATGCTCTTAAAATGAGAATGTCTGTAGATAGCTGTCAGGCAGAAGGGGCTAGCCTGGAAAGCTGTTGCTCAGCCTCATCTGCCCATGGCAGTGCTCGCAGAGAGGCACAGAGAATGGGGCTCCTTGCTTGTCTTGCCCCCTCAAACTTCAAATGTAGCATGGGAAAGTTTGTGTCCCAGCCAGGCTCCTTTCGCAGTCCTGCTCTTAAAATGCGAACGTCTGCAGATAGCTGGCAGCCAGAAGGGGCTAGCCTGGAAAGTGTTGCTCAGCCTCATCTGCTCATGGCACTGCTCGCACAGAGGCACAGAGACTGGGGCTGATTGCTTGTCTTGCCACCCCAATCTTCAAATATAGCCTGGGAAAGTTGGTGTCCCTGCTAGGCTCGTTTCGCAGCCCTGCTCTTGAAATGCGAACGTCTGCAGATAGCAGGCAGCCAGAAGGGGCTAGCGTGGAAAGCTGTTGCTCAGCCTCATCTGCCCATGGCAGTGCTCGCACAGAGGCCCAGAGGCTGGGGCTGCTTGCTTATCTTGCCACTTGAAACTTCAAACGTAGCCTTAGAATGGTGGTGTCCCTGCCAGGCTCCTTTCGCAGCCATGCTCTTAAAATGCGAACGTCTGCAGATAGCTGTCAGCCAGAAGGGGCTAGCCTGGAAAGCTGTTGCTCAGCCTCATCTGCCCATGGCACTGCTCGCACAGAGGCACAGAGACTGGGGCTGCTTGCTTGTCTTGCCACCTCAATCTTCAAATGTAGCCTGGGAAAGCTGGTGTCCCAGGCAGGCTCCTTTCACAGCCCTGCTCCGAAAGTGCGAACGTCTGCAGATAGCTGGTAGCCAAAAGGGGCTAGATTGAAAAGCTGTTGCTCAGCCTCATCTGCCCATGGCACTGTTCGCATAGAGGCACAGACACTGGGGCTTCTTGCTTATCTTGCCACTTGAAACTTCAAACGCATGTGGGGAATGTGGGTTGTCCCTGCCAGCCTCCTTTACAAGCTCTGCTCCGAAAGTGCGAACACCTGCAGATTGCTGGCAGCCAGAAGGGGCTAGCCTGGAAAGCTGTTGCTCAGCCTCATCTGCTCATGGCACTGCTCGCACAGAGGCACAGAGACTGGGGCTGATTGCTTGTCTTGCCACCCCAATCTTCAAATATAGCCTGGGAAAGTGGGTTGTCCCAGCCAGGCTCCTTTCGCAGCCCTGCTCCGAAAGTGCGAACGTCTGCAGATAGCTGGCAGCCAGAAGGGGCTAGCCTGGAAAGCTGTTGCTCAGCCTCATCTGCCCATGGCACTGCTCGCACAGAGACTGGGGCTGCTTGCTTGTCTTGCCACTTGAAAATTCAAACGTAGCCTTAGAATGAAGGTGTCCCTGCCAGGCTCCTTTCGCAGCCATGCTCTTAAAATGCGAACGTCTGCAGATAGCTGGCAGCCAGAAGGGGATAGCCTGGAAAGCTGTGCTCAGCCTCATCTGCTCATGGCACTGCTCGCACAGAGGCACAGAGACTGGGGCTGATTGCTTGTCTTGCCACCCCAATTTTCAAATATAGCCTGGGAAAGTTGGTGTCCCTGCTACGCTCGTTTCGCAGCCCTGCTCTTGAAATGCGAACGTCTGCAGATAGCTGGCAGCCAGAAGGTGCTAGCGTGGAAAGCTGTTGCTCAGCCTCATCTGCCCATGGCAGTGCTCGCACAGAGGCCCAGAGACTGGGGCTGCTTGCTTATCTTGCCACTTGAAACTTCAAACGTAGCCTTAGAATGGTGGTGTCCCTGCCAGGCTCCTTTCGCAGCCCTGCTCTTGAAATGCGAACGTCTGCAGATAGCTGGCAGCCAGAAGGGGCTAGCCTGGAAAGCTGTTGCTCAACCTCATCTGCCCATGGCACTGTTCGCATAGAGGCACAGAGAATGGGGCTTCTTGCTTATCTTGCCACTTGAAACTTCAAACGCATGTGGGGAATGTGGATTGTACGTGCCAGGCTCCTTTCTCAGCCATGCTCTTAAAATGAGAATGTCTGTAGATAGCTGTCAGGCAGAAGGGGCTAGCCTGGAAAGCTGTTGCTCAGCCTCATCTGCCCATGGCACTGCTCGCACAGAGGCACAGAGAATGGGACTGCTTGCTTGTCTTGCCACCTCAAACTTCAAATGTAGAATGGGAAAGTTTGTGTCCCAGCCAGGCTCCTTTCGCAGTCCTGCTCCGAAAGTGCGAACGTCTGCAGATAGCTGGCAGCCAGAAGGGGCTAGCCTGGAAAGCTGTTGCTCAGCCTCATCTGCTCATGGCACTGCTCACACAGAGACTGGGGCTGCTTGCTTGTCTTGCCACTTGAAAATTCAAACGTAGCCTTAGAATGGAGGTGTCCCTGCCAGGCTCCTTTCGCAGCCATGCTCTTAAAATGCGAACGTCTGCAGATAGCTGGCAGCCAGAAGGGGCTAGCCTGGAAAGCTGTGCTCAGCCTCATCTGCTCATGGCACTGCTCGCACAGAGGCACAGAGACTGGGGCTGATTGCTTGTCTTGCCACCCCAATCTTCAAATATAGCCTGGGAAAGTTGGTGTCCCTGCTAGGCTCCTTCGCAGCCCTGCTCCGAAAGTGCGAACGTCTGCAGATAGCTGGTAGCCAAAAGGGGCTAGATTGGAAAGCTGTTGCTCAGCCTCATCTGCCCATGGCACTGTTCGCATAGAGGCACAGAGAATGGGGCTTCTTGCTTATCTTGCCACTTGAAACTTAAAACGCATGTGGGGAATGTGGGTTGTCCCTGCCAGGCTCCTTTACAAGCCCTGCTCCGAAAGTGCGAACGTCTGCAGATAGCTGGCAGCCAGAAGGTGCTAGCCTGGAAAGCTGTTGCTCAGCCTCATCTGCCCATGGCACTGCTCACACAGAGGCACAGAGAAGGGGCTGCTTGCTTGTCTTGCCACCTCAAACTTCAAACGTAAACTGGGAAAGTTGGTGTCCCAGCCAGGCTCCTTTCGCAGACCTGCTCCGAAAGTGCGAACGTCTGCAGATAGCTGATAGCCAGAAGGGGCTAGCCTGGAAAGCTGTTGCTCATCCTCATCTGCCCATGGCACTGTTCGCATAGAGGCACAGAGAATGGGGCTTCTTGCTTATCTTGCCACTTGAAACTTCAAACGCATGTGGGGAATGTGGGTTGTCCCTGCCAGGCTCCTTTCGCAGCCCTGCTCCGAAAGTGCAAACGTCTGCAGATAGCTGGCAGCCAGAAGGGGCTAGCCTGGAAAGCTGTTGCTCAGCCTCATCTGTCCATGGCATTGCTTGCACAGAGGCACAGAGAATGGGGCTGCTTGCTTGTCTTGCCATTTCAAAATTCAAAAGTATACTGGGAAAGTTGGTGTCCCAGCCAGGCTCCTTTCGCAGACCTGCTCCGAAAGTGCGAACGTCTGCAGATAGCTGATAGCCAGAAGGGGCTAGCCTGGAAAGCTGTTGCTCAGCCTCATCTGCCCCTGGCACTGCTCGCACAGAGGCACAGAGAATGGGGCTGCTTGCTTATCTTGCCACTTGAAACTTCAAACGCATTTGGGGAATGTGGATTGTCCCTGCCAGGCTCCTTTCACAGCCATGCTCTTAAAATGAGAATGTCTGTAGATAGCTGTCAGGCAGAAGGGGCTAGCCTGGAAAGCTGTTGCTCAGCCTCATCTGCCCATGGCACTGCTCGCACAGAGGCACAGAGAATGGGACTGCTTGCTTGTCTTGCCACCTCAAACTTCAAATGTAGCATGGGAAAGTTTGTGTCCCAGCGAGGCTCCTTTCGCAGTCCTGCTCCGAAAGTGCGAACGTCTGCAGATAGCTGGCAGCCAGAAGGGGCTAGCCTGGAAAGCTGTTGCTCAGCCTCATCTGCTCATGGCACTGCTCGCACAGAGGCACAGAGAATGGGGCTGCTTGCTTATCTTGCCACTTGAAACTTCAAACGCATGTGGGGAATGTGGATTGTCCCTGCCAGGCTCCTTTACAAGCCCTGCTCCGAAAGTGCGAACGTCTGCAGATAGCTGATAGCCAGAAGAGGCTAGCCTGGAAAGCTGTTGCTCAGCCTCATCTGCTCATGGCACTGTTCGCATAGAGGCACAGAGAATGGGGGTTCTTGCTTATCTTGCCACTTGAAACTTCAAACGTAGCCTTAGAATGATGGTGTCCCTGCCAGGCTCCTTTCGCAGCCCTGCTCCGAAACTGCGAACGTCTGCAGATAGCTGGTAGCCAGAAGGGGCTAGATTGGAAAGCTGTTGCTCAGCCTCATCTGCTCATGGCACTGCTCACACAGAGACTGGGGCTGCTTGCTTGTCTTGCCTCCTCAAACTTCAAATGCAGCCTGGGAAAGTTGGTGTCCCTGTTAGGCTCGTTTCGCAGCCCTGCTCTTGAAATGCGAACGTCTGCAGATAGCGGGCAGCCAGAAGGGGATAGCCTGGAAAGCTGTTGCTCAGCCTCATCTGCCCATGGCACTGTTCGCATAGAGGCACAGAGAATGGGGCTTCTTGCTTATCTTGCCACTTGAAACTTCAAACGCATGTGGGGAATGTGGGTTGTCCCTGCCAGGCTCCTTTACCAGCCATGCTCTTAAAATGAGAATGTCTGTAGATAGCTGTCAGGCAGAAGGGGCTAGCCTGGAAAGCTGTTGCTCAGCCTCATCTGCCCATGGCACTGCTCGCACAGAGGCACAGAGAATGGGACTGCTTGCTTGTCTTGCCACCTCAAACTTCAAATGTAGCATGGGAAAGTTTGTGTCCCAGCCAGGCTCCTTTCGCAGTCCTGCTCCGAAAGTGCGAACGTCTGCAGATAGCTGGCAGCCAGAAGGGGCTAGCCTGGAAAGCTGTTGCTCAGCCTCATCTGCTCATGGCTCTGCTCACACAGAGACTGGGGCTGCTTGCTTGTCTTGCCACTTGAAAATTCAAACGTAGCCTTAGAATGGAGGTGTCCCTGCCAGGCTCCTTTCGCAGCCCTGCTCCGAAAGTGCGAACGTCTGCAGATAGCTGATAGCCACAAGGGGCTAGCCTGGAAAGGTGTTGCTCAGCCTCATCTGCTCATGGCACTGCTCGCACAGAGGCACAGAGACTGGGGCTGCTTGCTTGTCTTGCCACCTCAAACTTCAAAGGTAAACTGGGAAAGTTGGTGTCCCAGCCAGGCTCCTTTCGCAGTTCTGCTCCGAAAGTGCGAACGTCTGCAGATAGCTGATAGCCAGAAGGGGCTAGCCTGGAAAGCTGTTGCTCAGCCTCATCTGCCCATGGCACTGTTCGCACAGAGGCCCAGAGACTGGGGCTGCTTGCTTGTCTTGCCACTTGAAACTTCAAACGCATGTGGGGAATGTGGATTGTCCCAGCCAGGCTCCTTTCGCAGCTCTGCTCTTAAAATGCAAACGTCTGCAGATCGCTGGTAGCCAGAAGGGGCTAGCCTGGAAAGCTGTTGCTCAGCCTCATCTGCCCATGGCACTGCTCGCACAGAGGCTCAGAGACTGGGGCTGCTTGCTTGTCTTGCCACCTTAATCTTGAAACGTATCCTGGGAAAGCTGGTGTCCCAGGCAGGCTTCTTTCGCAGCCCTGCTTTGAAAGTGCGAACGTCTGCAGATAGCTGGTAGCCAAAAGGGGCTAGATTGGAAAGCTGTTGCTCAGCCTCATCTGCCCATGGCACTGTTCGCATAGAGGCACAGAGAATGGGGCTTCTTGCTTATCTTGCCACTTGAAACTTCAAACGCATGTGCGGAATGTGGGTTTTCCCTGCCAGGCTCCTTTCACAGCCATGCTCTTAAAATGAGAATGTCTGTAGATAGCTGTCAGGCAGAAGGGGCTAGCCTGGAAAGCTGTTGCTCAGCCTCATCTGCCCATGGCAGTGCTCGCAGAGAGGCACAGAGAATGGGGCTCCTTGCTTGTCTTGCCCCCTCAAACTTCAAATGTAGCATGGGAAAGTTTGTGTCCCAGCCAGGCTCCTTTCGCAGTCCTGCTCTTAAAATGCGAACGTCTGCAGATAGCTGGCAGCCAGAAGGGGCTAGCCTGGAAAGTGTTGCTCAGCCTCATCTGCTCATGGCACTGCTCGCACAGAGGCACAGAGACTGGGGCTGATTGCTTGTCTTGCCACCCCAATCTTCAAATATAGCCTGGGAAAGTTGGTGTCCCTGCTAGGCTCGTTTCGCAGCCCTGCTCTTGAAATGCGAACGTCTGCAGATAGCAGGCAGCCAGAAGGGGCTAGCGTGGAAAGCTGTTGCTCAGCCTCATCTGCCCATGGCAGTGCTCGCACAGAGGCCCAGAGGCTGGGGCTGCTTGCTTATCTTGCCACTTGAAACTTCAAACGTAGCCTTAGAATGGTGGTGTCCCTGCCAGGCTCCTTTCGCAGCCATGCTCTTAAAATGCGAACGTCTGCAGATAGCTGTCAGCCAGAAGGGGCTAGCCTGGAAAGCTGTTGCTCAGCCTCATCTGCCCATGGCACTGCTCGCACAGAGGCACAGAGACTGGGGCTGCTTGCTTGTCTTGCCACCTCAATCTTCAAATGTAGCCTGGGAAAGCTGGTGTCCCAGGCAGGCTCCTTTCACAGCCCTGCTCCGAAAGTGCGAACGTCTGCAGATAGCTGGTAGCCAAAAGGGGCTAGATTGAAAAGCTGTTGCTCAGCCTCATCTGCCCATGGCACTGTTCGCATAGAGGCACAGACACTGGGGCTTCTTGCTTATCTTGCCACTTGAAACTTCAAACGCATGTGGGGAATGTGGGTTGTCCCTGCCAGCCTCCTTTACAAGCTCTGCTCCGAAAGTGCGAACACCTGCAGATTGCTGGCAGCCAGAAGGGGCTAGCCTGGAAAGCTGTTGCTCAGCCTCATCTGCTCATGGCACTGCTCGCACAGAGGCACAGAGACTGGGGCTGATTGCTTGTCTTGCCACCCCAATCTTCAAATATAGCCTGGGAAAGTGGGTTGTCCCAGCCAGGCTCCTTTCGCAGCCCTGCTCCGAAAGTGCGAACGTCTGCAGATAGCTGGCAGCCAGAAGGGGCTAGCCTGGAAAGCTGTTGCTCAGCCTCATCTGCCCATGGCACTGCTCGCACAGAGACTGGGGCTGCTTGCTTGTCTTGCCACTTGAAAATTCAAACGTAGCCTTAGAATGAAGGTGTCCCTGCCAGGCTCCTTTCGCAGCCATGCTCTTAAAATGCGAACGTCTGCAGATAGCTGGCAGCCAGAAGGGGATAGCCTGGAAAGCTGTGCTCAGCCTCATCTGCTCATGGCACTGCTCGCACAGAGGCACAGAGACTGGGGCTGATTGCTTGTCTTGCCACCCCAATTTTCAAATATAGCCTGGGAAAGTTGGTGTCCCTGCTACGCTCGTTTCGCAGCCCTGCTCTTGAAATGCGAACGTCTGCAGATAGCTGGCAGCCAGAAGGTGCTAGCGTGGAAAGCTGTTGCTCAGCCTCATCTGCCCATGGCAGTGCTCGCACAGAGGCCCAGAGACTGGGGCTGCTTGCTTATCTTGCCACTTGAAACTTCAAACGTAGCCTTAGAATGGTGGTGTCCCTGCCAGGCTCCTTTCGCAGCCCTGCTCTTGAAATGCGAACGTCTGCAGATAGCTGGCAGCCAGAAGGGGCTAGCCTGGAAAGCTGTTGCTCAGCCTCATCTGCCCATGGCACTGTTCGCATAGAGGCACAGAGAATGGGGCTTCTTGCTTATCTTGCCACTTGAAACTTCAAACGCATGTGGGGAATGTGGATTGTACGTGCCAGGCTCCTTTCTCAGCCATGCTCTTAAAATGAGAATGTCTGTAGATAGCTGTCAGGCAGAAGGGGCTAGCCTGGAAAGCTGTTGCTCAGCCTCATCTGCCCATGGCACTGCTCGCACAGAGGCACAGAGAATGGGACTGCTTGCTTGTCTTGCCACCTCAAACTTCAAATGTAGAATGGGAAAGTTTGTGTCCCAGCCAGGCTCCTTTCGCAGTCCTGCTCCGAAAGTGCGAACGTCTGCAGATAGCTGGCAGCCAGAAGGGGCTAGCCTGGAAAGCTGTTGCTCAGCCTCATCTGCTCATGGCACTGCTCACACAGAGACTGGGGCTGCTTGCTTGTCTTGCCACTTGAAAATTCAAACGTAGCCTTAGAATGGAGGTGTCCCTGCCAGGCTCCTTTCGCAGCCATGCTCTTAAAATGCGAACGTCTGCAGATAGCTGGCAGCCAGAAGGGGCTAGCCTGGAAAGCTGTGCTCAGCCTCATCTGCTCATGGCACTGCTCGCACAGAGGCACAGAGACTGGGGCTGATTGCTTGTCTTGCCACCCCAATCTTCAAATATAGCCTGGGAAAGTTGGTGTCCCTGCTAGGCTCCTTCGCAGCCCTGCTCCGAAAGTGCGAACGTCTGCAGATAGCTGGTAGCCAAAAGGGGCTAGATTGGAAAGCTGTTGCTCAGCCTCATCTGCCCATGGCACTGTTCGCATAGAGGCACAGAGAATGGGGCTTCTTGCTTATCTTGCCACTTGAAACTTAAAACGCATGTGGGGAATGTGGGTTGTCCCTGCCAGGCTCCTTTACAAGCCCTGCTCCGAAAGTGCGAACGTCTGCAGATAGCTGGCAGCCAGAAGGTGCTAGCCTGGAAAGCTGTTGCTCAGCCTCATCTGCCCATGGCACTGCTCACACAGAGGCACAGAGAAGGGGCTGCTTGCTTGTCTTGCCACCTCAAACTTCAAACGTAAACTGGGAAAGTTGGTGTCCCAGCCAGGCTCCTTTCGCAGACCTGCTCCGAAAGTGCGAACGTCTGCAGATAGCTGATAGCCAGAAGGGGCTAGCCTGGAAAGCTGTTGCTCATCCTCATCTGCCCATGGCACTGTTCGCATAGAGGCACAGAGAATGGGGCTTCTTTCTTATCTTGCCACTTGAAACTTCAAACGCATGTGGGGAATGTGGGTTGTCCCTGCCAGGCTCCTTTCGCAGCCCTGCTCCGAAAGTGCAAACGTCTGCAGATAGCTGGCAGCCAGAAGGGGCTAGCCTGGAAAGCTGTTGCTCAGCCTCATCTGTCCATGGCATTGCTTGCACAGAGGCACAGAGAATGGGGCTGCTTGCTTGTCTTGCCATTTCAAAATTCAAAAGTATACTGGGAAAGTTGGTGTCCCAGCCAGGCTCCTTTCGCAGACCTGCTCCGAAAGTGCGAACGTCTGCAGATAGCTGATAGCCAGAAGGGGCTAGCCTGGAAAGCTGTTGCTCAGCCTCATCTGCCCCTGGCACTGCTCGCACAGAGGCACAGAGAATGGGGCTGCTTGCTTATCTTGCCACTTGAAACTTCAAACGCATTTGGGGAATGTGGATTGTCCCTGCCAGGCTCCTTTCACAGCCATGCTCTTAAAATGAGAATGTCTGTAGATAGCTGTCAGGCAGAAGGGGCTAGCCTGGAAAGCTGTTGCTCAGCCTCATCTGCCCATGGCACTGCTCGCACAGAGGCACAGAGAATGGGACTGCTTGCTTGTCTTGCCACCTCAAACTTCAAATGTAGCATGGGAAAGTTTGTGTCCCAGCGAGGCTCCTTTCGCAGTCCTGCTCCGAAAGTGCGAACGTCTGCAGATAGCTGGCAGCCAGAAGGGGCTAGCCTGGAAAGCTGTTGCTCAGCCTCATCTGCTCATGGCACTGCTCGCACAGAGGCACAGAGAATGGGGCTGCTTGCTTATCTTGCCACTTGAAACTTCAAACGCATGTGGGGAATGTGGGTTGTCCCTGCCAGGCTCCTTTACAAGCCCTGCTCCGAAAGTGCGAACGTCTGCAGATAGCTGATAGCCAGAAGAGGCTAGCCTGGAAAGCTGTTGCTCAGCCTCATCTGCTCATGGCACTGTTCGCATAGAGGCACAGAGAATGGGGGTTCTTGCTTATCTTGCCACTTGAAACTTCAAACGTAGCCTTAGAATGATGGTGTCCCTGCCAGGCTCCTTTCGCAGCCCTGCTCCGAAACTGCGAACGTCTGCAGATAGCTGGTAGCCAGAAGGGGCTAGATTGGAAAGCTGTTGCTCAGCCTCATCTGCTCATGGCACTGCTCACACAGAGACTGGGGCTGCTTGCTTGTCTTGCCTCCTCAAACTTCAAATGCAGCCTGGGAAAGTTGGTGTCCCTGTTAGGCTCGTTTCGCAGCCCTGCTCTTGAAATGCGAACGTCTGCAGATAGCGGGCAGCCAGAAGGGGATAGCCTGGAAAGCTGTTGCTCAGCCTCATCTGCCCATGGCACTGTTCGCATAGAGGCACAGAGAATGGGGCTTCTTGCTTATCTTGCCACTTGAAACTTCAAACGCATGTGGGGAATGTGGGTTGTCCCTGCCAGGCTCCTTTACCAGCCATGCTCTTAAAATGAGAATGTCTGTAGATAGCTGTCAGGCAGAAGGGGCTAGCCTGGAAAGCTGTTGCTCAGCCTCATCTGCCCATGGCACTGCTCGCACAGAGGCACAGAGACTGGGGCTGCTTGCTTGTCTTGCCACCTCAAACTTCAAATGTAGCATGGGAATGTTTGTGTCCCAGCCAGGCTCCTTTCGCAGTCCTGCTCCGAAAGTGCGAACGTCTGCAGATAGCTGGCAGCCAGAAGGGGCTAGCCTGGAAAGCTGTTGCTCAGCCTCATCTGCTCAAGGCACTGCTCACACAGAGACTGGGGCTGCTTGCTTGTCTTGTCACTTGAAAATTCAAACGTTGTCTTAGAATGGAGGTGTCCCTGCCAGGCTCCTTTCGCAGCCCTGCTCTTAAAATGCGAACGTCTGCAGATAGCTGGCAGCCAGAAGGGGCTAGCCTGGAAAGCTGTGCTCAGCCTCATCTGCTCATGGCACTGCTCGCACAGAGGCACAGAGACTGGGGCTGATTGCTTGTCTTGCCACCCCAATCTTCAAATATAGCCTGGGATAGTTGGTGTCCCTGCTAGGCTCCTTCGCAGCCCTGCTCCGAAAGTGCGAACGTCTGCAGATAGCTGGTAGCCAAAAGGGGCTAGATTGGAAAGCTGTTGCTCAGCCTCATCTGCCCATGGCACTGTTCGCATAGAGGCACAGAGAATGGGGCTTCTTGCTTATCTTGCCACTTGAAACTTCAAACGCATGTGGGGAATGTGGGTTGTCCCTGCCAGGCTGCTTTACAAGCCCTGCTCCGAAAGTGCGAATGTCTGCAGATAGCTGGCAGCCAGAAGGGGCTAGCCTGGAAAGCTGTTGCTCAGCCTCATCTGTCCATGGCATTGCTTGCACAGAGGCACAGAGAGTGGAGCTGCTTGCTTGTCTTGCCACCTCAAACTTCAAACGTAAACTGGGAAAGTTGGTGTCCCAGCCAGGCTCCTTTCGCAGCCCTGCTCCGAAAGTGCGAACGTCTGCAGATAGCTGATAGCCAGAAGGGGCTAGCCTGGAAAGCTGTTGCTCAACCTCATCTGCTCATGGCACTGCTCGCACAGAGACTGGGGCTGATTGCTTGTCTTGCCACTCCAATCTTCAAATATAGCCTGGGAAATTTGGTGTCCCTGCTAGGCTCGTTTCGCAGCCCTGCTCTTGAAATGCAAACGTCTGCAGATAGCAGGCAGCCAGAAGAGGCTAGCCTGGAATGCTGTTGCTCAGCCTCATCTGCCCATGGCACTGTTCGCATAGAGGCACAGAGAATGGGGGTTCTTGCTTATCTTGCCACTTGAAACTTCAAACGCATGTGGGGAATGTGGGTTGTCCCTGCCAGGCTCCTTTCGCAGCCCTGCTCCGAAAGTGCAAACGTCTGCAGATAGCTGGCAGCCAGAAGGGGCTAGCCTGGAAAGCTGTTGCTCAGCCTCATCTGTCCATGGCATTGCTTGCACAGAGGCCCAGAGACTGGGGCTGCTTGCTTGTCTTGCCACTTGAAACTTCAAACGCATGCTGGGAATGTGGATTGTCCCAGCCAGGCTCCTTTCGCAGCCCTGCTCTTAAAATGCAAACGTCTGCAGGTAGCTGGCAGCCAGAAGGGGCTAGCCTGGAAAGCTGTTTCTCAGCCTCATCTGCCCATGGCACTGCTCGCACAGAGGCTCAGAGACTGGGGCTGCTTGCTTGTCTTGCCACCTCAATCTTCAAACGTATCCTGGGAAAGCTGGTGTCCCAGGCAGGCTCCTTTTGCAGCCCTGCTCCGAAAGTGCGAACGTCTGCAGATAACTGGTAGCTAAAAGGGGCTAGATTGGAAAGCTGTTGCTCAGCCTCATCTGCTCATGGCACTGTTCGCATAGAGGCACAGAGACTGGGGCTTCTTGCTTATCTTGCCACTTGAAACTTGAAACGCATGTGGGGAATGTGGGTTGTCCCTGCCAGGCTCCTTTACCAGCCCTGCTCCGAAAGTGCGATCGTCTGCAGATAGCTGGCAGCCAGAAGGGGCTAGCCTGGAAAGCTGTTGCTCAGCCTCATCTGCTCATGGCACTGCTCGCACAGAGGCACAGAGACTGGGGCTGCTTGCTTGTCTTGCCCCCTCAAACTTCAAAAGTAGCCTGGGAAAGTTGGTGTCCCAGCCAGGCTCCTTTCGCAGCCCTGCTCCGAAAGTGGTAACGTCTGCAGATAGCTGGCAGCCAGAAGGTGCTAGCCTGGAAAGCTGTTGCTCAGCCTCATCTGCCCATGGCACTGCTCGCACAGAGGCACAGAGAATGGGGCTGCTTGCTTATCTTGCCACTTGAAACTTCAAACGCATGTGGGGAATGTGGATTGTCCCTGCCAGGCTTCTTTCACAGCCATGCTCTTAAAATGAGAATGTCTGTAGATAGCTGTCAGGCAGAAGGGGCTAGCCTGGAAAGCTGTTGCTCAGCCTCATCTGCCCATGGCACTGCTCGCACAGAGGCACAGAGACTGGGGCTGCTTGCTTGTCTTGCCACCTCAAACTTCAAATGTAGCATGGGAATGTTTGTGTCCCAGCCAGGCTCCTTTCGCAGTCCTGCTCCGAAAGTGCGAACGTCTGCAGATAGCTGGCAGCCAGAAGGGGCTAGCCTGGAAAGCTGTTGCTCAGCCTCATCTGCTCATGGCACTGCTCACACAGAGACTGGGGCTGCTTGCTTGTCTTGCCACTTGAAAATTCAAACGTAGTCTTAGAATGGAGGTGTCCCTGCCAGGCTCCTTTCGCAGCCCTGCTCTTAAAATGCGAACGTCTGCAGATAGCTGGCAGCCAGAAGGGGCTAGCCTGGAAAGCTGTTGCTCAGCCTCATCTCCTCATGGCACTGCTCGCACAGAGGCACAGAGACTGGGGCTGATTGCTTGTCTTGCCACCCCAATCTTCAAATATAGCCTGGGATAGTTGGTGTCCCTGCTAGGCTCCTTCGCAGCCCTGCTCCGAATGTGCGAACGTCTGCAGATAGCTGGTAGCCAAAAGGGGCTAGATTGGAAAGCTGTTGCTCAGCCTCATCTGCCCATGGCACTGTTCGCATAGAGGCACAGAGAATGGGGCTTCTTGCTTATCTTGCCACTTGAAACTTAAAACGCATGTGGGGAATGTTGGTTGTCCCTGCCAGGCTCCTTTACAAGCCCTGCTCCGAAAGTGCGAATGTCTGCAGATAGCTGGCAGCCAGAAGGGGCTAGCCTGGAAAGCTGTTGCTCAGCCTCATCTGTCCATGGCATTGCTTGCACAGAGGCACAGAGAGTGGAGCTGCTTGCTTGTCTTGCCACCTCAAACTTCAAACGTAAACTGGGAAAGTTGGTGTCCCAGCCAGGCTCCTTTCGCAGGCCTGCTCCGAAAGTGCGAACGTCTGCAGATAGCTGATAGCCAGAAGGGGCTAGCCTGGAAAGCTGTTGCTCAGCCTCATCTGCTCATGGCACTGCTCGCACAGAGGCACAGAGACTGGGGCTGATTGCTTGTCTTGCCACTCTAATCTTCAAATATAGCCTGGGAAATTTGGTGTCCCTGCTAGGCTCGTTTCGCAGCCCTGCTCTTGAAATGCAAACGTCTGCAGATAGCAGGCAGCCAGAAGAGGCTAGCCTGGAATGCTATTGCTCAGCCTCATCTGCCCATGGCACTGTTCGCATAGAGGCACAGAGAATGGGGGTTCTTGCTTATCTTGCCACTTGAAACTTCAAACGCATGTGGGGAATGTGGGTTGTCCCTGCCAGGCTCCTTTCGCAGCCCTGCTCCGAAAGTGCAAACGTCTGCAGATAGCTGGCAGCCAGAAGGGGCTAGCCTGGAAAGCTGTTGCTCAGCCTCATCTGTCCATGGCATTGCTTGCACAGAGGCCCAGAGACTGGGGCTGCTTGCTTGTCTTGCCACTTGAAACTTCAAACGCATGCTGGGAATGTGGATTGTCCCTGCCAGGCTCCTTTCGCAGCCCTGCTCTTAAAATGCAGACGTCTGCAGGTAGCTGGCAGCCAGAAGGGGCTAGCCTGGAAAGCTGTTTCTCAGCCTCATCTGTCCATGGCACTGCTCGCACAGAGGCTCAGAGACTGGGGCTGCTTGCTTGTCTTGCCACCTCAATCTTCAAACGTATCCTGGGAAAGCTGGTGTCCCAGGCAGGCTCCTTTCGCAGCCCTGCTCCGAAAGTGCGAACGTCTGCAGATAGCTGGCAGCCAGAAGGGGCTAGCCTGGAAAGCTGTTGCTCAGCCTCATCTGCTCATGGCACTGCTCGCACAGAGGCACAGAGAATGGGGCTGCTTGCTTATCTTGCCACTTGAAACTTCAAACGCATGTGGGGAATGTGGGTTGTCCCTGCCAGGCTCCTTTACAAGCCCTGCTCCGAAAGTGCGAACGTCTGCAGATAGCTGATAGCCAGAAGAGGCTAGCCTGGAAAGCTGTTGCTCAGCCTCATCTGCTCATGGCACTGTTCGCATAGAGGCACAGAGAATGGGGGTTCTTGCTTATCTTGCCACTTGAAACTTCAAACGTAGCCTTAGAATGATGGTGTCCCTGCCAGGCTCCTTTCGCAGCCCTGCTCCGAAACTGCGAACGTCTGCAGATAGCTGGTAGCCAGAAGGGGCTAGATTGGAAAGCTGTTGCTCAGCCTCATCTGCTCATGGCACTGCTCACACAGAGACTGGGGCTGCTTGCTTGTCTTGCCTCCTCAAACTTCAAATGCAGCCTGGGAAAGTTGGTGTCCCTGCTAGGCTCGTTTCGCAGCCCTGCTCTTGAAATGCGAACGTCTGCAGATAGCGGGCAGCCAGAAGGGGATAGCCTGGAAAGCTGTTGCTCAGCCTCATCTGCCCATGGCACTGTTCGCATAGAGGCACAGAGAATGGGGCTTCTTGCTTATCTTGCCACTTGAAACTTCAAACGCATGTGGGGAATGTGGGTTGTCCCTGCCAGGCTCCTTTACCAGCCATGCTCTTAAAATGAGAATGTCTGTAGATAGCTGTCAGGCAGAAGGGGCTAGCCTGGAAAGCTGTTGCTCAGCCTCATCTGCCCATGGCACTGCTCGCACAGAGGCACAGAGACTGGGGCTGCTTGCTTGTCTTGCCACCTCAAACTTCAAATGTAGCATGGGAATGTTTGTGTCCCAGCCAGGCTCCTTTCGCAGTCCTGCTCCGAAAGTGCGAACGTCTGCAGATAGCTGGCAGCCAGAAGGGGCTAGCCTGGAAAGCTGTTGCTCAGCCTCATCTGCTCAAGGCACTGCTCACACAGAGACTGGGGCTGCTTGCTTGTCTTGTCACTTGAAAATTCAAACGTTGTCTTAGAATGGAGGTGTCCCTGCCAGGCTCCTTTCGCAGCCCTGCTCTTAAAATGCGAACGTCTGCAGATAGCTGGCAGCCAGAAGGGGCTAGCCTGGAAAGCTGTGCTCAGCCTCATCTGCTCATGGCACTGCTCGCACAGAGGCACAGAGACTGGGGCTGATTGCTTGTCTTGCCACCCCAATCTTCAAATATAGCCTGGGATAGTTGGTGTCCCTGCTAGGCTCCTTCGCAGCCCTGCTCCGAAAGTGCGAACGTCTGCAGATAGCTGGTAGCCAAAAGGGGCTAGATTGGAAAGCTGTTGCTCAGCCTCATCTGCCCATGGCACTGTTCGCATAGAGGCACAGAGAATGGGGCTTCTTGCTTATCTTGCCACTTGAAACTTCAAACGCATGTGGGGAATGTGGGTTGTCCCTGCCAGGCTGCTTTACAAGCCCTGCTCCGAAAGTGCGAATGTCTGCAGATAGCTGGCAGCCAGAAGGGGCTAGCCTGGAAAGCTGTTGCTCAGCCTCATCTGTCCATGGCATTGCTTGCACAGAGGCACAGAGAGTGGAGCTGCTTGCTTGTCTTGCCACCTCAAACTTCAAACGTAAACTGGGAAAGTTGGTGTCCCAGCCAGGCTCCTTTCGCAGCCCTGCTCCGAAAGTGCGAACGTCTGCAGATAGCTGATAGCCAGAAGGGGCTAGCCTGGAAAGCTGTTGCTCAACCTCATCTGCTCATGGCACTGCTCGCACAGAGACTGGGGCTGATTGCTTGTCTTGCCACTCCAATCTTCAAATATAGCCTGGGAAATTTGGTGTCCCTGCTAGGCTCGTTTCGCAGCCCTGCTCTTGAAATGCAAACGTCTGCAGATAGCAGGCAGCCAGAAGAGGCTAGCCTGGAATGCTGTTGCTCAGCCTCATCTGCCCATGGCACTGTTCGCATAGAGGCACAGAGAATGGGGGTTCTTGCTTATCTTGCCACTTGAAACTTCAAACGCATGTGGGGAATGTGGGTTGTCCCTGCCAGGCTCCTTTCGCAGCCCTGCTCCGAAAGTGCAAACGTCTGCAGATAGCTGGCAGCCAGAAGGGGCTAGCCTGGAAAGCTGTTGCTCAGCCTCATCTGTCCATGGCATTGCTTGCACAGAGGCCCAGAGACTGGGGCTGCTTGCTTGTCTTGCCACTTGAAACTTCAAACGCATGCTGGGAATGTGGATTGTCCCAGCCAGGCTCCTTTCGCAGCCCTGCTCTTAAAATGCAAACGTCTGCAGGTAGCTGGCAGCCAGAAGGGGCTAGCCTGGAAAGCTGTTTCTCAGCCTCATCTGCCCATGGCACTGCTCGCACAGAGGCTCAGAGACTGGGGCTGCTTGCTTGTCTTGCCACCTCAATCTTCAAACGTATCCTGGGAAAGCTGGTGTCCCAGGCAGGCTCCTTTTGCAGCCCTGCTCCGAAAGTGCGAACGTCTGCAGATAACTGGTAGCTAAAAGGGGCTAGATTGGAAAGCTGTTGCTCAGCCTCATCTGCTCATGGCACTGTTCGCATAGAGGCACAGAGACTGGGGCTTCTTGCTTATCTTGCCACTTGAAACTTCAAACGCATGTGGGGAATGTGGGTTGTCCCTGCCAGGCTCCTTTACCAGCCCTGCTCCGAAAGTGCGATCGTCTGCAGATAGCTGGCAGCCAGAAGGGGCTAGCCTGGAAAGCTGTTGCTCAGCCTCATCTGCTCATGGCACTGCTCGCACAGAGGCACAGAGACTGGGGCTGCTTGCTTGTCTTGCCCCCTCAAACTTCAAAAGTAGCCTGGGAAAGTTGGTGTCCCAGCCAGGCTCCTTTCGCAGCCCTGCTCCGAAAGTGGTAACGTCTGCAGATAGCTGGCAGCCAGAAGGTGCTAGCCTGGAAAGCTGTTGCTCAGCCTCATCTGCCCATGGCACTGCTCGCACAGAGGCACAGAGAATGGGGCTGCTTGCTTATCTTGCCACTTGAAACTTCAAACGCATGTGGGGAATGTGGATTGTCCCTGCCAGGCTTCTTTCACAGCCATGCTCTTAAAATGAGAATGTCTGTAGATAGCTGTCAGGCAGAAGGGGCTAGCCTGGAAAGCTGTTGCTCAGCCTCATCTGCCCATGGCACTGCTCGCACAGAGGCACAGAGACTGGGGCTGCTTGCTTGTCTTGCCACCTCAAACTTCAAATGTAGCATGGGAATGTTTGTGTCCCAGCCAGGCTCCTTTCGCAGTCCTGCTCCGAAAGTGCGAACGTCTGCAGATAGCTGGCAGCCAGAAGGGGCTAGCCTGGAAAGCTGTTGCTCAGCCTCATCTGCTCATGGCACTGCTCACACAGAGACTGGGGCTGCTTGCTTGTCTTGCCACTTGAAAATTCAAACGTAGTCTTAGAATGGAGGTGTCCCTGCCAGGCTCCTTTCGCAGCCCTGCTCTTAAAATGCGAACGTCTGCAGATAGCTGGCAGCCAGAAGGGGCTAGCCTGGAAAGCTGTTGCTCAGCCTCATCTCCTCATGGCACTGCTCGCACAGAGGCACAGAGACTGGGGCTGATTGCTTGTCTTGCCACCCCAATCTTCAAATATAGCCTGGGATAGTTGGTGTCCCTGCTAGGCTCCTTCGCAGCCCTGCTCCGAATGTGCGAACGTCTGCAGATAGCTGGTAGCCAAAAGGGGCTAGATTGGAAAGCTGTTGCTCAGCCTCATCTGCCCATGGCACTGTTCGCATAGAGGCACAGAGAATGGGGCTTCTTGCTTATCTTGCCACTTGAAACTTAAAACGCATGTGGGGAATGTTGGTTGTCCCTGCCAGGCTCCTTTACAAGCCCTGCTCCGAAAGTGCGAACGTCTGCAGATAGCTGGCAGCCAGAAGGGGCTAGCCTGGAAAGCTGTTGCTCAGCCTCATCTGTCCATGGCATTGCTTGCACAGAGGCACAGAGAGTGGAGCTGCTTGCTTGTCTTGCCACCTCAAACTTCAAACGTAAACTGGGAAAGTTGGTGTCCCAGCCAGGCTCCTTTCGCAGGCCTGCTCCGAAAGTGCGAACGTCTGCAGATAGCTGATAGCCAGAAGGGGCTAGCCTGGAAAGCTGTTGCTCAGCCTCATCTGCTCATGGCACTGCTCGCACAGAGGCACAGAGACTGGGGCTGATTGCTTGTCTTGCCACTCTAATCTTCAAATATAGCCTGGGAAATTTGGTGTCCCTGCTAGGCTCGTTTCGCAGCCCTGCTCTTGAAATGCAAACGTCTGCAGATAGCAGGCAGCCAGAAGAGGCTAGCCTGGAATGCTATTGCTCAGCCTCATCTGCCCATGGCACTGTTCGCATAGAGGCACAGAGAATGGGGGTTCTTGCTTATCTTGCCACTTGAAACTTCAAACGCATGTGGGGAATGTGGGTTGTCCCTGCCAGGCTCCTTTCGCAGCCCTGCTCCGAAAGTGCAAACGTCTGCAGATAGCTGGCAGCCAGAAGGGGCTAGCCTGGAAAGCTGTTGCTCAGCCTCATCTGTCCATGGCATTGCTTGCACAGAGGCCCAGAGACTGGGGCTGCTTGCTTGTCTTGCCACTTGAAACTTCAAACGCATGCTGGGAATGTGGATTGTCCCTGCCAGGCTCCTTTCGCAGCCCTGCTCTTAAAATGCAGACGTCTGCAGGTAGCTGGCAGCCAGAAGGGGCTAGCCTGGAAAGCTGTTTCTCAGCCTCATCTGTCCATGGCACTGCTCGCACAGAGGCTCAGAGACTGGGGCTGCTTGCTTGTCTTGCCACCTCAATCTTCAAACGTATCCTGGGAAAGCTGGTGTCCCAGGCAGGCTCCTTTCGCAGCCCTGCTCCGAAAGTGCGAACGTCTGCAGATAGCTGGTAGCTAAAAGGGGCTAGATTGGAAAGCTGTTGCTCAGCCTCATCTGCTCATGGCACTGTTCGCATAGAGGCACAGAGACTGGGGCTTCTTGCTTATCTTGCCACTTGAAACTTCAAATGCATGTGGGGAATGTGGGTTGTCCCTGCCAGCCTCCTTTACCAGCCCTGCTCCGAAAGTGCGATCGTCTGCAGATAGCTGGCAGCCAGAAGGGGCTAGCCTGGAAAGCTGTTGCTCAGCCTCATCTGCTCATGGCACTGCTCGCACAGAGGCACAGAGACTGGGGCTGCTTGCTTGTCTTGCCCCCTCAAACTTCAAAAGTAACCTGGGAAAGTTGGTGTCCCAGCCAGGCTCCTTTCGCAGCCCTGCTCCGAAAGTGGTAACGTCTGCAGATAGCTGGCAGCCAGAAGGTGCTAGCCTGGAAAGCTGTTGCTCAGCCTCATCTGCCCATGGCACTGCTCGCACAGAGGCACAGAGAATGGGGCTGCTTGCTTATCTTGCCACTTGAAACTTCAAACGCATGTGGGGAATGTGGATTGTCCCTGCCAGGCTTCTTTCACAGCCATGCTCTTAAAATGAGAATGTCTGTAGATAGCTGTCAGGCAGAAGGGGCTAGCCTGGAAAGCTGTTGCTCAGCCTCATCTGCCCATGGCACTGCTCGCACAGAGGCACAGAGAATGGGACTGCCTGCTTGTCTTGCCACCTCAAACTTCAAATGTAGCATGGGAAAGTTTGTGTCCCAGCCAGGCTCCTTTCGCAGTCCTGCTCCGAAAGTGCGAACGTCTGCAGATAGCTGGCAGCCAGAAGGGGCTAGCCTGGAAAGCTGTTGCTCAGCCTCATCTGCTCATGGCACTGCTCACACAGAGACTGGGGCTGCTTGCTTGTCTTGCCACTTGAAAATTCAAACGTAGCCTTAGAATGAAGGTGTCCCTGCCAGGCTCCTTTCGCAGCCCTGCTCCGAAAGTGCGAACGTCTGCAGATAGCTGATAGCCAGAAGGGGCTAGCCTGGAAAGCTGTTGCTCAGCCTCATCTGCTCATGGCACTGCTCGCACAGAGGCACAGAGACTGGGGCTGATTGCTTGTCTTGCCACTCCAATCTTCAAATATAACCTGGGAAAGTTGATGTCCCTGCTAGGCTCGTTTCGCAGCCCTGCTCTTGAAATGCAAACGTCTGCAGATAGCAGGCAGCCAGAAGAGGCTAGCCTGGAAAGCTGTTGCTCAGCCTCATCTGCCCATGGCACTGTTCGCATAGAGGCACAGAGAATGGGGGTTCTTGCTTATCTTGCCACTTGAAACTTCAAACGTAGTCGTAGAATGGAGGTGTCCCTGCCAGGCTCCTTTCGCAGCCATGCTCTTAAAATGTGAACATCTGCAGATAGCTGGCAGCCAGAAGGGGCTAGCCTGGAAAGCTGTGCTCAGCCTCATCTGCTCATGGCACTGCTCGCACAGAGGCACAGAGACTGGGGCTGATTGCTTGTCTTGCCACCCCAATCTTCAAATATAGCCTGGGATAGTTGGTGTCCCTGCTAGGCTCCTTCGCAGCCCTGCTCCGAAAGTGCGAACGTCTGCAGATAGCTGGTAGCCAAAAGGGGCTAGATTGGAAAGCTGTTGCTCAGCCTCATCTGCCCATGGCACTGTTCGCATAGAGGCACAGAGAATGGGGCTTCTTGCTTATCTTGCCACTTGAAACTTCAAACGCATGTGGGGAATGTGGGTTGTCCCTGCCAGGCTCCTTTACAAGCCCTGCTCCGAATTGCGAACGTCTGCAGATAGCTGGCAGCCAGAAGGGGCTAGCCTGGAAAGCTGTTGCTCAGCCTCATCTGCTCATGGCACTGCTCGCACAGAGGCACAGAGACTGGGGGTGATTGCTTGTCTTGCCACTCCAATCTTCAAATATAGCCTGGGAAAGTTGGTGTCCCTGCTAGGCTCGTTTCGTATCCCTGCTCTTGAAATGCAAACGTCTGCAGATAGCAGGCAGCCATAAGAGGCTAGCCTGGAATGCTGTTGCTCAGCCTCATCTGCCCATGGCACTGTTCGCATAGAGGCACAGAGACTGGGGCTGCTTGCTTGTCTTGCCACCTCAATCTTCAAACGTATCCTGGGAAAGCTGGTGTCCCAGACAGGCTGCTTTCGCAGCCCTGCTCCGAAAGTGCGAACGTCTGCAGATAGCTGGTAGCCAAAAGGGGCTAGATTGGAAAGCTGTTGCTCAGCCTCATCTGCCCATGGCACTGTTCGCATAGAGGCACAGAGAATGGGGGTTCTTGTTTATCTTGCCACTTGAAACTTCAAACGCATGTGGGGAATGTGGGTTGTCCCTGCCAGGCTCCTTTCGCAGACCTGCTCCGAAAGTGCGATCGTCTGCAGATAGCTGGCAGCCAGAAGGGGCTAGCCTGGAAAGCTGTTGCTCAGCCTCATCTGTCCATGGCATTGCTTGCATAGAGGCACAGAGAATGGGGCTGCTTGCTTGTCTTGCCACCTCAAACTTCAAACGTAAACTGGGAAAGTTTGTGTCCCAGCCAGGCTCCTTTCGCAGTCCTGCTCCGAAAGTGCGAACGTCTGCAGGTAGCTGATAGCCAGAAGGGGCTAGCCTGGAAAGCTGTTGCTCAGCCTCATCTGCTCATGGCACTGCTCACACAGAGACTGGGGCTGCTTGCTTGTCTTGCCACTTGAAAATTCAAACGTAGCCTTAGAATGGAGGTGTCCCTGCCAGGCTCCTTTCGCAGCCCTGCTCTTGAAATGCGAACGTCTGCAGATAGCTGGCAGCCAGAAGGGGCTAGCCTGGAAAGCTGTTGCTCAGCCTCATCTGCCCATGGCAGTGTTCGCACAGAGGCACAGAGAATGGGGCTGCTTGCTTATCTTGCCACTTGAAACTTCAAACGCATGTGGGGAATGTGGATTGTCCCTGCCAGGCTCCTTTCACAGCCATGCTCTTAAAATGAGAATGTCTGTAGATAGCTGTCAGGCAGAAGGGGCTAGCCTGGAAAGCTGTTGCTCAGCCTCATCTGCCCATGGCACTGCTCGCACAGAGGCACAGAGAATGGGACTGCTTGCTTGTCTTGCCACCTCAAACTTCAAATGTAGCATGGGAAAGTTTGTGTCCCAGCCAGGCTCCTTTCGCAGTCCTGCTCCGAAAGTGCGAACGTCTGCAAATAGCTGGCAGCCAGAAGGGGCTAGCCTGGAAAGCTGTAGCTCAGCCTCATCTGCTCATGGCACTGCTCACACAGAGACTGGGGCTGCTTGCTTGTCTTGCCACTTGAAACTTCAAACGCATGCTGGGAATGTGGATTGTCCCAGCCAGGCTCCTTTCGCAGCCCTGCTCTTAAAATGCAAACGTCTGCAGGTAGCTGGCAGCCAGAAGGGGCTAGCCTGGAAAGCTGTTTCTCAGCCTCATCTGCCCATGGCACTGCTCGCACAGAGGCTCAGAGACTGGGGCTGCTTGCTTGTCTTGCCACCTCAATCTTCAAACGTATCCTGGGAAAGCTGGTGTCCCAGGCAGGCTCCTTTCGCAGCCCTGCTCCGAAAGTGCGAACGTCTGCAGATAGCTGGTAGCTAAAAGGGGCTAGATTGGAAAGCTGTTGCTCAGCCTCATCTGCCCATGGCACTGTTCGCATAGAGGCACAGAGACTGGGGCTTCTTGCTTATCTTGCCACTTGAAACTTCAAACGCATGTGGGGAATGTGGGTTGTCCCTGCCAGGCTCCTTTACCAGCCCTGCTCCGAAAGTGCGATCGTCTGCAGATAGCTGGCAGCCAGAAGGGGCTAGCCTGGAAAGCTGTTGCTCAGCCTCATCTGTCCATGGCATTGCTTGCATAGAGGCACAGAGAATGGGGCTGCTTGCTTGTCTTGCCACCTCGAACTTCAAACGTAAACTGGGAAAGTTTGTGTCCCAGCCAGGCTCCTTTCGCAGTCCTGCTCCGAAAGTGCGAACGTCTGCAGGTAGCTGATAGCCAGAAGGGGCTAGCCTGGAAAGCTGTTGCTCAGCCTCATCTGCTCATGGCACTGCTCGCACAGAGGCACAGAGACTGGGGCTGCTTGCTTGTCTTGCCCCCTCAAACTTCAAAAGTAGCCTGGGAAAGTTGGTGTCCCAGCCAGGCTCCTTTCGCAGCCCTGCTCCGAAAGTGCGAACGTCTGCAGATAGCTGGTAGCCAGAAGGGGCTAGCCTGGAAAGCTGTTGCTCAGCCTCATCTGCCCATGGCACTGCTCGCACAGAGGCACAGAGAATGGGGCTGCTTGCTTATCTTGCCACTTGAAACTTCAAACGCATGTGGGGAATGTGGATTGTCCCTGCCAGGCTTCTTTCACAGCCATGCTCTTAAAATGAGAATGTCTGTAGATAGCTGTCAGGCAGAAGGGGCTAGCCTGGAAAGCTGTTGCTCAGCCTCATCTGCCCATGGCACTGCTCGCACAGAGGCACAGAGAATGGGATTGCCTGCTTGTCTTGCCACCTCAAACTTCAAATGTATCATGGGAAAGTTTGTGTCCCAGCCAGGCTCCTTTCGCAGTCCTGCTCCGAAAGTGCGAACGTCTGCAGATAGCTGGCAGCCAGAAGGGGCTAGCCTGGAAAGCTGTTGCTCAGCCTCATCTGCTCATGGCACTGCTCACACAGAGACTGGGGCTGCTTGCTTGTCTTGCCACTTGAAAATTCAAACGTAGCCTTAGAATGGAGGTGTCCCTGCCAGGCTCCTTTCGCAGCCCTGCTCCGAAAGTGCGAACGTCTGCAGATAGCTGGCAGCCAGAAGGGGCTAGCCTGGAAAGCTGTTGCTCAGCCTCATCTGCTCATGGCACTGCTCGCACAGAGGCTCAGAGACTGGGGCTGCTTGCTTGTCTTGCCCCCTCAAACTTCAAACGTAGCCTGGGAAAGTTGGTGTCCCAGCCAGGCTCCTTTCGCAGCCCTGCTCCGAAAGTGCGAACGTCTGCAGATATCTGGCAGCCAGAAGGGTCTAGCCTGGAAAGCTGTTGCTCAGCCTCATCTGCTCATGGCACTGCTCGCACAGAGGCACAGAGAATGGGGCTGCTTGCTTATCTTGCCACTTGAAACTTCAAACGCATGTGGGGAATGTGGGTTGTCCCTGCCAGGCTCCTTTACAAGCCCTGCTCCGAAAGTGCGAACGTCTGCAGATAGCTGATAGCCAGAAGGGGCTAGCCTGGAAAGCTGTTGCTCAGCCTCATCTGCTCATGGCACTGCTCGCACACAGGCACAGAGACTGGGGCTGATTGCTTGTCTTGCCACTCCAATCTTCAAATATAGCCTGGGAAAGTTGGTGTCCCTGCTAGGTTCGTTTCGCAGCCCTGCTCTTGAAATGCAAACGTCTGCAGATAGCAGGCAGCCAGAAGAGGCTAGCCTGGAAAGCTGTTGCTCAGCCTCATCTGCCCATGGCACTGTTCGCATAGAGGCACAGAGAATGGGGGTTCTTGCTTATCTTGCCACTTGAAACTTCAAACGCATGTGGGGAATGTGGGTTGTCCCTGCCAGGCTCCTTTCGCAGCCCTGCTCCGAAAGTGCGAACGTCTGCAGATAGCTGGCAGCCAGAAGGGGCTAGCCTGGAAAGCTGTTGCTCAGCCTCATCTGTCCATGGCATTGCTTGCACAGAGGCACAGAGAATGGGGCTGCTTGCTTGTCTTGCCACCTCAAACTTCAAACGAAAACTGGGAAAGTTGATTTCAAAACCAGGCTCCTTTCGCAGCCTTGCTCCGAAAGTGCGAACGTCTGCAGATAGCTGATAGCCAGAAGAGGCTAGCCTGGAAAGCTGTTGCTCAGCCTCATCTGCCCATGGCACTGTTCGCACAGAGGCCCAGAGACTGGGGCTGCTTGCTTGTCTTGCCACTTGAAACTTCAAACGCATGCTGGGAATGTGGATTGTCCCTGCCAGGCTCCTTTCGCAGCCCTGCTCTTAAAATGCAAACGTCTGCAGGTAGCTGGCAGCCAGAAGGCGCTATCCTGGAAAGCAGTTGCTCAGCCTCATCTGCCCATGGCACTGCTCGCACAGAGGCTCAGAGACTGGGGCTGCTTGCTTGTCTTGCCACCTCAATCTTCAAAAGTATTTTGGGAAAGCTGGTGTCCCAGGCAGGCTCCTTTCGCAGCCCTGCTCCGAAAGTGCGAACGTCTGCAGATAGCTGGTAGCCAAAAGGGGCTAGATTGGAAAGCTGTTGCTCAGCCTCATCTGCCCATGGCACTGCTCGCATAGAGGCACAGAGAATGGGGGTTCTTGCTTATCTTGCCACTTGAAACTTCAAACGCATGTGGGGAATGTGGGTTGTCCCTGCCAGGCTCCTTTCGCAGACCTGCTCCGAAAGTGCGATCGTCTGCAGATAGCTGGCAGCCAGAAGGGGCTAGCCTGGAAAGCTGTTGCTCAGCCTCATCTGTCCATGGCATTGCTTGCATAGAGGCACAGAGAATGGGGCTGCTTGCTTGTCTTGCCACCTCAAACTTCAAACGTAAACTGGGAAAGTTGGTGTCCCAGCCAGGCTCCTTTCGCAGTCCTGCTCCGAAAGTGCGAACGTCTGCAGATAGCTGATAGCCAGAAGGGGCTAGCCTGGAAAGCTGTTGCTCAGCCTCATCTGCTCATGGCACTGCTCGCACAGAGGCACAGAGACTGGGGCTGCTTGCTTGTCTTGCCCCCTCAAACTTCAAAAGTAGCCTGGGAAAGTTGTTGTCCCAGCCAGGCTCCTTTCGCAGCCCTGCTCCGAAAGTGCGAACGTCTGCAGATAGCTGGCAGCCAGAAGGGGCTAGCCTGGAAAGCTGTTGCTCAGCCTCATCTGCCCCTGGCACTGCTCGCACAGAGGCACAGAGAATGGGGCTGCTTGCTTATCTTGCCACTTGAAACTTCAAACGCATGTGGGGAATGTGGATTGTCCCTGCCAGGCTTCTTTCACAGCCATGCTCTTAAAATGAGAATGTCTGTAGATAGCTGTCAGGCAGAAGGGGCTAGCCTGGAAAGCTGTTGCTCAGCCTCATCTGCCCATGGCACTGCTCGCACAGAGGCACAGAGAATGGGACTGCTTGCTTGTCTTGCCACCTCAAACTTCAAATGTAGCATGGGAAAGTTTGTGTCCCAGCCAGGCTCCTTTCGCAGTCCTGCTCCGAAAGTGCGAACGTCTGCAGATAGCTGGCAGCCGGAAGGGGCTAGCCTGGAAAGCTGTTGCTCAGCCTCATCTGCTCATGGCACTGCTCACACAGAGACTGGGGCTGCTTGCTTGTCTTGCCACTTGAAAATTCAAACGTAGCCTTAGAATGGAGGTGTCCCTGCCAGGCTCCTTTCGCAGCCCTGCTCCGAAAGTGCGAACGTCTGCAGATAGCTGGCAGCCAGAAGGGGCTAGCCTGGAAAGCTGTTGCTCAGCCTCATCTGCTCATGGCACTGCTCGCACAGAGGCACAGAGACTGGGGCTGATTGATTGTCTTGTCACCCCAATCTTCAAATATAGCCTGGGAAAGTTGGTGTCCCTGCTAGGCTCGTTTCGCAGCCCTGCTCTTGAAATGCAAACGTCTGCAGATAGCTGGCAGCCAGAAGGTGCTAGCGTGGAAAGCTGTTGCTCAGCCTCATCTGCTCATGGCACTGCTCACACAGAGACTGGGGCTGCTTGCTTGTCTTGCCACTTGAAACTTCAAACGCATGCTGGGAATGTGGATTGTCCCTGCCAGGCTCCTTTCACAGCCATGCTCTTAAAATGAGAATATCTGCAGATAGCTGGCAGCCAGAAGGGGCTAGCCTGGAAAGCTGTTGCTCAGCCTCATCTGCCCATGGCACTGTTCGCATAGAGGCACAGACACTGGGGCTTCTTGCTTATCTTGCCACTTGAAACTTCAAACGCATGTGGTGAATGTGAGTTGTCCCTGCCAGGCTCCTTTACCAGCCCTGCTCCGAAAGTGCGAACGTCTGCAGATAGCTGGCAGCCAGAAGGGGCTAGCCTGGAAAGCTGTTGCTCAGCCTCATCTGCCCATGGCACTGCTCGCACAGAGGCACAGAGAATAGGGCTGCTTGCTTGTCTTGCCACCTCAAACTTCAAAAGCATGCTGGGAATGTGGATTGTCCCTGCCAGGCTCCTTTACCAGCCATGCTCTTAAAATGAGAATGTCTGCATATAGCTGTCAGCCAGAAGGGGCTAGCGTGGAAAGCTGTTGCTCAGCCTCATCTGCCCATGGCACTGCTCGCACAGAGGCCCAGAGACTGGGGCTGCTTGCTTGTCTTGCCACCTCAAACTTCCAACGTAGCCTGGGAAAGTTGGTGTCCCAGCCAGGCTCCTTTCGCAGCCCTGCTCCGAAAGTGCGAACGTCTGCAGATAGCTGGCAGCCAGAAGGGGCTAGCCTGGAAAGCTGTTGCTCAGCCTCATCTGCTCATGGCTCTGCTCGCACAGAGGCACAGAGACTGGGGCTGCTTGTTTGTCTTGTCACTTGAAACTTCAAACGCATGCTGGGAATGTGGATTGTCCCTGCCAGGCTCCTTTCACAGCCATGCTCTTAAAATGAGAATGTCTGTAGATAGCTGTCAGGCAGAAGGGGCTAGCCTGGAAAGCTGTTGCTCAGCCTCATCTGCTCATGGCACTGCTCACACAGAGACTGGGGCTGCTTGCTTGTCTTGCCTCTTGAAAATTCAAACGTAGCCTTAGAATGGTTGTGTCCCTGCCAGGCTCCTTTCGCAGCCATGCTCTTAATATGCGAACGTCTGCAGATAGCTGGCAGCCAGAAGGGGCTAGCCTGGAAAGCTGTTGCTCAGCCTCATCTGCCCATGGCACTGCTCGCAGAGAGGCACAGAGACTGGGGCTGTTTGCTTGTCTTGCCACTTGAAACTTCAAACGTAGCCTGGGAATGGTGGTGTCCCAGCCAGGCTCCTTTCGCAGCCCTGCTCTTAAAACGCAAAAGTCTGCAGATAGCTGGCAGCCAGAAGGGGCTAGCCTGGAAAGCTGTTGCTCAGCCTCATCTGCTCATGGCACTGCTCACACAGAGACTGGGGCTGCTTGCTTGTCTTGCCACCTCAAACTTCAAATATAGCCTGGGAATGTTGGTGTCCCTGCTAGGCTCGTTTCGCAGCCCTGCTCTTGAAATGCGAACGTCTGCAGATAGCTGGCAGCCAGAAGGGGCTAGCCTGGAAAGCTGTTGCTCAGCCTCATCTGCCCATGGCACTGTTCGCATAGAGGCACAGAGACTGGGGCTTCTTGCTTATCTTGCCACTTGAAACTTCAAACGCATGTGGGGAATGTGGGTTGTCCCTGCCAGCCTCCTTTACAAGCCCTGCTCCGAAAGTGCGAACGTCTGCAGATAGCTGGCAGACAGAAGGGGCTAGCCTGGAAAGCTTTTGCTCAGCCTCATCTGCCCATGGCACTGCTTGCACAGAGGCACAGAGACTTGGGCTGCTTGCTTGTCTTGCCACCTCAAACTTCAAACGTAACCTGGGAAAGTTGGTGTCCCAGCCAGGCTCCTTTCGCAGCCCTGCTCCAAAAGTGCAAACGTCTGCAGATAGCTGTCAGCCAGAAGGGGCTAGCCTGGAAAGCTGTTGCTCAGCCTCATCTGCCCATGGCACTGTTCGCATAGAGGCACAGAGACTGGGGCTTCTTGCTTATATTGCCACTTGAAACTTCAAACGCATGTGGTGAATGTGGGTTGTCCCTGCCAGGCTCCTTTACCAGCCCTGCTCCGAAAGTGCGAACGTCTGCAGATAGCTGGCAGCCAGAAGGGGCTAGCCTGGAAAGCTGTTGCTCAGCCTCATCTGCCCATGGCACTGCTCGCACAGAGGCACAGAGACTGGGGCTGTTTGCTTGTCTTGCCACCTCAAACTTCAAACGTTGCCTGGGAATGGTGGTGTCCCAGCCAGGCTCCTTTCGCAGCCCTGCTCTTAAAACACAAACGTCTGCAGGTAGCTGGCAGCCAGAAGGGGCTAGCCTGGAAAGCTGTTGCTCAGCCTCATCTGCTCATGGCACTGCTCACACAGAGACTGGGGCTGCTTGCTTGTCTTGCCACCTCAAACTTCAAATATAGCCTGGGAAAGTTGGTGTCCCTGCTAGGCTCGTTTCGCAGCCCTGCTCTTGAAATGCGAACGTCTGCAGATAGCTGGCAGCCAGAAGGGGCTAGCCTGGAAAGCTGTTGCTCAGCCTCATGTGCCCATGGCACTGTTCGCATAGAGGCACAGAGAATGGGGGTTCTTGCTTATCTTGCCACTTGAAACTTCAAACGCATGTGGGGAATGTGGGTTGTCCCTGCCAGGCTCCTTTCGCAGCCCTGCTCTGAAAGTGCGAACGTCTGCAGATAGCTGGCAGCCAGAAGGGGCTAGCCTGGAAAGCTGTTGCTCAGCCTCATCTGCCCATGGCACTGCTCGCACAGAGGCACAGAGACTGGGGCTGCTTGCTTGTCTTGCCACCTCAAACTTCAAACGTATCCTGGGAATGTGGATTGTCCCTGCCAGGCTCCTTTCACAGCCATGCTCTTAAAATGAGAATGTCTGCATATAGCTGTCAGCCAGAAGGGGCTAGCGTGGAAAGCTGTTGCTCAGCCTCATCTGCTCAAGGCACTGCTTGCACAGAGGCACAGAGAATGGGGTTGCTTGCTTGTCTTGCCACCTCAAACTTCCAACGTAGCCTGGGAAAGTTGGTGTCCCAGCCAGGCTCCTTTCACAGCCCTGCTCCGAAGATCCGAATGTCTGCAGATAGCTGGCAGCCAGAAGGGGCTACCCTGGAAAGCTGTTGCTCAGCCTCATCTGCTCAAGGCACTGCTCGCACAGAGGCACAGAGACTGGGGCTGCTTGCTTGTCTTGCCACCTCAAACTTCAAGCGTAGTCTGGGAAAGTTGGTGTCCCAGCCAGGCTCCTTTCACAGCCCTGCTCCGAAAGAGCGAATGTCTGCAGATAGCTGGCAGCCAGAAGGGGCTAGCCTGGAAAGCTGTTGCTCAGCCTCATCTGCCCATGGCACTGCTCACACAGAGGCACAGAGACTGGGGCTGCTTGCTTGTCTTGCCACTTGAAACTTCAAACGCATGTGGGGAATGTGGGTTGTCCCTGCCAGGCTCCTTTCCCAGCCCTGCTCTGAAAGTGCGAACGTCTGCAGATAGCTGGCAGCCAGAAGGGGCTAGCCTAAAAAGCTGTTGCTCAGCCTCATCTGTCCATGGCATTGCTTGCACAGAGGCACAGAGAATGGTGCTGCTTGCTTGTCTTGCCACCTCAAACTTCAAACGTAAACTGGGAAAGTTGGTGTCCCAGCCAGGCTCCTTTCGCAGCCCTGCTCCGAAAGTGCGAACGTCTGCAGATAGCTGGCAGCCAGAAGGGGCTAGCCTGGAAAGCTGTTGCTCAGCCTCATCTGCCCCTGGCACTGCTCGCACAGAGGCACAGAGAATGGGGCTGCTTGCTTATCTTGCCACTTGAAACTTCAAACGCATGTGGGGAATGTGGATTGTCCCTGCCATGCTCCTTTCACAGCCATGCTCTTAAAATGAGAATGTCTGTAGATAGCTGTCAGGCAGAAGGGGCTAGCCTGTAAAGCTGTTGCTCAGCCTCATCTGCCCATGGCACTGCTCGCACAGAGGCACAGAGACTGGGACTGCTTGCTTGTCTTGCCACCTCAAACTTCAAATGTAGCATGGGAAAGTTTGTGTCCCAGCCAGGCTCCTTTCGCAGTCCTGCTCCGAAAGTGCGAAAGTCTGCAGATAGCTATCAGCCAGAAGGGGCTAGCCTGGAAAGCTGTTGCTCAGCCTCATCTGCTCATGGCACTGCTCACACAGAGACTGGGGCTGCTTGCTTGTCTTGCCACTTGAAAATTCAAACGTAGCCTTAGAATGGTGGTGTCCCTGCCAGGCTCCTTTCGCAGCCATGCTCTTAAAATGCGAACGTCTGCAGATAGCTGGCAGCCAGAATGGGCTAGCCTAGAAAGCTGTTGCTCAGCCTCATCTGCTCATGGCACTGCTCACACAGAGGCACAGAGACTGGGGCTCCTTGCTTGTCTTGCCACCTCAAACTTCAAATGTAGCATGGGAATGGTGGTGTCCCAGACAGGCTCCTTTACCAGTCCTGCTCTTAAAACGCAAAGGTCTGCAGGTAGCTGACAGCCACAAGGGCCTAGCCTGGAAAGCTGTTGCTCAGCCTCATCTGCTCATGGCACTGCTCACACAGAGACTGGGGCTGCTTGATTGTCTTGCAACTTGAAAATTCAAACGTAGCCTTAGAATGGAGGTGTCCCTGCAAGGCTCCTTTCACAGCCATGCTCTTAAAATGTGAACGTCTGCAGATAGCTGGCAGCCAGAAGGGGCTAGCCTGGAAAGCTGTTTCTCAGCCTCATCTGCTCATGGCACTGCTCGCACAGAGGCACAGAGACTGGGGCTGATTGCTTGTCTTGCCACCCATATCTTCAAATATAGCCTGGGAAAGTTGGTGTCCCTGCTAGGCACGTTTCGCAGCCCTGCTCTTGATATGCGAACGTCTGCAGATAGCAGGCAGCCAGAAGGTGCTAGCGTGGAAAGCTGTTGCTCAGCCTCATCTGCCCATGGCAGTGCTCGCACAGAGGCCCAGAGACTGGGGCTGCTTGCTTATCTTGCCACTTGAAACTTCAAACTTAGCCTTAGAATGGTGGTGTCCCTACCAGGCTCCTTTCGCAGCCATGCTCTTAAAATGCGAACGTCTTCAGATAGCTGGCAGCCAGAAGGGGCTAGCCTGGAAAGCTGTTGCTCAGCCTCATCTGCCCATGGCACTGCTCGCACAGAGGCACAGAGACTGGGGCTGCTTGCTTGTCTTGCCACCTCAATCTTCAAACGTAGCCTGGGAAAGTTGGTGTCCCATGCAGGCTCCTTTCGCAGCCCTGCTCC
The DNA here is from genome assembly GCF_030867145.1 of Opisthocomus hoazin. Taxonomy (NCBI): domain Eukaryota; kingdom Metazoa; phylum Chordata; class Aves; order Opisthocomiformes; family Opisthocomidae; genus Opisthocomus; species Opisthocomus hoazin. Next base: position 9,949,185 of record NC_134429.1, read on the forward strand.
GATAGTGCGAACGTCTGCAGATAGCTGGTAGCCAAAAGGGGCTAGATTGGAAAGCTGTTGCTCAGCCTCATCTGCCCATGGCACTGTTCGCATAGAGGCACAGAGACTGGGGCTTCTTGCTTATCTTGCCACTTGAAACTTCAAACGCATGTGGGGAATGTGGGTTGTCCCTGCCAGGCTCCTTTACCAGCCCTGCTCCGAAAGTGCGAATGTCTGCAGATAGCTGGCAGCCAGAAGGGGCTAGCCTGGAAAGCTGTTGCTCAGCCTCATCTGTCCATGGCATTGCTTGCACAGAGGCACAGAGACTGGGGCTGCTTGCTTGTCTTGCCACCTCAAACTTCAAACGTAAACTGGGAAAGTTGGTGTCCCAGCCAGGCTCCTTTCGCAGCCCTGCTCCGAAAGTGCGAACGTCTGCAGATAGCTGATAGCCAGAAGGGGCTAGCGTGGAAAGCTGTTGCTCAGCCTCATCTGCCCATGGCACTGCTCGCACAGAGGCACAGAGACTGGGGCTGATTGCTTGTCTTGCCACCCCAATCTTCAAATATAGCCTGGGAAAGTTGGTGTCCCTGCTAGTCTCGTTTCGCAGCCCTGCTCTTGAAATGCGAACGTCTGCAGATAGCAGGCAGCCAGAAGGGGCTAGCGTGGAAAGCTGTTGCTCAGCCTCATCTGCCCATGGCAGTGCTCGCACAGAGGCACAGAGACTGGGGCTGCTTGCTTGTCTTGCCACCTCAAACTTCAAACGTAACCTGGGAATGTTGGTGTCCCTGCCAGGCTCCTTTCGCAGTCCTGCTCCAAAAGTGCAAACGTCTGCAGATAGCTGGCAGCCAGAAGGGGCTAGCCTGGAAAGCTGTTGCTCAGCCTCATCTGCCCATGGCACTGTTCGCATAGAGGCACAGAGAATGGGGATTCTTGCTTATCTTGCCACTTGAAAGTTCAAACGCATGTGGTGAATGTGGGTTGTCCCTGCCAGGCTCCTTTACCAGCCCTGCTCCGAAAGTGCGAACGTCTGCAGATAGCTGGCAGCCAGAAGGGGCTAGCCTGGAAAGCTGTTGCTCAGCCTCATCTGTCCATGGCACTGCTCGCACAGAGGCACAGAGACTGGGGCTGCTTGCTTGTCTTGCCACCTCAAACTTCAAAAGCATGCTGGGAATGTGGATTGTCCCTGCCAGGCTCCTTTCACAGCCGTGCTCTTAAAATGAGAATGTCTGCATATAGCTGTCAGCCAGAAGGGGCTAGCGTGGAAAGCTGTTGCTCAGCCTCATCTGCCCATGGCACTGCTCGCACAGAGGCCCAGAGACTGGGGCTGCTTGCTTGTCTTGCCACCTCAAAATTCAAACGTAGCCTGGGAAAGTTGTTGTCCCAGCCAGGCTCGTTTCGCAGCCCTGCTCTTGAAATGCGAACGTCTGCAGATAGCTGGCAGCCAGAAGGGGCTAGCCTGGAAAGCTGTTGCTCAGCCTCATCTGCCCATGGCACTGTTCGCATAGAGGCACAGACAATGGGACTTCTTGCTTATCTTGCCACTTGAAACTTCAAACGCATGTGGGGAATGTGGATTGTCCCTGCCAGGTTCCTTTCGCAGCCCTGCTCCGAAAGTGCAAACGTCTGCAGATAGCTGGCAGCCAGAAGGGGCTAGCCTGGAAAGCTGTTGCTCAGCCTCATCTGCCCATGGCACTGCTCGCACAGAGGCACAGAGAATGGGGCTTCTTGCTTATCTTGCCACTTGAAACTTCAAACGTAGCCTTAGAATGGTGGTGTCCCTGCCAGGCTCCTTTCGCAGCCATGCTCTTAAAATGCGAACGTCTGCAGATAGCTGGCAGCCAGAAGGGGCTAGCCTGGAAAGCTGTTGCTCAGCCTCATCTGCTCATGGCACTGCTCACACAGAGGCACAGAGACTGGGGCTGCTTGCTTGTCTTGCCACCTCAAACTTCAAACGTAGCCTGGGAATGGTGGTGTCCCAGCCAGGCTCCTTTACCAGCCCTGCTCTTAAAACGCAAACGTCTGCAGGTAGCTAACAGCCACAAGGGGCTAGCCTGGAAAGCTGTTGCTCAGCCTCATCTGCTCATGGCACTGCTCACACAGAGACTGGGGCTGCTTGCTTGTCTTGCCACCTCAAACTTCAAATATAGCCTGGGAAAGTTGGTGTCCCTGCTAGGCTCGTTTCGCAGCCCTGCTTTGAAATGCGAACGTCTGCAGATAGCTGGCAGCCAGAAGGGGCTAGCCTGGAAAGCTGTTGCTCAGCCTCATCTGCCCATGGCACTGTTCGCATAGAGGCCCAGAGACTGGGGCTTCTTGCTTATCTTGCCACTTGAAACTTCAAACGCATGTGGGGAATGTGGATTGTCCCTGCCAGGCTCCTTTCACAGCCATGCTCTTAAAATGAGAATGTCTGTAGATAGCTGGCAGCCAGAAGGGGCTAGCCTGGAAAGCTGTTGCTCAGCCTCATCTGCCCATGGCAGTGCTCGCACAGAGGCACAGAGACTGGGGCTGATTGCTTGTCTTGCCACCCATATCTTCAAATATAGCCTGGGAAAGTTGGTGTACCTGCTAGGCTCGTTTCGCAGCCCTGCTCTTGAAATGCGAACGTCTGCAGATAGCAGGCAGCCAGAAGGTGCTAGGGTGGAAAGCTGTTGCTCAGACTCATCTGCCCATGGCAGTGCTCGCACAGAGGCCCAGAGACTGGGGCTGCTTGCTTGTCTTGCCACTTGAAACTTCAAACGCATGCTGGGAATGTGGATTGTCCCAGCCAGGCTCCTTTCGCAGCCATGCTCCGAAAGTGCGAACGTCTGCAGATAGCTGGCAGCCAGAAGGGGCTAGCCTGGAAAGCTGTTGCTCAGCCTCATCTGCTCATGGCACTGCTCACACAGAGACTGGGGCTGCTTGCTTGTCTTGCCACCTCAAACTTCAAATATAGCCTGGGAAAGTTGGTGTCCCTGCTAGGCTCGTTTCGCAGCCCTGCTTTGAAATGCGAACGTCTGCAGATAGATGGCAGCCAGAAGGGGCTAGCCTGGAAAGCTGTTGCTCAGCCTCATCTGCCCATGGCACTGTTCGCATAGAGGCACAGAGACTGGGGCTTCTTGCTTATCTTGCCACTTGAAACTTCAAACGCATGTGGGGAATGTGGGTTGTCCCTGGCAGGCTCCTTTCGCAGTCCTGCTCCGAAAGTGCGAACGTCTGCAGATAGCTGGCAGCCAGAAGGGGCTAGCCTGGAAAGCTGTTGCTCAGCCTCATCTGCCCATGGCATTGCTTGCACAGAGGCACAGAGAATGGGGCTGCTTGCTTGTCTTGCCACCTCAAACTTCAAACGTAAACTGGGAAAGTTGGTGTCCCAGCCAGGCTCCTTTCGCAGCCCTGCTCCGAAAGTGCGAACGTCTGCAGATAGCTGGCAGCCAGAAGGGGCTAGCCTGGAAAGCTGTTGCTCAGCCTCATCTGCTCATGGCACTGCTCACACAGAGACTGGGGCTGCTTGCTTGTCTTGCCACTTGAAAATTCAAACGTAGCCTGGGAAAGTTGGTGTCCCAGCCAGGCTCCTTTCGCAGCCCTGCTTGGAAAGTGCGAACGTCTGCAGATAGCTGGCAGCCAGAAGGGGCTAGCCTGGAAAGCTGTTGCTCAGCCTCATCTGCCCATGGCACTGCTCGCACAGAGGCACAGAGACTGGGGCTGATTGCTTGTCTTGCCACCTCAAACTTCAAATATAGCCTGGGAAAGTTGGTGTACCTGCTAGGCTCGTTTCGCAGCCCTGCTCTTGAAATGCGAACGTCTGCAGATAGCAGGCAGCCAGAAGGTGCTAGCGTGGAAAGCTGTTGCTCAGCCTCATCTGCCCATGGCAGTGCTCGCACAGAGGCCCAGAGACTGGGGCTGCTTGCTTATCTTGCCACTTGAAACTTCAAACGTAGCCTTTGAATGGTGGTGTCCCTGCCAGGCTCCTTTCGAAGCCATGCTCTTAAAATGCGAACGTCTGCAGATAGCTGGCAGCCAGAAGGGGCTAGCCTGGAAAGCTGTTGCTCAGCCTCATCTGCCCATGGCACTGCTCGCACAGAGGCACAGAGACTGGGGCTGCTTGCTTGTCTTGCCACCTCAATCTTCAAACGTAGCCTGGGAAAGCTGGTGTCCCATGCAGGCTCCTTTCGCAGCCCTGCTCCGAAAGTGCGAATGTCTGCAGATAGCTGGCAGCCAGAAGGGGCTAGCCTGGAAAGCTGTTGCTCAGCCTCATCTGCCCATGGCACTGCTCGCACAGAGGCACAGAGACTGTGGCTGCTTGCTTGTCTTGCCACCTCAAACTTCAAACGTAGCCTGGGAATGGTGGTGTCCCAGCCAGGCTCCTTTACCAGCCCTGCTCTTAAAACGCAAACGTCTGCAGGTAGCTAACAGCCACAAGGGGCTAGCCTGGAAAGCTGTTGCTCAGCCTCATCTGCTCATGGCACTGCTCACACAGAGACTGGGGCTGCTTGCTTGTCTTGCCACCTCAAACTTCAAATATAGCCTGGGAAAGTTGGTGTCCCAGCCAGGCTCGTTTCGCAGCCCTGCTCTTGAAATGCGAACGTCTGCAGATAGCTGGCAGCCAGAAGGGGATAGCCTGGAAAGCTGTTGCTCAGCCTCATCTGCCCATGGCACTGTTCGCATAGAGGCCCAGAGACTGGGGCTTCTTGCTTATCTTGCCACTTGAAACTTCAAACGCATGTGGGGAATGTGGGTTGTCCCTGGCAGGCTCCTTTACCAGCCCTGCTCCGAAAGTGCGAACGTCTGCACATAGCTGGCAGCCAGAAGGGGCTAGCCTGGAAAGCTGTTGCTCAGCCTCATCTGTCCATGGCATTGCTTGCACAGAGGCACAGAGACTGGGGCTGCTTGCTTGTCTTGCCACCTCAAACTTCAAACGTAAACTGGGAAAGTTGGTGTTCCAGCCAGGCTCCTTTCGCAGCCCTGCTCCGAAAGTGCGAACGTCTGCAGATAGCTGATAGCCAGAAGGGGCTAGCCTGGAAAGCTGTTGCTCAGCCTCATCTGGTCATGGCACTGCTCGCACAGAGGCACAGAGACTGGCACTGCTTGCTTGTCTTGCCCCCTCAAACTTCAAACGTAGCCTGGGAAAGTTGGTGTCCCAGCCAGGCTCCTTTCGCAGCCCTGCTCCGAAAGTGCGAACGTCTGCAGATAGCTGGCAGCCAGAAGGGGCTAGCCTGGAAAGCTGTTGCTCAGCCTCATCTGCCCATGGCACTGCTCGCACAGAGGCACAGAGACTGGGACTGCTTGCTTGTCTTGCCACCTCAAACTTCAAATGTAGCATGGGAAAGTTTGTGTCCCAGCCAGGCTCCTTTCGCAGTCCTGCTCCGAAAGTGCGAACGTCTGCAGATAGCTGGCAGCCAGAAGGGGCTAGCCTGTAAAGCTGTTGCTCAGCCTCATCTGCTCATGGCACTGCTCACACAGAGACTGGGGTTGTTTGCTTGTCTTGCCACTTGAAAATTGAAACGTAGTCTTAGAATGGAGGTGTCCCTGCCAGGCTCCTTTCGCAGCCATGCTCTTAAAATGCGAACGTCTTCAGATAGCTGGCAGCCAGAAGGGGCTAGCCTGGAAAGCTGTTGCTCAGCCTCATCTGCCCATGGCACTGCTCGCACAGAGGCACAGAGACTGGGGCTGATTGCTTGTCTTGCCACCCATATCTTCAAATATAGCCTGGGAAAGTTGGTGTACCTGCTAGGCTCGTTTCGCAGCCCTGCTCTTGAAATGCGAACGTCTGCAGATAGCAGGCAGCCAGAAGGTGCTAGCGTGGAAAGCTGTTGCTCAGCCTCACCTGCCCATGGCACTGTTCGCACAGAGGCCCAGAGACTGGGGCTTCTTGCTTATCTTGCCACTTGAAACTTCAAACGTAGCCTTAGAATGGTGGTGTCCCTGCCAGGCTCCTTTCGCAGCCATGCTCTTAAAATGCGAACGTCTTCAGATAGCTGGCAGCCAGAAGGGGCTAGCCTGGAAAGCTGTTGCTCAGCATCATCTGCCCATGGCACTGCTCGCACAGAGGCACAGAGACTGGGGCTGATTGCTTGTCTTGCCACCCATATCTTCAAATATAACCTGGTAAAGTTGGTGTACCTGCTAGGCTCGTTTCGCAGCCTTGCTCTTGAAATGCGAACGTCTGCAGATAGCAGGCAGGCAGAAGGTGCTAGCGTGGAAAGCTGTTGCTCAGCCTCATCTGCCCATGGCAGTGCTCGCACAGAGGCCCAGAGACTGGGGCTGCTTGCTTATCTTGCCACTTGAAACTTCAAACGTAGCCTTTGAATGGTGGTGTCCCTGCCAGGCTCCTTTCGCAGCCATGCTCTTAAAATGCGAACGTCTGCAGATAGCTGGCAGCCAGAAGGGGCTAGCCTGGAAAGCTGTTGCTCAACCTCATCTGCCCATGGCACTGCTCGCACAGAGGCACAGAGACTGGGGCTGCTTGCTTGTCTTGCCACCTCAATCTTCAAACGTAGCCTGGGAAAGCTCGTGTCCCATGCAGGCTCCTTTCGCAGCCCTGCTCCGAAAGTGCGAATGTCTGCAGATAGCTGGCAGCCAGAAGGGGCTAGCCTGGAAAGCTGTTGCTCAGCCTCATCTGCCCATGGCACTGCTCGCACAGAGGCACAGAGACTGGGGCTGCTTGCTTGTCTTGACACTTGAAACTTCAAACGCATGCTGGGAATGTGGATTGTCCCTGCCAGGCTCCTTTCGCAGCCATGCTCCGAAAGTGCGAATGTCTGCAGATAGCTGGCAGCCAGAAGGGGCTAGCCTGGAAAGCTGTTGCTCAGCCTCATCTGCCCATGGCAGTGCTCGCACAGAGGCACAGAGACTGGGGCTGCTTGCTTGTCTTGCCACTTGAAACTTCAAACGCATGCTGGGAATGTGGATTGTCCCAGCCAGGCTCCTTTCGCAGCCATGCTCCGAAAGTGCGAACGTCTGCAGATAGCTGGCAGCCAGAAGGGGCTAGCCTGGAAAGCTGTTGCTCAGCCTCATCTGCTCATGGCACTGCTCACACAGAGGCACAGAGACTGGGGCTGCTTGCTTGTCTTGCCACCTCAAACTTCAAACGTAGCCTGGGAATGGTGGTGTCCCAGCCAGGCTCCTTTACCAGCCCTGCTCTTAAAACGCAAACGTCTGCAGGTAGCTAACAGCCACAAGGGGCTAGCCTGGAAAGCTGTTGCTCAGCCTCATCTGCTCATGGCACTGCTCACACAGAGACTGGGGCTGCTTGCTTGTCTTGCCACCTCAAACTTCAAATATAGCCTGGGAAAGTTGGTGTCCCTGCTAGGCTCGTTTCGCAGCCCTGCTCTTGAAATGCGAACGTCTGCAGATAGCTGGCAGCCAGAAGGGGCTAGCCTGGAAAGCTGTTGCTCAGCCTCATCTGCCCATGGCACTGTTCGCATAGAGGCCCAGAGACTGGGGCTTCTTGCTTATCTTGCCACTTGAAACTTCAAACGCATGTGGGGAATGTGGGTTGTCCCTGGCAGGCTCCTTTACCAGCTCTGCTCCGAAAGTGCGAACGTCTGCACATAGCTGGCAGCCAGAAGGGGCTAGCCTGGAAAGCTGTTGCTCAGCCTCATCTGCCCATGGCACTGCTCGCACAGAGGCACAGAGACTGGGGCTGATTGCTTGTCTTGCCACCCATATCTTCAAATATAACCTGGTAAAGTTGGTGTACCTGCTAGGCTCGTTTCGCAGCCTTGCTCTTGAAATGCGAACGTCTGCAGATAGCAGGCAGACAGAAGGTGCTAGCGTGGAAAGCTGTTGCTCAGCCTCATCTGCCCATGGCAGTGCTCGCACAGAGGCCCAGAGACTGGGGCTGCTTGCTTATCTTGCCACTTGAAACTTCAAACGTAGCCTTTGAATGGTGGTGTCCCTGCCAGGCTCCTTTCGCAGCCATGCTCTTAAAATGCGAACGTCTGCAGATAGCTGGCAGCCAGAAGGGGCTAGCCTGGAAAGCTGTTGTTCAACCTCATCTGCCCATGGCACTGCTCGCACAGAGGCACAGAGACTGGGGCTGCTTGCTTGTCTTGCCACCTCAATCTTCAAACGTAGCCTGGGAAAGCTCGTGTCCCATGCAGTCTCCTTTCGCAGCCCTGCTCCGAAAGTGCGAATGTCTGCAGATAGCTGGCAGCCAGAAGGGGCTAGCCTGGAAAGCTGTTGCTCAGCCTCATCTGCCCATGGCACTGCTCGCACAGAGGCACAGAGACTGGGGCTGCTTGCTTGTCTTGACACTTGAAACTTCAAACGCATGCTGGGAATGTGGATTGTCCCTGCCAGGCTCCTTTCGCAGCCATGCTCCGAAAGTGCGAATGTCTGCAGATAGCTGGCAGCCAGAAGGGGCTAGCCTGGAAAGCTGTTGCTCAGCCTCATCTGCCCATGGCACTGCTCGCACAGAGGCACAGAGACTGGGGCTGCTTGCTTGTCTTGCCACTTGAAACTTCAAACGCATGCTGGGAATGTGGATTGTCCCAGCCAGGCTCCTTTCGCAGCCATGCTCCGAAAGTGCGAACGTCTGCAGATAGCTGGCAGCCAGAAGGGGCTAGCCTGGAAAGCTGTTGCTCAGCCTCATCTGCTCATGGCACTGCTCACACAGAGGCACAGAGACTGGGGCTGCTTGCTTGTCTTGCCACCTCAAACTTCAAACGTAGCCTGGGAATGGTGGTGTCCCAGCCAGGCTCCTTTACCAGCCCTGCTCTTAAAACGCAAACGTCTGCAGGTAGCTAACAGCCACAAGGGGCTAGCCTGGAAAGCTGTTGCTCAGCCTCATCTGCTCATGGCACTGCTCACACAGAGACTGGGGCTGCTTGCTTGTCTTGCCACCTCAAACTTCAAATATAGCCTGGGAAAGTTGGTGTCCCTGCTAGGCTCGTTTCGCAGCCCTGCTCTTGAAATGCGAACGTCTGCAGATAGCTGGCAGCCAGAAGGGGCTAGCCTGGAAAGCTGTTGCTCAGCCTCATCTGCCCATGGCACTGTTCGCATAGAGGCCCAGAGACTGGGGCTTCTTGCTTATCTTGCCACTTGAAACTTCAAACGCATGTGGGGAATGTGGGTTGTCCCTGGCAGGCTCCTTTACCAGCTCTGCTCCGAAAGTGCGAACGTCTGCACATAGCTGGCAGCCAGAAGGGGCTAGCCTGGAAAGCTGTTGCTCAGCCTCATCTGCCCATGGCATTGCTCGCACAGAGGCACAGAGACTGGGGCTGCTTGCTTGTCTTGCCACCTCAAACTTCAAACGTAAACTGGGAAAGTTGGTGTCCCAGCCAGGCTCCTTTCGCAGCCCTGCTCCGAAAGTGCGAACGTCTGCAGATAGCTGATAGCCAGAAGGGGCTAGCCTGGAAAGCTGTTGCTCAGCCTCATCTGCTCATGGCACTGCTCGCACAGAGGCACAGAGACTGGGGCTGCTTGCTTGTCTTGCCCCCTCAAACTTCAAACGTAGCCTGGGAAAGCTGGTGTCCCATGCAGGCTCCTTTCGCAGCCCTGCTCCGAAAGTGCGAACGTCTGCAGATAGCTGGCAGCCAGAAGGGGCTAGCCTGGAAAGCTGTTGCTCAGCCTCATCTGCCCATGGCACTGCTCACACAGAGGCACAGAGACTGGGACTGCTTGCTTGTCTTGCCACCTCAAACTTCAAATGTAGCATGGGAAAGTTTGTGTCCCAGCCAGGCTCCTTTCGCAGTCCTGCTCCGAAAGTGCGAACGTCTGCAGATAGCTGGCAGCCAGAAGGGGCTAGCCTGGAAAGCTGTTGCTCAGCCTCATCTGCTCATGGCACTGCTCACACAGAGACTGGGGCTGCTTGCTTGTCTTGCCACTTGAAAATTCAAACGTAGCCTTAGAATGGTGGTGTCCCTGCCAGGCTTCTTTCGCAGCCATGATCTTAAAATGCGAACGTCTGCAGATAGCTGGCAGCCAGAAGGGGCTAGCCTGGAAAGCTGTTGCTCAGCCTCATCTGCTCATGGCACTGCTCACACAGAGGCACAGAGACTGGGGCTGCTTGCTTGTCTTGCCACCTCAAACTTCAAACGTAGCCTGGGAATGTTGGTGTCCCAGACAGGCTCCTTTACCAGCCCTGCTCTTAAAACGCAAACGTCTGCAGGTAGCTGACAGCCACAAGGGGCTAGCCTGGAAAGCTGTTGCTCAGCCTCATCTGCTCATGGCACTGCTCACACAGAGACTGGGGCTGCTTGCTTGTCTTGCCACCTCAAACTTCAAATGTAGCCTGGGAAAGTTGGTGTCCCTGCTAGGCTCGTTTCGCAGCCCTGCTCTTGAAATGCGAACGTCTGCAGATAGCTGGCAGCCAGAAGGGGCTAGCCTGGAAAGCTGTTGCTCAGCCTCATCTGCCCATGGCACTGTTCGCATAGAGGCCCAGAGACTGGGGCTTCTTGCTTATCTTGCCACTTGAAACTTCAAACGCATGTGGGGAATGTGGGTTGTCGCTGCCAGGCTCCTTTACCAGCCCTGCTCCGAAACTGCAAACGTCTGCAGATAGCTGGCAGCCAGAAGGGGCTAGCCTGGAAAGCTGTTGCTCAGCCTCATCTGCCCATGGCACTGTTCGCATAGAGGCACAGAGAATGGGGCTGCTTGCTTATCTTGCCACTTGAAACTTCAAATGCATGTGAGGAATGTGGATTGTCCCTTCCAGGCTCCTTTCACAGCCATGCTCTTAAAATGAGAATGTCTGTAGATAGCTGTCAGGCCAGAAGGGGCTAGCCTGGAAAGCTGTTGCTCAGCCTCATCTGCCCATGGCATTGCTCGCACAGAGGCACAGAGACTGGGGCTGCTTGCTTGTCTTGCCACCTCAAACTTCAAACGTAAACTGGGAAAGTTGGTGTCCCAGCCAGGCTCCTTTCGCAGCCCTGCTCCGAAAGTGCGAACGTCTGCAGATAGCTGATAGCCAGAAGGGGCTAGCCTGGAAAGCTGTTGCTCAGCCTCATCTGCTCATGGCACTGCTCGCACAGAGGCACAGAGACTGGGGCTGCTTGCTTGTCTTGCCCCCTCAAACTTCAAACGTATCCTGGGAAAGCTGGTGTCCCATGCAGGCTCCTTTCGCAGCCCTGCTCCGAAAGTGCGAACGTCTGCAGATAGCTGGCAGCCAGAAGGGGCTAGCCTGGAAAGCTGTTGCTCAGCCTCATCTGCCCATGGCACTGCTCACACAGAGGCACAGAGACTGGGACTGCTTGCTTGTCTTGCCACCTCAAACTTCAAATGTAGCATGGGAAAGTTTGTGTCCCAGCCAGGCTCCTTTCGCAGTCCTGCTCCGAAAGTGCGAACGTCTGCAGATAGCTGGCAGCCAGAAGGGGCTAGCCTGGAAAGCTGTTGCTCAGCCTCATCTGCTCATGGCACTGCTCACACAGAGACTGGGGCTGCTTGCTTGTCTTGCCACTTGAAAATTCAAACGTAGCCTTAGAATGGTGGTGTCCCTGCCAGGCTTCTTTCGCAGCCATGATCTTAAAATGCGAACGTCTGCAGATAGCTGGCAGCCAGAAGGGGCTAGCCTGGAAAGCTGTTGCTCAGCCTCATCTGCTCATGGCACTGCTCACACAGAGGCACAGAGACTGGGGCTGCTTGCTTGTCTTGCCACCCATATCTTGAAATATAGCCTGGGAATGTTGATGTCCCTGCTAGGCTCGTTTCGCAGCCCTGCTCTTGATATGCGAACGTCTGCAGATAGCAGGCAGCCAGAAGGTGCTAGCGTGGAAAGCTGTTGCTCAGCCTCATCTGCCCATGGCAGTGCTCGCACAGAGGCACAGAGACTGGGGCTTCTTGCTTATCTTGCCACTTGAAAGTTCAAACGCATGTGGGGAATGTGGGTTGTCCCTGCCAGGCTCCTTTCGCAGCCCTGCTCCGAAAGTGCGAATGTCTGCAGATAGCTGGCAGCCAGAAGGGGCTAGCCTGGAAAGCTGTTGCTCAGCCTCATCTGTCCATGGCATTGCTTGCACAGAGGCACAGAGACTGGGGCTGCTTGCTTGTCTTGCCACCTCAAACTTCAAACGTAAACTCGGAAAGTTGGTGTCCCAGCCAGGCTCCTTTCGCAGACCTGCTCCGAAAGTGCGAACGTCTGCAGATAGCTGATAGCCAGAAGGGGCTAGCCTGGAAAGCTGTTGCTCAGCCTCATATGCCCATGGCACTGCTCGCACAGAGGCACAGAGACTGGGGCTGCTTGCTTGTCTTGCCACCTCAAACTTCAAACGTAACGTGGGAATGTTGGTGTCCCTGCCAGGCTCCTTTCGCAGTCCTGCTCCAAAAGTGCAAACGTCTGCAGATAGCTGGCAGCCAGAAGGGGCTAGCCTGGAAAGCTGTTGCTCAGCCTCATCTGCCCATGGCACTGTTCGCATAGAGGCACAGAGAATGGGGATTCTTGCTTATCTTGCCACTTGAAAGTTCAAACGCATGTGGTGAATGTGGGTTGTCCCTGCCAGGCTCCTTTACCAGCCCTGCTCCGAAAGTGCGAACGTCTGCAGATAGCTGGCAGCCAGAAGGGGCTAGCCTGGAAAGCTGTTGCTCAGCCTCATCTGCCCATGGCACTGCGCGCACAGAGGCACAGAGAATAGGGCTGCTTGCTTGTCTTGCCACCTCAAACTTCAAAAGCATGCTGGGAATGTGGATTGTCCCTGCCAGGCTCCTTTCACAGCCGTGCTCTTAAAATGAGAATGTCTGCATATAGCTGTCAGCCAGAAGGGGCTAGCGTGGAAAGCTGTTGCTCAGCCTCATCTGCCCATGGCACTGCTCGCACAGAGGCCCAGAGACTGGGGCTGCTTGCTTGTGTTGCCACCTCAAACTTCAAACGTAGCCTGGGAAATTTGTTGTCCCAGCCAGGCTCGTTTCGCAGCCCTGCTCTTGAAATGCGAACGTCTGCAGATAGCTGGCAGCCAGAAGGGGCTAGCCTGGAAAGCTGTTGCTCAGCCTCATCTGCCCATGGCACTGTTCGCATAGAGGCACAGAGACTGGGGCTTCTTGCTTATCTTGCCACTTGAAACTTCAAACGCATGTGGGGAATGGGGGTTGTCGCTGCCAGGCTCCTTTACCAGCCCTGCTCCGAAAGTGCAAACGTCTGCAGATAGCTGGCAGCCAGAAGGGGCTAGCCTGGAAAGCTGTTGCTCAGCCTCATCTGTCCATGGCATTGCTTGCACAGAGGCACAGAGAATGGGGTTGCTTGCTTGTCTTGCCACCTGAAACTTCAAACGTAAACTGGGAAAGTTGGTGTCCCAGCCAGGCTCCTTTCGCAGACCTGCTCCGAAACTGTGAACGTCTGCAGATAGCTGATAGCCAGAAGGGGCTAGCCTGGAAAGCTGTTGCTCAGCCTCATCTGCTCAAGGCACTGCTCGCACAGAGGCACAGAGACTGGGGCTGCTTGCTTGTCTTGCCTCCTCAAACTTCAAACGTAGCCTGGGAAAGTTGGTGTCCCAGCCAGGCTCCTTTCGCAGCCCTGCTCCGAAAGTGCGAACGTCTGCAGATAGCTGGCAGCCAGAAGGGGCTAGCCTGGAAAGCTGTTTCTCAGCCTCATCTGCCCATGGCACTGCTCGCACAGAGGCACAGAGAATGGGGCTGCTTGCTTATATTGCCACTTGAAACTTCAAACGCATGTGGGGAATGTGGATTGTCCCTGCCAGGCTCCTTTCACAGCCCTGCTCTTAAAATGAGAATGTCTGTAGATAGCTGTCAGGCAGAAAGGGCTAGCCTGGAAAGCTGTTGCTCAGCCTCATCTGCCCATGGCACTGCTCGCACAGAGGCACAGAGACTGGGACTGCTTGCTTGTCTTGCCACCTCAAACTTCAAACGTAAACTGGGAAAGTTGGTGTCCCAGCCAGGCTCCTTTACCAGCCCTGCTCCGAAAGTGCGAACGTCTGCAGATAGCTGATAGCCAGAAGAGGCTAGCCTGGAAAGCTGTTGCTCAGCCTCATCTGCTCATGGCACTGCTCGCACAGAGGCACAGAGACTGGGGCTGCTTGCTTGTCTTGCCTCCTCAAACTTCAAACGTAGCCTGGGAAAGTTGGTGTCCCAGCCAGGCTCCTTTCGCAGCCCTGCTCCGAAAGTGAGAACGTCTGCAGATAGCTGTCAGGCAGAAGGGGCTAGCCTGGAAAGCTGTTGCTCAGCCTCATCTGCCCATGGCACTGTTCGCATAGAGGCACAGAGAATGGGGCTGCTTGCTTATCTTGCCACTTGAAACTTCAAACGCATGTGGGGAATGTGGATTGTCCCTTCCAGGCTCCTTTCACAGCCATGCTCTTAAAATGAGAATGTCTGTAGATAGCTGTCAGGCAGAAGGGGCTAGCCTGGAAAGCTGTTGCTCAGCCTCATCTGCCCATGGCACTGCTCGCACAGAGGCACAGAGACTGGGACTGCTTGCTTGTCTTGCCACCTCAAACTTCAAATGTAGCATGGGAAAGTTTGTGTCCCAGCCAGGCTCCTTTCGCAGTCCTGCTCCGAAAGTGCGAACGTCTGCAGATAGCTGGCAGCCAGAAGGGGCTAGCCTGGAAAGCTGTTGCTCAGCCTCATCTGCTCATGGCACTGCTCACACAGAGACTGGGGCTGCTTGCTTGTGTTGCCACTTGAAAATTCAAACGTAGCCTTAGAATGGTGGTGTCCCTGCCAGGCTCCTTTCGCAGCCATGCTCTTAAAATGCGAACATCTGCAGATAGCTGGCAGCCAGAAGGGGCTAGCCTGGAAAGCTGTTGCTCAGCCTCATCTGCCCATGGCACTGCTCGCACAGAGGCACAGAGACTGGGGCTGCTTGCTTGTCTTACCACCTCAAACTTGAAACGTAACCTGGGAATGGTGGTGTCCCTGCCAGGCTCCTTTCGCAGTCCTGCTCCAAAAGTGCAAACGTCTGCAGATAGCTGGCAGCCAGAAGGGGCTAGCCTGGAAAGCTGTTGCTCAGCCTCATCTGCCCATGGCACTGTTCGCATAGAGGCACAGAGAATGGGGCTGCTTGCTTATCTTGCCACTTGAAACTTCAAACGCATGTGGTGAATGTGGGTTGTCCCTGCCAGGCTCCTTTACGAGCCCTGCTCCGAAAGTGCGAATGTCTGCAGATAGCTGGCAGCCAGAAGGGGCTAGCCTGGAAAGCTGTTGCTCAGCCTCATCTGCCCATGGCACTGCTCGCACAGAGGCACAGAGAATAGGGCTGCTTGCTTGTCTTGCCACCTCAAACTTCAAAAGCATGCTGGGAATGTGGATTTTCCCTGCCAGGCTCCTTTCACAGCCACGATCTTAAAATGAGTATGTCTGCATATAGCTGTCAGCCAGAAGGGGCTAGCGTGGAAAGCTGTTGCTCAGCCTCATCTGCCCATGGCACTGTTCGCACAGAGGCACAGAGAATGGGGCTGCTTGCTTGTCTTGCCACCTCAAACTTCAAACGTAACCTGGGAATGTGGATTGTCCCTGCCAGGCTCCTTTCACAGCCATGCTCTTAAAATGAGAATGTCTGCATATAGCTGTCAGCCAGAAGAGTCTAGCGTGGAAAGCTGTTGCTCAGCCTCATCTGCCCATGGCACTGCTCGCACAGAGGCCCAGAGACTGGGGCTGCTTGCTTGTCTTGCCACCTCAAAATTCAAAAGTAGCCTGGGAACGTTGGTGTCCCAGCCAGGCTCCTTTCGCAGCCCTGCTCCGAAAGTGCGAACGTCTGCAGATAGCTGGCAGCCAGAAGGGGCTAGCCTGGAAAGCTGTTGCTCAGCCTCATCTGCCCATGGCACTGCTCGCACAGAGGCACAGAGACTGGGACTGCTTGCTTGTCTTGTAACTTGAAACTTCACATATAGCCTGGGAAAGTTGCTGTCTCAGCCACGCTCATTTCGCAGCCCTGCTCTTGAAATGCGAACGTCTGCAGATAGCTGGCAGCCAGAAGGGGCTAGCCTGGAAAGCTGTTGCTCAGCCTCATCTGCCCATGGCACTGCTCGCACAGAGGCACAGAGAATGGGGCTGCTTGCTTGTCTTGCCACCTCAAACTTCAAACGTAAACTGGGAAAGTTGGTGTCCCAGCCAGGCTCCTTTCGCAGACCTGCTCCGAAACTGCGAACGTCTGCAGATAGCTGATAGCCAGAAGGGGCTAGCCTGGAAAGCTGATGCTCAGCCTCATCTGCTCATGGCACTGCTCGCACAGAGGCACAGAGACTGGGGCTGCTTGCTTGTCTTGCCCCCTCAAACTTCAAACGTAGCCTGGGAAAGTTGGTGTCCCAGCCAGGCTCCTTTCGCAGCCCTGCTCCGAAAGTGCGAACGTCTACAGATAGCTGGCAGCCAGAAGGGGCTAGCCTGGAAATCTGTTGCTCAGCCTCATCTGCCCATGGCACTGCTCGCACAGAGGCACAGAGAATGGGGCTGTTTGCTTATCTTGCCACTTGAAACTTCAAACGCATGTGGGGAATGTGGGTTGTCCCTGCCAGGCTCCTTTCACAGCCATGCTCTTAAAATGAGAATGTCTGTAGATAGCTGTCAGGCAGAAGGGGCTAGCCTGGAAAGCTGTTGCTCAGCCTCATCTGCCCATGGCACTGCTCGCACAGAGGCACAGAGACTGGGACTGCTTGCTTGTCTAGCCACCTCAAACTTCAAATGTAGCATGGGAAAGTTTGTGTCCCAGCCAGGCTCCTTTCGCAGTTCTGCTCCGAAAGTGCGAACGTCTGCAGATAGCTGGCAGCCAGAAGGGGCTAGCCTGGAAAGCTGTTGCTCAGCCTCATCTGCTCATGGCACTGCTCACACAGAGACTGGGGCTGCTTGCTTGTCTTGCCACTTGAAAATTCAAACGTAGCCTTAGAATGGTGGTGTACCTGCCAGGCTCCTTTCGCAGCCATGCTCTTAAAATGCGAACGTCTGCAGATAGCTGTCAGCCAGAAGGGGCTAGCCTGGAAAGCTGTTGCTCAGCCTCATCTGCCCATGGCACTGCTCGCACAGAGGCACAGAGACTGGGGCTGCTTGCTTGTCTTGCCACCTCAATCTTCAAATGTAGCATGGGAAAGCTGGTGTCCCAGGCAGGCTCCTTTCGCAGCCCTGCTCCGAAAGTGCGAACGTCTGCAGATAGCTGGCAGCCAGAAGGGGCTAGCGTGGAAAGCTGTTGCTCAGCATCATCTGCCCATGGCAGTGCTCGCACAGAGGCACAGAGACTGGGGCTTCTTGCTTATCTTGCCACTTGAAACTTCAAACGCATGTGGGGAATGTGGGTTGTCACTGCCAGGCTCCTTTACCAGCCCTGCTCCGAAAGTGCGAACGTCTGCAGATAGCTGGCAGCCAGAAGGGGCTAGCCTGGAAAGCTGTTGCTCAGCCTCATCTGCCCATGGCACTGCTCGCACAGAGGCACAGAGACTGGGGCTGCTTGCTTGTCTTGCCACTTGAAACTTCAAACGCATGCTGGGAATGTGGATTGTCCCAGCCAGGCTCCTTTCGCAGCTCTGCTCCGAAAGTGCGAACGTCTGCAGATAGCTGGCAGCCAGAAGGGGCTAGCCTGGAAAGCTGTTGCTCAGCCTCATCTGCTCATGGCACTGCTCACACAGAGACTGGGGCTGCTTGCTTGTCTTGCCACCTCAAACTTCAAACGTAGCCTGGGAATGGTAGTGTCCCAGACAGGCTCCTTTACCAGCCCTGCTCTTAAAACGCAAAAGTCTGCAGGTAGCTGACAGCCACAAGGGGCTAGCCTGGAAAGCTGTTGCTCAGCCTCATCTGCCCATGGCACTGCTCACACAGAGACTGGGGCTGCTTGCTTGTCTTGCCACCTCAAACTTCAAATATAGCCTGGGAAAGTTGGTGTCCCTGCTAAGCTCGTTTCGCAGCCCTGCTCTTGAAATGCGAACGTCTGCAGATAGCTGGCAGCCAGAAGGGGCTAGCCTGGAAAGCTGTTGCTCAGCCTCATCTGCCCATGGCACTGTTCGCATAGAGGCCCATAGACTGGGGCTTCTTGCTTATCTTTCCACTTGAAACTTCAAACGCATGTGGGGAATGTGGGTTGTCCCAGCCAGGCTCCTTTCGCAGACCTGCTCCGAAAGTGCGAACGTCTGCAGATAGCTGGCAGCCAGAAGGGGCTAGCCTGGAAAGCTGTTGCTCAGCCTCATCTGCCCATGGCACTGCTCGCACAGAGGCACAGAGACTGGGGCTGCTTGCTTATCTTGCCACTTGAAACTTCAAACGCATGTGGGGAATGTGGATTGTCCCTGCCAGGCTCCTTTCGCAGCCATGCTCTTAAAATGAGAATGTCTGTAGATAGCTGGCAGCCAGAAGGGGCTAGCCTGGAAAGCTGTTGCTCAGCCGCATCTGCCCATGGCACTGCTCGCACAGAGGCACAGAAACTGGGGCTGCTTGCTTGTTTTGTCACTTGAAACTTCAAACGCATGCTGGGAATGTGGATTGTCCCTGCCAGGCTCCTTTAAGAGCCATGCTCTTAAAATGAGAATGTCTGCAGATAGCTGTCAGCCAGAAGGGGCTAGCCTGGAAAGCTGTTGCTCAGCCTCATCTGCCCATGGCACTGCTCGCACAGAGGCACAGAGACTGGGACTGCTTGCTTGTCTTGCCACCTCAAACTTCAAACGTAGCCTGGGAATGGTGATGTCCCTGCCAGGCTCCTTTCCCAGCCCTGCTCCGAAAGTGCAAACGTCTGCAGATAGCAGGCAGCCAGAAGGTGCTAGCGTGGAAAGCTGTTGCTCAGCCTCATCTGCCCATGGCAGTGCTCGCACAGAGGCCCAGAGAATGGGGCTGCTTTCTTATCTTGCCACTTGAAACTTCAAACGTAGCCTTAGAATGGTGGTGTCCCTGCCAGGCTCCTTTCGCAGCCATGCTCTTAAAATGCGAACGTCTGCAGATAGCTGGCAGCCAGAAGGGGCTAGCCTGGAAAGCTGTTGCTCAGCCTCATCTGCTCATGGCACTGCTCGCACAGAGGCACAGAGACTGGGGCTGCTTGCTTGTCTTGCCCCCTCAAACTTCCAACGTAGCCTGGGAAAGTTGGTGTCCCAGCCAGGCTCCTTTCGCAGCCCTGCTCCGAAAGTGCGAATGTCTGCAGATAGCTGGCAGCCAGAAGGGGCTAGCCTGGAAAGCTGTTGCTCAGCCGCATCTGCCCATGGCACTGCTCGCACAGAGGCACAGAAACTGGGGCTGCTTGCTTGTCTTGTCACTTGAAACTTCAAACGCATGTGGGGAATGTGGATTGTCCCTGCCAGGCTCCTTTAAGAGCCATGCTCTTAAAATGAGAATATCTGCAGATAGCTGTCAGCCAGAAGGGGCTAGCCTGGAAAGCTGTTGCTCCGCCTCATCTGCTCATGGCACTGCTCGCACACAGGCACAGAGACTGGGACTGCTTGCTTGTCTTGCCACCTCAAACTTCAAACGTAGCCTGGGAATGGTGGTGTCCCTGCCAGGCTCCTTTCCCAGCCCTGCTCCGAAAGTGCAAACGTCTGCAGATAGCAGGCAGCCAGAAGGTGCTAGCGTGGAAAGCTGTTGCTCAGCCTCATCTGCCCATGGCACTGCTCGCACAGAGGCACAGAGACTGGGGCTGCTTGCTTGTCTTGCCCCCTCAAACTTCCAACGTAGCCTGGGAAAGTTGGTGTCCCAGCCAGGCTCCTTTCGCAGCCCTGCTCCGAAAGTGCGAATGTCTGCAGATAGCTGGCAGCCAGAAGGGGCTAGCCTGGAAAGCTGTTGCTCAGCCTCATCTGCCCATGGCACTGCTCGCACAGAGGCACAGAGAATGGGGCTGATTGCTTGTCTTGCCACTTGAAACTTCAAACGCATGCTGGGAATGTGGACTGTCCCAGCCAGGCTCCTTTCCCAGCCCTGCTCCGAAAGTGCGAACGTCTGCAGATAGCTGGCAGGCAGAAGGGGCTAGCCTGGAAAGCTGTTGCTCAGCCTCATCTGCCCATGGCTCTGCTCGCACAGAGGCACAGAGAATGGGGCTGCTTGCTTATCTTGCCACTTGAAACTTCAAACGCATGTGGGGAATGTGGATTGTCCCTGCCAGGCTCCTTTCACAGCCATGCTCTTAAAATGAGAATGTCTGTAGATAGCTGTCAGGCAGAAGGGGCTAGCCTGGAAAGCTGTTGCTCAGCCTCATCTGCCCATGGCACTGCTCGCACAGAGGCACAGAGACTGGGACTGCTTGCTTGTCTTGCCACCTCAAACTTCAAATGTAGCCTGGGAAAGTTTGTGTCCCAGCCAGGCTCCTTTCGCAGTCCTGCTCCGAAAGTGCGAACGTCTGCAGATAGCTGGCAGCCAGAAGGGGCTAGCCTGGAAAGCTGTTGCTCAGCCTCATCTGCTCATGGCACTGCTCACACAGAGACTGGGGCTGCTTGCTTGTCTTGCCACTTGAAAATTAAAACGTAGCCTTAGAATGGTGGTGTCCCTGCTAGGCTCGTTTCGCAGCCCTGCTCTTGAAATGCGAACGTCTGCAGATAGCAGGCAGCCAGAAGGTGCTAGCGTGGAAAGCTGTTGCTCAGCCTCATCTGCCCATGGCAGTGCTCGCACAGAGGCCCAGAGACTGGGGCTGCTTGCTTATCTTGCCACCTCAAACTTCAAACGTAGCCTTAGAATGGTGGTGTCCCTGCCAGGCTCGTTTCGCAGCCATGCTCTTAAAATGCGAACGTCTGCAGATAGCTGGCAGCCAGAAGGGGCTAGCCTGGAAAGCTGTTGCTCAGCCTCATCTGCCCATGGCACTGCTCGCACAGAGGCACAGAGACTGGGGCTGCTTGCTTGTCTTGCCACCTCAATCTTCAAACGTAGCCTGGGAAAGCTGGTGTCCCAGGCAGGCTCCTTCCGCAGCCCTGCTCCGAAAGTGCGAACGTCTGCAGATAGCTGGTAGCCAGAAGGGGCTAGCCTGGAAAGCTGTTGCTCAGCCTCATCTGCCCATGGCACTGTTCGTATAGAGGCACAGAGACTGGGGCTTCTTGCTTATGTTGCCACTTGAAACTTCAAACGCATGTGGGGAATGTGGGTTGTCCCTGCCAGGCTCCTTTCGCATCCCTGCTCCGAAAGTGCGAACGTCTGCAGATAGCTGATAGCCAGAAGGGGCTAGCCTGGAAAGCTGTTGCTCAGCCTCATCTGCTCATGGCACTGCTCGCACAGAGGCACAGAGACTGGGGCTGCTTGCTTGTCTTGCCACCTCAAACTTCAAACGTAGCCTGGGAAAGTTGGTGTCCCAGCCAGGCTCCTTTCGCAGCCCTGCTCCGAAAGTGCGAATGTCTGCAGATAGCTGGCAGCCAGAAGGGGCTAGCCTGGAAAGCTGTTGCTCAGCCTCATCTGCCCATGGCACTGCTCGCACAGAGGCACAGAGACTGGGGCTGCTTGCTTGTCTTGCCACTTGAAACTTCAAACGCATGCTGGGAATGTGGATTGTCCCAGCCAGGCTCCTTTCGCAGCCCTGCTCCGAAAGGGCGAACGTCTGCAGATAGCTGGCAGCCAGAAGGGGCTAGCCTGGAAAGCTGTTGCTCAGCCTCATCTGCTCATGGCACTGTTCACACAGAGACTGGGGCTGCTTGCTTGTCTTGCCACCTCAAACTGCAAACGTAGCCTGGAAATGGTGGTGTCCCAGCCAGGCTCCTTTACAAGTCCTGCTCTTAAAACGCAAACGTCTGAAGGTAGCTGACAGCCACAAGGGGCTAGCCTGGAAAGCTGTTGCTCAGCCTCATCTGTCCATGGCATTGCTTGCACAGAGGCACAGAGACTGGGGCTGCTTGCTTGTCTTGCCACCTCAAACTTCAAACGTAAACTGGGAAAGTTGGTGTCCCAGCCAGGCTCCTTTCGCAGACCTGCTCCGAAAGTGCGAACGTCTGCAGATAGCTGGCAGCCAGAAGGGGCTAGCCTGGAAAGCTGTTGCTCAGCCTCATCTGCCCATGGCACTGCTCGCACAGAGGCACAGAGAATGGGGCTGCTTGCTTATCTTGCCACTTGAAACTTCAAACGCATGTGGGGAATGTGGATTGTCCCTGCCAGGCTCCTTTCGCAGCCATGCTCTTAAAATGAGAATGTCTGTAGATAGCTGGCAGCCAGAAGGGGCCAGCCTGGAAAGCTGTTGCTCAGCCTCATCTGCTCATGGCACTGCTCACACAGAGACTGGGGCTGCTTGCTTGTCTTGCCCCTTGAAAATTCAAACGTAGCCTTAGAATGGTGGTGTCCCTGCCAGGCTCCTTTCGCAGCCATGCTCTTAAAATGCGAATGTCTGCAGATAGCTGGCAGCCAGAAGGGGCTAGCCTGGAAAGCTGTTGCTCAGCCTCATCTGCTCATGGCACTGCTCGCATAGAGGCACAGAGAATGGGGCTGATTGCTTGTCTTGCCACCCCAATCTTCAAATATAGCCTGGGAAAGTTGGTGTCCCTGCTAGGATCGTTTCGCAGCCCTGCTCTTGAAATGCGAACGTCTGCAGATAGCTGGCAGCCAGAAGGGGCTAGCCTGGAAAGCCGTTGCTCAGCCGCATCTGCCCATGGCACTGCTCGCACAGAGGCACAGAAACTGGGGCTGCTTGCTTGTCTTGTCACTTGAAACTTCAAACGCATGCTGGGAATGTGGATTGTCCCTGCCAGGCTCCTTTAAGAGCCATGCTCTTAAAATGAGAATGTCTGCAGATAGCTGTCAGGCAGAAGGGGCTAGCCTGGAAAGCTGTTGCTCAGCCTCATCTGCCCATGGCACTGCTCGCACAGAGACACAGAGACTGGGACTGCTTGCTTGTCTTGCACCCTCAAACTTCCAACGTAGCCTGGGAAAGTTGGTGTCCCAGCCAGGCTCCTTTCGCAGCCCTGCTCCGAAAGTGCGAATGTCTGCAGATAGCTGGCAGCCAGAAGGGGCTAGCCTGGAAAGCTGTTGCTCAGCCGCATCTGCCCATGGCACTGCTCGCACAGAGGCACAGAAACTGGGGCTGCTTGCTTGTCTTGTCACTTGAAACTTCAAACGCATGCTGGGAATGTGAATTGTCCCTGCCAGGCTCCTTTAAGAGCCATGCTCTTAAAATGAGAATGTCTGCAGATAGCTGTCAGGCAGAAGGGGCTAGCCTGGAAAGCTGTTGCTCAGCCTCATCTGCCCATGGCACTGCTCGCACAGAGGCACAGAGACTGGGGCTGCTTGCTTGTCTTGCCACCTCAAACTTCAAACGTAGCCTGGGAATGGTGGTGTCCCTGCCAGGCTCCTTTCCCAGCCCTGCTCCGAAAGTGCAAACGTCTGCAGATAGCAGGCAGCCAGAAGGTGCTAGCGTGAAAAGCTGTTGCTCAGCCTCATCTGCCCATGGCAGTGCTCGCACAGAGGCCCAGAGAATGGGGCTGCTTGCTTATCTTGCCACTTGAAACTTCAAACGTAGCCTTAGAATGGTGGTGTCCCTGCCAGGCTCCTTTCGCAGCCATGCTCTTAAAATGCGAACGTCTGCAGATAGCTGGCAGCCAGAAGGGGCTAGCCTGGAAAGCTGTTGCTCAGCCTCATCTGCTCATGGCACTGCTCGCACAGAGGCACAGAGACTGGGGCTGCTTGCTTGTCTTGCCCCCTCAAACTTCCAACGTAGCCTGGGAAAGTTGGTGTCCCAGCCAGGCTCCTTTCGCAGCCCTGCTCCGAAAGTGCGAATGTCTGCAGATAGCTGTCAGCCAGAAGGGGCTAGCCTGGAAAGCTGTTGCTCAGCCGCATCTGCCCATGGCACTGCTCGCACAGAGGCACAGAAACTGGGGCTGCTTGCTTGTCTTGTCACTTGAAACTTCAAACGCATGTGGGGAATGTGGATTGTCCCTGCCAGGCTCCTTTAAGAGCCATGCTCTTAAAATGAGAATGTCTGCAGATAGCTGTCAGCCAGAAGGGGCTAGCCTGGAAAGCTGTTGCTCAGCCTCATCTGCTCATGGCACTGCTCGCACAGAGGCACAGAGACTGGGACTGCTTGCTTGTCTTGCCACCTCAAACTTCAAACGTAGCCTGGGAATGGTGGTGTCCCTGCCAGGCTCCTTTCCCAGCCCTGCTCCGAAAGTGCAAACGTCTGCAGATAGCAGGCAGCCAGAAGGTGCTAGCGTGGAAAGCTGTTGCTCAGCCTCATCTGCCCATGGCACTGCTCGCACAGAGGCACAGAGACTGGGGCTGCTTGCTTGTCTTGCCCCCTCAAACTTCCAACGTAGCCTGGGAAAGTTGGTGTCCCAGCCAGGCTCCTTTCGCAGCCCTGCTCCGAAAGTGCGAATGTCTGCAGATAGCTGGCAGCCAGAAGGGGCTAGCCTGGAAAGCTGTTGCTCAGCCTCATCTGCCCATGGCACTGCTCGCACAGAGGCACAGAGAATGGGGCTGCTTGCTTGTCTTGCCACTTGAAACTTCAAACGCATGTGGGGAATGTGGATTGTCCCTGCCAGGCTCCTTTCACAGCCATGCTCTTAAAATGAGAATGTCTGTAGATAGATGTCAGGCAGAAGGGGCTAGCCTGGAAAGCTGTTGCTCAGCCTCATCTGCCCATGGCACTGCTCGCACAGAGGCACAGAGACTGGGACTGCTTGCTTGTCTTGCCACCTCAAACTTCAAATGTAGCCTGGGAAAGTTTGTGTCCCAGCCAGGCTCCTTTCGCAGTCCTGCTCCGAAAGTGCGAACGTCTGCAGATAGCTGGCAGCCAGAAGGGGCTAGCCTGGAAAGCTGTTGCTCAGCCTCATCTGCTCATGGCACTGCTCACACAGAGACTGGGGCTGCTTGCTTGTCTTGCCACTTGAAAATTAAAACGTAGCCTTAGAATGGTGGTGTCCCTGCTAGGCTCGTTTCGCAGCCCTGCTCTTGAAATGCGAACGTCTGCAGATAGCAGGCAGCCAGAAGGTGCTAGCGTGGAAAGCTGTTGCTCAGCCTCATCTGCCCATGGCAGTGCTCGCACAGAGGCCCAGAGACTGGGGCTGCTTGCTTATCTTGCCACCTCAAACTTCAAACGTAGCCTTAGAATGGTGGTGTCCCTGCCAGGCTCGTTTCGCAGCCATGCTCTTAAAATGCGAACGTCTGCAGATAGCTGGCAGCCAGAAGGGGCTAGCCTGGAAAGCTGTTGCTCAGCCTCATCTGCCCATGGCACTGCTCGCACAGAGGCACAGAGACTGGGGCTGCTTGCTTGTCTTGCCACCTCAATCTTCAAACGTAGCCTGGGAAAGCTGGTGTCCCAGGCAGGCTCCTTCCGCAGCCCTGCTCCGAAAGTGCGAACGTCTGCAGATAGCTGGTAGCCAGAAGGGGCTAGCCTAGAAAGCTGTTGCTCAGCCTCATCTGCCCATGGCACTGTTCGCATAGAGGCACAGAGACTGGGGCTTCTTGCTTATGTTGCCACTTGAAACTTCAAACGCATGTGGGGAATGTGGGTTGTCCCTGCCAGGCTCCTTTCGCATCCCTGCTCCGAAAGTGCGAACGTCTGCAGATAGCTGATAGCCAGAAGGGGCTAGCCTGGAAAGCTGTTGCTCAGCCTCATCTGCTCATGGCACTGCTCGCACAGAGGCACAGAGACTGGGGCTGCTTGCTTGTCTTGCCACCTCAAACTTCAAACGTAGCCTGGGAAAGTTGGTGTCCCAGCCAGGCTCCTTTCGCAGCCCTGCTCCGAAAGTGCGAATGTCTACAGATAGCTGGCAGCCAGAAGGGGCTAGCCTGGAAAGCTGTTGCTCAGCCTCATCTGCCCATGGCACTGCTCGCACAGAGGCACAGAGACTGGGGCTGCATACTTGTCTTGCCACTTGAAACTTCAAACGCATGCTGGGAATGTGGATTGTCCCAGCCAGGCTCCTTTCGCAGCCCTGCTCCGAAAGGGCGAACGTCTGCAGATAGCTAGCAGCCAGAAGGGGCTAGCCTGGAAAGCTGTTGCTCAGCCTCATCTGCTCATGGCACTGTTCACACAGAGACTGGGGCTGCTTGCTTGTCTTGCCACCTCAAACTGCAAACGTAGCCTGGAAATGGTGGTGTCCCTGCCAGGCTCCTTTACAAGTCCTGCTCTTAAAACGCAAACGTCTGCAGGTAGCTGACAGCCACAAGGGGCTAGCCTGGAAAGCTGTTGCTCAGCCTCATCTGCCCATGGCATTGCTTGCACAGAGGCACAGAGACTGGGGCTGCTTGCTTGTCTTGCCACCTCAAACTTCAAACGTAAACTGGGAAAGTTGGTGTCCCAGCCAGGCTCCTTTCGCAGACCTGCTCCGAAAGTGCGAACGTCTGCAGATAGCTGGCAGCCAGAAGGGGCTAGCCTGGAAAGCTGTTGCTCAGCCTCATCTGCCCATGGCACTGCTCGCACAGAGGCACAGAGAATGGGGCTGCTTGCTTATCTTGCCACTTGAAACTTCAAACGCATGTGGGGAATGTGGATTGTCCCTGCCAGGCTCCTTTCGCAGCCATGCTCTTAAAATGAGAATGTCTGTAGATAGCTGGCAGCCAGAAGGGGCCAGCCTGGAAAGCTGTTGCTCAGCCTCATCTGCTCATGGCACTGCTCACACAGAGACTGGGGCTGCTTGCTTGTCTTGCCCCTTGAAAATTCAAACGTAGCCTTAGAATGGTGGTGTCCCTGCCAGGCTCCTTTCGCAGCCATGCTCTTAAAATGCGAATGTCTGCAGATAGCTGGCAGCCAGAAGGGGCTAGCCTGGAAAGCTGTTGCTCAGCCTCATCTGCTCATGGCACTGCTCGCATAGAGGCACAGAGAATGGGGCTGATTGCTTGTCTTGCCACCCCAATCTTCAAATATAGCCTGGGAAAGTTGGTGTCCCTGCTAGGATCGTTTCGCAGCCCTGCTCTTGAAATGCGAACGTCTGCAGATAGCTGGTAGCCAGAAGGGGCTAGCCTGGAAAGCTGTTGCTCAGCCGCATCTGCCCATGGCACTGCTCGCACAGAGGCACAGAAACTGAGGCTGCTTGCTTGTCTTGTCACTTGAAACTTCAAACGCATGCTGGGAATGTGGATTGTCCCTGCCAGGCTCCTTTAAGAGCCATGCTCTTAAAATGAGAATGTCTGCAGATAGCTGTCAGCCAGAAGGGGCTAGCCTGGAAAGCTGTTGCTCAGCCTCATCTGCCCATGGCACTGCTCGCACAGAGGCACAGAGACTGGGACTGCTTGCTTGTCTTGCACCCTCAAACTTCCAACGTAGCCTGGGAAAGTTGGTGTCCCAGCCAGGCTCCTTTCGCAGCCCTGCTCCGAAAGTGCGAATGTCTGCAGATAGCTGGCAGCCAGAAGGGGCTAGCCTGGAAAGCTGTTGCTCAGCCGCATCTGCCCATGGCACTGCTCGCACAGAGGCACAGAAACTGGGGCTGCTTGCTTGTCTTGTCACTTGAAACTTCAAACGCATGCTGGGAATGTGAATTGTCCCTGCCAGGCTCCTTTAAGAGCCATGCTCTTAAAATGAGAATGTCTGCAGATAGCTGTCAGGCAGAAGGGGCTAGCCTGGAAAGCTGTTGCTCAGCCTCATCTGCCCATGGCACTGCTCGCACAGAGGCACAGAGACTGGGACTGCTTGCTTGTCTTGCCACCTCAAACTTCAAACGTAGCCTGGGAATGGTGGTGTCCCTGCCAGGCTCCTTTCCCAGCCCTGCTCCGAAAGTGCAAACGTCTGCAGATAGCAGGCAGCCAGAAGGTGCTAGTGTGGAAAGCTGTTGCTCAGCCTCATCTGCCCATGGCAGTGCTCGCACAGAGGCCCAGAGACTGGGGCTGCTTGCTTATCTTGCCACTTGAAACATCAAACGTAGCCTTAGAATGGTGGTGTCCCTGCCAGGCTCCTTTCGCAGCCATGCTCTTAAAATGCGAACGTCTGCAGATAGCTGGCAGCCAGAAGGGGCTAGCCTGGAAAGCTGTTGCTCAGCCTCATCTGCCCATGGCACTGCTCGCATAGAGGCACAGAGAATGGGGCTGCTTGCTTGTCTTGCCACTTGAAACTTCAAACGCATGCTGGGAATGTGGATTGTCCCAGCCAGGCTCCTTTCCCAGCCCTGCTCCGAAAGTGCGAACGTCTGCAGATAGCTGGCAGCCAGAAGGGGCTAGCCTGGAAAGCTGTTGCTCAGCCTCATCTGCTCATGGCACTGCTCACACAGAGACTGGGGCTGCTTGCTTGTCTTGCCACTTGAAAATTCAAACGTAGCCTTAGAATGGTGGTGTCCCTGCTAGGCTCGTTTCGCAGCCCTGCTCTTGAAATGCGAACGTCTGCAGATAGCAGGCAGCCAGAAGGTGCTAGCGTGGAAAGCTGTTGCTCAGCCTCATCTGCCCATGGCAGTGCTCGCACAGAGGCCCAGAGACTGGGGCTGCTTGCTTATCTTGCCACCTCAAACTTCAAACGTAGCCTTAGAATGGTGGTGTCCCTGCCAGGCTCGTTTCGCAGCCATGCTCTTAAAATGCGAACGTCTGCAGATAGCTGGCAGCCAGAAGGGGCTAGCCTGGAAAGCTGTTGCTCAGCCTCATCTGCCCATGGCACTGCTCGCACAGAGGCACAGAGACTGGGGCTGCTTGCTTGTCTTGCCACCTCAATCTTCAAACGTAGCCAGGGAAAGCTGGTGTCCCAGGCAGGCTCCTTCCGCAGCCCTGCTCAGAAAGTGCGAACGTCTGCAGATAGCTGGTAGCCAGAAGGGGCTAGCCTGGAAAGCTGTTGCTCAGCCTCATCTGCCCATGGCACTGTTCGCATAGAGGCACAGAGACTGGGGCTTCTTGCTTATCTTGCCACTTGAAACTTCAAACGCATGTGGGGAATGTGGGTTGTCCCTGCCAGGCTCCTTTACAAGCCCTGCTCCGAAAGTGCGAACGTCTGCAGATAGCTGATAGCCAGAAGGGGCTAGCCTGGAAAGCTGTTGCTCAGCCTCATCTGCTCATGGCACTGCTCGCACAGAGGCACAGAGACTGGGGCTGCTTGCTTGTCTTGCCACCTCAAACTACAAACGTAGCCTGGGAAAGTTGGTGTCCCAGCCAGGCTCCTTTCGCAGCCCTGCTCCGAAAGTGCGAATGTCTGCAGATAGCTGGCAGCCAGAAGGGGCTAGCCTGGAAAGCTGTTGCTCAGCCTCATCTGCCCATGGCACTGCTCGCACAGAGGCACAGAGACTGGGGCTGCTTGCTTGTCTTGCCACTTGAAACTTCAAACGCATGCTGGGAATGTGGATTGTCCCAGCCAGGCTCCTTTCGCAGCCCTGCTCCGAAAGTGCGAATGTCTGCAGATAGCTGGCAGCCAGAAGGGGCTAGCCTGGAAAGCTGTTGCTCAGCCTCATCTGCTCATGGCACTGCTCACACAGAGACTGGGGCTGCTTGCTTGTCTTGCTACCTCAAACTTCAAACGTAGCCTGGAAATGGTGGTGTCCCAGCCAGGCTCCTTTACAAGCCCTGCTCTTAAAACGCAAACGTCTGCAGGTAGCTGACAGCCACAAGGGGCTAGCCTGGAAAGCTGTTGCTCAGCCTTATCTGCTCATGGCACTGCTCGCACAGAGGCACAGAGACTGGGGCTGCTTGCTTGTCTTGCCACCTCAAACTTCAAATATAGCCTGGGAAAGTTGGTGTCCCTGCTAGGCTCGTTTCGCAGCCCTGCTCTTGAAATGCGAACGTCTGCAGATAGCTGGCAGCCAGAAGGGGCTAGCCTGGAAAGCTGTTGCTCAGCCTCATCTGTCCATGGCATTGATTGCACAGAGGCACAGAGAATGGGGCTGCTTGCTTGTCTTGCCACCTCAAAATTCAAACGTAAAGTGGGAAAGTTGGTGTCCCAGCCATGCTCCTTTCGCAGACCTGCTCCGAAAGTGCGAACGTCTGCAGATAGCTGATAGCCAGAAGTGGCTAGCCTGGAAAGCTGTTGCTCAGCCTCATCTGCTCAAGGCACTGCTCGCACAGAGGCACAGAGACTGGGGCTGCTTGCTTGTCTTGCCCCCTCAAACTTCAAACGTAAACTGGGAAAGTTGGTGTCCCAGCCAGGCTCGTTTCGCAGCCCTGCTCCGAAAGTGCGAACGTCTGCAGATAGCTGGCAGCCAGAAGGGGCTAGCCTGGAAAGCTGTTGCTCAGTCTCATCTGCCCATGGCACTGCTCGCACAGAGGCACAGTGAATGGGGCTGCTTGCTTATCTTGTCACTTGAAACTTCAAACGCATGCTGGGAATGTGGATTGTCCCTGCCAGGCTCCTTTACAAGCCCTGCTCCGAAAGTGCGAACGTCTGCATATAGCTGGCAGCCAGAAGGGCCTAGCCTGGAAAGCTGTTGCTCAGCCTCATCTGCTCATGGCACTGCTCACACAGAGACTGGGGCTGCTTGCTTGTCTTGCCACCTCAAACTTCAAACGTAGCCTGGGAAAGCTGGTGTCCCATGCAGGCTCCTTTCGCAGCCCTGCTCCGAAAGTGCGAATGTCTGCAGATAGCTGGCAGCCAGAAGGGGCTAGCCTGGAAAGCTGTTGCTCAGCCTCATCTGCCCATGGCACTGTTCGCATAGAGGCACAGAGAATGGGGCTTCTTGCTTATCTTGCCACTTGAAACTTCAAACGCATGTGGGGAATGTGGGTTGTCCCTGGCAGGCTCCTTTCGCAGCCCTGCTCCGAAAGTGCGAACGTCTGCAGATAGCTGGCAGCCAGAAGGGGCTAGCCTGGAAAGCTGTTGCTCAGCCTCATCTGCCCATGGCACTGCTCGCACAGAGGCCCAGAGACTGGGGCTGCTTGCTTATCTTGCCACTTGAAACTTCAAACTTAGCCTTAGAATGGTGGTGTCCCTACCAGGCTCCTTTCGCAGCCATGCTCTTAAAATGCGAACGTCTTCAGATAGCTGGCAGCCAGAAGGGGCTAGCCTGGAAAGCTGTTGCTCAGCCTCATCTGCCCATGGCACTGCTCGCACTGAGGCACAGAGACTGGGGCTGCTTGCTTGTCTTGCCACCTCAATCTTCAAACGTAGCCTGGGAAAGTTGGTGTCCCATGCAGGCTCCTTTCGCAGCCCTGCTCCGATAGTGCGAACGTCTGCAGATAGCTGGCAGCCAGAAGGGGCTAGCCTGGAAAGCTGTTGCTCAGCCTCATATGCCCATGGCACTGCTCGCACAGAGGCACAGAGACTGGGGCTGCTTGCTTGTCTTGCCACCTCACCTTCAAACGCATGCTGGGAATGTGGATTGTCCCTGCCAGGCTCCTTTCACAGCCACGCTCTTAAAATGAGAATGTCTGCAGATAGCTGTCAGCCAGAAGGGGCTAGCCTGGAAAGCTGTTGCTCAGCCTCATCTGCCCATGGCACTGTTCGCATAGAGGCCCAGAGACTGGGGCTTCTTGCTTATCTTGCCACTTGAAACTTCAAACGCATGTGGGGAATGTGGATTGTCCCTGCCAGGCTCCTTTACCAGCCCTGCTCCGAAAGTGCAAACGTCTGCAGATAGCTGGCAGCCAGAAGGGGCTAGCCTGGAAAGCTGTTGCTCAGCCTCATCTGTCCATGGCATTGCTTGCACAGAGGCACAGAGAATGGGGCTGCTTGCTTGTCTTGCCACCTCAAACTTCAAACGTAAACTGGGAAAGTTGGTGTCCCAGCCAGGCTCCTTTCGCAGACCTGCTCCGAAACTGCGAACGTCTGCAGATAGCTGATAGCCAGAAGGGGCTAGCCTGGAAAGCTGTTGCTCAGCCTCATCTGCTCAAGGCACTGCTCGCACAGAGGCACAGAGACTGGGGCTGCTTGCTTGTCTTGCCCCCTCAAACTTCAAACGTAGCCTGGGAAAGTTGGTGTCCCAGCCAGGCTCCTTTCGCAGCCCTGCTCCGAAAGTGCGAACGTCTGCATTTAGCTGGCAGCCAGAAGGGGCTAGCCTGGAAAGCTGTTGCTCAGCCTCATCTGCCCATGGCACTGCTCGCACAGAGGCACAGAGAATGGGGCTGCTTGCTTGTCTTGCCACTTGAAACTTCAAACGCATGTGGGGAATGTGGATTGTCCCTGCCAGGCTCCTTTCACAGCCATGCTCTTAAAATGAGAATGTCTGTAGATAGCTGTCAGGCAGAAGGGGCTAGCCTGGAAAGCTGTTGCTCAGCCTCATCTGCCCATGGCACTGCTCGCACAGAGGCACAGAGACTGGCACTGCTTGCTTGTCTTGCCACCTCAAACTTCAAAAGTAGCATGGGAAAGTTTGTGTCCAAGCCAGGCTCCTTTCGCAGTCCTGCTCCGAAAGTGCGAACGTCTGCAGATAGCTGGCAGCCAGAAGGGGCTAGCCTGGAAAGCTGTTGCTCAGCCTCATCTGCTCATGGCACTGCTCACACAGAGACTGGGGCTGCTTGCTTGTCTTGCCACCTCAAACTTCAAATGTAGCATGGGAAAGTTTGCGTCCCAGCCAGGCTCCTTTAGCAGCCCTGCTTCGAAAGTGCGAACTTCTGCAGATAGCTGGCAGCCAGAAGGGGCTAGCCTGGAAAGCTGTTGCTCAGCCTCATCTGCTCATGGCACTGCTCGCACAGAGGCACAGAGACTGGGGTGATTGCTTGTCTTGCCACCCCAATCTTCACTTATAGCCTGGGAAAGTTGTTGTCCCAGCCAGGCTCGTTTCGCAGCCCTGCTCTTGAAATGCGAACGTCTGCAGATAGCTGGCAGCCAGAAGGGGCTAGCCTGGAAAGCTGTTGCTCAGCCTCATCTGTCCATGGCATTGCTTGCACAGAGGCACAGAGAATGGGGCTGCTTGCTTGTCTTGCCACCTCAAACTTCAAACGTAAACTGGGAAAGTTGGTGTCCCAGCCATGCTCCTTTCGCAGACCTGCTCCGAAAGTGCGAACGTCTGCAGATAGCTGGCAGGCAGAAGGGTCTAGCCTGGAAAGCTGTTGCTCAGCCTCATCTGCCCATGGCTCTGCTCGCACAGAGGCACAGAGAATGGGGCTGCTTGCTTATGTTGCCACTTGAAACTTCAAACGCATGTGGGGAATGTGGATTGTCCCTGCCAGGCTCCTTTCACAGCCATGCTCTTAAAATGAGAATGTCTGTAGATAGCTGGCAGCCAGAAGGGGCTAGCCTGGAAAGCTGTTGCTCAGCCTCATCTGCCCATGGCACTGCTCGCACAGAGGCACAGAGACTGGGACTGCTTGCTTGTCTTGCCACCTCAAACTTCAAATGTAGCCTGGGAAAGTTTGTGTCCCAGCCAGGCTCCATTCGCAGTCCTGCTCCGAAAGTGCGAACGTCTGCAGATAGCAGGCAGCCAGAAGGTGCTAGCGTGGAAAGCTGTTGCTCAGCCTCATCTGCCCATGGCAGTGCTCGCACAGAGGCCCAGAGACTGGGGCTGCTTGCTTATCTTGCCACCTCAAACTTCAAACGTAGCCTTAGAATGGTGGTGTCCCTGCCAGGCTCGTTTCGCAGCCATGCTCTTAAAATGCGAACGTCTGCAGATAGCTGGCAGCCAGAAGGGGCTAGCCTGGAAAGCTGTTGCTCAGCCTCATCTGCCCATGGCACTGCTCGCACAGAGGCACAGAGACTGGGGCTGCTTGCTTGTCTTGCCACCTCAATCTTCAAACGTAGCCAGGGAAAGCTGGTGTCCCAGGCAGGCTCCTTCCGCAGCCCTGCTCAGAAAGTGCGAACGTCTGCAGATAGCTGGTAGCCAGAAGGGGCTAGCCTGGAAAGCTGTTGCTCAGCCTCATCTGCCCATGGCACTGTTCGCATAGAGGCACAGAGACTGGGGCTTCTTGCTTATCTTGCCACTTGAAACTTCAAACGCATGTGGGGAATGTGGGTTGTCCCTGCCAGGCTCCTTTACAAGCCCTGCTCCGAAAGTGCGAACGTCTGCAGATAGCTGATAGCCAGAAGGGGCTAGCCTGGAAA
This sequence comes from Opisthocomus hoazin, assembly GCF_030867145.1. NCBI lineage: Eukaryota > Metazoa > Chordata > Aves > Opisthocomiformes > Opisthocomidae > Opisthocomus > Opisthocomus hoazin. Next base: position 9,982,759 of record NC_134429.1, read on the forward strand.
GCTGTTGCTTAGCCTCATCTGCTCATGGCACTGCTCGCACAGAGGCACAGAGACTGGGGCTGCTTGCTTGTCTTGCCACCTCAAACTACAAACGTAGCCTGGGAAAGTTGGTGTCCCAGCCAGGCTCCTTTCGCAGCCCTGCTCCGAAAGTGCGAATGTCTGCAGATAGCTGGCAGCCAGAAGGGGCTAGCCTGGAAAGCTGTTGCTCAGCCTCATCTGCCCATGGCACTGCTCGCACAGAGGCACAGAGACTGGGGCTGCTTGCTTGTCTTGCCACTTGAAACTTCAAACGCATGCTGGGAATGTGGATTGTCCCAGCCAGGCTCCTTTCGCAGCCCTGCTCCGAAAGTGCGAATGTCTGCAGATAGCTGGCAGCCAGAAGGGGCTAGCCTGGAAAGCTGTTGCTCAGCCTCATCTGCTCATGGCACTGCTCACACAGAGACTGGGGCTGCTTGCTTGTCTTGCTACCTCAAACTTCAAACGTAGCCTGGAAATGGTGGTGTCCCAGCCAGGCTCCTTTACAAGCCCTGCTCTTAAAACGCAAACGTCTGCAGGTAGCTGACAGCCACAAGGGGCTAGCCTGGAAAGCTGTTGCTCAGCCTTATCTGCTCATGGCACTGCTCGCACAGAGGCACAGAGACTGGGGCTGCTTGCTTGTCTTGCCACCTCAAACTTCAAATATAGCCTGGGAAAGTTGGTGTCCCTGCTAGGCTCGTTTCGCAGCCCTGCTCTTGAAATGCGAACGTCTGCAGATAGCTGGCAGCCAGAAGGGGCTAGCCTGGAAAGCTGTTGCTCAGCCTCATCTGTCCATGGCATTGATTGCACAGAGGCACAGAGAATGGGGCTGCTTGCTTGTCTTGCCACCTCAAAATTCAAACGTAAAGTGGGAAAGTTGGTGTCCCAGCCATGCTCCTTTCGCAGCCCTGCTCCGAAAGTGCGAACGTCTGCAGATAGCTGATAGCCAGAAGTGGCTAGCCTGGAAAGCTGTTGCTCAGCCTCATCTGCTCAAGGCACTGCTCGCACAGAGGCACAGAGACTGGGGCTGCTTGCTTGTCTTGCCACCTCAAACTTCAAACGTAGCCTGGGAAAGCTGGTGTCCCATGCAGGCTCCTTTCGCAGCCTTGCTCCGAAAGTGCGAATGTCTGCAGATAGCTGGCAGCCAGAAGGGGCTAGCCTGGAAAGCTGTTGCTCAGCCTCATCTGCCCATGGCAGTGCTCGCACAGAGGCACAGAGACTGGGGCTGCTTGCTTATCTTGCCACTTGAAACTTCAAACTTAGCCTTAGAATGGTGGTGTCCCTACCAGGCTCCTTTCGCAGCCATGCTCTTAAAATGCGAACGTCTTCAGATAGCTGGCAGCCAGAAGGGGCTAGCCTGGAAAGCTGTTGCTCAGCCTCATCTGCCCATGGCACTGCTCGCACTGAGGCACAGAGACTGGGGCTGCTTGCTTGTCTTGCCACCTCAATCTTCAAACGTAGCCTGGGAAAGTTGGTGTCCCATGCAGGCTCCTTTCGCAGCCCTGCTCCGATAGTGCGAACGTCTGCAGATAGCTGGTAGCCAAAAGGGGCTAGATTGGAAAGCTGTTGCTCAGCCTCATCTGCCCATGGCACTGTTCGCATAGAGGCACAGAGACTGGGGCTTCTTGCTTATCTTGCCACTTGAAACTTCAAACGTAGCCTGGGAAAGCTGGTGTCCCATGCAGGCTCCTTTCGCAGCCCTGCTCCGAAAGTGCGAACGTCTGCAGATAGCTGGCAGCCAGAAGGGGCTAGCCTGGAAAGCTGTTGCTCAGCCTCATCTGCCCATGGCACTGTTCGCATAGAGGCACAGAGAATGGGGCTTCTTGCTTATCTTGCCACTTGAAACTTCAAACGCATGTGGGGAATGTGGGTTGTCCCTGCCAGGCTCCTTTCGCAGCCCTGCTCCGAAAGTGCGAACGTCTGCAGATAGCTGTCAGGCAGAAGGGGCTAGCCTGGAAAGCTGTTGCTCAGCCTCATATGCCCATGGCACTGCTCGCACAGAGGCACAGAGACTGGGGCTGCTTGCTTGTCTTGCCACCTCACCTTCAAACGCATGCTGGGAATGTGGATTGTCCCTGCCAGGCTCCTTTCACAGCCACGCTCTTAAAATGAGAATGTCTGCAGATAGCTGTCAGCCAGAAGGGGCTAGCCTGGAAAGCTGTTGCTCAGCCTCATCTGCCCATGGCACTGTTCGCATAGAGGCCCAGAGACTGGGGCTTCTTGCTTATCTTGCCACTTGAAACTTCAAACGCATGTGGGGAATGTGGATTGTCCCTGCCAGGCTCCTTTACCAGCCCTGCTCCGAAAGTGCAAACGTCTGCAGATAGCTGGCAGCCAGAAGGGGCTAGCCTGGAAAGCTGTTGCTCAGCCTCATCTGTCCATGGCATTGCTTGCACAGAGGCACAGAGAATGGGGCTGCTTGCTTGTCTTGCCACCTGAAACTTCAAACGTAAACTGGGAAAGTTGGTGTCCCAGCCAGGCTCCTTTCGCAGCCCTGCTCCGAAAGTGCGAACGTCTGCAGATAGCTGATAGCCAGAAGGGGCTAGCCTGGAAAGCTGTTGCTCAGCCTCATCTGCTCAAGGCACTGCTCGCACAGAGGCACAGAGACTGGGGCTGCTTGCTTGTCTTGCCCCCTCAAACTTCAAACGTAGCCTGGGAAAGTTGGTGTCCCAGCCAGGCTCCTTTCGCAGCCCTGCTCCGAAAGTGCGAACGTCTGGAGATAGCTGGCAGCCAGAAGGGGCTAGCCTGGAAAGCTGTTGCTCAGCCTCATCTGCCCATGGCACTGCTCGCACAGAGGCACAGAGAATGGGGCTGCTTGCTTGTCTTGCCACTTGAAACTTCAAACGCATGTGGGGAATGTGGATTGTCCCTGCCAGGCTCCTTTCACAGCCATGCTCTTAAAATGAGAATGTCTGTAGATAGCTGTCAGGCAGAAGGGGCTAGCCTGGAAAGCTGTTGCTCAGCCTCATCTGCCCATGGCACTGCTCGCACAGAGGCACAGAGACTGGCACTGCTTGCTTGTCTTGCCACCTCAAACTTCAAAAGTAGCATGGGAAAGTTTGTGTCCAAGCCAGGCTCCTTTCGCAGTCCTGCTCCGAAAGTGCGAACGTCTGCAGATAGCTGGCAGCCAGAAGGGGCTAGCCTGGAAAGCTGTTGCTCAGCCTCATCTGCTCATGGCACTGCTCACACAGAGACTGGGGCTGCTTGCTTGTCTTGCCACCTCAAACTTCAAATGTAGCATGGGAAAGTTTGCGTCCCAGCCAGGCTCCTTTAGCAGCCCTGCTTCGAAAGTGCGAACTTCTGCAGATAGCTGGCAGCCAGAAGGGGCTAGCCTGGAAAGCTGTTGCTCAGCCTCATCTGCTCATGGCACTGCTCGCACAGAGGCACAGAGACTGGGGTGATTGCTTGTCTTGCCACCCCAATCTTGACTTATAGCCTGGGAAAGTTGTTGTCCCAGCCAGGCTCGTTTCGCAGCCCTGCTCTTGAAATGCGAACGTCTGCAGATAGCTGGTAGCCAGAAGGGGCTAGCCTGGAAAGCTGTTGCTCAGCCTCATCTGCCCATGGCACTGCTCGCACAGAGGCACAGAGAATGGGGCTGCTTGCTTGTCTTGCCACTTGAAACTTCAAACGCATGCTGGGAATGTGGATTGTCCCTGCCAGGCTCCTTTCACAGCCATGCTCTTAAAATGAGAATGTCTGCAGATAGCTGGCAGCCAGAAGGGGCTAGCCTGGAAAGCTGTTGCTCAGCCTCATCTGCCCATGGCACTGCTCGCACAGAGGCACAGAGACTGGGGCTGCTTGCTTGTCTTGCCACTTGAAACTTCAAACGCATGTGGGGAATGTGGATTGTCCCAGCCAGGCTCCTTTCTCAGCCCTGCTCCGAAAGTGCGAACGTCTGCAGATAGCTGACAGCCACAAGGGGCTAGCCTGGAAAGCTGTTGCTCAGCCTTATCTGCTCATGGCACTGCTCGCACAGAGGCACAGAGACTGGGGCTGCTTGCTTGTCTTGCCACCTCAAACTTGAAATATAGCCTGGGAAAGTTGGTGTCCCTGCTAGGCTCGTTTCGCAGCCCTGCTCTTGAAATGCGAACGTCTGCAGATAGCTGGCAGCCAGAAGGGGCTAGCCTGGAAAGCTGTTGCTCAGCCTCATCTGTCCATGGCATTGCTTGCACAGAGGCACAGAGAATGGGGCTGCTTGCTTGTCTTGCCACCTCAAACTTCAAACGTAAACTGGGAAAGTTGGTGTCCCAGCCAGGCTCGTTTCGCAGCCCTGCTCCGAAAGTGCAAACGTCTGCAGATAGCTGGCAGCCAGAAGGGCCTAGCCTGGAAAGCTGTTGCTCAGCCTCATCTGCTCATGGCACTGCTCACACAGAGACTGGGGCTGATTGCTTGTCTTGCCACCCCAATCTTCAAATATAGCCTGGGAAAGTTGGTGTCCCTGCTAGGATCGTTTCGCAGCCCTGCTCTTGAAATGCGAACGTCTGCAGATAGCTGGCAGCCAGAAGGGGCTAGCCTGGAAAGCTGTTGCTCAGCCTCATCTGCCCATGGCACTGCTCGCACAGAGGCCCAGAAACTGGGGCTGCTTGCTTGTCTTGTCACTTGAAACTTCAAACACATGCTGGGAATGTGGATTGTCCCTGCCAGGCTCCTTTCACAGCCATGCTCTTAAAATGAGAATGTCTGCAGATAGCTGTCAGCCAGAAGGGGCTAGCCTGGAAAGCTGTTGCTCAGTCTCATCTGCCCATGGCACTGATCGCACAGAGGCACAGAGACTGGGACTGCTTGCTTGTCTTGCCACCTCAAACTTCAAATGTAGCATGGGAAATTTTGTGTCCCAGCCAGGCTCCTTTCGCAGTCCTGCTCCTAAAGTGCAAACGTCTGCAGATAGCTGGCAGCCAGAAGGGGCTAGCCTGGAAAGCAGTTGCTCAGCCTCATCTGCTCATGGCACTGTTCACACAGAGACTGGGGCTGCTTGCTTGTCTTGCCACCTCAAACTTCAAATGTAGCATGGGAAAGTTTGTGTCCCAGCCAGGCTCCTTTCGCAGCCCTGCTCCGAAAGTGCGAACGTCTGCAGATAGCTGTCAGCCAGAAGAGGCTAGCCTGGAAAGCTGTTGCTCAGCCTCATCTGCCCATGGCACTACTCGCACAGAGGCACAGAGACTGGGGCTGCTTGCTTGTCTTGCCACCTCACCTTCAAACGCATGCTGGGAATGTGGATTGTCCCTGCCAGGCTCCTTTCACAGCCACGCTCTTAAAATGAGAATGTCTGCAGATACCTGTCAGCCAGAAGGGGCTAGCCTGGAAAGCTGTTGCTCAGCCTCATCTGCCCATGGCACTGTTCGCATAGAGGCCCAGAGACTGGGGCTTCTTGCTTATCTTGCCACTTGAAACTTCAAACGCATCCTGGGAATGTGGATTGTCCCTGCCAGGCTCCTTTACCAGCCCTGCTCCGAAAGTGCAAACGTCTGCAGATAGCTGGCAGCCAGAAGGGGCTAGCCTGGAAAGCTGTTGCTCAGCCTCATCTGTCCATGGCATTGCTTGCACAGAGGCACAGAGAATGGGGCTGCTTGCTTGTCTTGCCACCTCAAACTTCAAACGTAAACTGGGAAAGTTGGTGTCCCAGCCAGGCTCCTTTCGCAGACCTGCTCTAAAAGTGCAAACGTCTGCAGATAGCTGATAGCCAGAAGGGGCTAGCCTGGAAAGCTGTTGCTCAGCCTCATCTGCTCAAGGCACTGCTCGCACAGAGGCACAGAGACTGGGGCTGCTTGCTTGTCTTGCCCCCTCAAACTTCAAACGTAGCCTGGGAAAGTTGGTGTCCCAGCCAGGCTCCTTTCGCAGCCCTGCTCCGAAAGTGCGAACGTCTGCAGATAGCTGGCAGCCAGAAGGGGCTAGCCTGGAAAGCTGTTGCTCAGCCTCATCTGCCCATGGCACTGCTCGCACAGAGGCACAGAGAATGGGGCTGCTTGCTTATCTTGCCACTTGAAACTTCAAACGCATGTGGGGAATATGGATTGTCCCTGCCAGGCTAGTTTCACAGCCATGCTCTTAAAATGAGAATGTCTGTAGATAGCTGTCAGGCAGAAGGGGCTAGCCTGGAAAGCTGTTGCTCAGCCTCATCTGCCCATGGCACTGCTCGCACAGAGGCACAGAGACTGGCACTGCTTGCTTGTCTTGCCACCTCAAACTTCAAAAGTAGCATGGGAAAGTTTGTGTCCAAGCCAGGCTCCTTTCGCAGCCCTGCTCCGAAAGTGCGAACGTCTGCAGATAGCTGGCAGCCAGAAGGGGCTAGCCTGGAAAGCTGTTGCTCAGCCTCATCTGCCCATGGCACTGTTCGCATAGAGGCACAGAGAATGGGGCTTCTTGCTTATCTTGCCACTTGAAACTTCAAACGCATGGGGGAATGTGGGTTGTCCCTGCCAGGCTCCTTTCGCAGCCCTGCTCCGAAAGTGCGAACGTCTACAGATAGCTGGCAGCCAGAAGGGGCTAGCCTGGAAAGCTGTTGCTCAGCCTCATCTGCCCATGGCACTGCTCGCACAGAGGCACAGAGAATGGGGCTGCTTGCTTGTCTTGCCTCTTGAAACTTCAAACGCATGCTGGGAATGTGGATTGTCCCTGCCAGGCTCCTTTCACAGCCATGCTCTTAAAATGAGAATGTCTGCAGATAGCTGTCAGCCAGAAGGGGCTAGCCTGGAAAGCTGTTGCTCAGCCTCATCTGCCCATGGCAGTGCTCGCACAGAGGCACAGAGACTGGGACTGCTTGCTTGTCTTGCCACCTCAAACTTCAAACATAGCCTGGGAATGGTGGTGTCCCTGCCAGGCTCCTTTCCCAGCCCTGCTCCGAAAGTGCAAACGTCTGCAGATAGCAGGCAGCCAGAAGGTGCTAGCGTGGAAAGCTGTTGCTCAGCCTCATCTGCCCATGGCAGTGCTCGCACAGAGGCCCAGAGACTGGGGCTGCTTGCTTATCTTGCCACTTGAAACTTCAAATTTAGCCTTAGAATGGTGGTGTCCCTGCCAGGCTCCTTTCGCAGCCATGCTCTTAAAATGCGAACGTCTGCAGATAGCTGGCAGCCAGAAGGGGCTAGCCTGGAAAGCTGTTGCTCAGCCTCATCTGTCCATGGCATTGCTTGCACAGAGGCACAGAGACTGGGGCTGCTTGCTTGTCTTGCCACCTCAAACTTCAAACGTAGCCTTGGAAAGTTGGTGTCCCAGCCAGGCTCCTTTCGCAGCCCTGCTCCGAAAGTGCGAACGTCTGCAGATAGCTGATAGCCAGAAGGGGCTAGCCTGGAAAGCTGTTGCTCAGCCTCATCTGCTCATGGCACTGCTCGCACAGAGGCACAGAGACTGGGGCTGCTCGCTTGTCTTGCCCCCTCAAACTTCAAAAGTATCCTGGGAAAGTTGGTGTCCCAGCCAGGCTCCTTTCGCAGTCCTGCTCCGAAAGTGCGAACGTCTGCAGATAGCTGGCAGCCAGAAGGGGCTAGCCTGGAAAGCTGTTGCTCAGCCTCATCTGCCCATGGCACTGCTCGCACAGAGGCACAGAGACTGAGGCTGCTTGCTTGTCTTGCCACTTGAAACTTCAAACGCATGCTGGGAATGTGGATTGTCCCAGCCAGGCTCCTTTCGCAGCCCTGCTCCGAAAGTGCGAATGTCTGCAGATAGCTGTCAGCAAGAAGGGGCTAGCCTGGAAAGCTGTTGCTCAGCCTCATCTGCTCATGGCACTGCTCACACAGAGACTGGGGCTGCTTGCTTGTCTTGCCACCTCAAACTTCAAACGTAGCCTGGGAATGGTGGTGTCCCAGCCAGGCACCTTTACCAGCCCTGCTCTTAAAACGCAAACGTCTGCAGGTAGCTGACAGCCACAAGGGGCTAGCCTGGAAAGCTGTTTCTCAGCCTCATCTGCTCATGGCGCTGCTCACACAGAGACTGGGGCTGCTTGCTTGTCCTGCCACCTCAAACTTCAAATATAGCCTGGGAAAGTTGGTGTCCCTGCTAGGCTCGTTTCGCAGCCCTGCTCTTGAAATGCGAACGTCTGCAGATAGCTGGCAGCCAGAAGGGGCTAGCCTGGAAAGCTGTTGCTCAGCCTCATCTGCTCATGGCACTGTTCGCATAGAGGCACAGAGAATGGGGCTGCTTGCTTGTCTTGCCACCTCACCTTCAAACGCATGCTGGGAATGTGAATTGTCCCTGCCAGGCTCCTTTCACAGCCATGCTCTTAAAATGAGAATGTCTGCAGATAGCTGTCAGCCAGAAGGGGCTAGCCTGGAAAGCTGTTGCTCAGCCTCATCTGCCCATGGCACTGCTCGCACAGAGGCACAGAGAATGGGGCTGCTTGCTTGTCTTGCCACCTCAGACTTCAAACGTAGCCTGGGAATGGTGGTGTCCCAGCCAGGCTCCTTTCCCAGCCCTGCTCCGAAAGTGCAAACGTCTGCAGATAGCAGGCAGCCAGAAGGTGCTAGCTTGGAAAGCTGTTGCTCAGCCTCATCTGCCCATGGCAGTGCTCGCACAGAGGCCCAGAGAGTGGGGCTGCTTGCTTATCTTGCCACTTGAAACTTCAAACGTAGCCTTAGAATGGTGGTGTCCCTGCCAGGCTAATTTCACAGCCATGCTCTTAAAATGCGAACGTCTGCAGATAGCTGGCAGCCAGAAGGGGCTAGCCTGGAAAGCTGTTGCTCAGCCTCATCTGTCCATGGCATTGCTTGCACAGAGGCACAGAGAATGGGGCTGCTTGCTTGTCTTGCCACCTCAAACTTCAAACGTAGCCTGGGAAAGTTGGTGTCCCAGCCAGGCTCCTTTCTCAGCCCTGCTCCGAAAGTGCGAACGTCTGCAGACAGCTGGCAGCCAGAAGAGGCTAGCCTGGAAAGCTGTTGCTCAGCCTCATCTGCTCATGGCACTGCTCGCACAGAGGCACAGAGACTGGGGCTGCTTGCTTGTCTTGCCCCCTCAAACTTCAAACGTATCCTGGGAAAGCTGGTGTCCCAGCCAGGCTCCTTTCGCAGCCCTGCTCCGAAAGTGCGAACATCTGCAGATAGCTGGCAGCCAGAAGGGGCTAGCCTGGAAAGCTGTTGCTCAGCCGCATCTGCCCATGGCACTGCTCGCACAGAGGCACAGAAACTGGGGCTGCTTGCTTATCTTGTCACTTGAAACTTCAAACGCATCCTGGGAATGTGAATTGTCCCTGCCAGGCTCCTTTAAGAGCCATGCTCTTAAAATGAGAATGTCTGCAGATAGCTGTCAGCCAGAAGGGGCTAGCCTGGAAAGCTGTTGCTCAGCCTCATCTGCCCATGGCACTGCTCGCACAGAGGCACAGAGACTGGGACTGCTTGCTTGTCTTGCCACCTCAAACTTCAAACGTAGCCTGGGAATGGTGGTGTCCCTGCCAGGTTCCTTTCCCAGCCCTGCTCCAAAAGTGCAAACGTCTGCAGATAGCAGGCAGCCAGAAGGTGCTAGCGTGGAAAGCTGTTGCTCAGCCTCATCTGCCCATGGCAGTGCTCGCACAGAGGCCCAGAGACTGGGGCTGCTTGCTTATCTTGCCACTTGAAACTTCAAACGCATGCTGGGAATGTGGATTGTCCCAGCCAGGCTCCTTTACCAGCCCTGCTCCGAAAGTGCGAATGTCTGCAGATAGCTGGCAGGGAGAAGGATCTAGCCTGGAAAGCTGTTGCTCAGCCTCATCTGCCCATGGCTCTTCTCGCACAGAGGCACAGAGAATGGGGCTGCTTGCTTATCTTGCCACTTGAAACTTCAAACGCATGTGGGGAATGTGGATTGTCCCTGCCAGGCTCCTTTCACAGCCATGCTCTTAAAATGAGAATGTCTGTAGATAGCTGTCAGGCAGAAGGGGCTAGCCTGGAAAGCTGTTGCTCAGCCTCATCTGCCCATGGCACTGCTCGCACAGAGGCACAGAGACTGGGACTGCTTGCTTGTCTTGCCACCTCAAACTTCAAATGTAGCCTGGGAAAGTTTGTGTCCCAGCCAGGCTCGTTTCGCAGTCCTGCTCCGAAAGTGCGAACGTCTGCAGATAGCTGGCAGCCAGAAGGTGCTAGCGTGGAAAGCTGTTGCTCAGCCTCATCTGCCCATGGCAGTGCTCGCACAGAGGCCCAGAGACTGGGGCTGCTTGCTTGTCTTGCCACCTCAATCTTCAAACGTAGCCAGGGAAAGCTTGTGTCCCAGGCAGGCTCCTTCCGCAGCCCTGCTCAGAAAGTGCGAACGTCTGCAGATAGCTGGTAGCCAGAAGGGGCTAGCCTGGAAAGCTGTTGCTCAGCCTCATCTTCCCATGGCACTGTTCGCATAGAGGCACAGAGACTGGGGCTTCTTGCTTATCTTGCCACTTGAAACTTCAAACGCATGTGGGGAATGTGGGTTGTCCCTGCCAGGCTCCTTTAAAAGCCCTGCTCCGAAAGTGCGAACGTCTGCAGATAGCTGATAGCCAGAAGGGGCTAGCCTGGAAAGCTGTTGCTCAGCCTCATCTGCTCATGGCACTGCTCGCACAGAGGCACAGAGACTGGGACTGCTTGCTTGTCTTGCCACCTCAAACTACAAACGTAGCCTGGGAAAGTTGGTGTCCCAGCCAGGCTCCTTTCGCAGCCCTGCTCCGAAAGTGCGAATGTCTGCAGATAGCTGTCAGCCAGAAGGGGCTAGCCTGGAAAGCTGTTGCTCAGCCTCATCTGCCCATGGCACTGCTCGCACAGAGGCACAGAGACTGGTACTGCTTGCTTGTCTTGCCACTTGAAACTTCAAACGCATGCTGGGAATGTGGATTGTCCCTGCCAGGCTCCTTTCGCAGCCCTGCTCCGAAAGTGCGAACGTCTGCAGATAGCTGGCAGCCAGAAGGGGCTAGCCTGGAAAGCTGTTGCTCAGTCTCATCTGCTCATGGCACTGCTCACACAGAGACTGGGGCTGCTTGCTTGTCTTGCCACCTCAAACTTCAAACGTAGCCTGGAAATGGTGGTGTCCCAGCCAGGCTCCTTTACAAGCCCTGCTCTTAAAACGCAAACGTCTGCAGGTAGCTGACAGCCACAAGGGGCTAGCCTGGAAAGCTGTTGCTCAGCCTTATCTGCTCATGGCACTGCTCGCACAGAGGCACAGAGACTGGGGCTGCTTGCTTGTCTTGCCACCTCAAACTTCAAATATAGCCTGGGAAAGTTGGTGTCCCTGCTAGGCTCGTTTCGCAGCCCTGCTCTTGAAACGCAAACGTCTGCAGGTAGCTGGCAGCCAGAAGGGGCTAGCCTGGAAAGCTGTTGCTCAGCCTCATCTGTCCATGGCATTGCTTGCACAGAGGCACAGAGAATGGGGCTGCTTGCTTGTCTTGCGACCTCAAACTTCAAATGTAAACTGGGAAAGTTGGTGTCCCAGCCAGGCTCCTTTCGCAGACCTGCTCCGAAAGTGCGAACGTCTGCAGATAGCTGGCAGCCAGAAGGGGCTAGCCTGGAAAGCTGTTGCTCAGCCTCATCTGCTCAAGGCACTGCTCGCACAGAGGCACAGAGACTGGGGCTGCTTGCTTGTCTTGCCCCCTCAAACTTCAAACGTAAACTGGGAAAGTTGGTGTCCCAGCCAGGCTCGTTTCGCAGCCCTGCTCCGAAAGTGCGAACGTCTGCAGATAGCTGGCAGCCAGAAGGGCCTAGCCTGGAAAGCTGTTGCTCAGCCTCATCTGCTCATGGCACTGCTCACACAGAGACTGGGGCTGATTGCTTGTCTTGCCACCCCAATCTTCAAATATAGCCTGGGAAAGTTGGTGTCCTTGCTCGGATCGTTTCGAAGCCCTGCTCTTGAAATGCGAACGTCTGCAGATAGATGGCAGCCAGAAGGGGCTAGCCTGGAAAGCTGTTGCTCAGCCTCATCTGCCCATGGCACTGCGCGCACAGAGGCCCAGAAACTGGGGCTGCTTGCTTGTCTTGTCACTTGAAACTTCAAACACATGCTGGGAATGTGGATTGTCCCTGCCAGGCTCCTTTAACAGCCATGCTCTTAAAATGAGAATGTCTGCAGATAGCTGTCAGCTAGAAGGGGCTAGCCTGGAAAGCTGTTGCTCAGTCTCATCTGCCCATGGCACTGATCGCACAGAGGCACAGAGACTGGGACTGCTTGCTTGTCTTGCCACCTCAAACTTCAAATGTAGCATGGGAAATTTTGTGTCCCAGCCAGGCTCCTTTCGCAGTCCTGCTCCGAAAGTGCGAACTTCTGCAGATAGCTGGCAGCCAGAAGGGGCTAGAATGGAAAGCTGTTGCTCAGCCTCATCTGCTCATGGCACTGCTCACACAGAGGCACAGAGACTGGGTGATTGCTTGTCTTGCCACCCCAATCTTCACTTATAGCCTGGGAAAGTTGTTGTCCCAGCCAGGCTCGTTTCACAGCCCTGCTCTTGAAATGCTAACGTCTGCAGATAGCTGGCCGCCAGAAGGGGCTAGCCTGGAAAGCTGTTGCTCAGCCTCATCTGCCCATGGCACTGTTCGCATAGAGGCACAGAGAATGGGGCTTCTTGCTTATCTTGCCACTTGAAACTTCAAACGCATGGGGGAATGTGGATTGTCCCTGCCAGGCTCCTTTGGCAGCCCTGCTCCGAAAGTGCGAACGTCTACAGATAGCTGGCAGCCAGAAGGGGCTAGCCTGGAAAGCTGTTGCTCAGCCTCATCTGCCCATGGCACTGCTCGCACAGAGGCACAGAGAATGGGGCTGCTTGCTTGTCTTGCCTCTTGAAACTTCAAACGCATGCTGGGAATGTGGATTGTCCCTGCCAGGCTCCTTTCACAGCCATGCTCTTAAAATGACAATGTCTGCAGATAGCTGTCAGCCAGAAGGGGCTAGCCTGGAAAGCTGTTGCTCAGCCTCATCTGCTCATGGCACTGCTCACACAGAGACTGGGGCTGCTTGCTTGTCTTGCCACCTCAAACTTCAAACGTAGCCTGGGAATGGTGGTGTCCCAGCCAGGCACCTTTACCAGCCCTGCTCTTAAAACGCAAACGTCTGCAGGTAGCTGACAGCCACAAGGGGCTAGCCTGGAAAGCTGTTGCTCAGCCTCATCTGCTCATGGCGCTGCTCACACAGAGACTGGGGCTGCTTGCTTGTCCTGCCACCTCAAACTTCAGATATAGCCTGGGAAAGTTGGTGTCCCTGCTAGGCTCGTTTCGCAGCCCTGCTCTTGAAATGCGAACGTCTGCAGATAGCTGGCAGCCAGAAGGGGCTAGCCTGGAAAGCTGTTGCTCAGCCTCATCTGCCCATGGCACTGTTCGCATAGAGGCACAGAGAATGGGGCTGCTTGCTTGTCTTGCCACCTCACCTTCAAACGCATGCTGGGAATGTGGATTGTCCCTGCCAGGCTCCTTTCACAGCCATGCTCTTAAAATGAGAATGTCTGCAGATAGCTGTCAGCCAGAAGGGGCTAGCCTGGAAAGCTGTTGCTCAGCCTCATCTGCCCATGGCACTGCTCGCACAGAGGCACAGAGACTGGGACTGCTTGCTTGTCTTGCCACCTCAAACTTCAAACGTAGCCTGGGAATGGTGGTGTCCCTGCCAGGCTCCTTTCCCAGCCCTGCTCCGAAAGTGCAAACGTCTGCAGATAGCAGGCAGCCAGAAGGTGCTAGCTTGGAAAGCTGTTGCTCAGCCTCATCTGCCCATGGCAGTGCTCGCACAGAGGCCCAGAGAGTGGGGCTGCTTGCTTATCTTGCCACTTGAAACTTCAAACGTAGCCTTAGAATGGTGGTGTCCCTGCCAGGCTAATTTCACAGCCATGCTCTTAAAATGCGAACGTCTGCAGATAGGTGGCAGCCAGAAGGGGCTAGCCTGGAAAGCTGTTGCTCAGCCTCATCTGTCCATGGCATTGCTTGCACAGAGGCACAGAGAATGGGGCTGCTTGCTTGTCTTGCCACCTCAAACTTCAAACGTAGCCTGGGAAAGTTGGTGTCCCAGCCAGGCTCCTTTCGCCGCCCTGCTCCGAAAGTGCGAACGTCTGCAGATAGCTGGCAGCCAGAAGAGGCTAGCCTGGAAAGCTGTTGCTCAGCCTCATCTGCTCATGGCACTGCTCGCACAGAGGCACAGAGACTGAGGCTGCTTGCTTGTCTTGCCACTTGAAACTTCAAACGCATGCTGGGAATGTGGATTGTCCCAGCCAGGCTCCTTTCGCAGCCCTCCTTTGAAAGTGCGAATGTCTGCAGATAGCTGGCAGCCAGAAGGGGCTAGCCTGGAAAGCTGTTGCTCAGCCTCATCTGCTCATGGCACTGCTCACACAGAGACTGGGGCTGCTTGCTTGTCTTGCCACCTCAAACTTCAAACGTAGCCTGGGAAAGGTGGTGTCCCAGCCAGGCTCCTTTACCAGCCCTGCTCTTAAAAAGCAAACGTCTGCAGGTAGATGACAGCCACAAGGGGCTAGCCTGGAAAGCTGTTGCTCAGCCTCATCTGCTCATGGCACTGCTCACACAGAGACTGGGGCTGCTTGCTTGTCTTGCCACCTCAAACTTCAAACGTAGCCTGGGAATGGTGGTGTCCCAGCCAGGCTCCTTTACCAGCCCTGCTCTTAAAACGCAAACGTCTGCAGGTAGCTGACAGCCACAAGGGGCTAGCCTGGAAAGCTGTTGCTCAGCCTCATCTGCTCATGGCACTGCTCGCACAGAGGCACAGAGACTGGGGTGATTGCTTGTCTTGCCACCCCAATCTTCACTTATAGCCTGGGAAAGTTGTTGTCCCAGCCAGGCTCGTTTCGCAGCCCTGCTCTTGAAATGCTAACGTCTGCAGATAGCTGGCAGGCAGAAGGGGCTAGCCTGGAAAGCTGTTGCTCAGCCTCATCTGCCCATGGCACTGTTCGCATAGAGGCACAGAGACTGGGGCTTCTTGCTTATCTTGCCACTTGAAACTTCAAACGCATGTGGGGAATGTGGGTTGTCCCTGCCAGGCTCCTTTACCAGCCCTGCTCCGAAAGTGCGAACGTCTGCAGATAGCTGGCAGCCAGAAGGGGCTAGCCTGGAAAGCTGTTGCTCAGCCTCATCTGTCCATGGCATTGCTTGCACAGAGGCACAGAGAATGGGGCTGCTTGCTTGTCTTGCCACCTCAAACTTCAAACGTAAACTGGGAAAGTTGGTGTCCCAGCCAGGCTCCTTTCGCAGACCTGCTCCGAAAGTGCGAACGTCTGCAGATAGCTGATAGCCAGAAGAAGCTAGCCTGGAAAGCTGTTGCTCAGCCTCATCTGGTCATGGCACTGCTCGCACAGAGGCACAGAGACTGGGGCTGCTTGCTTGTCTGGCCACCTCAAACTTCAAACGTAGCCTGGGAAAGTTGGTGTCGCAGCCAGGCTGCTTTCGCAGCCCTGCTCCGAAAGTGTGAACGTCTGCAGATAGCTGGCAGCCAGAAGGGGCTAGCCTGGAAAGCTGTTGCTCAGCCTCATCTGCCCCTGGCACTGCTCGCACAGAAGCACAGAGAATGGGGCTGCTTGCTTATCTTGCCACTTGAAACTTCAAACGCATGTGGGGAATGTGGATTGTCCCTTCCAGGCTCCTTTCACAGCCATGCTCTTAAAATGAGAATGTCTGTAGATAGCTGTCAGGCAGAAGGGGCTAGCCTGGAAAGCTGTTGCTCAGCCTCATCTGCCCATGGCACTGCTCGCACAGAGGCACAGAGACTGGGACTGCTTGCTTGTCTTGCCACCTCAAACTTCAAATGTAGCATGGGAAAGTTTGTGTCCCAGCCAGGCTCCTTTCGCAGTCCTGCTCCGAAAGTGCGAACGTCTGCAGATAGCTGGCAGCCAGAAGGGGCTAGCCTGGAAAGCTGTTGCTCAGCCTCATCTGCTCATGGCACTGCTCACACAGAGACTGGGGCTGCTTGATTGTCTTGCCACTTGAAAATTCAAACGTAGCCTTAGAATGGTGGTGTCCCAGCCAGGCTCCTTTCGCAGCCCTGCTCCGAAAGTGCGAATGTCTGCAGATAGCTGGCAGCCAGAAGGGGCTAGCCTGGAAAGCTGTTGCTCAGCCTCATCTGCTCATGGCACTGCTCACACAGAGACTGGGGCTGCTTGCTTGTCCTGCCACCTCAAACTTCAAACGTAGCCTGGGAATGGTGGTGTCCCATCCAGGCTCCTTTACCAGCCCTGCTCCGAAAGTGCGAACATCTGCAGATAGCTGGCAGCCAGAAGGGGCTAGCCTGGAAAGCTGTTGCTCAGCCTCATCTGTCCATGGCATTGCTTCCACAGAGGCACAGAGAATGGGGCTGCTTGCTTATCTTGCCACTTGAAACTTGAAACGCATGTGGGGAATGTGGATTGTCCCTTCCATTCTCCTTTCGCAGCCATGCTCTTAAAATGAGAAAGTCTGTAGATAGCTGTCAGGCAGAAGGGGCTAGCGTGGAAAGCTGTTGTTCAGCCTCATCTGCCCATGGCACTGCTCGCACAGAGGCACAGAGTGGGACTGCTTGCTTGTCTTGCCACCTCAAACTTCAAATGTAGCATGGGAAAGTTTGTGTCCCAGCCAGGCTCCTTTCGCTGTCCTGCTCCGAAAGTGCGAACGTCTGCAGATAGCTGGCAGTCAGAAGGGGCTAGCCTGGAAAGCTGTTGCTCAGCCTCATCTGCTCATGGCACTGCTCACACAGAGACTGGGGCTGCTTGCTTGTCTTGCCACTTGAAAATTCAAACGTAGCCTTAGAATGGTGGTGTCCCTGCCAGGCTCCTTTCGCAGCCATGCTCTTAAAATGCGAACGTCTGCAGATAGCTGGCAGCCAGAAGGGGCTAGCCTGGAAAGCTGTTGCTCAGCCTCATCTGCTCATGGCACTGCTCACACAGAGACTGGGGCTGCTTGCTTGTCTTGCCACCTCAAACTTCAAATGTAGCATGGGAAAGTTTGTGTCCCAGCCAGGCTCCTTTCGCAGCCCTGCTCCGAAAGTGCGAACTTCTGCAGATAGCTGGCAGCCAGAAGGGGCTAGAATGGAAAGCTGTTGCTCAGCCTCATCTGCTCATGGCACTGCTCGCACAGAGGCACAGAGACTGGGGTGATTGCTTGTCTTGCCACCCCAATCTTCACTTATAGCCTGGGAAAGTTGTTGTCCCAGCCAGGCTCGTTTCGCAGCCCTGCTCTTGAAATGCTAACGTCTGCAGATAGCTGGCAGGCAGAAGGGGCTAGCCTGGAAAGCTGTTGCTCAGCCTCATCTGCCCATGGCACTGTTCGCATAGAGGCACAGAGAATGGGGCTTCTTGCTTATCTTGCCACTTGAAACTTCAAACGCATGTGGGGAATGTGGGTTGTCCCTGCCAGGCTCCTTTCGCAGCCCTGCTCCGAAAGTGCGAACATCTGCAGATAGCTGGCAGCCAGAAGGGGCTAGCCTGGAAAGCTGTTGCTCAGCCTCATCTGCTCATGGCACTGCTCGCACAGAGGCACAGAGAATGGGGCTGCTTGCTTGTCTTGCCACCTCACCTTCAAACGCATGCTGGGAATGTGGATTGTCCCTGCCAGGGTCCTTACACAGCCATGCTCTTAAAATGAGAATGTATGCAGATAGCTGTCAGCCAGAAGGGGCTAGCCTGGAAAGCTGTTGCTCAGCCTCATCTGCCCATGGCAGTGCTCGCACAAGGGCCCAGAGACTGGGGCTGCTTGCTTATCTTGCCACTTGAAACTTCAAACGTAGCCTGGGAATGGTGGTGTCCGTGCCAGGCTCCTTTCCCAGCCCTGCTCAGAAAGTGCAAACGTCTGCAGATAGCAGGCAGTCAGAAGGTGCTAGCGTGGAAAGCTGTTTCTCAGCCTCATCTGCCCATGGCAGTGCTCGCACAAGGGCCCAGAGACTGGGGCTGCTTGCTTATCTTGCCACTTGAAACTTCAAATTTAGCCTTAGAATGGTGGTGTCCCTGCCAGGCTCCTTTCGCAGCCATGCTCTTAAAATGCGAACGTCTGCAGATAGCTGGCAGCCAGAAGGGGCTAGCCTGGAAAGCTGTTGCTCAGCCTCATCTGTCCATGGCATTGCTTGCACAGATGCACAGAGAATGGGGCTGCTTGCTTGTCTTGCCACCTCAAACTTCAAACGTAGCATGGGAAAGTTGGTGTCCCAGCCAGGCTCCTTTCGCAGCCCTGCTCCGAAAGTGCGAACGTCTGCAGATAGCTGGCAGCCAGAAGGGGCTAGCCTGGAAAGCTGTTGCTCAGCCTCATCTGCCCATGGCAGTGCTCGCACAGAGGCACAGAGACTGAGGCTTCTTGCTTATCTTGCCACTTGAAACTTCAAACGCATGTGGGGAATGTGGGTTGTCCCTGCCAGGCTCCTTTACAAGCCCTGCTCCGAAAGTGCGAATGTCTGCAGATAGCTGGCAGCCAGAAGGGGCTAGCCTGGAAAGCTGTTGCTCAGCCTCATCTGCTCATGGCACTGCTCACACAGAGACTGGGGCTGCTTGCTTGTCCTGCCACCTCAAACTTCAAACGTAGCCTGGGAATGAAGGTGTCCCAGCCAGGCTCCTTTACCAGCCCTGCTCCGAAAGTGCGAACATCTGCAGATAGCTGGCAGCCAGAAGGGGCTAGCCTGGAAAGCTGTTGCTCAGCCTCATCTGTTCATGGCATTGCTTCCACAGAGGCACAGAGAATGGGGCTGCTTGCTTATCTTGACACTTGAAACTTGAAACGCATGTGGGGAATGTGGATTGTCCCTTCCATTCTCCTTTCGCAGCCATGCTCTTAAAATGAGAATGTCTGTAGATAGCTGTCAGGCAGAAGGGGCTAGCGTGGAAAGCTGTTGCTCAGCCTCATCTGCCCATGGCACTGCTCGCACAGAGGCACAGAGTGGGACTGCTTGCTTGTCTTGCCACCTCAAACTTCAAATGTAGCATGGGAAAGTTTGTGTCCCAGCCAGGCTCCTTTACAAGCCCTGCTCCGAAAGTGCGAATGTCTGCAGATAGCTGGCAGCCAGAAGGGGCTAGCCTGGAAAGCTGTTGCTCAGCCTCATCTGCTCATGGCACTGCTCACACAGAGACTGGGGCTGCTTGCTTGTCTTGCCACTTGAAAATTCAAACGTAGCCTTAGAATGGTGGTGTCCCTGCCAGGCTCCTTTCGCAGCCATGCTCTTAAAATGCGAACGTCTGCAGATAGCTGGCAGCCAGAAGGGGCTAGCCTGGAAAGCTGTTGCTCAGCCTCATCTGCTCATGGCACTGCTCACACAGAGACTGGGGCTGCTTGCTTGTCTTGCCACCTCAAACTTCAAATGTAGCATGGGAAAGTTTGTGTCCCAGCCAGGCTCCTTTCGCAGCCCTGCTCCGAAAGTGCGAACTTCTGCAGATAGCTGGCAGCCAGAAGGGGCTAGCCTGGAAAGCTGTTGCTCAGCCTCATCTGCTCATGGCACTGCTCGCACAGAGGCACAGAGACTGGGGTGATTGCTTGTCTTGCCACCCCAATCTTCACTTATAGCCTGGGAAAGTTGTTGTCCCAGCCAGGCTCGTTTCGCAGCCCTGCTCTTGAAATGCTAACGTCTGCAGATAGCTGGCAGGCAGAAGGGGCTAGCCTGGAAAGCTGTTGCTCAGCCTCATCTGCCCATGGCACTGTTCGCATAGAGGCACAGAGAATGGGGCTTCTTGCTTATCTTGCCACTTGAAACTTCAAACGCATGTGGGGAATGTGGGTTGTCCCTGCCAGGCTCCTTTCGCAGCCCTGCTCCGAAAGTGCGAACATCTGCAGATAGCTGGCAGCCAGAAGGGGCTAGCCTGGAAAGCTGTTGCTCAGCCTCATCTGCTCATGGCACTGCTCGCACAGAGGCACAGAGAATGGGGCTGCTTGCTTGTCTTGCCACCTCACCTTCAAACGCATGTGGGGAATGTGGATTGTCCCTGCCAGGCTTCTTACACAGCCATGCTCTTAAAATGAGAATGTATGCAGATAGCTGTCAGCCAGAAGGGGCTAGCCTGGAAAGCTGTTGCTCAGCCTCATCTGCCCATGGCAGTGCTCGCACAAGGGCCCAGACACTGGGGCTGCTTGCTTATCTTGCCACTTGAAACTTCAAACGTAGCCTGGGAATGGTGGTGTCCGTGCCAGGCTCCTTTCCCAGCCCTGCTCAGAAAGTGCAAACGTCTGCAGATAGCAGGCAGTCAGAAGGTGCTAGCCTGGAAAGCTGTTGCTCAGCCTCATCTGCCCATGGCAGTGCTCGCACAAGGGCCCAGAGACTGGGGCTGCTTGCTTATCTTGCCACTTGAAACTTCAAATTTAGCCTTAGAATGGTGGTGTCCCTGCCAGGCTCCTTTCGCAGCCATGCTCTTAAAATGCGAACGTCTGCAGATAGCTGGCAGCCAGAAGGGGCTAGCCTGGAAAGCTGTTGCTCAGCCTCATCTGTCCATGGCATTGCTTGCACAGATGCACAGAGAATGGGGCTGCTTGCTTGTCTTGCCACCTCAAACTTCAAACGTAG
This sequence comes from Opisthocomus hoazin, assembly GCF_030867145.1. Taxonomy (NCBI): domain Eukaryota; kingdom Metazoa; phylum Chordata; class Aves; order Opisthocomiformes; family Opisthocomidae; genus Opisthocomus; species Opisthocomus hoazin. Next base: position 10,003,114 of record NC_134429.1, read on the forward strand.
CATGGGAAAGTTGGTGTCCCAGCCAGGCTCCTTTCGCAGCCCTGCTCCGAAAGTGCGAACGTCTGCAGATAGCTGGCAGCCAGAAGGGGCTAGCCTGGAAAGCTGTTGCTCAGCCTCATCTGCTCATGGCACTGCTCGCACAGAGGCCCAGAGACTGGGGCTGCTTGCTTGTCTTGCCACCTCAAACTTCAAACGTAGCCTGGGAAAGTTGGTGTCCCAGCCAGGCTCCTTTCGCAGCCCTGCTCCGAAAGTGCGAATGTCTGCAGATAGCTGGCAGCCAGAAGGGGCTAGCCTGGAAAGCTGTTGCTCAGCCTCATCTGCTCATGGCACTGCTCACACAGAGACTGGGGCTGCTTGCTTGTCCTGCCACCTCAAACTTCAAACGTAGCCTGGGAATGGTGGTGTCCCAGCCAGGCTCCTTTACCAGCCCTGCTCCGAAAGTGCGAACGTCTGCAGATAGCTGGCAGCCAGAAGGGGCTAGCCTGGAAAGCTGTTGCTCAGCCTCATCTGCCCATGGCACTGCTCGCACAGAGGCACAGAGAATGGGGCTGCTTGCTTATCTTGCCACTTGAAACTTCAAACGCATGTGGGGAATGTGGATTGTCCCTTCCAGGCTCCTTTCGCAGCCATGCTCTTAAAATGAGAATGTCTGTAGATAGCTGTCAGGCAGAAGGGTCTAGCCTGGAAAGTTGTTGCTCAGCCTCATCTGCCCATGGCACTGCTCGCACAGAGGCACAGAGACTGGGACTGCTTGCTTGTCTTGCCACCTCAAACTTCAAATGTAGCATGGGAAAGTTTGTGTCCCAGCCAGGCTCCTTTCGCAGTCCTGCTCCGAAAGTGCGAACGTCTGCAGATAGCTGGCAGCCAGAAGGGGCTAGCCTGGAAAGCTGTTGCTCAGCCTCATCTGCTCATGGCACTGCTCACACAGAGACTGGGGCTGCTTGCTTGTCTTGCCACTTGAAAATTCAAACGTAGCCTTAGAATGGTGGTGTCCCTGCCAGGCTCCTTTCGCAGCCATGCTCTTAAAATGCGAACGTCTGCAGATAGCTGGCAGCCAGAAGGGGCTAGCCTGGAAAGCTGTTGCTCAGCCTCATCTGCTCATGGCACTGCTCACACAGAGACTGGGGCTGCTTGCTTGTCTTGCCACCTCAAACTTCAAATGTAGCATGGGAAAGTTTGTGTCCCAGCCAGGCTCCTTTCGCAGCCCTGCTCCGAAAGTGCGAACTTCTGCAGATAGCTGGCAGCCAGAAGGGGCTAGCCTGGAAAGCTGTTGCTCAGCCTCATCTGCTCATGGCACTGCTCGCACAGAGGCACAGAGACTGGGGTGATTGCTTGTCTTGCCACCCCAATCTTCACTTATAGCCTGGGAAAGTTGTTGTCCCAGCCAGGCTCGTTTCGCAGCCCTGCTCTTGAAATGCTAACGTCTGCAGATAGCTGGCAGGCAGAAGGGGCTAGCCTGGAAAGCTGTTGCTCAGCCTCATCTGCCCATGGCACTGTTCGCATAGAGGCACAGAGAATGGGGCTTCTTGCTTATCTTGCCACTTGAAACTTCAAACGCATGTGGGGAATGTGGGTTGTCCCTGCCAGGCTCCTTTCGCAGCCCTGCTCCGAAAGTGCGAACATCTGCAGATAGCTGGCAGCCAGAAGGGGCTAGCCTGGAAAGCTGTTGCTCAGCCTCATCTGCTCATGGCACTGCTCGCACAGAGGCACAGAGAATGGGGCTGCTTGCTTGTCTTGCCACCTCACCTTCAAACGCATGTGGGGAATGTGGATTGTCCCATCCAGGCTTCTTACACAGCCATGCTCTTAAAATGAGAATGTATGCAGATAGCTGTCAGCCAGAAGGGGCTAGCCTGGAAAGCTGTTGCTCAGCCTCATCTGCCCATGGCAGTGCTCGCACAAGGGCCCAGACACTGGGGCTGCTTGCTTATCTTGCCACTTGAAACTTCAAACGTAGCCTGGGAATGGTGGTGTCCGTGCCAGGCTCCTTTCCCAGCCCTGCTCAGAAAGTGCAAACGTCTGCAGATAGCAGGCAGTCAGAAGGTGCTAGCCTGGAAAGCTGTTGCTCAGCCTCATCTGCCCATGGCAGTGCTCGCACAAGGGCCCAGAGACTGGGGCTGCTTGCTTATCTTGCCACTTGAAACTTCAAATTTAGCCTTAGAATGGTGGTGTCCCTGCCAGGCTCCTTTCGCAGCCATGCTCTTAAAATGCGAACGTCTGCAGATAGCTGGCAGCCAGAAGGGGCTAGCCTGGAAAGCTGTTGCTCAGCCTCATCTGTCCATGGCATTGCTTGCACAGATGCACAGAGAATGGGGCTGCTTGCTTGTCTTGCCACCTCAAACTTCAAACGTAAACTGGGAAAGTTGGTGTCCCAGCCAGGCTCCTTTCGCAGCCCTGCTCCGAAAGTGCGAACGTCTGCAGATAGCTGGCAGCCAGAAGGGGCTAGCCTGGAAAGCTGTTGCTCAGCCTCATCTGCTCATGGCACTGCTCGCACAGAGGCCCAGAGACTGGGGCTGCTTGCTTGTCTTGCCACCTCAAACTTCAAACGTAGCCTGGGAAAGTTGGTGTCCCAGCCAGGCTCCTTTCGCAGCCCTGCTCCGAAAGTGCGAATGTCTGCAGATAGCTGGCAGCCAGAAGGGGCTAGCCTGGAAAGCTGTTGCTCAGCCTCATCTGCTCATGGCACTGCTCACACAGAGACTGGGGCTGCTTGCTTGTCCTGCCACCTCAAACTTCAAACGTAGCCTGGGAATGGTGGTGTCCCAGCCAGGCTCCTTTACCAGCCCTGCTCCGAAAGTGCGAACGTCTGCAGATAGCTGGCAGCCAGAAGGGGCTAGCCTGGAAAGCTGTTGCTCAGCCTCATCTGCCCATGGCACTGCTCGCACAGAGGCACAGAGAATGGGGCTGCTTGCTTATCTTGCCACTTGAAACTTCAAACGCATGTGGGGAATGTGGATTGTCCCTTCCAGGCTCCTTTCGCAGCCATGCTCTTAAAATGAGAATGTCTGTAGATAGCTGTCAGGCAGAAGGGTCTAGCCTGGAAAGTTGTTGCTCAGCCTCATCTGCCCATGGCACTGCTCGCACAGAGGCACAGAGACTGGGACTGCTTGCTTGTCTTGCCACCTCAAACTTCAAATGTAGCATGGGAAAGTTTGTGTCCCAGCCAGGCTCCTTTCGCAGTCCTGCTCCGAAAGTGCGAACGTCTGCAGATAGCTGGCAGCCAGAAGGGGCTAGCCTGGAAAGCTGTTGCTCAGCCTCATCTGCTCATGGCACTGCTCACACAGAGACTGGGGCTGCTTGCTTGTCTTGCCACTTGAAAATTCAAACGTAGCCTTAGAATGGTGGTGTCCCTGCCAGGCTCCTTTCGCAGCCATGCTCTTAAAATGCGAACGTCTGCAGATAGCTGGCAGCCAGAAGGGGCTAGCCTGGAAAGCTGTTGCTCAGCCTCATCTGCTCATGGCACTGCTCACACAGAGACTGGGGCTGCTTGCTTGTCTTGCCACCTCAAACTTCAAATGTAGCATGGGAAAGTTTGTGTCCCAGCCAGGCTCCTTTCGCAGCCCTGCTCCGAAAGTGCGAACTTCTGCAGATAGCTGGCAGCCAGAAGGGGCTAGAATGGAAAGCTGTTGCTCAGCCTCATCTGCTCATGGCACTGCTCGCACAGAGGCACAGAGACTGGGGTGATTGCTTGTCTTGCCACCCCAATCTTCACTTATAGCCTGGGAAAGTTGTTGTCCCAGCCAGGCTCGTTTCGCAGCCCTGCTCTTGAAATGCTAACGTCTGCAGATAGCTGGCAGCCAGAAGGGGCTAGCCTGGAAAGCTGTTGCTCAGCCTCATCTGCCCATGGCACTGTTCGCATAGAGGCACAGAGAATGGGGCTTCTTGCTTATCTTGCCACTTGAAACTTCAAACGCATGTGGGGAATGTGGGTTGTCCCTGCCAGGCTCCTTTCGCAGCCCTGCTCCGAAAGTGCGAACGTCTGCAGATAGCTGGCAGCCAGAAGGGGCTAGCCTGGAAAGCTGTTGCTCAGCCTCATCTGCTCATGGCACTGCTCGCACAGAGGCACAGAGAATGGGGCTGCTTGCTTGTCTTGCCACTTGAAACTTCAAACGCATGCTGGGAATGTGGATTGTCCCTGCCAGGCTTCTTACACAGCCATGCTCTTAAAATGAGAATGTATGCAGATAGCTGTCAGCCAGAAGGGGCTAGCCTGGAAAGCTGTTGCTCAGCCTCATCTGCCCATGGTAGTGCTCGCACAAGGGCCAAGAGACTGGGGCTGCTTTCTTATCTTGCCACTTGAAACTTCAAACGCATGCTGGGAATGGTGGTGTCCCTGCCAGGCTCCTTTCCCAGCCCTGCTCAGAAAGTGCAAACGTCTGCAGATAGCTGGCAGCCAGAAGGGGCTAGCCTGGAAAGCTGTTGCTCAGCCTCATCTGTCCATGGCATTGCTTGCACAGAGGCACAGAGAATGGGGCTGCTTGCTTGTCTGGCCACCTCAAACTTCAAACGTAGCCTGGGAAAGTTGGTGTCGCAGCCAGGCTGCTTTCGCAGCCCTGCTCCGAAAGTGTGAACGTCTGCAGATAGCTGGCAGCCAGAAGGGGCTAGCCTGGAAAGCTGTTGCTCAGCCTCATCTGCCCCTGGCACTGCTCGCACAGAGGCACAGAGACTGGGGCTGCTTGCTTATCTTGCCACTTGAAACTTCAAACGCATGTGGGGAATGTGGATTGTCCCTTCCAGGCTCCTTTCACAGCCATGCTCTTAAAATGAGAATGTCTGCAGATAGCTGTCAGGCAGAAGGGGCTAGCCTGGAAAGCTGTTGCTCAGCCTCATCTGCCCATGGCACTGCTCGCACAGAGGCACAGAGACTGGGACTGCTTGCTTGTCTTGCCACCTCAAACTTCAAATGTAGCATGGGAAAGTTTGTGTCCCAGCCAGGCTCCTTTCGCAGTCCTGCTCCGAAAGTGCGAACGTCTGCAGATAGCTGGCAGCCAGAAGGGGCTAGCCTGGAAAGCTGTTGCTCAGCCTCATCTGCTCATGGCACTGCTCACACAGAGACTGGGGCTGCTTGATTGTCTTGCCACTTGAAAATTCAAACGTAGCCTTAGAATGGTGGTGTCCAAGCCAGGCTCCTTTCGCAGTCCTGCTCCGAAAGTGCGAACGTCTGCAGATAGCTGGCAGCCAGAAGGGGCTAGCCTGGAAAGCTGTTGCTCAGCCTCATCTGCCCATGGCACTGCTCGCACAGAGGCACAGAGACTGGGGCTGCTTGCTTGTCTTGCCACCTCAATCTTCAAACGTAGCCTGGGAAAGCTGGTGTCCCAGCCAGGCTCCTTTCGCAGCCCTGCTCTGAAAGTGCAACCGTCTGCAGATAGCTGGTAGCCAAAAGGGGCTAGATTGGAAAGCTGTTGCTTAGCCTCATCTGCCCATGGCACTGTTCGCATAGAGGCACAGAGACTGGGGCTTCTTGCTTATCTTGCACTTGAAACTTCAAACGCATGTGGGGAATGTGGGTTGTCCCTGCCAGGCTCCTTTACCAGCCCTGCTCCGAAAGTGCGAACGTCTGCAGATAGCTGGCAGCCAGAAGGGGCTAGCCTGGAAAGCTGTTGCTCAGCCTCATCTGTCCATGGCATTGCTTGCACAGAGGCACAGAGAATGGGGCTGCTTGCTTGTCTTGTCACCTCACCTTCAAACGCATGCTGGGAATGTGGATTGTCCCTGCCAGGCTCCTTACACAGCCATGCTCTTAAAATGAGAATGTATGCAGATAGCTGTCAGCCAGAAGGGGCTAGCCTGGAAAGCTGTTGCTCAGCCTCATCTGCCCATGGCAGTGCTCGCACAAGGGCCCAGAGACTGGGGCTGCTTGCTTATCTTGCCACTTGAAAGTTCAAACGTAGCCTTAGAATGGTGGTGTCCCTGCCAGGCTCCTTTCGCAGCCATGCTCTTAAAATGCGAACGTCTGCAGATAGCTGGCAGCCAGAAGGGGCTAGCCTGGAAAGCTGTTGCTCAGCCTCATCTGTCCATGGCATTGCTTGCACAGATGCACAGAGAATGGGGCTGCTTGCTTGTCTTGCCACCTCAAACTTCAAACGTAGCATGGGAAAGTTGGTGTCCCAGCCAGGCTCCTTTCGCAGCCCTGCTCCGAAAGTGTGAACGTCTGCAGATAGCTGGCAGCCAGAAGGGGCTAGCCTGGAAAGCTGTTGCTCAGCCTCATCTGCTCATGGCACTGCTCGCACAGAGGCACAGAGAATGGGACTGCTTGCTTGTCTTGCCACCTCAAACTTCAAATGTAGCATGGGAAAGTTTGTGTCCCAGCCAGGCTCCTTTCGCAGCCCTGCTCCGAAAGTGCGAACATCTGCAGATAGCTGGCAGCCAGAAGGGGCTAGCCTGGAAAGCTGTTGCTCAGCCTCATCTGCCCATGGCAGTGCTCGCACAGAGGCACAGAGACTGAGGCTTCTTGCTTATCTTGCCACTTGAAACTTCAAACGCATGTGGGGAATATGGGTTTTCCCTGCCAGGCTCCTTTACAAGCCCTGCTCCGAAAGTGCGAATGTCTGCAGATAGCTGGCAGCCAGAAGGGGCTAGCCTGGAAAGCTGTTGCTCAGCCTCATCTGTCCATGGCATTTCTTGCACAGAGGCACAGAGAATGGGGCTGCTTGCTTGTCTTGCCACCTCAAACTTCAAACGTAAACTGGGAAAGTTGGTGTCCCAGCCAGGCTCCTTTCGCAGCTCTGCTCCGAAAGTGCCAACGTCTGCAGATAGCTGATAGACAGAAGGGGCTAGCCTGGAAAGCTGTTGCTCAGCCTCATCTCCTCATGGCACTGCTCGCACAGAGGCCCAGAGACTGGGGCTGCTTGCTTGTCTTGCCCCCTCAAACCTCAAACGTAGCCTGGGAAAGTTGGTGTCCCAGCCAGGCTCCTTTCGCAGCCCTGCTCCGAAAGTGCGAATGTCTGCAGATAGCTGGCAGCCAGAAGGGGCTAGCCTGGAAAGCTGTTGCTCAGCCTCATCTGCTCATGGCACTGCTCACACAGAGACTGGGGCTGCTTGCTTGTCCTGCCACCTCAAACTTCAAACGTAGCCTGGGAATGGTGGTGTCCCAGCCAGGCTCCTTTACCAGCCCTGCTCCGAAAGTGCGAACGTCTGCAGATAGCTGGCAGCCAGAAGGGGCTAGCCTGGAAAGCTGTTGCTCAGCCTCATCTGCCCATGGCACTGCTCGCACAGAGGCACAGAGAATGGGGCTGCTTGCTTATCTTGCCACTTGAAACTTCAAACGCATGTGGGGAATGTGGATTGTCCCTTCCAGGCTCCTTTCGCAGCCATGCTCTTAAAATGAGAATGTCTGTAGATAGCTGTCAGGCAGAAGGGGCTAGCCTGGAAAGTTGTTGCTCAGCCTCATCTGCCCATGGCACTGCTCGCACAGAGGCACAGAGACTGGGACTGCTTGCTTGTCTTGCCACCTCAAACTTCAAATGTAGCATGGGAAAGTTTGTGTCCCAGCCAGTCTCCTTTCGCAGTCCTGCTCCGAAAGTGCGAACGTCTGCAGATAGCTGGCAGCCTGAAGGGGCTAGCCTGGAAAGCTGTTGCTCAGCCTCATCTGCTCATGGCACTGCTCACACAGAGACTGGGGCTGCTTGCTTGTCTTGCCACTTGAAAATTCAAACGTAGCCTTAGAATGGTGGTGTCCCTGCCAGGCTCCTTTCGCAGCCATGCTCTTAAAATGCGAACGTCTGCAGATAGCTGGCAGCCAGAAGGGGCTAGCCTGGAAAGCTGTTGCTCAGCCTCATCTGCTCATGGCACTGCTCACACAGAGACTGGGACTGCTTGCTTGTCTTGCCACCTCAAACTTCAAATGTAGCATGGGAAAGTTTGTGTCCCAGCCAGGCTCCTTTCGCAGCCCTGCTCCGAAAGTGCGAACTTCTGCAGATAGCTGGCAGCCAGAAGGGGCTAGAATGGAAAGCTGTTGCTCAGCCTCATCTGCTCATGGCACTGCTCGCACAGAGGCACAGAGACTGGGGTGATTGCTTGTCTTGCCACCCCAATCTTCACTTATAGCCTGGGAAAGTTGTTGTCCCAGCCAGGCTCGTTTCGCAGCCCTGCTCTTGAAATGCTAACGTCTGCAGATAGCTGGCAGGCAGAAGGGGCTAGCCTGGAAAGCTGTTGCTCAGCCTCATCTGCCCATGGCACTGTTCGCATAGAGGCACAGAGAATGGGGCTTCTTGCTTATCTTGCCACTTGAAACTTCAAACGCATGTGGGGAATGTGGGTTGTCCCTGCCAGGCTCCTTTCGCAGCCCTGCTCCGAAAGTGCGAACATCTGCAGATAGCTGACAGCCAGAAGGGGCTAGCCTGGAAAGCTGTTGCTCAGCCTCATCTGCTCATGGCACTGCTCGCACAAAGGCACAGAGAATGGGGCTGCTTGCTTGTCTTGCCACCTCACCTTCAAACGCATGCTGGGAATGTGGATTGTCCCTGCCAGGCTTCTTACACAGCCATGCTCTTAAAATGAGAATGTATGCAGATAGCTGTCAGCCAGAAGGGGCTAGCCTGGAAAGCTGTTGCTCAGCCTCATCTGGCCATGGCAGTGCTCGCACAAGGGCCAAGAGACTGGGGCTGCTTGCTTATCTTGCCACTTGAAACTTCAAACGTAGCCTGGGAATGGTGGTGTCCCTGCCAGGCTCCTTTCCCAGCCCTGCTCAGAAAGTGCAAACGTCTGCAGATAGCAGGCAGTCAGAAGGTGCTAGCGTGGAAAGATGTTGCTCAGCCTCATCTGCCCATGGCAGTGCTCGCACAAGGGCCCAGAGACTGGGGCTGCTTGCTTATCTTGCCACTTGAAACTTCAAATTTAGCCTTAGAATGGTGGTGTCCCTGCCAGGCTCCTTTCGCAGCCATGCTCTTAAAATGCGAACGTCTGCAGATAGCTGGCAGCCAGAAGGGGCTAGCCTGGAAAGCTGTTGCTCAGCCTCATCTGTCCATGGCATTGCTTGCACAGAGGCACAGAGAATGGGGCTGCTTGCTTGTCTTGCCACCTCAAACTTCAAACGTAGCATGGGAAAGTTGGTGTCCCAGCCAGGCTCCTTTCACAGCCCTGCTCCGAAAGTGCGAACGTCTGCAGATAGCGGATAGCCAGAAGGGGCTAGCCTGGAAAGCTGTTGCTCAGCCTCATCTGCTCATGGCACTGCTCGCACAGAGGCACAGAGACTGGGGCTGCTTGCTTGTCTTGCCCCCTCAAACTTCAAAAGTATCCTGGGAAAGTTGGTGTCCCAACCAGGCTCCTTTCGCAGCCCTGCTCCGAAAGTGCGAACATCTGCAGATAGCTGGCAGCCAGAAGGGGCTAGCCTGGAAAGCTGTTGCTCAGCCTCATCTGACCATGGCACTGCTCGCACAGAGGCACAGAGACTGAGTCTTCTTGCTTGTCTTGCTACTTGAAACTTCAAACGCATGCTGGGAATGTGGATTGTCCCAGCCAGGCTCCTTTCGCAGCCCTGCTCCGAAAGTGCGAATGTCTGCAGATAGCTGGCAGCCAGAAGGGGCTAGCCTGGAAAGCTGTTGCTCAGCCTCATCTGCTCATGGCACTGCTCACACAGAGACTGGGGCTGCTTGCTTGTCTTGCCACCTCAAACTTCAAACGTAGCCTGGGAATGGTGGTGTCCCAGCCAGGCTCCTTTACCAGCCCTGCTCTTAAAACGCAAACGTCTGCAGGTAGCTGACAGCCACAAGGGGCTAGCCTGGAAAGCTGTTGCTCAGCCTCATCTGCTCATGGCACTGCTCACACAGAGACTGGGGCTGCTTGCTTGTCCTGCCACCTCAAACTTCAAATATAGCCTGGGAAAGTTGGTGTCCCTGCTAGGCTCCTTTCGCAGCCCTGCTCTTGAAATGCGAACGTCTGCAGATAGCTGGCAGCCAGAAGGGGCTAGCCTGGAAAGCTGTTGCTCAGCCTCATCTGCCCATGGCACTGTTCGCATAGAGGCACAGAGACTGGGGCTTCTTTCTTATCTTGCCACTTGAAACTTCAAACGCATGTGGGGAATGTGGGTTGTCCCTACCAGGCTCCTTTACCAGCCCTGCTCCGAAAGTGCGAACGTCTGCAGATAGCTGGCAGCCAGAAGGGGCTAGCCTAAAAAGCTGTTTCTCAGCCTCATCTGTCCATGGCATTGCTTGCACAGAGGCACAGAGAATGGGGCTGCTTGCTTGTCTTGCCACCTCAAACTTCAAACGTAAACTGGGAAAGTTGGTGTCCCAGCCAGGCTGCTTTCGCAGCCCTGCTCCGAAAGTGCGAACGTCTGCAGATAGCTGGCAGCCAGAAGGGGCTAGCCTGGAAAGCTGTTGCTCAGCCTCATCTGCCCCTGGCACTGCTCGCACAGAGGCACAGAGACTGGGGCTGCTTGCTTATCTTGCCACTTGAAACTTCAAACGCATGTGGGGAATGTGGATTGTCCCTGCCAGGCTCCTTTCACAGCCATGCTCTTAAAATGAGAATGTCTGTAGATAGCTGTCAGGCAGAAGGGGCTAGCCTGGAAAGCTGTTGCTCAGCCTCATCTGCCCATGGCACTGCTCGCACAGAGGTATAGAGACAGGGACTGCTTGCTTGTCTTGCCACCTCAAACTTCAAATGTAGCATGGGAAAGTTTGTGTCCCAGCCAGGCTCCTTTCGCAGTTCTGCTCCGAAAGTGAGAACGTCTGCAGATAGCTGGCAGCCAGAAGGGGCTAGCCTGGAAAGCTGTTGCTCAGCCTCATCTGCTCATGGCACTGCTCACACAGAGACTGGGGCTGATTGCTTGTCTTGCCACCCCAATCTTCAAATATAGCCTGGGAAAGTTGGTGTCCCTGCTAGGCTCGTTTCGCAGCCCTGCTCTTGAAATGCGAACGTCTGCAGATAGCAGGCAGCCAGAAGGTGCTAGCGTGGAAAGCTGTTGCTCAGCCTCATCTGCCCATGGCAGTGCTCGCACAGAGGCACAGAGACTGGGGCTGCTTGCTTGTCTTGCCACCTCAATCTTCAAACGTAGCCTGGGAAAGCTGGTGTCCCAGGCAGGCTCCTTTCGCAGCCCTGCTCCGAAAGTGAGAACGTCTGCAGATAGCTGGTAGCCAAAAGGGGCTAGCCTGGAAAGCTGTTGCTCAGCCTCATCTGCCCATGGCACTGTTCGCATAGAGGCACAGAGAATGGGGCTTCTTGCTTATCTTGCCACTTGAAACTTCAAACGCATGTGGGGAATGTGGGTTGTCCCTGCCAGGCTCCTTTACAAGCCCTGCTCCGAAAGTGCGAACGTCTGCAGATAGCTGGCAGCCAGAAGGGGCTAGCCTGGAAAGCTGTTGCTCAGCCTCATCTGTCCATGGCATTGCTTGCACAGAGGCACAGAGAATGGGGCTGCTTGCTTGTCTTGCCACCTCAAACTTCAAACGTAAACTGGGAAAGTTGGTGTCCCAGCCAGGCTCCTTTCGCAGCCCTGCTCCGAAAGTGCGAACGTCTGCAGATAGCTGATAGCCAGAAGGGGCTAGCCTGGAAAGCTGTTGCTCAGCCTCATCTGCCCATGGCACTGTTCGCATGGAGGCACAGAGAATGGGGCTTCTTGCTTATCTTGCCACTTGAAACTTCAAACGCATGTGGGGAATGTGGGTTGTCCCTGGCAGGCTCCTTTCGCAGCCCTGCTCCGAAAGTGCAAACGTCTGCAGATAGCTGGCAGCCAGAAGGGGCTAGCCTGGAAAGCTGTTGCTCAGCCTCATCTGTCCATGGCATTGCTTGCACAGAGGCACAGAGAATGGGACTGCTTGCTTATCTTGCCACTTGAAACTTCAAACGCATGTGGGGAATGTGGATTGTCCCTTCCAGGCTACTTTCACAGCCATGCTCTTAAAATGAGAATGTCTGTAGATAGCTGTCAGGCAGAAGGGGCTAGCCTGGAAAGCTGTTGCTCAGCCTCATCTGCCCATGGCACTGCTCGCACAGAGGCACAGAGACTGGGACTGCTTGCTTGTCTTGCCACCTCAAACTTGAAATGTAGCATGGGAAAGTTAGTGTCCCAGCCAGGCTCCTTTCGCAGTCCTGCTCCGAAAGTGCGAACGTCTGCAGATAGCTGGCAGCCAGAAGGGGCTAGCCTGGAAAGCTGTTGCTCAGCCTCATCTGCTCATGGCACTGCTCACACAGAGACTGGGGCTGCTTGCTTGTCTTGCCACTTGAAAATTCAAACGTAGTCTTAGAATGGAGGTGTCCCTGCCAGGCTCCTTTCGCAGCCATGCTCTTAAAATGCGAACGTCTGCAGATAGCTGGCAGCCAGAAGGGGCTAGCCTGGAAAGCTGTTGCTCAGCCTCATCTGCTCATGGCACTGCTCACACAGAGACTGGGGCTGCTTGCTTGTCTTGCCACCTCAAACTTCAAATGTAGCATGGGAATGTTTGTGTCCCAGCCAGGCTCCTTTCGCAGCCCTGCTCCGAAAGTGCGAACGTCTGCAGATAGCTGGCAGCCAGAAGGGGCTAGAATGGAAAGCTGTTGCTCAGCCTCATCTGCTCATGGCACTGCTCGCACACAGGCACAGAGACTGGGGCTGATTAATTGTCTTGCCACCCCAATCTTCACTTATAGCCTGGGAAAGTTGTTGTCCCAGCCAGGCTCGTTTCGCAGCCCTGCTCTTGAAATGCGAACGTCTGCAGATAGCTGGCAGCCAGAAGGGGCTAGCCTGGAAAGCTGTTGCTCAGCCTCATCTGCCCATGGCACTGCTCGCATAGAGGCACAGAGAATGGGGCTTCTTGCTTATCTTGCCACTTGAAACTTCAAACGCATGTGGGGAATGTGGGTTGTCCCAGGCAGGCTCCTTTCGCAGCCCTGCTCCGAAAGTGCGAACGTCTGCAGATAGCTGGCAGCCAGAAGGGGCTAGCCTGGAAAGCAGTTTCTCAGCCTCATCTGCCCATGGCACTGCTCGCACAGAGGCACAGAGAATGAGGCTGCTTGCTTTTTTTGCCACTTGAAACTTCAAACGCATGCTGGGAATGTGGATTGTCCCTGCCAGGCTCCTTTCACAGCCATGCTCTTAAAATGAGAATGTCTGCAGATAGCTGTCAGCCAGAAGGGGCTAGCGTGGAAAGCTGTTGCTCAGCCTCATCTGCCCATGGCACTGCTCGCACAGAGGTATAGAGACTGGGACTGCTTGCTTGTCTTGCCACCTCAAACTTCAAATGTAGCATGGGAAAGTTTGTGTCCCGGCCAGGCTCCTTTCGCAGCCCTGCTCCGAAAGTGAGAACGTCTGCAGATAGCTGGCAGCCAGAAGGGGCTAGCCTGGAAAGCTGTTGCTCAGCCTCATCTGCTCATGGCACTGCTCACACAGAGACTGGGGCTGATTGCTTGTCTTGCCACCCCAATCTTCAAATATAGCCTGGGAAAGTTGGTGTCCCTGCTAGGCTCGTTTCGCAGCCCTGCTCTTGAAATGCGAACGTCTGCAGATAGCAGGCAGCCAGAAGGTGCTAGCGTGGAAAGCTGTTGCTCAGCCTCATCTGCCCATGGCAGTGCTCGCACAGAGGCACAGAGACTGGGGCTGCTTGCTTGTCTTGCCACCTCAATCTTCAAACGTAGCCTGGGAAAGCTGGTGTCCCAGGCAGGCTCCTTTCGCAGCCCTGCTCCGAAAGTGAGAACGTCTGCAGATAGCTGGTAGCCAAAAGGGGCTAGCCTGGAAAGCTGTTGCTCAGCCTCATCTGCCCATGGCACTGTTCGCATAGAGGCACAGAGAATGGGGCTTCTTGCTTATCTTGCCACTTGAAACTTCAAACGCATGTGGGGAATGTGGGTTGTCCCTGCCAGGCTCCTTTACAAGCCCTGCTCCGAAAGTGCGAACGTCTGCAGATAGCTGGCAGCCAGAAGGGGCTAGCCTGGAAAGCTGTTGCTCAGCCTCATCTGTCCATGGCATTGCTTGCACAGAGGCACAGAGAATGGGGCTGCTTGCTTGTCTTGCCACCTCAAACTTCAAACGTAAACTGGGAAAGTTGGTGTCCCAGCCAGGCTCCTTTCGCAGCCCTGCTCCGAAAGTGCGAACGTCTGCAGATAGCTGATAGCCAGAAGGGGCTAGCCTGGAAAGCTGTTGCTCAGCCTCATCTGCCCATGGCACTGTTCGCATGGAGGCACAGAGAATGGGGCTTCTTGCTTATCTTGCCACTTGAAACTTCAAACGCATGTGGGGAATGTGGGTTGTCCCTGGCAGGCTCCTTTCGCAGCCCTGCTCAGAAAGTGCAAACGTCTGCAGATAGCTGGCAGCCAGAAGGGGCTAGCCTGGAAAGCTGTTGCTCAGCCTCATCTGTCCATGGCATTGCTTGCACAGAGGCACAGAGAATGGGGCTGCTTGCTTGTCTTGCCCCCTCAAACTTCAAACGTAGCCTGGGAATGGTGGAGTCCCAGCCAGGCTCCTTTACCAGCCCTGCTCCGAAAGTGCGAACGTCTGCAGATAGCTGGCAGCCAGAAGGGGCTAGCCTGGAAAGCTGTTGCTCAGCCTCATCTGTCCATGGCATTGCTTGCACAGAGGCACAGAGAATGGGACTGCTTGCTTATCTTGCCACTTGAAACTTCAAACGCATGTGGGGAATGTGGATTGTCCCTTCCAGGCTACTTTCACAGCCATGCTCTTAAAATGAGAATGTCTGTAGATAGCTGTCAGGCAGAAGGGGCTAGCCTGGAAAGCTGTTGCTCAGCCTCATCTGCCCATGGCACTGCTCGCACAGAGGCACAGAGACTGGGACTGCTTGCTTGTCTTGCCACCTCAAACTTGAAATGTAGCATGGGAAAGTTTGTGTCCCAGCCAGGCTCCTTTCGCAGTCCTGCTCCGAAAGTGCGAACGTCTGCAGATAGCTGGCAGCCAGAAGGGGCTAGCCTGGAAAGCTGTTGCTCAGCCTCATCTGCTCATGGCACTGCTCACACAGAGACTGGGGCTGCTTGCTTGTCTTGCCACTTGAAAATTCAAACGTAGACTTAGAATGGAGGTGTCCCTGCCAGGCTCCTTTCGCAGCCATGCTCTTAAAATGCGAACGTCTGCAGATAGCTGGCAGCCAGAAGGGGCTAGCCTGGAAAGCTGTTGCTCAGCCTCATCTGCTCATGGCACTGCTCACACAGAGACTGGGGCTGCTTGCTTGTCTTGCCACCTCAAACTTCAAATGTAGCATGGGAATGTTTGTGTCCCAGCCAGGCTCCTTTCGCAGCCCTGCTCCGAAAGTGCGAACGTCTGCAGATAGCTGGCAGCCAGAAGGGGCTAGAATGGAAAGCTGTTGCTCAGCCTCATCTGCTCATGGCACTGCTCGCACACAGGCACAGAGACTGGGGCTGATTAATTGTCTTGCCACCCCAATCTTCACTTATAGCCTGGGAAAGTTGTTGTCCCAGCCAGGCTCGTTTCGCAGCCCTGCTCTTGAAATGCGAACGTCTGCAGATAGCTGGCAGCCAGAAGGGGCTAGCCTGGAAAGCTGTTGCTCAGCCTCATCTGTCCATGGCATTGCTTGCACAGAGGCACAGAGAATGGGGCTGCTTGCTTGTCTTGCCCCCTCAAACTTCAAACGTAGCCTGGGAATGGTGGAGTCCCAGCCAGGCTCCTTTACCAGCCCTGCTCCGAAAGTGCGAACGTCTGCAGATAGCTGGCAGCCAGAAGGGGCTAGCCTGGAAAGCTGTTGCTCAGCCTCATCTGTCCATGGCATTGCTTGCACAGAGGCACAGAGAATGGGACTGCTTGCTTATCTTGCCACTTGAAACTTCAAACGCATGTGGGGAATGTGGATTGTCCCTTCCAGGCTACTTTCACAGCCATGCTCTTAAAATGAGAATGTCTGTAGATAGCTGTCAGGCAGAAGGGGCTAGCCTGGAAAGCTGTTGCTCAGCCTCATCTGCCCATGGCACTGCTCGCACAGAGGCACAGAGACTGGGACTGCTTGCTTGTCTTGCCACCTCAAACTTGAAATGTAGCATGGGAAAGTTAGTGTCCCAGCCAGGCTCCTTTCGCAGTCCTGCTCCGAAAGTGCGAACGTCTGCAGATAGCTGGCAGCCAGAAGGGGCTAGCCTGGAAAGCTGTTGCTCAGCCTCATCTGCTCATGGCACTGCTCACACAGAGACTGGGGCTGCTTGCTTGTCTTGCCACTTGAAAATTCAAACGTAGACTTAGAATGGAGGTGTCCCTGCCAGGCTCCTTTCGCAGCCATGCTCTTAAAATGCGAACGTCTGCAGATAGCTGGCAGCCAGAAGGGGCTAGCCTGGAAAGCTGTTGCTCAGCCTCATCTGCTCATGGCACTGCTCACACAGAGACTGGGGCTGCTTGCTTGTCTTGCCACCTCAAACTTCAAATGTAGCATGGGAATGTTTGTGTCCCAGCCAGGCTCCTTTCGCAGCCCTGCTCCGAAAGTGCGAACGTCTGCAGATAGCTGGCAGCCAGAAGGGGCTAGAATGGAAAGCTGTTGCTCAGCCTCATCTGCTCATGGCACTGCTCGCACACAGGCACAGAGACTGGGGCTGATTAATTGTCTTGCCACCCCAATCTTCACTTATAGCCTGGGAAAGTTGTTGTCCCAGCCAGGCTCGTTTCGCAGCCCTGCTCTTGAAATGCGAACGTCTGCAGATAGCTGGCAGCCAGAAGGGGCTAGCCTGGAAAGCTGTTGCTCAGCCTCATCTGCCCATGGCACTGTTCGCATAGACGCACAGAGAATGGGGCTTCTTGCTTATCTTGCCACTTGAAACTTCAAACGCATGTGGGGAATGTGGGTTGTCCCAGGCAGGCTCCTTTCGCAGCCCTGCTCCGAAAGTGCGAACGTCTGCAGATAGCTGGCAGCCAGAAGGGGCTAGCCTGGAAAGCAGTTTCTCAGCCTCATCTGCCCATGGCACTGCTCGCACAGAGGCACAGAGAATGAGGCTGCTTGCTTGTTTTGCCACTTGAAACTTCAAACGCATGCTGGGAATGTGGATTGTCCTTGCCAGGCTCCTTTCACAGCCATGCTCTTAAAATGAGAATGTCTGCAGATAGCTGTCAGCCAGAAGTGGCTAGCGTGGAAAGCTGTTGCTCAGCCTCATCTGCCCATGGCAGTGCTCGCACAGAGGCCCAGAGACTGGGGCTGCTTGCTTATCTTGCCACTTGAAACTTCAAACGTAGCCTTAGAATGGTGGTGTCCCTGCCAGACTCCTTTCGCATCCATGCTCTTAAAATGCGAACGTCTGCAGATAGCTGGCAGCCAGAAGGGGCTAGCCTGGAAAGCTGTTGCTCAGCCTCATCTGCCCATGGCATTGCTTGCACAGAGGCACAGAGAATGGGGCTGCTTGCTTGTCTTGCCACCTGAAACTTCAAACGTAAACTGGGAAAGTTGGTGTCCCAATCACGCTCCTTTCGCAGCCCTGCTCCGAAAGTGCGAACGTCTGCAGATAGCTGATAGCCAGAAGGGGCTAGCCTGGAAAGCTGTTGCTCAGCCTCATGTGCTCATGGCACTGCTCGCACAGAGGCACAGAGACTGGGGCTCCTTGCTTGTCTTGCCCCCTCAAACTTCAAACGTAGCCTGGGAAAGTTGGTGTCCCAGCCAGGCTCCTTTACCAGCCCTGCTCCGAAAGTGCGAACGTCTGCAGATAGCTGGCAGCCAGAAGGGGCTAGCCTGGAAAGCTGTTGCTCAGCCTCATCTGTCCATGGCATTGCTTGCACAGAGGCACAGAGAATGGGGCTGCTTGCTTGTCTTGCCACCTCAAACTTCAAACGTAAACTGGGAAAGTTGGTGTCCCAGCCAGGCTCCTTTCGCAGACCTGCTCCGAAAGTGCGAACGTCTGCAGATAGCTGATAGCCAGAAGGGGCTAGCCTGGAAAGCTGTTGCTCAGCCTCATCTGCTCATGGCACTGCTCACACAGAGGCACAGAGACTGGGGTGATTGCTTGTCTTGCCACCTCAAACTTCAAACGTAGCCTGGTAAAGTTGGTGTCCCAGCCAGGCTCCTTTCGCAGCCCTGCTCCGAAAGTGCGAACTTCTGCAGATAGCTGGCAGCCAGAAGGGGCTAGCCTGGAAAGCTGTTGCTCAGCCTCATCTGCCCATGGCACTGCTCGCACAGAGGCACAGAGACAGGGGCTGCTTGCTTATCTTGCCACTTGAAACTTCAAACGCATGTGGGGAATGTGGATTGTCCCAGCCAGGCTCCTTTCACAGCCATGCTCTTAAAATGAGAATGTCTGTAGATAGCTGGCAGCCAGAAGGGGCTAGCCTGGAAAGCTGTTGCTCAGCCTCATCTGCCCATGGCACTGCTCGCACAGAGGCACAGAGACTGGCACTGCTTGCTTGTCTTGCCACCTCAAACTTGAAATGTAGCATGGGAAAGTTTGTGTCCCAGCCAGGCTCCTTTCGCAGCCCTGCTCCGAAAGTGCGAACTTCTGCAGATAGCTGGCAGCCAGAAGGGGCTAGCCTGGAAAGCTGTTGCTCAGCCTCATCTGCTCATGGCACTGCTCGCACAGAGGCACAGAGACTGGGGCTGATTGCTTGTCTTGCCACCCCAATCTTCACTTATAGCCTGGGAAAGTTGTTGTCCCAGCCAGGCTCGTTTCGCAGCTCTGCTCTTGAAATGCGAACGTCTGCAGATAGCTGGCAGCCAGAAGGGGCTAGCCTGGAAAACTGTTGCTCAGCCTCATCTGCCCATGGCACTGCTCGCACAGAAGCACAGAGAATGGGTCTGCTTGCTTGTCTTGCCACCTCAAACTTCAAACGTAAACTGGGAAAGTTGGTGTCCCAGCCAGGCTCCTTTCGCAGACCTGCTCCGAAAGTGCGAACATCTGCAGATAGCTGGCAGCCAGAAGGGGCTAGCCTGGAAAGCTGTTGCTCAGCCTCATCTGCCCATGGCACTGCTCGCACAGAGGCACAGAGACTGGGGCTGCTTGCTTGTCTTGCCACTTGAAACTTCAAACGCATGCTGGGATTGTGGATTGTCCCAGCCAGGCTCCTTTAACAGCCATGCTCTTAAAATGAGAATGTCTGCAGATAGCTGACAGCCAGAAGGGGCTAGCCTGGAAAGCTGTTGCTCAGCCTCATCTGCCCATGGCACTGCTCGCACAGAGGCACAGAGAATGGGAGTGCTTGCTTGTCTTGCCACCTCACCTTCAAACGCATGCTGGGAATGTGGATTGTCCCTGCCAGGCTCCTTTCGCAGCCCTGCTCCGAAAGTGAGAACGTCTGCAGATAGCAGGCAGCCAAAAGGGGCTAGCCTGGAAAGCTGTTGCTCAGCCTCATCTGCTCATGGCACTGCTCACACAGAGACTGGGGCTGATTGCTTGTCTTGCCACCCCAATCTTCAAATATAGCCTGGGAAAGTTTGTGTCCCAGCTAGGCTCGTTTCGCAGCCCTGCTCTTGAAATGCGAACGTCTGCAGATAGCAGGCAGCCAGAAGAGGCTAGCCTGGAAAGCTGTTGCTCAGCCTCATCTGCCCATGGCAGTGCTCGCATAGAGGCCCAGAGACTGGGGCTGCTTGCTTATCTTGCCACTTGAAACTTCAAACGTAGCCTTAGAATGGTGGTGTCCCTGCCAGGCTCCGTTCGCAGCCATGCTCTTAAAATGCGAACGTCTGCAGATAGCTGTCAGCCAGAAGGGGCTAGCCTGGAAAGCTGTTGCTCAGCCTCATCTGCCCATGGCACTGCTCGCACAGAGGCACAGAGAATGGGAGTGCTTGCTTGTCTTGCCACCTCACCTTCAAACGCATGCTGGGAATGTGGGTTGTCCCTGCCAGGCTCCTTTCCCAGCCCTGCTCCGAAAGTGCGAACGTCTGCAGATAGCTGGTAGCCAAAAGGGGCTAGATTGGAAAGCTGTTGCTCAGCCTCATCTGCTCATGGCACTGCTCACACAGAGACTGGGGCTGCTTGCTTGTCTTGCCACCTCAAACTTCAAATGCAGCCTGGGAAAGTTGGTGTCCCTGCTAGGCTCGTTTCGCAGCCCTGCTGTTGAAATGCGAACGTCTGCAGATAGCTGGCAGCCAGAAGGGGCTAGCCTGGAAAGCTGTTGCTCAGCCTCATCTGCCCATGGCACTGTTCGCATAGAGGCACAGAGAATGGGGCTTCTTGCTTATCTTGCCACTTGAAACTTCAAACGCATGTGGGGAATGTGGATTGTCCGTGCCAGGCTGCTTTCTCAGCCATGCTCTTAAAATGAGAATGTCTGCAGATAGCTGTCAGCCAGAAGGGGCTAGCGTGGAAAGCTGTTGCTCAGCCTCATCTGCCCATGGCAGTGCTCGCACAGAGGCCCAGAGACTGGGGCTGCTTGCTTATCTTGCCACTTGAAACTTCAAACGTAGCCTTAGAATGGTGGTGTCCCTGCCAGACTCCTTTCGCATCCATGCTCTTAAAATGCGAACGTCTGCAGATAGCTGGCAGCCAGAAGGGGCTAGCCTGGAAAGCTGTTGCTCAGCCTCATCTGTCCATGGCATTGCTTGCACAGAGGCACAGAGAATGGGGCTGCTTGCTTGTCTTGCCACCTGAAACTTCAAACGTAAACTGGGAAAGTTGGTGTCCCAGCCAGGCTCCTTTCGCAGCCCTGCTCCGAAAGTGCGAACGTCTGCAGATAGCTGATAGCCAGAAGGGGCTAGCCTGGAAAGCTGTTGCTCAGCCTCATGTGCTCATGGCACTGCTCGCACAGAGGCACAGAGACTGGGGCTCCTTGCTTGTCTTGCCCCCTCAAACTTCAAACGTAGCCTGGGAAAGTTGGTGTCCCAGCCAGGCTCCTTTACGAGCCCTGCTCCGAAAGTGCGAACGTCTGCAGATAGCTGGCAGCCAGAAGGGGCTAGCCTGGAAAGCTGTTGCTCAGCCTCATCTGTCCATGGCATTGCTTGCACAGAGGCACAGAGAATGGGGCTGCTTGCTTGTCTTGCCACCTCAAACTTCAAACGTAAACTGGGAAAGTTGGTGTCCCAGCCAGGCTCCTTTCGCAGACCTGCTCCGAAAGTGCGAACGTCTGCAGATAGCTGATAGCCAGAAGGGGCTAGCCTGGAAAGCTGTTGCTCAGCCTCATCTGCTCATGGCACTGCTCACACAGAGGCACAGAGACTGGGGTGATTGCTTGTCTTGCCACCTCAAACTTCAAACGTAGCCTGGTAAAGTTGGTGTCCCAGCCAGGCTCCTTTCGCAGCCCTGCTCCGAAAGTGCGAACTTCTGCAGATAGCTGGCAGCCAGAAGGGGCTAGCCTGGAAAGCTGTTGCTCAGCCTCATCTGCCCATGGCACTGCTCGCACAGAGGCACAGAGACAGGGGCTGCTTGCTTATCTTGCCACTTGAAACTTCAAACGCATGTGGGGAATGTGGATTGTCCCAGCCAGGCTCCTTTCACAGCCATGCTCTTAAAATGAGAATGTCTGTAGATAGCTGGCAGCCAGAAGGGGCTAGCCTGGAAAGCTGTTGCTCAGCCTCATCTGCCCATGGCACTGCTCGCACAGAGGCACAGAGACTGGCACTGCTTGCTTGTCTTGCCACCTCAAACTTGAAATGTAGCATGGGAAAGTTTGTGTCCCAGCCAGGCTCCTTTCGCAGCCCTGCTCCGAAAGTGCGAACTTCTGCAGATAGCTGGCAGCCAGAAGGGGCTAGCCTGGAAAGCTGTTGCTCAGCCTCATCTGCTCATGGCACTGCTCGCACAGAGGCACAGAGACTGGGGCTGATTGCTTGTCTTGCCACCCCAATCTTCACTTATAGCCTGGGAAAGTTGTTGTCCCAGCCAGGCTCGTTTCGCAGCCCTACTCTTGAAATGCGAACGTCTGCAGATAGCTGGCAGCCAGAAGGGGCTAGCCTGGAAAACTGTTGCTCAGCCTCATCTGCCCATGGCACTGCTCGCACAGAAGCACAGAGAATGGGTCTGCTTGCTTGTCTTGCCACCTCAAACTTCAAACGTAAACTGGGAAAGTTGGTGTCCCAGCCAGGCTCCTTTCGCAGACCTGCTCCGAAAGTGCGAACATCTGCAGATAGCTGGCAGCCAGAAGGGGCTAGCCTGGAAAGCTGTTGCTCAGCCTCATCTGCCCATGGCACTGCTCGCACAGAGGCACAGAGACTGGGGCTGCTTGCTTGTCTTGCCACTTGAAACTTCAAACGCATGCTGGGATTGTGGATTGTCCCAGCCAGGCTCCTTTAACAGCCATGCTCTTAAAATGAGAATGTCTGCAGATAGCTGACAGCCAGAAGGGGCTAGCCTGGAAAGCTGTTGCTCAGCCTCATCTGCCCATGGCACTGATCGCACAGAGGCACAGAGACTGGGACTGCTTGCTTGTCTAGCCACCTCAAACTTCAAATGTAGCATGGGAAATTTTGTGTCCCAGCCAGGCTCCTTTCGCAGCCCTGCTCCGAAAGTGCGAACTTCTGCAGATAGCTGGCAGCCAGAAGGGACTAGAATGGAAAGCTGTTGCTCAGCCTCATCTGCTCATGGCACTGCTCGCACAGAGGCACAGAGACTGGGGCTGATTGCTTGTCTTGCCACCCCAATCTTCACTTATAGCCTGGGAAAGTTGTTGTCCCAGCCAGGCTCGTTTCGCAGCCCTGCTCTTGAAATGCGAACGTCTGCAGATAGTTGGCAGCCAGAAGGGGCTAGCCTGGAAAGCTGTTGCTCAGCCTCATCTGCCCATGGCACTGTTCGCATAGAGGCACAGAGAATGGGGCTTCTTGCTTATCTTGCCACTTGAAACTTCAAACGCATGTGGGGAATGTGGGTTGTCCCTGCCAGGCTCCTTTCGCAGCCATGCTCTTAAAATGCGAACGTCTGCAGATAGCTGGCAGGCAGAAGGGGCTAGCCTGGAAAGCTGTTGCTCAGCCTCATCTGCCCATGGCACTGCTCGCACAGAGGCACAGAGAATGGGAGTGCTTGCTTGTCTTGCCACCTCACCTTCAAACGCATGCTGGGAATGTGGATTGTCCCTGCCAGGCTCCTTTCGCAGCCCTGCTCCGAAAGTGAGAACGTCTGCAGATAGCAGGCAGCCAAAAGGGGCTAGCCTGGAAAGCTGTTGCTCAGCCTCATCTGCTCATGGCACTGCTCACACAGAGACTGGGGCTGCTTGCTTGTCTTGCCACTTGAAAATTCAAACGTAGCCTTAGAATGAAGGTGTCCCTGCCAGGCTCCTTTCGCAGCCATGCTCTTAAAATGCGAACGTCTGCAGATAGCTGGCAGCCAGAAGGGGCTAGCCTGGAAAGCTGTGCTCAGCCTCATCTGCTCATGGCACTGCTCGCACAGAGGCACAGAGACTGGGGCTGATTGCTTGTCTTGCCACCCCAATCTTCAAATATAGCCTGGGAAAGTTTGTGTCCCAGCTAGGCCCGTTTCGCAGCCCTGCTCTTGAAATGCGAACGTCTGCAGATAGCAGGCAGCCAGAAGAGGCTAGCCTGGAAAGCTGTTGCTCAGCCTCATCTGCCCATGGCAGTGCTCGCATAGAGGCCCAGAGACTGGGGCTGCTTGCTTATCTTGCCACTTGAAACTTCAAACGTAGCCTTAGAATGGTGGTGTCCCTGCCAGGCTCCTTTCGCAGCCATGCTCTTAAAATGCGAACGTCTGCAGATAGCTGTCAGCCAGAAGGGGCTAGCCTGGAAAGCTGTTGCTCAGCCTCATCTGCCCATGGCACTGCTCGCACAGAGGCACAGAGACTGGGGCTGCTTGCTTGTCTTGCCACCTCACCTTCAAACGCATTCTGGGAATGTGGGTTGTCCCTGCCAGGCTCCTTTCCCAGCCCTGCTCCGAAAGTGCGAACGTCTGCCGATAGCTGGTAGCCAAAAGGGGCTAGATTGGAAAGCTGTTGCTCAGCCTCATCTGCTCATGGCACTGCTCACACAGAGACTGGGACTGCTTGCTTGTCTAGCCACCTCAAACTTCAAATGCAGCCTGGGAAAGTTGGTGTCCCTGCTAGGCTCGTTTCGCAGCCCTGCTCTTGAAATGCGAACGTCTGCAGATAGCTGGCAGCCAGAAGGGGCTAGCCTGGAAAGCTGTTGCTCAGCCTCATCTGCCCATGGCACTGTTCGCACAGAGGCACAGAGAATGGGGCTTCTTGCTTATCTTGCCACTTGAAACTTCAAACGCATGTGGGGAATGTGGATTGTCCCTGCCAGGCTCCTTACACAGCCATGCTCTTAAAATGAGAATGTCTGTAGATAGCTGTCAGGCAGAAGGGACTAGCCTGGAAAGCTGTTGCTCAGCCTCATCTGCCCATGGCACTGCTCGCACAGAGGCACAGAGAATGGGACTGCTTGCTTGTCTTGCCACCTCAAACTTCAAATGTAGCATGGGAAAGTTTGTGTCCCAGCCAGGCTCCTTTCGCAGTCCTGCTCCGAAAGTGCGAACGTCTGCAGATAGCTGGCAGCCAGAAGGGGCTAGCCTGGAAAGCTGTTGCTCAGCCTCATCTGCTCATGGCACTGCTCACACAGAGACTGGGGCTGCTTGCTTGTCTTGCCACTTGAAAATTCAAACGTAGCCTTAGAATGGAGGTGTCCCTGCCAGGCTCCTTTCGCAGCCATGCTCTTAAAATGCGAACGTCTGCAGATAGCTGGCAGCCAGAAGGGGCTAGCCTGGAAAGCTGTGCTCAGCCTCATCTGCTCATGGCACTGCTCGCACAGAGGCACAGAGACTGGGGCTGATTGCTTGTCTTGCCACCCCAATCTTCAAGTATAGCCTGGGAAAGTTGGTGTCCCTGCTAGGCTCCTTCGCAGCCCTGCTCCGAAAGTGCGAACGTCTGCAGATAGCTGGTAGCCAAAAGGGGCTAGATTGGAAAGCTGTTGCTCAGCCTCATCTGCCCATGGCACTGTTCGCATAGAGGCACAGAGAATGGGGCTTCTTGCTTATCTTGCCACTTGAAACTTCAAACGCATGTGGGGAATGTGGGTTGTCCCTGCCAGGCTCCTTTACAAGCCCTGCTCCGAAAGTGCGAACGTCTGCAGATAGCTGGCAGCCAGAAGGGGCTAGCCTGGAAAGCTGTTGCTCAGCCTCATCTGTCCATGGCATTGCTTGCACAGAGGCACAGAGAATGGGGCTGCTTGCTTGTCTTGCCACCTCAAACTTCAAACGTAAACTGGGAAAGTTGGTGTCCCAGCCAGGCTCCTTTCGCAGCCCTGCTCCGAAAGTGCGAACGTCTGCAGATAGCTGATAGCCAGAAGGGGCTAGCCTGGAAAGCTGTTGCTCAGCCTCATCTGCTCATGGCACTGCTCGCACAGAGGCACAGAGACTAGGGCTGATTGCTTGTCTTGCTACTCCAATCTTCAAATATAGCCTGGGAAAGTTGGTGTCCCTGCTAGGCTCGTTTCGCAGCCCTGCTCTTGAAATGCAAACGTCTGCAGATAGCAGGCAGCCAGAAGAGGCTAGCCTGGAATGCTGTTGCTCAGCCTCATCTGCCCATGGCACTGTTCGCATAGAGGCACAGAGAATGGGGGTTCTTGCTTATCTTGCCACTTGAAAGTTCAAACGCATGTGGGGAATGTGGGTTGTCCCTGCCAGGCTCCTTTCGCAGCCCTGCTCCGAAAGTGCAAACGTCTGCAGATAGCTGGCAGCCAGAAGGGGCTAGCCTGGAAAGCTGTTGCTCAGCCTCATCTGTCCATGGCATTGCTTGCACAGAGGCACAGAGAATGGGGCTGCTTGCTTGTCTTGCCACCTCAAACTTAAAACGAAAACTGGGAAAGTTGGTGTCAAAACCAGGCTCCTTTCGCAGCCCTGCTCCGAAAGTGCGAACGTCTGCAGATAGCTGATAGCTAGAAGGGGCTAGCCTGGAAAGCTGTTGCTCAGCCTCATCTGCCCATGGCACTGTTCGCACAGATGCCCAGACTGGGGCTGCTTGCTTGTCTTGCCACTTGAAACTTCAAACGCATGCTGGGAATGTGGATTGTCCCAGCCAGGCTCCTTTCGCAGCCCTGCTCTTAAAATGCAAACGTCTGCAGGTAGCTGGCAGGCAGAAGGGGCTAGCCTGGAAAGCTGTTTCTCAGCCTCATCTGCCCATGGCACTGCTCGCACAGAGGCTCAGAGACTGGGGCTGTTTGCTTGTCATGCCACCTCAATCTTCAAACGTATCCTGGGAAAGCTGGTGTCCCAGGCAGGCTCCTTTCGCAGCCCTGCTCCGAAAGTGCGAACGTCTGCAGATAGCTGGTAGCCAAAAGGGGCTAGATTGGAAAGCTGTTGCTCAGCCTCATCTGCCCATGGCACTGTTCGCATAGAGGCACAGAGACTGGGGCTTCTTGCTTATCTTGCCACTTGAAACTTCAAACGCATGTGGGGAATGTGGGTTGTCCCTGCCAGGCTCCTTTACCAGCCCTGCTCCGAAAGTGCGATCGTCTGCAGATAGCTGGCAGCCAGAAGGGGCTAGCCTGGAAAGCTGTTGCTCAGCCTCATCTGTCCATGGCATTGCTTGCATAGAGGCACAGAGAATGGGGCTGCTTGCTTGTCTTGCCACCTCAAACTTCAAACGTAAGCTGGGAAAGTTGGTGTCCCAGCCAGGCTCCTTTCGCAGTCCTGCTCCGAAAGTGCGAACGTCTGCACGTAGCTGATAGCCAGAAGGGGCTAGCCTGGAAAGCTGTTGCTCAGCCTCATCTGCTCATGGCACTGCTCGCACAGAGGCACAGAGACTGGGGCTGCTTGCTTGTC
The DNA here is from genome assembly GCF_030867145.1 of Opisthocomus hoazin. NCBI lineage: Eukaryota > Metazoa > Chordata > Aves > Opisthocomiformes > Opisthocomidae > Opisthocomus > Opisthocomus hoazin. The sequence goes on from NC_134429.1 coordinate 10,029,643, forward strand.
TTGCCCCCTCAAACTTCAAACGTAGCCTGGGAAAGTTGGTGTCCCAGCCAGGCTCCTTTCGCAGCCATGCTCCGAAAGTGCGAACGTCTGCAGATAGCTGGCAGCCAGAAGGGGCTAGCCTGGAAAGCTGTTGCTCAGCCTCATCTGCCCATGGCACTGCTCGCACAGAGGCACAGAGAATGGGGCTGCTTGCTTATCTTGCCACTTGAAACTTCAAACGCATGTGGGGAATGTGGTTTGTCCCTGCCAGGCTTCTTTCACAGCCATGCTCTTAAAATGAGAATGTCTGTAGATAGCTGTCAGGCAGAAGGGGCTAGCCTGGAAAGCTGTTGCTCAGCCTCATCTGTTCATGGCATTGCTTGCACAGAGGCACAGAGAATGGGGCTGCTTTCTTGTCTTGCCACCTCAAACTTCAAACGTAAACTGGGAAAGTTGGTGTCCCAGCCAGGCTCCTTTCGCAGCCATGCTCCGAAAGTGCGAACGTCTGCAGATAGCTGATAGCCAGAAGGGGCTAGCCTGGAAAGCTGTTGCTCAGCCTCATCTGCTCATGGCACTGCTCGCACCGAGGCACAGAGACTGGGGCTGATTGCTTGTCTTGCCACTCCAATCTTCAAATATAGCCTGGGAAAGTTGGTGTCCCTGCTAGGCTCGTTTCGCAGCCCTGCTCTTGAAATGCAAACGTCTGCAGATAGCAGGCAGCCAGAAGAGGCTAGCCTGGAAAGCTGTTGCTCAGCCTCATCTGCTCATGGCACTGCTCGCACAGAGGCACAGAGACTGGGGCTGCTTGCTTGTCTTGCCACTTGAAACTTCAAACGCATGTGGGGAATGTGGGTTGTCCCTGCCAGGCTCCTTTACAAGCCCTGCTCCGAAAGTGCGAACGTCTGCAGATAGCTGGCAGCCAGAAGGGACTAGCCTGGAAAGCTGTTGCTCAGCCTCATCTGCCCATGGCACTGATCGCACAGAGGCTCAGAGACTGGGGCTGCTTGCTTGTCTTGCCACCTCAATCTTCAAACGTATCCTGGGAAAGCTGGTGTCCCAGGCAGGCTCCTTTCGCAGCCCTGCTCCGAAAGTGCGAACGTCTGCAGATAGCTGGTAGCCAAAAGGGGATAGATTGGAAAGCTGTTGCTCAGCCTCATCTGCCCATGGCACTGCTCGCACAGAGGCACAGAGACTGGGGCTGATTGCTTGTCTTGCCACCCCAATCTTCAAATATAGCCTGGGATAGTTGGTGTCCCTGCTAGGCTCCTTCGCAGCCCTGCTCCGAAAGTGCGAACGTCTGCAGATAGCTGGTAGCCAAAAGGGGCTAGATTGGAAAGCTGTTGCTCAGCCTCATCTGCCCATGGCACTGTTCGCATAGAGGCACAGAGACTGGGGCTTCTTGCTTATCTTGCCACTTGAAACTTCAAACGCATGTGGGGAATGTGGGTTGTCCCTGTCAGGCTTCTTTCACAGCCATGCTCTTAAAATGAGAATGTCTGTAGATAGCTGTCAGGCAGAAGGGGCTAGCCTGGAAAGCTGTTGCTCAGCCTCATCTGCCCATGGCACTGCTCGCACAGAGGCACAGAGAATGGGACTGCTTGCTTGTCTTGCCACCTCAAACTTCAAATGTAGCATGGGAAAGTTGGTGTCCCAGCCAGGCTCCTTTCGCAGTCCTGCTCCGAAAGTGCTAACGTCTGCAGATAGCTGGCAGCCAGAAGGGGCTAGCCTGGAAAGCTGTTGCTCAGCCTCATCTGCTCATGGCACTGCTCACACAGAGACTGGGGCTGCTTGCTTGTCTTGCCACTTGAAACTTCAAACGTAGCCTTAGAATGGAGGTGTCCCTGCCAGGCTCCTTTCGCAGCCCTGCTCCGAAACTGCGAACGTCTGCAGATAGCTGGCAGCCAGAAGGGGCTAGCCTGGAAAGCTGTTGCTCAGCCTCATCTGCTCATGGCACTGCTCGCACAGAGGCACAGAGACTGGGGCTGATTGCTTGTCTTGCCACTTGAAACTTCAAACGCATGTGGGGAATGTGGGTTGTCCCTGCCAGGCTCCTTTAGAAGCCCTGCTCCGAAAGTGCGAACGTCTGCAGATAGCTGGCAGCCAGAAGGGGCTAGCCTGGAAAGCTGTTGCTCAGCCTCATCTGTCCATGGCATTGCTTGCACAGAGGCACAGAGAATGGGGCTGCTTGCTTGTCTTGCCACCTCAAACTTCAAACATAAACTGGGAAAGTTGGTGTCCCAGCCAGGCTCCTTTCACAGCCATGCTCCGAAAGTGCGAACGTCTGCAGATAGCTGATAGCCAGAAGGGGCTAGCCTGGAAAGCTGTTGCTCAGCCTCATCTGCTCATGGCACTGCTCGCACCGAGGCACAGAGACTGGGGCTGATTGCTTGTCTTGCCACTCCAATCTTCAAATATAGCCTGGGAAAGTTGGTGTCCCTGCTAGGCTCGTTTCGCAGCCCTGCTCTTGAAATGCAAACGTCTGCAGATAGCAGGCAGCCAGAAGAGGCTAGCCTGGAAAGCTGTTGCTCAGCCTCATCTGCCCATGGCACTGCTCGCACAGAGGCACAGAGACTGGGGCTGATTGCTTGTCTTGCCACTTGAAACTTCAAACGCATGTGGGGAATGTGGGTTGTCCCTGCCAGGCTCCTTAACAAGCCCTGCTCCGAAAGTGCGAACGTCTGCAGATAGCTGGCAGCCAGAAGGGACTAGCCTGGAAAGCTGTTGCTCAGCCTCATCTGCCCATAGCACTGATCGCACAGAGGCTCAGAGACTGGGGCTGCTTGCTTGTCTTGCCACCTCAATCTTCAAACGTATCCTGGGAAAGCTGGTGTCCCAGGCAGGCTCCTTTCGCAGCCCTGCTCCGAAAGTGAGAACGTCTGCAGATAGCTGGTAGCCAAAAGGGGATAGATTGGAAAGCTGTTGCTCAGCCTCATCTGTCCATGGCATTGCTTGCATAGAGGCACAGAGAATGGGGCTGCTTGCTTGTCTTGCCACCTCAAACTTCAAACGTAAACTGGGAAAGTTGGTGTCCCAGCCAGGCTCCTTTCGCAGTCCTGCTCCGAAAGTGCGAACGTCTGCACGTAGCTGATAGCCAGAAGGGGCTAGCCTGGAAAGCTGTTGCTCAGCCTCATCTGCTCATGGCACTGCTCGCACAGAGGCACAGAGACTGGGGCTGCTTGCTTGTCTTGCCCCCTCAAACTTCAAACGTAGCCTGGGAAAGTTGGTGTACCAGCCAGGCTCCTTTCGCAGCCCTGCTCCGAAAGTGCGAACGTCTGCAGATAGCTGGCAGCCAGAAGGGGCTAGCCTGGATAGCTGTTGCTCAGCCTCATCTGCCCATGGCACTGCTCGCACAGAGGCACAGAGAATGGGGCTGCTTGCTTATCTTGCCACTTGAAACTTCAAACGCATGTGGGGAATGTGGATTGTCCCTGCCAGGCTTCTTTCACAGCCATGCTCTTAAAATGAGAATGTCTGTAGATAGCTGTCAGGCAGAAGGGGCTAGCCTGGAAAGCTGTTGCTCAGCCTCATCTGCCCATGGCACTGCTCGCACAGAGGCACAGAGAATGGGACTGCTTGCTTGTCTTGCCACCTCAAACTTCAAATGTAGCATGGGAAAGTTTGTGTCCCAGCCAGGCTCCTTTCGCAGTCCTGCTCCGAAAGTGCGAACGTCTGCAGATAGCTGGCAGCCAGAAGGGGCTAGCCTGGAAAGCTGTTGCTCAGCCTCATCTGTCCATGGCATTGCTTGCACAGAGGCACAGAGAATGGGGCTGCTTGCTTGTCTTGCCACCTCAAACTTCAAACGTAAACTGGGAAAGTTGGTGTCCCAGGCAGGCTCCTTTCGCAGCCATGCTCCGAAAGTGCGAACGTCTGCAGATAGCTGATAGCCAGAAGGGGCTAGCCTGGAAAGCTGTTGCTCAGCCTCATCTGCTCATGGCACTGCTCGCACCGAGGCACAGAGACTGGGGCTGATTGCTTGTCTTGCCACTCGAATCTTCAAATATAGCCTGGGAAAGTTGGTGTCCCTGCTAGGCTCGTTTCGCAGCCCTGCTCTTGAAATGCAAACGTCTGCAGATAGCAGGCAGCCAGAAGAGGCTAGCCTGGAAAGCTGTTGCTCAGCCTCATCTGCTCATGGCACTGCTCGCACAGAGGCACAGAGACTGGGGCTGATTGCTTGTCTTGCCACTTGAAACTTCAAACGCATGTGGGGAATGTGGGTTGTCCCTGCCAAGCTCCTTTACAAGCCCTGCTCCGAAAGTGCGAATGTCTGCAGACAGCTGGCAGCCAGAAGGGGCTAGCCTGGAAAGCTGTTGCTCAGCCTCATCTGCCCATGGCACTGCTCGCACAGAGGCTCAGAGACTGGGGCTGCTTGCTTGTCTTGCCACCTCAATCTTCAAACGTATCCTGGGAAAGCTGGTGTCCCAGGCAGGCTCCTTTCGCAGCCCTGCTCCGAAAGTGCGAACGTCTGCAGATAGCTGGTAGCCAAAAGGGGCTAGATTGGAAAGCTGTTGCTCAGCCTCATCTGTCCATGGCACTGCTCGCACAGAGGCACAGAGAATGGGGCTTCTTGCTTATCTTGCCACTTGAAACTTCAAACGCATGTGGGGAATGTGGGTTGTCCCTGCCAGGCTCCTTTACAAGCCCTGCTCCGAAAGTGCGAACGTCTGCAGATAGCTGGCAGCCAGAAGGGGCTAGCCTGGAAAGCTGTTGCTCAGCCTCATCTGTCCATGGCATTGCTTGCACAGAGGCACAGAGAATGGGGCTGCTTGCTTGTCTTGCCACCTCAAACTTCAAACGTAAACTGGGAAAGTTGGTGTCCCAGCCAGGCTCCTTTCGCAGCCCTGCTCCGAAAGTGCGAACGTCTGCAGATAGCTGATAGCCAGAAGGGGCTAGCCTGGAAAGCTGTTGCTCAGCCTCATCTGCTCATGGCACTGCTCGCACAGAGGCACAGAGACTGGGGTGATTGCTTGTCTTGCCACTCCAATCTTCAAATATAGCCTGGGAAAGTTGGTGTCCCTGCTAGGCTCGTTTCGCAGCCCTGCTCTTGAAACGCAAACGTCTGCAGATAGCAGGCAGCCAGAAGAGGCTAGCCTGGAAAGCTGTTGCTCAGCCTCATCTGCCCATGGCACTGTTCGCATAGAGGCACAGAGAATGGGGCTGCTTGCTTGTCTTGCCACCTCAAACTTCAAACGTAAACTTGGAAAGTTGGTGTCAAAACCAGGCTCCTTTCGCAGCCCTGCTCCGAAAGTGCGAACGTCTGCAGGTAGCTGACAGCCACAAGGGGCTAGCCTGGAAAGCTGTTGCTCAGCCTCATCTGCCCATGGCACTGTTCGCACAGAGGCCCAGAGACTGGGGCTGCTTGCTTGTCTTGCCACTTGAAACTTCAAACGCATGTGGGGAATATGGGTTGTCCCAGCCAGGCTCCTTTCGCAGCCCTGCTCTTAAAATGCAAACGTCTGCAGGTAGCTGGCAGCCAGAAGGGGCTAGCCTGGAAAGCTGTTGCTCAGCCTCATCTGCCCATGGCACTGCTCGCACAGAGGCACAGAGAATGGGGCTGCTTGCTTGTCTTGCCACCTCAATCTTCAAACGTATCCTGGGAAAGCTGGTGTCCCAGGCAGGCTCCTTTCGCAGCCCTGCTCCGAAAGTGCGAACGTCTGCAGATAGCTGGTAGCGAAAAGGGGCTAGATTGGAAAGCTGTTGCTCAGCCTCATCTGCCCATGGCACTGTTCGCATAGAGGCACAGAGACTGGGGCTTCTTGCTTATCTTGCCACTTGAAACTTCAAACGCATGTGGGGAATGTGGGTTGTCCCTGCCAGGCTCCTTTACCAGCCCTGCTCCGAAAGTGCAAACGTCTGCAGATAGCTGGCAGCCAGAAGGGGCTAGCCTGGAAAGCTGTTGCTCAGCCTCATCTGTCCATGGCATTGCTTGCATAGAGGCACAGAGAATGGGGCTGCTTGCTTGTCTTGCCACCTCAAACTTCAAACGTAAACTGGGAAAGTTTGTCTCCCAGCCAGGCTCCTTTCGCAGCCCTGCTCCGAAAGTGCGAACGTCTGCAGGTAGCTGGCAGCCAGAAGGGGCTAGCCTGGAAAGCTGTTGCTCAGCCTCATCTGCTCATGGCACTGCTCGCACAGAGGCACAGAGAATGGGGCTGCTTGCTTATCTTGCCACTTGAAACTTCAAACGCATGTGGGGAATGTGGATTGTCCCTGCCAGGCTTCTTTCACAGCCCTGCTCTTAAAATGAGAATGTCTGTAGATAGCTGTCAGGCAGAAGGGGCTAGCCTGGAAAGCTGTTGCTCAGCCTCATCTGCCCATGGCACTGCTCGCACAGAGGCACAGAGAATGGTGCTGCTTGCTTGTCTTGCCACCTCAAACTTCAAATGTAGCATGGGAAAGTTTGTGTCCCAGCCAGGCTCCTTTAGCAGTCCTGCTCCGAAAGTGCGAACGTCTGCAGATAGCTGGCAGCCAGAAGGGGCTAGCCTGGAAAGCTGTTGCTCAGCCTCATCTGCTCATGGCACTGCTCACACAGAGACTGGGGCTGCTTGCTTGTCTTGCCACTTGAAAATTCAAACGTAGCGTTAGAATGGAGGTGTCCCTGCCAGGCTCCTTTCGCAGCCCTGCTCCGAAAGTGCAAACGTCTGCAGATAGCTGGCAGCCAGAAGGGGCTAGCCTGGAAAGCTGTTGCTCAGCCTCATCTGCTCATGGCACTGCTCGCACAGAGGCACAGAGACTGGGGCTGATTGCTTGTCTTGCCACTTGAAACTTCAAACGCATGTGGGGAATGTGGGTTGTGCCTGCCAGGCTACTTTACCAGCCCTGCTCCGAAAGTGCGAACGTCTGCAGATAGCTGGCAGCCAGAAGGGGCTAGCCTGGAAAGCTGTTGCTCAGCCTCATCTGCTCATGGCACTGCTTGCACAGAGGCACAGAGAATGGGGCTGCTTGCTTGTCTTGCCACCTCAAACTTCAAACGTAAACTGGGAAAGTTGGTGTCCCAGCCAGGCTCCTTTACCAGCCCTGCTCTTAAAACGCAAACGTCTGCAGGTAGCTGATAGCCAGAAGGGGCTAGCCTGGAAAGCTGTTGCTCAGCCTCATCTGCTCATGGCACTGCTCGCACAGAGGCACAGAGACTGGGGCTGATTGCTTGTCTTGCCACTCCAATCTTCAAATATAGCCTGGGAAAGTTGGTGTCCCTGCTAGGCTCGTTTCGCAGCCCTGCTCTTGAAATGCAAACGTCTGCAGATAGCAGGCAGCCAGAAGAGGCTAGCCTGGAAAGCTGTTGCTCAGCCTCATCTGCCCATGGCACTGTTCGCATAGAGGCACAGAGAATGGGGGTTCTTGCTTATCTTGCCACTTGAAACTTCAAACGCATGTAGGGAATGTGGGTTGTCCCTGTCAGGCTCCTTTCGCAGCCCATTTCCGAAAGTGCGAACGTCTGCAGATAGCTGGCAGCCAGAAGGGGCTAGCCTGGAAAGCTGTTGCTCAGCCTCATCTGTCCATGGCATTGCTTGCACAGAGGCACAGAGAATGGGGCTGCTTGCTTGTCTTGCCACCTCAAACTTGAAACGTAAACTTGGAAAGTTGGTGTCCCAGCCAGGCTCCTTTCGCAGCCCTGCTCCGAAAGTGCGAACGTCTGCAGATAGCTGATAGCCAGAAGGGGCTAGCCTGGAAAGCTGTTGCTCAGCCTCATCTGCCCATGGCACTGTTTGCACAGAGGCCCAGAGACTGGGGCTGCTTGCTTGTTTGCCAATTGAAACTTCAAACGCATGCTGGGAATGTGGATTGTCCCAGCCAGGCTCCTTTCGCAGCCCTGCTCTTAAAATGCAAACGTCTGCAGATAGCTGGCAGCCAGAAGGGGCTAGCCTGGAAAGCTGTTGCTCAGCCTCATCTGCCCATGGCACTGCTCGCACAGAGGCTCAGAGACTGGGGCTGCTTGCTTGTCTTGCCACCTCAATCTTCAAACGTAAACTGGGAAAGTTGGTGTCCCAGCCAGGCTTCTTTCGCAGCCCTGTCCGAAAGTGCGAACGTCTGCAGATAGCTGGTAGCCAAAAGGGGCTAGATTGGAAAGCTGTTGCTCAGCCTCATCTGCCCATGGCACTGTTCGCATAGAGGCACAGAAACTGGGGCTTCTTGCTTATCTTGCCTCTTGAAACTTCAAACGCATGTGGGGAATGTGGGTTGTCCCTGCCAGGCTCCTTTCACAGCCATGCTCTTAAAATGAGAATGTCTGTAGATAGCTGTCAGGCAGAAGGGACTAGCCTGGAAAGCTGTTGCTCAGCCTCATCTGCCCATGGCACTGCTCGCACAGAGGCACAGAAAATGGAACTGCTTGCTTGTCTTGCCACCTCAAACTTCAAACGTAAACTGGGAAAGTTGGTGTCCCAGCCAGGCTCCTTTCGCAGTCCTGCTCCGAAAGTGCGAACGTCTGCAGATAGCTGGCAGCCAGAAGGGGCTAGCCTGGAAAGCTGTTGCTCAGCCTCATCTGCTCATGGCACTGCTCACACAGAGACTGGGGCTGCTTGCTTGTCTTGCCACTTGAAAATTCAAACGTAGCCTTAGAATGGAGGTGTCACTGCCAGGCTCCTTTCGCAGCCCTGCTCCGAAAGTGCGAACGTCTGCACATAGCTGGCAGCCAGAAGGGGCTAGCCTGGAAAGCTGTTGCTCAGCCTCATCTGCTCATGGCACTGCTCGCACAGAGGCACAGAGACTGGGGCTGATTGCTTGTCTTGCCACCCCAATCTTCAAATATAGCCTGGGAAAGTTGGTGTCCCTGCTAGGCTCGTTTCGCAGCCGTGCTCTTGAAATGCGAACGTCTGCAGATAGCTGGCAGCCAGAAGGTGCTAGCGTGGAAAGCTGTTGCTCAGCCTCATCTGCCCATGGCACTGCTCGCACAGAGGCACAGAGACTGGGGCTGCTTGCTTGTGTTGCCACCTCAAACTTCAAACGTAGACTGGGAAAGCTGGTGTCCCAGCCAGGCTCCTTTCGCAGTCCTGCTCCGAAAGTGCGAACGTCTGCAGATAGCTGGCAGCCAGAAGGGGCTAGCCTGGAAAGCTGTTGCTCAGCCTCATCTGCCCATGGCAGTGCTCGCACAGAGGCTCAGAGACTGGGGCTGCTTGCTTGTCTTGCCACCTCAATCTTCAAACGTATCCTGGGAAAGCTGGTGTCCCAGGCAGGCTCCTTTCGCAGCCCTGCTCCGAAAGTGCGAACGTCTGCAGATAGCTGGTAGCCAAAAGGGGCTAGATAGGAAAGCTGTTGCTCAGCCTCATCTGCCCATGGCAAAGTTCGCATAGAGGCACAGAGACTGGGGCTTCTTGCTTATCTTGCCACTTGAAACTTCAAACGCATGTGGGGAATGTGGGTTGTCCCTGCCAGGCTCCTTTACCAGCCCTGCTCCGAAAGTGCGATCGTCTGCAGATAGCTGGCAGCCAGAAGGGGCTAGCCTGGAAAGCTGTTGCTCAGCCTCATCTGTCCATGGCATTGCTTGCATAGAGGCACAGAGAATGGGGCTGCTTGCTTGTCTTGCCACCTCAAACTTCAAACGTAAACTGGGAAAGTTTGTGTCCCAGCCAGGCTCCTTTCGCAGTCCTGCTCCGAAAGTGCGAACGTCTGCAGGTAGCTGATAGCCAGAAGGGGCTAGCCTGGAAAGCTGTTGCTCAGCCTCATCTGCTCATGGCACTGCTCGCACAGAGGCACAGAGACTGGGGCTGCTTGCTTGTCTTGCCCCCTCAAACTTCAAAAGTAGCCTGGGAAAGTTGGTGTCCCAGCCAGGCTCCTTTCGCAGCCCTGCTCCGAAAGTGCGAACGTCTGCAGATAGCTGGCAGCCAGAAGGGGCTAGCCTGGAAAGCTGTTGTTCAACCTCATCTGCCCATGGCACTGCTCGCACAGAGGCACAGAGAATGGGGCTGCTTGCTTATCTTGCCACTTGAAACTTCAAACGCATGTGGGGAATGTGGATTGTCCCTGCCAGGCTTCTTTCACAGCCATGCTCTTAAAATGAGAATGTCTGTAGATAGCTGTCAGGCAGAAGGGGCTAGCCTGGAAAGCTGTTGCTCAGCCTCATCTGCCCATGGCACTGCTCGCACAGAGGCACAGAGAATGGGACTGCTTGCTTGTCTTGCCACCTCAAACTTCAAATGTAGCATGGGAAAGTTTGTGTCCCAGCCAGGCTCCTTTCGCAGTCCTGCTCCGAAAGTGCGAACGTCTGCAGATAGCTGGCAGCCAGAAGGGGCTAGCCTGGAAAGCTGTTGCTCAGCCTCATCTGCTCATGGCACTGCTCACACAGAGACTGGGGCTGCTTGCTTGTCTTGCCACTTGAAAATTCAAACGTAGCCTTAGAATGGAGGTGTCCCTGCCAGGCTCCTTTCGCAGCCCTGCTCCGAAAGTGCGAACGTCTGCAGATAGCTGGCAGCCAGAAGGGGCTAGCCTGGAAAGCTGTTGCTCAGCCTCATCTGCTCATGGCACTGCTCGCACAGAGGCACAGAGACTGGGGCTGATTGCTTGTCTTGCCACCCCAATCTTCAATTATAGCCTGGGAAAGTTGGTGTCCCTGCTAGTCTCGTTTCGCAGCCCTGCTCTTGAAATGCGAACGTCTGCAGATAGCTGGCAGCCAGAAGGTGCTAGCGTGGAAAGCTGTTGCTCAGCCTCATCTGCCCATGGCAGTGCTCGCACAGAGGCCCAGAGGCTGGGGCTGCTTGCTTATCTTGCCACTTGAAACTTCAAACGTAGCCTTAGAATGGTGGTGTCCCTGCCAGGCTCCTTTCGCAGCCGTGCTCTTAAAATGCGAACGTCTGCAGATAGCTGTCAGGCAGAAAGGGCTAGCCTGGAAAGCTGTTGCTCAGCCTCATCTGCCCATGGCACTGCTCGCACAGAGGCACAGAGACTGGGGCTGCTTGCTTGTCTTGCCACCTCAAAATTCAAACGTAGCCTGGGAAAGTTGGTGTCCCAGCCAGGCTCCTTTCGCAGCCCTGCTCCGAAAGTGCGAACGTCTGCAGATAGCTGGCAGCCAGAAGGGGCTAGCCTGGAAAGCTGTTGCTCAGCGTCATCTGCCCATGGCACTGCTCGCATAGAGGCACAGAGACTGGGGCTTCTTGCTTATATTGCCACTTGAAACTTCAAACGCATGTGGGGAATGTGGGTTGTCCCTGCCAGGCTCCTTTACCAGCCCTGCTCCGAAAGTGCGAACGTCTGCAGATAGCTGGCAGCCAGAAGGGGCTAGCCTGGAAAGCTGTTGCTCAGCCTCATCTGTCCATGGCATTGCTTGCACAGAGGACCAGAGAATGGTGCTGCTTGCTTGTCTTGCCACCTCAAACTTCAAACTTAAACTGGGAAAGTTGGTGTCCCAGCCAGGCTGCTTTCGCAGCCCTGCTCCGAAAGTGCGAACGTCTGCAGATAGCTGATAGCCAGAAGGGGCTAGCCTGGAAAGCTGTTGCTCAGCCTCATCTGCTGATGGCACTGCTCGCACAGAGGCACAGAGACTGGGGCTGATTGGTTGTCTTGCCACCCCAATCTTCAAATATAGCCTGGGAAAGTTGGTGTCCCTGCTAGGCTCGTTTCGCAGCCCTGCTCTTGAAATGCGAACGTCTGCAGATAGCTGGCAGCCAGAAGGGGCTAGCCTGGAAAGCTGTTGCTCAGCCTCATCTGCCCATGGCACTGTTCGCATAGAGGCACAGAGAATGGAGGTTCTTGCTTATCTTGCCACTTGAAACTTCAAACGCATGTGGGGAATGTGGTTTGTCCCTGCCAGGCTGCTTTACAAGCCCTGCTCCGAAAGTGCGAACGTCTGCAGATAGCTGGCAGCCAGAAGGGGCTAGCCTGGAAAGCTGTTGCTCAGCCTCATCTGTCCATGGCACTGCTCGCACTGAGGCACAGAGACTGGGGCTGCTTGCTTGTATTGCCACCTCAAACTTCACATATAGCCTGGGAAAGTTTTTGTCCCAGCCAGGCTCGTTTCGCAGCTCTGCTCTTGAAATGCGAACGTCTGCAGATAGCTGGCAGCCAGAAGGGGCTAGCGTGGAAAGCTGTTGCTCAGCCTCATCTGCCCATGGCACTGTTCGCATAGAGGCACAGAGAATGGGACTTCTTGCTTATCTTGCCACTTGAAACTTCAAACGCACGTGGGGAATGTGGGTTGTCCCAGCCAGGCTCCTTTACCAGCCCTGCTCCGAAAGTGCGAACGTCTGCAGATAGCTGGCAGCCAGAAGGGTCTAGCCTGGAAAGCTGTTGCTCAGCCTCATCTGTCCATGGCACTGCTCGCACAGAGGCACAGAGAATAGGGCTGCTTGCTTGTCTTGCCACCTCAAACTTCAAAAGCATGCTGGGAATGTGGATTGTCCCTGCCAGGCTCCTTTCACAGACATGCTCTTAAAATGAGAATGTCTGCATATAGCTGTCAGCCAGAAGGGGCTAGCGTGGAAAGCCTTTGCTCAGCCTCATCTGCCCATGGCACTGCTCGCACAGAGGCCCAGAGACTGGGGCTGCTTGCTTGTCTTGCCACCTCAAACTTCAAACGTAAACTGGGAAAGTTGGTGTCCCAGCCAGGCTCCTTTCGCAGCCCTGCTCCGAAAGTGCGAATGTCTGCAGATAGCTGGCAGCCAGAAGGGGCTAGCCTGGAAAGCTGTTGCTCAGCCTCATCTGCTCATGGCACTGGTCGCACAGAGGCACAGAGACTGGGGCTGCTTGCTTGTCTTGCCACTTGAAACTTCAAACGCATGCTGGGAATGTGGATTGTCCCTGCCAGGCTCCTTTCACAGCCATGCTCTTAAAATGAGAATGTCTGTAGATAGCTGTCAGGCAGAAGGGGCAAGCCTGGAAAGCTGTTGCTCAGCCTCATCTGCCCATGGCACTGCTCGCACTGAGGCACAGAAACTGGGGCTGCTTGCTTGTCTTGCCACCTCAAACGTCACATATAGCCTGTGAAAGTTGTTGTCCCAGCCAGGCTCCTTTACCAGTCCTGCTCCGAAAGTGCGAACATCTGCAGATAGCTGGCAGCCAGAAGGGGCTAGCCTGGAAAGCTGTTGCTCAGCCTCATCTGCTCATGGCACTGCTCACACAGAGACTGGGGCTGCTTGCTTGTCTTGCCTCTTGAAAATTCAAACGCAGCCTTAGAATGGTGGTGTCCCTGCCAGGCTCCTTTCGCAGCCATGCTCTTAATATGCGAACGTCTGCAGATAGCTGTAAGCCAGAAGGGGCTAGCCTGGAAAGCTGTTGCTCAGCCTCATCTGCCCATGGCACTGCTCGCAGAGAGGCCCAGAGACTGGGGCTGTTTGCTTGTCTTGCCACCTCAAACTTCAAACGTAGCCTGGGAATGGTGGTGTCCCAGCCAGGCTCCTTTACCAGCCCTGCTCTTAAAACGCAAACGTCTGCAGGTAGCTGGCAGCCAGAAGGGGCTAGCCTGGAAAGCTGTTGCTCAGCCTCATCTGCCCATGGCACTGCTCGCACAGAGGCACAGAGAATAGGGCTGCTTGCTTTTCTTGCCACCTCAAACTTCAAAAGCATGCGGTGAATGTGGATTGTCCCTGCCAGGCTCCTTTCACAGCCATGCTCTTCAAATGAGAATGTCTGCATATAGCTGTCAGCCAGAAGGGGCTAGCGTGGAAAGCTGTTGCTCAGCCTCATCTGCCCATGGCACTGCTCGCACAGAGGCCCAGAGACTGGGGCTGCTTGCTTGTCTTGCCACCTCAAACTTCAAACGTAACCTGGGAATGGTGGTGTCCCAGCCAGGCTCCTTTACCAGCCCTGCTCCGGAAGTGCGAACGTCTGCAGATAGCTGTCAGCCAGAAGGGGCTAGCCTGGAAAGCTGTTGCTCAGCCTCATCTGCCCATGGCACTGCTCGCACAGAGGCACAGAGAATGGGGCTGCTGGCTTATCTTGCCACTTGAAACTTCAAACGCATGTGGGGAATGTGGATTGTCCCTGCCAGGCTCCTTTCACAGCCATGCTCTTAAAATGAGAATGTCTGTAGATAGCTGGCAGCCAGAAGGGGCTAGCCTGGAAAGCTGTTGCTCAGCCTCATCTGCTCATGACACTGCTCACACAGAGACTGGGGCTGCTTGCTTGTCTTGCCACTTGAAAATTCAAACGTAGCCTTAGAATGGTGGTGTCCCTGCCAGGCTCCTTTCGCAGCCATGCTCTTAAAATGCGAACGTCTGCAGATAGCTGGCAGCAAGAAGGGGCTAGCCTGGAAAGCTGTTGCTCAGTCTCATCTGCCCATGGCACTGCTCGCAGAGAGGCCCAGAGACTGGGGCTGCTTGCTTGTCTTGCCACCTCAAACTTCAAACGTAGCCTGGGAATGGTGGTGTCCCAGCCAGGCTCCTTTACCAGCCCTGCTCTTAAAACGCAAACGTCTGCAGGTAGCTGACAGCCACAAGGGGCTAGCCTGGAAAGCTGTTGCTCAGCCTCATCTGCTCATGGCACTGCTCGCACAGAGGCACAGAGACTGGGGCTGCTTGCTTGTCTTGCCACCTCAAACTTCAAATATAGCCTGGGAAAGTTGGTGTCCCTGCTAGGCTCGTTTCGCAGCCCTGCTCTTGAAATGCGAACGTCTGCAGATAGCTGGCAGCCAGAAGGGGCTAGCCTGGAAAGCTGTTGCTCAGCCTCATCTGCCCATGGCACTGTTCGCATAGAGGCCCAGAGACTGGGGCTTCTTGCTTATCTTGCCACTTGAAACTTCAAACGCATGTGGGGAATGTGGGTTGTCCCAGCCAGGCTCCTTTCGCAGACCTGCTCCGAAAGTGCGAACGTCTGCAGATAGCTGATAGCCAGAGGAGGCTAGCCTGGAAAGCTGTTGCTCAGCCTCATCTGCCCATGGCACTGCTCGCACAGAGGCACAGAGAATGGAGCTGCTTGCTTATCTTGCCACTTGAAACTTCAAACGCATGTGGGGAATGTGGATTGTCCCTGCCAGGCTCCTTTCACAGCCATGCTCTTATAATGAGAATGTCTGTAAATAGCTGTCAGGCAGAAGGGGCTAGCCTGGAAAGCTGTTGCTCAGCCTCATCTGCCCATGGCACTGCTCGCACAGAGGCACAGAGACTGGGACTGCTTGCTTGTGTTGCCACCTCAAACTTCAAATGTAGCATGGGAAAGTATGTGTCCCAGCCAGGCTCCTTTCGCAGTCCTGCTCCGAAAGTGCGAACGTCTGCAGATAGCTGGCAGCCAGAAGGGGCTAGCCTGGAAAGCTGTTGCTCAGCCTCATCTGCTCATGGCACTGCTCGCACAGAGGCACAGAGACTGGGGCTGATTGCTTGTCTTGCCACCCCAATCTTCAATTATAGCCTGGGAAAGTTGGTGTCCCTGCTAGGCTCGTTTCGCAGCCATGCTCTTGAAATGCGAACGTCTGCAGATAGCAGGCAGCCAGAAGGTGCTAGCGTGGAAAGCTGTTGCTCAGCCTCATCTGCCCATGGCAGTGCTCGCACAGAGGCTCAGAGACTGGGGCTGCTTGCTTATCTTGCCACTTGAAACTTCAAACGTAGCCTTAGAATGGTGGTGTCCCTGCCAGGCTCCTTTCGCAGCCATGCTCTTAAAATGCGAACGTCTGCAGATAGCTGGCAGCCAGAAGGGGCTAGCCTGGAAAGCTGTTGCTCAGCCTCATCTGCCCATGGCACTGCTCGCACAGAGGCACAGAGACTGGGGCTGCTTGCTTGTCTTGCCACCTCAAAATTCAAACGTAGCCTGGGAAAGTTGGTGTCCCAGCCAGGCTCCTTTCGCAGCCCTGCTCCGAAAGTGCGAACGTCTGCAGATAGCTGGCAGCCAGACGGGGCTAGCCTGGAAAGCTGTTGCTCAGCCTCATCTGCCCATGGCACTGCTCGCATAGAGGCACAGAGACTGGGGCTGCTTGCTTGTCTTGTCACTTGAAACTTCAAACGCATGCTGGGAATGTGGATTGTCCCTGCCAGGATCCTTTAACAGCCATGCTCTTAAAATGAGAATGTCTGCAGATAGCTGTCAGGCAGAAGGGGCTAGCCTGGAAAGCTGTTGCTCAGCCTCATCTGCCCATGGCACTGCTCGCACAGAGGCACAGAGACTGGGACTGCTTGCTTGTCTTGCCACCTCAAACTTCACATATAGCCTGGGAAAGTTGTTGTCCCAGCCAGGCTCGTTTCGCAGCCCTGCTCTTGAAACGCGAACGTCTGCAGATAGCTGGCAGCCAGAAGGGTCTAGCCTGGAAAGCTGTTGCTCAGCCTCATCTGCCCATGGCACTGCTCGCACAGAGGCACAGAGAATAGGGCTGCTTGCTTTTCTTGCCACCTCAAACTTCAAAAGCATGCTGGGAATGTGGATTGTCCCTGCCAGGCTCCTTTCACAGCCATGCTCTTCAAATGAGAATGTCTGCATATAGCTGTCAGCCAGAAGGGGCTAGCGTGGAAAGCTGTTGCTCAGCCTCATCTGCCCATGGCACTGCTCGCACAGAGGCCCAGAGACTGGGGCTGCTTGCTTGTCTTGCCACCTCAAACTTCAAACGTATCCTGGGAATGGTGGTGTCCCAGCCAGGCTCCTTTACCAGCCCTGCTCCGGAAGTGCGAACGTCTGCAGATAGCTGGCAGCCAGAAGGGGCTAGCCTGGAAAGCTGTTGCTCAGCCTCATCTGTCCATGGCACTGCTCGCACAGAGGCACAGAGACTGGGGTGATTGCTTGTCTTGCCACCCCAATCTTCACTTATAGCCTGGGAAAGTTGTTGTCCCAGCCACGATCGTTTCGCAGCCCTGCTCTTGAAATGCGAACGTTTGCAGATAGCTGGCAGCCAGAAGGGGCTAGCCTGGAAAGCTGTTGCTCAGCCTCATCTGCCCATGGCACTGCTCGCACAGAGGCACAGAGACTGGGGCTGCTTGCTTGTCTTGCCACTTGAAACTTCAAACGTATGTAGTGAATGTGAGTTGTCCCTGCCAGTCTCCTTTACCATCCCTGCTCCGAAAGTGCGAACGTCTGCAGATAGCTGTCAGCCAGAAGGGGCTAGCCTGGAAAGCTGTTGCTCAGCCTCATCTGTCCATGGCACTGCTCGCACAGAGGCACAGAGAATAGGGCTGCTTGCTTGTCTTGCCACCTCAAACTTCAAAAGCATGCTGGGAATGTGGATTGTCCCTGCCAGGCTCCTTTCACAGCCATGCTCTTAAAATGAGAATGTCTGCATATAGCTGTCAGCCAGAAGGGGCTAGCCTGGAAAGCTGTTGCTCAGCCTCATCTGCCCATGGCACTGTTCGCATAAAGGCCCAGAGACTGGGGCCTCTTGCTTATCTTGCCACTTGAAACTTCAAACGCATGTGGGGAATGTGGGTTGTCCCTGCCAGGCTCCTTTACCAGCCCTGCTCCGAAAGTGCGAACGTCTGCAGATAGCTGGCAGCCAGAAGGGGCTAGCCTGGAAAGCTGTTGCTCAGCCTTATCTGCCCAAGGCATTGCTTGCACAGAGGCACAGAGAATGGGGTTGCTTGCTTGTCTTGCCACCTCAAACTTCAAATGTAGCCTGGGAAAGTTGGTGTCCCAGCCAGGCTCCTTTCGCAGCCCTGCTCCGAAAGTGCGAACGTCTGCAGATAGCTGATATCCAGAAGGGGCTAGTCTGGAAAGCTGTTGCTCAGTCTCATCTGCCCATGGCACTGCTCGCACAGAGGCACAGAGAATAGGGCTGCTTGCTTGTCTTGCCACCTCAAACTTCAAACGTAGCCTGGGAAATTTGGTGTCCCATGCAGGCTCCTTTCGCAGCCCTGCTCCGAAAGTGCGAACGTCTGCAGATAGCTGGCAGGCAGAAGGGGCTAGCCTGGAAAGCTGTTGCTCAGCCTCATCTGCCCATGGCACTGCTCGCACAGAGGCACAGAGAATGGGGCTGCTTGCTTATCTTGCCACTTGAAACTTCAAACGCATGTGGGGAATGTGGATTGTCCCTGCCAGGCTCCTTTCACAGCCATGCTCTTAAAATGAGAATGTCTGTAGATAGCTGTCAGGCAGAAGGGGCTAGCCTGGAAAGCTGTTGCTCAGCCTCATCTGCCCATGGCACTGCTCGCACAGAGGCCCAGAGACTAGGACTGCTTGCTTGTCTTGCCACCTCAAACTTCAAATGTAGCATGGGAAAGTTTGTGTCCCAGCCAGGCTCCTTTCGCAGTCCTGCTCCGAAAGTGCGAACGTCTGCAGATAGCTGGCAGCCAGAAGGGGCTAGCCTGGAAAGCTGTGTCTCAGCCTCATCTGCTCATGGCACTGCTCACACAGAGACTGGGGCTGCTTGCTTGTCTTCCCACTTGAAAATTCAAACGTAGCCTTAGAATGGTGGTGTCCCTGCCAGGCTCCTTTCGCAGCCATGCTCTTAAAATGCGAACGTCTGCAGATAGATGGCAGCCAGAAGGGGCTAGCCTGGAAAGCTGTTGCTCAGCCTCATCTGCTCATGGCACTGCTCACACAGAGGCACAGAGACTGGGGCTGCTTGCTTGTCTTGCCACCTCAAACTTCAAACGTAGCCTGGGAATGGTGGTGTCCCAGACAGGCTCCTTTACCAGCCCTGCTCTTAAAACAAAAACGTCTGCAGGTAGCTGACAGCCACAAGGGCCTAGCCTGGAAAGCTGTTGCTCAGCCTCATCTGCTCATGGCACTGCTCACACAGAGACTGGGGCTGCTTGCTTGTCTTGCCACCTGAAATTTCAAATATAGCCTGGGAAAGTTGGTGTCCCTGCTAGGCTCGTTTCGCAGCCCTGCTCTTGAAATGCGAAAGTCTGCAGATAGCTGGCAGCCAGAAGGGGCTAGCCTGGAAAGCTGTTGCTCAGCCTCATCTGCCCATGGCACTGCTCACACAGAGACTGGGGCTGCTTGCTTGTCTTGCAACTTGAAAATTCAAACGTAGCCTTAGAATGGAGGTGTCCCTGCCAGGCTCCTTTCGCAGCCATGCTCCTAAAATGCGAACGTCTGCAGATAGCTGGCAGCCAGAAGGGGCTAGCCTGGAAAGCTGTTGCTCAGCCTCATCTGCCCATGGCATTGCTTGCACAGAGGCACAGAGAATGGGGTTGCTTGCTTGTCTTGCCACCCCAATCTTCAAATATAGCCTGGGAAAGTTGGTGTCCCTGCTAGGCTCGTTTCGCAGCCCTGCTCTTGATATGCGAACGTCTGCAGATAGCTGGCAGCCAGAAGGGGCTAGCCTGGAAAGCTGTTGCTCAGCCTCATCTGCCCATGGCAGTGCTCGCACAGAGGCCCAGAGACTGGGGCTGTTTGCTTATCTTGCCACTTGAAACTTCAAACGTAGCCTTAGAATGGTGGTGTCCCTACCAGGCTCCTTTCGCAGCCATGCTCTTAAAATGCGAACGTCTTCAGATAGCTGGCAGCCAGAAGGGGCTAGCCTGGAAAGCTGTTGCTCAGCCTCATCTGCCCATGGCACTGCTCGCACAGAGGCACAGAGACTGGGGCTGATTGCTTGTCTTGCCACCTCAATCTTCAAACGTACCCTGGGAAAGTTGGTTTCCCATGCAGGCTCCTTTCGCAGCCCTGCTCCGATAGTGCGAACGTCTGCAGATAGCTGGTAGCCAAAAGGGGCTAGATTGGAAAGCTGTTGCTCAGCCTCATCTGCCCATGGCACTGTTCGCATAGAGGCACAGAGACTGGGGCTTCTTGCTTATCTTGCCACTTGAAACTTCAAACGCATGTGGGGAATGTGGGTTTTGCCTGCCAGGCTCCTTTACAAGCCCTGCTCCGAAAGTGCGAATGTCTGCAGATAGCTGGCAGCCAGAAGGGGCTAGCCTGGAAAGCTGTTGCTCAGCCTCATCTGTCCATGGCATTGCTTGCACAGAGGCACAGAGACTGGGGCTGCTTGCTTGTCTTGCCACCTCAAACTTCAAACGTAAACTGGGAAAGTTGGTGTCCCAGCCAGGCTCCTTTCGCAGACCTGCTCCGAAAGTGCGAACGTCTGCAGATAGCTGATAGCCAGAAGGGGCTAGCGTGGAAAGCTGTTGCTCAGCCTCATCTGCTCATGGCACTGCTCGCACAGAGGCACAGAGACTGGGGCTGATTGCTTGTCTTGCCACCCCAATCTTCAAATATAGCCTGGGAAAGTTGGTGTCCCTGCTAGGCTCGTTTCGCAGCCCTGCTCTTGAAATGCGAACGTCTGCAGATAGCTGGCAGCCAGAAGGGGCTAGCGTGGAAAGCTGTTGCTCAGCCTCATCTGCCCATGGCACTGCTCGCACAGAGGCCCAGAGACTGGGGCTGCTTGCTTGTCTTGCCACCTCAAACTTCAAACGTATCCTGGGAATGGTGGTGTCCCAGCCAGGCTCCTTTACCAGCCCTGCTCCGGAAGTGCGAACGTCTGCAGATAGCTGGCAGCCAGAAGGGGCTAGCCTGGAAAGCTGTTGCTCAGCCTCATCTGTCCATGGCACTGCTCGCACAGAGGCACAGAGACTGGGGTGATTGCTTGTCTTGCCACCCCAATCTTCACTTATAGCCTGGGAAAGTTGTTGTCCCAGCCACGATCGTTTCGCAGCCCTGCTCTTGAAATGCGAACGTTTGCAGATAGCTGGCAGCCAGAAGGGGCTAGCCTGGAAAGCTGTTGCTCAGCCTCATCTGCCCATGGCACTGCTCGCACAGAGGCACAGAGACTGGGGCTGCTTGCTTGTCTTGCCACTTGAAACTTCAAACGTATGTAGTGAATGTGAGTTGTCCCTGCCAGTCTCCTTTACCATCCCTGCTCCGAAAGTGCGAACGTCTGCAGATAGCTGTCAGCCAGAAGGGGCTAGCCTGGAAAGCTGTTGCTCAGCCTCATCTGTCCATGGCACTGCTCGCACAGAGGCACAGAGAATAGGGCTGCTTGCTTGTCTTGCCACCTCAAACTTCAAAAGCATGCTGGGAATGTGGATTGTCCCTGCCAGGCTCCTTTCACAGCCATGCTCTTAAAATGAGAATGTCTGCATATAGCTGTCAGCCAGAAGGGGCTAGCCTGGAAAGCTGTTGCTCAGCCTCATCTGCCCATGGCACTGTTCGCATAAAGGCCCAGAGACTGGGGCCTCTTGCTTATCTTGCCACTTGAAACTTCAAACGCATGTGGGGAATGTGGGTTGTCCCTGCCAGGCTCCTTTACCAGCCCTGCTCCGAAAGTGCGAACGTCTGCAGATAGCTGGCAGCCAGAAGGGGCTAGCCTGGAAAGCTGTTGCTCAGCCTTATCTGCCCAAGGCATTGCTTGCACAGAGGCACAGAGAATGGGGTTGCTTGCTTGTCTTGCCACCTCAAACTTCAAATGTAGCCTGGGAAAGTTGGTGTCCCAGCCAGGCTCCTTTCGCAGCCCTGCTCCGAAAGTGCGAACGTCTGCAGATAGCTGATATCCAGAAGGGGCTAGTCTGGAAAGCTGTTGCTCAGTCTCATCTGCCCATGGCACTGCTCGCACAGAGGCACAGAGAATAGGGCTGCTTGCTTGTCTTGCCACCTCAAACTTCAAACGTAGCCTGGGAAATTTGGTGTCCCATGCAGGCTCCTTTCGCAGCCCTGCTCCGAAAGTGCGAACGTCTGCAGATAGCTGGCAGGCAGAAGGGGCTAGCCTGGAAAGCTGTTGCTCAGCCTCATCTGCCCATGGCACTGCTCGCACAGAGGCACAGAGAATGGGGCTGCTTGCTTATCTTGCCACTTGAAACTTCAAACGCATGTGGGGAATGTGGATTGTCCCTGCCAGGCTCCTTTCACAGCCATGCTCTTAAAATGAGAATGTCTGTAGATAGCTGTCAGGCAGAAGGGGCTAGCCTGGAAAGCTGTTGCTCAGCCTCATCTGCCCATGGCACTGCTCGCACAGAGGCCCAGAGACTAGGACTGCTTGCTTGTCTTGCCACCTCAAACTTCAAATGTAGCATGGGAAAGTTTGTGTCCCAGCCAGGCTCCTTTCGCAGTCCTGCTCCGAAAGTGCGAACGTCTGCAGATAGCTGGCAGCCAGAAGGGGCTAGCCTGGAAAGCTGTGTCTCAGCCTCATCTGCTCATGGCACTGCTCACACAGAGACTGGGGCTGCTTGCTTGTCTTCCCACTTGAAAATTCAAACGTAGCCTTAGAATGGTGGTGTCCCTGCCAGGCTCCTTTCGCAGCCATGCTCTTAAAATGCGAACGTCTGCAGATAGATGGCAGCCAGAAGGGGCTAGCCTGGAAAGCTGTTGCTCAGCCTCATCTGCTCATGGCACTGCTCACACAGAGGCACAGAGACTGGGGCTGCTTGCTTGTCTTGCCACCTCAAACTTCAAACGTAGCCTGGGAATGGTGGTGTCCCAGACAGGCTCCTTTACCAGCCCTGCTCTTAAAACACAAACGTCTGCAGGTAGCTGACAGCCACAAGGGCCTAGCCTGGAAAGCTGTTGCTCAGCCTCATCTGCTCATGGCACTGCTCACACAGAGACTGGGGCTGCTTGCTTGTCTTGCCACCTGAAATTTCAAATATAGCCTGGGAAAGTTGGTGTCCCTGCTAGGCTCGTTTCGCAGCCCTGCTCTTGAAATGCGAAAGTCTGCAGATAGCTGGCAGCCAGAAGGGGCTAGCCTGGAAAGCTGTTGCTCAGCCTCATCTGCCCATGGCACTGCTCACACAGAGACTGGGGCTGCTTGCTTGTCTTGCAACTTGAAAATTCAAACGTAGCCTTAGAATGGAGGTGTCCCTGCCAGGCTCCTTTCGCAGCCATGCTCCTAAAATGCGAACGTCTGCAGATAGCTGGCAGCCAGAAGGGGCTAGCCTGGAAAGCTGTTGCTCAGCCTCATCTGCCCATGGCATTGCTTGCACAGAGGCACAGAGAATGGGGTTGCTTGCTTGTCTTGCCACCCCAATCTTCAAATATAGCCTGGGAAAGTTGGTGTCCCTGCTAGGCTCGTTTCGCAGCCCTGCTCTTGATATGCGAACGTCTGCAGATAGCTGGCAGCCAGAAGGGGCTAGCCTGGAAAGCTGTTGCTCAGCCTCATCTGCCCATGGCAGTGCTCGCACAGAGGCCCAGAGACTGGGGCTGTTTGCTTATCTTGCCACTTGAAACTTCAAACGTAGCCTTAGAATGGTGGTGTCCCTACCAGGCTCCTTTCGCAGCCATGCTCTTAAAATGCGAACGTCTTCAGATAGCTGGCAGCCAGAAGGGGCTAGCCTGGAAAGCTGTTGCTCAGCCTCATCTGCCCATGGCACTGCTCGCACAGAGGCACAGAGACTGGGGCTGATTGCTTGTCTTGCCACCTCAATCTTCAAACGTACCCTGGGAAAGTTGGTTTCCCATGCAGGCTCCTTTCGCAGCCCTGCTCCGATAGTGCGAACGTCTGCAGATAGCTGGTAGCCAAAAGGGGCTAGATTGGAAAGCTGTTGCTCAGCCTCATCTGCCCATGGCACTGTTCGCATAGAGGCACAGAGACTGGGGCTTCTTGCTTATCTTGCCACTTGAAACTTCAAACGCATGTGGGGAATGTGGGTTTTGCCTGCCAGGCTCCTTTACAAGCCCTGCTCCGAAAGTGCGAATGTCTGCAGATAGCTGGCAGCCAGAAGGGGCTAGCCTGGAAAGCTGTTGCTCAGCCTCATCTGTCCATGGCATTGCTTGCACAGAGGCACAGAGACTGGGGCTGCTTGCTTGTCTTGCCACCTCAAACTTCAAACGTAAACTGGGAAAGTTGGTGTCCCAGCCAGGCTCCTTTCGCAGACCTGCTCCGAAAGTGCGAACGTCTGCAGATAGCTGATAGCCAGAAGGGGCTAGCGTGGAAAGCTGTTGCTCAGCCTCATCTGCTCATGGCACTGCTCGCACAGAGGCACAGAGACTGGGGCTGATTGCTTGTCTTGCCACCCCAATCTTCAAATATAGCCTGGGAAAGTTGGTGTCCCTGCTAGGCTCGTTTCGCAGCCCTGCTCTTGAAATGCGAACGTCTGCAGATAGCTGGCAGCCAGAAGGGGCTAGCGTGGAAAGCTGTTGCTCAGCCTCATCTGTCCATGGCAGTGCTCGCACAGAGGCACAGAGACTGGGGCTGCTTGCTTGTCTTGCCACCTCAAACTTCAAACGTAACCTGGGAATGTTGGTGTCCCTGCCAGGCTCCTTTCGCAGTGCTGCTCCAAAAGTGCAAACGTCTGCAGATAGCTGGCAGCCAGAAGGGGCTAGCCTGGAAAGGTGTTGCTCAGCCTCATCTGCCCATGGCACTGTTCGCATAGAGGCACAGAGAATGGGGATTCTTGCTTATCTTGCCACTTGAAAGTTCAAACGCATGTGGTGAATGTGGGTTGTCCCTGCCAGGCTCCTTTACCAGCCCTGCTCCGAAAGTGCGAACGTCTGCAGATAGCTGGCAGCCAGAAGGGGCTAGCCTGGAAAGCTGTTGCTCAGCCTCATCTGCCCATGGCACTGCTCGCACAGAGGCACAGAGACTGGGGCTGCTTGCTTGTCTTGCCACCTCAAACTTCAAAAGCATGCTGGGAATGTGGATTGTCCCTGCCAGGCTCCTTTCACAGCCGTGCTCTTAAAATGAGAATGTCTGCATATAGCTGTCAGCCAGAAGGGGCTAGCGTGGAAAGCTGTTGCTCAGCCTCATCTGCCCATGGCACTGCTCGCACAGAGGCTCAGAGACTGGGGCTGCTTGCTTGTCTTGCCACCTCAAACTTCAAACTTAAGCTGGGAATGTGGATTGTCCCTGCCAGGCTCCTTTCACAGCCATGCTCTTAAAATGAGAATGTCTGTAGATAGCTGGCAGCCAGAAGGGGCTAGCCTGGAAAGCTGTTGCTCAGCCTCATCTGCCCATGGCACTGCTCGCACAGAGGCACAGAGACTGGGGCTGATTGCTTGTCTTGCCACCCATATCTTCAAATATAGCCTGGGAAAGTTGGTGTACCTGCTAGGCTCGTTTCGCAGCCCTGCTCCGAAAGTGCGAACGTCTGCAGATAGCAGGCAGCCAGAAGGTGCTAGCGTGGAAAGCTGTTGCTAAGCCTCATCTGCCCATGGCAGTGCTCGCACAGAGGCCCAGAGACTGGGGCTGCTTGCTTATCTTGCCACTTGAAACTTCAAACGTAGCCTTAGAATGGTGGTGTCCCTGCCAGGCTCCTTTCGCAGCCATGCTCTTAAAATGCGAACGTCTGCAGATAGCTGGCAGCCAGAAGGGGCTAGCCTGGAAAGCTGTTGCTCAGCCTCATCTGCCCATGGCACTGCTCGCACAGAGGCACAGAGACTGGGGCTGCTTGCTTGTCTTGCCACCTCAATCTTCAAACGTAGCCTGGGAAAGCTGGTGTCCCATGCAGGCTCCTTTCGCAGCCCTGCTCCGAAAGTGCGAATGTCTGCAGATAGCTGGCAGCCAGAAGAGGCTAGCCTGGAAAGCTGTTGCTCAGCCTCATCTGCCCATGGCACTGCTCGCACAGAGGCACAGAGACTGGGGCTGCTTGCTTGTCTTGCCACTTGAAACTTCAAACGCATGCTGGGAATGTGGATTGTCCCAGCCAGGCTCCTTTCGCAGCCATGCTCCGAAAGTGCGAACGTCTGCAGATAGCTGGCAGCCAGAAGGGGCTAGCGTGGAAAGCTGTTGCTCAGCCTCATCTGCCCATGGCACTGTTAGCATAGAGGCCCAGAGACTGGGGCTTCTTGATTATCTTGCCACTTGAAACTTCAAACGCATGTGGGGAATGTGGGTTGTCCCTGGCAGGCTCCTTTACCAGCCCTGCTCCGAAAGTGCGAACGTCTGCACATAGCTGGCAGCCAGAAGGGGCTAGCCTGGAAAGCTGTTGCTCAGCCTCATCTGCCCATGGCATTGCTTGCACAGAGGCACAGAGACTGGGGCTGCTTGCTTGTCTTGCCACCTCAAACTTCAAACGTAAACTGGGAAAGTTGGTGTCCCAGCCAGGCTCCTTTCGCAGCCCTGCTCCGAAAGTGCGAACGTCTGCAGATAGCTGATAGCCAGAAGGGGCTAGCCTGGAAAGCTGTTGCTCAGCCTCATCTGCTCATGGCACTGCTCGCACAGAGGCACAGAGACTGGGGCTGCTTGCTTGTCTTGCCCCCTCAAACTTCAAACGTAGCCTGGGAAAGTTGGTGTCCCAGCCAGGCTCCTTTCGCAGCCCTGCTCCGAAAGTGCGAACGTCTGCAGATAGCTGGCAGCCAGAAGGGGCTAGCCTGGAAAGCTGTTGCTCAGCCTCATCTGCTCATGGCACTGCTCACACAGAGACTGGGGCTGCTTGCTTGTCTTGCCACTTGAAAATTCAAACGTAGCCTTAGAATGGTGGTGTCCCTGCCAGGCTCCTTTCGCAGCCATGCTCTTAAAATGCGAACGTCTTCAGATAGCTGTCAGGCAGAAGGGGCTAGCCTGGAAAGCTGTTGCTCAGCCTCATCTGCCCATGGCACTGCTCGCACAGAGGCACAGAGACTGGGGCTGATTGCTTGTCTTGCCACCCATATCTTGAAATATAGCCTGGGAAAGTTGGTGTACCTGCTAGGCTCGTTTCGCAGCCCTGCTCTTGAAATGCGAACGTCTGCAGATAGCAGGCAGCCAGAAGGTGCTAGCGTGGAAAGCTGTTGCTCAGCCTCATCTGCCCATGGCAGTGCTCGCACAGAGGCCCAGAGACTGGGGCTGCTTGCTTATCTTGCCACTTGAAACTTCAAACGTAGCCTTAGAATGGTGGTGTCCCTGCCAGGCTCCTTTCGCAGCCATGCTCTTAAAATGCTAACGTCTGCAGATAGCTGGCAGCCAGAAGGGGCTAGCCTGGAAAGCTGTTGCTCAGCCTCATCTGCCCATGGCACTGCTCGCACAGAGGCACAGAGAATAGGGCTGCTTGCTTGTCTTGCCACCTCAAACTTCAAATATAGCCTGGGAAAGTTTGTGTACCTGCTAGGCTCGTTTCGCAGCCCTGCTCTTGAAATGCGAACGTCTGCAGATAGCAGGCAGCCAGAAGGTGCTAGCGTGGAAAGCTGTTGCTCAGCCTCATCTGCCCATGGCAGTGCTCGCACAGAGGCCCAGAGACTGGGGCTGCTTGCTTATCTTGCCACTTGAAACTTCAAACGTAGCCTTAGAATGGTGGTGTCCCTGCCAGGCTCCTTTCGCAGCCATGCTCTTAAAATGCGAACGTCTGCAGATAGCTGGCAGCCAGAAGGGGCTAGCCTGGAAAGCTGTTGCTCAGCCTCATCTGCCCATGGCACTGCTCGCACAGAGGCACAGAGACTGGGGCTGCTTGCTTGTCTTGCCACCTCAATCTTCAAACGTAGCCTGGGAAAGCTGGTGTCCCATGCAGGCTCCTTTCGCAGCCCTGCTCCGAAAGTGCGAATGTCTGCAGATAGCTGGCAGCCAGAAGGGGCTAGCCTGGAAAGCTGTTGCTCAGCCTCATCTGCCCATGGCACTGCTCGCACAGAGGCACAGAGACTGGGGCTGCTTGCTTGTCTTGACACTTGAAACTTCAAACGCATGCTGGGAATGTGGATTGTCCCAGCCAGGCTCCTTTCGCAGCCATGCTCCGAAAGTGCGAATGTCTGCAGATAGCTGGCAGCCAGAAGGGGCTAGCGTGGAAAGCTGTTGCTCAGCCTCATCTGCCCATGGCACTGCTCGCACAGAGGCACAGAGACTGGGGCTGCTTGCTTCTCTTGCCACTTGAAACTTCAAACGCATGCTGGGAATGTGGATTGTCCCAGCCAGGCTCCTTTCGCAGCCATGCTCCGAAAGTGCGAACGTCTGCAGATAGCTGGCAGCCAGAAGGGGCTAGCCTGGAAAGCTGTTGCTCAGCCTCATCTGCTCATGGCACTGATCGCACAGAGGCACAGAGACTGGGGCTGCTTGCTTGTCTTGCCACCTCAAACTTCAAACGTAGCCTGGGAATGGTGGTGTCCCAGCCAGGCTCCTTTACCAGCCCTGCTCTTAAAACGCAAACGTCTGCAGGTAGCTAACAGCCACAAGGGGCTAGCCTGGAAAGCTGTTGCTCAGCCTCATCTGCTCATGGCACTGCTCACACAGAGACTGGGGCTGCTTGCTTGTCTTGCGACCTCAAACTTCAAATATAGCCTGGGAAAGTTGGTGTCCCTGCTAGGCTCGTTTCGCAGCCCTGCTCTTGAAATGCGAACGTCTGCAGATAGCTGGCAGCCAGAAGGGGCTAGCCTGGAAAGCTGTTGCTCAGCCTCATCTGCCCATGGCACTGTTCGCATAGAGGCCCAGAGACTGGGGCTTCTTGCTTATCTTGCCACTTGAAACTTCAAACGCATGTGGGGAATGTGGGTTGTCGCTGCCAGGCTCCTTTACCAGCCCTGCTCCGAAAGTGCGAACGTCTGCACATAGCTGTCAGCCAGAAGGGGCTAGCCTGGAAAGCTGTTGCTCAGCCTCATCTGTCCATGGCATTGCTTGCACAGAGGCACAGAGACTGGGGCTGCTTGCTTGTCTTGCCACCTCAAACTTCAAACGTAAACTGGGAAAGTTGGTGTCCCAGCCAGGCTCCTTTCGCAGCCCTGCTCCGAAAGTGCGAACGTCTGCAGATAGCTGGCAGCCAGAAGGGGCTAGCCTGGAAAGCTGTTGCTCAGCCTCATCTGCCCATGGCACTGCTCGCACAGAGGCACAGAGACTGGGGCTGCTTGCTTCTCTTGCCACTTGAAACTTCAAACGCATGCTGGGAATGTGGATTGTCCCTGCCAGGCTCCTTTCGCAGCCATGCTCCGAAAGTGCAAACGTCTGCAGATAGCTGGCAGCCAGAAGGGGCTAGCCTGGAAAGCTGTTGCTCAGCCTCATCTGCCCATGGCACTGCTCGCACAGAGGCACAGAGAATGGGGCTGCTTGCTTATCTTGCCACTTGAAACTTCAAACACATGCTGGGAATGTGGATTGTCCCTGCCAGGCTCCTTTCACAGCCATGCTCTTAAAATGAGAATGTCTGTAGATAGCTGGCAGGCAGAAGGGGCTAGCCTGGAAAGCTGTTGCTCAGCCTCATCTGCCCATGGCACTGCTCGCACAGAGGCACAGAGACTGGGACTGCTTGCTTGTCTTGCCACCTCAAACTTCAAACGTAAACTGGGAAAGTTGGTGTCCCAGCCAGGCTCATTTACCAGCCCTGCTGCGAAAGTGCGAACGTCTGCAGATAGCTGATAGCCAGAAGGGGCTAGCCTGGAAAGCTGTTGCTCAGCCTCATCTGCTCATGGCACTGCTCGCACAGAGGCACAGAGACTGGGGCTGCTTGCTTGTCTTGCCTCCTCAAACTTCAAACGTAGCCTGGGAAAGTTGGTGTCCCAGCCAGGCTCCTTTCGCAGCCCTGCTCCGAAAGTGCGAACGTCTGCAGATAGCTGGCAGCCAGAAGGGGCTAGCCTGGAAAGCTGTTGCTCAGCCTCATCTGCCCATGGCACTGTTCGCATAGAGGCACAGAGAATGGGGCTGCTTGCTTATCTTGCCACTTGAAACTTCAAACGCATGTGGGGAATGTGGATTGTCCCTTCCAGGCTCCTTTCACAGCCATGCTCTTAGAATGAGAATGTCTGTAGATAGCTGTCAGGCAGAAGGGGCTAGCCTGGAAAGCTGTTGCTCAGCCTCATCTGCCCATGGCACTGCTCGCACAGAGGCACAGAGACTGGGACTGCTTGCTTGTCTTGCCACCTCAAACTTCAAATGTAGCATGGGAAAGTTTGTGTCCCAGCCAGGCTCCTTTCGCAGTCCTGCTCCGAAAGTGCGAACGTCTGCAGATAGCTGGCAGCCAGAAGGGGCTAGCCTGGAAAGCTGTTGCCCAGCCTCATCTGCTCATGGCACTGCTCACACAGAGACTGGGGCTGCTTGCTTGTGTTGCCACTTGAAAATTCAAACGTAGCCTTAGAATGGAGGTGTCCCTGCCAGGCTCCTTTCGCAGCCATGCTCTTAAATTGTGAACGTCTGCAGATAGCTGGCAGCCAGAAGGGGCTAGCCTGGAAAGCTGTTGCTCAGCCTCATCTGCTCATGGCACTGCTCGCACAGAGGCACAGAGACTGGATCTGATTGCTTGTCTTGCCACCCATATCTTCAAATATATCCTGGGAATGTTGGTGTTCCTGCTAGGCTCGTTTCGCAGCCCTCCTCTTGATATGCGAACGCCTGCAGATAGCTGGCAGCCAGAAGGTGCTAGCGTGGAAAGCTGTTGCTCAGCCTCATCTGCCCATGGCAGTGCTCGCACAGAGGCCCAGAGACTGGGGCTGCTTGCTTATCTTGCCACTTGAAACTTCAAACGTAGCCTTAGAATGGTGGTGTCCCTGCCAGGCTCCTTTCGCAGCCATGCTCTTAAAATGCGAACGTCTTCAGATAGCTGGCAGCCAGAAGGGGCTAGCCTGGAAAGCTGTTGCTCAGCCTCATCTGCCCATGGCACTGCTCGCACAGAGGCACAGAGACTGGGGCTGCTTGCTTGTCTTGCCACCTCAATCTTCAAACGTAGCCTGGGAAAGCTGGTGTCCCATGCAGGCTCCTTTCGCAGCCCTGCTCCGAAAGTGCGAATGTCTGCAGATAGCTGGCAGCCAGAAGGGGCTAGCCTGGAAAGCTGTTGCTCAGCCTCATCTGCCCATGGCACTGCTCGCATAGAGGCACAGAGACTGGGGCTTCTTGCTTATCTTGCCACTTGAAACTTCAAACGCATGTGGGGAATGTGGGTTGTCCCTGCCAGGCTCCTTTACAAGCCCTGCTCCGAAAGTGCGAATGTCTGCAGATAGCTGGCAGCCAGAAGGGGCTAGCCTGGAAAGCTGTTGCTCAGCCTCATCTGTCCATGGCATTGCTTGCACAGAGGCACAGAGACTGGGGCTGCTTGCTTGTCTTGCCACTTCAAACTTCAAACGTAAACTGGGAAAGTTGGTGTCCCAGCCAGGCTCCTTTCGCAGACCTGCTCCGAAAGTGCGAACGTCTGCAGATAGCTGATAGCCAGAAGGGGCTAGCCTGGAAAGCTGTTGCTCAGCCTCATCTGCTCATGGCACTGCTCGCACAGAGGCACAGAGACTGGGGCTGATTGCTTGTCTTGCCACCCCAATCTTCAAATATAGCCTGGGAAAGTTGGTGTCCCTGCTAGGCTCGTGTCGCAGCCCTGCTCTTGAAATGCGAACGTCTGCAGATAGCAGGCAGCCAGAAGGGGCTAGCGTGGAAAGCTGTTGCTCAGCCTCATCTGCCCATGGCAGTGCTCGCACAGAGGCCCAGAGGCTCGGGCTGCTTGCATATCTTGCCACTTGAAACTTCAAACGCATGTGGGGAATGTGGGTTGTCCCTGCCAGGATCTTTTCGCAGCCCTGCTCCGAAAGTGCGAACGTCTGCAGATAGCTGGCAGCCAGAAGGGGCTAGCCTGGAAAGCTGTTGCTCAGCCTCATCTGCCCATGGCACTGCTCGCACAGAGGCACAGAGACTGGGGCTGCTTGCTTGTCTTGCCACCTCAAACTTCAAACGTAACCTGGGAATGTTAGTGTCCCTGCCAGGCTCCTTTCGCAGTCCTGCTCCGAAAGTGCGAACGTCTGCAGATAGCTGATAGCCAGAAGGGGCTAGCCTGGAAAGCTGTTGCTCAGCCTCATCTGCCCATGGCACTGTTCGCATAGAGGCACAGAGAATGGGGATTCTTGCTTATCTTGCCACTTGAAAGTTCAAACGCATGTGGTGAATGTGGGTTGTCCCTGCCAGGCTCCTTTACCAGCCCTGCTCCGAAAGTGCGAACGTCTGCAGATAGCTGGCAGCCAGAAGGGGCTAGCCTGGAAAGCTGTTGCTCAGCCTCATCTGCCCATGGCACTGCTCGCACAGAGGCACAGAGAATAGGGCTGCTTGCTTATCTTGCCACCTCAAACTTCAAAAGCATGCTGGGAATGTGGATTGTCCCTGCCAGGCACTTTCACAGCCGTGCTCTTAAAATGAGAATGTCTGCATATAGCTGTCAGCCAGAAGGGGCTAGCGTGGAAAGCTGTTGCTCAGCCTCATCTGCCCATGGCACTGCTCGCACAGAGGCTCAGAGACAGGGGCTTGTTGCTTGTCTTGACACCTCAAACTTCAAACGTAACCTGGGAATGTGGATTGTCCCTGCCAGGCTCCTTTCACAGCCATGCTCTTAAAATGAGAATGTCTGTAGATAGCTGTCAGGCAGAAGAGGCTAGCCTGGAAAGCTGTTGCTCAGCCTCATCTGCCCATGGCACTGCTCGCACAGAGGCACAGAGACTGGGACTGCTTGCTTGTCTTGCCACCTCAAACTTCAAACGTAGCCTGGGAAAGTTGGTGTCCCAGCCAGGCTCCTTTCGCAGCCCTGCTCCGAAAGTGCGAACGTCTGCAGATAGCTGGCAGCCAGAAGGGGCTAGCCTGGAAAGCTGTTGCTCAGCCTCATCTGCCCATGGCACTGCTCGCACAGAGGCACAGAGAATGGGGCTGCTTGCTTATCTTGCCACTTGAAACTTCAAACGCATGTGGGGAATGTGGATTGTCCCTGCCAGGCTCCTTTCACAGCCATGCTCTTAAAATGAGAATGTCTGTAGATAGCTGGCAGGCAGAAGGGGCTAGCCTGGAAAGCTGTTGCTCAGCCTCATCTGCCCATGGCACTGCTCGCACAGAGGCACAGAGACTGGGACTGCTTGCTTGTCTTGCCACCTCAAACTTCAAACGTAAACTGTGAAAGTTGGTGTCCCAGCCAGGCTCCTTTACCAGCCCTGCTGCGAAAGTGCGAACGTCTGCAGATAGCTGATAGCCAGAAGGGGCTAGCCTGGAAAGCTGTTGCTCAGCCTCATCTGCTCATGGCACTGCTCGCACAGAGGCACAGAGACTGGGGCTGCTTGCTTGTCTTGCCTCCTCAAACTTCAAACGTAGCCTGGGAAAGTTGGTGTCCCAGCCAGGCTCCTTTCGCAGCCCTGCTCCGAAAGTGCGAACGTCTGCAGATAGCTGGCAGCCAGAAGGGGCTAGCCTGGAAAGCTGTTGCTCAGCCTCATCTGCCCATGGCACTGTTCGCATAGAGGCACAGAGAATGGGGCTGCTTGCTTATCTTGCCACTTGAAACTTCAAACGCATGTGGGGAATGTGGATTGTCCCTTCCAGGCTCCTTTCACAGCCATGCTCTTAGAATGAGAATGTCTGTAGATAGCTGTCAGGCAGAAGGGGCTAGCCTGGAAAGCTGTTGCTCAGCCTCATCTGCCCATGGCACTGCTCGCACAGAGGCACAGAGACTGGGACTGCTTGCTTGTCTTGCCACCTCAAACTTCAAATGTAGCATGGGAAAGTTTGTGTCCCAGCCAGGCTCCTTTCGCAGTCCTGCTCCGAAAGTGCGAACGTCTGCAGATAGCTGGCAGCCAGAAGGGGCTAGCCTGGAAAGCTGTTGCTCAGCCTCATCTGCTCATGGCACTGCTCACACAGAGACTGGGACTGCTTGCTTGTCTTGCCACCTCAAACTTCAAACGTAGGCTGGGAAAGTTGGTGTCCCTGCTAGGCTCGTTTCGCAGCCCTGCTCTTGAAATGCGAACGTCTGCAGATAGCTGGCAGGCAGAAGGGGCTAGCCTGGAAAGCTGTTGCTCAGCCTCATCTGCCCATGGCACTGTTCGCATAGAGGCACAGAGACTGGGGCTTCTTGCTTATCTTGCCACTTGAAACTTCAAACACATGTGGGGAATGTGGGTTGTCGCTGCCAGGCTCCTTTACCAGCCCTGCTCCGAAAGTGCAAACGTCTGCAGATAGCTGGCAGCCAGAAGGGGCTAGCCTGGAAAGCTGTTGCTCAGCCTCATCTGTCCATGGCATTGCTTGCACAGAGGCACAGAGAATGGGGCTGCTTGCTTGTCTTGCCACCTGAAACTTCAAACGTAAACTGGGAAAGTTGGTGTCCCAGCCAGGCTCCTTTCGCAGCCCTGCTGCGAAAGTGCGAACGTCTGCAGATAGCTGATAGCCAGAAGGGGCTAGCCTGGAAAGCTGTTGCTCAGCCTCATCTGCTCATGGCACTGCTCGCACAGAGGCACAGAGACTGGGGCTGCTTGCTTGTCTTGCCTCCTCAAACTTCAAACGTAGCCTGGGAAAGTTGGTGTCCCCGCCAGGCTCCTTTCGCAGCCCTGCTCCGAAAGTGCGAACGTCTGCAGATAGCTGGCAGCCAGAAGGGGCTAGCCTGGAAAGCTGTTGCTCAGCCTCATCTGCCCATGGCACTGCTCGCACAGAGGCACAGAGAATGGGGCTGCTTGCTTATCTTGCCACTTGAAACTTCAAACGCATGTGGGGAATGTGGATTGTCCCTGCCAGGCTCCTTTCACAGCCATGCTCTTAAAATGCGAACGTCTTCAGATAGCTGGCAGCCAGAAGGGGCTAGCCTGGAAAGCTGTTGCTCAGCCTCATCTGCCCATGGCACTGCTCGCACAGAGGCCCAGAGACTGGGGCTGCTTGCTTGTCTTGCCACCTCAATCTTCAAACGTAGCCTGGGAAAGCTGGTGTCCCATGCAGGCTCCTTTCGCAGCCCTGCTCCGAAAGTGCGAATGTCTGCAGATAGCTGGCAGCCAGAAGGGGCTAGCCTGGAAAGCTGTTGCTCAGCCTCATCTGCCCATGGCACTGCTCGCATAGAGGCACAGAGACTGGGTCTTCTTGCTTATCTTGCCACTTGAAACTTCAAACGCATGTGGGGAATGTGGGTTGTCCCTGCCAGGCTCCTTTACAAGCCCTGCTCCGAAAGTGCGAATGTCTGCAGATAGCTGGCAGCCAGAAGGGGCTAGCCTGGAAAGCTGTTGCTCAGCCTCATCTGTCCATGGCATTGCTTGCACAGAGGCACAGAGACTGGGGCTGCTTGCTTGTCTTGCCACCTCAAACTTCAAACGTAAACTGGGAAAGTTGGTGTCCCAGCCAGGCTCCTTTCGCAGACCTGCTCCGAAAGTGCGAATGTCTGCAGATAGCTGGCAGCCAGAAGGGGCTAGCCTGGAAAGCTGTTGCTCAGCCTCATCTGCCCATGGCACTGCTCGCATAGAGGCACAGAGACTGGGGCTTCTTGCTTATCTTGCCACTTGAAACTTCAAACGCATGTGGGGAATGTGGGTTGTCCCTGCCAGGCTCCTTTACAAGCCCTGCTCCGAAAGTGCGAATGTCTGCAGATAGCTGGCAGCCAGAAGGGGCTAGCCTGGAAAGCTGTTGCTCAGCCTCATCTGTCCATGGCATTGCTTGCACAGAGGCACAGAGACTGGGGCTGCTTGCTTGTCTTGCCACCTCAAACTTCAAACGTAAACTGGGAAAGTTGGTGTCCCAGCCAGGCTCCTTTCGCAGACCTGCTCCGAAAGTGCGAACGTCTGCAGATAGCTGATAGCCAGAAGGGGCTAGCCTGGAAAGCTGTTGCTCAGCCTCATCTGCTCATGGCACTGCTCGCACAGAGGCACAGAGACTGGGGCTGATTGCTTGTCTTGCCACCCCAATCTTCAAATATAGCCTGGGAAAGTTGGTGTCCCTGCTAGGCTCGTGTCGCAGCCCTGCTCTTGAAATGCGAACGTCTGCAGATAGCAGGCAGCCAGAAGGGGCTAGCGTGGAAAGCTGTTGCTCAGCCTCATCTGCCCATGGCAGTGCTCGCACAGAGGCCCAGAGGCTCGGGCTGCTTGCTTATCTTGCCACTTGAAACTTCAAACGCATGTGGGGAATGTGGGTTGTCCC
Organism: Opisthocomus hoazin; assembly: GCF_030867145.1. NCBI lineage: Eukaryota > Metazoa > Chordata > Aves > Opisthocomiformes > Opisthocomidae > Opisthocomus > Opisthocomus hoazin. The sequence goes on from NC_134429.1 coordinate 10,065,056, forward strand.
TGCCAGGCTCTTTTCGCAGCCCTGCTCCGAAAGTGCGAACGTCTGCAGATAGCTGTCAGCCAGAAGGGGCTAGCCTGGAAAGCTGTTGCTCAGCCTCATCTGCCCATGGCACTGCTCGCACAGAGGCACAGAGACTGGGGCTGCTTGCTTGTCTTGCCACCTCAAACTTCAAACGTAACCTGGGAATGTTGGTGTCCCTGCCAGGCTCCTTTCGCAGTCCTGCTCCAAAAGTGCAAACGTCTGCAGATAGCTGGCAGCCAGAAGGGGCTAGCCTGGAAAGCTGTTGCTCAGCCTCATCTGCCCATGGCACTGTTCGCATAGAGGCACAGAGAATGGGGATTCTTGCTTATCTTGCCACTTGAAAGTTCAAACGCATGTGGTGAATGTGGGTTGTCCCTGCCAGGCTCCTTTACCAGCCCTGCTCCGAAAGTGCGAACGTCTGCAGATAGCTGGCAGCCAGAAGGGGCTAGCCTGGAAAGCTGTTGCTCAGCCTCATCTGCCCATGGCATTGCTTGCACAGAGGCACAGAGAATAGGGCTGCTTGCTTGTCTTGCCACCTCAAACTTCAAAAGCATGCTGGGAATGTGGATTGTCCCTGCCAGGCACTTTCACAGCCGTGCTCTTAAAATGAGAATGTCTGCATATAGCTGTCAGCCAGAAGGGGCTAGCGTGGAAAGCTGTTGCTCAGCCTCATCTGCCCATGGCACTGCTCGCACAGAGGCTCAGAGACAGGGGCTTGTTGCTTGTCTTGACACCTCAAACTTCAAACGTAACCTGGGAATGTGGATTGTCCCTGCCAGGCTCCTTTCACAGCCATGCTCTTAAAATGAGAATGTCTGCATATAGCTGTCAGACAGAAGGGGCTAGCGTGGAAAGCTGTTGCTCAGCCTCATCTGCCCATGGCACTGCTCGCACAGAGGCCCAGAGACTGGGGCTGCTTGCTTGTCTTGCCACCTCAAAATTCAAACGTAGCCTGGGAAATTTGTTGTCCCAGCCAGGCTCCTTTCGCAGCCCTGCTCTTGAAATGCGAACGTCTGCAGATAGCTGGCAGCCAGAAGGGGCTAGCCTGGAAAGCTGTTGCTCAGCCTCATCTGCCCATGGCACTGTTCGCATAGAGGCACAGAGAATGGGGATTCTTGCTTATCTTGCACTTGAAACTTCAAACGCATGTGGGGAATGTGGATTGTCCCTGCCAGGCTCCTTTACCAGCCCTGCTCCGAAAGTGCGAACGTCTGCAGATAGCTGTCAGGCAGAAGAGGCTAGCCTGGAAAGCTGTTGCTCAGCCTCATCTGCCCATGGCACTGCTCGCACAGAGGCACAGAGACTGGGACTGCTTGCTTGTCTTGCCACCTCAAACTTCAAACGTAGCCTGGGAAAGTTGGTGTCCCAGCCAGGCTCCTTTCGCAGCCCTGCTCCGAAAGTGCGAACGTCTGCAGATAGCTGGCAGCCAGAAGGGGCTAGCCTGGAAAGCTGTTGCTCAGCCTCATCTGCCCATGGCACTGCTCGCACAGAGGCACAGAGAATGGGGCTTCTTGCTTGTCTTGCCCCCTCAAACTTCAAACGAAAACTGGGAAAGTTGGTGTCCCAGCCAGGCTCGTTTCGCAGCCCTGCTCCGAAACTGCGAACGTCTGCAGATAGCTGGCAGCCAGAAGGGGCTAGCCTGGAAAGCTGTTGCTCAGCCTCATCTGCCCATGGCACTGCTCGCACAGAGGCACAGAGAATGGGGCTTCTTGCTTATCTTGCCACTTGAAACTTCAAACGCATGTGGGGAATGTGGATTGTCCCTGCCAGGCTCCTTTCACAGCCATGCTCTTAAAATGAGAATGTCTGTAGATAGCTGTCAGGCAGAAGAGGCTAGCCTGGAAAGCTGTTGCTCAGCCTCATCTGCCCATGGCACTGCTCGCACAGAGGCACAGAGACTGGGACTGCTTGCTTGTCTTGCCACCTCAAACTTCAAACGTAGCCTGGGAAAGTTGGTGTCCCAGCCAGGCTCCTTTCGCAGCCCTGCTCCGAAAGTGCGAACGTCTGCAGATAGCTGGCAGCCAGAAGGGGCTAGCCTGGAAAGCTGTTGCTCAGCCTCATCTGCCCATGGCACTGCTCGCACAGAGGCACAGAGAATGGGGCTGCTTGCTTATCTTGTCACTTGAAACTTCAAACGCATGTGGGGAATGTGGATTGTCCCTGCCAGGCTCCTTTCACAGCCATGCTCTTAAAATGAGAATGTCTGTAGATAGCTGTCAGGCAGAAGGGGCTAGCCTGGAAAGCTGTTGCTCAGCCTCATCTGCTCATGGCACTGCTCGCACAGAGGCACAGAGACTGGGGCTGCTTGCTTGTCTTGCCTCCTCAAACTTCAAACGTAGCCTGGGAAAGTTGGTGTCCCAGCCAGGCTCCTTTCGCAGCCCTGCTCCGAAAGTGCGAACGTCTGCAGATAGCTGGCAGCCAGAAGGGGCTAGCCTGGAAAGCTGTTGCTCAGCCTCATCTGCCCATGGCACTGTTCGCATAGAGGCACAGAGAATGGGGCTGCTTGCTTATCTTGCCACTTGAAACTTCAAACGCATGTGGGGAATGTGGATTGTCCCTTCCAGGCTCCTTTCACAGCCATGCTCTTAGAATGAGAATGTCTGTAGATAGCTGTCAGGCAGAAGGGGCTAGCCTGGAAAGCTGTTGCTCAGCCTCATCTGCCCATGGCACTGCTCGCACAGAGGCACAGAGACTGGGACTGCTTGCTTGTCTTGCCACCTCAAACTTCAAATGTAGCATGGGAAAGTTTGTGTCCCAGCCAGGCTCCTTTCGCAGTCCTGCTCCGAATGTGCGAACGTCTGCAGATAGCTGGCAGCCAGAAGGGGCTAGCCTGGAAAGCTGTTGCTCAGCCTCATCTGCTCATGGCACTGCTCACACAGAGACTGGGGCTGCTTGCTTGTCTTGCCACCTCAAACTTCAAACGTAGCCTGGGAAAGTTGGTGTCCCTGCTAGGCTCGTTTCGCAGCCCTGCTCTTGAAATGCGAACGTCTGCAGATAGCTGGCAGCCAGAAGGGGCTAGCCTGGAAAGCTGTTGCTCAGCCTCATCTGCCCATGGCACTGTTCGCATAGAGGCACAGAGACTGGGGCTTCTTGCTTATCTTGCCACTTGAAACTTCAAACGCATGTGGGGAATGTGGGTTGTCGCTGCCAGGCTCCTTTACCAGCCCTGCTCCGAAAGTGCAAACGTCTGCAGATAGCTGGCAGCCAGAAGGGGCTAGCCTGGAAAGCTGTTGCTCAGCCTCATCTGTCCATGGCATTGCTTGCACAGAGGCACAGAGAATGGGGCTGCTTGCTTGTCTTGCCACCTGAAACTTCAAACGTAAACTGGGAAAGTTGGTGTCCCAGCCAGGCTCCTTTCGCAGCCCTGCTGCGAAAGTGCGAACGTCTGCAGATAGCTGATAGCCAGAAGGGGCTAGCCTGGAAAGCTGTTGCTCAGCCTCATCTGCTCATGGCACTGCTCGCACAGAGGCACAGAGACTGGGGCTGCTTGCTTGTCTTGCCTCCTCAAACTTCAAACGTAGCCTGGGAAAGTTGGTGTCCCAGCCAGGCTCCTTTCGCAGCCCTGCTCCGAAAGTGCGAACGTCTGCAGATAGCTGGCAGCCAGAAGGGGCTAGCCTGGAAAGCTGTTGCTCAGCCTCATCTGCCCATGGCACTGCTCGCACAGAGGCACAGAGAATTGGGCTGCTTGCTTATCTTGCCACTTGAAACTTCAAACGCATGTGGGGAATGTGGATTGTCCCTGCCAGGCTCCTTTCACAGCCATGCTCTTAAAATGAGAATGTCTGTAGATAGCTGGCAGGCAGAAGGGGCTAGCCTGGAAAGCTGTTGCTCAGCCTCATCTGCCCATGGCACTGCTCGCACAGAGGCACAGAGACTGGGACTGCTTGCTTGTCTTGCCACCTCAAACTTCAAACGTAAACTGGGAAAGTTGGTGTCCCAGCCAGGCTCCTTTACCAGCCCTGCTGCGAAAGTGCGAACGTCTGCAGATAGCTGATAGCCAGAAGGGGCTAGCCTGGAAAGCTGTTGCTCAGCCTCATCTGCTCATGGCACTGCTCGCACAGAGGCACAGAGACTGGGGCTGCTTGCTTGTCTTGCCTCCTCAAACTTCAAACGTAGCCTGGGAAAGTTGGTTTCCCAGCCAGGCTCCTTTCGCAGCCCTGCTCCGAAAGTGCGAACGTCTGCAGATAGCTGGCAGCCAGAAGGGGCTAGCCTGGAAAGCTGTTGCTCAGCCTCATCTGCCCATGGCACTGTTCGCATAGAGGCACAGAGAATGGGGCTGCTTGCTTATCTTGCCACTTGAAACTTCAAACGCATGTGGGGAATGTGGATTGTCCCTTCCAGGCTCCTTTCACAGCCATGCTCTTAGAATGAGAATGTCTGTAGATAGCTGTCAGGCAGAAGGGGCTAGCCTGGAAAGCTGTTGCTCAGCCTCATCTGCCCATGGCACTGCTCGCACAGAGGCACAGAGACTGGGACTGCTTGCTTGTCTTGCCACCTCAAACTTCAAATGTAGCATGGGAAAGTTTGTGTCCCAGCCAGGCTCCTTTCGCAGTCCTGCTCCGAAAGTGCGAACGTCTGCAGATAGCTGGCAGCCAGAAGGGGCTAGCCTGGAAAACTGTTGCTCAGCCTCATCTGCTCATGGCACTGCTCACACAGAGACTGGGGCTGCTTGCTTGTCTTGCAACTTGAAAATTCAAACGTAGCCTTAGAATGGAGGTGTCACTGCCAGGCTCCTTTCGCAGCCATGCTCTTAAATTGTGAACGTCTGCAGATAGCTGGCAGCCAGAAGGGGCTTACCGGGAAAGCTGTTGCTCAGCCTCATCTGCTCATGGCACTGCTCGCACAGAGGCACAGAGACTGGGGCTGATTGCTTGTCTTGCCACCCATATCTTCAAATATAGCCTGGGAATGTTGGTGTTCCTGCTAGGCTCGTTTCGCAGCCCTCCTCTTGATATGCGAACGCCTGCAGATAGCTGGCAGCCAGAAGGTGCTAGCGTGGAAAGCTGTTGCTCAGCCTCATCTGCCCATGGCAGTGCTCGCACAGAGGCCCAGAGACTGGGGCTGCTTGCTTATCTTGCCACTTGAAACTTCAAACGTAGCCTTAGAATGGTGGTGTCCCTGCCAGGCTCCTTTCGCAGCCATGCTCTTAAAATGCGAACGTCTTCAGATAGCTGGCAGCCAGAAGGGGCTAGCCTGGAAAGCTGTTGCTCAGCCTCATCTGCCCATGGCACTGCTCGCACAGAGGCACAGAGACTGGGGCTGCTTGCTTGTCTTGCCACCTCAATCTTCAAACGTAGCCTGGGAAAGCTGGTGTCCCATGCAGGCTCCTTTCGCAGCCCTGCTCCGAAAGTGCGAATGTCTGCAGATAGCTGGCAGCCAGAAGGGGCTAGCCTGGAAAGCTGTTGCTCAGCCTCATCTGCCCATGGCACTGCTCGCATAGAGGCACAGAGACTGGGGCTTCTTGCTTATCTTGCCACTTGAAACTTCAAACGCATGTGGGGAATGTGGGTTGTCCCTGCCAGGCTCCTTTACAAGCCCTGCTCCGAAAGTGCGAATGTCTGCAGATAGCTGGCAGCCAGAAGGGGCTAGCCTGGAAAGCTGTTGCTCAGCCTCATCTGTCCATGGCATTGCTTGCACAGAGGCACAGAGACTGGGGCTGCTTGCTTGTCTTGCCACCTCAAACTTCAAACGTAAACTGGGAAAGTTGGTGTCCCAGCCAGGCTCCTTTCGCAGCCCTGCTCCGAAAGTGCGAACGTCTGCAGATAGCTGATAGCCAGAAGGGGCTAGCCTGGAAAGCTGTTGCTCAGCCTCATCTGCTCATGGCACTGCTCGCACAGAGGCACAGAGACTGGGGCTGATTGCTTGTCTTGCCACCCCAATCTTCACTTATAGCCTGGGAAAGTTGGTGTCCCTGCTAGGCTCGTGTCGCAGCCCTGCTCTTGAAATGCGAACGTCTGCAGATAGCAGGCAGACAGAAGGGGCTAGCGTGGAAAGCTGTTGCTCAGCCTCATCTGCCCATGGCAGTGGTCGCACAGAGGCCCAGAGGCTCGGGCTGCTTGCTTATCTTGCCACTTGAAACTTCAAACGCATGTGGGGAATGTGGGTTGTCCCTGCCAGGCTCTTTTCGCAGCCCTGCTCCGAAAGTGCGAACGTCTGCAGATAGCTGGCAGCCAGAAGGGGCTAGCCTGGAAAGCTGTTGCTCAGCCTCATCTGCCCATGGCACTGCTCGCACAGAGGCACAGAGACTGGGGCTGCTTGCTTGTCTTGCCACCTCAAACTTCAAACGTAACCTGGGAATGTTGGTGTCCCTGCCAGGCTCCTTTCGCAGTCCTGCTCCAAAAGTGCAAACGTCTGCAGATAGCTGGCAGCCAGAAGGGGCTAGCCTGGAAAGCTGTTGCTCAGCCTCATCTGCCCATGGCACTGTTCGCATAGAGGCACAGAGAATGGGGATTCTTGCTTATCTTGCCACTTGAAAGTTCAAACGCATGTGGTGAATGTGGGTTGTCCCTGCCAGGCTCCTTTACCAGCCCTGCTCCGAAAGTGCGAACGTCTGCAGATAGCTGGCAGCCAGAAGGGGCTAGCCTGGAAAGCTGTTGCTCAGCCTCATCTGCCCATGGCACTGCTCGCACAGAGGCACAGAGAATAGGGCTGCTTGCTTGTCTTGCCACCTCAAACTTCAAAAGCATGCTGGGAATGTGGATTGTCCCTGCCAGGCTCCTTTCACAGCCGTGCTCTTAAAATGAGAATGTCTGCATATAGCTGTCAGCCAGAAGGGGCTAGCGTGGAAAGCTGTTGCTCAGCCTCATCTGCCCATGGCACTGCTCGCACAGAGGCTCAGAGACAGGGGCTTGTTGCTTGTCTTGCCACCTCAAACTTCAAACGTAACCTGGGAATGTGGATTGTCCCTGCCAGGCTCCTTTCACAGCCATGCTCTTAAAATGAGAATGTCTGCATATAGCTGTCAGACAGAAGGGGCTAGCGTGGAAAGCTGTTGCTCAGCCTCATCTGCCCATGGCAGTGCTCGCACAGAGGCCCAGAGACTGGGGCTGCTTGCTTGTCTTGCCACCTCAAAATTCAAACGTAGCCTGGGAAATTTGTTGTCCCAGCCAGGCTCCTTTCGCAGCCCTGCTCTTGAAATGCGAACGTCTGCAGATAGCTGGCAGCCAGAAGGGGCTAGCCTGGAAAGCTGTTGCTCAGCCTCATCTGCCCATGGCACTGTTCGCATAGAGGCACAGACAATGGGGCTTCTTGCCTATCTTGCCACTTGAAACTTCAAACGCATGTGGGGAATGTGGATTGTCCCTGCCAGGCTCCTTTACCAGCCCTGCTTCGAAAGTGCGAACGTCTGCAGATAGCTGGCAGCCAGAAGGGGCTAGCCTGGAAAGCGGTTGCTCAGCCTCATCTGCCCATGGCACTGCTCGCACAGAGGCACAGAGAATGGGGCTTCTTGCTTGTCTTGCCCCCTCAAACTTCAAACGAAAACTGGGAAAGTTGGTGTCCCAGCCAGGCTCGTTTCGCAGCCCTGCTCCGAAACTGCGAACGTCTGCAGATAGCTGGCAGCCAGAAGGGGCTAGCCTGGAAAGCTGTTGCTCAGCCTCATCTGCCCATGGCACTGCTCGCACAGAGGCACAGAGAATGGGGCTTCTTGCTTATCTTGCCACTTGAAACTTCAAACGCATGTGGGGAATGTGGATTGTCCCTGCCAGGCTCCTTTCACAGCCATGCTCTTAAAATGAGAATGTCTGTAGATAGCTGTCAGGCAGAAGAGGCTAGCCTGGAAAGCTGTTGCTCAGCCTCATCTGCCCATGGCACTGCTCGCACAGAGGCACAGAGACTGGGACTGCTTGCTTGTCTTGCCACCTCAAACTTCAAACGTAGCCTGGGAAAGTTGGTGTCCCAGCCAGGCTCCTTTCGCAGCCCTGCTCCGAAAGTGCGAACGTCTGCAGATAGCTGGCAGCCAGAAGGGGCTAGCCTGGAAAGCTGTTGCTCAGCCTCATCTGCTCATGGCACTGCTCACACAGAGACTGGGGCTGCTTGCTTGTGTTGCCACTTGAAAATTCAAACGTAGCCTTAGAATGGTGGTGTCCCTGCCAGGCTCCTTTCGCAGCCATGCTCTTAAAATGCGAACGTCTGCAGATAGCTGGCAGCCAGAAGGGGCTAGCCTGGAAAGCTGTTGCTCAGCCTCATCTGCCCATGGCACTGTTCGCACAGAGGCCCAGAGACTGGGGCTGCTTGCTTGTCTTGCCACCTCAAACTTCAAACGTAACCTGGGAATGTGGATTGTCCCTGCCAGGCTCCTTTCACAGCCATGCTCTTAAAATGAGAATGTCTGCATATAGCTGTCAGCCAGAAGAGGCTAGCGTGGAAAGCTGTTGCTCAGCCTCATCTGCCCATGGCACTGCTCGCACAGAGGCCCAGAGACTGGGGCTGCTTGCTTGTCTTGCCACCTCAAAATTCAAACGTAGCCTGGGAACGTTGGTGTCCCAGCCAGGCTCCTTTCGCAGCCCTGCTCCGAAAGTGCGAACGTCTGCAGATAGCTGGCAGCCAGAAGGGGCTAGCCTGGAAAGCTGTTGCTCAGCCTCATCTGCCCATGGCACTGCTCGCACAGAGGCACAGAGACTGGGACTGCTTGCTTGTCCTGTCACTTGAAACTTCACATATAGCCTGGGAAAGTTGTTGTCTCAGCCAGGCTCGTTTCGCAGCCCTGCTCTTGAAATGCGAACGTCTGCAGATAGCTGTCAGCCAGAAGGGGCTAGCCTGGAAAGCTGTTGCTCAGCCTCATCTGCCCATGGCACTGCTCGCACAGAGGCACAGAGAATGGGGCTGCTTGCTTGTCTTGCCACCTCAAACTTCAAACGTAAACTGGGAAAGTTGGTGTCCCAGCCAGGCTCCTTTCGCAGCCCTGCTCCGAAAGTGCGAACGTCTGCAGATAGCTGGCAGCCAGAAGGGGCTAGCCTGGAAAGCTGTTGCTCAGCCTCATCTGCCCATGGCACTGCTCACACAGAGGCACAGAGACTGGGGCTGCTTGCTTGTCTTGCCACTTGAAACTTCAAACGCATGCTGGGAATGTGGATTGTCCCAGCCAGGCTCCTTTCGCAGCTCTGCTCCGAAAGTGCGAACGTCTGCAGATAGCTGGCAGCCAGAAGGGGCTAGCCTGGAAAGCTGTTGCTCAGCCTCATCTGCTCATGGCACTGCTCACACAGAGACTGGGGCTGCTTGCTTGTCTTGCCACCTCAAACTTCAAACGTAGCCTGGGAATGGTAGTGTCCCAGCCAGGCTCCTTTACCAGCCCTGCTCTTAAAACGCAAACGTCTGCAGGTATCTGGCAGCCAGAAGGGGCTAGCCTGGAAAGCTGTTGCTCAGCCTCATCTGCCCATGGCACTGCTCACACAGAGACTGGGGCTGCTTGCTTGTCTTGCCACCTCAAACTTCAAATATAGCCTGGGAAAGTTGGTGTCCCTGCTAGGCTCGTTTCGCAGCCCTGCTCTTGAAATGCGAACGTCTGCAGATAGCTGGCAGCCAGAAGGGGCTAGCCTGGAAAGCTGTTGCTCAGCCTCATCTGCCCATGGCACTGTTCGCATAGAGGCCCATAGACTGGGGCTTCTTGCTTATCTTGCCACTTGAAACTTCAAACGCATGTGGGGAATGTGGGTTGTCCCTGCCAGGCTCCTTTACCAGCCCTGCTCTTAAAACGCAAACGTCTGCAGGTAGCTGGCAGCCAGAAGGGGCTAGCCTGGAAAGCTGTTGCTCAGCCTCATCTGCCCATGGCACTGCTCACACAGAGACTGGGGCTGCTTGCTTGTCTTGCCACCTCAAACTTCAAATATAGCCTGGGAAAGTTGGTGTCCCTGCTAGGCTCGTTTCGCAGCCCTGCTCTTGAAATGCGAACGTCTGCAGATAGCTGGCAGCCAGAAGGGGCTAGCCTGGAAAGCTGTTGCTCAGCCTCATCTGCCCATGGCACTGTTCGCATAGAGGCCCATAGACTGGGGCTTCTTGCTTATCTTGCCACTTGAAACTTCAAACGCATGTGGGGAATGTGGGTTGTCCCTGCCAGGCTCCTTTACCAGCCCTGCTCCGAAAGTGCGAACGTCTGCAGATAGCTGGCAGCCAGAAGGGGCTAGCCTGGAAAGCTGTTGCTCAGCCTCATCTGTCCATGGCATTGCTTGCATAGAGGCACAGAGACTGGGGCTGCTTGCTTGTCTTGCCACCTCAAACTTCAAACGTAAACTGGGAAAGTTGGTGTCCCAGCCAGGCTCCTTTCGCAGACCTGCTCCGAAAGTGCGAACGTCTGCAGATAGCTGGCAGCCAGAAGGGGCTAGCCTGGAAAGCTGTTGCTCAGCCTCATCTGCCCATGGCACTGCTCGCACAGAGGCACAGAGACTGGGGCTGCTTGCTTATCTTGCCACTTGAAACTTCAAACGCATGTGGGGAATGTGGATTGTCCCTGCCAGGCTCCTTTCGCAGCCATGCTCTTAAAATGAGAATGTCTGTAGATAGCTGGCAGCCAGAAGGGGCTAGCCTGGAAAGCTGTTGCTCAGCCTCATCTGCTCATGGCACTGCTCGCACAGAGGCACAGAGACTGGGGCTGCTTGCTTGTCTTGCCCCCTCAAACTTCAAAAGCATGCTGGGAATGTGGATTGTCCCTGCCAGGCTCCTTTCACAGCCATGCTCTTAAAATGAGAATGTCTGCATATAGCTGTCAGACAGAAGGGGCTAGCGTGGAAAGCTGTTGCTCAGCCTCATCTGCCCATGGCACTGCTCGCACAGAGGCCCAGAGACTGGGGCTGCTTGCTTGTCTTGCCACCTCAAAATTCAAACGTAGCCTGGGAAATTTGTTGTCCCAGCCAGGCTCCTTTCGCAGCCCTGCTCTTGAAATGCGAACGTCTGCAGATAGCTGGCAGCCAGAAGGGGCTAGCCTGGAAAGCTGTTGCTCAGCCTCATCTGCCCATGGCACTGTTCGCATAGAGGCACAGACAATGGGGCTTCTTGCTTATCTTGCCACTTGAAACTTCAAACGCATGTGGGGAATGTGGGTTGTCCCTGCCAGGCTCCTTTACCAGCCCTGCTCCGAAAGTGCGAACGTCTGCAGATAGCTGGCAGCCAGAAGGGGCTAGCCTGGAAAGCTGTTGCTCAGCCTCATCTGTCCATGGCATTGCTTGCATAGAGGCACAGAGACTGGGGCTGCTTGCTTGTCTTGCCACCTCAAACTTCAAACGTAAACTGGGAAAGTTGGTGTCCCAGCCAGGCTCCTTTCGCAGACCTGCTCCGAAACTGCGAACGTCTGCAGATAGCTGGCAGCCAGAAGGGGCTAGCCTGGAAAGCTGTTGCTCAGCCTCATCTGCCCATGGCACTGTTCGCATAGAGGCACAGAGAATGGGGCTTCTTGCTTATCTTGCCACTTGAAACTTCAAACGCATGTGGGGAATGTGGATTGTCCCTGCCAGGCTCCTTTCACAGCCATGCTCTTAAAATGAGAATGTCTGTAGATAGCTGTCAGGCAGAAGAGGCTAGCCTGGAAAGCTGTTGCTCAGCCTCATCTGCCCATGGCACTGCTCGCACAGAGGCACAGAGACTGGGACTGCTTGCTTGTCTTTCCACCTCAAACTTCAAACGTAGCCTGGGAAAGTTGGTGTCCCAGCCAGGCTCCTTTCGCAGCCCTGCTCCGAAAGTGCGAACGTCTGCAGATAGCTGGCAGCCAGAAGGGGCTAGCCTGGAAAGCTGTTGCTCAGCCTCATCTGCTCATGGCACTGCTCACACAGAGACTGGGGCTGCTTGCTTGTGTTGCCACTTGAAAATTCAAACGTAGCCTTAGAATGGTGGTGTCCCTGCCAGGCTCCTTTCGCAGCCATGCTCTTAAAATGCGAACGTCTGCAGATAGCTGGCAGCCAGAAGGGGCTAGCCTGGAAAGCTGTTGCTCAGCCTCATCTGCCCATGGCACTGCTCGCACAGAGGCACAGAGACTGGGGCTGCTTGCTTGTCTTACCACCTCAAACTTGAAACGTAACCTGGGAATGGTGGTGTCCCTGCCAGGCTCCTTTCGCAGTCCTGCTCCAAAAGTGCAAACGTCTGCAGATAGCTGGCAGCCAGAAGGGGCTAGCCTGGAAAGCTGTTGCTCAGCCTCATCTGCCCATGGCACTGTTCGCATAGAGGCACAGAGAATGGGGCTTCTTGCTTATCTTGCCACTTGAAACTTCAAACGCATGTGGTGAATGTGGGTTGTCCCTGCCAGGCTCCTTTACGAGCCCTGCTCCGAAAGTGCAAACGTCTGCAGATAGCTGGCAGCCAGAAGGGGCTAGCCTGGAAAGCTGTTGCTCAGCCTCATCTGCCCATGGCACTGCTCGCACAGAGGCACAGAGAATAGGGCTGCTTGCTTGTCTTGCCACCTCAAACTTCAAAAGCATGCTGGGAATGTGGATTTTCCCTGCCAGGCTCCTTTCACAGCCATGATCTTAAAATGAGTATGTCTGCATATAGCTGTCAGCCAGAAGGGGCTAGCGTGGAAAGCTGTTGCTCAGCCTCATCTGCCCATGGCACTGTTCGCACAGAGGCCCAGAGACTGGGGCTGCTTGCTTGTCTTGCCACCTCAAACTTCAAACGTATCCTGGGAATGTGGATTGTCCCTGCCAGGCTCCTTTCACAGCCATGCTCTTAAAATGAGAATGTCTGCATATAGCTGTCAGCCAGAAGAGGCTAGCGTGGAAAGCTGTTGCTCAGCCTCATCTGCCCATGGCACTGCTCGCACAGAGGCCCAGAGACTGGGGCTCCTTGCTTGTCTTGCCACCTCAAAATTCAAACGTAGCCTGGGAACGTTGGTGTCCCAGCCAGGCTCCTTTCGCAGCCCTGCTCCGAAAGTGCGAACGTCTGCAGATAGCTGGCAGCCAGAAGGGGCTAGCCTGGAAAGCTGTTGCTCAGCCTCATCTGCCCATGGCACTGTTCGCATAGATGCACAGACAATGGGGCTTCTTGCCTATCTTGCCACTTGAAACTTCAAACGCATGTGGGGAATGTGGATTGTCCCTGCCAGGCTCCTTTACCAGCCCTGCTTCGAAAGTGCGAACGTCTGCAGATAGCTGGCAGCCAGAAGGGGCTAGCCTGGAAAGCGGTTGCTCAGCCTCATCTGCCCATGGCACTGCTCGCACAGAGGCACAGAGAATGGGGCTTCTTGCTTGTCTTGCCCCCTCAAACTTCAAACGAAAACTGGGAAAGTTGGTGTCCCAGCCAGGCTCGTTTCGCAGCCCTGCTCCGAAACTGCGAACGTCTGCAGATAGCTGGCAGCCAGAAGGGGCTAGCCTGGAAAGCTGTTGCTCAGCCTCATCTGCCCATGGCACTGCTCGCACAGAGGCACAGAGAATGGGGCTTCTTGCTTATCTTGCCACTTGAAACTTCAAACGCATGTGGGGAATGTGGATTGTCCCTGCCAGGCTCCTTTCACAGCCATGCTCTTAAAATGAGAATGTCTGTAGATAGCTGTCAGGCAGAAGAGGCTAGCCTGGAAAGCTGTTGCTCAGCCTCATCTGCCCATGGCACTGCTCGCACAGAGGCACAGAGACTGGGACTGCTTGCTTGTCTTGCCACCTCAAACTTCAAACGTAGCCTGGGAAAGTTGGTGTCCCAGCCAGGCTCCTTTCGCAGCCCTGCTCCGAAAGTGCGAACGTCTGCAGATAGCTGGCAGCCAGAAGGGGCTAGCCTGGAAAGCTGTTGCTCAGCCTCATCTGCTCATGGCACTGCTCACACAGAGACTGGGGCTGCTTGCTTGTGTTGCCACTTGAAAATTCAAACGTAGCCTTAGAATGGTGGTGTCCCTGCCAGGCTCCTTTCGCAGCCATGCTCTTAAAATGCGAACGTCTGCAGATAGCTGGCAGCCAGAAGGGGCTAGCCTGGAAAGCTGTTGCTCAGCCTCATCTGCCCATGGCACTGCTCGCACAGAGGCACAGAGACTGGGGCTGCTTGCTTGTCTTACCACCTCAAACTTGAAACGTAACCTGGGAATGGTGGTGTCCCTGCCAGGCTCCTTTCGCAGTCCTGCTCCAAAAGTGCAAACGTCTGCAGATAGCTGGCAGCCAGAAGGGGCTAGCCTGGAAAGCTGTTGCTCAGCCTCATCTGCCCATGGCACTGTTCGCATAGAGGCACAGAGAATGGGGCTTCTTGCTTATCTTGCCACTTGAAACTTCAAACGCATGTGGTGAATGTGGGTTGTCCCTGCCAGGCTCCTTTACGAGCCCTGCTCCGAAAGTGCGAACGTCTGCAGATAGCTGGCAGCCAGAAGGGGCTAGCCTGGAAAGCTGTTGCTCAGCCTCATCTGCCCATGGCACTGCTCGCACAGAGGCACAGAGAATAGGGCTGCTTGCTTGTCTTGCCACCTCAAACTTCAAAAGCATGCTGGGAATGTGGATTTTCCCTGCCAGGCTCCTTTCACAGCCATGATCTTAAAATGAGTATGTCTGCATATAGCTGTCAGCCAGAAGGGGCTAGCGTGGAAAGCTGTTGCTCAGCCTCATCTGCCCATGGCACTGTTCGCACAGAGGCCCAGAGACTGGGGCTGCTTGCTTGTCTTGCCACCTCAAACTTCAAACGTAACCTGGGAATGTGGATTGTCCCTGCCAGGCTCCTTTCACAGCCATGCTCTTAAAATGAGAATGTCTGCATATAGCTGTCAGCCAGAAGAGGCTAGCGTGGAAAGCTGTTGCTCAGCCTCATCTGCCCATGGCACTGCTCGCACAGAGGCCCAGAGACTGGGGCTGCTTGCTTGTCTTGCCACCTCAAAATTCAAACGTAGCCTGGGAACGTTGGTGTCCCAGCCAGGCTCCTTTCGCAGCCCTTCTCCGAAAGTGCGAACGTCTGCAGATAGCTGGCAGCCAGAAGGGGCTAGCCTGGAAAGCTGTTGCTCAGCCTCATCTGCCCATGGCACTGCTCGCACAGAGGCACAGAGAATGGGGCTTCTTGCTTATCTTGCCACTTGAAACTTCAAACGCATGTGGGGAATGTGGGTTGTCCCTGCCAGGCTCCTTTACCAGCCCTGCTCTTAAAACGCAAACGTCTGCAGGTAGCTGGCAGCCAGAAGGGGCTAGCCTGGAAAGCTGTTGCTCAGCCTCATCTGCCCATGGCACTGCTCACACAGAGACTGGGGCTGCTTGCTTGTCTTGCCACCTCAAACTTCAAATATAGCCTGGGAAAGTTGGTGTCCCTGCTAGGCTCGTTTCGCAGCCCTGCTCTTGAAATGCGAACGTCTGCAGATAGCTGGCAGCCAGAAGGGGCTAGCCTGGAAAGCTGTTGCTCAGCCTCATCTGCCCATGGCACTGTTCGCATAGAGGCCCATAGACTGGGGCTTCTTGCTTATCTTGCCACTTGAAACTTCAAACGCATGTGGGGAATGTGGGTTGTCCCTGCCAGGCTCCTTTACCAGCCCTGCTCCGAAAGTGCGAACGTCTGCAGATAGCTGGCAGCCAGAAGGGGCTAGCCTGGAAAGCTGTTGCTCAGCCTCATCTGTCCATGGCATTGCTTGCATAGAGGCACAGAGACTGGGGCTGCTTGCTTGTCTTGCCACCTCAAACTTCAAACGTAAACTGGGAAAGTTGGTGTCCCAGCCAGGCTCCTTTCGCAGACCTGCTCCGAAAGTGCGAACGTCTGCAGATAGCTGGCAGCCAGAAGGGGCTAGCCTGGAAAGCTGTTGCTCAGCCTCATCTGCCCATGGCACTGCTCGCACAGAGGCACAGAGACTGGGGCTGCTTGCTTATCTTGCCACTTGAAACTTCAAACGCATGTGGGGAATGTGGATTGTCCCTGCCAGGCTCCTTTCGCAGCCATGCTCTTAAAATGAGAATGTCTGTAGATAGCTGGCAGCCAGAAGGGGCTAGCCTGGAAAGCTGTTGCTCAGCCTCATCTGCTCATGGCACTGCTCGCACAGAGGCACAGAGACTGGGGCTGCTTGCTTGTCTTGCCCCCTCAAACTTCAAAAGCATGCTGGGAATGTGAATTGTCCCTGCCAGGCTCCTTTCACAGCCGTGCTCTTAAAATGAGAATGTCTGCATATAGCTGTCAGCCAGAAGGGGCTAGCGTGGAAAGCTGTTGCTCAGCCTCATCTGCCCATGGCACTGCTCGCACAGAGGCTCAGAGACAGGGGCTTGTTGCTTGTCTTGACACCTCAAACTTCAAACGTAACCTGGGAATGTGGATTGTCCCTGCCAGGCTCCTTTCACAGCCATGCTCTTAAAATGAGAATGTCTGCATATAGCTGTCAGACAGAAGGGGCTAGCGTGGAAAGCTGTTGCTCAGCCTCATCTGCCCATGGCACTGCTCGCACAGAGGCCCAGAGACTGTGGCTGCTTGCTTGTCTTGCCACCTCAAAATTCAAACGTAGCCTGGGAAATTTGTTGTCCCAGCCAGGCTCCTTTCGCAGCCCTGCTCTTGAAATGCGAACGTCTGCAGATAGCTGGCAGCCAGAAGGGGCTAGCCTGGAAAGCTGTTGCTCAGCCTCATCTGCCCATGGCACTGTTCGCATAGAGGCACAGACAATGGGGCTTCTTGCCTATCTTGCCACTTGAAACTTCAAACGCATGTGGGGAATGTGGATTGTCCCTGCCAGGCTCCTTTACCAGCCCTGCTTCGAAAGTGCGAACGTCTGCAGATAGCTGGCAGCCAGAAGGGGCTAGCCTGGAAAGCGGTTGCTCAGCCTCATCTGCCCATGGCACTGCTCGCACAGAGGCACAGAGAATGGGGCTTCTTGCTTGTCTTGCCCCCTCAAACTTCAAACGAAAACTGGGAAAGTTGGTGTCCCAGCCAGGCTCGTTTCGCAGCCCTGCTCCGAAACTGCGAACGTCTGCAGATAGCTGGCAGCCAGAAGGGGCTAGCCTGGAAAGCTGTTGCTCAGCCTCATCTGCCCATGGCACTGCTCGCACAGAGGCACAGAGAATGGGGCTTCTTGCTTATCTTGCCACTTGAAACTTCAAACGCATGTGGGGAATGTGGATTGTCCCTGCCAGGCTCCTTTCACAGCCATGCTCTTAAAATGAGAATGTCTGTAGATAGCTGTCAGGCAGAAGAGGCTAGCCTGGAAAGCTGTTGCTCAGCCTCATCTGCCCATGGCACTGCTCGCACAGAGGCACAGAGACTGGGACTGCTTGCTTGTCTTGCCACCTCAAACTTCAAACGTAGCCTGGGAAAGTTGGTGTCCCAGCCAGGCTCCTTTCGCAGCCCTGCTCCGAAAGTGCGAACGTCTGCAGATAGCTGGCAGCCAGAAGGGGCTAGCCTGGAAAGCTGTTGCTCAGCCTCATCTGCTCATGGCACTGCTCACACAGAGACTGGGGCTGCTTGCTTGTGTTGCCACTTGAAAATTCAAACGTAGCCTTAGAATGGTGGTGTCCCTGCCAGGCTCCTTTCGCAGCCATGCTCTTAAAATGCGAACGTCTGCAGATAGCTGGCAGCCAGAAGGGGCTAGCCTGGAAAGCTGTTGCTCAGCCTCATCTGCCCATGGCACTGCTCGCACAGAGGCACAGAGACTGGGGCTGCTTGCTTGTCTTACCACCTCAAACTTGAAACGTAACCTGGGAATGGTGGTGTCCCTGCCAGGCTCCTTTCGCAGTCCTGCTCCAAAAGTGCAAACGTCTGCAGATAGCTGGCAGCCAGAAGGGGCTAGCCTGGAAAGCTGTTGCTCAGCCTCATCTGCCCATGGCACTGTTCGCATAGAGGCACAGAGAATGGGGCTTCTTGCTTATCTTGCCACTTGAAACTTCAAACGCATGTGGTGAATGTGGGTTGTCCCTGCCAGGCTCCTTTACGAGCCCTGCTCCGAAAGTGCAAACGTCTGCAGATAGCTGGCAGCCAGAAGGGGCTAGCCTGGAAAGCTGTTGCTCAGCCTCATCTGCCCATGGCACTGCTCGCACAGAGGCACAGAGAATAGGGCTGCTTGCTTGTCTTGCCACCTCAAACTTCAAAAGCATGCTGGGAATGTGGATTTTCCCTGCCAGGCTCCTTTCACAGCCATGATCTTAAAATGAGTATGTCTGCATATAGCTGTCAGCCAGAAGGGGCTAGCGTGGAAAGCTGTTGCTCAGCCTCATCTGCCCATGGCACTGTTCGCACAGAGGCCCAGAGACTGGGGCTGCTTGCTTGTCTTGCCACCTCAAACTTCAAACGTAACCTGGGAATGTGGATTGTCCCTGCCAGGCTCCTTTCACAGCCATGCTCTTAAAATGAGAATGTCTGCATATAGCTGTCAGCCAGAAGAGGCTAGCGTGGAAAGCTGTTGCTCAGCCTCATCTGCCCATGGCACTGCTCGCACAGAGGCCCAGAGACTGGGGCTGCTTGCTTGTCTTGCCACCTCAAAATTCAAACGTAGCCTGGGAACGTTGGTGTCCCAGCCAGGCTCCTTTCGCAGCCCTGCTCCGAAAGTGCGAACGTCTGCAGATAGCTGGCAGCCAGAAGGGGCTAGCCTGGAAAGCTGTTGCTCAGCCTCATCTGCCCATGGCACTGCTCGCACAGAGGCACAGAGACTGGGACTGCTTGCTTGTCTTGTCACTTGAAACTTCACATATAGCCTGGGAAAGTTGTTGTCTCAGCCAGGCTCGTTTCGCAGCCCTGCTCTTGAAATGCGAACGTCTGCAGATAGCTGTCAGCCAGAAGGGGCTAGCCTGGAAAGCTGTTGCTCAGCCTCATCTGCCCATGGCACTGCTCGCACAGAGGCACAGAGAATGGGGCTGCTTGCTTGTCTTGCCACCTCAAACTTCAAACGTAGCCTGGGAAAGTTGGTGTCCCAGCCAGGCTCCTTTCGCAGCCCTGCTCCGAAAGTGCGAACGTCTGCAGATAGCTGATAGCCAGAAGGGGCTAGCCTGGAAAGCTGTTGCTCAGCCTCATCTGCCCATGGCACTGCTCGCACAGAGGCACAGAGACTGGGGCTGCTTGCTTGTCTTGCCACTTGAAACTTCAAACGCATGCTGGGAATGTGGATTGTCCCAGCCAGGCTCCTTTCGCAGCTCTGCTCCGAAAGTGCGAACGTCTGCAGATAGCTGGCAGCCAGAAGGGGCTAGCCTGGAAAGCTGTTGCTCAGCCTCATCTGCTCATGGCACTGCTCACACAGAGACTGGGGCTGCTTGCTTGTCTTGCCACCTCAAACTTCAAACGTAACCTAGGAATGGTATTGTCCCAGCCAGGCTCCTTTACCAGCCCTGCTCTTAAAACGCAAACGTCTGCAGGTATCTGGCAGCCAGAAGGGGCTAGCCTGGAAAGCTGTTGCTCAGCCTCATCTGCTCATGGCACTGCTCGCACAGAGACTGGGGCTGCTTGCTTGTCTTGCCACCTCAAACTTCAAATATAGCCTGGGAAAGTTGGTGTCCCTGCTAGGCTCGTTTCGCAGCCCTGCTCTTGAAATGCGAACGTCTGCAGATAGCTGGCAGCCAGAAGGGGCTAGCCTGGAAAGCTGTTTCTCAGCCTCATCTGCCCATGGCACTGTTCGCATAGAGGCCCATAGACTGGGGCTTCTTGCTTATCTTGCCACTTGAAACTTCAAACGCATGTGGGGAATGTGGGTTGTCCCTGCCAGGCTCCTTTACCAGCCCTGCTCTTAAAACGCAAACGTCTGCAGGTAGCTGGCAGCCAGAAGGGGCTAGCCTGGAAAGCTGTTGCTCAGCCTCATCTGCCCATGGCACTGCTCACACAGAGACTGGGGCTGCTTGCTTGTCTTGCCACCTCAAACTTCAAATATAGCCTGGGAAAGTTGGTGTCCCTGCTAGGCTCGTTTCGCAGCCCTGCTCTTGAAATGCGAACGTCTGCAGATAGCTGGCAGCCAGAAGGGGCTAGCCTGGAAAGCTGTTGCTCAGCCTCATCTGCCCATGGCACTGTTCGCATAGAGGCCCATAGACTGGGGCTTCTTGCTTATCTTGCCACTTGAAACTTCAAACGCATGTGGTGAATGTGGGTTGTCCCTGCCAGGCTCCTTTACCAGCCCTGCTCCGAAAGTGCGAACGTCTGCAGATAGCTGGCAGCCAGAAGGGGCTAGCCTGGAAAGCTGTTGCTCAGCCTCATCTGTCCATGGCATTGCTTGCATAGAGGCACAGAGACTGGGGCTGCTTGCTTGTCTTGCCACCTCAAACTTCAAACGTAAACTGGGAAAGTTTGTGTCCCAGCCAGGCTCCTTTCGCAGACCTGCTCCGAAAGTGCGAACGTCTGCAGATAGCTGGCAGCCAGAAGGGGCTAGCCTGGAAAGCTGTTGCTCAGCCTCATCTGCCCATGGCACTGCTCGCACAGAGGCACAGAGACTGGGGCTGCTTGCTTATCTTGCCACTTGAAACTTCAAACGCATGTGGGGAATGTGGATTGTCCCTGCCAGGCTCCTTTCGCAGCCATGCTCTTAAAATGAGAATGTCTGTAGATAGCTGTCAGCCAGAAGGGGCTAGCCTGGAAAGCTGTTGCTCAGCCTCATCTGCTCATGGCACTGCTCGCACAGAGGCACAGAGACTGGGGCTGCTTGCTTGTCTTGCCCCCTCAAACTTCCAACGTAGCCTGGGAAAGTTGGTGTCCCAGCCAGGCTCCTTTCGCAGCCCTGCTCCGAAAGTGCGAATGTCTGCAGATAGCTGGCAGCCAGAAGGGGCTAGCCTGGAAAGCTGTTGCTCAGCCTCATCTGCCCATGGCACTGCTCGCACAGAGGCACAGAAACTGGGGCTGCTTGCTTGTCTTGTCACTTGAAACTTCAAACGCATGCTGGGAATGTGGATTGTCCCTGCCAGGCTCCTTTAAGAGCCATGCTCTTAAAATGAGAATGTCTGCAGATAGCTGTCAGCCAGAAGGTGCTAGCGTGGAAAGCTGTTTCTCAGCCTCATCTGCTCATGGCACTGCTCACACAGAGACTGGGGTGATTGCTTGTCTTGCCACCTCAAACTTCAAACGTAGCCTGGGAATGGTAGTGTCCCAGCCAGGCTCCTTTACCAGCCCTGCTCTTAAAACGCAAACGTCTGCAGGTAGCTGGCAGCCAGAAGAGGCTAGCCTGGAAAGCTGTTGCTCAGCCTCATCTGCCCATGGCACTGCTCACACAGAGACTGGGGCTGCTTGCTTGTCTTGCCACCTCAAACTTCAAATATAGCCTGGGAAAGTTGGTGTCCCTGCTAGGCTCGTTTCGCAGCCCTGCTCTTGAAATGCGAACGTCTGCAGATAGCTGGCAGCCAGAAGGGGCTAGCCTGGAAAGCTGTTGCTCAGCCTCATCTGCCCATGGCACTGCTCGCACAGAGGCACAGAGACTGGGGCTGCTTGCTTATCTTGCCACTTGAAACTTCAAACGCATGTGGGGAATGTGGATTGTCCCTGCCAGGCTCCTTTCGCAGCCATGCTCTTAAAATGAGAATGTCTGTAGATAGCTGGCAGCCAGAAGGGGCTAGCCTGGAAAGCTGTTGCTCAGCCGCATCTGCCCATGGCACTGCTCGCACAGAGGCACAGAAACTGGGGCTGCTTGCTTGTCTTGTCACTTGAAACTTCAAACGCATGCTGGGAATGTGGATTGTCCCTGCCAGGCTCCTTTCGCAGCCATGCTCTTAAAATGCGAACGTCTGCAGATAGCTGGCAGCCAGAAGGGGCTAGCCTGGAAAGCTGTTGCTCAGCCTTATCTGCTCATGGCACTGCTCGCACAGAGGCACAGAGACTGGGGCTGCTTGCTTGTCTTGCCCCCTCAAACTTCCAACGTAGCCTGGGAAAGTTGGTGTCCCAGCCAGGCTCCTTTCGCAGCCCTGCTCCGAAAGTGCGAATGTCTGCAGATAGCTGGCAGCCAGAAGGGGCTAGCCTGGAAAGCTGTTGCTCAGCCGCATCTGCCCATGGCACTGCTCGCACAGAGGCACAGAAACTGGGGCTGCTTGCTTGTCTTGTCACTTGAAACTTCAAACGCATGCTGGGAATGTGGATTGTCCCTGCCAGGCTCCTTTAAGAGCCATGCTCTTAAAATGAGAATGTCTGCAGATAGCTGATAGCCAGAAGGGGCTAGCCTGGAAAGCTGTTGCTCAGCCTCATCTGCTCATGGCACTGCTCGCACAGAGGCACAGAGACTGGGACTGCTTGCTTGTCTTGCCACCTCAAACTTCAAACGTAGCCTGGGAATGGTGGTGTCCCTGCCAGGCTCCTTTCCCAGCCCTGCTCCGAAAGTGCAAACGTCTGCAGATAGCAGGCAGCCAGAAGGTGCTAGCGTGGAAAGCTGTTGCTCAGCCTCATCTGCCCATGGCAGTGCTCGCACAGAGGCACAGAGACTGGGGCTGCTTGCTTGTCTTGCCCCCTCAAACTTCCAACGTAGCCTGGGAAAGTTGGTGTCCCAGCCAGGCTCCTTTCGCAGCCCTGCTCCGAAAGTGCGAATGTCTGCAGATAGCTGGCAGCCAGAAGGGGCTAGCCTGGAAAGCTGTTGCTCAGCCTCATCTGCCCATGGCACTGCTCGCACAGAGGCACAGAGAATGGGGCTGCTTGCTTGTCTTGCCACTTGAAACTTCAAACGCATGCTGGGAATGTGGATTGTCCCTGCCAGGCTCCTTTCGCAGCTCTGCTCCGAAAGTGCGAACGTCTGCAGATAGCTGGCAGCCAGAAGGGGCTAGCCTGGAAAGCTGTTGCTCAGCCTCATCTGCTCATGGCACTGCTCACACAGAGACTGGGGTGATTGCTTGTCTTGCCACCTCAAACTTCAAACGTAGCCTGGGAATGGTAGTGTCCCAGCCAGGCTCCTTTACCAGCCCTGCTCTTAAAACGCAAACATCTGCAGGTAGCTGGCAGCCAGAAGAGGCTAGCCTGGAAAGCTGTTGCTCAGCCTCATCTGCCCATGGCACTGCTCACACAGAGACTGGGGCTGCTTGCTTGTCTTGCCACCTCAAACTTCAAATATAGCCTGGGAAAGTTGGTGTCCCTGCTAGGCTCGTTTCGCAGCCCTGCTCTTGAAATGCGAACGTCTGCAGATAGCTGGCAGCCAGAAGGGGCTAGCCTGGAAAGCTGTTGCTCAGCCTCATCTGCCCATGGCACTGTTCGCATAGAGGCCCATAGACTGGGGCTTCTTGCTTATCTTGCCACTTGAAACTTCAAACGCATGTGGGGAATGTGGGTTGTCCCTGCCAGGCTCCTTTACCAGCCCTGCTCCGAAAGTGCGAACGTCTGCAGATAGCTGGCAGCCAGAAGGGGCTAGCCTGGAAAGCTGTTGCTCAGCCTCATCTGTCCATGGCATTGCTTGCATAGAGGCACAGAGACTGGGGCTGCTTGCTTGTCTTGCCACCTCAAACTGCAAACGTAAACTGGGAAAGTTGGTGTCCCAGCCAGGCTCCTTTCGCAGACCTGCTCCGAAAGTGCGAACGTCTGCAGATAGCTGGCAGCCAGAAGGGGCTAGCCTGGAAAGCTGTTGCTCAGCCTCATCTGCCCATGGCACTGCTCGCACAGAGGCACAGAGACTGGGGCTGCTTGCTTATCTTGCCACTTGAAACTTCAAACGCATGTGGGGAATGTGGATTGTCCCTGCCAGGCTCCTTTCGCAGCCATGCTCTTAAAATGAGAATGTCTGTAGATAGCTGGCAGCCAGAAGGGGCTAGCCTGGAAAGCTGTTGCTCAGCCGCATCTGCCCATGGCACTGCTCGCACAGAGGCACAGAAACTGGGGCTGCTTGCTTGTCTTGTCACTTGAAACTTCAAACGCATGCTGGGAATGTGGATTGTCCCTGCCAGGCTCCTTTAAGAGCCATGCTCTTAAAATAAGAATGTCTGCAGATAGCTGTCAGACAGAAGGGGCTAGCCTGGAAAGCTGTTGCTCAGCCTCATCTGCCCATGGCACTGCTCGCACAGAGGCACAGAGACTGGGGCTGCTTGCTTGTCTTGCCACCTCAAACTTCAAACGTAGCCTGGGAATGGTGGTGTCCCTGCCAGGCTCCTTTCCCAGCCCTGCTCCGAAAGTGCAAACGTCTGCAGATAGCAGGCAGCCAGAAGGTGCTAGCGTGGAAAGCTGTTGCTCAGCCTCATCTGCCCATGGCAGTGCTCGCACAGAGGCCCAGAGACTGGGGCTGCTTGCTTATCTTGCCAATTGAAACTTCAAACGTAGCCTTAGAATGGTGGTGTCCCTGCCATGCTCCTTTCGCAGCCATGCTCTTAAAATGCGAACGTCTGCAGATAGCTGGCAGCCAGAAGGGGCTAGCCTGGAAAGCTGTTGCTCAGCCTTATCTGCTCATGGCACTGCTCGCACAGAGGCACAGAGACTGGGGCTGCTTGCTTGTCTTGCCCCCTCAAACTTCCAACGTAGCCTGGGAAAGTTGGTGTCCCAGCCAGGCTCCTTTCGCAGCCCTGCTCCGAAAGTGCGAATGTCTGCAGATAGCTGGCAGCCAGAAGGGGCTAGCCTGGAAAGCTGTTGCTCAGCCGCATCTGCCCATGGCACTGCTCGCACAGAGGCACAGAAACTGGGGCTGCTTGCTTGTCTTGTCACTTGAAACTTCAAACGCATGCTGGGAATGTGGATTGTCCCTGCCAGGCTCCTTTAAGAGCCATGCTCTTAAAATGAGAATGTTTGCAGATAGCTGTCAGCCAGAAGGGGCTAGCCTGGAAAGCTGTTGCTCAGCCTCATCTGCTCATGGCACTGCTCGCACAGAGGCACAGAGACTGGGACTGCTTGCTTGTCTTGCCACCTCAAACTTCAAACGTAGCCTGGGAATGGTGGTGTCCCTGCCAGGCTCATTTCCCAGCCCTGCTCCGAAAGTGCAAACTTCTGCAGATAAGCAGGCAGCCAGAAGGTGCTAGCGTGGAAAGCTGTTGCTCAGCCTCATCTGCCCATGGCAGTGCTCGCACAGAGGCACAGAGACTGGGGCTGCTTGCTTGTCTTGCCCCCTCAAAGTTCCAACGTAGCCTGGGAAAGTTGGTGTCCCAGCCAGGCTCCTTTCGCAGCCCTGCTCCGAAAGTGCGAATGTCTGCAGATAGCTGGCAGCCAGAAGGGGCTAGCCTGGAAAGCTGTTGCTCAGTCTCATCTGCCCATGGCACTGCTCGCACAGAGGCACAGAGACTGGGGCTGCTTGCTTGTCTTGCCACTTGAAACTTCAAACGCATGCTGGGAATGTGGATTGTCCCTGCCAGGCTCCTTTCGCAGCTCTGCTCCGAAAGTGCGAACGTCTGCAGATAGCTGGCAGCCAGAAGGGGCTAGCCTGGAAAGCTGTTGCTCAGCCTCATCTGCTCATGGCACTGCTCACACAGAGACTGGGGCTGCTTGCTTGTCTTGCCACCTCAAACTTCAAACATAGCCTGGGAATGGTAGTGTCCCAGCCAGGCTCCTTTACTAGCCCTGCTCTTAAAACGCAAACGTCTGCAGGTAGCTGACAGCCACAAGGGGCTAGCCTGGAAAGCTGTTGCTCAGCCTCATCTGCCCATGGCACTGCTCACACAGAGACTGGGGCTGCTTGCTTGTCTTGCCACCTCAAACTTCAAATATAGCCTGGGAAAGTTGGTGTCCCTGCTAGGCTCGTTTCGCAGCCCTGCTCTTGAAATGCGAACGTCTGCAGATAGCTGGCAGCCAGAAGGGGCTAGCCTGGAAAGCTGTTGCTCAGCCTCATCTGCCCATGGCACTGTTCGCATAGAGGCCCATAGACTGGGGCTTCTTGCTTATCTTGCCACTTGAAACTTCAAACGCATGTGGGGAATGTGGGTTGTCCCTGCCAGGCTCCTTTACCAGCCCTGCTCCGAAAGTGCGAACGTCTGCAGATAGCTGGCAGCCAGAAGGGGCTAGCCTGGAAAGCTGTTGCTCAGCCTCATCTGTCCATGGCATTGCTTGCATAGAGGCACAGAGACTGGGGCTGCTTGCTTGTCTTGCCACCTCAAACTGCGAACGTAAACTGGGAAAGTTGGTGTCCCAGCCAGGCTCCTTTCGCAGACCTGCTCCGAAAGTGCGAACGTCTGCAGATAGCTGGCAGCCAGAAGGGGCTAGCCTGGAAAGCTGTTGCTCAGCCTCATCTGCCCATGGCACTGCTCGCACAGAGGCACAGAGACTGGGGCTGCTTGCTTATCTTGCCACTTGAAACTTCAAACGCATGTGGGGAATGTGGATTGTCCCTGCCAGGCTCCTTTCGCAGCCATGCTCTTAAAATGAGAATGTCTGTAGATAGCTGGCAGCCAGAAGGGGCTAGCCTGGAAAGCTGTTGCTCAGCCTCATCTGCCCATGGCACTGCTCGCACAGAGTCACAGAAACTGGGGCTGCTTGCTTGTCTTGTCACTTGAAACTTCAAAAGCATGCTGGGAATGTGGATTGTCCCTGCCAGGCTCCTTTAAGAGCCATGCTCTTAAAATGAGAATGTCTGCAGATAGCTGTCAGCCAGAAGGGGCTAGCCTGGAAAGCTGTTGCTCAGCCTCATCTGCCCATGGCACTGCTTGCACAGAGGCACAGAGACTGGGACTGCTTGCTTGTCTTGCCACCTCAAACTTCAAACGTAGCCTGGGAATGGTGGTGTCCCTGCCAGGCTCCTTTCCCAGCCCTGCTCCGAAAGTGCAAACGTCTGCAGATAGCAGGCAGCCAGAAGGTGCTAGCGTGGAAAGCTGTTGCTCAGCCTCATCTGCCCATGGCAGTGCTCGCACAGAGGCCCAGAGACTGGGGCTGCTTGCTTATCTTGCCACTTGAAACTTCAAACGTAGCCTTAGAATGGTGGTGTCCCTGCCAGGCTCCTTTCGCAGCCATGCTCTTAAAATGCGAAAGTCTGCAGATAGCTGGCAGCCAGAAGGGGCTAGCCTGGAAAGCTGTTGCTCAGCCTCATCTGCCCATGGCACTGCTCGCACAGAGGCACAGAGACTGGGGCTGCTTGCTTGTCTTGCCCCCTCAAACTTCCAACGTAGCCTGGGAAAGTTGGTGTCCCAGCCAGGCTCCTTTCGCAGCCCTGCTCCGAAAGTGCGAATGTCTGCAGATAGCTGGCAGCCAGAAGGGGCTAGCCTGGAAAGCTGTTGCTCAGCCGCATCTGCCCATGGCACTGCTCGCACAGAGGAACAGAGACTGGGGCTGCTTGCTTGTCTTGCCACTTGAAACTTCAAACGCATGCTGGCAATGTGGACTGTCCCAGCCAGGCTCCTTTCCCAGCCCTGCTCCGAAAGTGCGAACGTCTGCAGATAGCTGGCAGGCAGAAGGGTCTAGCCTGGAAAGCTGTTGCTCAGCCTCATCTGCCCATGGCTCTGCTCGCACAGAGGCACAGAGAATGGAGCTGCTTGCTTATGTTGCCACTTGAAACTTCAAACGCATGTGGGGAATGTGGATTGTCCCTGCCAGGCTCCTTTCACAGCCATGCTCTTAAAATGAGAATGTCTGTAGATAGCTGTCAGGCAGAAGGGGCTAGCCTGGAAAGCTGTTGCTCAGCCTCATCTGCCCATGGCACTGCTCGCACAGAGGCACAGAGACTGGGACTGCTTGCTTGTCTTGCCCCCTCAAACTTCAAATGTAGCCTGGGAAAGTTTGTGTCCCAGCCAGGCTCCTTTCGCAGTCCTGCTCCGAAAGTGCGAACGTCTGCAGATAGCTGGCAGCCAGAAGGGGCTAGCCTGGAAAGCTGTTGCTCAGCCTCATCTGCTCATGGCACTGCTCACACAGAGACTGGGGCTGCTTGCTTGTCTTGCCACTTGAAAATTAAAACGTAGCCTTAGAATGGTGGTGTCCCTGCTAGGCTCGTTTCCCAGCCCTGCTCTTGAAATGCGAACGTCTGCAGATAGCAGGCAGCCAGAAGGTGCTAGCGTGGAAAGCTGTTGCTCAGCCTCATCTGCCCATGGCAGTGCTCGCACAGAGGCCCAGAGACTGGGGCTGCTTGCTTATCTTGCCACCTCAAACTTCAAACGTAGCCTTAGAATGGTGGTGTCCCTGCCAGGCTCGTTTCGCAGCCATGCTCTTAAAAAGCGAACGTCTGCAGATAGCTGGCAGCCAGAAGGGGCTAGCCTGGAAAGCTGTTGCTCAGCCTCATCTGCCCATGGCACTGCTCGCACAGAGGCACAGAGACTGGGGCTGCTTGCTTGTCTTGCCACCTCAATCTTCAAACGTAGCCAGGGAAAGCTGGTGTCCCAGGCATGCTCCTTCCGCAGCCCTGCTCCGAAAGTGTGAACGTCTGCAGATAGCTGGTAGCCAGAAGGGGCTAGCCTGGAAAGCTGTTGCTCAGCCTCATCTGCCCATGGCACTGCTCGCACAGAGGCACAGAGACTGGGGCTGCTTGCTTGTCTTGCCACTTGAAACTTCAAACGCAAGCTGGGAATGTGGATTGTCCCAGCCAGGCTCCTTTCGCAGCCCTGCTCCGAAAGTGCGAACGTCTGCAGATAGCTGGCAGCCAGAAGGGGCTAGCCTGGAAAGCTGTTGCTCAGCCTCATCTGCTCATGGCACTGTTCACACAGAGACTGGGGCTGCTTGCTTGTCTTGCCACCTCAAACTTCAAACGTAGCCTGGAAATGGTGGTGTCCCAGCCAGGCTCCTTTACAAGCCCTGCTCTTAAAACGCAAACGTCTGCAGGTAGCTGACAGCCACAAGGGGCTAGCCTGGAAAGCTGTTGCTCAGCCTCATCTGTCCATGGCATTGCTTGCACAGAGGCACAGAGACTGGGGCTGCTTGCTTGTCTTGCCACCTCAAACTTCAAACGTAAACTGGGAAAGTTGGTGTCCCAGCCAGGCTCCTTTCGCAGACCTGCTCCGAAAGTGCGAACGTCTGCAGATAGCTGGCAGCCAGAAGGGGCTAGCCTGGAAAGCTGTTGCTCAGCCTCATCTGCCCATGGCACTGCTCGCACAGAGGCATAGAGAATGGGGCTGCTTGCTTATCTTGCCACTTGAAACTTCAAACGCATGTGGGGAATGTGGATTGTCCCTGCCAGGCTCCTTTCGCAGAAATGCTCTTAAAATGAGAATGTCTGTAGATAGCTGGCAGCCAGAAGGGGCTAGCCTGGAAAGCTGTTGCTCAGCCTCATCTGCTCATGGCACTGCTCACACAGAGACTGGGGCTGCTTGCTTGTCTTGCCACTTGAAAATTCAAACGTAGCCTTAGAATGGTGGTGTCCCTGCTAGGCTCCTTTCGCAGCCCTGCTCTTGAAATGCGAACGTCTGCAGATAGCAGGCAGCCAGAAGGTGCTAGCGTGGAAAGCTGTTGCTCAGCCTCATCTGCCCATGGCAGTGCTCGCACAGAGGCCCAGAGACTGGGGCTGCTTGCTTATCTTGCCACCTCAAACTTCAAACTTAGCCTTAGAATGGTGGTGTCCCTGCCAGGCTCGTTTCGCAGCCATGCTCTTAAAATGCGAACGTCTGCAGATAGCTGGCAGCCAGAAGGGGCTAGCCTGGAAAGCTGTTGCTCAGCCTCATCTGCCCATGGCACTGCTCGCACAAAGGCACAGAGACTGGGGCTGCTTGCTTGTCTTGCCACCTCAATCTTCAAACGTAGCCAGGGAAAGCTGGTGTCCCAGGCAGGCTCCTTCCGCAGCCCTGCTCCGAAAGTGCGAACGTCTGCAGATAGCTGGTAGCCAGAAGGGGCTAGCCTGGAAAGCTGTTGCTCAGCCTCATCTGCCCATGGCACTGTTCGCATAGAGGCACAGAGACTGGGGCTTCTTGCTTATCTTGCCACTTGAAACTTCAAACGGATGTGGGGAATGTGGGTTGTCCCTGCCAGGCTCCTTTACAAGCCCTGCTCTGAAAGTGCGAACGTCTGCAGATAGCTGATAGCCAGAAGGGGCTAGCCTGGAAAGCTGTTGCTCAGCCTCATCTGCTCATGGCACTGCTCGCACAGAGGCACAGAGACTGGGGCTGCTTGCTTGTCTTGCCACCTCAAACTACAAACGTAGCCTGGGAAAGTTGGTGTCCCAGCCAGGCTCCTTTCGCAGCCCTGCTCCGAAAGTGCGAATGTCTGCAGATAGCTGGCAGCCAGAAGGGGCTAGCCTGGAAAGCTGTTGCTCAGCCTCATCTGCCCATGGCACTGCTCGCACAGAGGCACAGAGACTGGGGCTGCTTGCTTGTCTTGCCACTTGAAACTTCAAACGCATGCTGGGAATGTGGATTGTCCCAGCCAGGCTCCTTTCGCAGCCCTGCTCCGAAAGTGCGAACGTCTGCAGATAGCTGGCAGCCAGAAGGGGCTAGCCTGGAAAGCTGTTGCTCAGCCTCATCTGCCCATGGCACTGCTCGCATGGAGGCACAGAGACTGGGGCTTCTTGCTTATCTTGCCACTTGAAACTTCAAACGCATGTGGGGAATGTGGATTGTCCCTGCCAGGCTCCTTTACCAGCCCTGCTCCGAAAGTGCAAACGTCTGCAGATAGCTGGCAGCCAGAAGGGGCTAGCCTGGAAAGCTGTTGCTCAGCCTCATCTGTCCATGGCATTGCTTGCACAGAGGCACAGAGAATGGGGCTGCTTGCTTGTCTTGCCACCTCAAACTTCAAACGTAAACTGGGAAAGTTGGTGTCCCAGCCAGGCTCCTTTCGCAGACCTGCTCCGAAACTGCGAACGTCTGCAGATAGCTGATAGCCAGAAGGGGCTAGCCTGGAAAGCTGTTGCTGAGCCTCATCTGCTCAAGGCACTGCTCGCACAGAGGCACAGAGACTGGGGCTGCTTGCTTGTCCTGCCCCCTCAAACTTCAAACGTAGCCTGGGAAAGTTGGTGTCCCAGCCAGGCTCCTTTCGCAGCCCTGCTCCGAAAGTGCGAACGTCTGCAGATAGCTGGCAGCCAGAAGGGGCTAGCCTGGAAAGCTGTTGCTCAGCCTCATCTGCCCATGGCACTGCTCGCACAGAGGCACAGAGAATGGGGCTGCTTGCTTATCTTGCCACTTGAAACTTCAAACGCATGTGGGGAATGTGGATTGTCCCTGCCAGGCTCCTTTCACAGCCATGCTCTTAAAATGAGAATGTCTGTAGATAGCTGTCAGGCAGAAGGGGCTAGCCTGGAAAGCTGTTGCTCAGCCTCATCTGCCCATGGCACTGCTCGCACAGAGGCACAGAGACTGGCACTGCTTGCTTGTCTTGCCACCTCAAACTTCAAAAGTAGCATGGGAAAGTTTGTGTCCCAGCCAGGCTCCTTTCGCAGTCCTGCTCCGAAAGTGCGAACGTCTGCAGATAGCTGGCAGCCAGAAGGGGCTAGCCTGGAAAGCTGTTGCTCAGCCTCATCTGCTCATGGCACTGCTCACACAGAGACTGGGGCTGCTTGCTTGTCTTGCCACCTCAAACTTCATATGTAGCATGGGAAAGTTTGCGTCCCAGCCAGGCTCCTTTAGCAGCCCTGCTCCGAAAGTGCGAACTATTGCAGATAGCTGGCAGCCAGAAGAGGCTAACATGGAAAACTGTTGCTCAGCCTCATCTGCTCATGGCACTGCTCGCACAGAGGCACAGAGACTGGGGTGATTGCTTGTCGTGCCACCCCAATCTTAACTTATAGCCTGGGAAAGTTGTTGTCCCAGCCAGGCTCGTTTCGCAGCCCTGCTCTTGAAATGCGAACGTCTGCAGATAGCTGGCAGCCAGAAGGGGCTAGCCTGGAAAGCTGTTGCTCAGCCTCATCTGCCCATGGCACTGTTCGCATAGAGGCACAGAGAATGGGGCTTCTTGCTTATCTTGCCACTTGAAACTTCAAACGCATGTGGGGAATGTGGGTTGTCCCAGCCAGGCTCCTTTCGCAGCCCTGCTCCGAAAGTGCGAACGTCTACAGATAGCTGGCAGCCAGAAGGGGCTAGCCTGGAAAGCTGTTGCTCAGCCTCATCTGCCCATGGCACTGCTCGCACAGAGGCACAGAGAATGGGGCTGCTTGCTTGTCTTGCCACTTGAAACTTCAAACGCATGCTGGGAATGTGGATTGTCCCTGCCAGGCTCCTTTCACAGCCATGCTCTTAAAATGAGAATTTCTGCAGATAGCTGGCAGCCAGAAGGGGCTAGCCTGGAAAGCTGTTGCTCAGCCTCATCTGCCCATGGCAGTGCTCGCACAGAGGCACAGAGACTGGGGCTGCTTGCTTGT
The DNA here is from genome assembly GCF_030867145.1 of Opisthocomus hoazin. NCBI lineage: Eukaryota > Metazoa > Chordata > Aves > Opisthocomiformes > Opisthocomidae > Opisthocomus > Opisthocomus hoazin. The sequence goes on from NC_134429.1 coordinate 10,096,968, forward strand.
CTTGCCACCTCAATCTTCAAACGTAGCCAGGGAAAGCTGGTGTCCCAGGCATGCTCCTTCCGCAGCCCTGCTCCGAAAGTGTGAACGTCTGCAGATAGCTGGTAGCCAGAAGGGGCTAGCCTGGAAAGCTGTTGCTCAGCCTCATCTGCTCATGGCACTGCTCGCACAGAGGCACAGAGACTGGGACTGCTTGCTTGTCTTGCCACCTCAAACTTCAAACGTAGCCTGGGAATGGTGGTGTCCCTGCCAGGCTCCTTTCCCAGCCCTGCTCCGAAAGTGCAAACGTCTGCAGATAGCAGGCAGCCAGAAGGTGCTAGCGTGGAAAGCTGTTGCTCAGCCTCATCTGCCCATGGCAGTGCTCGCACAGAGGCACAGAGACTGGGGCTGCTTGCTTGTCTTGCCCCCTCAAACTTCCAACGTAGCCTGGGAAAGTTGGTGTCCCAGCCAGGCTCCTTTCGCAGCCCTGCTCCGAAAGTGCGAATGTCTGCAGATAGCTGGCAGCCAGAAGGGGCTAGCCTGGAAAGCTGTTGCTCAGCCTCATCTGCCCATGGCACTGCTCGCACAGAGGCACAGAAACTGGGGCTGCTTGCTTGTCTTGTCACTTGAAACTTCAAACGCATGCTGGGAATGTGGATTGTCCCTGCCAGGCTCCTTTAAGAGCCATGCTCTTAAAATGAGAATGTCTGCAGATAGCTGATAGCCAGAAGGGGCTAGCCTGGAAAGCTGTTGCTCAGCCTCATCTGCTCATGGCACTGCTCGCACAGAGGCACAGAGACTGGGACTGCTTGCTTGTCTTGCCACCTCAAACTTCAAACGTAGCCTGGGAATGGTGGTGTCCCTGCCAGGCTCCTTTCCCAGCCCTGCTCCGAAAGTGCAAACGTCTGCAGATAGCAGGCAGCCAGAAGGTGCTAGCGTGGAAAGCTGTTGCTCAGCCTCATCTGCCCATGGCACTGCTCGCACAGAGGCACAGAGACTGGGGCTGCTTGCTTGTCTTGCCCCCTCAAACTTCCAACGTAGCCTGGGAAAGTTGGTGTCCCAGCCAGGCTCCTTTCGCAGCCCTGCTCCGAAAGTGCGAATGTCTGCAGATAGCTGGCAGCCAGAAGGGGCTAGCCTGGAAAGCTGTTGCTCAGCCTCATCTGCCCATGGCACTGCTCGCACAGAGGCACAGAGAATGGGGCTGCTTGCTTGTCTTGCCACTTGAAACTTCAAACGCATGCTGGGAATGTGGATTGTCCCTGCCAGGCTCCTTTCGCAGCTCTGCTCCGAAAGTGCGAACGTCTGCAGATAGCTGGCAGCCAGAAGGGGCTAGCCTGGAAAGCTGTTGCTCAGCCTCATCTGCTCATGGCACTGCTCACACAGAGACTGGGGTGATTGCTTGTCTTGCCACCTCAAACTTCAAACGTAGCCTGGGAATGGTAGTGTCCCAGCCAGGCTCCTTTACCAGCCCTGCTCTTAAAACGCAAACATCTGCAGGTAGCTGGCAGCCAGAAGAGGCTAGCCTGGAAAGCTGTTGCTCAGCCTCATCTGCCCATGGCACTGCTCACACAGAGACTGGGGCTGCTTGCTTGTCTTGCCACCTCAAACTTCAAATATAGCCTGGGAAAGTTGGTGTCCCTGCTAGGCTCGTTTCGCAGCCCTGCTCTTGAAATGCGAACGTCTGCAGATAGCTGGCAGCCAGAAGGGGCTAGCCTGGAAAGCTGTTGCTCAGCCTCATCTGCCCATGGCACTGTTCGCATAGAGGCCCATAGACTGGGGCTTCTTGCTTATCTTGCCACTTGAAACTTCAAACGCATGTGGGGAATGTGGGTTGTCCCTGCCAGGCTCCTTTACCAGCCCTGCTCCGAAAGTGCGAACGTCTGCAGATAGCTGGCAGCCAGAAGGGGCTAGCCTGGAAAGCTGTTGCTCAGCCTCATCTGTCCATGGCATTGCTTGCATAGAGGCACAGAGACTGGGGCTGCTTGCTTGTCTTGCCACCTCAAACTGCAAACGTAAACTGGGAAAGTTGGTGTCCCAGCCAGGCTCCTTTCGCAGACCTGCTCCGAAAGTGCGAACGTCTGCAGATAGCTGGCAGCCAGAAGGGGCTAGCCTGGAAAGCTGTTGCTCAGCCTCATCTGCCCATGGCACTGCTCGCACAGAGGCACAGAGACTGGGGCTGCTTGCTTATCTTGCCACTTGAAACTTCAAACGCATGTGGGGAATGTGGATTGTCCCTGCCAGGCTCCTTTCGCAGCCATGCTCTTAAAATGAGAATGTCTGTAGATAGCTGGCAGCCAGAAGGGGCTAGCCTGGAAAGCTGTTGCTCAGCCGCATCTGCCCATGGCACTGCTCGCACAGAGGCACAGAAACTGGGGCTGCTTGCTTGTCTTGTCACTTGAAACTTCAAACGCATGCTGGGAATGTGGATTGTCCCTGCCAGGCTCCTTTAAGAGCCATGCTCTTAAAATAAGAATGTCTGCAGATAGCTGTCAGCCAGAAGGGGCTAGCCTGGAAAGCTGTTGCTCAGCCTCATCTGCCCATGGCACTGCTCGCACAGAGGCACAGAGACTGGGGCTGCTTGCTTGTCTTGCCACCTCAAACTTCAAACGTAGCCTGGGAATGGTGGTGTCCCTGCCAGGCTCCTTTCCCAGCCCTGCTCCGAAAGTGCAAACGTCTGCAGATAGCAGGCAGCCAGAAGGTGCTAGCGTGGAAAGCTGTTGCTCAGCCTCATCTGCCCATGGCAGTGCTCGCACAGAGGCCCAGAGACTGGGGCTGCTTGCTTATCTTGCCAATTGAAACTTCAAACGTAGCCTTAGAATGGTGGTGTCCCTGCCATGCTCCTTTCGCAGCCATGCTCTTAAAATGCGAACGTCTGCAGATAGCTGGCAGCCAGAAGGGGCTAGCCTGGAAAGCTGTTGCTCAGCCTTATCTGCTCATGGCACTGCTCGCACAGAGGCACAGAGACTGGGGCTGCTTGCTTGTCTTGCCCCCTCAAACTTCCAACGTAGCCTGGGAAAGTTGGTGTCCCAGCCAGGCTCCTTTCGCAGCCCTGCTCCGAAAGTGCGAATGTCTGCAGATAGCTGGCAGCCAGAAGGGGCTAGCCTGGAAAGCTGTTGCTCAGCCGCATCTGCCCATGGCACTGCTCGCACAGAGGCACAGAAACTGGGGCTGCTTGCTTGTCTTGTCACTTGAAACTTCAAACGCATGCTGGGAATGTGGATTGTCCCTGCCAGGCTCCTTTAAGAGCCATGCTCTTAAAATGAGAATGTTTGCAGATAGCTGTCAGCCAGAAGGGGCTAGCCTGGAAAGCTGTTGCTCAGCCTCATCTGCTCATGGCACTGCTCGCACAGAGGCACAGAGACTGGGACTGCTTGCTTGTCTTGCCACCTCAAACTTCAAACGTAGCCTGGGAATGGTGGTGTCCCTGCCAGGCTCATTTCCCAGCCCTGCTCCGAAAGTGCAAACTTCTGCAGATAAGCAGGCAGCCAGAAGGTGCTAGCGTGGAAAGCTGTTGCTCAGCCTCATCTGCCCATGGCAGTGCTCGCACAGAGGCACAGAGACTGGGGCTGCTTGCTTGTCTTGCCCCCTCAAAGTTCCAACGTAGCCTGGGAAAGTTGGTGTCCCAGCCAGGCTCCTTTCGCAGCCCTGCTCCGAAAGTGCGAATGTCTGCAGATAGCTGGCAGCCAGAAGGGGCTAGCCTGGAAAGCTGTTGCTCAGTCTCATCTGCCCATGGCACTGCTCGCACAGAGGCACAGAGACTGGGGCTGCTTGCTTGTCTTGCCACTTGAAACTTCAAACGCATGCTGGGAATGTGGATTGTCCCTGCCAGGCTCCTTTCGCAGCTCTGCTCCGAAAGTGCGAACGTCTGCAGATAGCTGGCAGCCAGAAGGGGCTAGCCTGGAAAGCTGTTGCTCAGCCTCATCTGCTCATGGCACTGCTCACACAGAGACTGGGGCTGCTTGCTTGTCTTGCCACCTCAAACTTCAAACATAGCCTGGGAATGGTAGTGTCCCAGCCAGGCTCCTTTACTAGCCCTGCTCTTAAAACGCAAACGTCTGCAGGTAGCTGACAGCCACAAGGGGCTAGCCTGGAAAGCTGTTGCTCAGCCTCATCTGCCCATGGCACTGCTCACACAGAGACTGGGGCTGCTTGCTTGTCTTGCCACCTCAAACTTCAAATATAGCCTGGGAAAGTTGGTGTCCCTGCTAGGCTCGTTTCGCAGCCCTGCTCTTGAAATGCGAACGTCTGCAGATAGCTGGCAGCCAGAAGGGGCTAGCCTGGAAAGCTGTTGCTCAGCCTCATCTGCCCATGGCACTGTTCGCATAGAGGCCCATAGACTGGGGCTTCTTGCTTATCTTGCCACTTGAAACTTCAAACGCATGTGGGGAATGTGGGTTGTCCCTGCCAGGCTCCTTTACCAGCCCTGCTCCGAAAGTGCGAACGTCTGCAGATAGCTGGCAGCCAGAAGGGGCTAGCCTGGAAAGCTGTTGCTCAGCCTCATCTGTCCATGGCATTGCTTGCATAGAGGCACAGAGACTGGGGCTGCTTGCTTGTCTTGCCACCTCAAACTGCGAACGTAAACTGGGAAAGTTGGTGTCCCAGCCAGGCTCCTTTCGCAGACCTGCTCCGAAAGTGCGAACGTCTGCAGATAGCTGGCAGCCAGAAGGGGCTAGCCTGGAAAGCTGTTGCTCAGCCTCATCTGCCCATGGCACTGCTCGCACAGAGGCACAGAGACTGGGGCTGCTTGCTTATCTTGCCACTTGAAACTTCAAACGCATGTGGGGAATGTGGATTGTCCCTGCCAGGCTCCTTTCGCAGCCATGCTCTTAAAATGAGAATGTCTGTAGATAGCTGGCAGCCAGAAGGGGCTAGCCTGGAAAGCTGTTGCTCAGCCTCATCTGCCCATGGCACTGCTCGCACAGAGTCACAGAAACTGGGGCTGCTTGCTTGTCTTGTCACTTGAAACTTCAAAAGCATGCTGGGAATGTGGATTGTCCCTGCCAGGCTCCTTTAAGAGCCATGCTCTTAAAATGAGAATGTCTGCAGATAGCTGTCAGCCAGAAGGGGCTAGCCTGGAAAGCTGTTGCTCAGCCTCATCTGCCCATGGCACTGCTTGCACAGAGGCACAGAGACTGGGACTGCTTGCTTGTCTTGCCACCTCAAACTTCAAACGTAGCCTGGGAATGGTGGTGTCCCTGCCAGGCTCCTTTCCCAGCCCTGCTCCGAAAGTGCAAACGTCTGCAGATAGCAGGCAGCCAGAAGGTGCTAGCGTGGAAAGCTGTTGCTCAGCCTCATCTGCCCATGGCAGTGCTCGCACAGAGGCCCAGAGACTGGGGCTGCTTGCTTATCTTGCCACTTGAAACTTCAAACGTAGCCTTAGAATGGTGGTGTCCCTGCCAGGCTCCTTTCGCAGCCATGCTCTTAAAATGCGAAAGTCTGCAGATAGCTGGCAGCCAGAAGGGGCTAGCCTGGAAAGCTGTTGCTCAGCCTCATCTGCCCATGGCACTGCTCGCACAGAGGCACAGAGACTGGGGCTGCTTGCTTGTCTTGCCCCCTCAAACTTCCAACGTAGCCTGGGAAAGTTGGTGTCCCAGCCAGGCTCCTTTCGCAGCCCTGCTCCGAAAGTGCGAATGTCTGCAGATAGCTGGCAGCCAGAAGGGGCTAGCCTGGAAAGCTGTTGCTCAGCCGCATCTGCCCATGGCACTGCTCGCACAGAGGAACAGAGACTGGGGCTGCTTGCTTGTCTTGCCACTTGAAACTTCAAACGCATGCTGGCAATGTGGACTGTCCCAGCCAGGCTCCTTTCCCAGCCCTGCTCCGAAAGTGCGAACGTCTGCAGATAGCTGGCAGGCAGAAGGGTCTAGCCTGGAAAGCTGTTGCTCAGCCTCATCTGCCCATGGCTCTGCTCGCACAGAGGCACAGAGAATGGAGCTGCTTGCTTATGTTGCCACTTGAAACTTCAAACGCATGTGGGGAATGTGGATTGTCCCTGCCAGGCTCCTTTCACAGCCATGCTCTTAAAATGAGAATGTCTGTAGATAGCTGTCAGGCAGAAGGGGCTAGCCTGGAAAGCTGTTGCTCAGCCTCATCTGCCCATGGCACTGCTCGCACAGAGGCACAGAGACTGGGACTGCTTGCTTGTCTTGCCCCCTCAAACTTCAAATGTAGCCTGGGAAAGTTTGTGTCCCAGCCAGGCTCCTTTCGCAGTCCTGCTCCGAAAGTGCGAACGTCTGCAGATAGCTGGCAGCCAGAAGGGGCTAGCCTGGAAAGCTGTTGCTCAGCCTCATCTGCTCATGGCACTGCTCACACAGAGACTGGGGCTGCTTGCTTGTCTTGCCACTTGAAAATTAAAACGTAGCCTTAGAATGGTGGTGTCCCTGCTAGGCTCGTTTCCCAGCCCTGCTCTTGAAATGCGAACGTCTGCAGATAGCAGGCAGCCAGAAGGTGCTAGCGTGGAAAGCTGTTGCTCAGCCTCATCTGCCCATGGCAGTGCTCGCACAGAGGCCCAGAGACTGGGGCTGCTTGCTTATCTTGCCACCTCAAACTTCAAACGTAGCCTTAGAATGGTGGTGTCCCTGCCAGGCTCGTTTCGCAGCCATGCTCTTAAAAAGCGAACGTCTGCAGATAGCTGGCAGCCAGAAGGGGCTAGCCTGGAAAGCTGTTGCTCAGCCTCATCTGCCCATGGCACTGCTCGCACAGAGGCACAGAGACTGGGGCTGCTTGCTTGTCTTGCCACCTCAATCTTCAAACGTAGCCAGGGAAAGCTGGTGTCCCAGGCATGCTCCTTCCGCAGCCCTGCTCCGAAAGTGTGAACGTCTGCAGATAGCTGGTAGCCAGAAGGGGCTAGCCTGGAAAGCTGTTGCTCAGCCTCATCTGCCCATGGCACTGCTCGCACAGAGGCACAGAGACTGGGGCTGCTTGCTTGTCTTGCCACTTGAAACTTCAAACGCAAGCTGGGAATGTGGATTGTCCCAGCCAGGCTCCTTTCGCAGCCCTGCTCCGAAAGTGCGAACGTCTGCAGATAGCTGGCAGCCAGAAGGGGCTAGCCTGGAAAGCTGTTGCTCAGCCTCATCTGCTCATGGCACTGTTCACACAGAGACTGGGGCTGCTTGCTTGTCTTGCCACCTCAAACTTCAAACGTAGCCTGGAAATGGTGGTGTCCCAGCCAGGCTCCTTTACAAGCCCTGCTCTTAAAACGCAAACGTCTGCAGGTAGCTGACAGCCACAAGGGGCTAGCCTGGAAAGCTGTTGCTCAGCCTCATCTGTCCATGGCATTGCTTGCACAGAGGCACAGAGACTGGGGCTGCTTGCTTGTCTTGCCACCTCAAACTTCAAACGTAAACTGGGAAAGTTGGTGTCCCAGCCAGGCTCCTTTCGCAGACCTGCTCCGAAAGTGCGAACGTCTGCAGATAGCTGGCAGCCAGAAGGGGCTAGCCTGGAAAGCTGTTGCTCAGCCTCATCTGCCCATGGCACTGCTCGCACAGAGGCATAGAGAATGGGGCTGCTTGCTTATCTTGCCACTTGAAACTTCAAACGCATGTGGGGAATGTGGATTGTCCCTGCCAGGCTCCTTTCGCAGAAATGCTCTTAAAATGAGAATGTCTGTAGATAGCTGGCAGCCAGAAGGGGCTAGCCTGGAAAGCTGTTGCTCAGCCTCATCTGCTCATGGCACTGCTCACACAGAGACTGGGGCTGCTTGCTTGTCTTGCCACTTGAAAATTCAAACGTAGCCTTAGAATGGTGGTGTCCCTGCTAGGCTCCTTTCGCAGCCCTGCTCTTGAAATGCGAACGTCTGCAGATAGCAGGCAGCCAGAAGGTGCTAGCGTGGAAAGCTGTTGCTCAGCCTCATCTGCCCATGGCAGTGCTCGCACAGAGGCCCAGAGACTGGGGCTGCTTGCTTATCTTGCCACCTCAAACTTCAAACTTAGCCTTAGAATGGTGGTGTCCCTGCCAGGCTCGTTTCGCAGCCATGCTCTTAAAATGCGAACGTCTGCAGATAGCTGGCAGCCAGAAGGGGCTAGCCTGGAAAGCTGTTGCTCAGCCTCATCTGCCCATGGCACTGCTCGCACAAAGGCACAGAGACTGGGGCTGCTTGCTTGTCTTGCCACCTCAATCTTCAAACGTAGCCAGGGAAAGCTGGTGTCCCAGGCAGGCTCCTTCCGCAGCCCTGCTCCGAAAGTGCGAACGTCTGCAGATAGCTGGTAGCCAGAAGGGGCTAGCCTGGAAAGCTGTTGCTCAGCCTCATCTGCCCATGGCACTGTTCGCATAGAGGCACAGAGACTGGGGCTTCTTGCTTATCTTGCCACTTGAAACTTCAAACGGATGTGGGGAATGTGGGTTGTCCCTGCCAGGCTCCTTTACAAGCCCTGCTCTGAAAGTGCGAACGTCTGCAGATAGCTGATAGCCAGAAGGGGCTAGCCTGGAAAGCTGTTGCTCAGCCTCATCTGCTCATGGCACTGCTCGCACAGAGGCACAGAGACTGGGGCTGCTTGCTTGTCTTGCCACCTCAAACTACAAACGTAGCCTGGGAAAGTTGGTGTCCCAGCCAGGCTCCTTTCGCAGCCCTGCTCCGAAAGTGCGAATGTCTGCAGATAGCTGGCAGCCAGAAGGGGCTAGCCTGGAAAGCTGTTGCTCAGCCTCATCTGCCCATGGCACTGCTCGCACAGAGGCACAGAGAATGGGGCTGCTTGCTTGTCTTGCCACTTGAAACTTCAAACGCATGCTGGGAATGTGGATTGTCCCAGCCAGGCTCCTTTCGCAGCCCTGCTCCGAAAGTGCGAACGTCTGCAGATAGCTGGCAGCCAGAAGGGGCTAGCCTGGAAAGCTGTTGCTCAGCCTCATCTGCCCATGGCACTGCTCGCATGGAGGCACAGAGACTGGGGCTTCTTGCTTATCTTGCCACTTGAAACTTCAAACGCATGTGGGGAATGTGGATTGTCCCTGCCAGGCTCCTTTACCAGCCCTGCTCCGAAAGTGCAAACGTCTGCAGATAGCTGGCAGCCAGAAGGGGCTAGCCTGGAAAGCTGTTGCTCAGCCTCATCTGTCCATGGCATTGCTTGCACAGAGGCACAGAGAATGGGGCTGCTTGCTTGTCTTGCCACCTCAAACTTCAAACGTAAACTGGGAAAGTTGGTGTCCCAGCCAGGCTCCTTTCGCAGACCTGCTCCGAAACTGCGAACGTCTGCAGATAGCTGATAGCCAGAAGGGGCTAGCCTGGAAAGCTGTTGCTGAGCCTCATCTGCTCAAGGCACTGCTCGCACAGAGGCACAGAGACTGGGGCTGCTTGCTTGTCCTGCCCCCTCAAACTTCAAACGTAGCCTGGGAAAGTTGGTGTCCCAGCCAGGCTCCTTTCGCAGCCCTGCTCCGAAAGTGCGAACGTCTGCAGATAGCTGGCAGCCAGAAGGGGCTAGCCTGGAAAGCTGTTGCTCAGCCTCATCTGCCCATGGCACTGCTCGCACAGAGGCACAGAGAATGGGGCTGCTTGCTTATCTTGCCACTTGAAACTTCAAACGCATGTGGGGAATGTGGATTGTCCCTGCCAGGCTCCTTTCACAGCCATGCTCTTAAAATGAGAATGTCTGTAGATAGCTGTCAGGCAGAAGGGGCTAGCCTGGAAAGCTGTTGCTCAGCCTCATCTGCCCATGGCACTGCTCGCACAGAGGCACAGAGACTGGCACTGCTTGCTTGTCTTGCCACCTCAAACTTCAAAAGTAGCATGGGAAAGTTTGTGTCCCAGCCAGGCTCCTTTCGCAGTCCTGCTCCGAAAGTGCGAACGTCTGCAGATAGCTGGCAGCCAGAAGGGGCTAGCCTGGAAAGCTGTTGCTCAGCCTCATCTGCTCATGGCACTGCTCACACAGAGACTGGGGCTGCTTGCTTGTCTTGCCACCTCAAACTTCATATGTAGCATGGGAAAGTTTGCGTCCCAGCCAGGCTCCTTTAGCAGCCCTGCTCCGAAAGTGCGAACTATTGCAGATAGCTGGCAGCCAGAAGAGGCTAACATGGAAAACTGTTGCTCAGCCTCATCTGCTCATGGCACTGCTCGCACAGAGGCACAGAGACTGGGGTGATTGCTTGTCGTGCCACCCCAATCTTAACTTATAGCCTGGGAAAGTTGTTGTCCCAGCCAGGCTCGTTTCGCAGCCCTGCTCTTGAAATGCGAACGTCTGCAGATAGCTGGCAGCCAGAAGGGGCTAGCCTGGAAAGCTGTTGCTCAGCCTCATCTGCCCATGGCACTGTTCGCATAGAGGCACAGAGAATGGGGCTTCTTGCTTATCTTGCCACTTGAAACTTCAAACGCATGTGGGGAATGTGGGTTGTCCCAGCCAGGCTCCTTTCGCAGCCCTGCTCCGAAAGTGCGAACGTCTACAGATAGCTGGCAGCCAGAAGGGGCTAGCCTGGAAAGCTGTTGCTCAGCCTCATCTGCCCATGGCACTGCTCGCACAGAGGCACAGAGAATGGGGCTGCTTGCTTGTCTTGCCACTTGAAACTTCAAACGCATGCTGGGAATGTGGATTGTCCCTGCCAGGCTCCTTTCACAGCCATGCTCTTAAAATGAGAATTTCTGCAGATAGCTGGCAGCCAGAAGGGGCTAGCCTGGAAAGCTGTTGCTCAGCCTCATCTGCCCATGGCAGTGCTCGCACAGAGGCACAGAGACTGGGGCTGCTTGCTTGTCTTGCCACCTCAATCTTCAAACGTAGCCAGGGAAAGCTGGTGTCCCAGGCATGCTCCTTCCGCAGCCCTGCTCCGAAAGTGTGAACGTCTGCAGATAGCTGGTAGCCAGAAGGGGCTAGCCTGGAAAGCTGTTGCTCAGCCTCATCTGCCCATGGCACTGCTCGCACAGAGGCACAGAGACTGGGGCTGCTTGCTTGTCTTGCCACTTGAAACTTCAAACGCAAGCTGGGAATGTGGATTGTCCCAGCCAGGCTCCTTTCGCAGCCCTGCTCCGAAAGTGCGAACGTCTGCAGATAGCTGTCAGCCAGAAGGGGCTAGCCTGGAAAGCTGTTGCTCAGCCTCATCTGCTCATGGCACTGTTCACACAGAGACTGGGGCTGCTTGCTTGTCTTGCCACCTCAAACTTCAAACGTAGCCTGGAAATGGTGGTGTCCCAGCCAGGCTCCTTTACAAGCCCTGCTCTTAAAACGCAAACGTCTGCAGGTAGCTGACAGCCACAAGGGGCTAGCCTGGAAAGCTGTTGCTCAGCCTCATCTGTCCATGGCATTGCTTGCACAGAGGCACAGAGACTGGGGCTGCTTGCTTGTCTTGCCACCTCAAACTTCAAACGTAAACTGGGAAAGTTGGTGTCCCAGCCAGGCTCCTTTCGCAGACCTGCTCCGAAAGTGCGAACGTCTGCAGATAGCTGGCAGCCAGAAGGGGCTAGCCTGGAAAGCTGTTGCTCAGCCTCATCTGCCCATGGCACTGCTCGCACAGAGGCATAGAGAATGGGGCTGCTTGCTTATCTTGCCACTTGAAACTTCAAACGCATGTGGGGAATGTGGATTGTCCCTGCCAGGCTCCTTTCGCAGAAATGCTCTTAAAATGAGAATGTCTGTAGATAGCTGGCAGCCAGAAGGGGCTAGCCTGGAAAGCTGTTGCTCAGCCTCATCTGCTCATGGCACTGCTCACACAGAGACTGGGGCTGCTTGCTTGTCTTGCCACTTGAAAATTCAAACGTAGCCTTAGAATGGTGGTGTCCCTGCTAGGCTCCTTTCGCAGCCCTGCTCTTGAAATGCGAACGTCTGCAGATAGCAGGCAGCCAGAAGGTGCTAGCGTGGAAAGCTGTTGCTCAGCCTCATCTGCCCATGGCAGTGCTCGCACAGAGGCCCAGAGACTGGGGCTGCTTGCTTATCTTGCCACCTCAAACTTCAAACTTAGCCTTAGAATGGTGGTGTCCCTGCCAGGCTCGTTTCGCAGCCATGCTCTTAAAATGCGAACGTCTGCAGATAGCTGGCAGCCAGAAGGGGCTAGCCTGGAAAGCTGTTGCTCAGCCTCATCTGCCCATGGCACTGCTCGCACAAAGGCACAGAGACTGGGGCTGCTTGCTTGTCTTGCCACCTCAATCTTCAAACGTAGCCAGGGAAAGCTGGTGTCCCAGGCAGGCTCCTTCCGCAGCCCTGCTCCGAAAGTGCGAACGTCTGCAGATAGCTGGTAGCCAGAAGGGGCTAGCCTGGAAAGCTGTTGCTCAGCCTCATCTGCCCATGGCACTGTTCGCATAGAGGCACAGAGACTGGGGCTTCTTGCTTATCTTGCCACTTGAAACTTCAAACGGATGTGGGGAATGTGGGTTGTCCCTGCCAGGCTCCTTTACAAGCCCTGCTCTGAAAGTGCGAACGTCTGCAGATAGCTGATAGCCAGAAGGGGCTAGCCTGGAAAGCTGTTGCTCAGCCTCATCTGCTCATGGCACTGCTCGCACAGAGGCACAGAGACTGGGGCTGCTTGCTTGTCTTGCCACCTCAAACTACAAACGTAGCCTGGGAAAGTTGGTGTCCCAGCCAGGCTCCTTTCGCAGACCTGCTCCGAAAGTGCGAATGTCTGCAGATAGCTGGCAGCCAGAAGGGGCTAGCCTGGAAAGCTGTTGCTCAGCCTCATCTGCCCATGGCACTGCTCGCACAGAGGCACAGAGACTGGGGCTGCTTGCTTGTCTTGCCACTTGAAACTTCAAACGCATGCTGGGAATGTGGATTGTCCCAGCCAGGCTCCTTTCGCAGCCCTGCTCCGAAAGTGCGAACGTCTGCAGATAGCTGGCAGCCAGAAGGGGCTAGCCTGGAAAGCTGTTGCTCAGCCTCATCTGCCCATGGCACTGCTCGCATAGAGGCACAGAGACTGGGGCTTCTTGCTTATCTTGCCACTTGAAACTTCAAACGCATGTGGGGAATGTGGATTGTCCCTGCCAGGCTCCTTTACCAGCCCTGCTCCGAAAGTGCAAACGTCTGCAGATAGCTGGCAGCCAGAAGGGGCTAGCCTGGAAAGCTGTTGCTCAGCCTCATCTGTCCATGGCATTGCTTGCACAGAGGCACAGAGAATGGGGCTGCTTGCTTGTCTTGCCACCTCAAACTTCAAACGTAAACTGGGAAAGTTGGTGTCCCAGCCAGGCTCCTTTCGCAGACCTGCTCCGAAACTGCGAACGTCTGCAGATAGCTGATAGCCAGAAGGGGCTAGCCTGGAAAGCTGTTGCTGAGCCTCATCTGCTCAAGGCACTGCTCGCACAGAGGCACAGAGACTGGGGCTGCTTGCTTGTCCTGCCACCTCAAACTTCAAACGTAGCCTGGGAAAGTTGGTGTCCCAGCCAGGCTCCTTTCGCAGCCCTGCTCCGAAAGTGCGAACGTCTGCAGATAGCTGGCAGCCAGAAGGGGCTAGCCTGGAAAGCTGTTGCTCAGCCTCATCTGCCCATGGCACTGCTCGCACAGAGGCACAGAGAATGGGGCTGCTTGCTTATCTTGCCACTTGAAACTTCAAACGCATGTGGGGAATGTGGATTGTCCCTGCCAGGCTCCTTTCACAGCCATGCTCTTAAAATGAGAATGTCTGTAGATAGCTGTCAGGCAGAAGGGGCTAGCCTGGAAAGCTGTTGCTCAGCCTCATCTGCCCATGGCACTGCTCGCACAGAGGCACAGAGACTGGCACTGCTTGCTTGTCTTGCCACCTCAAACTTCAAAAGTAGCATGGGAAAGCTGGTGTCCCAGCCAGGCTCCTTTCGCAGTCCTGCTCCGAAAGTGCGAACGTCTGCAGATAGCTGGCAGCCAGAAGGGGCTAGCCTGGAAAGCTGTTGCTCAGCCTCATCTGCTCATGGCACTGCTCACACAGAGACTGGGGCTGCTTGCTTGTCTTGCCACCTCAAACTTCATATGTAGCATGGGAAAGTTTGCGTCCCAGCCAGGCTCCTTTAGCAGCCCTGCTCCGAAAGTGCGAACTTCTGCAGATAGCTGGCAGCCAGAAGAGGCTAACATGGAAAACTGTTGCTCAGCCTCATCTGCTCATGGCACTGCTCGCACAGAGGCACAGAGACTGGGGTGATTGCTTGTCTTGCCACCCCAATCTTAACTTATAGCCTGGGAAAGTTGTTGTCCCAGCCAGGCTCGTTTCGCAGCCCTGCTCTTGAAATGCGAACGTCTGCAGATAGCTGGCAGCCAGAAGGGGCTAGCCTGGAAAGCTGTTGCTCAGCCTCATCTGCCCATGGCACTGTTCGCATAGAGGCACAGAGAATGGGGCTTCTTGCTTATCTTGCCACTTGAAACTTCAAACGCATGTGGGGAATGTGGGTTGTCCCAGCCAGGCTCCTTTCGCAGCCCTGCTCCGAAAGTGCGAACGTCTACAGATAGCTGGCAGCCAGAAGGGGCTAGCCTGGAAAGCTGTTGCTCAGCCTCATCTGCCCATGGCACTGCTCGCACAGAGGCACAGAGAATGGGGCTGCTTGCTTGTCTTGCCACTTGAAACTTCAAACGCATGCTGGGAATGTGGATTGTCCCTGCCAGGCTCCTTTCACAGCCATGCTCTTAAAATGAGAATTTCTGCAGATAGCTGGCAGCCAGAAGGGGCTAGCCTGGAAAGCTGTTGCTCAGCCTCATCTGCCCATGGCACTGCTCGCACAGAGGCACAGAGAATGGGGCTGCTTGCTTGTCTTGCCACTTGAAACTTCAAACGCATGTGGGGAATGTGGATTGTCCCAGCCAGGCTCCTTTCGCAGCCCTGCTCCGAAAGTGCGAACGTCTGCAGATAGCTGGCAGCCAGAAGGGGCTAGCCTGGAAAGCTGTTGCTCAGACTCATCTGCTCATGGCACTGCTCACACAGAGACTGGGGCTGCTTGCTTGTCTTGCCACCTCAAACTTCAAATATAGCCTGGGAAAGTTGGTGTCCCTGCTAGGCTCGTTTCGCAGCCCTGCTCTTGAAATGCGAACGTCTGCAGATAGCTGGCAGACAGAAGGGGCTAGCCTGGAAAGCTGTTGCTCAGCCTCATCTGTCCATGGCATTGCTTGCACAGAGGCACAGAGAATGGGGCTGCTTGCTTGTCTTGCCCCCTCAAACTTCAAACGTAAACTGGGAAAGTTGGTGTCCCAGCCAGGCTCGTTTCGCAGCCCTGCTCCGAAAGTGCGAACGTCTGCAGATAGCTGGCAGCCAGAAGGGGCTAGCCTGGAAAGCTGTTGCTCAGCCTCATCTGCCCATGGCACTGCTCGCACAGAGGCACAGTGAATGGGGCTGCTTGCTTATCTTGTCACTTGAAACTTCAAACGCATGCTGGGAATGTGGATTGTCCCTGCCAGGCTCCTTTACAAGCCCTGCTCCGAAAGTGCGAACGTCTGCAGATAGCTGTCAGGCAGAAGGGGCTAGCCTGGAAAGCTGTTGCTCAGTCTCATCTGCCCATGGCACTGATCGCACAGAGGCACAGAGACTGGGACTGCTTGCTTGTCTTGCCACCTCAAACTTCAAATGTAGCATGGAAAATTTTGTGTCCCAGCCAGGCTCCTTTCGCAGTCCTGCTCCTAAAGTGCAAACGTCTGCAGATAGCTGGCAGCCAGAAGGGGCTAGCCTGGAAAGCAGTTGCTCAGCCTCATCTGCTCATGGCACTGCTCACACAGAGACTGGGGCTGCTTGCTTGTCTTGCCACCTCAAACTTCAAATGTAGCATGGGAAAGTTTGTGTCCCAGCCAGGCTCGTTTCGCAGCCCTGCTCTTGAAATGCTAACGTCTGCAGATAGCTGGCAGCCAGAAGGGGCTAGCCTGGAAAGCTGTTGCTCAGCCTCATCTGCCCATGGCACTGCTCGCACAGAGGCACAGAGACTGGGGCTGCTTGCTTGTCTTGCCACCTCACCTTCAAACGCATGCTGGGAATGTGGATTGTCCCTGCCAGGCTCCTTTCACAGCCACGCTCTTAAAATGCGAACGTCTGCAGATAGCTGTCAGCCAGAAGGGGCTAGCCTGGAAAGCTGTTGCTCAGCCTCATCTGCCCATGGCACTGTTCGCATAGAGGCCCAGAGACTGAGGCTTCTTGCTTATCTTGCCACTTGAAACTTCAAACGCATGTGGGGAATGTGGATTGTCCCTGTCAGGCTCCTTTACCAGCCCTGCTCCGAAAGTGCAAACGTCCGCAGATAGCTGGCAGCCAGAAGGGGCTAGCCTGGAAAGCTGTTGCTCAGCCTCATCTGCCCATGGCAGTGCTCGCACAGAGGCCCAGAGACTGGGGCTGCTTGCTTATCTTGCCACTTGAAACTTCAAACGTAGCCTTAGAATGGTGGTGTCCCTGCCAGGCTCCTTTCGCAGCCATGCTCTTAAAATGCGAACGTCTGCAGATAGCTGGCAGCCAGAAGGGGCTAGCCTGGAAAGCTGTTGCTCAGCCTCATCTGCTCATGGCACTGCTCGCACAGAGGCACAGAGACTGGGGCTGCTTGCTTGTCTTGCCCCCTCAAACTTCCAACGTAGCCTGGGAAAGTTGGTGTCCCAGCCAGGCTCCTTTCGCAGCCCTGCTCCGAAAGTGCGAATGTCTGCAGATAGCTGGCAGCCAGAAGGGGCTAGCCTGGAAAGCTGTTGCTCAGCCTCATCTGCCCATGGCAGTGCTCGCACAGAGGCACAGAGAATGGGGCTGCTTGCTTATCTTGCCACCTCAAACTTCAAACGTAGCCTTAGAATGGTGGTGTCCCTGCCAGGCTCGTTTCGCAGCCATGCTCTTAAAATGCGAACGTCTGCAGATAGCTGGCAGCCAGAAGGGGCTAGCCTGGAAAGCTGTTGCTCAGCCTCATCTGCCCATGGCACTGCTCGCACAGAGGCACAGAGACTGGGGCTGCTTGCTTGTCTTGCCACCTCAATCTTCAAACGTAGCCATGGAAAGCTGGTGTCCCAGGCATGCTCCTTCCGCAGCCCTGCTCCGAAAGTGCGAACGTCTGCAGATAGCTGGTAGCCAGAAGGGGCTAGCCTGGAAAGCTGTTGCTCAGCCTCATCTGCCCATGGCACTGCTCGCATAGAGGCACAGAGAATGGGGCTTCTTGCTTATCTTGCCACTTGAAACTTCAAACGCATGTGGGGAATGTGGGTTGTCCCTGCCAGGCTCCTTTCGCAGCCCTGCTCCGAAAGTGCGAACGTCTGCAGATAGCTGGCAGCCAGAAGGGGCTAGCCTGGAAAGCTGTTGCTCAGCCTCATCTGCTCATGGCACTGCTCGCACAGAGGCACAGAGACTGGGGCTGCTTGCTTGTCTTGCCACCTCAAACTACAAACGTAGCCTGGGAAAGTTGGTGTCCCAGCCAGGCTCCTTTCGCAGCCCTGCTCCGAAAGTGCGAATGTCTGCAGATAGCTGGCAGCCAGAAGGGGCTAGCCTGGAAAGCTGTTGCTCAGCCTCATCTGCCCATGGCACTGCTCGCACAGAGGCACAGAGACTGGGGCTGCTTGCTTGTCTTGCCACTTGAAACTTCAAACGCATGCTGGGAATGTGGATTGTCCCAGCCAGGCTCCTTTCGCAGCCCTGCTCCGAAAGTGCGAACGTCTGCAGATAGCTGGCAGCCAGAAGGGGCTAGCCTGGAAAGCTGTTGCTCAGCCTCATCTGCCCATGGCACTGCTCGCATAGAGGCACAGAGACTGGGGCTTCTTGCTTATCTTGCCACTTGAAACTTCAAACGCATGTGGGGAATGTGGATTGTCCCTGCCAGGCTCCTTTACCAGCCCTGCTCCGAAAGTGCAAACGTCTGCAGATAGCTGGCAGCCAGAAGGGGCTAGCATGGAAAGCTGTTGCTCAGCCTCATCTGCCCATGGCATTGCTTGCACAGAGGCACAGAGAATGGGGCTGCTTGCTTGTCTTGCCACCTCAAACTTCAAACGTAAACTGGGAAAGTTGGTGTCCCAGCCAGGCTCCTTTCGCAGACCTGCTCCGAAACTGCGAACGTCTGCAGATAGCTGATAGCCAGAAGGGGCTAGCCTGGAAAGCTGTTGCTGAGCCTCATCTGCTCAAGGCACTGCTCGCACAGAGGCACAGAGACTGGGGCTGCTTGCTTGTCCTGCCACCTCAAACTTCAAACGTAGCCTGGGAAAGTTGGTGTCCCAGCCAGGCTCCTTTCGCAGCCCTGCTCCGAAAGTGCGAACGTCTGCAGATAGCTGGCAGCCAGAAGGGGCTAGCCTGGAAAGCTGTTGCTCAGCCTCATCTGCTCATGGCACTGCTCACACAGAGACTGGGGCTGCTTGCTTGTCTTGCCACCTCAAACTTCATATGTAGCATGGGAAAGTTTGCGTCCCAGCCAGGCTCCTTTAGCAGCCCTGCTCCGAAAGTGCGAACTTCTGCAGATAGCTGGCAGCCAGAAGAGGCTAACATGGAAAACTGTTGCTCAGCCTCATCTGCTCATGGCACTGCTCGCACAGAGGCACAGAGACTGGGGTGATTGCTTGTCTTGCCACCCCAATCTTAACTTATAGCCTGGGAAAGTTGTTGTCCCAGCCAGGCTCGTTTCGCAGCCCTGCTCTTGAAATGCGAACGTCTGCAGATAGCTGGCAGCCAGAAGGGGCTAGCCTGGAAAGCTGTTGCTCAGCCTCATCTGCCCATGGCACTGTTCGCATAGAGGCACAGAGAATGGGGCTTCTTGCTTATCTTGCCACTTGAAACTTCAAACGCATGTGGGGAATGTGGGTTGTCCCAGCCAGGCTCCTTTCGCAGCCCTGCTCCGAAAGTGCGAACGTCTACAGATAGCTGGCAGCCAGAAGGGGCTAGCCTGGAAAGCTGTTGCTCAGCCTCATCTGCCCATGGCACTGCTCGCACAGAGGCACAGAGAATGGGGCTGCTTGCTTGTCTTGCCACTTGAAACTTCAAACGCATGCTGGGAATGTGGATTGTCCCTGCCAGGCTCCTTTCACAGCCATGCTCTTAAAATGAGAATTTCTGCAGATAGCTGGCAGCCAGAAGGGGCTAGCCTGGAAAGCTGTTGCTCAGCCTCATCTGCCCATGGCACTGCTCGCACAGAGGCACAGAGAATGGGGCTGCTTGCTTGTCTTGCCACTTGAAACTTCAAACGCATGTGGGGAATGTGGATTGTCCCAGCCAGGCTCCTTTCGCAGCCCTGCTCCGAAAGTGCGAACGTCTGCAGATAGCTGGCAGCCAGAAGGGGCTAGCCTGGAAAGCTGTTGCTCAGACTCATCTGCTCATGGCACTGCTCACACAGAGACTGGGGCTGCTTGCTTGTCTTGCCACCTCAAACTTCAAATATAGCCTGGGAAAGTTGGTGTCCCTGCTAGGCTCGTTTCGCAGCCCTGCTCTTGAAATGCGAACGTCTGCAGATAGCTGGCAGCCAGAAGGGGCTAGCCTGGAAAGCTGTTGCTCAGCCTCATCTGTCCATGGCATTGCTTGCACAGAGGCACAGAGAATGGGGCTGCTTGCTTGTCTTGCCCCCTCAAACTTCAAACGTAAACTGGGAAAGTTGGTGTCCCAGCCAGGCTCGTTTCGCAGCCCTGCTCCGAAAGTGCGAACGTCTGCAGATAGCTGGCAGCCAGAAGGGGCTAGCCTGGAAAGCTGTTGCTCAGCCTCATCTGCCCATGGCACTGCTCGCACAGAGGCACAGTGAATGGGGCTGCTTGCTTATCTTGTCACTTGAAACTTCAAACGCATGCTGGGAATGTGGATTGTCCCTGCCAGGCTCCTTTACAAGCCCTGCTCCGAAAGTGCGAACGTCTGCAGATAGCTGTCAGGCAGAAGGGGCTAGCCTGGAAAGCTGTTGCTCAGTCTCATCTGCCCATGGCACTGATCGCACAGAGGCACAGAGACTGGGACTGCTTGCTTGTCTTGCCACCTCAAACTTCAAATGTAGCATGGAAAATTTTGTGTCCCAGCCAGGCTCCTTTCGCAGCCCTGCTCCTAAAGTGCAAACGTCTGCAGATAGCTGGCAGCCAGAAGGGGCTAGCCTGGAAAGCAGTTGCTCAGCCTCATCTGCTCATGGCACTGCTCACACAGAGACTGGGGCTGCTTGCTTGTCTTGCCACCTCAAACTTCAAATGTAGCATGGGAAAGTTTGTGTCCCAGCCAGGCTCGTTTCGCAGCCCTGCTCTTGAAATGCTAACGTCTGCAGATAGCTGGCAGCCAGAAGGGGCTAGCCTGGAAAGCTGTTGCTCAGCCTCATCTGCCCATGGCACTGCTCGCACAGAGGCACAGAGACTGGGGCTGCTTGCTTGTCTTGCCACCTCACCTTCAAACGCATGCTGGGAATGTGGATTGTCCCTGCCAGGCTCCTTTCACAGCCACGCTCTTAAAATGAGAATGTCTGCAGATAGCTGTCAGCCAGAAGGGGCTAGCCTGGAAAGCTGTTGCTCAGCCTCATCTGCCCATGGCACTGTTCGCATAGAGGCCCAGAGACTGAGGCTTCTTGCTTATCTTGCCACTTGAAACTTCAAACGCATGTGGGGAATGTGGATTGTCCCTGTCAGGCTCCTTTACCAGCCCTGCTCCGAAAGTGCAAACGTCCGCAGATAGCTGGCAGCCAGAAGGGGCTAGCCTGGAAAGCTGTTGCTCAGCCTCATCTGCCCATGGCAGTGCTCGCACAGAGGCCCAGAGACTGGGGCTGCTTGCTTATCTTGCCACTTGAAACTTCAAACGTAGCCTTAGAATGGTGGTGTCCCTGCCAGGCTCCTTTCGCAGCCATGCTCTTAAAATGCGAACGTCTGCAGATAGCTGGCAGCCAGAAGGGGCTAGCCTGGAAAGCTGTTGCTCAGCCTCATCTGCTCATGGCACTGCTCGCACAGAGGCACAGAGACTGGGGCTGCTTGCTTGTCTTGCCCCCTCAAACTTCCAACGTAGCCTGGGAAAGTTGGTGTCCCAGCCAGGCTCCTTTCGCAGCCCTGCTCCGAAAGTGCGAATGTCTGCAGATAGCTGGCAGCCAGAAGGGGCTAGCCTGGAAAGCTGTTGCTCAGCCTCATCTGCCCATGGCACTGCTCGCACAGAGGCACAGAGACTGGGGCTGCTTGCTTGTCTTGCCACTTGAAACTTCAAACGCATGCTGGGAATGTGGATTGTCCCAGCCAGGCTCCTTTCGCAGCCCTGCTCCGAAAGTGCGAACGTCTGCAGATAGCTGGCAGCCAGAAGGGGCTAGCCTCGAAAGCTGTTGCTCAGCCTCATCTGCTCATGGCACTGCTCACACAGAGACTGGGGCTGCTTGCTTGTCTTGCCACTTGAAAATTCAAACGTAGCCTTAGAATGGTGGTGTCCCTGCTAGGCTCCTTTCGCAGCCCTGCTCTTGAAATGCGAACGTCTGCAGATAGCAGGCAGACAGAAGTTGCTAGCGTGGAAAGCTGTTGCTCAGCCTCATCTGCCCATGGCAGTGCTCGCACAGAGGCACAGAGAATGGGGCTGCTTGCTTATCTTGCCACCTCAAACTTCAAACGTAGCCTTAGAATGGTGGTGTCCCTGCCAGGCTCGTTTCGCAGCCATGATCTTAAAATGCGAACGTCTGCAGATAGCTGGCAGCCAGAAGGGGCCTAGCCTGGAAAGCTGTTGCTCAGCCTCATCTGCCCATGGCACTGTTCGCATAGAGGCACAGAGAATGGGGCTTCTTGCTTATCTTGCCACTTGAAACTTCAAACGCATGTGGGGAATGTGGGTTGTCCCTGCCAGGCTCCTTTCGCAGCCCTGCTCCGAAAGTGCGAACGTCTGCAGATAGCTGGCAGCCAGAAGGGGCTAGCCTGGAAAGCTGTTGCTCAGCCTCATCTGCTCATGGCACTGCTCGCACAGAGGCACAGAGACTGGGGCTGCTTGCTTGTCTTGCCACCTCAAACTACAAACGTAGCCTGGGAAAGTCGGTGTCCCAGCCAGGCTCCTTTCGCAGCCCTGCTCCGAAAGTGCGAATGTCTGCAGATAGCTGGCAGCCAGAAGGGGCTAGCCTGGAAAGCTGTTGCTCAGCCTCATCTGCCCATGGCACTGCTCGCACAGAGGCACAGAGACTGGGGCTGCTTGCTTGTCTTGCCACTTGAAACTTCAAACGCATGCTGGGAATGTGGATTGTCCCAGCCAGGCTCCTTTCGCAGCCCTGCTCCGAAAGTGCGAACGTCTGCAGATAGCTGGCAGCCAGAAGGGGCTAGCCTGGAAAGCTGTTGCTCAGCCTCATCTGCTCATGGCACTGCTCACACAGAGACTGGGGCTGCTTGCTTGTCTTGCCACCTCAAACTTCAAACGTAGCCTGGAAATGGTGGTGTCCCAGCCAGGCTCCTTTACAAGCCCTGCGCTTAAAACGCAAACGTCTGCAGGTAGCTGACAGCCACAAGGGGCTAGCCTGGAAAGCTGTTGCTCAGCCTTATCTGCTCATGGCACTGCTCGCACAGAGGCACAGAGACTGGGGCTGCTTGCTTGTCTTGCCACCTCAAACTTCAAATATAGCCTGGGAAAGTTGGTGTCCCTGCTAGGCTCGTTTCGCAGCCCTGCTCTTGAAATGCGAACGTCTGCAGATAGCTGGCAGCCAGAAGGGGCTAGCCTGGAAAGCTGTTGCTCAGCCTCATCTGTCCATGGCATTGCTTGCACAGAGGCACAGAGAATGGGGCTGCTTGCTTGTCTTGCCACCTCAAACTTCAAACGTAAAGTGGGAAAGTTGGTGTCCCAGCCATGCTCCTTTCGCAGACCTGCTCCGAAAGTGCGAACGTCTGCAGATAGCTGATAGCCAGAAGGGGCTAGCCTGGAAAGCTGTTGCTCAGCCTCATCTGCTCAAGGCACTGCTCGCACAGAGACACAGAGACTGGGGCTGCTTGCTTGTCTTGCCCCCTCAAACTTCAAACGTAAACTGGGAAAGTTGGTGTCCCAGCCAGGCTCGTTTCGCAGCCCTGCTCCGAAAGTGCGAACGTCTGCAGATAGCTGATAGCCAGAAGGGGCTAGCGTGGAAAGCTGTTGCTCAGCCTCATCTGCCCATGGCACTGCTCGCACAGAGGCACAGTGAATGGGGCTGCTTGCTTGTCTTGTCACTTGAAACTTCAAACACATGCTGGGAATGTGAATTGTCCCTGTCAGGCTCCTTTAACAGCCATGCTCTTAAAATGAGAATGTCTGCAGATAGCTGTCAGGCAGAAGGGGCTAGCCTGGAAAGCTGTTGCTCAGTCTCATCTGCCCATGGCACTGATCGCACAGAGGCACAGAGACTGGGGCTGCTTGCTTGTCTTGCCACCTCAAACTTCAAATGTAGCATGGAAAATTTTGTGTCCCAGCCAGGCTCCTTTCGCAGTCCTGCTCCTAAAGTGCAAACGTCTGCAGATAGCTGGCAGCCAGAAGGGGCTAGCCTGGAAAGCAGTTGCTCAGCCTCATCTGCTCATGGCACTGCTCACACAGAGACTGGGGCTGCTTGCTTGTCTTGCCACCTCAAACTTCAAATGTAGCATGGGAAAGTTTGTGTCCCAGCCAGGCTCGTTTCGCAGCCCTGCTCTTGAAATGCTAACGTCTGCAGATAGCTGGCAGCCAGAAGGGGCTAGCCTGGAAAGCTGTTGCTCAGCCTCATCTGCCCATGGCACTGTTCGCATAGAGGCACAGAGAATGGGGCTTCTTGCTTATCTTGCCACTTGAAACTTCAAACGCATGTGGGGAATGTGGGTTGTCCCTGCCAGGCTCCTTTCGCAGCCCTGCTCCGAAAGTGCGAACGTCTGCAGATAGCTGGCAGCCAGAAGGGGCTAGCCTGGAAAGCTGTTGCTCAGCCTCATCTGCCCATGGCACTGCTCGCACAGAGGCACAGAGAATGGGGCTGCTTGCTTGTCTTGCCACGTCACCTTCAAACGCATGCTGGGAATGTGGATTGTCCCTGCCAGGCTCCTTTCACAGCCACGCTCTTAAAATGAGAATGTCTGCAGATAGCTGTCAGCCAGAAGGGGCTAGCCTGGAAAGCTGTTGCTCAGCCTCATCTGCCCATGGCACTGTTCGCATAGAGGCCCAGAGACTGGGGCTTCTTGCTTATCTTGCCACTTGAAACTTCAAACGCATGTGGGGAATGTGGATTGTCCCTGCCAGGCTCCTTTACCAGCCCTGCTCCGAAAGTGCGAACGTCTGCAGATAGCTGGCAGCCAGAAGGGGCTAGCCTGGAAAGCTGTTGCTCAGCCTCATCTGCCCATGGCACTGCTCGCACAGAGGCACAGAGAATGGGGCTGCTTGCTTGTCTTGCCACCTCAAACTTCAAACATAAACTGGGAAAGTTGGTGTCCCAGCCAGGCTCCTTTCGCAGACCTGCTCCGAAACTCGAACGTCTGCAGATAGCTGATAGCCAGAAGGGGCTAGCCTGGAAAGCTGTTGCTCAGCCTCATCTGCTCAAGGCACTGCTCGCACAGAGGCACAGAGACTGGGGCTGCTTGCTTGTCTTGCCCCCTCAAACTTCAAACGTAGCCTGGGAAAGTTGGTGTCCCAGCCAGGCTCCTTTCGCAGCCCTGCTCCGAAAGTGCGAACGTCTGCAGATAGCTGGCAGCCAGAAGGGGCTAGCCTGGAAAGCTGTTGCTCAGCCTCATCTGCCCATGGCACTGCTCGCACAGAGGCACAGAGACTGGGGCTGCTTGCTTATCTTGCCACTTGAAACTTCAAACGCATGTGGGGAATGTGGATTGTCCCTGCCAGGCTCCTTTCACAGCCATGCTCTTAAAATGAGAATGTCTGTAGATAGCTGTCAGGCAGAAGGGGCTAGCCTGGAAAGCTGTTGCTCAGCCTCATCTGCCCATGGCACTGCTCGCACAGAGGCACAGAGACTGGCACTGCTTGCTTGTCTTGCCACCTCAAACTTCAAAAGTAGCATGGGAAAGTTTGTGTCCAAGCCAGGCTCCTTTCGCAGCCCTGCTCCGAAAGTGCGAACGTCTGCAGATAGCTGGCAGCCAGAAGGGGCTAGCCTGGAAAGCTGTTGCTCAGCCTCATCTGCTCATGGCACTGCTCACACAGAGACTGGGGCTGCTTGCTTGTCTTGCCACCTCAAACTTCAAATGTAGCATGGGAAAGTTTGCGTCCCAGCCAGGCTCCTTTCGCAGTCCTGCTCCGAAAGTGCGAACTTCTGCAGATAGCTGGCAGCCAGAAGAGGCTAGAATGGAAAGCTGTTGCTCAGCCTCATCTGCTCATGGCACTGCTCGCACAGAGGCACAGAGACTGGGGTGATTGCTTGTCTTGCCACCCCAATCTTCACTTATAGCCTGGGAAAGTTGTTGTCCCAGCCAGGCTCGTTTCGCAGCCCTGCTCTTGAAATGCGAACGTCTGCAGATAGCTGGCAGCCAGAAGGGGCTAGCCTGGAAAGCTGTTGCTCAGCCTCATCTGCCCATGGCACTGTTCGCATAGAGGCACAGAGAATGGGGCTTCTTGCTTATCTTGCCACTTGAAACTTCAAACGCATGGGGGAATGTGGGTTGTCCCTGCCAGGCTCCTTTCGCAGCCCT
The DNA here is from genome assembly GCF_030867145.1 of Opisthocomus hoazin. NCBI lineage: Eukaryota > Metazoa > Chordata > Aves > Opisthocomiformes > Opisthocomidae > Opisthocomus > Opisthocomus hoazin. Next base: position 10,122,263 of record NC_134429.1, read on the forward strand.
GCTCCGAAAGTGCGAACGTCTGCAGATAGCTGGCAGCCAGAAGGGGCTAGCCTGGAAAGCTGTTGCTCAGCCTCATCTGCCCATGGCACTGCTCGCACAGAGGCACAGAGAATGGGGCTGCTTGCTTGTCTTGCCTCTTGAAACTTCAAACGCATGCTGGGAATGTGGATTGTCCCTGCCAGGCTCCTTTCACAGCCATGCTCTTAAAATGAGAATGTCTGCAGATAGCTGTCAGCCAGAAGGGGCTAGCCTGGAAAGCTGTTGCTCAGCCTCATCTGCCCATGGCACTGCTCGCACAGAGGCACAGAGACTGGGGCTGCTTGCTTGTCTTGCCACCTCAAACTTCAAACATAGCCTGGGAATGGTGGTGTCCCTGCCAGGCTCCTTTCCCAGCCCTGCTCCGAAAGTGCAAACGTCTGCAGATAGCAGGCAGCCAGAAGGTGCTAGCGTGGAAAGCTGTTGCTCAGCCTCATCTGCCCATGGCAGTGCTCGCACAGAGGCCCAGAGACTGGGGCTGCTTGCTTGTCTTGCCACCTCAAACTTCAAATGTAGCATGGGAAAGTTGGTGTCCCAGCCAGGCTCCTTTCGCAGCCCTGCTCCGAAAGTGCGAACGTCTGCAGATAGCTGATAGCCAGAAGGGGCTAGCCTGGAAAGCTGTTGCTCAGCCTCATCTGCTCATGGCACTGCTCGCACAGAGGCACAGAGACTGGGGCTGCTTGCTTGTCTTGCCCCCTCAAACTTCAAACGTATCCTGGGAAAGTTGGTGTCCCAGGCAGGCTCCTTTCGCAGCCCTGCTCCGAAAGTGCGAACATCTGCAGATAGCTGGCAGCCAGAAGGGGCTAGCCTGGAAAGCTGTTGCTCAGCCTCATCTGCCCATGGCACTGCTCGCACAGAGGCACAGAGACTGGGGCTGCTTGCTTGTCTTGCCACTTGAAACTTCAAACGCATGCTGGGAATGTGGATTGTCCCAGCCAGGCTCCTTTCGCAGCCCTGCTCCGAAAGTGCGAATGTCTGCAGATAGCTGTCAGCCAGAAGGGGCTAGCCTGGAAAGCTGTTGCTCAGCCTCATCTGCTCATGGCACTGCTCACACAGAGACTGGGGCTGCTTGCTTGTCTTGCCACCTCAAACTTCAAACGTAGCCTGGGAATGGTGGTGTCCCAGCCAGGCACCTTTACCAGCCCTGCTCTTAAAACGCAAACGTCTGCAGGTAGCTGACAGCCAGAAGGGGCTAGCCTGGAAAGCTGTTGCTCAGCCTCATCTGCTCATGGTGCTGCTCACACAGAGACTGGGGCTGCTTGCTTGTCCTGCCACCTCAAACTTCAAACGTAGCCTGGGAAAGTTGGTGTCCCTGCTAGGCTCGTTTCGCAGCCCTGCTCTTGAAATGCGAACGTCTGCAGATAGCTGGCAGCCAGAAGGGGCTAGCCTGGAAAGCGGTTGCTCAGCCGCATCTGCCCATGGCACTGCTCGCACAGAGGCACAGAAACTGGGGCTGCTTGCTTGTCTTGTCACTTGAAACTTCAAACGCATGCTGAGAATGTGAATTGTCCCTGCCAGGCTCCTTTAAGAGCCATGCTCTTAAAATGAGAATGTCTGCAGATAGCTGTCAGGCAGAAGGGGCTAGCCTGGAAAGCTGTTGCTCAGCCTCATCTGCCCATGGCACTGCTCGCACAGAGGCACAGAGACTGGGACTGCTTGCTTGTCTTGCCACCTCAAACTTCAAACGTAGCCTGGGAATGGTGGTGTCCCTGCCAGGCTCCTTTCGCAGCCCTGCTCCGAAAGTGCGAACGTCTGCAGATAGCAGGCAGCCAGAAGGTGCTAGCGTGGAAAGCTGTTGCTCAGCCTCATCTGCCCATGGCAGTGCTCGCACAGAGGCCCAGAGAGTGGGGCTGCTTGCTTATCTTGCCACTTGAAACTTCAAACGTAGCCTTAGAATGGTGGTGTCCCTGCCAGGCTCCTTTCGCAGCCATGCTCTTAAAATGCGAACGTCTGCAGATAGCTGGCAGCCAGAAGGGGCTAGCCTGGAAAGCTGTTGCTCAGCCTCATCTGCTCATGGCACTGCTCGCACAGAGGCACAGAGACTGGGGCTGCTTGCTTGTCTTGCCCCCTCAAACTTCCAACGTAAACTGGGAAAGTTGGTGTCCCAGCCAGGCTCCTTTCGCAGCCCTGCTCCGAAAGTGCGAATGTCTGCAGATAGCTGGCAGGCAGAAGGGTCTAGCCTGGAAAGCTGTTGCTCAGCCTCATCTGCCCATGGCTCTGCTCGCACAGAGGCACAGAGAATGGGGCTGCTTGCTTATGTTGCCACTTGAAACTTCAAACGCATGTGGGGAATGTGGATTGTCCCTGCTAGGCTCCTTTCACAGCCATGCTCTTAAAATGAGAATGTCTGTAGATAGCTGTCAGGCAGAATGGGCTAGCCTGGAAAGCTATTGCTCAGCCTCATCTGCCCATGGCACTGCTCGCACAGAGGCACAGAGACTGGGGCTGCTTGCTTGTCTTGCCAGCTCAAACTTCAAATGTAGCCTGGGAAAGTTTGTGTCCCAGCCAGGCTCCTTTCGCAGTCCTGCTCCGAAAGTGCGAACGTCTGCAGATAGCTGGCAGCCAGAAGGGGCTAGCCTGGAAAGCTGTTGCTCAGCCTCATCTGCTCATGGCACTGCTCACACAGAGACTGGGGCTGCTTGCTTGTCTTGCCACTTGAAAATTCAAACGTAGCCTTAGAATGGTGGTGTCCCTGCTAGGCTCGTTTCGCAGCCCTGCTCTTGAAATGCGAACGTCTGCAGATAGCAGGCAGCCAGAAGGTGCTAGCGTGGAAAGCTGTTGCTCAGCCTCATCTGCCCATGGCAGTGCTCGCACAGAGGCCCAGAGACTGGGGCTGCTTGCTTATCTTGCCACCTCAAACTTCAAACGTAGCCTTAGAATGGTGGTGTCCCTGCCAGGCTCGTTTCGCAGCCATGCTCTTAAAATGCGAACGTCTGCAGATAGCTGGCAGCCAGAAGGGGCTAGCCTGGAAAGCTGTTGCTCAGCCTCATCTGTCCATGGCATTGCTTGCACAGAGGCACAGAGAATGGGGCTGCTTGCTTGTCTTGCCACCTCAAACTTCAAACGTAGCCAGGGAAAGCTCGTGTCCCAGGCAGGCTCCTTCCGCAGCCCTGCTCCGAAAGTGCGAACGTCTGCAGATAGCTGGTAGCCAGAAGGGGCTAGCCTGGAAAGCTGTTGCTCAGCCTCATCTGCCCATGGCACTGTTCGCATAGAGGCACAGAGACTGGGGCTTCTTGCTTATCTTGCCACTTGAAACTTCAAACGCATGTGGGGAATGTGGGTTGTCCCTGCCAGGCTCCTTTCGCAGCCCTGCTCCGAAAGTGCGAACGTCTGCAGATAGCTGGCAGCCAGAAGGGGCTAGCCTGGAAAGCTGTTGCTCAGCCTCATCTGCTCATGGCACTGCTCGCACAGAGGCACAGAGACTGGGGCTGCTTGCTTGTCTTGCCACCTCAAACTACAAACGTAGCCTGGGAAAGTCGGTGTCCCAGCCAGGCTCCTTTCGCAGCCCTGCTCCGAAAGTGCGAATGTCTGCAGATAGCTGGCAGCCAGAAGGGGCTAGCCTGGAAAGCTGTTGCTCAGCCTCATCTGCCCATGGCACTGCTCGCACAGAGGCACAGAGACTGGGGCTGCTTGCTTGTCTTGCCACTTGAAACTTCAAACGCATGCTGGGAATGTGGATTGTCCCAGCCAGGCTCCTTTCGCAGCCCTGCTCCGAAAGTGCGAACGTCTGCAGATAGCTGGCAGCCAGAAGGGGCTAGCCTGGAAAGCTGTTGCTCAGCCTCATCTGCTCATGGCACTGCTCACACAGAGACTGGGGCTGCTTGCTTGTCTTGCCACCTCAAACTTCAAACGTAGCCTGGAAATGGTGGTGTCCCAGCCAGGCTCCTTTACAAGCCCTGCGCTTAAAACGCAAACGTCTGCAGGTAGCTGACAGCCACAAGGGGCTAGCCTGGAAAGCTGTTGCTCAGCCTTATCTGCTCATGGCACTGCTCGCACAGAGGCACAGAGACTGGGGCTGCTTGCTTGTCTTGCCACCTCAAACTTCAAATATAGCCTGGGAAAGTTGGTGTCCCTGCTAGGCTCGTTTCGCAGCCCTGCTCTTGAAATGCGAACGTCTGCAGATAGCTGGCAGCCAGAAGGGGCTAGCCTGGAAAGCTGTTGCTCAGCCTCATCTGTCCATGGCATTGCTTGCACAGAGGCACAGAGAATGGGGCTGCTTGCTTGTCTTGCCACCTCAAACTTCAAACGTAAAGTGGGAAAGTTGGTGTCCCAGCCATGCTCCTTTCGCAGACCTGCTCCGAAAGTGCGAACGTCTGCAGATAGCTGATAGCCAGAAGGGGCTAGCCTGGAAAGCTGTTGCTCAGCCTCATCTGCTCAAGGCACTGCTCGCACAGAGACACAGAGACTGGGGCTGCTTGCTTGTCTTGCCCCCTCAAACTTCAAACGTAAACTGGGAAAGTTGGTGTCCCAGCCAGGCTCGTTTCGCAGCCCTGCTCCGAAAGTGCGAACGTCTGCAGATAGCTGATAGCCAGAAGGGGCTAGCGTGGAAAGCTGTTGCTCAGCCTCATCTGCCCATGGCACTGCTCGCACAGAGGCACAGTGAATGGGGCTGCTTGCTTGTCTTGTCACTTGAAACTTCAAACACATGCTGGGAATGTGAATTGTCCCTGTCAGGCTCCTTTAACAGCCATGCTCTTAAAATGAGAATGTCTGCAGATAGCTGTCAGGCAGAAGGGGCTAGCCTGGAAAGCTGTTGCTCAGTCTCATCTGCCCATGGCACTGATCGCACAGAGGCACAGAGACTGGGGCTGCTTGCTTGTCTTGCCACCTCAAACTTCAAATGTAGCATGGAAAATTTTGTGTCCCAGCCAGGCTCCTTTCGCAGTCCTGCTCCTAAAGTGCAAACGTCTGCAGATAGCTGGCAGCCAGAAGGGGCTAGCCTGGAAAGCAGTTGCTCAGCCTCATCTGCTCATGGCACTGCTCACACAGAGACTGGGGCTGCTTGCTTGTCTTGCCACCTCAAACTTCAAATGTAGCATGGGAAAGTTTGTGTCCCAGCCAGGCTCGTTTCGCAGCCCTGCTCTTGAAATGCTAACGTCTGCAGATAGCTGGCAGCCAGAAGGGGCTAGCCTGGAAAGCTGTTGCTCAGCCTCATCTGCCCATGGCACTGTTCGCATAGAGGCACAGAGAATGGGGCTTCTTGCTTATCTTGCCACTTGAAACTTCAAACGCATGTGGGGAATGTGGGTTGTCCCTGCCAGGCTCCTTTCGCAGCCCTGCTCCGAAAGTGCGAACGTCTGCAGATAGCTGGCAGCCAGAAGGGGCTAGCCTGGAAAGCTGTTGCTCAGCCTCATCTGCCCATGGCACTGCTCGCACAGAGGCACAGAGAATGGGGCTGCTTGCTTGTCTTGCCACGTCACCTTCAAACGCATGCTGGGAATGTGGATTGTCCCTGCCAGGCTCCTTTCACAGCCACGCTCTTAAAATGAGAATGTCTGCAGATAGCTGTCAGCCAGAAGGGGCTAGCCTGGAAAGCTGTTGCTCAGCCTCATCTGCCCATGGCACTGTTCGCATAGAGGCCCAGAGACTGGGGCTTCTTGCTTATCTTGCCACTTGAAACTTCAAACGCATGTGGGGAATGTGGATTGTCCCTGCCAGGCTCCTTTACCAGCCCTGCTCCGAAAGTGCGAACGTCTGCAGATAGCTGGCAGCCAGAAGGGGCTAGCCTGGAAAGCTGTTGCTCAGCCTCATCTGCCCATGGCACTGCTCGCACAGAGGCACAGAGAATGGGGCTGCTTGCTTGTCTTGCCACCTCAAACTTCAAACATAAACTGGGAAAGTTGGTGTCCCAGCCAGGCTCCTTTCGCAGACCTGCTCCGAAACTCGAACGTCTGCAGATAGCTGATAGCCAGAAGGGGCTAGCCTGGAAAGCTGTTGCTCAGCCTCATCTGCTCAAGGCACTGCTCGCACAGAGGCACAGAGACTGGGGCTGCTTGCTTGTCTTGCCCCCTCAAACTTCAAACGTAGCCTGGGAAAGTTGGTGTCCCAGCCAGGCTCCTTTCGCAGCCCTGCTCCGAAAGTGCGAACGTCTGCAGATAGCTGGCAGCCAGAAGGGGCTAGCCTGGAAAGCTGTTGCTCAGCCTCATCTGCCCATGGCACTGCTCGCACAGAGGCACAGAGACTGGGGCTGCTTGCTTATCTTGCCACTTGAAACTTCAAACGCATGTGGGGAATGTGGATTGTCCCTGCCAGGCTCCTTTCACAGCCATGCTCTTAAAATGAGAATGTCTGTAGATAGCTGTCAGGCAGAAGGGGCTAGCCTGGAAAGCTGTTGCTCAGCCTCATCTGCCCATGGCACTGCTCGCACAGAGGCACAGAGACTGGCACTGCTTGCTTGTCTTGCCACCTCAAACTTCAAAAGTAGCATGGGAAAGTTTGTGTCCAAGCCAGGCTCCTTTCGCAGCCCTGCTCCGAAAGTGCGAACGTCTGCAGATAGCTGGCAGCCAGAAGGGGCTAGCCTGGAAAGCTGTTGCTCAGCCTCATCTGCTCATGGCACTGCTCACACAGAGACTGGGGCTGCTTGCTTGTCTTGCCACCTCAAACTTCAAATGTAGCATGGGAAAGTTTGCGTCCCAGCCAGGCTCCTTTCGCAGTCCTGCTCCGAAAGTGCGAACTTCTGCAGATAGCTGGCAGCCAGAAGAGGCTAGAATGGAAAGCTGTTGCTCAGCCTCATCTGCTCATGGCACTGCTCGCACAGAGGCACAGAGACTGGGGTGATTGCTTGTCTTGCCACCCCAATCTTCACTTATAGCCTGGGAAAGTTGTTGTCCCAGCCAGGCTCGTTTCGCAGCCCTGCTCTTGAAATGCGAACGTCTGCAGATAGCTGGCAGCCAGAAGGGGCTAGCCTGGAAAGCTGTTGCTCAGCCTCATCTGCCCATGGCACTGTTCGCATAGAGGCACAGAGAATGGGGCTTCTTGCTTATCTTGCCACTTGAAACTTCAAACGCATGGGGGAATGTGGGTTGTCCCTGCCAGGCTCCTTTCGCAGCCCTGCTCCGAAAGTGCGAACGTCTGCAGATAGCTGGCAGCCAGAAGGGGCTAGCCTGGAAAGCTGTTGCTCAGCCTCATCTGCCCATGGCACTGCTCGCACAGAGGCACAGAGAATGGGGCTGCTTGCTTGTCTTGCCTCTTGAAACTTCAAACGCATGCTGGGAATGTGGATTGTCCCTGCCAGGCTCCTTTCACAGCCATGCTCTTAAAATGAGAATGTCTGCAGATAGCTGTCAGCCAGAAGGGGCTAGCCTGGAAAGCTGTTGCTCAGCCTCATCTGCCCATGGCACTGCTCGCACAGAGGCACAGAGACTGGGGCTGCTTGCTTGTCTTGCCACCTCAAACTTCAAACATAGCCTGGGAATGGTGGTGTCCCTGCCAGGCTCCTTTCCCAGCCCTGCTCCGAAAGTGCAAACGTCTGCAGATAGCAGGCAGCCAGAAGGTGCTAGCGTGGAAAGCTGTTGCTCAGCCTCATCTGCCCATGGCAGTGCTCGCACAGAGGCCCAGAGACTGGGGCTGCTTGCTTGTCTTGCCACCTCAAACTTCAAATGTAGCATGGGAAAGTTGGTGTCCCAGCCAGGCTCCTTTCGCAGCCCTGCTCCGAAAGTGCGAACGTCTGCAGATAGCTGATAGCCAGAAGGGGCTAGCCTGGAAAGCTGTTGCTCAGCCTCATCTGCTCATGGCACTGCTCGCACAGAGGCACAGAGACTGGGGCTGCTTGCTTGTCTTGCCCCCTCAAACTTCAAACGTATCCTGGGAAAGTTGGTGTCCCAGGCAGGCTCCTTTCGCAGCCCTGCTCCGAAAGTGCGAACATCTGCAGATAGCTGGCAGCCAGAAGGGGCTAGCCTGGAAAGCTGTTGCTCAGCCTCATCTGCCCATGGCACTGCTCGCACAGAGGCACAGAGACTGGGGCTGCTTGCTTGTCTTGCCACTTGAAACTTCAAACGCATGCTGGGAATGTGGATTGTCCCAGCCAGGCTCCTTTCGCAGCCCTGCTCCGAAAGTGCGAATGTCTGCAGATAGCTGTCAGCCAGAAGGGGCTAGCCTGGAAAGCTGTTGCTCAGCCTCATCTGCTCATGGCACTGCTCACACAGAGACTGGGGCTGCTTGCTTGTCTTGCCACCTCAAACTTCAAACGTAGCCTGGGAATGGTGGTGTCCCAGCCAGGCACCTTTACCAGCCCTGCTCTTAAAACGCAAACGTCTGCAGGTAGCTGACAGCCAGAAGGGGCTAGCCTGGAAAGCTGTTGCTCAGCCTCATCTGCTCATGGTGCTGCTCACACAGAGACTGGGGCTGCTTGCTTGTCCTGCCACCTCAAACTTCAAACGTAGCCTGGGAAAGTTGGTGTCCCTGCTAGGCTCGTTTCGCAGCCCTGCTCTTGAAATGCGAACGTCTGCAGATAGCTGGCAGCCAGAAGGGGCTAGCCTGGAAAGCGGTTGCTCAGCCGCATCTGCCCATGGCACTGCTCGCACAGAGGCACAGAAACTGGGGCTGCTTGCTTGTCTTGTCACTTGAAACTTCAAACGCATGCTGAGAATGTGAATTGTCCCTGCCAGGCTCCTTTAAGAGCCATGCTCTTAAAATGAGAATGTCTGCAGATAGCTGTCAGGCAGAAGGGGCTAGCCTGGAAAGCTGTTGCTCAGCCTCATCTGCCCATGGCACTGCTCGCACAGAGGCACAGAGACTGGGACTGCTTGCTTGTCTTGCCACCTCAAACTTCAAACGTAGCCTGGGAATGGTGGTGTCCCTGCCAGGCTCCTTTCGCAGCCCTGCTCCGAAAGTGCGAACGTCTGCAGATAGCAGGCAGCCAGAAGGTGCTAGCGTGGAAAGCTGTTGCTCAGCCTCATCTGCCCATGGCAGTGCTCGCACAGAGGCCCAGAGAGTGGGGCTGCTTGCTTATCTTGCCACTTGAAACTTCAAACGTAGCCTTAGAATGGTGGTGTCCCTGCCAGGCTCCTTTCGCAGCCATGCTCTTAAAATGCGAACGTCTGCAGATAGCTGGCAGCCAGAAGGGGCTAGCCTGGAAAGCTGTTGCTCAGCCTCATCTGCTCATGGCACTGCTCGCACAGAGGCACAGAGACTGGGGCTGCTTGCTTGTCTTGCCCCCTCAAACTTCCAACGTAAACTGGGAAAGTTGGTGTCCCAGCCAGGCTCCTTTCGCAGCCCTGCTCCGAAAGTGCGAATGTCTGCAGATAGCTGGCAGGCAGAAGGGTCTAGCCTGGAAAGCTGTTGCTCAGCCTCATCTGCCCATGGCTCTGCTCGCACAGAGGCACAGAGAATGGGGCTGCTTGCTTATGTTGCCACTTGAAACTTCAAACGCATGTGGGGAATGTGGATTGTCCCTGCTAGGCTCCTTTCACAGCCATGCTCTTAAAATGAGAATGTCTGTAGATAGCTGTCAGGCAGAATGGGCTAGCCTGGAAAGCTATTGCTCAGCCTCATCTGCCCATGGCACTGCTCGCACAGAGGCACAGAGACTGGGGCTGCTTGCTTGTCTTGCCAGCTCAAACTTCAAATGTAGCCTGGGAAAGTTTGTGTCCCAGCCAGGCTCCTTTCGCAGTCCTGCTCCGAAAGTGCGAACGTCTGCAGATAGCTGGCAGCCAGAAGGGGCTAGCCTGGAAAGCTGTTGCTCAGCCTCATCTGCTCATGGCACTGCTCACACAGAGACTGGGGCTGCTTGCTTGTCTTGCCACTTGAAAATTCAAACGTAGCCTTAGAATGGTGGTGTCCCTGCTAGGCTCGTTTCGCAGCCCTGCTCTTGAAATGCGAACGTCTGCAGATAGCAGGCAGCCAGAAGGTGCTAGCGTGGAAAGCTGTTGCTCAGCCTCATCTGCCCATGGCAGTGCTCGCACAGAGGCCCAGAGACTGGGGCTGCTTGCTTATCTTGCCACCTCAAACTTCAAACGTAGCCTTAGAATGGTGGTGTCCCTGCCAGGCTCGTTTCGCAGCCATGCTCTTAAAATGCGAACGTCTGCAGATAGCTGGCAGCCAGAAGGGGCTAGCCTGGAAAGCTGTTGCTCAGCCTCATCTGTCCATGGCATTGCTTGCACAGAGGCACAGAGAATGGGGCTGCTTGCTTGTCTTGCCACCTCAAACTTCAAACGTAGCCAGGGAAAGCTCGTGTCCCAGGCAGGCTCCTTCCGCAGCCCTGCTCCGAAAGTGCGAACGTCTGCAGATAGCTGGTAGCCAGAAGGGGCTAGCCTGGAAAGCTGTTGCTCAGCCTCATCTGCCCATGGCACTGTTCGCATAGAGGCACAGAGACTGGGGCTTCTTGCTTATCTTGCCACTTGAAACTTCAAACGCATGTGGGGAATGTGGGTTGTCCCTGCCAGGCTCCTTTACAAGCCCTGCTCCGAAAGTGCGAACGTCTGCAGATAGCTGATAGCCAGAAGGGGCTAGCCTGGAAAGCTGTTGCTCAGCCTCATCTGCTCATGGCACTGCTCGCACAGAGGCACAGAGACTGGGGCTGCTTGCTTGTCTTGCCACCTCAAACTTCAAAAGTAAACTGGGAAAGTTGGTGTCCCAGCCAGGCTCCTTTACAAGCCCTGCTCCGAAAGTGCGAACGTCTGCAGATAGCTGGCAGCCAGAAGGGGCTAGCCTGGAAAGCTGTTGCTCAGCCTCATCTGCCCATGGCACTGTTCGCATAGAGGCACAGAGACTGGGGCTTCTTGCTTATCTTGCCACTTGAAACTTCAAACGCATGTGGGGAATGTGGGTTGTCCCTGCCAGGCTCCTTTACAAGCCCTGCTCCGAAAGTGCGAATGTCTGCAGATAGCTGGCAGCCAGAAGGGGCTAGCCTGGAAAGCTGTTGCTCAGCCTCATCTGCCCATGGCACTGCTCGCACAGAGGCACAGAGACTGGGGCTGCTTGCTTGTCTTGCCACTTGAAACTTCAAACGCATGCTGGGAATGTGGATTGTCCCAGCCAGGCTCCTTTCGCAGCCCTGCTCCGAAAGTGCGAACGTCTGCAGATAGCTGGCAGCCAGAAGGGGCTAGCCTGGAAAGCTGTTGCTCAGCCTCATCTGCTCATGGCACTGCTCACACAGAGACTGGGGCTGCTTGCTTGTCTTGCCACCTCAAACTTCAAACGTAGCCTGGAAATGGTGGTGTCCCAGCCAGGCTCCTTTACAAGCCCTGCTCTTAAAACGCAAACGTCTGCAGGTAGCTGACAGCCACAAGGGGCTAGCCTGGAAAGCTGTTGCTCAGATTTATCTGCTCATGGCACTGCTCGCACAGAGGCACAGAGACTGGGGCTGCTTGCTTGTCTTGCCACCTCAAACTTCAAATATAGCCTGGGAAAGTTGGTGTCCCTGCTAGGCTCGTTTCGCAGCCCTGCTCTTGAAATGCGAACGTCTGCAGATAGCTGGCAGCCAGAAGGGGCTAGCCTGGAAAGCTGTTGCTCAGCCTCATCTGTCCATGGCATTGCTTGCACAGAGGCACAGAGAATGGGGCTGCTTGCTTGTCTTGCCACCTCAAACTTCAAACGTAAAGTGGGAAAGTTGGTGTCCCAGCCAGGCTCCTTTCGCAGACCTGCTCCGAAAGTGCGAACGTCTGCAGATAGCTGATAGCCAGAAGGGGCTAGCCTGGAAAGCTGTTGCTCAGCCTCATCTGCTCAAGGCACTGCTCGCACAGAGGCACAGAGACTGGGGCTGCTTGCTTGTCTTGCCCCCTCAAACTTCAAACGTAAACTGAGAAAGTTGGTGTCCCAGCCAGGCTCGTTTCGCAGCCCTGCTCCGAAAGTGCGAACGTCTGCAGATAGCTGGCAGCCAGAAGGGGCTAGCCTGGAAAGCTGTTGCTCAGCCTCATCTGCCCATGGCACTGCTCGCACAGAGGCACAGTGAATGGGGCTGCTTGCTAATCTTGTCACTTGAAACTTCAAACGCATGCTGGGAATGTGGATTGTCCCTGCCAGGCTCCTTTACAAGCCCTGCTCCGAAAGTGCGAACGTCTGCAGATAGCTGGCAGCCAGAAGGGCCTAGCCTGGAAAGCTGTTGCTCAGCCTCATCTGCTCATGGCACTGCTCACACAGAGACTGGGGCTGATTGCTTGTCTTGCCACCCCAATCTTCAAATATAGCCTGGGAAAGTTGGTGTCCCTGCTAGGATCGTTTCGCAGCCCTGCTCTTGAAATGCGAACGTCTGCAAATAGATGGCAGCCAGAAGGGGCTAGCCTGGAAAGCTGTTGCTCAGCCTCATCTGCCCATGGCACTGCTCGCACAGAGGCCCAGAAACTGGGGCTGCTTGCTTGTCTTGTCACTTGAAACTTCAAACACATGCTGGGAATGTGGATTGTCCCTGCCAGGCTCCTTTAACAGCCATGCTCTTAAAATGAGAATGTCTGCAGATAGCTGTCAGACAGAAGGGGCTAGCCTGGAAAGCTGTTGCTCAGTCTCATCTGCCCATGGCACTGATCGCACAGAGGCACAGAGACTGGGACTGCTTGCTTGTCTTGCCACCTCAAACTTCAAATGTAGCATGGGAAATTTTGTGTCCCAGCCAGGCTCCTTTCGCAGTCCTGCTCCTAAAGTGCAAACGTCTGCAGATAGCTGGCAGCCAGAAGGGGCTAGCCTGGAAAGCAGTTGCTCAGCCTCATCTGCTCATGGCACTGCTCACACAGAGACTGGGGCTGCTTGCTTGTCTTGCCACCTCAAACTTCAAACGTAGCCTGGGAAAGTTGGTGTCCCAGCCAGGCTCCTTTACCAGCCCTGCTCTTAAAACGCAAACGTCTGCAGGTAGCTGACAGCCACAAGGGGCTAGCCTGGAAAGCTGTTGCTCAGCCTCATCTGCCCATGGCACTGCTCGCACAGAGGCACAGAGACTGAGGCTGCTTGCTTGTCTTGCCACTTGAAACTTCAAACGCATGCTGGGAATGTGGATTGTCCCAGCCAGGCTCCTTTCGCAGCCCTGCTCCGAAAGTGCGAATGTCTGCAGATAGCTGGCAGCCAGAAGGGGCTAGCCTGGAAAGCTGTTGCTCAGCCTCATCTGCTCATGGCACTGCTCACACAGAGACCGGGGCTGCTTGCTTGTCTTGCCACCTCAAACTTCAAACGTAGCCTGGGAATGGTGGTGTCCCAGCCAGGCTCCTTTACCAGCCCTGCTCTTAAAACGCAAACGTCTGCAGGTAGCTGACAGCCACAAGGGGCTAGCCTGGAAAGCTGTTGCTCAGCCTCATCTGCTCATGGCACTGCTCACACAGACACTGGGGCTGCTTGCTTGTCCTGCCACCTCAAACTTCAAATATAGCCTGGGAAAGTTGGTGTCCCTGCTAGGCTCGTTTCGCAGCCCTGCTCTTGAAATGCGAACGTCTGCAGATAGCTGGCAGCCAGAAGGGGCTAGCCTGGAAAGCTGTTGCTCAGCCTCATCTGCCCATGGCACTGTTCGCATAGAGGCACAGAGACTGGGGCTTCTTGCTTATCTTGCCACTTGAAACTTCAAACGCATGTGGGGAATGTGGGTTGTCCCTGCCAGGCTCCTTTACCAGCCCTGCTGCGAAAGTGCGAACGTCTGCAGAGAGCTGGCAGCCAGAAGGGGCTAGCCTGGAAAGCTGTTGCTCAGCCTCATCTGCCCATGGCACTGCTCGCACAGAGGCACAGAGACTGGGGCTGCTTGCTTGTCTTGCCACCTCAGACTTCAAACGTAGCCTGGGAATGGTGGTGTCCCTGCCAGGCTCCTTTCGCAGCACTGCTCCGAAAGTGCAAACGTCTGCAGATAGCAGGCAGCCAGAAGGTGCTAGCTTGGAAAGCTGTTGCTCAGCCTCATCTGCTCATGGCACTGCTCACACAGAGACTGGGGCTGCTTGCTTGTCTTGCCACCTCAAACTTCAAACGTAGCCTGGGAATGGTGGTGTCCCAGCCAGGCACCTTTACCAGCCCTGCTCTTAAAACGCAAACGTCTGCAGGTAGCTGACAGCCACAAGGGGCTAGCCTGGAAAGCTGTTGCTCAGCCTCATCTGCTCATGGCGCTGCTCACACAGAGACTGGGGCTGCTTGCTTGTCCTGCCACCTCAAACTTCAAATATAGCCTGGGAAAGTTGGTGTCCCTGCTAGGCTCGTTTCGCAGCCCTGCTCTTGAAATGCGAACGTCTGCAGATAGCTGGCAGCCAGAAGGGGCTAGCCTGGAAAGCTGTTGCTCAGCCTCATCTGCCCATGGCACTGCTCGCATAGAGGCACAGAGAATGGGGCTGCTTGCTTGTCTTGCCACCTCAAACTTCAAACGTAAAGTGGGAAAGTTGGTGTCAAGCCAGGCTCCTTTCGCAGACCTGCTCCGAAAGTGCGAACGTCTGCAGATAGCTGATAGCCAGAAGGGGCTAGCCTGGAAAGCTGTTGCTCAGCCTCATCTGCTCAAGGCACTGCTCGCACAGAGGCACAGAGACTGGGGCTGCTTGCTTGTCTTGCCCCCTCAAACTTCAAACGTAAACTGGGAAAGTTGGTGTCCCAGCCAGGCTCGTTTCGCAGCCCTGCTCCGAAAGTGCGAACGTCTGCAGATAGCTGGCAGCCAGAAGGGGCTAGCCTGGAAAGCTGTTGCTCAGCCTCATCTGCCCATGGCACTGCTCGCACAGAGGCACAGTGAATGGGGCTGCTTGCTAATCTTGTCACTTGAAACTTCAAACGCATGCTGGGAATGTGGATTGTCCCTGCCAGGCTCCTTTACAAGCCCTGCTCCGAAAGTGCGAACGTCTGCAGATAGCTGGCAGCCAGAAGGGCCTAGCCTGGAAAGCTGTTGCTCAGCCTCATCTGCTCATGGCACTGCTCACACAGAGACTGGGGCTGATTGCTTGTCTTGCCACCCCAATCTTCAAATATAGCCTGGGAAAGTTGGTGTCCCTGCTAGGATCGTTTCACAGCCCTGCTCTTGAAATGCGAACGTCTGCAAATAGATGGCAGCCAGAAGGGGCTAGCCTGGAAAGCTGTTGCTCAGCCTCATCTGCCCATGGCACTGCTCGCACAGAGGCCCAGAAACTGGGGCTGCTTGCTTGTCTTGTCACTTGAAACTTCAAACACATGCTGGGAATGTGAATTGTCCCTGCCAGGCTCCTTTAACAGCCATGCTCTTAAAATGAGAATGTCTGCAGATAGCTGTCAGCCAGAAGGGGCTAGCCTGGAAAGCTGTTGCTCAGTCTCATCTGCCCATGGCACTGATCGCACAGAGGCACAGAGAATGGGACTGCTTGCTTGTCTTGCCACCTCAAACTTCAAATGTAGCATGGGAAATTTTGTGTCCCAGCCAGGCTCCTTTCGCAGTCCTGCTCCTAAAGTGCAAACGTCTGCAGATAGCTGGCAGCCAGAAGGGGCTAGCCTGGAAAGCAGTTGCTCAGCCTCATCTGCTCATGGCACTGCTCACACAGAGACTGGGGCTGCTTGCTTGTCTTGCCACCTCAAACTTCAAACGTAGCCTGGGAAAGTTGGTGTCCCAGCCAGGCTCCTTTACCAGCCCTGCTCTTAAAACGCAAACGTCTGCAGGTAGCTGACAGCCACAAGGGGCTAGCCTGGAAAGCTGTTGCTCAGCCTCATCTGCCCATGGCACTGCTCGCACAGAGGCACAGAGACTGAGGCTGCTTGCTTGTCTTGCCACTTGAAACTTCAAACGCATGCTGGGAATGTGGATTGTCCCAGCCAGGCTCCTTTCGCAGCCCTGCTCCGAAAGTGCGAATGTCTGCAGATAGCTGGCAGCCAGAAGGGGCTAGCCTGGAAAGCTGTTGCTCAGCCTCATCTGCTCATGGCACTGCTCACACAGAGACCGGGTCTGCTTGCTTGTCTTGCCACCTCAAACTTCAAACGTAGCCTGGGAATGGTGGTGTCCCAGCCAGGCTCCTTTACCAGCCCTGCTCTTAAAACGCAAACGTCTGCAGGTAGCTGACAGCCACAAGGGGCTAGCCTGGAAAGCTGTTGCTCAGCCTCATCTGCTCATGGCACTGCTCACACAGAGACTGGGGCTGCTTGCTTGTCCTGCCACCTCAAACTTCAAATATAGCCTGGGAAAGTTGGTGTCCCTGCTAGGCTCGTTTCGCAGCCCTGCTCTTGAAATGCGAACGTCTGCAGATAGCTGGCAGCCAGAAGGGGCTAGCCTGGAAAGCTGTTGCTCAGCCTCATCTGCCCATGGCACTGCTCGCACAGAGGCACAGAGACTGGGGCTGCTTGCTTGTCTTGCCACCTCAGACTTCAAACGTAGCCTGGGAATGGTGGTGTCCCTGCCAGGCTCCTTTCGCAGCACTGCTCCGAAAGTGCAAACGTCTGCAGATAGCAGGCAGCCAGAAGGTGCTAGCTTGGAAAGCTGTTGCTCAGCCTCATCTGCTCATGGCACTGCTCGCACAGAGACTGGGGCTGCTTGCTTGTCTTGCCACCTCAAACTTCAAACGTAGCCTGGGAATGGTGGTGTCCCAGCCAGGCACCTTTACCAGCCCTGCTCTTAAAACGCAAACGTCTGCAGGTAGCTGACAGCCACAAGGAGCTAGCCTGGAAAGCTGTTGCTCAGCCTCATCTGCTCATGGCGCTGCTCACACAGAGACTGGGGCTGCTTGCTTGTCCTGCCACCTCAAACTTCAAATATAGCCTGGGAAAGTTGGTGTCCCTGCTAGGCTCGTTTCGCAGCCCTGCTCTTAAAATGCAAACGTCTGCAGATAGCTGGCAGCCAGAAGGGGCTAGCCTGGAAAGCTGTTGCTCAGCCTCATCTGCCCATGGCACTGCTCGCATAGAGGCACAGAGAATGGGGCTGCTTGCTTGTCTTGCCACCTCACCTTCAAACGCATGCTGGGAATGTAGATTGTCCCAGCCAGGCTCCTTTCACAGCCATGCTCTTAAAATGAGAATGTCTGCAGATAGCTGTCAGCCAGAAGGGGCTAGCCTGGAAAGCTGTTGCTCAGCCTCATCTGCCCATGGCACTGCTCGCACAGAGGCACAGAGACTGGGACTGCTTGCTTGTCTTGCCACCTCAAACTTCAAACGTAGCCTGGGAATGGTGGTGTCCCTGCCAGGCTCCTTTCCCAGCCCTACTCCGAAAGTGCAAACGTCTGCAGATAGCAGGCAGCCAGAAGGTGCTAGCTTGGAAAGCTGTTGCTCAGCCTCATCTGCCCATGGCAGTGCTCGCACAGAGGCCCAGAGAGTGGGGCTGCTTGCTTATCTTGCCACTTGAAACTTCAAACGTAGCCTTAGAATGGTGGTGTCCCTGCCAGGCTAATTTCACAGCCATGCTCTTAAAATGCGAAAGTCTGCAGATAGCTGGCAGCCAGAAGGGGCTAGCCTGGAAAGCTGTTGCTCAGTCTCATCTGTCCATGGCATTGCTTGCACAGAGGCACAGAGAATGGGGCTGCTTGCTTGTCTTGCCACCTCAAACTTCAAACGTAGCCTGGGAAATTTGGTGTCCCAGCCAGGCTCCTTTCGCAGCCCTGCTCCGAAAGTGCGAACGTCTGCAGATAGATGGTAGCCAGAAGAGGCTAGCCTGGAAAGCTGTTGCTCAGCCTCATCTGCTCATGGCACTGCTCGCACAGAGGCACAGAGACTGGGGCTTCTTGCTTGTCTTGCCCCCTCAAACTTCAAACGTATCCTGGGAAAGCTGGTGTCCCAGCCAGGCTCCTTTCGCAGCCCTGCTCCGAAAGTGCGAACATCTGCAGATAGCTGGCAGCCAGAAGGGGCTAGCCTGGAAAGCTGTTGCTCAGCCTCATCTGCCCATGGCACTGCTCGCACAGAGGCACAGAGACTGAGGCTGCTTGCTTGTCTTGCAACTTGAAACTTCAAACGCATGCTGGGAATGTGGATTGTCCCAGCCAGGCTCCTTTCGCAGCCCTGCTCCGAAACTGCGAATGTCTGCAGATAGCTGGCAGCCAGAAGGGGCTAGCCTGGAAAGCTGTTGCTCAGCCTCATCTGCTCATGGCACTGCTCACACAGAGACTGGGGCTGCTTGCTTGTCTTGCCACCTCAAACTTCAAACGTAGCCTGGGAATGGTGGTGTCCCAGACAGGCTCCTTTACCAGCCCTGCTCTTAAAACGCAAATGTCTGCAGGTAGCTGACAGCCACAAGGGGCTAGCCTGGAAAGCTGTTGCTCAGCCTCATCTGCTCATGGCACTGCTCACACAGAGACTGGGGCTGCTTGCTTGTCCTGCCACCTCAAACTTCAAATATAGCCTGGGAAAGTTGGTGTCCCTGCTAGGCTCGTTTCGCAGCCCTGCTCTTGAAATGCGAACGTCTGCAGATAGCTGGCAGCCAGAAGGGGCTAGCCTGGAAAGCTGTTGCTCAGCCTCATCTGCCCATGGCACTGTTCGCATAGAGGCACAGAGACTGGGGCTTCTTGCTTATCTTGCCACTTGAAACTTCAAACGCATGTGGGGAATGTGGGTTGTCCCTGCCAGGCTCCTTTACCAGCCCTGCTCCGAAAGTGCGAACGTCTGCAGATAGCTGGCAGCCAGAAGGGGCTAGCCTGGAAAGCTGTTGCTCAGCCTCATCTGTCCATGGCATTGCTTGCACAGAGGCACAGAGAATGGGGCTGCTTGCTTGTCTTGCCACCTCAAACTTCAAACGTAAACTGGGAAAGTTGGTGTCCCAGCCAGGCTCCTTTCGCAGACCTGCTCCGAAAGTGCGAACGTCTGCAGATAGCTGATAGCCAGAAGAAGCTAGCGTGGAAAGCTGTTGCTCAGCCTCATCTGCTCATGGCACTGCTCGCACAGAGGCACAGAGACTGGGGCTGCTTGCTTGTCTGGCCACCTCAAACTTCAAACGTAGCCTGGGAAAGTTGGTGTCCCAGCCAGGCTGCTTTCGCAGCCCTGCTCCGAAAGTGTGAACGTCTGCAGATAGCTGGCAGCCAGAAGGGGCTAGCCTGGAAAGCTGTTGCTCAGCCTCATCTGCCCCTGGCACTGCTCGCACAGAGGCACAGAGACTGGGGCTGCTTGCTTATCTTGCCACTTGAAACTTCAAACGCATGTGGGGAATGTGGATTGTCCCTGCCAGGCTCCTTTCACAGCCATGCTCTTAAAATGAGAATGTCTGTAGATAGCTGTCAGGCAGAAGGGGCTAGCCTGGAAAGCTGTTGCTCAGCCTCATCTGCCCATGGCACTGCTCGCACAGAGGCACAGAGACTGGGACTGCTTGCTTGTCTTGCCACCTCAAACTTCAAATGTAGCATGGGAAAGTTTGTGTCCCAGCCAGGCTCCTTTCGCAGTCCTGCTCCGAAAGTGCGAACGTCTGCAGATAGCTGGCAGCCAGAAGGGGCTAGCCTGGAAAGCTGTTGCTCAGCCTCATCTGCTCATGGCACTGCTCACACAGAGACTGGGGCTGCTTGATTGTCTTGCCACTTGAAAATTCAAACGTAGCCTTAGAATGGTGGTGTCCAAGCCAGGCTCCTTTCGCAGTCCTGCTCCGAAAGTGCGAACGTCTGCAGATAGCTGGCAGCCAGAAGGGGCTAGCCTGGAAAGCTGTTGCTCAGCCTCATCTGCCCATGGCACTGCTCGCACAGAGGCACAGAGACTGGGGCTGCTTGCTTGTCTTGCCACCTCAATCTTCAAACGTAGCCTGGGAAAGCTGGTGTCCCAGCCAGGCTCCTTTCGCAGCCCTGCTCTGAAAGTGCAAACGTCTGCAGATAGTGGTAGCCAAAAGGGGCTAGATTGGAAAGCTGTTGCTTAGCCTCATCTGCCCATGGCACTGTTCGCATAGAGGCACAGAGACTGGGGCTTCTTGCTTATCTTGCCACTTGAAACTTCAAACGCATGTGGGGAATGTGGGTTGTCCCTGCCAGGCTCCTTTACAAGCCCTGCTCCGAAAGTGCGAACGTCTGCAGATAGCTGGCAGCCAGAAGGGGCTAGCCTGGAAAGCTGTTGCTCAGCCTCATCTGTCCATGGCATTGCTTGCACAGAGGCACAGAGAATGGGGCTGCTTGCTTATCTTGCCACTTGAAACTTTAAACGCATGTGGGGAATGTGGATTGTCCCTTCCAGGCTCCTTTCACAGCCATGCTCTTAAAATGAGAATGTCTGTAGATAGCTGTCAGGCAGAAGGGGCTAGCCTGGAAAGCTGTTGCTCAGCCTCATCTGCCCATGGCACTGCTCGCACAGAGGCACAGAGACTGGGACTGCTTGCTTGTCTTGCCACCTTAAACTTCAAATGTAGCATGGGAAAGTTTGTGTCCCAGCCAGGCTCCTTTCGCAGTCCTGCTTCGAAAGTGCGAACGTCTGCAGATAGCTGGCAGCCAGAAGGGGCTAGCCTGGAAAGCTGTTGCTCAGCCTCATCTGCTCATGGCACTGCTCACACAGAGACTGGGGCTGCTTGCTTGTCTTGCCACTTGAAAATTCAAACGTAGCCTTAGAATGGTGGTGTCCCTGCCAGGCTCCTTTCGCAGCCATGCTCTTAAAATGCGAACGTCTGCAGATAGCTGGCAGCCAGAAGGGGCTAGCCTGGAAAGCTGTTGCTCAGCCTCATCTGCTCATGGCACTGCTCACACAGAGACTGGGGCTGCTTGCTTGTCTTGCCACCTCAAACTTCAAATGTAGCATGGGAAAGTTTGTGTCCCAGCCAGGCTCCTTTCGCAGCCCTGCTCCGAAAGTGCGAACGTCTGCAGATAGCTGGCAGCCAGAAGGGGCTAGAATGGAAAGCTGTTGCTCAGCCTCATCTGCTCATGGCACTGCTCGTACAGAGGCACAGAGACTGGGGTGATTGCTTGTCTTGCCACCCCAATCTTCACTTATAGCCTGGGAAAGTTGGTGTCCCTGCTGGGCTCGTTTCGCAGCCCTGCTCTTGAAATGCGAACGTCTGCAGATAGCTGGCAGCCAGAAGGGGCTAGCCTGGAAAGCTGTTGCTCAGCCTCATCTGCCCATGGCACTGTTCGCATAGAGGCACAGAGACTGGGGCTTCTTGCTTATCTTGCCACTTGAAACTTCAAACGCATGTGGGGAATGTGGGTTGTCCCTGCCAGGCTCCTTTCCCAGCCCTGCTCCGAAAGTGCGAACGTCTGCAGATAGCTGATAGCCAGAAGGGGCTAGCCTGGAAAGCTGTTACTCAGCCTCATCTGTCCATGGCATTGCTTGCACAGAGGCACAGAGACTGGGGCTGCTTGCTTGTCTTGCCACCTCAAACTTCAAACGTAAACTGGGAAAGTTGGTGTCCCAGCCAGGCTCCTTTCGCAGACCTGCTCCGAAAGTGCGAACGTCTGCAGATAGCTGATAGCCAGAAGGGGCTAGCCTGGAAAGCTGTTGCTCAGCCTCATCTGCTCATGGCACTGCTCACACAGAGACTGGGGCTGCTTGCTTATCTTGCCACTTGAAACTTCAAACGTAGCCTGGGAATGGGGATGTCCCTGCCAGGCTCCTTTCCCAGCCCTGCTCAGAAAGTGCAAACGTCTGCAGATAGCAGGCAGTCAGAAGGTGCTAGCGTGGAAATCTGTTGCTCAGCCTCATCTGCCCATGGCAGTGCTCGCACAAGGGCCCAGAGACTGGGGCTGCTTGCTTATCTTGCCACTTGAAACTTCAAATTTAGCCTTAGAATGGTGGTGTCCCTGCCAGGCTCCTTTCGCAGCCATGCTCTTAAAATGCGAACGTCTGCAGATGGCTGGCAGCCAGAAGGGGCTAGCCTGGAAAGCTGTTGCTCAGCCTCATCTGTCCATGGCATTGCTTGCACAGAGGCACAGAGAATGGGGCTGCTTGCTTGTCTTGCCACCTCAAACTTCAAACGTAGCATGGGAAAGTTGGTGTCCCAGCCAGGCTCCTTTCGCAGCCCTGCTCCGAAAGTGCGAACGTCTGCAGATAGCTGATAGCCAGAAGGGGCTAGCCTGGAAAGCTGTTGCTCAGCCTCATCTGCTCATGGCACTGCTCGCACAGAGGCACAGAGACTGGGGCTGCTTGCTTGTCTTGCCCCCTCAAACTTCAAAAGTATCCTGGGAAAGTTGGTGTCCCAGCCAGGCTCCTTTCGCAGCCCTGCTCCGAAAGTGCGAACATCTGCAGATAGCTGGCAGCCAGAAGGGGCTAGCCTGGAAAGCTGTTGCTCAGCCTCATCTGCCCATGGCAGTGCTCGCACAGAGGCCCAGAGAGTGGGGCTGCTTGCTTATCTTGCCACTTGAAACTTCAAACGTAGCCTTAGAATGGTGGTGTCCCTGCCAGGCTAATTTCACAGCCATGCTCTTAAAATGCGAAAGTCTGCAGATAGCTGGCAGCCAGAAGGGGCTAGCCTGGAAAGCTGTTGCTCAGCCTCATCTGTCCATGGCATTGCTTGCACAGAGGCACAGAGAATGGGGCTGCTTGCTTGTCTTGCCACCTCAAACTTCAAACGTAGCCTGGGAAATTTGGTGTCCCAGCCAGGCTCCTTTCGCAGCCCTGCTCCGAAAGTGCGAACGTCTGCAGATAGATGGTAGCCAGAAGAGGCTAGCCTGGAAAGCTGTTGCTCAGCCTCATCTGCTCATGGCACTGCTCGCACAGAGGCACAGAGACTGGGGCTGCTTGCTTGTCTTGCCCCCTCAAACTTCAAACGTATCCTGGGAAAGCTGGTGTCCCAGCCAGGCTCCTTTCGCAGCCCTGCTCCGAAAGTGCGAACATCTGCAGATAGCTGGCAGCCAGAAGGGGCTAGCCTGGAAAGCTGTTGCTCAGCCTCATCTGCCCATGGCACTGCTCGCACAGAGGCACAGAGACTGAGGCTGCTTGCTTGTCTTGCAACTTGAAACTTCAAACGCATGCTGGGAATGTGGATTGTCCCAGCCAGGCTCCTTTCGCAGCCCTGCTCCGAAACTGCGAATGTCTGCAGATAGCTGGCAGCCAGAAGGGGCTAGCCTGGAAAGCTGTTGCTCAGCCTCATCTGCTCATGGCACTGCTCACACAGAGACTGGGGCTGCTTGCTTGTCTTGCCACCTCAAACTTCAAACGTAGCCTGGGAATGGTGGTGTCCCAGCCAGGCTCCTTTACCAGCCCTGCTCTTAAAACGCAAATGTCTGCAGGTAGCTGACAGCCACAAGGGGCTAGCCTGGAAAGCTGTTGCTCAGCCTCATCTGCTCATGGCACTGCTCACACAGAGACTGGGGCTGCTTGCTTGTCCTGCCACCTCAAACTTCAAATATAGCCTGGGAAAGTTGGTGTCCCTGCTAGGCTCGTTTCGCAGCCCTGCTCTTGAAATGCGAACGTCTGCAGATAGCTGGCAGCCAGAAGGGGCTAGCCTGGAAAGCTGTTGCTCAGCCTCATCTGCCCATGGCACTGTTCGCATAGAGGCACAGAGACTGGGGCTTCTTGCTTATCTTGCCACTTGAAACTTCAAACGCATGTGGGGAATGTGGGTTGTCCCTGCCAGGCTCCTTTACCAGCCCTGCTCCGAAAGTGCGAACGTCTGCAGATAGCTGGCAGCCAGAAGGGGCTAGCCTGGAAAGCTGTTGCTCAGCCTCATCTGTCCATGGCATTGCTTGCACAGAGGCACAGAGAATGGGGCTGCTTGCTTGTCTTGCCACCTCAAACTTCAAACGTAAACTGGGAAAGTTGGTGTCCCAGCCAGGCTCCTTTCGCAGACCTGCTCCGAAAGTGCGAACGTCTGCAGATAGCTGATAGCCAGAAGAAGCTAGCCTGGAAAGCTGTTGCTCAGCCTCATCTGCTCATGGCACTGCTCGCACAGAGGCACAGAGAATGGGGCTGCTTGCTTGTCTGGCCACCTCAAACTTCAAACGTAGCCTGGGAAAGTTGGTGTCCCAGCCAGGCTGCTTTCGCAGCCCTGCTCCGAAAGTGTGAACGTCTGCAGATAGCTGGCAGCCAGAAGGGGCTAGCCTGGAAAGCTGTTGCTCAGCCTCATCTGCCCCTGGCACTGCTCGCACAGAGGCACAGAGACTGGGGCTGCTTGCTTATCTTGCCACTTGAAACTTCAAACGCATGTGGGGAATGTGGATTGTCCCTGCCAGGCTCCTTTCACAGCCATGCTCTTAAAATGAGAATGTCTGTAGATAGCTGTCAGGCAGAAGGGGCTAGCCTGGAAAGCTGTTGCTCAGCCTCATCTGCCCATGGCACTGCTCGCACAGAGGCACAGAGACTGGGACTGCTTGCTTGTCTTGCCACCTCAAACTTCAAATGTAGCATGGGAAAGTTTGTGTCCCAGCCAGGCTCCTTTCGCAGTCCTGCTCCGAAAGTGCGAACGTCTGCAGATAGCTGGCAGCCAGAAGGGGCTAGCCTGGAAAGCTGTTGCTCAGCCTCATCTGCCCATGGCACTGCTCGCACAGAGGCACAGAGACTGGGGCTGCTTGCTTGTCTTGCCACCTCAATCTTCAAACATAGCCTGGGAAAGCTGGTGTCCCAGCCAGGCTCCTTTCGCAGCCCTGCTCTGAAAGTGCAAACGTCTGCAGATAGCTGGTAGCCAAAAGGGGCTAGATTGGAAAGCTGTTGCTTAGCCTCATCTGCCCATGGCACTGTTCGCATAGAGGCACAGAGACTGGGGCTTCTTGCTTATCTTGCCACTTGAAACTTCAAACGCATGTGGGGAATGTGGGTTGTCCCTGCCAGGCTCCTTTACAAGCCCTGCTCCGAAAGTGCGAACGTCTGCAGATAGCTGGCAGCCAGAAGGTGCTAGCCTGGAAAGCTGTTGCTCAGCCTCATCTGTCCATGGCATTGCTTGCACAGAGGCACAGAGAATGGGGCTGCTTGCTTATCTTGCCACTTGAAACTTTAAACGCATGTGGGGAATGTGGATTGTCCCTTCCAGGCTCCTTTCACAGCCATGCTCTTAAAATGAGAATGTCTGTAGATAGCTGTCAGGCAGAAGGGGCTAGCCTGGAAAGCTGTTGCTCAGCCTCATCTGCCCATGGCACTGCTCGCACAGAGGCACAGAGACTGGGGCTGCTTGCTTGTCTTGCCACCTCAAACTTGAAATGTAGCATGGGAAAGTTTGTGTCCCAGCCAGGCTCCTTTCGCAGTCCTGCTTCGAAAGTGCGAACGTCTGCAGATAGCTGGCAGCCAGAAGGGGCTAGCCTGGAAAGCTGTTGCTCAGCCTCATCTGCCCATGGCACTGTTCGCATAGAGGCCCAGAGACTGGGGCTTCTTGCTTATCTTGCCACTTGAAACTTCAAACGCATGTGGGGAATGTGGGTTGTCCCTGCCAGGCTCCTTTCCCAGCCCTGCTCCGAAAGTGCGAACGTCTGCAGATAGCTGGCAGCCAGAAGGGGCTAGCCTGGAAAGCTGTTACTCAGCCTCATCTGTCCATGGCATTGCTTGCACAGAGGCACAGAGAATGGGGCTGCTTGCTTGTCTTGCCACCTCAAACTTCAAACGTAGCATGGGAAAGTTGGTGTCCCAGCCAGGCTCCTTTCGCAGCCCTGCTCCGAAAGTGCGAACGTCTGCAGATAGCTGATAGCCAGAAGGGGCTAGCCTGGAAAGCTGTTGCTCAGCCTCATCTGCTCATGGCACTGCTCACACAGAGACTGGGGCTGCTTGCTTGTCTTGCCACTTGAAAATTCAAACGTAGCCTTAGAATAGTGGTGTCCCAGCCAGGCTCCTTTCGCAGCCATGCTCTTAAAATGCGAACGTCTGCAGATAGCTGGCAGCCAGAAGGGGCTAGCCTGGAAAGCTGTTGCTCAGCCTCATCTGCTCATGGCACTGCTCGCACAGAGGCACAGAGACTGGGGCTGCTTGCTTGTCTTGCCACCTCAAACTTCAAATATAGCCTGGGAAAGTTGGTGTCCCTGCTAGGCTCGTTTCGCAGCCCTGCTCTTGAAATGCGAACGTCTGCAGATAGCAGGCAGCCAGAAGTTGCTAGCATGGAAAGCTGTTGCTCAGCCTCATCTGCCCATGGCAGTGCTCGCACAAGGGCCCAGAGACTGGGGCTGCTTGCTTATCTTGCCACTTGAAACTTCAAACGTAGCCTGGGAATGGGGGTGTCCCTGCCAGGCTCCTTTCCCAGCCCTGCTCAGAAAGTGCAAACGTCTGCAGATAGCAGGCAGTCAGAAGGTGCTAGCGTGGAAATCTGTTGCTCAGCCTCATCTGCCCATGGCAGTGCTCGCACAAGGGCCCAGAGACTGGGGCTGCTTGCTTATCTTGCCACTTGAAACTTCAAATTTAGCCTTAGAATGGTGGTGTCCCTGCCAGGCTCCTTTCGCAGCCATGCTCTTAAAATGCGAACGTCTGCAGATGGCTGGCAGCCAGAAGGGGCTAGCCTGGAAAGCTGTTGCTCAGCCTCATCTGTCCATGGCATTGCTTGCACAGAGGCACAGAGAATGGGGCTGCTTGCTTGTCTTGCCACCTCAAACTTCAAACGTAGCATGGGAAAGTTGGTGTCCCAGCCAGGCTCCTTTCGCAGCCCTGCTCCGAAAGTGCGAACGTCTGCAGATAGCTGATAGCCAGAAGGGGCTAGCCTGGAAAGCTGTTGCTCAGCCTCATCTGCTCATGGCACTGCTCGCACAGAGGCACAGAGACTGGGGCTGCTTGCTTGTCTTGCCCCCTCAAACTTCAAAAGTATCCTGGGAAAGTTTGTGTCCCAGCCAGGCTCCTTTCGCAGCCCTGCTCCGAAAGTGCGAACATCTGCAGATAGCTGGCAGCCAGAAGGGGCTAGCCTGGAAAGCTGTTGCTCAGCCTCATCTGCCCATGGCAGTGCTCGCACAGAGGCACAGAGACTGAGGCTTCTTGCTTATCTTGCCACTTGAAACTTCAAACGCATGTGGGGAATGTGGGTTGTCCCTGCCAGGCTCCTTTACAAGCCCTGCTCCGAAAGTGCGAATGTCTGCAGATAGCTGGCAGCCAGAAGGGGCTAGCCTGGAAAGCTGTTGCTCAGCCTCATCTGTCCATGGCATTTCTTGCACAGAGGCACAGAGAATGGGGCTGCTTGCTTGTCTTGCCACCTGAAACTTCAAACGTAAACTGGGAAAGTTGGTGTCCCAGCCAGGCTCCTTTCGCAGCCCTGCTCCGAAAGTGCGAACGTCTGCAGATAGCTGATAGCCAGAAGGGGCTAGCCTGGAAAGCTGTTGCTCAGCCTCATCTCCTCATGGCACTGCTCGCACAGAGGCCCAGAGACTGGGGCTGCTTGCTTGTCTTGCCACCTCAAACTTGAAATGTAGCATGGGAAAGTTGGTGTCCCAGCCAGGCTCCTTTCGCAGCCCTGCTCCGAAAGTGCGAATGTCTGCAGATAGCTGGCAGCCAGAAGGGGCTAGCCTGGAAAGCTGTTGCTCAGCCTCATCTGCTCATGGCACTGCTCACACAGAGACTGGGGCTGCTTGCTTGTCCTGCCACCTCAAACTTCAAACGTAGCCTGGGAATGGTGGTGTCCCAGCCAGGCTCCTTTCGCAGCCCTGCTCCGAAAGTGCGAACGTCTGCAGATAGCTGGCAGCCAGAAGGGGCTAGCCTGGAAAGCTGTTGCTCAGCCTCATCTGTCCATGGCATTGCTTCCACAGAGGCACAGAGAATGGGGCTGCTTGCTTATCTTGCCACTTGAAACTTGAAACGCATGTGGGGAATGTGGATTGTCCCTTCCAGGCTCCTTTCGCAGCCATGCTCTTAAAATGAGAATGTGTGTAGATAGCTGTCAGGCAGAAGGGGCTAGCCTGGAAAGTTGTTGCTCAGCCTCATCTGCCCATGGCACTGCTCGCACAGAGGCACAGAGACTGGGACTGCTTGCTTGTCTTGCCACCTCAAACTTCAAATGTAGCATGGGAAAGTTTGTGTCCCAGCCAGGCTCCTTTCGCAGTCCTGCTCCGAAAGTGCGAACGTCTGCAGATAGCTGGCAGCCAGAAGGGGCTAGCCTGGAAAGCTGTTGCTCAGCCTCATCTGCTCATGGCACTGCTCACACAGAGACTGGGGCTGCTTGCTTGTCTTGCCACTTGAAAATTCAAACGTAGCCTTAGAATGGAGGTGTCCCTGCCAGGCTCCTTTCGCAGCCATGCTCTTAAAATGCGAACGTCTGCAGATAGCTGGCAGCCAGAAGGGGCTAGCCTGGAAAGCTGTTGCTCAGCCTCATCTGCTCATGGCACTGCTCACACAGAGACTGGGGCTGCTTGCTTGTCTTGCCACCTCAAACTTCAAATGTAGCATGGGAAAGTTTGTGTCCCAGCCAGGCTCCTTTCGCAGCCCTGCTCCGAAAGTGCGAACTTCTGCAGATAGCTGGCAGCCAGAAGGGGCTAGAATGGAAAGCTGTTGCTCAGCCTCATCTGCTCATGGCACTGCTCGCACAGAGGCACAGAGACTGGGGTGATTGCTTGTCTTGCCACCCCAATCTTCACTTATAGCCTGGGAAAGTTGTTGTCCCAGCCAGGCTCGTTTCGCAGCCCTGCTCTTGAAATGCTAACGTCTGCAGATAGCTGGCAGGCAGAAGGGGCTAGCCTGGAAAGCTGTTGCTCAGCCTCATCTGCCCATGGCACTGTTCGCATAGAGGCACAGAGAATGGGGCTTCTTGCTTATCTTGCCACTTGAAACTTCAAACGCATGTGGGGAATGTGGGTTGTCCCTGCCAGGCTCCTTTACAAGCCCTGCTCCGAAAGTGCGAATGTCTGCAGATAGCTGGCAGCCAGAAGGGGCTAGCCTGGAAAGCTGTTGCTCAGCCTCATCTGCTCATGGCACTGCTCGCACAGAGGCACAGAGAATGGGGCTGCTTGCTTATCTTGCCACTTGAAACTTCAAACGCATGCTGGGAATGTGGATTGTCCCTGCCAGGCTCCTTACACAGCCATGCTCTTAAAATGAGAATGTATGCAGATAGCTGTCAGCCAGCAGTGGCTAGCCTGGAAAGCTGTTGCTCAGCCTCATCTGCCCATGGCAGTGCTCGCACAAGGGCCCAGAGACTGGGGCTGCTTGCTTATCTTGCCACTTGAAACTTCAAACGTACCCTGGGAATGGTGGTGTCCCTGCCAGGCTCCTTTCCCAGCCCTGCTCAGAAAGTGCAAACTTCTGCAGATAGCAGGCAGTCAGAAGGTGCTAGCGTGGAAAGATGTTGCTCAGCCTCATCTGCCCATGGCAGTGCTCGCACAAGGGCCCAGAGACTGGGGCTGCTTGCTTATCTTGCCACTTGAAACTTCAAATTTAGCCTTAGAATGGTGGTGTCCCTGCCAGGCTCCTTTCGCAGCCATGCTCTTAAAATGCGAACGTCTGCAGATAGCTGGCAGCCAGAAGGGGCTAGCCTGGAAAGCTGTTGCTCAGCCTCATCTGTCCATGGCATTGCTTGCACAGAGGCACAGAGAATGGGGCTGCTTGCTTGTCTTGCCACCTCAAACTTCAAACGTAGCATGGGAAAGTTTGTGTCCCAGCCAGGCTCCTTTCGCAGCCCTGCTCCGAAAGTGCGAACGTCTGCAGATAGCTGATAGCCAGAAGGGGCTAGCCTGGAAAGCTGTTGCTCAGCCTCATCTGCTCATGGCACTGCTCGCACAGAGGCACAGAGACTGGGGCTGCTTGCTTGTCTTGCCCCCTCAAACTTCAAAAGTATCCTGGGAAAGTTGGTGTCCCAGCCAGGCTCCTTTCGCAGCCCTGCTCCGAAAGTGCGAACATCTGCAGATAGCTGGCAGCCAGAAGGGGCTAGCCTGGAAAGCTGTTGCTCAGCCTCATCTGCCCATGGCACTGCTCGCACGGAGGCACAGAGACTGAGTCTTCTTGCTTGTCTTGCTACTTGAAACTTCAAACGCATGCTGGGAATGTGGATTGTCCCAGCCAGGCTCCTTTCGCAGCCCTGCTCCGAAAGTGCGAATGTCTGCAGATAGCTGGCAGCCAGAAGGGGCTAGCCTGGAAAGCTGTTGCTCAGCCTCATCTGCTCATGGCACTGCTCACACAGAGACTGGGGCTGCTTGCTTGTCTTGCCACCTCAAACTTCAAACGTAGCCTGGGAATGGTGGTGTCCCAGCCAGGCTCCTTTACCAGCCCTGCTCTTAAAACGCAAACGTCTGCAGGTAGCTGACAGCCACAAGGGGCTAGCCTGGAAAGCTGTTGCTCAGCCTCATCTGCTCATGGCACTGCTCACACAGAGACTGGGGCTGCTTGCTTCTCCTGCCACCTCAAACTTCAAATATAGCCTGGGAAAGTTGGTGTCCCTGCTAGGCTCGTTTCGCAGCCCTGCTCTTGAAATGCAAACGTCTGCAGATAGCTGGCAGCCAGAAGGGGCTAGCCTGGAAAGCTGTTGCTCAGCCTCATCTGCCCATGGCACTGTTCGCATAGAGGCACAGAGACTGGGGCTTCTTTCTTATCTTGCCACTTGAAACTTCAAACGCATGTGGGGAATGTGGGTTGTCCCTACCAGGCTCCTTTACCAGCCCTGCTCCGAAAGTGCGAACGTCTGCAGATAGCTGGCAGCCAGAAGGGGCTAGCCTGGAAAGCTGTTGCTCAGCCTCATCTGTCCATGGCATTGCTTGCACAGAGGCACAGAGAATGGGGCTGCTTGCTTGTCTTGCCACCTCAAACTTCAAACGTAAACTGGGAAAGTTGGTGTCCCAGCCAGGCTCCTTTCGCAGACCTGCTCCGAAAGTGCGAACGTCTGCAGATAGCTGATAGCCAGAAGAAGCTAGCCTGGAAAGCTGTTGCTCAGCCTCATCTGCTCATGGCACTGCTCGCACAGAGGCACAGAGACTGGGGCTGCTTGCTTGTCTTGCCACCTCAAACTACAAACGTAGCCTGGGAAAGTTGGTGTGCCAGCCAGGCTGCTTTCGCAGCCCTGCTCCGAAAGTGCGAACGTCTGCAGATAGCTGGCAGCCAGAAGGGGCTAGCCTGGAAAGCTGTTGCTCAGCCTCATCTGCCCCTGGCACTGCTCGCACAGAGGCACAGAGACTGGGGCTGCTTGCTTATCTTGCCACTTGAAACTTCAAACGCATGTGGGGAATGTGGATTGTCCCTGCCAGGCTCCTTTCACAGCCATGCTCTTCAAATGAGAATGTCTGTAGATAGCTGTCAGGCAGAAGGGGCTAGCCTGGAAAGCTGTTGCTCAGCCTCATCTGCCCATGGCACTGCTCGCACAGAGGTATAGAGACTGGGACTGCTTGCTTGTCTTGCCACCTCAAACTTCAAATGTAGCATGGGAAAGTTTGTGTCCCAGCCAGGCTTCTTTCGCAGTCCTGCTCCGAAAGTGAGAACGTCTGCAGATAGCTGGCAGCCAGAAGGGGCTAGCCTGGAAAGCTGTTGCTCAGCCTCATCTGTCCATGGCATTGCTTGCACAGAGGCACAGAGAATGGGGCTGCTTGCTTGTCTTGCCACCTCAAACTTCAAACGTAAACTGGGAAAGTTGGTGTCCCAGCCAGGCTCCTTTCGCAGCCCTGCTCCGAAAGTGCGAACGTCTGCAGATAGCTGATAGCCAGAAGGGGCTAGCCTGGAAAGCTGTTGCTCAGCCTCATCTGCCCATGGCACTGTTCGCATGGAGGCACAGAGACTGGGGCTTCTTGCTTATCTTGCCACTTGAAACTTCAAACGCATGTGGGGAATGTGGGTTGTCCCTGCCAGGCTCCTTTACAAGCCCTGCTCCGAAAGTGCGAACGTCTGCAGATAGCTGGCAGCCAGAAGGGGCTAGCCTGGAAAGCTGTTGCTCAGCCTCATCTGTCCATGGCATTGCTTGCACAGAGGCACAGAGAATGGGGCTGCTTGCTTGTCTTGCCACCTCAAACTTCAAACGTAGCATGGGAAAGTTGGTGTCCCAGCCAGGCTCCTTTCGCAGCCCTGCTCTGAAAGTGCGAATGTCTGCAGATAGCTGACAGCCAGAAGGGGCTAGCCTGGAAAGCTGTTGCTCAGCCTCATCTGCCCACTGCACTGCTCGCACAGAGGCAAGAAGACTGGGGCTGCTTGCTTGTCTTGCCCCCTCAAACTTCAAACGTAGCCTGGGAATGGTGGTGTCCCAGCCAGGCTCCTTTACCAGCCCTGCTCCGAAAGTGCGAACGTCTGCAGATAGCTGGCAGCCAGAAGGGGCTAGCCTGGAAAGCTGTTGCTCAGCCTCATCTGTCCATGGCATTGCTTGCACAGAGGCACAGAGAATGGGGCTGCTTGCTTATCTTGCCACTTGAAACTTCAAACGCATGTGGGGAATATGGATTGTCCCTTCCAGGCTCCTTTCACAGCCATGCTCTTAAAATGAGAATGTCTGTAGATAGCTGTCAGGCAGAAGGGGCTAGCCTGGAAAGCTGTTGCTCAGCCTCATCTGCCCATGGCACTGCTCGCACAGAGGCACAGAGACTGGGACTGCTTGCTTGTCTTGCCACCTCAAACTTGAAATGTAGCATGGGAAAGTTTGTGTCCCAGCCAGGCTCCTTTCGCAGTCCTGCTCCGAAAGTGCGAACGTCTGCAGATAGCTGGCAGCCAGAAGGGGCTAGCCTGGAAAGCTGTTGCTCAGCCTCATCTGCTCATGGCACTGCTCACACAGAGACTGGGGCTGCTTGCTTGTCTTGCCACTTGAAAATTCAAACGTAGCCTTAGAATGGAGGTGTCCCTGCCAGGCTCCTTTCGCAGCCATGCTCTTAAAATGCGAACGTCTGCAGATAGCTGGTAGCCAAAAGGGGCTAGATTGGAAAGCTGTTGCTCAGCCTCATCTGCCCAAGGCACTGTTCGCATAGAGGCACAGAGAATGGGGCTTCTTGCTTATCTTGCCACTTGAAACTTCAAACGCATGTGGGGAATGTGGGTTGTCCCTGGCAGGCTCCTTTACAAGCCCTGCTCCGAAAGTGCGAACGTCTGCAGATAGCTGGCAGCCAGAAGGGGCTAGCCTGGAAAGCTGTTGCTCAGCCTCATCTGTCCATGGCATTGCTTGCACAGAGGCACAGAGAATGGGGCTGCTTGCTTGTCTTGCCACCTCAAACTTCAAATGTAGCATGGGAAATTTTGTGTCCCAGCCAGGCTCCTTTCGCAGCCCTGCTCCGAAAGTGCGAACGTCTGCAGATAGCTGATAGCCAGAAGGGGCTAGCCTGGAAAGCTGTTGCTCAGCCTCATCTGCTCATGGCACTGCTCGCACAGAGGCACAGAGACTGGGGCTGATTGCTTGTCTTGCCACTCCAATCTTCAAATATAGCCTGGGAAAGTTGGTGTCCCTGCTAGGCTCGTTTCGCAGCCCTGCTCTTGAAATGCAAACGTCTGCAGATAGCAGGCAGACAGAAGAGGCTAGCCTGGAATGCTGTTGCTCAGCCTCATCTGCCCATGGCACTGTTCGCATAGAGGCACAGAGAATGGGGGTTCTTGCTTATCTTGCCACTTGAAACTTCAAACGCATGTGGGGAATGTGGGTTGTCCCTGCCAGGCTCCTTTCGCAGCCCTGCTCCGAAAGTGCAAACGTCTGCAGATAGCTGGCAGCCAGAAGGTGCTAGCCTGGAAAGCTGTTGCTCAGCCTCATCTGTCCATGGCATTGCTTGCACAGAGGCACAGAGAATGGGGCTGCTTGCTTGTCTTGCCACCTCAAACTTCAAACGAAAACTGGGAAAGTTGGTGTCAAAACCAGGCTTCTTTCGCAGCCCTGCTCCGAAAGTGCGAACGTCTGCAGATAGCTGATAGCCAGAAGGGGCTAGCCTGGAAAGCTGTTGCTCAGCCTCATCTGCCCATGGCACTGTTCGCACAGAGGCACAGAGACTGGGGCTGCTTGCTTGTCTTGCCACTTGAAACTTCAAACGCATGCTGGGAATGTGGATTGTCCCAGCCAGGCTCCTTTCGCAGCCCTGCTCTTAAAATGCAAACGTCTGCAGGTAGCTGGCAGCCAGAAGGGGCTAGCCTGGAAAGCTGTTGCTCAGCCTCATCTGCCCATGGCACTGCTCGCACAGAGGCACAGAGAATGGGGCTGCTTGCTTATCTTGCCACTTGAAACTTCAAACGCATGTGGGGAATGTGGATTGTCCCTGCCAGGCTTCTTTCACAGCCATGCTCTTAAAATGAGAATGTCTGTAGATAGCTGTCAGGCAGAAGGGGCTAGCCTGGAAAGCTGTTGCTCAGCCTCATCTGCCCATGGCACTGCTCGCACAGAGGCACAGAGAATGGGACTGCTTGCTTGTCTTGCCACCTCAAACTTCAAATGTAGCATGGGAAAGTTTGTGTCCCAGCCAGGCTCCTTTCGCAGTCCTGCTCCGAAAGTGCGAACGTCTGCAGATAGCTGGCAGCCAGAAGGGGCTAGCCTGGAAAGCTGTTGCTCAGCCTCATCTGCTCATGGCACTGCTCACACAGAGACTGGGGCTGCTTGCTTGTCTTGCCACTTGAAACTTCAAACGTAGCCTTAGAATGGAGGTGTCCCTGTCAGGCTCCTTTCGCAGCCCTGCTCCGAAAGTGCGAACGTCTGCAGATAGCTGGCAGCCAGAAGGGGCTAGCCTGGAAAGCTGTTGCTCAGCCTCATCTGCTCATGGCACTGCTCGCACAGAGGCACAGAGACTGGGGGTGATTGCTTGTCTTGCCACTTGAAACTTCAAACGCATGTGGGGAATGTGGGTTGTCCCTGCCAGGCTCCTTTCCCAGCCCTGCTCCGAAAGTGCGAACGTCTGCAGATAGCTGGCAGCCAGAAGGGGCTAGCCTGGAAAGCTGTTGCTCAGCCTCATCTGTCCATGGCATTGCTTGCACAGAGGCACAGAGAATGGGGCTGCTTGCTTGTCTTGCCACCTCAAACTTCAAACGTAAACTGGGAAAGTTGGTGTCCCAGCCAGGCTCCTTTCGCAGCCCTGCTCCGAAATTGCGAACGTCTGCAGATAGCTGATAGCCAGAAGGGGCTAGCCTGGAAAGCTGTTGCTCAGCCTCATCTGCTCATGGCACTGCTCGCACAGAGGCACAGAGACTGGGGCTGATTGCTTGTCTTGCCACTTGAAACTTCAAACGCATGTGGGGAATGTGGGTTGTCCCTGCCAGGCTCCTTTACAAGCCCTGCTCCGAAAGTGCGAACGTCTGCAGATAGCTGGCAGCCAGAAGGGGCTAGCCTGGAAAGCTGTTGCTCAGCCTCATCTGCCCATGGCACTGCTCGCACAGAGGCTCAGAGACTGGGGCTGCTTGCTTGTCTTGCCACCTCAATCTTCAAACGTATCCTGGGAAAGCTGGTGTCCCAGGCAGGCTCCTTTCGCAGCCCTGCTCCGAAAGTGCGAACGTCTGCAGATAGCTGGTAGCGAAAAGGGGCTAGATTGGAAAGCTGTTGGTCAGCCTCATCTGCCCATGGCACTGTTCGCATAGAGGCACAGAGACTGGGGCTTCTTGCTTATCTTGCCACTTGAAACTTCAAACGCATGTGGGGAATGTGGGTTGTCCCTGCCAGGCTCCTTTACCAGCCCTGCTCCGAAAGTGCGATCGTCTGCAGATAGCTGATAGCCAGAAGGGGCTAGCCTGGAAAGCTGTTGCTCAGCCTCATCTGTCCATGGCATTGCTTGCATAGAGGCACAGAGAATGGGGCTGCTTGCTTGTCTTGCCACCTCAAACTTCAAACGTAAACTGGGAAAGTTGGTGTCCCAGCCAGGCTCCTTTCGCAGTCCTGCTCCGAAAGTGCGAACGTCTGCAGATAGCTGGCAGCCAGAAGGGGCTAGCCTGGAAAGCTGTTGCTCAGCCTCATCTGCTCATGGCACTGCTCACACAGAGACTGGGGCTGCTTGCTTGTCTTGCCACTTGAAAATTCAAACGTAGCCTTAGAATGGAGGTGTCCCTGCCAGGCTCCTTTCGCAGCCCTGCTCCGAAAGTGCGAACGTCTGCAGATAGCTGGCACCCAGAAGGGGCTAGCCTGGAAAGCTGTTGCTCAGCCTCATCTGCTCATGGCACTGCTCGCACAGAGGCACAGAGACTGGGGCTGCTTGCTTGTCTTGCCACTTGAAACTTCAAACGCATGTGCGGAATATGGGTTGTCCCTGCCAGGCTCCTTTACAAGCCCTGCTCCGAAAGTGCGAACGTCTGCAGATAGCTGGCAGCCAGAAGGGGCTAGCCTGGAAAGCTGTTGCTCAGCCTCATCTGTCCATGGCATTGCTTGCACAGAGGCACAGAGAATGGGGCTGTTTGCTTGTCTTGCCACCTCAAACTTCAAACGTAAACTGGGAAAGTTGGTGTCCCAGCCAGGCTCCTTTCGCAGCCCTGCTCCGAAAGTGCGAACGTCTGCAGATAGCTGATAGCCAGAAGGGGCTAGCCTGGAAAGCTGTTGCTCAGCCTCATCTGCTCATGGCACTGCTCGCACAGAGGCACAGAGACTGAGGCTGATTGCTTGTCTTGCCACTCCAATCTTCAAATATAGCCTGGGAAAGTTGGTGTCCCTGCTAGGCTCGTTTCGCAGCCCTGCTCTTGAAATGCAAACGTCTGCAGATAGCAGGCAGCCAGAAGAGGCTAGCCTGGAAAGCTGTTGCTCAGCCTCATCTGCCCATGGCACCTTTCGCATAGAGGCACAGAGAATGGGGGTTCTTG
Source organism: Opisthocomus hoazin (assembly GCF_030867145.1). NCBI lineage: Eukaryota > Metazoa > Chordata > Aves > Opisthocomiformes > Opisthocomidae > Opisthocomus > Opisthocomus hoazin. The sequence goes on from NC_134429.1 coordinate 10,158,554, forward strand.
CTTATCTTGCCACTTGAAATTTCAAACGTAGCCTTAGAATGGTGGTGTCCCTGCCAGGCTCCTTTCGCAGCCCTGCTCCGAAACTGCGAACGTCTGCAGATAGCTGGTAGACAAAAGGGGCTAGATTGGAAAGCTGTTGCTCAGCCTCATATGCTCATGGCACTGCTCACACAGAGACTCGGACTGCTTGCTTGTCTTGCCACCTCAAACTTCAAATGCAGCCTGGGAAAGTTGGTGTCCCTGCTAGGCTCGTTTCGCAGCCCTGCTCTTGAAATGCGAACGTCTGCAGATAGCTGGCAGCCAGAAGGGGCTAGCCTGGAAAGCTGTTGCTCAGCCTCATCTGCCCATGGCACTGTTCGCATAGAGGCACAGAGAATGGGGCTTCTTGCTTATCTTGCCACTTGAAACTTCAAACGCATGTGGGGAATGTGGGTTGTCCCTGCCAGGCTCCTTTACCAGCCCTGCTCCGAAAGTGCGATCATCTGCAGATAGCTGGCAGCCAGAAGGGGCTAGCCTGGAAAGCTGTTGCTCAGCCTCATCTGTCCATGGCATTGCTTGCACAGAGGCACAGAGAATGGGGCTGCTTGCTTGTCTTGCCATTTCAAACTTCAAAAGTAAACTGGGAAAGTTGGTGTCCCAGCCAGGCTCCTTTCCCAGACCTGCTCCGAAAGTGCGAACGTCTGCAGATAGCTGATAGCCAGAAGGGGCTAGCCTGGAAAGCTGTTGCTCAGCCTCATCTGCCCCTGGCACTGCTCGCACAGAGGCACAGAGAATGGGGCTGCTTGCTTATCTTGCCACTTGAAACTTCAAAGGCATGTGGGGAATGTGGATTGTCCCTGCCAGGCTCCTTTCACAGCCATGCTCTTAAAATGAGAATGTCTGTAGATAGCTGTCAGGCAGAAGGGGCTAGCCTGGAAAGCTGTTGCTCAGCCTCATCTGCCCATGGCACTGCTCGCACAGAGGCACAGAGAATGGGACTGCTTGCTTGTCTTGCCACCTCAAACTTCAAATGTAGCATGGGAAAGTTTGTGTCCCAGCCAGGCTCCTTTCGCAGTCCTGCTCCGAAAGTGCGAACGTCTGCAGATAGCTGGCAGCCAGAAGGGGCTAGCCTGGAAAGCTGTTGCTCAGCCTCATCTGCTCATGGCACTGCTCACACAGAGACTGGGGCTGCTTGCTTGTCTTGCCACTTGAAAATTCAAACGTAGCCTTAGAATGGAGGTGTCCCTGCCAGGCTCCTTTCGCAGCCATGCTCTTAAAATGCGAACGTCTGCAGATAGCTGGCAGCCAGAAGGGGCTAGCCTGGAAAGCTGTGCTCAGCCTCATCTGCTCATGGCACTGCTCGCACAGAGGCACAGCGACTGGGGCTGATTGCTTGTCTTGCCACCCCAATCTTCAAATATAGCCTGGGATAGTTGGTGTCCCTGCTAGGCTCCTTCGCAGCCCTGCTCCGAAAGTGCGAACGTCTGCAGATAGCTGGTAGCCAAAAGGGGCTAGATTGGAAAGCTGTTGCTCAGCCTCATCTGCCCAAGGCACTGTTCGCATAGAGGCACAGAGAATGGGGCTTCTTGCTTATCTTGCCACTTGAAACTTAAAACGCATGTGGGGAATGTGGGTTGTCCCTGCCAGGCTCCTTTACAAGCCCTGCTCCGAAAGTGCGAACGTCTGCAGATAGCTGGCAGCCAGAAGGGGCTAGCCTGGAAAGCTGTTGCTCAGCCTCATCTGTCCATGGCATTGCTTGCACAGAGGCACAGAGAATGGGGCTGCTTGCTTGTCTTGCCCCCTCAAACTTCAAACGAAAACTGGGAAAGTTGGTGTCCCAGCCAGGCTCCTTTCGCAGCCCTGCTCCGAAAGTGCGAACGTCTGCAGATAGCTGATAGCCAGAAGGGGCTAGCCTGGAAAGCTGTTGCTCAGCCTCATCTGCCCATGGCACTGTTCGCACAGAGGCCCTGAGACTGGGGCTGCTTGCTTGTCTTGCCACTTGAAACTTCAAACGCATGCTGGGAATGTGGATTGTCCCAGCCAGGCTCCTTTCGCAGCCCTGCTCTTAAAATGCAAACGTCTGCAGGTAGCTGGCAGCCAGAAGGGGCTAGCCTGGAAAGCTGTTGCTCAGCCTCATCTGCCCATGGCACTGCTCGCACAGAGGCTCAGAGACTGGAGCTGCTTGCTTGTCTTGCCACCTCAATCTTCAAACGTATCCTGGGAAAGCTGGTGTCCCAGGCAGGCTCCTTTCGCAGCCCTGCTCCGAAAGTGCGAACGTCTGCAGATAGCTGGTAGCCAAAAGGGGCTAGATTGGAAAGCTGTTGCTCAGCCTCATCTGCCCATGGCACTGTTCGCATAGAGGCACAGAGACTGGGGCTTCTTGCTTATCTTGCCACTTGAAACTTCAAACGCATGTGGGGAATGTGGGTTGTCCCTGCCAGGCTCCTTTACCAGCCCTGCTCCGAAAGTGCGATCGTCTGCAGATAGCTGGCAGCCAGAAGGGGCTAGCCTGGAAAGCTGTTGCTCAGCCTCATCTGTCCATGGCATTGCTTGCATAGAGGCACAGAGAATGGGGCTGCTTGCTTGTCTTGCCAGCTCAAACTTCAAACGTAAACTGGGAAAGTTTGTGTCCCAGCCAGGCTCCTTTCGCAGTCCTGCTCCGAAAGTGCGAACGTCTGCAGGTAGCTGATAGCCAGAAGGGGCTAGCCTGGAAAGCTGTTGCTCAGCCTCATCTGCTCATGGCACTGCTCGCACAGAGGCACAGAGAATGGGGCTGCTTGCTTGTCTTGCCCCCTCAAACTTCAAAAGTAGCCTGGGAAAGTTGGTGTCCCAGCCAGGCTCCTTTCGCAGCCCTGCTCCGAAAGTGCGAACGTCTGCAGATAGCTGGCAGCCAGAAGGGGCTAGCCTGGAAAGCTGTTGCTCAGCCTCATCTGCTCATGGCACTGCTCGCACAGAGGCACAGAGACTGGGGCTGATTGCTTGTCTTGCCACTCCAATCTTCAAATATAGCCTGGGAAAGTTGGTGTCCCTGCTAGGCTCGTTTCGCAGCCCTGCTCTTGAAATGCAAAAGTCTGCAGATAGCAGGCAGCCAGAAGAGGCTAGCCTGGAATGCTGTTGCTCAGCCTCATCTGCCCATGGCACTGTTCGCATAGAGGCACAGAGAATGGGGGTTCTTGCTTGTCTTGCCACTTGAAACTTCAAACGCATGCTGGGTATGTGGATTGTCCCAGCCAGGCTCCTTTCGCAGCCCTGCTCTTAAAATGCGAACGTCTGCAGGTAGCTGGTAGCCAAAAGGGGCTAGATTGGAAAGCTGTTGCTCAGCCTCATCTGCCCATGGCACTGTTCACATAGAGGCACAGAGACTGGGGCTTCTTGCTTATCTTGCCACTTGAAACTTCAAACGCATGTGGGGAATGTGGGTTGTCCCTGCCAGGCTCCTTTACCAGCCCTGCTCCGAAAGTGCGATCGTCTGCACATAGCTGGCAGCCAGAAGGGGCTAGCCTGGAAAGCTGTTGCTCAGCCTCATCTGTCCATGGCATTGCTTGCATAGAGGCACAGAGAATGGGGCTGCTTGCTTGTCTTGCCACCTCAAACTTCAAACGTAAACTGGGAAAGTTTGTGTCCCAGCCAGGCTCCTTTCGCAGTCCTGCTCCGAAAGTGCGAACGTCTGCAGGTAGCTGGCAGCCAGAAGGGGCTAGCCTGGAAAGCTGTTGCTCAGCCTCATCTGCTCATGGCACTGCTCGCACAGAGGCACAGAGACTGGGGCTGCTTGCTTGTCTTGCCCCCTCAAACTTCAAAAGTAGCCTGGGAAAGTTGGTGTCCCAGCCAGGCTCCTTTCGCAGCCCTGCTCCGAAAGTGCGAACGTCTGCAGATAGCTGGCAGCCAGAAGGGGCTAGCCTGGAAAGCTGTTGCTCAGCCTCATCTGCCCATGGCAGTGCTCGCACAGAGGCCCAGAGACTGGGGCTGCTTGCTTATCTTGCCACTTGAAACTTCAAACGCATGTGGGGAATGTGGATTGTCCCTGCCAGGCTTCTTTCACAGCCATGCTCTTAAAATGAGAATGTCTGTAGATAGCTGTCAGGCAGAAGGGGCTAGCTTGGAAAGCTGTGCTCAGCCTCATCTGCTCATGGCACTGCTCGCACAGAGGCACAGAGACTGGGGCTGATTGCTTGTCTTGCCACTTGAAACTTCAAACGCATGTGGGGAATGTGGGTTGTCCCTGCCAGGCTCCTTTACAAGCCCTGCTCTGAAAGTGCGAACGTCTGCAGATAGCTGGCAGCCAGAAGGGGCTAGCCTGGAAAGCTGTTGCTCAGCCTCATCTGTCCATGGCATTGCTTGCACAGAGGCACAGAGAATGGGGCTGCTTGCTTGTCTTGCCACCTCAAACTTCAAACGTAAACTGGGAAAGTTGGTGTCCCAGCCAGGCTCCTTTCGCAGCCCTGCTCCGAAAGTGCGAACGTCTGCAGATAGCTGATAGCCAGAAGGGGCTAGCCTGGAAAGCTGTTGCTCAGCCTCATCTGCTCATGGCACTGCTCGCACAGAGGCACAGAGACTGGGGCTGATTGCTTGTCTTGCCACTCCAATCTTCAAATATAGCCTGGGAAAGTTGGTGTCCCTGCTAGGCTCGTTTCGCAGCCCTGCTCTTGAAATGCAAACGTCTGCAGATAGCAGGCAGCCAGAAGAGGCTAGCCTGGAAAGCTGTTGCTCAGCCTCATCTGCCCATGGCACTGCTCGCATAGAGGCACAGAGAATGGGGGTTCTTGCTTATCTTGCCACTTGAAACTTCAAACGCATGTGGGGAATGTGGGTTGTCCCTGCCAGGCTCCTTTCGCAGCCCATTTCCGAAAGTGCGAACGTCTGCAGATAGCTGGCAGCCAGAAGGGGCTAGCCTGGAAAGCTGTTGCTCAGCCTCATCTGTCCATGGCATTGCTTGCACAGAGGCACAGAGAATGGGGCTGCTTGCTTGTCTTGCCACCTCAAACTTCAAACGTAAACTTGGAAAGTTGGTGTCAAAACCAGGCTCCTTTCGCAGCCCTGCTCCGAAAGTGCGAACGTCTGCAGATAGCTGATAGCCAGAAGGGGCTAGCCTGGAAAGCTGTTGCTCAGCCTCATCTGCCCATGGCACTGTTCGCACAGAGGCCCAGAGACTGGGGCTGCTTGCTTGTTTGCCAATTGAAACTTCAAACGCATGCTGGGAATGTGGATTGTCCCAGCCAGTCTCCTTTCGCAGCCCTGCTCTTAAAATGCAAACGTCTGCAGATAGCTGGCAGCCAGAAGGGGCTAGCATGGAAAGCTGTTGCTCAGCCTCATCTGCCCATGGCACTGCTCGCACAGAGGCTCAGAGACTGGGGCTGCTTGCTTGTCTTGCCACCTCAATCTTCAAACGTATCCTGGGAAAGTTGGTGTCCCAGGCAGGCTTCTTTCGCAGCCCTGCTCCGAAAGTGCGAACGTCTGCAGATAGCTGGCAGCCAAAAGGGGCTAGCCTGGAAAGCTGTTGCTCAGCCTCATCTGTCCATGGCATTGCTTGCATAGAGGCACAGAGAATGGGGCTGCTTGCTTGTCTTGCCACCTCAAACTTCAAACGTAAACTGGGAAAGATGGTGTCCCAGCCAGGCTCCTTTCGCAGTCCTGCTCCGAAAGTGCGAACGTCTGCAGGTAGCTGATAGCCAGAAGGGGCTAGCCTGGAAAGCTGTTGCTCAGCCTCATCTGCTCATGGCACTGCTCGCACAGAGGCACAGAGACTGGGGCTGCTTGCTTCTCTTGCCACCTCAATCTTCAAACGTATCCTGGGAAAGTTGGTGTCCCAGGCAGGCTTCTTTCGCAGCCCTGCTCCGAAAGTGCGAACGTCTGCAGATAGCTGGTAGCCAAAAGGGGCTAGATTGGAAAGCTGTTGCTCAGCCTCATCTGCCCATGGCACTGTTCGCATAGAGGCACAGAGACTGGGGCTTCTTGCTTATCTTGCCTCTCTAAACTTCAAACGCATGTGGGGAATGTGGGTTGTCCCTGCCAGGCTCCTTTCACAGCCATGCTCTTAAAATGAGAATGTCTGTAGATAGCTGTCAGGCAGAAGGGGCTAGCCTGGAAAGCTGTTGCTCAGCCTCATCTGCCCATGGCACTGTTCGCATAGAGGCACAGAGAATGGGGCTGCTTGCTTGTCTTGCCACCTCAAACTTCAAACGTAAACTGGGAAAGTTTGTGTCCCAGCCAGGCTCCTTTCGCAGTCCTGCTCCGAAAGTGCTAACGTCTGCAGGTAGCTGATAGCCAGAAGGGGCTAGCCTGGAAAGCTGTTGCTCAGCCTCATCTGCTCATGGCACTGCTCGCACAGAGGCACAGAGACTGGGGCTGCTTGCTTGTCTTGCCCCCTCAAACTCCAAAAGTAGCCTGGGAAAGTTGGTGTCCCAGCCAGGCTCCTTTCGCAGCCCTGCTCCGAAAGTGCGAACGTCTGCAGATAGCTGGCAGCCAGAAGGGGCTAGCCTGGAAAGCTGTTGCTCAGCCTCATCTGCCCATGGCACTGCTCGCACAGAGGCACAGAGAATGGGGCTGCTTGCTTATCTTGCCACTTGAATCTTCAAACGCATGTGGGGAATGTGGATTGTCCCTGCCAGGCTCCTTTCACAGCCATGCTCTTAAAATGAGAATGTCTGTAGATAGCTGTCAGGCAGAAGGGGCTAGCCTGGAAAGCTGTTGCTCAGCCTCATCTGCCCATGGCACTGCTCGCACAGAGGCACAGAGAATGGGGCTGCTTGCTTGTCTTGCCACCTCAAACTTCAAATGTAGCATGGGAAAGTTTGTGTCCCAGCCATTCTCCTTTCGCAGTCCTGCTCCGAAAGTGCGAACGTCTGCAGATAGCTGGCAGCCAGAAGGGGCTAGCCTGGAAAGCTGTTGCTCAGCCTCATCTGCTCATGGCACTGCTCACACAGAGACTGGGGCTGCTTGCTTGTCTTGCCACTTGAAAATTCAAACGTAGCCTTAGAATGGAGGTGCCCCTGCCAGGCTCCTTTCGCAGCCCTGCTCCGAAAGTGCGAACGTCTGCAGATAGCTGGCAGCCAGAAGGGGTTAGCCTGGAAAGCTGTTGCTCAGCCTCATCTGCTCATGGCACTGCTCGCATAGAGGCACAGAGACTGGGGCTGATTGCTTGTCTTGCCACCCCAATCTTCAAATATAGCCTGGGAAAGTTGGTGTCCCTGCTAGGCTCGTTTCGCAGCCGTGCTCTTGAAATGCGAACGTCTGCAGATAGCTGGCAGCCAGAAGGTGCTAGCGTGGAAAGCTGTTGCTCAGCCTCATCTGCCCATGGCAGTGCTCGCACAGAGGCCCAGAGGCTGGGGCTGCTTGCTTATCTTGCCACTTGAAACTTCAAACGTAGCCTTAGAATGGTGGTGTCCCTGCCAGGCTCCTTTCGCAGCCATGCTCTTAAAATGCGAACGTCTGCAGATAGCTGTCAGCCAGAAGGGGCTAGCCTGGAAAGCTGTTGCTCAGCCTCATCTGCCCATGGCACTGCTCGCGCAGAGGCACAGAGACTGGGGCTGCTTGCTTGTCTTGCCACCTCAATCTTCAAACGTAGCCTGGGAAAGCTGGTGTCCCTGCCAGACTCCTTTCGCAGCCCTGCTCCGAAAGTGCGAACGTCTGCAGATAGCTGGCAGCCAGAAGGTGCTAGCATGGAAAGCTGTTGCTCAGCGTCATCTGCCCATGGCACTGCTCGCATAGAGGCACAGAGACTGGGGCTTCTTGCTTATATTGTCACTTGAAACTTCAAACGCATGTGGGGAATGTGGGTTGTCCCTGCCAGCCTCCTTTACAAGCTCTGCTCCGAAAGTGCGAACATCTGCAGATAGCTGGCAGCCAGAAGGGGCTAGCCTGGAAAGCTGTTGCTCAGCCTCATCTGCCCATGGCACTGCTCACACAGAGGCACAGAGAATAGGGCTGCTTGCTTGTCTTGCCACCTCAAACTTCAAAAGCATGCTGGGAATGTGGATTGTCCCTGCCAGGCTCCTTTCACAGCCATGCTCTTAAAATGAGAATGTCTGCATATAGCTGTCAGCCAGAAGGGGCTAGCGTGGAAAGCTGTTGCTCAGCCTCATCTGCCCATGGCACTGCTCGCACAGAGGCCCAGAGACTGGGGCTGCTTGCTTGTCTTGCCACCTCAAACTTCAAACGTAACCTGGGAATGGTGGTGTCCCAGCCAGGCTCCTTTACCAGCCCTGCTCCGGAAGTGCGAACGTCTGCATATAGCTGGCAGCCAGAAGGGGCTAGCCTGGAAAGCTGTTGCTCAGCCTCATCTGCTCATGGCACTGCTCGCACAGAGGCACAGAGACTGGGGTGATTGCTTGTCTTGCCACCCCAATCTTCAAATATAGCCTGGGAAAGTTGGTGTCCCTGCTAGGTTCGTTTCGCAGCCCTGCTCTTGAAATGCGAACGTCTGCAGATAGCTGGCAGCCAGAAGGTGCTAGCGTGGAAAGCTGTTGCTCAGCCTCATCTGCCCATGGCAGTGCTCGCACAGAGGCCCAGAGGCTGGGGCTGCTTGCTTATCTTGCCACTTGAAACTTCAAACGTAGCCTTAGAATGGTGGTGTCCCTGCCAGGCTCCTTTCGCAGCCATGCTCTTAAAATGCGAACGTCTGCAGATAGCTGGCAGCCAGAAGGGGCTAGCCTGGAAAGCTGTTGCTCAGCCTCATCTGCCCATGGCACTGCTCGCACAGAGGCACAGAGACTGGGGCTTCTTGCTTATATTGCACTTGAAACTTCAAAGGCATGTGGGGAATGTGGGTTGTCCCTGCCAGCCTCCTTTACAAGCTCTGCTCCGAAAGTGTGAACATCTGCAGATAGCTGGCAGCCAGAAGGGGCTAGCCTGGAAAGCTGTTGCTCAGCCTCATCTGTCCATGGCATTGCTTGCACAGAGGCACAGAGAATGGTGCTGCTTGCTTGTCTTGCCACCTCAAACTTCAAATTTAAACTGGGAAAGTTGGTGTCCCAGCCAGGCTCCTTTCGCAGCCCTGCTCCGAAAGTGCGAACGTCTGCAGATAGCTGATAGCCAGAAGGGGCTAGCCTGGAAAGCTGTTGCTCAGCCTCATCTGCTCATGGCACTGCTCGCACAGAGGCACAGAGACTGGGGCTGATTGCTTGTCTTGCCACCCCAATATTCAAATATAGCCTGGGAAAGTTGGTGTCCCTGCTAGGCTCGTTTCGCAGCCCTGCTCTTGAAATGCGAACGTCTGCAGATAGCAGGCAGCCAGAAGGGGCTAGCCTGGAAAGCTGTTGCTCAGCCTCATCTGCTCATGGCACTGTTCGCATAGAGGCACAGAGAATGGGGGTTCTTGCTTATCTTGCCACTTGAAACTTCAAACGCATGTGGGGAATGTGGGTTGTCCCTGCCAGGCTCCTTTCGCAGCCCTGCTCCGAAAGTGCGAACGTCTGCAGATAGCTGGCAGCCAGAAGGGGCTAGCCTGGAAAGCTGTTGCTCAGCCTCATCTGCCCATGGCACTGCTCGCACAGAGGCACAGAGACTTGGGCTGCTTGCTTGTCTTGCCACCTCAAACTTCAAACGTAACCTGGGAATGGTGGTGTCCCTGCCAGGCTCCTTTCGCAGCCCTGCTCCAAAAGTGCAAACGTCTGCAGATAGCCGTCAGCCAGAAGGGGCTAGCCTGGAAAGCTGTTGCTCAGCCTCATCTGCCCATGGCACTGTTCGCATAGAGGCACAGAGACTGGGGCTTCTTGATTATCTTGCCACTTGAAACTTCAAACGCATGTCGTGAATGTGGGTTGTCCCCGCCAGGCTCCTTTATCAGCCCTGCTCCGAAAGTGCGAACGTCTGCAGATAGCTGGCAGCCAGAAGGGTCTAGCCTGGAAAGCTGTTGCTCAGCCTCATCTGCCCATGGCACTGCTCACACAGAGGCACAGAGAATGGGGCTGCTTGCTTGTCTTGCCACCTCAAACTTCAAAAGCATGCTGGGAATGTGGATTGTCCCTGCCAGGCTCCTTTCACAGCCATGCTCTTAAAATGAGAATGTCTGCATATAGCTGTCAGCCAGAAGGGGCTAGCGTGGAAAGCTGTTGCTCAGCCTCATCTGCCCATGGCACTGCTCGCACAGAGGCCCAGAGACTGGGGCTGCTTGCTTGTCTTGCCACCTCAAACTTCAAACGTAACCTGGGAATGGTGGTGTCCCAACCAGGCTCCTTTACCAGCCCTGCTCCGGAAGTGCGAACGTCTGCATATAGCTGGCAGCCAGAAGGGGCTAGCCTGGAAAGCTGTTGCTCAGCCTCATCTGCTCATGGCACTGCTCGCACAGAGGCACAGAGACTGGGGTGATTGCTTGTCTTGCCACCCCAATCTTCAAATATAGCCTGGTAAAGTTGGTGTCCCTGCTAGGTTCGTTTCGCAGCCCTGCTCTTGAAATGCGAACGTCTGCAGATAGCTGGCAGCCAGAAGGTGCTAGCGTGGAAAGCTGTTGCTCAGCCTCATCTGCCCATGGCAGTGCTCGCACAGAGGCCCAGAGGCTGGGGCTGCTTGCTTATCTTGCCACTTGAAACTTCAAACGTAGCCTTAGAATGGTGGTGCCCCTGCCAGGCTCCTTTCGCAGCCATGCTCTTAAAATGCGAACGTCTGCAGATAGCTGGCAGCCAGAAGGGGCTAGCCAGGAAAGCTGTTGCTCAGCCTCATCTGCCCATGGCACTGCTCGCACAGAGGCACAGAGACTGGGGCTTCTTGCTTATATTGCCACTTGAAACTTCAAAGGCATGTGGGGAATGTGGGTTGTCCCTGCCAGCCTCCTTTACAAGCTCTGCTCCGAAAGTGTGAACATCTGCAGATAGCTGGCAGCCAGAAGGGGCTAGCCTGGAAAGCTGTTGCTCAGCCTCATCTGTCCATGGCATTGCTTGCACAGAGGCACAGAGAATGGTGCTGCTTGCTTGTCTTGCCACCTCAAACTTCAAATTTAAACTGGGAAAGTTGGTGTCCCAGCCAGGCTCCTTTCGCAGCCCTGCTCCGAAAGTGCGAACGTCTGCAGATAGCTGATAGCCAGAAGGGGCTAGCCTGGAAAGCTGTTGCTCAGCCTCATCTGCTCATGGCACTGCTCGCACAGAGGCACAGAGACTGGGGCTGATTGCTTGTCTTGCCACCCCAATATTCAAATATAGCCTGGGAAAGTTGGTGTCCCTGCTAGGCTCGTTTCCCAGCCCTGCTCTTGAAATGCGAACGTCTGCAGATAGCAGGCAGCCAGAAGGGGCTAGCCTGGAAAGCTGTTGCTCAGCCTCATCTGCTCATGGCACTGTTCGCATAGAGGCACAGAGAATGGGGGTTCTTGCTTATCTTGCCACTTGAAACTTCAAACGCATGTGGGGAATGTGGGTTGTCCCTGCCAGGCTCCTTTCGCAGCCCTGCTCCGAAAGTGCGAACGTCTGCATATAGCTGGCAGCCAGAAGGGGCTAGCCTGGAAAGCTGTTGCTCAGCCTCATCTGCCCATGGCACTGCTCGCACAGAGGCACAGAGACTTGGGCTGCTTGCTTGTCTTGCCACCTCAAACTTCAAACGTAACCTGGGAATGGTGGTGTCCCTGCCAGGCTCCTTTCGCAGCCCTGCTCCAAAAGTGCAAACGTCTGCAGATAGCTGGCAGCCAGAAGGGGCTAGCCTGGAAAGCTGTTGCTCAGCCTCATCTGCCCATGGCACTGTTCGCATAGAGGCACAGAGACTGGGGCTTCTTGATTATCTTGCCACTTGAAACTTCAAACGCATGTCGTGAATATGGGTTTTCCCCGCCAGGCTCCTTTACCAGCCCTGCTCCGAAAGTGCGAACGTCTGCAGATAGCTGGCAGCCAGAAGGGTCTAGCCTGGAAAGCTGTTGCTCAGCCTCATCTGCCCATGGCACTGCTCACACAGAGGCACAGAGAATAGGGCTGCTTGCTTGTCTTGCCACCTCAAACTTCAAAAGCATGCTGGGAATGTGGATTGTCCCTGCCAGGCTCCTTTCACAGCCATGCTCTTAAAATGAGAATGTCTGCATATAGCTGGCAGCCAGAAGGGGCTAGCGTGGAAAGCTGTTGCTCAGCCTCATCTGTCCATGGCACTGCTCGCACAGAGGCCCAGAGACTGGGGCTGCTTGCTTGTCTTGCCACCTCAAACTTCAAACGTAACCTGGGAATGGTGGTGTCCCAGCCAGGCTCCTTTACCAGCCCTGCTCCGGAAGTGCGAACGTCTGCAGATAGCTGGCAGCCAGAAGGGGCTAGCCTGGAAAGCTGTTGCTCAGCCTCATCTGCTCATGGCACTGCTCGCACAGAGACACAGAGACTGGGGTGATTGCTTGTCTTGCCACCCCAATCTTCACTTATAGCCTGGGAAAGTTGTTGTCCCAGCCAGGATCGTTTCGCAGCCCTGCTCTTGAAATGCGAACGTTTGCAGATAGCTGGCAGCCAGAAGGGGCTAGCCTGGAAAGCTGTTGCTCAGGCTCATCTGCCCATGGAACTGCTCGCACAGAGGCACAGAGACTGGGGCTACTTGCTTGTCTTGCCACTTGAAACTTCAAACGCATGCTGGGAATGTGGATTGTCCCTGCCAGGCTCCTTTCACAGCCATGCTCTTAAAATGAGAATGTCTGAAGATAGCTGGCAGCCAGAAGGGTCTAGCCTGGAAAGCTGTTGCTCAGACTCATCTGCCCATGGCACTGCTCGCACTGAGGCCCAGAGACTGGGGCTGCATGCTTGTCTTGCCACCTCAAACTTCACATATAGCCTGGGAAAGTTGTTGTTCCAGCCAGGCTCCTTTACCAGTCCTGCTCCGAAAGTGCGAACGTCTGCAGATAGCTGGCAGCCAGAAGGGGCTAGCCTGGAAAGCTGTTGCTCAGCCTCATCTGCTCATGGCACTGCTCACACAGAGACTGGGACTGCTTGCTTGTCTTGCCACCTCAAACTTCAAATATAGCCTGGGAAAGTTGGTGTCCCTGCTAGGCTCGTTTCGCAGCCCTGCTCTTGAAATGCGAACGTCTGCAGATAGCTGGCAGCCAGAAGGGGCTAGCCTGGAAAGCTGTTTCTCAGCCTCATCTGCCCATGGCACTGTTCGCATAGAGGCACAGACACTGGGGCTTCTTGCTTATCTTGCCACTTGAAACTTCAAACGTATGTGGTGAATGTGAGTTGTCCCTGCCAGTCTCCTTTACCAGCCCTGCTCCGAAAGTGCGAACGTCTGCAGATAGCTGGCAGCCAGAAGGGGCTAGCCTGGAAAGCTGTTGCTCAGCCTCATCTGCCCATGGCACTGCTCGCACAGAGGCACAGAGAATAGGGCTGCTTGCTTGTCTTGCCACCTCAAACTTCAAAAGCATGCTGGGAATGTGGATTGTCCCTGCCAGGCTCCTTTCACAGCCATGCTCTTAAAATGAGAATGTCTGCATATAGCTGTCAGCCAGAAGGGGCTAGCGTGGAAAGCTGTTGCTCAGCCTCATCTGCCCATGGCACTGCTCGCACAGAGGCCCAGAGACTGGGGCTGCTTGCTTGTCTTGCCACCTCAAACTTCAAACGTAAACTGGGAAAGTTGTTGTCCCAGCCAGGCTCCTTTCGCAGCCATGCTCCGAAAGTGCGAACGTCTGCAGATAGCTGGCAGCCAGAAGGGGCTAGCCTGGAAAGCTGTTGCTCAGCCTCATCTGCTCATGGCACTGCTCACACAGAGACTGGGGCTGCTTGCTTGTCTTGCCTCTTGAAAATTCAAACGTAGCTTTACAATGGTGGTGTCCCTGCCAGGCTCCTTTCGCAGCCATGCTCTTAATATGCGAACGTCTGCAGATAGCTGGCAGCCAGAAGGGGCTAGCCTGGAAAGCTGTTGCTCAGCCTCATCTGCCCATGGCACTGCTCGCACAGAGGCACAGAGACTGGGGCTGTTTGCTTGTCTTGCCACCTCAAACTTCAAATGTAGCCTGGGAATGGTGGTGTCCCAGCCAGGCTCCTTTACCAGCCCTGCTCTTAAAATGCAAACGTCTGCAGGTAGCTGGCAGCCAGAAGGGGCTAGCCTGGAAAGCTGTTGCTCAGCCTCATCTGCTCATGGCACTGCTCACACAGAGACTGGGGCTGCTTGCTTGTCTTGCCACCTCAAACTTCAAATATAGCCTGGGAAAGTTGGTGTCCCTGCTAGGCTCGTTTCGCAGCCCTGCTCTTGAAATGCGAACGTCTGCAGATAGCTGGCAGCCAGAAGGGGCTAGCCTGGAAAGCTGTTGCTCAGCCTCATCTGCCCATGGCACTGCTCGCACAGAGGCACAGAGAATGGGGCTGCTTGCTTGTCTTGCCACCTCACCTTCAAACGCATGCTGGGAATGTGGATTGTCCCTGCCAGGCTCCTTTCACAGCCATGTTCTTAAAATGAGAATGTCTGCAGATAGCTGTCAGCCAGAAGGGGCTAGCCTGGAAAGCTGTTGCTCAGCCTCATCTGCCCATGGCACTGCTCGCACAGAGGCACAGAGACTGGGACTGCTTGCTTGTCTTGCCACCTCAAACTTCAAACGTAGCCTGGGAATGGTGGTGTCCCTGCCAGGCTCCTTTACCAGCCCTGCTCCGATAGTGCAAACGTCTGCAGATAGCTGGCAGCCAGAAGGGGCTAGCCTGGAAAGCTGTTGCTCAGCCTCATCTGCCCATGGCACTGCTCGCACAGAGGCACAGAGAATGGGGCTGCTGGCTTATCTTGCCACTTGAAACTTCAAACGCATGTGGGGAATGTGGATTGTCCCTGCCAGGCTCCTTTCACAGCCATGCTCTTAAAATGAGAATGTCTGTAGATAGCTGTCAGGCAGAAGGGGCTAGCCTGGAAAGCTGTTGCTCAGCCTCATCTGCCCATGGCACTGCTCGCACAGAGGCACAGAGACTGGGACTGCTTGCTTGTCTTGCCACCTCAAACTTCACATATAGCCTGGGAAAGTTGTTGTCCCAGCCAGGCTCCTTTACCAGTCCTGCTCCGAAAGTGCGAACGTCTGCAGATAGCTGGCAGCCAGAAGGGGCTAGCCTGGAAAGCTGTTGCTCAGCCTCATCTGCTCATGGCACTGCTCACACAGAGACTGGGGATGCTTGCTTGTCTTGCCAATTGAAAATTCAAACGTAGCCTTAGAATGGTGGTGTCCCTGCCAGGCTCCTTTCGCAGCCATGCTCTTAAAATGCGAACGTCTGCAGATAGCTGGCAGCAAGAAGGGGCTAGCCTGGAAAGCTGTTGCTCAGCCTCATCTGCCCATGGCACTGCTCGCAGAGAGGCCCAGAGACTGGGGCTGCTTGCTTGTCTTGCCACCTCAAACTTCAAACGTAGCCTGGGAACGGTGGTGTCCCAGCCAGGCTCCTTTACCAGCCCTGCTCTTAAAACGCAAACGTCTGCAGGTAGCTGACAGCCACAAGGGGCTAGCCTGGAAAGCTGTTGCTCAGCCTCATCTGCTCATGGCACTGCTCGCACAGAGGCACAGAGACTGGGGCTGCTTGCTTGTCTTGCCACCTCAAACTTCAAATATAGCCTGGGAAAGTTGGTGTCCCTGCTAGGCTCGTTTCGCAGCCCTGCTCTTGAAATGCGAACGTCTGCAGATAGCTGGCAGCCAGAAGGGGCTAGCCTGGAAAACTGTTGCTCAGCCTCATCTGCCCATGGCACTGCTCGCACAGAGGCACAGAGAATGGGGCTGCTGGCTTATCTTGCCACTTGAAACTTCAAACGCATGTGGGGAATGTGGATTGTCCCTGCCAGGCTCCTTTCACAGCCATGCTCTTAAAATGAGAATGTCTGTAGATAGCTGTTAGGCAGAAGGGGCTAGCCTGGAAAGCTGTTGCTCAGCCTCATCTGCCCATGGCACTGCTCGCACAGAGGCACAGAGACTGGGACTGCTTGCTTGTCTTGCCACCTCAAACTTCACATATAGCCTGGGAAAGCTGTTGTCCCAGCCAGGCTCCTTTACCAGTCCTGCTCCGAAAGTGCGAACGTCTGCAGATAGCTGGCAGCCAGAAGGGGCTAGCCTGGAAAGCTGTTGCTCAGCCTCATCTGCTCATGGCACTGCTCACACAGAGACTGGGGCTGCTTGCTTGTCTTGCCACTTGAAAATTCAAACGTAGCCTTAGAATGGTGGTGTCCCTGCCAGGCTCCTTTCGCAGCCATGCTCTTAAAATGCGAACGTCTGCACATAGCTGGCAGCCAGAAGGGGCTAGCCTGGAAAGCTGTTGCTCAGCCTCATCTGCCCATGGCACTGCTCGCACAGAGGCCCAGAGACTGGGACTGCTTGCTTGTCTTGCCACCTCAAACTTGAAATGTAGCATGGGAAAGTTTGTGTCCCAGCCAGGCTCCTTTCGCAGTCCTGCTCCGAAAGTGCGAATGTCTGCAGATAGCTGGCAGCCAGAAGGGGCTAGCCTGGAAAGCTGTTGCTAAGCCTCATCTGCTCATGGCACTGCTCACACAGAGACTGGGGCTGCTTGCTTGTCTTGCCACTTGAAAATTCAAACGTAGCCTTAGAATGGTGGTGTCCCTGCCAGGCTCCTTTCGCAGCCATGCTCTTAAAATGCGAACGTCTGCAGATAGCTGGCAGCCAGAAGGGGCTAGCCTGGAAAGCTGTTGCTCAGCCTCATCTGCTCATGGCACTGCTCACACAGAGGCACAGAGACTGGGGCTGCTTGCTTGTCTTGCCACCTCAAACTTCAAACGTAGCCTGGGAATGGTGGTGTCCCAGACAGGCTCCTTTACCAGTCCTGCTCTTAAAACGCAAAGGTCTGCAGGTAGCTGACAGCCACAAGGGCCTAGCCTGGAAAGCTGTTGCTCAGCCTCATCTGCTCATGGCACTGCTCACACAGAGACTGGGGCTGCTTGCTTGTCTTGCCACCTCAAACTTCAAATATAGCCTGGGAAAGTTGGTGTCCCTGCTAGGCTCGTTTCGCAGCCCTGCTCTTGAAATGCGAACGTCTGCAGATAGCTGACAGCCAGAAGGGGCTAGCCTGGAAAGCTGTTGCTCAGCCTCATCTGCCCATGGCACTGCTCACACAGAGACTGGGGCTGCTTGCTTGTCTTGCAACTTGAAAATTCAAACGTAGCCTTAGAATGGATGTGTCCCTGCCAGGCTCCTTTCGCAGCCATGCTCTTAAAATGCGAACGTCTGCAGATAGCTGTCAGGCAGAAGGGGCTAGCCTGGAAAGCTGTTGCTCAGCCTCATCTGCCCATGGCATTGCTTGCACAGAGGCACAGAGAATGGGGTTGCTTGCTTGTATTGCCACCTCAAACTTCAAATATAGCCTGGGAAATTTGGTGTCCCAGCCAGGCTCCTTTACCAGCCCTGCTCCGAAAGTGCGAACGTCTGCAGATAGCTGATAGCCAGAAGGGGCTAGTCTGGAAAGCTGTTGCTCAATCTCATCTGCTCATGGCACTGCTCGCACAGAGGCACAGAGACTGGAGCTGCTTGCTTGTCTTGCCCCCTCAAACTTCAAACGTAGCCTTGTAAAGTTGGTGTCCCAGCCAGGCTCCTTTCGGAGACCTGCTGCGAAACTGCGAACGTCTGCAGATAGCTGGCAGCCAGAAGGGGCTAGCCTGGAAAGCTGTTGCTCAGCCTCATCTGCCCATGGCACTGCTCGCACAGAGGCACAGAGAATGGGGCTGCTTGCTTATCTTGCCACTTGAAACTTCAAACGCATGTGGGGAATGTGGATTGTCCCTGCCAGGCTCCTTTCACAGCCATGCTCTTAAAATGAGAATGTCTGTAGATAGCTGTCAGGCAGAAGGGGCTAGCCTGGAAAGCTGTTGCTCAGCCTCATCTGCCCATGGCACTGCTCGCACAGAGGCCCAGAGAC
This sequence comes from Opisthocomus hoazin, assembly GCF_030867145.1. Lineage (NCBI taxonomy): Eukaryota > Metazoa > Chordata > Aves > Opisthocomiformes > Opisthocomidae > Opisthocomus > Opisthocomus hoazin. The sequence continues at coordinate 10,176,295 of NC_134429.1, forward strand.
TGGGACTGCTTGCTTGTCTTGCCACCTCAAACTTGAAATGTAGCATGGGAAAGTTTGTGTCCCAGCCAGGCTCCTTTCGCAGTCCTGCTCCGAAAGTGCGAACGTCTGCAGATAGCTGGCAGCCAGAAGGGGCTAGCCTGGAAAGCTGTTGCTCAGCCTCATCTGCTCATGGCACTGCTCACACAGAGACTGGGGCTGCTTGCTTGTCTTGCCACTTGAAAATTCAAACGTAGCCTTAGAATGGTGGTGTCCCTGCCAGGCTCCTTTCGCAGCCATGCTCTTAAAATGCGAACGTCTGCAGATAGCTGGCAGCCAGAAGGGGCTAGCCTGGAAAGCTGTTGCTCAGCCTCATCTGCTCATGGCACTGCTCACACAGAGGCACAGAGACTGGGGCTGCTTGCTTGTCTTGCCACCTCAAACTTCAAACGTAGCCTGGGAATGGTGGTGTCCCAGACAGGCTCTTTTACCAGCCCTGCTCTTAAAACGCAAACGTCTGCAGGTAGCTGACAGCCACAAGGGCCTAGCCTGGAAAGCTGTTGCTCAGCCTCATCTGCTCATGGCACTGCTCACAAGGAGGCTGGGGCTGCTTGCTTGTCTTGCCACCTCAAATTTCAAATATAGACTGGGAAAGTTGGTGTCCCTGCTAGGCTCGTTTCGCAGCCCTGCTCTTGAAATGCGAACGTCTGCAGATAGCTGGCAGCCAGAAGGGGTTAGCCTGGAAAGCTGTTGCTCAGCCTCATCTGCCCATGGCACTGCTCGCACAGAGGCACAGAGACTGGGGCTGCTTGCTTGTCTTGCAACTTGAAAATTCAAACGTAGCCTTAGAATGGAGGTGTCCCTGCCAGGCTCCTTTCACAGCCATGCTTCTAAAATGCGAACGTCTGCAGATAGCTGGCAGCCAGAAGGGGCTAGCCTGGAAAGCTGTTGCTCAGCCTCATCTGCCCATGGCATTGCTTGCACAGAGGCACAGAGAATGGGGTTGCTTGCTTGTCTTGCCACCTCAAACTTCAAATATAGCCTGGAAAGTTGGTGTCCCAGCCAGGCACCTTTCGCAGCCCTGCTCCGAAAGTGCGAACGTCTGCAGATAGCTGATAGCCAGAAGGGGCTAGTCTGGAAAGCTGTTGCTCAGCCTCATCTGCTCATGGCACTGCTCGCACAGAGGCACAGAGACTGGGGCTGCTTGCTTGTCTTGCCACCTCAAACTTCAAACGTAGCCTGGGAAAGTTGGTGTCCCAGCCAGGCTCCTTTCGCAGACCTGCTCCGAAAGTGCGAACGTCTGCAGATAGCTGGCACCCAGAAGGGGCTAGCCTGGAAAGCTGTTGCTCAGCCTCATCTGCTCATGGCACTGCTTACACAGAGGCACAGAGACTGGGGCTGCTTGCTTGTCTTGCCACCTCAAACTTCAAACGTAGCCTGGGAATGGTGGTGTCCCTGCTAGGCTCGTTTCGCAGCCATGCTCTTGAAATGCGAACGTCTGCAGATAGCTGGCAGCCAGAAGGGGCTAGCCTGGAAAGCTGTTGCTCAGCCTCATCTGCCCATGGCACTGTTCGCATAGAGGCCCAGAGACTGGGGCTTCTTGCTTATCTTGCCACTTGAAACTTCAAACGCATGTGGGGAATGTGGGTTGTCCCTGGCAGGCTCCTTTACCAGCCCTGCTCCGAAAGTGCGAAAGTCTGCACATAGCTGGCAGCCAGAAGGGGCTAGCCTGGAAAGCTGTTGTTCAGCCTCATCTGTCCATGGCATTGCTCGCACAGAGGCACAGAGAATGGGGCTGCTTGCTTATCTTGCCACTTGAAACTTCAAACGCATGTGGGGAATGTGGATTGTCCTTGCCAGGCTCATTTCACAGCCATGCTCTTAAAATGAGAATGTCCGTAGATAGCTGTCAGGCAGAAGGGGCTAGCCTGGAAAGCTGTTGCTCAGCCTCATCTGCCCATGGCACTGCTCGCACAGAGGCACAGAGACTGGGACTGCTTGCTTGTCTTGCCACCTCAAACTTCAAATGTAGCATGGGAAAGTTTGTGTCCCAGCCAGGCACCTTTCGCAGCCCTGCTCCGAAAGTGCGAACGTCTGCAGATAGCTGGCAGCCAGAAGGGGCTAGCCTGGAAAGCTGTTGCTCAGCCTCATCTGCTCATGGAACTGCTCACACAGCGACTTGGGCTGCTTGCTTGTCTTGCCACTTGAAAATTCAAACGTAGCCTTAGAATGGTGGTGTCCCTGCCAGGCTCCTTTCGCAGCCATGCTCTTAAAATGCGAACGTCTGCAGATAGCTGTCAGGCAGAAGGGGCTAGCCTGGAAAGCTGTTGCTCAGCCTCATCTGCTCATGGCACTGCTCACACAGAGACTGGGGCTGCTTGCTTGTCTTGCCACCTCAAACTTCAAATGTAGCATGGGAAAGTTTGTGTCCCAGCCAGGCTCCTTTCGCAGCCCTGCTCCGAAAGTGCGAACTTCTGCAGATAGCTGGCAGCCAGAAGGGGCTAGAATGGAAAGCTGTTGCTCAGCCTCATCTGCCCATGGCACTGCTCGCACAGAGGCACAGAGACTGGGGCTGATTACTTGTCTTGCCACCTCACCTTCAAACGCTTGCTGGGAATGTGGATTGTCCCTGCCAGGCTCCTTTCACAGCCATGCTCTTAAAATGAGAATGTCTGCAGATAGCTGTCAGCCAGAAGGGGCTAGCCTGGAAAGCTGTTGCTCAGCCTCATCTGCCCATGGCACTGCTCGCACAGAGGCACAGAGACTGGGACTGCTTGCTTGTCTTGCCACCTCAAACTTCAAACGTAGCCTGGGAATGGTTGTGTCCCTGCCAGGCTCCTTTCGCAGCCCTGCTCCGAAAGTGCAAACGTCTGCAGATAGCAGGCAGCCAGAAGGTGCTAGCGTGGAAAGCTGTTGCTCAGCCTCATCTGCCCATGGCAGTGCTCGCACAGAGGCACAGAGACTGGGGCTGCTTGCTTGTCTTGCCACCTGAAACTTCAAACGTAAACTGGGAAAGTTGGTGTCCCAGCCAGGCTCCTTTCGCAGCCCTGCTCCGAAAGTGCGAACGTCTGCAGATAGCTGATAGCCAGAAGGGGCTAGCCTGGAAAGCTGTTGCTCAGCCTCATCTGCTCATGGCACTGCTCACACAGAGGCACAGAGACTGGGGCTGCTTGGTTGTCTTGCCCCCTCAAACTTCAAACGTAGCCTGGGAAAGTTGGTGTCCCAGCCAGGCTCCTTTCGCAGCCCTGCTCCGAAAGTGCGAATGTCTGCAGATAGCTGACAGCCAGAAGGGGCTAGCCTGGAAAGCTGTTGCTCAGCCACGTCTGCCCATGGCACTGCTCGCACAGAGGCACAGAGACTGGGGCTGCTTGCTTGTCTTGCCAATTGAAACTTCAAACGCATGCTGGGATTGTGGATTGTCCCAGCCAGGCTCCTTTCGCAGCCCTGCTCCGAAAGTGCAAACGTCTGCAGATAGCTGGCAGCCAGAAGGGGCTAGCCTGGAAAGCTGTTGCTCAGCCTCATCTGCCCATGGCAGTGCTCGCACAGAGGCACAGAGACTGGGGCTTCTTGCTTATCTTGCCACTTGAAACTTCAAACGCATGTGGGGAATGTGGGTTGTCCCTGCCAGGCTCATTTACCAGCCCTGCTCCGAAAGTGCGAACGTGTGCAGATAGCTGGCAGCCAGAAGGGGCTAGCCTGGAAAGCTGTTGCTCAGCCTCATCTGCTCATGGCACTGCTCGCACAGAGGCACAGAGACTGGGACTTCTTGCTTGTCTTGCCACCTCAAACTTCAAACATAAACTGGGAAATTTCGTGTCCCAGCCAGGCTTCTTTCGCAGCCCTGCTCCGAAAGTGCGAACGTCTGCAGATAGCTGGCAGCCAGAAAAGGCTAGCCTGGAAAGCTGTTGCTCAGCCTCATCTGCCCATGGCACTGCTCGCACAGAGGCACAGAGAATGGGGCTGCTTGCTTATCTTGCCACTTGAAACTTCAAACGCATGTGGGGAATGTGGATTGTCCCTGCCAGGCTCCTTTCACAGCCATGCTCTTAAAATGAGAATGTCTGTAGATAGCTGTCAGGCAGAAGAGGCTAGCCTGGAAAGCTGTTGCTCAGCCTCATCTGCCCATGGCACTGCTCGCACAGAGGCACAGAGACTGGGACTGCTTGCTTGTCTTGCCACCTCAAACTTCAAATGTAGCATGGGAAATTTTGTGTACCAGCCAGGCTCCTTTCGCAGTCCTGCTGCAAAAGTGCAAACGTCTGCAGATAGCTGGCAGCCAGAAGGGGCTAGCCTGGAAAGCTGTTGCTCAGCCTCATCTGCTCATGGCACTGCTCACACAGAGACTGGGGCTGCTTGCTTGTCTTGCCACCTCAAACTTCAAATGTAGCATGGGAAAGTTTGTGTCCCAGCCAGGCTCCTTTCGCAGCCCTGCTCCGAAAGTGCGAACTTCTACAGATAGCTGATAGCCAGAAGGGGCTAGAATGGAAAGCTGTTGCTCAGCCTCATCTGCCCATGGCACTGCTCGCACAGAGGCACAGAGACTGGGGCTGATTGCTTGTCTTGCCACCCCAATCTTCACTTATAGCCTGGGAAAGTTGTTGTCCCAGCCAGGCTCGTTTCGCAGCCCTACTCTTGAAATGCGAACGTCTGCAGATAGCTGGCAGCCAGAAGAGTCTAGCCTGGAAAGCTGTTGCTCAGCCTCATCTGCTCATGGCACTGCTCACACAGAGACTGGGGCTGCTTGCTTGTCTTGCCACTTGAAAATTCAAACGTAGCCTTAGAATGGTGGTGTCCCTGCCAGGCTCCTTTCCCAGCCCTGCTCCGAAAGTGCAAACGTCTGCAGATAGCAGGCAGCCAGAAGGTGCTAGCGTGGAAAGCTGTTGCTCAGCCTCATCTGCTCATGGCACTGCTCACACAGAGACTGGGGCTGCTTGCTTGTCTTGCCACCTCAAACTTCAAATGTAGCATGGGAAAGTTTGTGTCCCAGCCAGGCTCCTTTCGCAGCCCTGCTCCGAAAGTGCGAACGTCTGCAGATAGCTGGCAGCCAGAAGGGGCTAGCCTGGAAAGCTGTTGCTCAGCCTCATCTGCCCATGGCACTGCTAGCACAGAGGCACAGAGAATGGGGCTGCTTGCTTGTCTTGCCACCTCACCTTCAAACGCATGCTGGGAATGTGGATTGTCCCTGCCAGGCTTCTTTCACAGCCATGCTCTTAAAATGAGAATGTCTGCAGATAGCTGTCAGCCAGAAGGGGCTAGCCTGGAAAGCTGTTGCTCAGCCTCATCTGCCCATGGCACTGCTCGCACAGAGGCACAGAGACTGGGACTGCTTGCTTGTCTTGCCACCTCAAACTTCAAACGTAGCCTGGGAATGGTGGTGTCCCTGCCAGGCTCCTTTCCCAGCCCTGCTCCGAAAGTGCAAACGTCTGCAGATAGCAGGCAGCCAGAAGGTGCTAGCGTGGAAAGCTGTTGCTCAGCCTCATCTGCCCATGGCAGTGCTCGCACAGAGGCCCAGAGACTGGGGCTGCTTGCTTATCTTGCCACTTGAAACTTCAAACGCAGCCTTAGAATGGTGTTGTCCCTGCCAGGCTCCTTTCGCAGCCCTGCTCTTAAAATGCGAACGTCTGCAGATAGATGTCAGCCAGAAGGGGCTAGCCTGGAAAGTTGTTGCTCAGCCTCATCTGCCCATGGCACTGCTCACACAGAGGCACAGAGACTGGGACTGCTTGCTTGTCTTGCCACCTCAAACATCAAATGTAGCATGGGAAAGTTTGTGTCGCAGCCAGGCTCCTTTCGCAGTCCTGCTCCGAAAGTGCGAACGTCTGCAGATAGCTGGCAGCCAGAAGGGGCTAGCCTGGAAAGCTGTTGCTCAGCCTCATCTGCTCATGGCACTGCTCACACAGAGACTGGGGCTGCTTGCTTTTCTTGCTACTTGAAAATTCAAACGTAGCCTTAGAATGGTGGTGTCCCTGCCAGGCTCCTTTCGCAGCCATGCTCTTAAAATGCGAACGTCTGCAGATAGCTGTCAGGCAGAAGGGGCTAGCCTGGAAAGCTGTTGCTCAGCCTCATCTGCTCATGGCACTGCTCGCACAGAGGCACAGAGACTGGGGCTGATTGCTTGTCTTGCCACCCCAATCTTCAAATATAGCCTGGGAAAGTTGGTGTCCCTGCTAGGCTCGTTTCGCAGCCCTGCTCTTGAAATGCGAACGTCTGCAGATAGCTGGCAGCCAGAAGGGGCTAGCCTGGAAAGCTGTTGCTCAGCCTCATCTGCCCATGGCACTGCTCGCACAGAGGCCCAGAAACTGGGGCTGCTTGCTTGTCTTGTCACTTGAAACTTCAAACGCATGCTGGGAATGTGGATTGTCCCTGCCAGGCTCCTTTAACAGGCATGTTCTTAAAATGAGAATGTCTGCAGATAGCTGTCAGCCAGAAGGGGCTAGCCTGGAAAGATGTTGCTCAGCCTCATCTGCCCATGGCACTGATCGCACAGAGGCACAGAGACTGGGACTGCTTGCTTGTCTTGCCACCTCAAACTTCAAATGTAGCATGGGAAATTTTGTGTCCCAGCCAGGCTCCTTTCCCAGCCCTGCTCCGAAAGTGCGAACGTCTGCAGATAGCAGGCAGCCAGAAGGTGCTAGCGTGGAAAGCTGTTGCTCAGCCTCAGCTGCTCATGGCAGTGCTCGCACAGAGGCCCAGAGACTGAGGCTGCTTGCTTGTCTTGCCACCTCAAACTTCAAATGTAGCATGGGAAAGTTTGTGTCCCAGCCAGGCTCCTTTCGCAGACCTGCTCCGAAAGTGCGAACTTCTGCAGATAGCTGATAGACAGAAGGGGCTAGAATGGAAAGCTGTTGCTCAGCCTCATCTGCCCATGGCACTGCTCGCACAGAGGCACAGAGACTGGGGCTGATTGCTTGTCTTGCCACCCCAATCTTCACTTACAGCCTGGGAAAGTTCTTGTCCCTGCTAGGCTCGTTTCGCAGCCCTGCTCTTGAAATGCGAACGTCTGCAGATAGCTGGCAGCCAGAAGGGGCTAGCCTGGAAAGCTGTTGCTCAGCCTCATCTGCCCATGGCACTGTTCGCATAGAGGCACAGAGAATGGGGCTTCTTGCTTATCTTGCCACTTGAAACTTCAAACGCACGTGGGGAATGTGGGTTGTCCCTGCCAGGCTCCTTTCGCAGCCCTGCTCCGAAAGTGCGAACGTCTGCAGATAGCTGGCAGCCAGAAGGGGCTAGCCTGGAAAGCTGTTGCTCAGCCTCATCTGCCCATGGCACTGCTCGCACAGAGGCACAGAGACTGGGACTTCTTGCTTGTCTTGCCGCCTCAAACTTCAAACGTATCCTGGGAATGGTGGTGTCCCTGCCAGGCTCCTTTCCCAGCCCTGCTCCGAAAGTGCAAACGTCTGCAGATAGCAGGCAGCCAGAAGGTGCTAGCGTGGAAAGCTGTTGCTCAGCCTCATCTGCCCATGGCACTGCTCGCACAGAGGCACAGAGACTGGGACTGCTTGCTTGTCTTGCCACCTCAAACTTCAAATGTAGCATGGGAAATTTTGTGTACCAGCCAGGCTCCTTTCGCAGTCCTGCTGCAAAAGTGCAAACGTCTGCAGATAGCTGGCAGCCAGAAGGGGCTAGCCTGGAAAGCTGTTGCTCAGCCTCATCTGCTCATGGCACTGCTCACACAGAGACTGGGGCTGCTTGCTTGTCTTGCCACCTCAAACTTCAAATGTAGCATGGGAAAGTTTGTGTCCCAGCCAGGCTCCTTTCGCAGCCCTGCTCCGAAAGTGCGAACTTCTACAGATAGCTGATAGCCAGAAGGGGCTAGAATGGAAAGCTGTTGCTCAGCCTCATCTGCCCATGGCACTGCTCGCACAGAGGCACAGAGACTGGGGCTCATTGCTTGTCTTGCCACCCCAATCTTCACTTATAGCCTGGGAAAGTTGTTGTCCCAGCCAGGCTCGTTTCGCAGCCCTACTCTTGAAATGCGAACGTCTGCAGATAGCTGGCAGCCAGAAGAGTCTAGCCTGGAAAGCTGTTGCTCAGCCTCATCTGCTCATGGCACTGCTCACACAGAGACTGGGGCTGCTTGCTTGTCTTGCCACTTGAAAATTCAAACGTAGCCTTAGAATGGTGGTGTCCCTGCCAGGCTCCTTTCCCAGCCCTGCTCCGAAAGTGCAAACGTCTGCAGATAGCAGGCAGCCAGAAGGTGCTAGCGTGGAAAGCTGTTGCTCAGCCTCATCTGCTCATGGCACTGCTCACACAGAGACTGGGGCTGCTTGCTTGTCTTGCCACCTCAAACTTCAAATGTAGCATGGGAAAGTTTGTGTCCCAGCCAGGCTCCTTTCGCAGCCCTGCTCCGAAAGTGCGAACGTCTGCAGATAGCTGGCAGCCAGAAGGGGCTAGCCTGGAAAGCTGTTGCTCAGCCTCATCTGCCCATGGCACTGCTAGCACAGAGGCACAGAGAATGGGGCTGCTTGCTTGTCTTGCCACCTCACCTTCAAACGCATGCTGGGAATGTGGATTGTCCCTGCCAGGCTTCTTTCACAGCCATGCTCTTAAAATGAGAATGTCTGCAGATAGCTGTCAGCCAGAAGGGGCTAGCCTGGAAAGCTGTTGCTCAGCCTCATCTGCCCATGGCACTGCTCGCACAGAGGCACAGAGACTGGGACTGCTTGCTTGTCTTGCCACCTCAAACTTCAAACGTAGCCTGGGAATGGTGGTGTCCCTGCCAGGCTCCTTTCCCAGCCCTGCTCCGAAAGTGCAAACGTCTGCAGATAGCAGGCAGCCAGAAGGTGCTAGCGTGGAAAGCTGTTGCTCAGCCTCATCTGCCCATGGCAGTGCTCGCACAGAGGCCCAGAGACTGGGGCTGCTTGCTTATCTTGCCACTTGAAACTTCAAACGCAGCCTTAGAATGGTGTTGTCCCTGCCAGGCTCCTTTCGCAGCCCTGCTCTTAAAATGCGAACGTCTGCAGATAGATGTCAGCCAGAAGGGGCTAGCCTGGAAAGTTGTTGCTCAGCCTCATCTGCCCATGGCACTGCTCACACAGAGGCACAGAGACTGGGACTGCTTGCTTGTCTTGCCACCTCAAACATCAAATGTAGCATGGGAAAGTTTGTGTCGCAGCCAGGCTCCTTTCGCAGTCCTGCTCCGAAAGTGCGAACGTCTGCAGATAGCTGGCAGCCAGAAGGGGCTAGCCTGGAAAGCTGTTGCTCAGCCTCATCTGCTCATGGCACTGCTCACACAGAGACTGGGGCTGCTTGCTTTTCTTGCTACTTGAAAATTCAAACGTAGCCTTAGAATGGTGGTGTCCCTGCCAGGCTCCTTTCGCAGCCATGCTCTTAAAATGCGAACGTCTGCAGATAGCTGTCAGGCAGAAGGGGCTAGCCTGGAAAGCTGTTGCTCAGCCTCATCTGCTCATGGCACTGCTCGCACAGAGGCACAGAGACTGGGGCTGATTGCTTGTCTTGCCACCCCAATCTTCAAATATAGCCTGGGAAAGTTGGTGTCCCTGCTAGGCTCGTTTCGCAGCCCTGCTCTTGAAATGCGAACGTCTGCAGATAGCTGGCAGCCAGAAGGGGCTAGCCTGGAAAGCTGTTGCTCAGCCTCATCTGCCCATGGCACTGCTCGCACAGAGGCCCAGAAACTGGGGCTGCTTGCTTGTCTTGTCACTTGAAACTTCAAACGCATGCTGGGAATGTGGATTGTCCCTGCCAGGCTCCTTTAACAGGCATGTTCTTAAAATGAGAATGTCTGCAGATAGCTGTCAGCCAGAAGGGGCTAGCCTGGAAAGATGTTGCTCAGCCTCATCTGCCCATGGCACTGATCGCACAGAGGCACAGAGACTGGGACTGCTTGCTTGTCTTGCCACCTCAAACTTCAAATGTAGCATGGGAAATTTTGTGTCCCAGCCAGGCTCCTTTCCCAGCCCTGCTCCGAAAGTGCGAACGTCTGCAGATAGCAGGCAGCCAGAAGGTGCTAGCGTGGAAAGCTGTTGCTCAGCCTCAGCTGCTCATGGCAGTGCTCGCACAGAGGCCCAGAGACTGAGGCTGCTTGCTTGTCTTGCCACCTCAAACTTCAAATGTAGCATGGGAAAGTTTGTGTCCCAGCCAGGCTCCTTTCGCAGACCTGCTCCGAAAGTGCGAACTTCTGCAGATAGCTGATAGACAGAAGGGGCTAGAATGGAAAGCTGTTGCTCAGCCTCATCTGCCCATGGCACTGCTCGCACAGAGGCACAGAGACTGGGGCTGATTGCTTGTCTTGCCACCCCAATCTTCACTTACAGCCTGGGAAAGTTCTTGTCCCTGCTAGGCTCGTTTCGCAGCCCTGCTCTTGAAATGCGAACGTCTGCAGATAGCTGGCAGCCAGAAGGGGCTAGCCTGGAAAGCTGTTGCTCAGCCTCATCTGCCCATGGCACTGTTCGCATAGAGGCACAGAGAATGGGGCTTCTTGCTTATCTTGCCACTTGAAACTTCAAACGCACGTGGGGAATGTGGGTTGTCCCTGCCAGGCTCCTTTCGCAGCCCTGCTCCGAAAGTGCGAACGTCTGCAGATAGCTGGCAGCCAGAAGGGGCTAGCCTGGAAAGCTGTTGCTCAGCCTCATCTGCCCATGGCACTGCTCGCACAGAGGCACAGAGACTGGGACTTCTTGCTTGTCTTGCCGCCTCAAACTTCAAACGTATCCTGGGAATGGTGGTGTCCCTGCCAGGCTCCTTTCCCAGCCCTGCTCCGAAAGTGCAAACGTCTGCAGATAGCAGGCAGCCAGAAGGTGCTAGCGTGGAAAGCTGTTGCTCAGCCTCATCTGCCCATGGCAGTGCTCGCACAGAGGCACAGAGAATGGGGCTGCTTGCTTATCTTGCCACTTGAAACTTCAAACGTAGCCTTAGAATGGTGGTGTCCCTGCCAGGCTCCTTTCGCAGCCATGCTCTTAAAATGCGAACGTCTGCAGATAGCTGTCAGCCAGAAGGGGCTAGCCTGGAAAGCTGTTGCTCAGCCTCATCTGCCCATGGCACTGTTCGCATAGAGGCACAGAGACTGGGACTGCTTGCTTGTCTTGCCACCTCAAACTTCAAATGTAGCATGGGAAAGTTTGTGTCCCTGCCAGGCTCCTTTCTCAGTCCTGCTCCGAAAGTGCGAACGTCTGCAGATAGCTGGCAGCCAGAAGGGGCTAGCCTGGAAAGCTGTTGCTCAGCCTCATCTGCTCATGGCACTGCTCACACAGAGACTGGGGATGCTTGCTTTTCTTGCCACTTGAAAATTCAAACGTAGCCTTAGAATGGTGGTGTCCCTGTCAGGCTCCTTTCGCAGCCATGCTCTTAAAATGCGAACGTCTGCAGATAGCTGTCAGGCAGAAGGGGCTAGCGTGGAAAGCTGTTGCTCAGCCTCATCTGCTCATGGCACTGCTCGCACAGAGGCACAGAGACTGGGGCTGCTTGCTTGTCTTGCCACTTGAAACTTGAAACGCATGCTGGGAATGTGGATTGTCCCAGCCAGGCTCCTTTCGCAGCCCTGCTCCGAAAGTGCGAACGTCTGCAGATAGCTGGCAGCCAGAAGGGGCTAGCCTGGAAAGCTGTTGCTCAGCCTCATCTGCTCATGGAACTGCTCACACAGAGAGTGGGGCTGCTTGCTTGTCTTGCCACTTGAAAATTCAAACGTAGCCTTAGAATGGTGGTGTCCCTGCCAGGCTCCTTTCGCAGCCATGCTCTTAAAATGCGAACGTCTGCAGATAGCTGGCAGCCAGAAGGGGCTAGCCTGGAAAGCTGTTGCTCAGCCTCATCTGCCCATGGCACTGCTCGCACAGAAGCACAGAGAATGGGTCTGCTTGCTTGTCTTGCCACCTCAAACTTCAAACGTAAACTGGGAAAGTTGGTGTCCCAGCCAGGCTCCTTTCGCAGACCTGCTCCGAAAGTGCGAACGTCTGCAGACAGCTGGCAGCCAGAAGGGGCTAGCCTGGAAAGCTGTTGCTCAGCCTCATCTGCCCATGGCACTGCTCGCACAGAGGCACAGAGACTGGGGCTGCTTGCTTGTCTTGCCACTTGAAACTTCAAACGCATGCTGGGATTGTGGATTGTCCCAGCCAGGCTACTTTAACAGCCATGCTCTTAAAATGAGAATGTCTGCAGATAGCTGACAGCCAGAAGGGGCTAGCCTGGAAAGCTGTTGCTCAGCCTCATCTGCCCATGGCACTGATCGCACAGAGGCACAGAGACTGGGAACTGCTTGCTTGTCTTGCCACCTCAAACTTCAAATGTAGCATGGGAAATTTTGTGTCCCAGCCAGGCTCCTTTCGCAGCCCTGCTCCGAAAGTGCGAACTTCTGCAGATAGCTGGCAGCCAGAAGGGACTAGAATGGAAAGCTGTTGCTCAGCCTCATCTGGTCATGGCACTGCTCGCACAGAGGCACAGAGACTGGGGCTGATTGCTTGTCTTGCCACCCCAATCTTCACTTATAGCCTGGGAAAGTTGTTGTCCCAGCCAGGCTCGTTTCGCAGCCCTGCTCTTGAAATGCGAACGTCTGCAGATAGCTGGCAGCCAGAAGGGGCTAGCCTGGAAAGCTGTTGCTCAGCCTCATCTGCCCATGGCACTGCTCGCACAGAGGCACAGAGAATGGGAGTGCTTGCTTGTCTTGCCACCTCACCTTCAAACGCATGCTGGGAATGTGGATTGTCCCTGCCAGACTCCTTTCCCAGCCCTGCTCCGAAAGTGCAAACGTCTGCAGATAGCAGGCAGCCAGAAGGTGCTAGCGTGGAAAGCTGTTGCTCAGCCTCATCTGCTCATGGCACTGCTCGCACAGAGACTGGGGCTGCTTGCTTGTCTTGCCACTTGAAAATTCAAACGTAGCCTTAGAATGAAGGTGTCCCTGCCAGGCTCCTTTCGCAGCCATGCTCTTAAAATGCGAACGTCTGCAGATAGCTGTCAGGCAGAAGGGGCTAGAATGGAAAGCTGTGCTCAGCCTCATCTGCTCATGGCACTGCTCGCACAGAGGCACAGAGACTGGGGCTGATTGCTTGTCTTGCCACCCCAATCTTCACTTATAGCCTGGGAAAGTTCTTGTCCCTGCTAGGCTCGTTTCGCAGCCCTGCTCTTGAAATGCGAACGTCTGCAGATAGCTGGCAGCCAGAAGGGGCTAGCCTGGAAAGCTGTTGCTCAGCCTCATCTGCCCATGGCACTGCTCGCACAGAGGCCCAGAAACTGGGGCTGCTTGCTTGTCTTGTCACTTGAAACTTCAAACGCATGCTGGGAATGTGGATTGTCCCTGCCAGGCTCCTTTAACAGGCATGTTCTTAAAATGAGAATGTCTGCAGATAGCTGTCAGCCAGAAGGGGCTAGCCTGGAAAGATGTTGCTCAGCCTCATCTGCCCATGGCACTGATCGCACAGAGGCACAGAGACTGGGACTGCTTGCTTGTCTTGCCACCTCAAACTTCAAATGTAGCATGGGAAATTTTGTGTCCCAGCCAGGCTCCTTTCCCAGCCCTGCTCCGAAAGTGCAAACGTCTGCAGATAGCAGGCAGCCAGAAGGTGCTAGCGTGGAAAGCTGTTGCTCAGCCTCAGCTGCTCATGGCAGTGCTCGCACAGAGGCCCAGAGACTGAGGCTGCTTGCTTGTCTTGCCACCTCAAACTTCAAATGTAGCAAGGGAAAGTTTGTGTCCCAGCCAGGCTCCTTTCGCAGACCTGCTCCGAAAGTGCGAACTTCTGCAGATAGCTGATAGACAGAAGGGGCTAGAATGGAAAGCTGTTGCTCAGCCTCATCTGCCCATGGCACTGTTCGCACAGAGGCACAGAGACTGGGGCTGATTGCTTGTCTTGCCACCCCAATCTTCACTTACAGCCTGGGAAAGTTCTTGTCCCTGCTAGGCTCGTTTCGCAGCCCTGCTCTTGAAATGCGAACGTCTGCAGATAGCTGGCAGCCAGAAGGGGCTAGCCTGGAAAGCTGTTGCTCAGCCTCATCTGCCCATGGCACTGTTCGCATAGAGGCACAGAGAATGGGGCTTCTTGCTTATCTTGCCACTTGAAACTTCAAACGCACGTGGGGAATGTGGGTTGTCCCTGCCAGGCTCCTTTCGCAGCCCTGCTCCGAAAGTGCGAACGTCTGCAGATAGCTGGCAGCCAGAAGGGGCTAGCCTGGAAAGCTGTTGCTCAGCCTCATCTGCCCATGGCACTGCTCGCACAGAGGCACAGAGACTGGGACTGCTTGCTTGTCTTGCCGCCTCAAACTTCAAACGTATCCTGGGAATGGTGGTGTCCCTGCCAGGCTCCTTTCCCAGCCCTGCTCCGAAAGTGCAAACGTCTGCAGATAGCAGGCAGCCAGAAGGTGCTAGCGTGGAAAGCTGTTGCTCAGCCTCATCTGCCCATGGCAGTGCTCGCACAGAGGCCCAGAGAATGGGGCTGCTTGCTTATCTTGCCACTTGAAACTTCAAACGTAGCCTTAGAATGGTGGTGTCCCTGCCAGGCTCCTTTCGCAGCCATGCTCTTAAAATGCGAACGTCTGCAGATAGCTGTCAGCCAGAAGGGGCTAGCCTGGAAAGCTGTTGCTCAGCCTCATCTGCCCATGGCACTGTTCGCATAGAGGCACAGAGACTGGGACTGCTTGCTTGTCTTGCCACCTCAAACTTCAAATGTAGCATGGGAAAGTTTGTGTCCCTGCCAGGCTCCTTTCTCAGTCCTGCTCCGAAAGTGCGAACGTCTGCAGATAGCTGGCAGCCAGAAGGGGCTAGCCTGGAAAGCTGTTGCTCAGCCTCATCTGCTCATGGCACTGCTCACACAGAGACTGGGGCTGCTTGCTTTTCTTGCCACTTGAAAATTCAAACGTAGCCTTAGAATGGTGGTGTCCCTGCCAGGCTCCTTTCGCAGCCATGCTCTTAAAATGCGAACGTCTGCAGATAGCTGTCAGGCAGAAGGGGCTAGCCTGGAAAGCTGTTGCTCAGCCTCATCTGCTCATGGCACTGCTCGCACAGAGGCACAGAGACTGGGGCTGCTTGCTTGTCTTGCCACTTGAAACTTCAAACGCATGCTGGGATTGTGGATTGTCCCAGCCAGGCTACTTTAACAGCCATGCTCTTAAAATGAGAATGTCTGCAGATAGCTGACAGCCAGAAGGGGCTAGCCTGGAAAGCTGTTGCTCAGCCTCATCTGCCCATGGCACTGCTCGCACAGAGGCACAGAGAATGGGAGTGCTTGCTTGTCTTGCCACCTCACCTTCAAACGCATGCTGGGAATGTGGATTGTCCCTGCCAGACTCCTTTCCCAGCCCTGCTCCGAAAGTGCAAACGTCTGCAGATAGCAGGCAGCCAGAAGGGGCTAGCCTGGAAAGCTGTTGCTCAGCCTCATCTGCTCATGGCACTGCTCGCACAGAGACTGGGGCTGCTTGCTTGTCTTGCCACTTGAAAATTCAAACGTAGCCTTAGAATGAAGGTGTCCCTGCCAGGCTCCTTTCGCAGCCATGCTCTTAAAATGCGAACGTCTGCAGATAGCTGTCAGGCAGAAGGGGCTAGCCTGGAAAGCTGTGCTCAGCCTCATCTGCTCATGGCACTGCTCGCACAGAGGCACAGAGACTGGGGCTGATTGCTTGTCTTGCCACCCCAATTTTCAAATATAGCCTGGGAAAGTTTGTGTCCCAGCTAGGCTCATTTCGCAGCCCTGCTCTTGAAATGCAAACGTCTGCAGATAGCAGGCAGCCAGAAGAGGCTAGCCTGGAAAGCTGTTGCTCAGCCTCATCTGCCCATGGCAGTGCTCGCACAGAGGCCCAGAGAATGGGGCTGCTTGCTTATCTTGCCACTTGAAACTTCAAACGTAGCCTTAGAATGGTGGTGTCCCTGCCAGGCTCCTTTCGCAGCCCTGCTCCGAAAGTGCGAACGTCTGCAGATAGCTGGTAGCCAAAAGGGTCTAGATTGGAAAGCTGTTGCTCAGCCTCATCTGCTCATGGCACTGCTCACACAGAGACTGGGGCTGCTTGCTTGTCTTGCCACCTCAAACTTCAAATGCAGCCTGGGAAAGTTGGTGTCCCTGCTAGGCTCGTTTCGCAGCCCTGCTCTTGAAATGCGAACGTCTGCAGATAGCTGGCAGCCAGAAGGGGCTAGCCTGGAAAGCTGTTGCTCAGCCTCATCTGCCCATGGCACTGTTCGCATAGAGGCACAGAGAATGGGGCTTCTTGCTTATCTTGCCACTTGAAACTTCAAACGCATGTGGGGAATGTGGGTTGTCCCTGCCAGGCTCCTTTACCAGCCCTGCTCCGAAAGTGCGAACATCTGCAGATAGCTGGCAGCCAGAAGGGGCTAGCCTGGAAAGCTGTTGCTCAGCCTCATCTGTCCATGGCATTGCTTGCACAGAGGCACAGAGAATGGGGCTGCTTGCTTGTCTTGCCATTTCAAACTTCAAACGTAAACTGGGAAAGTTGGTGTCCCAGCCAGGCTCCTTTCGCAGACCTGCTCCGAAAGTGCGAACGTCTGCAGATAGCTGATAGCCAGAAGGGGCTAGCCTGGAAAGCTGTTGCTCAGCCTCATCTGCCCCTGGCACTGCTCGCACAGAGGCACAGAGAATGGGGCTGCTTGCTTATCTTGCCACTTGAAACTTCAAACGCATGTGGGGAATGTGGATTGTCCCTGCCAGGCTCCTTTCACAGCCATGCTCTTAAAATGAGAATGTCTGTAGATAGATGTCAGGCAGAAGGGGCTAGCCTGGAAAGCTGTTGCTCAGCCTCATCTGCCCATGGCACTGCTCGCACAGAGGCACAGAGACTGGGACTGCTTGCTTGTCTTGCCACCTCAAACTTCAAATGTAGCATGGGAAAGTTTGTGTCCCAGCCAGGCTCCTTTCGCAGTCCTGCTCCGAAAGTGCGAACGTCTGCAGATAGCTGGCAGCCAGAAGGGGCTAGCCTGGAAAGCTGTTGCTCAGCCTCATCTGCTCATGGCACTGCTCACACAGAGACTAGGGCTGCTTGCTTGTCTTGCCACTTGAAAATTCAAACGTAGCCTTAGAATGGAGGTGTCCCAGCCAGGCTCCTTTCGCAGCCATGCTCTTAAAATGCGAACGTCTGCAGATAGCTGGCAGCCAGAAGGGGCTACCCTGGAAAGCTGTGCTCAGCCTCATCTGCTCATGGCACTGCTCGCACAGAGGCACAGAGACTGGGGCTGATTGCTTGTCTTGCCACCTCAAACTTCAAACGTAAACTGGGAAAGTTGGTGTCCCTGCTAGGCTCCTTCGCAGCCCTGCTCCGAAAGTGCGAACGTCTGCAGATAGCTGGTAGCCAAAAGGGGCTAGATTGGAAAGCTGTTGCTCAGCCTCATCTGCCCATGGCACTGTTCGCATAGAGGCACAGAGACTGGGGCTTCTTGCTTATCTTGCCACTTGAAACTTCAAACGCATGTGGGTAATGTGGGTTGTCCCTGGCAGGCTCCTTTACAAGCCCTGCTCCGAAAGTGCGAACGTCTGCAGATAGCTGGCAGCCAGAAGGGGCTAGCCTGGAAAGCTGTTGCTCAGCCTCATCTGTCCATGGCATTGCTTGCACAGAGGCACAGAGAATGGGGCTGCTTGCTTGTCTTGCCACCTCAAACTTCAAATGTAGCATGGGAAATTTTGTGTCCCAGCCAGGCTCCTTTCCCAGCCCTGCTCCGAAAGTGCGAACGTCTGCAGATAGCTGATAGCCAGAAGGGGCTAGCCTGGAAAGCTGTTGCTCAGCCTCATCTGCTCATGGCACTGCTCGCACAGAGGCACAGAGACTGGGGCTGCTTGCTTGTCTTGCCACTCCAATCTTCAAATATAGCCTGGGAAAGTTGGTGTCCCTGCTAGGCTCGTTTCGCAGCCCTGCTCTTGAAATGCAAACGTCTGCAGATAGCAGGCAGCCAGAAGAGGCTAGCCTGGAATGCTGTTGCTCAGCCTCATCTGCCCATGGCACTGTTCGCATAGAGGCACAGAGAATGGGGGTTCTTGCTTATCTTGCCACTTGAAACTTCAAACGCATGTGGGGAATGTGGGTTGTCCCTGCCAGGCTCCTTTCGCAGCCCTGCTCCGAAAGTGCAAACGTCTGCAGATAGCTGGCAGCCAGAAGGGGCTAGACTGGAAAGCTGTTGCTCAGCCTCATCTGCTCATGGCATTGCTTGCACAGAGGCACAGAGAATGGGGCTGCTTGCTTGTCTTGCCACCTCAAACTTCAAACGAAAACTGGGAAAGTTGGTGTCAAAACCAGGCTCCTTTCGCAGCCCTGCTCCGAAAGTGCGAACGTCTGCAGATACCTGATAGCCAGAAGGGGCTAGCCTGGAAAGCTGTTGCTCAGCCTCATCTGCCCATGGCACTGTTCGCACAGAGGCACAGAGACTGGGGCTGCTTGCTTGTCTTGCCACTTGAAACTTCAAACGCATGCTGGGAATGTGGATTGTACCAGCCAGGCTCCTTTCGCAGCCCTGCTCTTAAAATGCAAACGTCTGCAGGTAGCTGGCAGGCAGAAGGGGCTAGCCTGGAAAGCTGTTGCTCAGCCTCATCTGCCCATGGCACTGCTCGCACAGAGGCACAGAGAATGGGGCTGCTTGCTTATCTTGCCACTTGAAACTTCAAACGCATGTGGGGAATGTGGATTGTCCCTGCCAGGCTTCTTTCACAGCCATGCTCTTAAAATGAGAATGTCTGTAGATAGCTGTCAGGCAGAAGGGGCTAGCCTGGAAAGCTGTTGCTCAGCCTCATCTGCCCATGGCACTGCTCGCACAGAGGCACAGAGAATGGGACTGCTTGCTTGTCTTGCCACCTCAAACTTCAAATGTAGCATGGGAAAGTTTGTGTCCCAGCCAGGCTCCTTTCGCAGTCCTGCTCCGAAAGTGCGAACGTCTGCAGATAGCTGGCAGCCAGAAGGGGCTAGCCTGGAAAGCTGTTGCTCAGACTCATCTGCTCATGGCACTGCTCACACAGAGACTGGGGCTGCTTGCTTGTCTTGCCACTTGAAAATTCAAACGTAGCCTTAGAATGGAGGTGTCCCTGCCAGGCTCCTTTCGCAGCCATGCTCTTAAAATGCGAACGTCTGCAGATAGCTGGCAGGCAGAAGGGGCTAGCCTGGAAAGCTGTTGCTCAGCCTCATCTGCCCATGGCACTGCTCGCACAGAGGCTCAGAGACTGGGGCTGCTTGCTTGTCTTGCCCCCTCAAACTTCAAACGTATCCTGGGAAAGCTGGTGTCCCAGGCAGGCTCCTTTCGCAGCCCTGCTCCGAAAGTGCGAACGTCTGCAGATAGCTGGTAGCCAAAAGGGGCTAGATTGGAAAGCTGTTGCTCAGCCTCATCTGCCC
This sequence comes from Opisthocomus hoazin, assembly GCF_030867145.1. NCBI lineage: Eukaryota > Metazoa > Chordata > Aves > Opisthocomiformes > Opisthocomidae > Opisthocomus > Opisthocomus hoazin. The sequence goes on from NC_134429.1 coordinate 10,195,525, forward strand.
ATGGCACTGTTCGCATAGAGGCACAGAGACTGGGGCTTCTTGCTTATCTTGCCACTTGAAACTTCAAACGCATGTGGGGAATGTGGGTTGTCCCTGCCAGGCTCCTTTACCAGCCCTGCTCCGAAAGTGCGATCGTCTGCAGATAGCTGATAGCCAGAAGGGGCTAGCCTGGAAAGCTGTTGCTCAGCCTCATCTATTCCATGGCATTGCTTGCATAGAGGCACAGAGAATGGGGCTGCTTGCTTGTCTTGCCACCTCAAACTTCAAACGTAAACTGGGAAAGTTGGTGTCCCAGCCAGGCTCCTTTCGCAGTCCTGCTCCGAAAGTGCGAACGTCTGCAGATAGCTGGCAGCCAGAAGGGGCTAGCCTGGAAAGCTGTTGCTCAGCCTCATCTGCTCATGGCACTGCTCACACAGAGACTGGGGCTGCTTGCTTGTCTTGCCACTTGAAAATTCAAACGTAGCCTTAGAATGGAGGTGTCCCTGCCAGGCTCCTTTCGCAGCCCTGCTCCGAAAGTGCGAACGTCTGCAGATAGCTGGCAGCCAGAAGGGGCTAGCCTGGAAAGCTGTTGCTCAGCCTCATCTGCTCATGGCACTGCTCGCACAGAGGCACAGAGACTGGGGCTGCTTGCTTGTCTTGCCACTTGAAACTTCAAACGCATGTGCGGAATATGGGTTGTCCCTGCCAGGCTCCTTTACAAGCCCTGCTCCGAAAGTGCGAACGTCTGCAGATAGCTGACAGCCAGAAGGGGCTAGCCTGGAAAGCTGTTGCTCAGCCTCATCTGTCCATGGCATTGCTTGCACAGAGGCACAGAGAATGGGGCTGTTTGCTTGTCTTGCCACCTCAAACTTCAAACGTAAACTGGGAAAGTTGGTGTCCCAGCCAGGCTCCTTTCGCAGCCCTGCTCCGAAAGTGCGAACGTCTGCAGATAGCTGATAGCCAGAAGGGGCTAGCCTGGAAAGCTGTTGCTCAGCCTCATCTGTCCATGGCATTGCTTGCACAGAGGCACAGAGAATGGGGCTGCTTGCTTGTCTTGCCACCTCAAACTTCAAACGTAAACTGGGAAAGTTGGTGTCCCAGCCAGGCTCCTTTCGCAGCCCTGCTCCGAAAGTGCGAACGTCTGCAGATAGCTGGTAGCCAGAAGGGGCTAGCCTGGAAAGCTGTTGCTCAGCCTCATCTGCTCATGGCACTGCTCGCACAGAGGCACAGAGACTGGGGCTGATTGCTTGTCTTGCCACTTGAAACTTCAAACGCATGTGGGGAATGTGGGTTGTCCCTGCCAGGCTCCTTTACAAGTCCTGCTCCGAAAGTGCGAACGTCTGCAGATAGCTGGCAGCCAGAAGGGGCTAGCCTGGAAAGCTGTTGCTCAGCCTCATCTGCCCATGGCACTGCTCGCACAGAGGCTCAGAGACTGGGGCTGCTTGCTTGTCTTGCCCCCTCAAACTTCAAACGTATCCTGTGAAAGCTGGTGTCCCAGGCAGGCTCCTTTCGCAGCCCTGCTCCGAAAGTGCGAACGTCTGCAGATAGCTGGTAGCCAAAAGGTGCTAGATTGGAAAGCTGTTGCTCAGCCTCATCTGCCCATGGCACTGTTCGCATAGAGGCACAGAGACTGGGGCTTCTTGCTTATCTTGCCACTTGAAACTTCAAACGCATGTGGGGAATGTGGGTTGTCCCTGCCAGGCTCCTTTACCAGCCCTGCTCCGAAAGTGCGATCGTCTGCAGATAGCTGATAGCCAGAAGGGGCTAGCCTGGAAAGCTGTTGCTCAGCCTCATCTGTCCATGGCATTGCTTGCATAGAGGCACAGAGAATGGGGCTGCTTGCTTGTCTTGCCACCTCAAACTTCAAACGTAAACTGGGAAAGTTGGTGTCCCAGCCAGGCTCCTTTCGCAGTCCTGCTCCGAAAGTGCGAACGTCTGCAGATAGCTGGCAGCCAGAAGGGGCTAGCCTGGAAAGCTGTTGCTCAGCCTCATCTGCTCATGGCACTGCTCACACAGAGACTGGGGCTGCTTGCTTGTCTTGCCACTTGAAAATTCAAACGTAGCCTTAGAATGGAGGTGTCCCTGCCAGGCTCCTTTCGCAGCCCTGCTCCGAAAGTGCGAACGTCTGCAGATAGCTGGCAGCCAGAAGGGGCTAGCCTGGAAAGCTGTTGCTCAGCCTCATCTGCTCATGGCACTGCTCGCACAGAGGCACAGAGACTGGGGCTGCTTGCTTGTCTTGCCACTTGAAACTTCAAACGCATGTGCGGAATATGGGTTGTCCCTGCCAGGCTCCTTTACAAGCCCTGCTCCGAAAGTGCGAACGTCTGCAGATAGCTGACAGCCAGAAGGGGCTAGCCTGGAAAGCTGTTGCTCAGCCTCATCTGTCCATGGCATTGCTTGCACAGAGGCACAGAGAATGGGGCTGTTTGCTTGTCTTGCCACCTCAAACTTCAAACGTAAACTGGGAAAGTTGGTGTCCCAGCCAGGCTCCTTTCGCAGCCCTGCTCCGAAAGTGCGAACGTCTGCAGATAGCTGATAGCCAGAAGGGGCTAGCCTGGAAAGCTGTTGCTCAGCCTCATCTGCTCATGGCACTGCTCGCACAGAGGCACAGAGACTGAGGCTGATTGCTTGTCTTGCCACTCCAATCTTCAAATATAGCCTGGGAAAGTTGGTGTCCCTGCTAGGCTCGTTTCGCAGCCCTGCTCTTGAAATGCAAACGTCTGCAGATAGCAGGCAGCCAGAAGAGGCTAGCCTGGAAAGCTGTTGCTCAGCCTCATCTGCCCATGGCACCTTTCGCATAGAGGCACAGAGAATGGGGGTTCTTGCTTATCTTGCCACTTGAAATTTCAAACGTAGCCTTAGAATGGTGGTGTCCCTGCCAGGCTCCTTTCGCAGTCCTGCTCCGAAACTGCGAACGTCTGCAGATAGCTGGTAGCCAAAAGGGGCTAGATTGGAAAGCTGTTGCTCAGCCTCATCTGCTCATGGCACTGCTCACACAGAGACTGGGGCTGCTTGCTTGTCTTGCCACCTCAAACTTCAAATGCAGCCTGGGAAAGTTGGTGTCCCTGCTAGGCTCGTTTCGCAGCCCTGCTCTTGAAATGCGAACGTCTGCAGATAGCTGGCAGCCAGAAGGGGCTAGCCTGGAAAGCTGTTGCTCAGCCTCATCTGCCCATGGCACTGTTCGCATAGAGGCACAGAGAATGGGGCTTCTTGCTTATCTTGCCACTTGAAACTTCAAACGCATGTGGGGAATGTGGGTTGTCCCTGCCAGGCTCCTTTACCAGCCCTGCTCCGAAAGTGCGATCATCTGCAGATAGCTGTCAGGCAGAAGGGGCTAGCCTGGAAAGCTGTTGCTCAGCCTCATCTGTCCATGGCATTGCTTGCACAGAGGCACAGAGAATGGGGCTGCTTGCTTGTCTTGCCACCTCAAACTTCAAAAGTAAACTGGGAAAGTTGGTGTTCCAGCCAGGCTCCTTTCCCAGACCTGCTCCGAAAGTGCGAACGTCTGCAGATAGCTGATAGCCAGAAGGGGCTAGCCTGGAAAGCTGTTGCTCAGCCTCATCTGCCCCTGGCACTGCTCGCACAGAGGCACAGAGAATGGGGCTGCTTGCTTATCTTGCCACTTGAAACTTCAAAGGCATGTGGGGAATGTGGATTGTCCCTGCCAGGCTCCTTTCACAGCCATGCTCTTAAAATGAGAATGTCTGTAGATAGCTGTCAGGCAGAAGGGGCTAGCCTGGAAAGCTGTTGCTCAGCCTCATCTGCCCATGGCACTGCTCGCACAGAGGCACAGAGAATGGGACTGCTTGCTTGTCTTGCCACCTCAAACTTCAAATGTAGCATGGGAAAGTTTGTGTCCCAGCCAGGCTCCTTTCGCAGTCCTGCTCCGAAAGTGCGAACGTCTGCAGATAGCTGGCAGCCAGAAGGGGCTAGCCTGGAAAGCTGTTGCTCAGACTCATCTGCTCATGGCACTGCTCACACAGAGACTGGGGCTGCTTGCTTGTCTTGCCACTTGAAAATTCAAACGTAGCCTTAGAATGGAGGTGTCCCTGCCAGGCTCCTTTCGCAGCCATGCTCTTAAAATGCGAACGTCTGCAGATAGCTGTCAGGCAGAAGGGGCTAGCCTGGAAAGCTGTTGCTCAGCCTCATCTGCCCATGGCACTGCTCGCACAGAGGCTCAGAGACTGGGGCTGCTTGCTTGTCTTGCCCCCTCAAACTTCAAACGTATCCTGGGAAAGCTGGTGTCCCAGGCAGGCTCCTTTCGCAGCCCTGCTCCGAAAGTGCGAACGTCTGCAGATAGCTGGTAGCCAAAAGGGGCTAGATTGGAAAGCTGTTGCTCAGCCTCATCTGCCCATGGCACTGTTCGCATAGAGGCACAGAGACTGGGGATTCTTGCTTATCTTGCCACTTGAAACTTCAAACGCATGTGGGGAATGTGGGTTGTCCCTGCCAGGCTCCTTTACCAGCCCTGCTCCGAAAGTGCGATCGTCTGCAGATAGCTGATAGCCAGAAGGGGCTAGCCTGGAAAGCTGTTGCTCAGCCTCATCTGTCCATGGCATTGCTTGCATAGAGGCACAGAGAATGGGGCTGCTTGCTTGTCTTGCCACCTCAAACTTCAAACGTAAACTGGGAAAGTTGGTGTCCCAGCCAGGCTCCTTTCGCAGTCCTGCTCCGAAAGTGCGAACGTCTGCAGATAGCTGGCAGCCAGAAGGGGCTAGCCTGGAAAGCTGTTGCTCAGCCTCATCTGCTCATGGCACTGCTCACACAGAGACTGGGGCTGCTTGCTTGTCTTGCCACTTGAAAATTCAAACGTAGCCTTAGAATGGAGGTGTCCCTGCCAGGCTCCTTTCGCAGCCCTGCTCCGAAAGTGCGAACGTCTGCAGATAGCTGGCAGCCAGAAGGGGCTAGCCTGGAAAGCTGTTGCTCAGCCTCATCTGCTCATGGCACTGCTCGCACAGAGGCACAGAGACTGGGGCTGCTTGCTTGTCTTGCCACTTGAAACTTCAAACGCATGTGGGGAATGTGGGTTGTCCCTGCCAGGCTCCTTTACAAGCCCTGCTCCGAAAGTGCGAACGTCTGCAGATAGCTGGCAGCCAGAAGGGGCTAGCCTGGAAAGCTGTTGCTCAGCCTCATCTGTCCATGGCATTGCTTGCACAGAGGCACAGAGAATGGGGCTGCTTGCTTGTCTTGCCCCCTCAAACTTCAAACGAAAACTGGGAAAGTTGGTGTCCCAGCCAGGCTCCTTTCGCAGCCCTGCTCCGAAAGTGCGAACGTCTGCAGATAGCTGATAGCCAGAAGGGGCTAGCCTGGAAAGCTGTTGCTCAGCCTCATCTGCCCATGGCACTGTTCGCACAGAGGCCCAGAGACTGGGGCTGCTTGCTTGTCTTGCCACTTGAAACTTCAAACGCATGCTGGGAATGTGGATTGTCCCAGCCAGGCTCCTTTCGCAGCCCTGCTCTTAAAATGCAAACGTCTGCAGGTAGCTGGCAGCCAGAAGGGGCTAGCCTGGAAAGCTGTTGCTCAGCCTCATCTGCCCATGGCACTGCTCGCACAGAGGCTCAGAGACTGGGGCTGCTTGCTTGTCTTGCCACCTCAATCTTCAAACGTATCCTGGGAAAGCTGGTGTCCCAGGCAGGCTCCTTTCGCAGCCCTGCTCCGAAAGTGCGAACGTCTGCAGATAGCTCGTAGCCAAAAGGGGCTAGATTGGAAAGCTGTTGCTCAGCCTCATCTGCCCATGGCACTGTTCGCATAGAGGCACAGAGACTGGGGCTTCTTGCTTATCTTGCCTCTTGAAACTTCAAACGCATGTGCGGAATATGGGTTGTCCCTGCCAGGCTCCTTTACAAGCCCTGCTCCGAAAGTGCGAACGTCTGCAGATAGCTGACAGCCAGAAGGGGCTAGCCTGGAAAGCTGTTGCTCAGCCTCATCTGTCCATGGCATTGCTTGCACAGAGGCACAGAGAATGGGGCTGTTTGCTTGTCTTGCCACCTCAAACTTCAAACGTAAACTGGGAAAGTTGGTGTCCCAGCCAGGCTCCTTTCGCAGCCCTGCTCCGAAAGTGCGAACGTCTGCAGATAGCTGATAGCCAGAAGGGGCTAGCCTGGAAAGCTGTTGCTCAGCCTCATCTGCTCATGGCACTGCTCGCACAGAGGCACAGAGACTGAGGCTGATTGCTTGTCTTGCCACTCCAATCTTCAAATATAGCCTGGGAAAGTTGGTGTCCCTGCTAGGCTCGTTTCGCAGCCCTGCTCTTGAAATGCAAACGTCTGCAGATAGCAGGCAGCCAGAAGAGGCTAGCCTGGAAAGCTGTTGCTCAGCCTCATCTGCCCATGGCACCTTTCGCATAGAGGCACAGAGAATGGGGGTTCTTGCTTATCTTGCCACTTGAAATTTCAAACGTAGCCTTAGAATGGTGGTGTCCCTGCCAGGCTCCTTTCGCAGTCCTGCTCCGAAACTGCGAACGTCTGCAGATAGCTGGTAGCCAAAAGGGGCTAGATTGGAAAGCTGTTGCTCAGCCTCATCTGCTCATGGCACTGCTCACACAGAGACTGGGGCTGCTTGCTTGTCTTGCCACCTCAAACTTCAAATGCAGCCTGGGAAAGTTGGTGTCCCTGCTAGGCTCGTTTCGCAGCCCTGCTCTTGAAATGCGAACGTCTGCAGATAGCTGGCAGCCAGAAGGGGCTAGCCTGGAAAGCTGTTGCTCAGCCTCATCTGCCCATGGCACTGTTCGCATAGAGGCACAGAGAATGGGGCTTCTTGCTTATCTTGCCACTTGAAACTTCAAACGCATGTGGGGAATGTGGGTTGTCCCTGCCAGGCTCCTTTACCAGCCCTGCTCCGAAAGTGCGATCATCTGCAGATAGCTGGCAGCCAGAAGGGGCTAGCCTGGAAAGCTGTTGCTCAGCCTCATCTGTCCATGGCATTGCTTGCACAGAGGCACAGAGAATGGGGCTGCTTGCTTGTCTTGCCATTTCAAACTTCAAAAGTAAACTGGGAAAGTTGGTGTCCCAGCCAGGCTCCTTTCCCAGACCTGCTCCGAAAGTGCGAACGTCTGCAGATAGCTGATAGCCAGAAGGGGCTAGCCTGGAAAGCTGTTGCTCAGCCTCATCTGCCCCTGGCACTGCTCGCACAGAGGCACAGAGAATGGGGCTGCTTGCTTATCTTGCCACTTGAAACTTCAAAGGCATGTGAGGAATGTGGATTGTCCCTGCCAGGCTCCTTTCACAGCCATGCTCTTAAAATGAGAATGTCTGTAGATAGCTGTCAGGCAGAAGGGGCTAGCCTGGAAAGCTGTTGCTCAGCCTCATCTGCCCATGGCACTGCTCGCACAGAGGCACAGAGAATGGGACTGCTTGCTTGTCTTGCCACCTCAAACTTCAAACGTAAACTGGGAAAGTTTGTGTCCCAGCCAGGCTCCTTTCGCAGTCCTGCTCCGAAAGTGCGAACGTCTGCAGATAGCTGGCAGCCAGAAGGGGCTAGCCTGGAAAGCTGTTGCTCAGCCTCATCTGCTCATGGCACTGCTCACACAGAGACTGGGGCTGCTTGCTTGTCTTGCCACTTGAAAATTCAAACGTAGCCTTAGAATGGAGGTGTCCCTGCCAGGCTCCTTTCGCAGCCATGCTCTTAAAATGCGAACGTCTGCAGATAGCTGGCAGCCAGAAGGGGCTAGCCTGGAAAGCTGTTGCTCAGCCTCATCTGCTCATGGCACTGCTCGCATAGAGGCACAGAGACTGGGGCTGATTGCTTGTCTTGCCACCCCAATCTTCAAATATAGCCTGGGATAGATGGTGTCCCTGCTAGGCTCCTTAGCAGCCCTGCTCCGAAAGTGCGAACGTCTGCAGATAGCTGGTAGCCAAAAGGGGCTAGATTGGAAAGCTGTTGCTCAGCCTCATCTGCCCATGGCACTGTTCGCATAGAGGCACAGAGAATGGGGCTTCTTGCTTATCTTGCCACTTGAAACTTAAAACGCATGTGGGGAATGTGGGTTGTCCCTGCCAGGCTCCTTTACAAGCCCTGCTCCGAAAGTGCGAACGTCTGCAGATAGCTGGCAGCCAGAAGGGGCTAGCCTGGAAAGCTGTTGCTCAGCCTCATCTGTCCATGGCATTGCTTGCACAGAGGCACAGAGAATGGGGCTGCTTGCTTGTCTTGCCACCTCAAACTTCAAACGTAAACTGGGAAAGTTGGTGTCCCAGCCAGGCTCCTTTCGCAGTCCTGCTCCGAAAGTGCGAACGTCTGCAGATAGCTGATAGCCAGAAGGGGCTAGCCTGGAAAGCTGTTGCTCAGCCTCATCTGCTCATGGCACTGCTCGCACAGAGGCACAGAGACCGGGGCTGCTTGCTTGTCTTGCCCCCTCAAACTTCAAACGTAGCCTGGGAAAGTTGGTGTCCCAGCCAGGCTCCTTTCGCAGCCCTGCTCCGAAAGTGCGAACGTCTGCAGATAGCTGGCAGCCAGAAGGGGCTAGCCTGGAAAGCTGTTGCTCAGCCTCATCTGCTCATGGCACTGATCGCACAGAGGCACAGAGACTGGGGCTGATTTCTTGTCTTGCCACCCCAATCTTCAAATATAGCCTGGGAAAGTTGGTGTCCCTGCTAGGCTCGTTTCGCAGCCCTGCTCTTGAAATGCAAACGTCTGCAGATAGCAGGCAGCCAGAAGAGGCTAGCCTGGAATGCTGTTGCTCAGCCTCATCTGCCCATGGCACTGTTCGCATAGAGGCACAGAGAATGGGGGTTCTTGCTTATCTTGCCACTTGAAACTTCAAACGCATGTGGGGAATGTGGGTTGTCCCTGCCAGGCTCCTTTCGCAGCCCTGCTCCGAAAGTGCAAACGTCTGCAGATAGCTGGCAGCCAGAAGGGGCTAGCCTGGAAAGCTGTTGCTCAGCCTCATCTGTCCATGGCATTGCTTGCACAGAGGCACAGAGAATGGGGCTGCTTGCTTGTCTTGCCACCTCAAACTTCAAACGAAAACTGGGAAAGTTGGTGTCAAAACCAGGCTCCTTTCGCAGTCCTGCTCCGAAAGTGCGAACGTCTGCAGATAGCTGATAGCCAGAAGGGGCTAGCCTGGAAAGCTGTTGCTCAGCCTCATCTGCCCATGGCACTGTTCGCACAGAGGCCCAGAGACTGGGGCTGCTTGCTTGTCTTGCCACTTGAAACTTCAAACGCATGCTGGGAATGTGGATTGTCCCAGCCAGGCTCCTTTCGCAGCCCTGCTCTTAAAATGCAAACGTCTGCAGGTAGCTGGCAGCCAGAAGGGGCTAGCCTGGAAAGCTGTTGCTCAGCCTCATCTGCCCATGGCACTGCTCGCACAGAGGCTCAGAGACTGGGGCTGCTTGCTTGTCTTGCCACCTCAATCTTCAAACGTATCCTGGGAAAGCTGGTGTCCCAGGCAGGCTCCTTTCGCAGCCCTGCTCCGAAAGTGCGAACGTCTGCAGATAGCTGGTAGCCAAAAGGGGCTAGATTGGAAAGCTGTTGCTCAGCCTCATCTGCCCATGGCACTGTTCACATAGAGGCACAGAGACTGGGGCTTCTTGCTTATCTTGCCACTTGAAACTTCAAACGCATGTGGGGAATGTGGGTTGTCCCTGCCAGGCTCCTTTACCAGCCCTGCTCCGAAAGTGCGATCGTCTGCACATAGCTGGCAGCCAGAAGGGGCTAGCCTGGAAAGCTGTTGCTCAGCCTCATCTGCTCATGGCACTGCTCGCACAGAGGCACAGAGACTGGGGCTGCTTGCTTGTCTTGCCACCTCAAACTTCAAAAGAAGCCTGGGAAAGTTGGTGTCCCAGCCAGGCTCCTTTCGCAGCCCTGCTCCGAAAGTGCGAACGTCTGCAGATAGCTGGCAGCCAGAAGGGGCTAGCCTGGAAAGCTGTTGCTCAGGCTCATCTGCCCATGGCAGTGCTCGCACAGAGGCCCAGAGACTGGGGCTGCTTGCTTATCTTGCCACTTGAAACTTCAAACGCATGTGGGGAATGTGGATTGTCCCTGCCAGGCTTCTTTCACAGCCATGCTCTTAAAATGAGAATGTCTGTAGATAGCTGTCAGGCAGAAGGGGCTAGCTTGGAAAGCTGTGCTCAGCCTCATCTGCTCATGGCACTGCTCGCACAGAGGCACAGAGACTGGGGCTGATTGCTTGTCTTGCCACTTGAAACTTCAAACGCCTGTGGGGAATGTGGGTTGTCCCTGCCAGGCTCCTTTACAAGCCCTGCTCTGAAAGTGCGAACGTCTGCAGATAGCTGGCAGCCAGAAGGGGCTAGCCTGGAAAGCTGTTGCTCAGCCTCATCTGCCCATGGCATTGCTTGCACAGAGGCACAGAGAATGGGACTGCTTGCTTGTCTTGCCACCTCAAACTTCAAACGTAAACTGGGAAAGTTGGTGTCCCAGCCAGGCTCCTTTCGCAGTCCTGCTCCGAAAGTGCGAACGTCTGCAGATAGCTGATAGCCAGAAGGGGCTAGCCTGGAAAGCTGTTGCTCAGCCTCATCTGCTCATGGCACTGCTCGCACAGAGGCACAGAGACTGGGGCTGATTGCTTGTCTTGCCACTCCAATCTTCAAATATAGCCTGGGAAAGTTGGTGTCCCTGCTAGGCTCGTTTCGCAGCCCTGCTCTTGAAATGCAAACGTCTGCAGATAGCAGGCAGCCAGAAGAGGCTAGCCTGGAAAGCTGTTGCTCAGCCTCATCTGCCCATGGCACTGTTCGCATAGAGGCACAGAGAATGGGGGTTCTTGCTTATCTTGCCACTTGAAACTTCAAACGCATGTGGGGAATGTGGGTTGTCCCTGCCAGGCTCCTTTCGCAGCCCATTTCCGAAAGTGCGAACGTCTGCAGATAGCTGTCAGCCAGAAGGGGCTAGCCTGGAAAGCTGTTGCTCAGCCTCATCTGTCCATGGCATTGCTTGCACAGAGGCACAGAGAATGGGGCTGCTTGCTTGTCTTGCCACCTCAAACTTCAAACGTAAACTGGGAAAGTTGGTGTCAAAACCAGGCTCCTTTCGCAGCCCTGCTCCGAAAGTGCGAACGTCTGCAGATAGCTGATAGCCAGAAGGGGCTAGCCTGGAAAGCTGTTGCTCAGCCTCATCTGCCCATGGCACTGTTCGCACAGAGGCCCAGAGACTGGGGCTGCTTGCTTGTTTGCCAATTGAAACTTCAAACGCATGCTGGGAATGTGGATTGTCCCAGCCAGGCTCCTTTCGCAGCCCTGCTCTTAAAATGCAACCGTCTGCAGATAGCTGGCAGCCAGAAGGGGCTAGCATGGAAAGCTGTTGCTCAGCCTCCTCTGCCCATGGCACTGCTCGCACAGAGGCTCAGAGACTGGGGCTGTTTGCTTGTCTTGCCACCTCAATCTTCAAACGTATCCTGGGAATGTTGGTGTCCCAGGCAGGCTTCTTTCGCAGCCCTGCTCCGAAAGTGCGAACGTCTGCAGATAGCTGGTAGCCAGAAGGGGCTAGATTGGAAAGCTGTTGCTCAGCCTCATCTGCCCATGGCACTGTTCGCATAGAGGCACAGAGACTGGGGCTTCTTGCTTATCTTGCCTCTTGAAACTTCAAACGCATGTGGGGAATGTGGGTTGTCCCTGCCAGGCTCCTTTCACAGCCATGCTCTTAAAATGAGAATGTCTGTAGATAGCTGTCAGGCAGAAGGGGCTAGCCTGGAAAGCTGTTGCTCAGCCTCATCTGCCCATGGCACTGCTCGCACAGAGGCACAGAAAATGGAACTGCTTGCTTGTCTTGCCACCTCAAACTTCAAATGTAGCATGGGAAAGTTTGTGTCCCAGCCAGGCTCCTTTCGCAGTCCTGCTCCGAAAGTGCGAACGTCTGCAGATAGCTGGCAGCCAGAAGGGGCTAGCCTGGAAAGCTGTTGCTCAGCCTCATCTGCTCATGGCACTGCTCACACAGAGACTGGGGCTGCTTGCTTGTCTTGCCACTTGAAAATTCAAACGTAGCCTTAGAATGGAGGTGTCCCTGCCAGGCTCCTTTCGCAGTCCTGCTCCGAAAGTGCGAACGTCTGCAGATAGCTGGCAGCCAGAAGGGGCTAGCCTGGAAAGCTGTTGCTCAGCCTCATCTGTCCATGGCATTGCTTGCACAGAGGCACAGAGAATGGGGCTGCTTGCTTGTCTTGCCACCTCAAACTTCAAACGTAAACTGGGAAAGTTGGTGTCAAAACCAGGCTCCTTTCGCAGCCCTGCTCCGAAAGTGCGAACGTCTGCAGATAGCTGATAGCCAGAAGGGGCTAGCCTGGAAAGCTGTTGCTCAGCCTCATCTGCCCATGGCACTGTTCGCACAGAGGCCCAGAGACTGGGGCTGCTTGCTTGTTTGCCAATTGAAACTTCAAACGCATGCTGGGAATGTGGATTGTCCCAGCCAGGCTCCTTTCGCAGCCCTGCTCTTAAAATGCAACCGTCTGCAGATAGCTGGCAGCCAGAAGGGGCTAGCATGGAAAGCTGTTGCTCAGCCTCCTCTGCCCATGGCACTGCTCGCACAGAGGCTCAGAGACTGGGGCTGTTTGCTTGTCTTGCCACCTCAATCTTCAAACGTATCCTGGGAAAGTTGGTGTCCCAGGCAGGCTTCTTTCGCAGCCCTGCTCCGAAAGTGCGAACGTCTGCAGATAGTTGGTAGCCAGAAGGGGCTAGATTGGAAAGCTGTTGCTCAGCCTCATCTGCCCATGGCACTGTTCGCATAGAGGCACAGAGAATGGGGCTTCTTGCTTATCTTGCCTCTTGAAACTTCAAACGCATGTGGGGAATGTGGGTTGTCCCTGCCAGGCTCCTTTCACAGCCATGCTCTTAAAATGAGAATGTCTGTAGATAGCTGTCAGGCAGAAGGGGCTAGCCTGGAAAGCTGTTGCTCAGCCTCATCTGCCCATGGCACTGCTCGCACAGAGGCACAGAAAATGGAACTGCTTGCTTGTCTTGCCACCTCAAACTTCAAATGTAGCATGGGAAAGTTTGTGTCCCAGCCAGGCTCCTTTCGCAGTCCTGCTCCGAAAGTGCGAACGTCTGCAGATAGCTGGCAGCCAGAAGGGGCTAGCCTGGAAAGCTGTTGCTCAGCCTCATCTGCTCATGGCACTGCTCACACAGAGACTGGGGCTGCTTGCTTGTCTTGCCACTTGAAAATTCAAACGTAGCCTTAGAATGGAGGTGTCCCTGCCAGGCTCCTTTCGCAGTCTTGCTCCGAAAGTGCGAACGTCTGCAGATAGCTGGCAGCCAGAAGGGGCTAGCCTGGAAAGCTGTTGCTCAGCCTCATCTGCTCATGGCACTGCTCGCACAGAGGCACAGAGACTGGGGCTGATTGCTTGTCTTGCCACCCCAATCTTCAAATATATCCTGGGAAAGTTGGTGTCCCTGCTAGGCTCGTTTCGCTGCCGTGCTCTTGAAATGCGAACGTCTGCAGATAGCTGGCAGCCAGAAGGTGCTAGCGTGGAAAGCTGTTGCTCAGCCTCATCTGCCCATGGCAGTGCTCGCACAGAGGCCCAGAGGCTGGGGCTGCTTGCTTATCTTGCCACTTGAAACTTCAAACGTAGCCTTAGAATGGTGGTGTCCCTGCCAGGCTCCTTTCGCAGCCATGCTCTTAAAATGCGAACGTCTGCAGATAGCTGTCAGCCAGAAGGGGCTAGCCTGGAAAGCTGTTGCTCAGCCTCATCTGCCCATGGCACTGCTCGCACAGAGGCTCAGAGACTGGGGCTGCTTGCTTGTCTTGCCACCTCAATCTTCAAACGTATCCTGGGAAAGCTGGTGTCCCAGGCAGGCTCCTTTCGCAGCCCTGCTCCGAAAGTGCGAACGTCTGCAGATAGCTCGTAGCCAAAAGGGGCTAGATTGGAAAGCTGTTGCTCAGCCTCATCTGCCCATGGCAAAGTTCGCATAGAGGCACAGAGACTGGGGCTTCTTGCTTATCTTGCCACTTGAAACTTCAAACGCCTGTGGGGAATGTGGGTTGTCCCTGCGAGGCTCCTTTACCAGCCCTGCTCCGAAAGTGCGATCGTCTGCAGATAGCTGGCAGCCAGAAGGGGCTAGCCTGGAAAGCTGTTGCTCAGCCTCATCTGTCCATGGCATTGCTTGCATAGAGGCACAGAGAATGGGGCTGCTTGCTTGTCTTGCCACCTCAAACTTCAAACGTAAACTGGGAAAGATGGTGTCCCAGCCAGGCTCCTTTCGCAGTCCTGCTCCGAAAGTGCGAACGTCTGCAGGTAGCTGATAGCCAGAAGGGGCTAGCCTGGAAAGCTGTTGCTCAGCCTCATCTGCTCATGGCACTGCTCGCACAGAGGCACAGAGAATGGGGCTGCTTGCTTGTCTTGCCACCTCAATCTTCAAACGTATCCTGGGAAAGTTGGTGTCCCAGGCAGGCTTCTTTCGCAGCCCTGCTCCGAAAGTGCGAACGTCTGCAGATAGCTGGTAGCCAAAAGGGGCTAGATTGGAAAGCTGTTGCTCAGCCTCATCTGCCCATGGCACTGTTCGCATAGAGGCACAGAGACTGGGGCTTCTTGCTTATCTTGCCTCTCTAAACTTCAAACGCATGTGGGGAATGTGGGTTGTCCCTGCCAGGCTCCTTTCACAGCCATGCTCTTAAAATGAGAATGTCTGTAGATAGCTGTCAGGCAGAAGGGGCTAGCCTGGAAAGCTGTTGCTCAGCCTCATCTGCCCATGGCACTGCTCGCACAGAGGCACAGAAAATGGAACTGCTTGCTTGTCTTGCCACCTCAAACTTCAAATGTAGCATGGGAAAGTTTGTGTCCCAGCCAGGCTCCTTTCGCAGTCCTGCTCCGAAAGTGCGAACGTCTGCAGATAGCTGGCAGCCAGAAGGGGCTAGCCTGGAAAGCTGTTGCTCAGCCTCATCTGCTCATGGCACTGCTCACACAGAGACTGGGGCTGCTTGCTTGTCTTGCCACTTGAAAATTCAAACGTAGCCTTAGAATGGAGGTGTCCCTGCCAGGCTCCTTTCGCAGCCCTGCTCCGAAAGTGCGAACGTCTGCAGATAGCTGGCACCCAGAAGGGGCTAGCCTGGAAAGCTGTTGCTCAGCCTCATCTGCCCATGGCACTGCTCGCACAGAGGCACAGAAAATGGAACTGCTTGCTTGTCTTGCCACCTCAAACTTCAAATGTAGCATGGGAAAGTTTGTGTCCCAGCCAGGCTCCTTTCGCAGTCCTGCTCCGAAAGTGCGAACGTCTGCAGATAGCTGGCAGCCAGAAGGGGCTAGCCTGGAAAGCTGTTGCTCAGCCTCATCTGCTCATGGCACTGCTCACACAGAGACTGGGGCTGCTTGCTTGTCTTGCCACTTGAAAATTCAAACGTAGCCTTAGAATGGAGGTGTCCCTGCCAGGCTCCTTTCGCAGTCCTGCTCCGAAAGTGCGAACGTCTGCAGATAGCTGGCAGCCAGAAGGGGCTAGCCTGGAAAGCTGTTGCTCAGCCTCATCTGCTCATGGCACTGCTCGCACAGAGGCACAGAGACTGGGGCTGATTGCTTGTCTTGCCACCCCAATCTTCAAATATAGCCTGGGAAAGTTGGTGTCCCTGCTAGGCTCGTTTCGCTGCCGTGCTCTTGAAATGCGAACGTCTGCAGATAGCTGATAGCCAGAAGGTGCTAGCGTGGAAAGCTGTTGCTCAGCCTCATCTGCCCATGGCAGTGCTCGCACAGAGGCCCAGAGGCTGGGGCTGCTTGCTTATCTTGCCACTTGAAACTTCAAACGTAGCCTTAGAATGGTGGTGTCCCTGCCAGGCTCCTTTCGCAGCCATGCTCTTAAAATGCGAACGTCTGCAGATAGCTGTCAGCCAGAAGGGGCTAGCCTGGAAAGCTGTTGCTCAGCCTCATCTGCCCATGGCACTGCTCGCACAGAGGCTCAGAGACTGGGGCTGCTTGCTTGTCTTGCCACCTCAATCTTCAAACGTATCCTGGGAAAGCTGGTGTCCCAGGCAGGCTCCTTTCGCAGCCCTGCTCCGAAAGTGCGAACGTCTGCAGATAGCTCGTAGCCAAAAGGGGCTAGATTGGAAAGCTGTTGCTCAGCCTCATCTGCCCATGGCAAAGTTCGCATAGAGGCACAGAGACTGGGGCTTCTTGCTTATCTTGCCACTTGAAACTTCAAACGCCTGTGGGGAATGTGGGTTGTCCCTGCGAGGCTCCTTTACCAGCCCTGCTCCGAAAGTGCGATCGTCTGCAGATAGCTGGCAGCCAGAAGGGGCTAGCCTGGAAAGCTGTTGCTCAGCCTCATCTGTCCATGGCATTGCTTGCATAGAGGCACAGAGAATGGGGCTGCTTGCTTGTCTTGCCACCTCAAACTTCAAACGTAAACTGGGAAAGATGGTGTCCCAGCCAGGCTCCTTTCGCAGTCCTGCTCCGAAAGTGCGAACGTCTGCAGGTAGCTGATAGCCAGAAGGGGCTAGCCTGGAAAGCTGTTGCTCAGCCTCATCTGCTCATGGCACTGCTCGCACAGAGGCACAGAGAATGGGGCTGCTTGCTTGTCTTGCCACCTCAATCTTCAAACGTATCCTGGGAAAGTTGGTGTCCCAGGCAGGCTTCTTTCGCAGCCCTGCTCCGAAAGTGCGAACGTCTGCAGATAGCTGGTAGCCAAAAGGGGCTAGATTGGAAAGCTGTTGCTCAGCCTCATCTGCCCATGGCACTGTTCGCATAGAGGCACAGAGACTGGGGCTTCTTGCTTATCTTGCCTCTCTAAACTTCAAACGCATGTGGGGAATGTGGGTTGTCCCTGCCAGGCTCCTTTCACAGCCATGCTCTTAAAATGAGAATGTCTGTAGATAGCTGTCAGGCAGAAGGGGCTAGCCTGGAAAGCTGTTGCTCAGCCTCATCTGCCCATGGCACTGCTCGCACAGAGGCACAGAAAATGGAACTGCTTGCTTGTCTTGCCACCTCAAACTTCAAATGTAGCATGGGAAAGTTTGTGTCCCAGCCAGGCTCCTTTCGCAGTCCTGCTCCGAAAGTGCGAACGTCTGCAGATAGCTGGCAGCCAGAAGGGGCTAGCCTGGAAAGCTGTTGCTCAGCCTCATCTGCTCATGGCACTGCTCACACAGAGACTGGGGCTGCTTGCTTGTCTTGCCACTTGAAAATTCAAACGTAGCCTTAGAATGGAGGTGTCCCAGCCAGGCTCCTTTCGCAGACATGCTCTTAAAATGCGAACGTCTGCAGATAGCTGGCAGCCAGAAGGGGCTAGCCTGGAAAGCTGTTGCTCAGCCTCATCTGCCCATGGCACTGCTCGCACAGAGGCACAGAGACTGGGGCTGCTTGCTTGTCTTGCTACCTCAATCTTCAAACGAAGCCTGGGAAAGCTGGTGTCCCAGCCAGGCTCCTTTCGCAGTCCTGCTCCGAAAGTGCGAACGTCTGCAGATAGCTGGCAGCCAGAAGGGGCTAGCCTGGAAAGCTGTTGCTCAGCCTCATCTGCTCATGGCACTGCTCGCACAGAGGCACAGAGACTGGGGCTGCTTGCTTGTCTTGCCCCCTCAAACTTCAAAAGTAGCCTGGGAAAGTTGGTGTCCCAGCCAGGCTCCTTTCGCAGCCCTGCTCCGAAAGTGCGAACGTCTGCAGATAGCTGGCAGCCAGAAGGGGCTAGCCTGGAAAGCTGTTGCTCAGCCTCATCTGCCCATGGCACTGCTCGCACAGAGGCACAGAGAATGGGGCTGCTTGCTTATCTTGCCACTTGAAACTTCAAACGCATGTGGGGAATGTGGATTGTCCCTGCCAGGCTTCTTTCACAGCCATGCTCTTAAAATGAGAATGTCTGTAGATAGCTGTCAGGCAGAAGGGGCTAGCCTGGAAAGCTGTTGCTCAGCCTCATCTGTCCATGGCACTGCTCGCACAGAGGCACAGAGAATGGGGCTGCTTGCTTGTCTTGCCACCTCAAACTTCAAATGTAGCATGGGAAAGTTTGTGTCCCAGCCAGGCTCCTTTCGCAGTGCTGCTCCGAAAGTGCGAACGTCTGCAGATAGCTGGCAGCCAGAAGGGGCTAGCCTGGAAAGCTGTTGCTCAGCCTCATCTGCTCATGGCACTGCTCACACAGAGACTGGGGCTGCTTGCTTGTCTTGCCACTTGAAAATTCAAACGTAGCCTTAGAATGGAGGTGTCCCTGCCAGGCTCCTTTCGCAGCCCTGCTCCGAAAGTGCGAACGTCTGCAGATAGCTGGCAGCCAGAAGGGGTTAGCCTGGAAAGCTGTTGCTCAGCCTCATCTGCTCATGGCACTGCTCGCATAGAGGCACAGAGACTGGGGCTGATTGCTTGTCTTGCCACCCCAATCTTCAAATATAGCCTGGGAAAGTTTGTGTCCCTGCTAGGCTCGTTTCGCAGCCGTGCTCTTGAAATGCGAACGTCTGCAGATAGCTGGCAGCCAGAAGGTGCTAGCGTGGAAAGCTGTTGCTCAGCCTCATCTGCCCATGGCAGTGCTCGCACAGAGGCCCAGAGGCTGGGGCTGCTTGCTTATCTTGCCACTTGAAACTTCAAACGTAGCCTTAGAATGGTGGTGTCCCTGCCAGGCTCCTTTCGCAGCCATGCTCTTAAAATGCGAACGCCTGCAGATAGCTGTCAGCCAGAAGGGGTTAGCCTGGAAAGCTGTTGCTCAGCCTCATCTGCCCATGGCACTGCTCGCACAGAGGCCCAGAGGCTGGGGCTGCTTGCTTGTCTTGCCACCTCAATCTTCAAACGTAGCCTGGGAAAGCTGGTGTCCCAGCCAGGCTCCTTTCGCAGCCCTGCTCCGAAAGTGCGAACGTCTGCAGATAGCTGGCAGCCAGAAGGTGCTAGCATGGAAAGCTGTTGCTCAGCGTCATCTGCCCATGGCACTGCTCGCATAGAGGCACAGAGACTGGGGCTTCTTGCTTATATTGTCACTTGAAACTTCAAACGCATGTGGGGAATGTGGGTTGTCCCTGCCAGCCTCCTTTACAAGCTCTGCTCCGAAAGTGCGAACATCTGCAGATAGCTGGCAGCCAGAAGGGGCTAGCCTGGAAAGCTGTTGCTCAGCCTCATCTGCCCATGGCACTGGTCACACAGAGGCACAGAGAATGGGGCTGCTTGCTTGTCTTGCCACCTCAAACTTCAAAAGCATGCTGGGAATGTGGATTGTCCCTGCCAGGCTCCTTTCACAGCCATGCTCTTAAAATGAGAATGTCTGCATATAGCTGTCAGCCAGAAGGGGCTAGCGTGGAAAGCTGTTGCTCAGCCTCATCTGCCCATGGCACTGCTCGCACAGAGGCCCAGAGACTGGGGCTGCTTGCTTGTCTTGCCACCTCAAACTTCAAACGTAACCTGGGAATGGTGGTGTCCCAGCCAGGCTCCTTTACCAGCCCTGCTCCGGAAGTGCGAACGTCTGCATATAGCTGGCAGCCAGAAGGGGCTAGCGTGGAAAGCTGTTGCTCAGCCTCATCTGCTCATGGCACTGCTCGCACAGAGGCACAGAGACTGGGGTGATTGCTTGTCTTGCCACCCCAATCTTCAAATATAGCCTGGGAAATTTGGTGTCCCTGCTAGGTTCGTTTCGCAGCCCTGCTCTTGAAATGCGAACGTCTGCAGATAGCTGGCAGCCAGAAGGGTCTAGCGTGGAAAGCTGTTGCTCAGCCTCATCTGCCCATGGCAGTGCTCGCACAGAGGCCCAGAGGCTGGGGCTGCTTGCTTATCTTGCCACTTGAAACTTCAAACGTAGCCTTAGAATGGTGGTGTCCCTGCCAGGCTCCTTTCGCAGCCATGCTCTTAAAATGCGAACGTCTGCAGATAGCTGGCAGCCAGAAGGGGCTAGCCTGGAAAGCTGTTGCTCAGCCTCATCTGCCCATGGCACTGCTCGCACAGAGGCACAGAGACTGGGGCTTCTTGCTTATATTGCCACTTGAAACTTCAAACGCATGTGGGGAATGTGGGTTGTCCCTGCCAGCCTCCTTTACAAGCTCTGCTCCGAAAGTGCGATCATCTGCAGATAGCTGGCAGCCAGAAGGGGCTAGCCTGGAAAGCTGTTGCTCAGCCTCATCTTTCCATGGCATTGCTTGCACAGAGGCACAGAGAATGGTGCTGCTTGCTTGTCTTGCCACCTCAAACTTCAAATTTAAACTGGGAAAGTTGGTGTCCCAGCCAGGCTCCTTTCGCAGCCCTGCTCCGAAAGTGCGAACGTCTGCAGATAGCTGATAGCCAGAAGGGGCTAGCCTGGAAAGCTGTTGCTCAGCCTCATCTGCTCATGGCACTGCTCGCACAGAGGCACAGAGACTGGGGCTGATTGCTTGTCTTGCCATCCCAATATTCAAATATAGCCTGGGAAAGTTGGTGTCCCTGCTAGGCTCGTTTCGCAGCCCTGCTCTTGAAATGCGAACGTCTGCAGATAGCAGGCAGCCAGAAGGGGCTAGCCTGGAAAGCTGTTGCTCAGCCTCATCTGCTCATGGCACTGTTCGCATAGAGGCACAGAGAATGGGGGTTCTTGCTTATCTTGCCACTTGAAACTTCAAACGCATGTGGGGAATGTGGGTTGTCCCTGCCAGGCTCCTTTCGCAGCCCTGCTCCGAAAGTGCGAACGTCTGCAGATAGCTGGCAGCCAGAAGGGGCTAGCCTGGAAAGCTGTTGCTCAGCCTCATCTGCCCATGGCACTGCTCGCACAGAGGCACAGAGACTTGGGCTGCTTGCTTGTCTTGCCACCTCAAACTTCAAACGTAACCTGGGAACGGTGGTGTCCCTGCCAGGCTCCTTTCGCAGCCCTGCTCCGAAAGTGCGAACGTCTGCAGATAGCTGGCAGCCAGAAGGGTCTAGCCTGGAAAGCTGTTGCTCAGCCTCATCTGCCCATGGCACTGCTCACACAGAGGCACAGAGAATAGGGCTGCTTGCTTGTCTTGCCACCTCAAACTTCAAAAGCATGCTGGGAATGTGGATTGTCCCTGCCAGGCTCCTTGCACAGCCATGCTCTTAAAATGAGAATGTCTGCATATACCTGTCAGCCAGAAGGGGCTAGCGTGGAAAGCTGTTGCTCAGCCTCATCTGTCCATGGCACTGCTCGCACAGAGGCCCAGAGACTGGGGCTGCTTGCTTGTCTTGCCACCTCAAACTTCAAACGTAACCTGTGAATGGTGGTGTCCCAGCCAGGCTCCTTTACCAGCCCTGCTCCGGAAGTGCGAACGTCTGCAGATAGCTGGCAGCCAGAAGGGGCTAGCCTGGAAAGCTGTTGCTCAGCCTCATCTGCTCATGGCACTGCTCGCACAGAGGCACAGAGACTGGGGTGATTGCTTGTCTTGCCACCCCAATCTTCACTTATAGCCTGGGAAAGTTGTTGTCCCAGCCAGGATCGTTTCGCATCCCTGCTCTTGAAATGCGAACGTTTGCAGATAGCTGGCAGCCAGAAGGGGCTAGCCTGGAAAGCTGTTGCTCAGGCTCATCTGCCCATGGCACTGCTCGCACAGAGGCACAGAGACTGGGGCTGCTTGCTTGTCTTGCCACTTGAAACTTCAAACGCATGCTGGGAATGTGGATTGTCCCTGCCAGGCTCCTTTCACAGCCATGCTCTTAAAATGAGAATGTCTGAAGATAGCTGGCAGCCAGAAGGGGCTAGCCTGGAAAGCTGTTGCTCAGCCTCATCTGCCCATGGCACTGCTCGCACTGAGGCACAGAGACTGGGGCTGCATGCTTGTCTTGCCACCTCAAACTTCACATATAACCTGGGAAAGTTGTTGTTCCAGCCAGGCTCCTTTACCAGTCCTGCTCCGAAAGTGCGAACGTCTGCAGATAGCTGGCAGCCAGAAGGGGCTAGCCTGGAAAGCTGTTGCTCAGCCTCATCTGCTCATGGCACTGCTCACACAGAGACTGGGGCTGCTTGCTTGTCTTGCCACCTCAAACTTCAAATATAGCCTGGGAAAGTTGGTGTCCCTGCTAGGCTCGTTTCGCAGCCCTGCTCTTGAAATGCGAACGTCTGCAGATAGCTGGCAGCCAGAAGGTGCTAGCCTGGAAAGCTGTTTCTCAGCCTCATCTGCCCATGGCACTGTTCGCATAGAGGCACAGACACTGGGGCTTCTTGCTTATCTTGCCACTTGAAACTTCAAACGTATGTGGTGAATGTGAGTTGTCCCTGCCAGTCTCCTTTACCAGCCCTGCTCCGAAAGTGCGAACGTCTGCAGATAGCTGGCAGCCAGAAGGGGCTAGCCTGGAAAGCTGTTGCTCAGCCTCATCTGCCCATGGCACTGCTCGCACAGAGGCACAGAGAATAGGGCTGCTTGCTTGTCTTGCCACCTCAAACTTCAAAAGCATGCTGGGAATGTGGATTGTCCCTGCCAGGCTCCTTTCACAGCCATGCTCTTAAAATGAGAATGTCTGCATATAGCTGTCAGCCAGAAGGGGCTAGCGTGGAAAGCTGTTGCTCAGCCTCATCTGCCCATGGCACTGCTCGCACAGAGGCCCAGAGACTGGGGCTGCTTGCTTGTCTTGCCACCTCAAACTTCAAACGTAAACTGGGAAAGTTGGTGTCCCAGCCAGACTCCTTTCGCAGCCCTGCTCCGAAAGTGCGAACGTCTGCAGATAGCTGGCAGCCAGAAGGGGCTAGCCTGGAAAGCTGTTACTCAGCCTCATCTGCTCATGGCACTGCTCGCACAGAGGCACAGAGACTGGGGCTGCTTGCTTGTCTTGCCACTTGAAACTTCAAACGCATGCTGGGAATGTGGATTGTCCCTGCCAGGCTCCTTTCACAGCCATGCTCTTAAAATGAGAATGTCTGTAGATAGCTGTCAGGCAGAAGGGGCAAGCCTGGAAAGCTGTTGCTCAGCCTCATCTGCCCATGGCACTGCTCGCACTGAGGCACAGAGACTGGGGCTGCTTGCTTGTCTTGCCACCTCAAACTTCACATATAGCCTGTGAAAGTTGTTGTCCCAGCCAGGCTCCTTTTGCAGCCCTGCTCCGAAAGTGCGAACGTCTGCAGATAGCTGGCAGCCAGAAGGGGCTAGCCTGGAAAGCTGTTGCTCAGCCTCATCTGCTCATGGCACTGCTCACACAGAGACTGGGGCTGCTTGCTTGTCTTGCCTCTTGAAAATTCAAACGTAGCCTTAGAATGGTGGTGTCCCTGCCAGGCTCCTTTCGCAGCCATGCTCTTAATATGCGAACGTCTGCAGATAGCTGGCAGCCAGAAGGGGCTAGCCTGGAAAGCTGTTGCTCAGCCTCATCTGCCCATGGCACTGCTCGCACAGAGGCACAGAGACTGGGGCTGTTTGCTTGTCTTGCCACCTCAAACTTCAAACGTAGCTTGGGAATGGTGGTGTCCCAGCCAGGCTCCTTTACCAGCCCTGCTCTTAAAACGCAAACGTCTGCAGGTAGCTGTCAGGCAGAAGGGGCTAGCCTGGAAAGCTGTTGCTCAGCCTCATCTGCTCATGGCACTGCTCACACAGAGACTGGGGCTGCTTGCTTGTCTTGCCACCTCAAACTTCAAATATAGCCTGGGAAAGTTGGTGTCCCTGCTAGGCTCGTTTCGCAGCCCTGCTCTTGAAATGCGAACGTCTGCAGATAGCTGGCAGCCAGAAGGGGCTAGCCTGGAAAGCTGTTGCTCAGCCTCATCTGCCCATGGCACTGCTCGCACAGAGGCACAGAGAATGGGGCTGCTTGCTTGTCTTGCCACCTCACCTTCAAACGCATGCTGGGAATGTGAATTGTCCCTGCCAGGCTCCTTTCACAGCCATGTTCTTAAAATGAGAATGTCTGCAGATAGCTGTCAGCCAGAAGGGGCTAGCCTGGAAAGCTGTTGCTCAGCCTCATCTGCCCATGGCACTGCTCGCACAGAGGCCCAGAGACTGGGGCTGTTTGCTTGTCTTGCCACCTCAAACTTCAAACGTAGCCTGGGAATGGTGGTGTCCCTGCCAGGCTCCTTTACCAGCCCTGCTCCGATAGTGCAAACGTCTGCAGATAGCTGGCAGCCAGAAGGGGCTAGCCTGGAAAGCTGTTGCTCAGCCTCATCTGCCCATGGCACTGCTCGCACAGAGGCACAGAGAATGGGGCTGCTGGCTTATCTTGCCTCTCTAAACTTCAAACGCATGTGGGGAATGTGGATTGTCCCTGCCAGGCTCCTTTCACAGCCATGCTCTTAAAATGAGAATGTCTGTAGATAGCTGTCAGGCAGAAGGGGCTAGCCTGGAAAGCTGTTGCTCAGCCTCATCTGCCCATGGCACTGCTCGCACAGAGGCACAGAGACTGGGACTGCTTGCTTGTCTTGCCACCTCAAACTTCACATATAGCCTGGGAAAGTTGTTGTCCCAGCCAGGCTCCTTTACCAGTCCTGCTCCGAAAGTGCGAACGTCTGCAGATAGCTGGCAGCCAGAAGGGGCTAGCCTGGAAAGCTGTTGCTCAGCCTCATCTGCTCATGGCACTGCTAACACAGAGACTGGGGATGCTTGCTTGTCTTGCCACTTGAAAATTCAAACGTAGCCTTAGAATGGTGGTGTCCCTGCCAGGCTCCTTTCGCAGCCATGCTCTTAAAATGCGAACGTCTGCAGATAGCTGGCAGCAAGAAGGGGCTAGCCTGGAAAGCAGTTGCTCAGCCTCATCTGCCCATGGCACTGCTCGCAGAGAGGCCCACAGACTGGGGCTGCTTGCTTGTCTTGCCACCTCAAACTTCAAACGTAGCCTGGGAATGGTGGTGTCCCAGCCAGGCTCCTTTACCAGCCCTGCTCTTAAAACGCAAACGTCTGCAGGTAGCTGACAGCCACAAGGGGCTAGCCTGGAAAGCTGTTGCTCAGCCTCATCTGCTCATGGCACTGCTCGCACAGAGGCACAGAGACTGGGGCTGCTTGCTTGTCTTGCCACCTCAAACTTCAAATATAGCCTGGGAAAGTTGGTGTCCCTGCTAGGCTCGTTTCGCAGCCCTGCTCTTGAAATGCGAACGTCTGCAGATAGCTGGCAGCCAGAAGGGGCTAGCCTGGAAAGCTGTTGCTCAGCCTCATCTGCCCATGGCACTGCTCGCACAGAGGCACAGAGAATGGGGCTGCTGGCTTATCTTGCCACTTGAAACTTCAAACGCATGTGGGGAATGTGGATTGTCCCTGCCAGGCTCCTTTCACAGCCATGCTCTTAAAATGAGAATGTCTGTAGATAGCTGTCAGGCAGAAGGGGCTAGCCTGGAAAGCTGTTGCTCAGCCTCATCTGCCCATGGCACTGCTCGCACAGAGGCACAGAGACTGGGACTGCTTGCTTGTCTTGCCACCTCAAACTTCACATATAGCCTGGGAAAGCTGTTGTCCCAGCCAGGCTCCTTTACCAGTCCTGCTCCGAAAGTGCGAACGTCTGCAGATAGCTGGCAGCCAGAAGGGGCTAGCCTGGAAAGCTGTTGCTCAGCCTCATCTGCTCATGGCACTGCTCACACAGAGACTGGGGCTGCTTGCTTGTCTTGCCACCTCAAACTTCAAACGTAGCCTGGGAATGGTGGTGTCCCAGCCAGGCTCCTTTCGCAGCCATGCTCTTAAAATGCGAACGTCTGCAGATAGCTGGCAGCAAGAAGGGGCTAGCCTGGAAAGCTGTTGCTCAGCCTCATCTGCCCATGGCACTGCTCGCAGAGAGGCCCAGAGACTGGGGCTGCTTGCTTGTCTTGCCACCTCAAACTTCAAACGTAGCCTGGGAATGGTGGTGTCCCAGCCAGGCTCCTTTACCAGCCCTGCTCTTAAAACGCAAACGTCTGCAGGTAGCTGACAGCCACAAGGGGCTAGCCTGGAAAGCTGTTGCTCAGCCTCATCTGCTCATGGCACTGCTCGCACAGAGGCACAGAGACTGGGGCTGCTTGCTTGTCTTGCCACCTCAAACTTCAAATATAGCCTGGGAAAGTTGGTGTCCCTGCTAGGCTCGTTTCGCAGACCTGCTCTTGAAATGCGAACGTCTGCAGATAGCTGGCAGCCAGAAGGGGCTAGCCTGGAAAGCTGTTGCTCAGCCTCATCTGCCCATGGCACTGTTCGCATAGAGGCCCAGAGACTGGGGCTTCTTGCTTATCTTGCCACTTGAAACTTCAAACGCATGTGGGGAATGTGGGTTGTCCCAGCCAGGCTCCTTTCGCAGACCTGCTCCGAAAGTGCGAACGTCTGCAGATAGCTGATAGCCAGAAGGGGCTAGCCTGGAAAGCTGTTGCTCAGCCTCATCTGCCCATGGCACTGCTCGCACAGAGGCACAGAAAATGGAGCTGCTTGCTTATCTTGCCACTTGAAACTTCAAACGCATGTGGGGAATGTGGATTGTCCCTGCCAGGCTCCTTTCGCAGCCATGCTCTTAAAATGAGAATGTCTGTAAATAGCTGTCAGGCAGAAGGGGCTAGCCTGGAAAGCTGTTGCTCAGCCTCATCTGCCCATGGCACTGCTCGCACAGAGGCACAGAGACTGGGACTGCTTGCTTGTGTTGCCACCTCAAACTTCAAATGTAGCATGGGAAAGTATGTGTCCCAGCCAGGCTCCTTTCGCAGTCCTGCTCCGAAAGTGCGAACGTCTGCAGATAGCTGGCAGCCAGAAGGGGCTAGCCTGGAAAGCTGTTGCTCAGCCTCATCTGCTCATGGCACTGCTCACACAGAGACTGGGGCTGCTTGCTTGTCTTGCCACTTGAAAATTCAAACGTAGCCTTAGAATGGAGGTGTCCCTGTCAGGCTCCTTTCGCAGCCATGCTCTTAAAATGCGAACGTCTGCAGATAGCTGGCAGCAAGAAGGGGCTAGCCTGGAAAGCTGTTGCTCAGCCTCATCTGCCCATGGCACTGATCGCATAGAGGCACAGAGAATGGGGCTGCTTGCTTGTCTTGCCACCTCAAACTTCAAACGTAGACTGGGAAAGTTTGTGTCCCAGCCAGGCTCCTTTCGCAGTCCTGCTCCGAAAGTGCGAACGTCTGCAGATAGCTGGCAGCCAGAAGGGGCTAGCCTGGAAAGCTGTTGCTCAGCCTCATCTGCTCATGGCACTGCTCGCACAGAGGCACAGAGACTGGGGCTGATTGCTTGTCTTGCCACCCCAATCTTCAATTATAGCCTGGGAAATTTGGTGTCCCTGCTAGGCTCGTTTCGCAGCCATGCTCTTGAAATGCGAACGTCTGCAGATAGCAGGCAGCCAGAAAGTGCTAGCGTGGAAAGCTGTTGCTCAGCCTCATCTGCCCATGGCAGTGCTCGCACAGAGGCTCAGAGACTGGGGCTGCTTGCTTATCTTGCCACTTGAAACTTCAAACGTAGCCTTAGAATGGTGGTGTCCCTGCCAGGCTCCTTTCGCAGCCATGCTCTTAAAATGCGAACGTCTGCAGATAGCTGGCAGCCAGAAGGGGCTAGCCTGGAAAGCTGTTGCTCAGCCTCATCTGCCCATGGCACTGTTCGCATAGAGGCCCAGAGACTGGGGCTTCTTGCTTATCTTGCCACTTGAAACTTCAAACGCATGCAGGGAATGTGGATTGTCCCTGCCAGGCTCCTTTACCAGCCCTGCTCTTAAAATGAGAATGTCTGCATATAGCTGTCAGCCAGAAGGGGCTAGCTTGGAAAGCTGTTGCTCAGCCTCATCTGCCCATGGCACTGCTCGCACAGAGGCCCAGAGACTGGGGCTGCTTGCTTGTCCTGCCACCTCAAACTTCAAACGTATCATGGGAA
Organism: Opisthocomus hoazin; assembly: GCF_030867145.1. NCBI lineage: Eukaryota > Metazoa > Chordata > Aves > Opisthocomiformes > Opisthocomidae > Opisthocomus > Opisthocomus hoazin. Next base: position 10,223,014 of record NC_134429.1, read on the forward strand.
TGTGGATTGTCCCTGCCAGGATCCTTTAACAGCCATGCTCTTAAAATGAGAATGTCTGCAGATAGCTGTCAGGCAGAAGGGGCTAGCCTGGAAAGCTGTTGCTCAGCCTCATCTGCCCATGGCACTGCTCGCACAGAGGCACAGAGACTGGGACTGCTTGCTTGTCTTGCCACCTCAAACTTCACATATAGCCTGGGAAAGTTGTTGTCCCAGCCAGGCTCGTTTCGCAGCCCTGCTCTTGAAACGCGAACGTCTGCAGATAGGTGGCAGCCAGAAGGGGCTAGCCTGGAAAGCTGTTGCTCAGCCTCATCTGCCCATGGCACTGTTCGCATAGAGGCACAGAGAATGGGGGTTCTTACTTATCTTGCCACTTGAAACTTCAAACGCATGTGGGGAATGTGGGTTGTCCCTGCCAGGCTCCTTTCGCAGCCCTGCTCCGAAAGTGCGAACGTCTGCAGATAGCTGGCAGCCAGAAGGGGCTAGCCTGGAAAGCTGTTGCTCAGCCTCATCTGCCCATGGCACTGCTCGCACAGAGGCACAGAGAATGGGGCTGCTTGCTTGTCTTGCCACCTCACCTTCAAACGCGTGCTGGGAATGTGGATTGTCCCTGCCAGGCTCCTTTACCAGCCCTGCTCCGAAAGTGCGAACGTCTGCAGATAGCTGGCAGCCAGAAGGGGCTAGCGTGGAAAGCTGTTGCTCAGCCTCATCTGTCCATGGCATTGCTTGCACAGAGGCACAGAGAATGGGGTTGCTTGCTTGTCTTGCCAACTCAAACTTCAAACGTAGCCTGGGAAAGTTGGTGTCCCAGCCAGGCTCCTTTCACAGCCCTGCTCCGAAAGTGCGAATGTCTGCAGATAGCTGGCAGCCAGAAGGGGCTAGCCTGGAAAGCTGTTGCTCAGCCTCATCTGCTCAAGGCACTGCTCGCACAGAGGCACAGAGACTGGGGCTGCTTGCTTGTCTTGCCACCTCAAACTTCAAACGTAACCTGGGAAAGTTGGTGTCCCAGCCAGGCTCCTTTCACAGCCCTGCTCCAAAAGTGCGAATGTCTGCAGATAGCTCGCAGCCAGAAGGGGCTAGCCTGGAAAGCTGTTGCTCAGCCTCATCTGCCCATGGCACTGCTCACACAGAGGCACAGAGACTGGGGCTGCTTGCTTGTCTTGCCACCTCAAACTTCAAATATAGCCTGGGATAGTTGGTGTCCCTGCTAGGCTCGTTTCGCAGCCCTGCTCTTGAAATGCGAACGTCTGCAGATAGCTGGCAGCCAGAAGGGGCTAGCCTGGAAAGCTGTTGCTCAGCCTCATCTGCCCATGGCACTGTTCGCATAAAGGCCCAGAGACTGGGGCCTCTTGCTTATCTTGCCACTTGAAACTTCAAACGCATGTGGGGAACGTGGGTTGTCCCTGCCAGGCTCCTTTACCAGCCCTGCTCCGAAAGTGCGAACGTCTGCAGATAGCTGGCAGCCAGAAGGGGCTAGCCTAAAAAGCTGTTGCTCAGCCTCATCTGCTCATGGCACTGCTCGCACAGAGGCACAGAGACTAGGGCTGCTTGCTTGTCTTGCCCCCTCAAACTTCAAACGTAGCCTGGGAAAGTTGGTGTCCCAGCCAGGCTCCTTTCGCAGCCCTGCTCCGAAAGTGCGAACGTCTGCAGATAGCTGATAGGCAGAAGGGGCTAGCCTGGAAAGCTGTTGCTCAGCCTCATCTGCCCATGGCACTGCTCGCACAGAGGCACAGAGAATGGGGCTGCTTGCTTATCTTGCCACTTGAAACTTCAAACGCATGTGGGGAATGTGGATTGTCCCTGCCAGGCTCCTTTCACAGCCATGCTCTTAAAATGAGAATGTCTGTAGATAGCTGTCAGGCAGAAGGGGCTAGCCTGGAAAGCTGTTGCTCAGCCTCATCTGCCCATGGCACTGCTCGCACAGAGGCCCAGAGACTGGGACTGCTTGCTTGTCTTGCCACCTCAAACTTCAAATGTAGCATGGGAAAGTTTGTGTCCCAGCCAGGCTCCTTTCGCAGCCCTGCTCCGAAAGTGCGAACGTCTGCAGATAGCTGGCAGCCAGAAGGGGCTAGCCTGGAAAGCTGTTGCTCAGCCTCATCTGCTCATGGCACTGCTCACACAGAGACTGGGGCTGCTTGCTTGTCTTGCCACTTGAAAATTCAAACGTAGCCTTAGAATGGTGGTGTCCCTGCCAGGCTCCTTTCGCAGCCATGCTCTTAAAATGCGAACGTCTGCAGATAGCTGGCAGCCAGAAGGGGCTAGCCTGGAAAGCTGTTGCTCAGCCTCATCTGTCCATGGCAGTGCTCGCACAGAGGCACAGAGAATGGGGCTGCTTGCTTGTCTTGCCACCTCAAACTTCAAACGTAGCCTGGGAATGGTGGTGTCCCAGCCAGGCTCCTTTACCAGCCCTGCTCTTAAAACGCAAACGTCTGCAGGTAGCTGACAGCCACAAGGGCCTAGCCTGGAAAGCTGTTGCTCAGCCTCATCTGCTCATGGCACTGCTCACACAGAGACTGGGGCTGCTTGCTTGTCTTGCCACCTCATATTTCAAATATAGCCTGGGAAAGTTGGTGTCCCTGCTAGGCTCGTTTCGCAGCCCTGCTCTTGAAATGCGAACGTCTGCAGATAGCTGGCAGCCAGAAGGGGCTAGCCTGGAAAGCTGTTGCTCAGCCTCATCTGCCCATGGCACTGCTCGCACAGAGGCACAGAGACTGGGGCTGCTTGCTTGTCTTGCCACTTGAAACTTCAAACGCATGCTGGGAATGTGGATCGTCCCAGCCAGGCTCCTTTCGCAGCCATGCTCCGAAAGTGCGAACGTCTGCAGATAGCTGGCAGCCAGAAGGGGCTAGCCTGGAAAGCTGTTGCTCAGCCTCATCTGCTCATGGCACTGCTCACACAGAGACTGGGGCTGCTTGCTTGTCTTGCCACCTCAAACTTCAAATATAGCCTGGGAAAGTTGGTGTCCCTGCTAGGCTCGTTTCGCAGCCCTGCTCTTGAAATGCGAACGTCTGCAGATAGCTGGCAGCCAGAAGGGGCTAGCCTGGAAAGCTGTTGCTCAGCCTCATCTGCCCATGGCACTGTTCGCATAGAGGCCCAGAGACTGGGGCTTCTTGCTTATCTTGCCACTTGAAACTTCAAACGCATGTGGGGAATGTGGGTGGTCCCTGGCAGGCTCCTTTCGCAGCCCTGCTCCGAAAGTGCGAACGTCTGCACATAGCTGGCAGCCAGAAGGGGCTAGCCTGGAAAGCTGTTGCTCAGCCTCATCTGCCCATGGCACTGCTCGCACAGAGGCCCAGAGACTGGGACTGCTTGCTTGTCTTGCCACCTCAAACTTCAAATGTAGCATGGGAAAGTTTGTGTCCCAGCCAGGCTCCTTTCGCAGTCCTGCTCCGAAAGTGCGAATGTCTGCAGATAGCTGGCAGCCAGAAGGGGCTAGCCTGGAAAGCTGTTGCTCAGCCTCATCTGCTCATGGCACTGCTCACACAGAGACTGGGGCTGCTTGCTTGTCTTGCCACTTGAAAATTCAAACGTAGCCTTAGAATGGTGGTGTCCCTGCCAGGCTCCTTTCGCAGCCATGCTCTTAAAATGCGAACGTCTGCAGATAGCTGGCAGCCAGAAGGGGCTAGCCTGGAAAGCTGTTGCTCAGCCTCATCTGCTCATGGCACTGCTCACACAGAGGCACAGAGACTGGGGCTGCTTGCTTGTCTTGCCACCTCAAACTTCAAACGTAGCCTGGGAATGGTGGTGTCCCAGACAGGCTCCTTTACCAGTCCTGCTCTTAAAACGCAAAGGTCTGCAGGTAGCTGACAGCCACAAGGGCCTAGCCTGGAAAACTGTTGCTCAGCCTCATCTGCTCATGGCACTGCTCACACAGAGACTGGGGCTGCTTGCTTGTCTTGCCACCTCAAACTTCAAATATAGCCTGGGAAAGTTGGTGTCCCTGCTAGGCTCGTTTCGCAGCCCTGCTCTTGAAATGCGAACGTCTGCAGATAGCTGACAGCCACAAGGGGCTAGCCTGGAAAGCTGTTGCTCAGCCTCATCTGCCCATGGCACTGCTCACACAGAGACTGGGGCTGCTTGCTTGTCTTGCAACTTGAAAATTCAAACGTAGCCTTAGAATGGAGGTGTCCCTGCCAGGCTCCTTTCGCAGCCATGCTCTTAAAATGCGAACGTCTGCAGATAGCTGGCAGCCAGAAGGGGCTAGCCTGGAAAGCTGTTGCTCAGCCTCATCTGCCCATGGCATTGCTTGCACAGAGGCACAGAGAATGGGGTTGCTTGCTTGTCTTGCCACCTCAAACTTCAAATATAGCCTGGGAAAGTTGGTGTCCCAGCCAGGCTCCTTTCGCAGCCCTGCTCCGAAAGTGCGAACGTCTGCAGATAGCTGATAGCCAGAAGGGGCTAGTCTGGAAAGCTGTTGCTCAATCTCATCTGCTCATGGCACTGCTCGCACAGAGGCCCAGAGACTGGGACTGCTTGCTTGTCTTGCCACCTCAAACTTGAAATGTAGCATGGGAAAGTTTGTGTCCCAGCCAGGCTCCTTTCGCAGTCCTGCTCCGAAAGTGCGAACGTCTGCAGATAGCTGGCAGCCAGAAGGGGCTAGCCTGGAAAGCTGTTGCTCAGCCTCATCTGCTCATGGCACTGCTCACACAGAGACTGGGGCTGCTTGCTTGTCTTGCCACTTGAAAATTCAAACGTAGCCTTAGAATGGTGGTGTCCCTGCCAGGCTCCTTTCGCAGCCATGCTCTTAAAATGCGAACGTCTGCAGATAGCTGGCAGCCAGAAGGGGCTAGCCTGGAAAGCTGTTGCTCAGCCTCATCTGCTCATGGCACTGCTCACACAGAGGCACAGAGACTGGGGCTGCTTGCTTGTCTTGCCACCTCAAACTTCAAACGTAGCCTGGGAATGGTGGTGTCCCAGACAGGCTCTTTTACCAGCCCTGCTCTTAAAACGCAAACGTCTGCAGGTAGCTGACAGCCACAAGGGCCTAGCCTGGAAAGCTGTTGCTCAGCCTCATCTGCTCATGGCACTGCTCACAAGGAGGCTGGGGCTGCTTGCTTGTCTTGCCACCTCAAATTTCAAATATAGACTGGGAAAGTTGGTGTCCCTGCTAGGCTCGTTTCGCAGCCCTGCTCTTGAAATGCGAACGTCTGCAGATAGCTGGCAGCCAGAAGGGGCTAGCCTGGAAAGCTGTTGCTCAGCCTCATCTGCCCATGGCACTGCTCGCACAGAGGCACAGAGACTGGGGCTGCTTGCTTGTCTTGCAACTTGAAAATTCAAACGTATCCTTAGAATGGAGGTGTCCCTGCCAGGCTCCTTTCACAGCCATGCTTCTAAAATGCGAACGTCTGCAGATAGCTGGCAGCCAGAAGGGGCTAGCCTGGAAAGCTGTTGCTCAGCCTCATCTGCCCATGGCATTGCTTGCACAGAGGCACAGAGAATGGGGTTGCTTGCTTGTCTTGCCACCTCAAACTTCAAATATAGCCTGGGAAAGTTGGTGTCCCAGCCAGGCACCTTTCGCAGCCCTGCTCCGAAAGTGCGAACGTCTGCAGATAGCTGATAGCCAGAAGGGGCTAGTCTGGAAAGCTGTTGCTCAGCCTCATCTGCTCATGGCACTGCTCGCACAGAGGCACAGAGACTGGGGGTGCTTGCTTGTCTTGCCACCTCAAACTTCAAACGTAGCCTGGGAAAGTTGGTGTCCCAGCCAGGCTCCTTTCGCAGCCCTGCTCCGAAAGTGCGAACGTCTGCAGATAGCTGGCACCCAGAAGGGGCTAGCCTGGAAAGCTGTTGCTCAGCCTCATCTGCTCATGGCACTGCTCACACAGAGGCACAGAGACTGGGGCTGCTTGCTTGTCTTGCCACCTCAAACTTCAAACGTAGCCTGGGAATGGTGGTGTCCCAGCCAGGCTCCTTTACCAGCCCTGCTCTTAAAACGCAAACGTCTGCAGGTAGCTAACAGCCTCAAGGGGCTAGCCTGGAAAGCTGTTGCTCAGCCTCATCTGCTCATGGCACTGCTCACACAGAGACTGGGGCTGCTTGCTTGTCTTGCCACCTCAAACTTCAAATATAGCCTGGGAAAGTTGGTGTCCCTGCTAGGCTCGTTTCGCAGCCCTGCTCTTGAAATGCGAACGTCTGCAGATAGCTGGCAGCCAGAAGGGGCTAGCCTGGAAAGCTGTTGCTCAGCCTCATCTGCCCATGGCACTGTTCGCATAGAGGCCCAGAGACTGGGGCTTCTTGCTTATCTTGCCACTTGAAACTTCAAACGCATGTGGGGAATGTGGGTTGTCCCTGGCAGGCTCCTTTCGCAGCCCTGCTCCGAAAGTGCGAACGTCTGCACATAGCTGGCAGCCAGAAGGGGCTAGCCTGGAAAGCTGTTGCTCAGCCTCATCTGCCCATGGCACTGCTCGCACAGAGGCCCAGAGACTGGGACTGCTTGCTTGTCTTGCCACCTCAAACTTCAAATGTAGCATGGGAAAGTTTGTGTCCCAGCCAGGCTCCTTTCGCAGTCCTGCTCCGAAAGTGCGAATGTCTGCAGATAGCTGGCAGCCAGAAGGGGCTAGCCTGGAAAGCTGTTGCTCAGCCTCATCTGCTCATGGCACTGCTCACACAGAGACTGGGGCTGCTTGCTTGTCTTGCCACTTGAAAATTCAAACGTAGCCTTAGAATGGTGGTGTCCCTGCCAGGCTCCTTTCGCAGCCATGCTCTTAAAATGCGAACGTCTGCAGATAGCTGGCAGCCAGAAGGGGCTAGCCTGGAAAGCTGTTGCTCAGCCTCATCTGCTCATGGCACTGCTCACACAGAGGCACAGAGACTGGGGCTGCTTGCTTGTCTTGCCACCTCAAACTTCAAACGTAGCCTGGGAATGGTGGTGTCCCAGACAGGCTCCTTTACCAGTCCTGCTCTTAAAACGCAAAGGTCTGCAGGTAGCTGACAGCCACAAGGGCCTAGCCTGGAAAACTGTTGCTCAGCCTCATCTGCTCATGGCACTGCTCACACAGAGACTGGGGCTGCTTGCTTGTCTTGCCACCTCAAACTTCAAATATAGCCTGGGAAAGTTGGTGTCCCTGCTAGGCTCGTTTCGCAGCCCTGCTCTTGAAATGCGAACGTCTGCAGATAGCTGACAGCCACAAGGGGCTAGCCTGGAAAGCTGTTGCTCAGCCTCATCTGCCCATGGCACTGCTCACACAGAGACTGGGGCTGCTTGCTTGTCTTGCAACTTGAAAATTCAAACGTAGCCTTAGAATGGAGGTGTCCCTGCCAGGCTCCTTTCGCAGCCATGCTCTTAAAATGCGAACGTCTGCAGATAGCTGGCAGCCAGAAGGGGCTAGCCTGGAAAGCTGTTGCTCAGCCTCATCTGCCCATGGCATTGCTTGCACAGAGGCACAGAGAATGGGGTTGCTTGCTTGTCTTGCCACCTCAAACTTCAAATATAGCCTGGGAAAGTTGGTGTCCCAGCCAGGCTCCTTTCGCAGCCCTGCTCCGAAAGTGCGAACGTCTGCAGATAGCTGATAGCCAGAAGGGGCTAGTCTGGAAAGCTGTTGCTCAATCTCATCTGCTCATGGCACTGCTCGCACAGAGGCCCAGAGACTGGGACTGCTTGCTTGTCTTGCCACCTCAAACTTGAAATGTAGCATGGGAAAGTTTGTGTCCCAGCCAGGCTCCTTTCGCAGTCCTGCTCCGAAAGTGCGAACGTCTGCAGATAGCTGGCAGCCAGAAGGGGCTAGCCTGGAAAGCTGTTGCTCAGCCTCATCTGCTCATGGCACTGCTCACACAGAGACTGGGGCTGCTTGCTTGTCTTGCCACTTGAAAATTCAAACGTAGCCTTAGAATGGTGGTGTCCCTGCCAGGCTCCTTTCGCAGCCATGCTCTTAAAATGCGAACGTCTGCAGATAGCTGGCAGCCAGAAGGGGCTAGCCTGGAAAGCTGTTGCTCAGCCTCATCTGCTCATGGCACTGCTCACACAGAGGCACAGAGACTGGGGCTGCTTGCTTGTCTTGCCACCTCAAACTTCAAACGTAGCCTGGGAATGGTGGTGTCCCAGACAGGCTCTTTTACCAGCCCTGCTCTTAAAACGCAAACGTCTGCAGGTAGCTGACAGCCACAAGGGCCTAGCCTGGAAAGCTGTTGCTCAGCCTCATCTGCTCATGGCACTGCTCACAAGGAGGCTGGGGCTGCTTGCTTGTCTTGCCACCTCAAATTTCAAATATAGACTGGGAAAGTTGGTGTCCCTGCTAGGCTCGTTTCGCAGCCCTGCTCTTGAAATGCGAACGTCTGCAGATAGCTGGCAGCCAGAAGGGGCTAGCCTGGAAAGCTGTTGCTCAGCCTCATCTGCCCATGGCACTGCTCGCACAGAGGCACAGAGACTGGGGCTGCTTGCTTGTCTTGCAACTTGAAAATTCAAACGTATCCTTAGAATGGAGGTGTCCCTGCCAGGCTCCTTTCACAGCCATGCTTCTAAAATGCGAACGTCTGCAGATAGCTGGCAGCCAGAAGGGGCTAGCCTGGAAAGCTGTTGCTCAGCCTCATCTGCCCATGGCATTGCTTGCACAGAGGCACAGAGAATGGGGTTGCTTGCTTGTCTTGCCACCTCAAACTTCAAATATAGCCTGGGAAAGTTGGTGTCCCAGCCAGGCACCTTTCGCAGCCCTGCTCCGAAAGTGCGAACGTCTGCAGATAGCTGATAGCCAGAAGGGGCTAGTCTGGAAAGCTGTTGCTCAGCCTCATCTGCTCATGGCACTGCTCGCACAGAGGCACAGAGACTGGGGGTGCTTGCTTGTCTTGCCACCTCAAACTTCAAACGTAGCCTGGGAAAGTTGGTGTCCCAGCCAGGCTCCTTTCGCAGCCCTGCTCCGAAAGTGCGAACGTCTGCAGATACCTGGCACCCAGAAGGGGCTAGCCTGGAAAGCTGTTGCTCAGCCTCATCTGCTCATGGCACTGCTCACACAGAGGCACAGAGACTGGGGCTGCTTGCTTGTCTTGCCACCTCAAACTTCAAACGTAGCCTGGGAATGGTGGTGTCCCAGCCAGGCTCCTTTACCAGCCCTGCTCTTAAAACGCAAACGTCTGCAGGTAGCTAACAGCCTCAAGGGGCTAGCCTGGAAAGCTGTTGCTCAGCCTCATCTGCTCATGGCACTGCTCACACAGAGACTGGGGCTGCTTGCTTGTCTTGCCACCTCAAACTTCAAATATAGCCTGGGAAAGTTGGTGTCCCTGCTAGGCTCGTTTCGCAGCCCTGCTCTTGAAATGCGAACGTCTGCAGATAGCTGGCAGCCAGAAGGGGCTAGCCTGGAAAGCTGTTGCTCAGCCTCATCTGCCCATGGCACTGTTCGCATAGAGGCCCAGAGACTGGGGCTTCTTGCTTATCTTGCCACTTGAAACTTCAAACGCATGTGGGGAATGTGGGTTGTCCCTGGCAGGCTCCTTTACCAGCCCTGCTCCGAAAGTGCGAAAGTCTGCAGATAGCTGATAGCCAGAAGGGGCTAGCCTGGAAAGCAGTTGCTCAGCCTCATCTGCTCATGGCACTGCTCGCACAGAGGCACAGAGACTGGGACTGCTTGCTTGTCTTGCCCCCTCAAACTTCAAACGTAGCCTGGGAAAGTTGGTGTCCCAGCCAGGCTCCTTTCGCAGCCCTGCTCCGAAAGTGCGAACGTCTGCAGATAGCTGGCAGCCAGAAGGGGCTAGCCTGGAAAGCTGTTGCTCAGCCTCATCTGCCCATGGCACTGCTCGCACAGAGGCACAGAGAATGGGGCTGCTTGCTTATCTTGCCACTTGAAACTTCAAACGCATGTGGGGAATGTGGATTGTCCTTGCCAGGCTCATTTCACAGCCATGCTCTTAAAATGAGAATGTCTGCAGATAGCTGTCAGGCAGAAGGGGCTAGCCTGGAAAGCTGTTGCTCAGCCTCATCTGCCCATGGCACTGCTCGCACAGAGGCACAGAGACTGGGACTGCTTGCTTGTCTTGCCACCTCAAACTTCAAACGTAGCCTGGGAATGGTTGTGTCCCTGCCAGGCTCCTTTCGCAGCCCTGCTCCGAAAGTGCAAACGTCTGCAGATAGCAGGCAGCCAGAAGGTGCTAGCGTGGAAAGCTGTTGCTCAGCCTCATCTGCCCATGGCAGTGCTCGCACAGAGGCACAGAGACTGGGGCTGCTTGCTTGTCTTGCCACCTGAAACTTCAAACGTAAACTGGGAAAGTTGGTGTCCCAGCCAGGCTCCTTTCGCAGCCCTGCTCCGAAAGTGCGAACGTCTGCAGATAGCTGATAGCCAGAAGGGGCAAGCCTGGAAAGCTGTTGCTCAGCCTCATCTGCTCATGGCACTGCTCACACAGAGGCACAGAGACTGGGGCTGCTTGGTTGTCTTGCCCCCTCAAACTTCAAACGTAGCCTGGGAAAGTTGGTGTCCCAGCCAGGCTCCTTTCGCAGCCCTGCTCCGAAAGTGCGAATGTCTGCAGATAGCTGACAGCCAGAAGGGGCTAGCCTGGAAAGCTGTTGCTCAGCCACGTCTGCCCATGGCACTGCTCGCACAGAGGCACAGAGACTGGGGCTGCTTGCTTGTCTTGCCAATTGAAACTTCAAACGCATGCTGGGATTGTGGATTGTCCCAGCCAGGCTCCTTTCGCAGCCCTGCTCCGAAAGTGCAAACGTCTGCAGATAGCTGGCAGCCAGAAGGGGCTAGCCTGGAAAGCTGTTGCTCAGCCTCATCTGCCCATGGCAGTGCTCGCACAGAGGCACAGAGACTGGGGCTTCTTGCTTATCTTGCCACTTGAAACTTCAAACGCATGTGGGGAATGTGGGTTGTCCCTGCCAGGCTCATTTACCAGCCCTGCTCCGAAAGTGCGAACGTCTGCAGATAGCTGGCAGCCAGAAGGGGCTAGCCTGGAAAGCTGTTGCTCAGCCTCATCTGCTCATGGCACTGCTCGCACAGAGGCACAGAGACTGGGACTGCTTGCTTGTCTTGCCACCTCAAACTTCAAACATAAACTGGGAAAGTTCGTGTCCCAGCCAGGCTTCTTTCGCAGCCCTGCTCCGAAAGTGCGAACGTCTGCAGATAGCTGGCAGCCAGAAAAGACTAGCCTGGAAAGCTGTTGCTCAGCCTCATCTGCCCATGGCACTGCTCGCACAGAGGCACAGAGAATGGGGCTGCTTGCTTATCTTGCCACTTGAAACTTCAAACGCATGTGGGGAATGTGGATTGTCCCTGCCAGGCTCCTTTCACAGCCATGCTCTTAAAATGAGAATGTCTGTAGATAGCTGTCAGGCAGAAGAGGCTAGCCTGGAAAGCTGTTGCTCAGCCTCATCTGCCCATGGCACTGCTCGCACAGAGGCACAGAGACTGGGACTGCTTGCTTGTCTTGCCACCTCAAACTTCAAATGTAGCATGGGAAATTTTGTGTCCCAGCCAGGCTCCTTTCGCAGTCCTGCTCCAAAAGTGCAAACGTCTGCAGATAGCTGGCAGCCAGAAGGGGCTAGCCTGGAAAGCTGTTGCTCAGCCTCATCTGCTCATGGCACTGCTCACACAGAGACTGGGGCTGCTTGCTTGTCTTGCCACCTCAAACTTCAAATGTAGCATGGGAAAGTTTGTGTCCCAGCCAGGCTCCTTTCGCAGCCCTGCTCCGAAAGTGCGAACTTCTACAGATAGCTGATAGCCAGAAGGGGCTAGAATGGAAAGCTGTTGCTCAGCCTCATCTGCCCATGGCACTGCTCGCACAGAGGCACAGAGACTGGGGCTGATTGCTTGTCTTGCCACCCCAATCTTCACTTATAGCCTGGGAAAGTTGTTGTCCCAGCCAGGCTCCTTTCGCAGCCCTGCTCTTGAAATGCAAACGTCTGCAGATAGCTGGCAGCCAGAAGGGTCTAGCCTGGAAAGCTGTTGCTCAGCCTCATCTGCCCATGGCACTGCTCGCACAGAGGCACAGAGACTGGGGCTGCTTGCTTGTCTTGCCACCTCACCTTCAAACGCACGTGGGGAATGTGGGTTGTCCCTGCCAGGCTCCTTTCGCAGCCCTGCTCCGAAAGTGCGAACGTCTGCAGATAGCTGGCAGCCAGAAGGGGCTAGCCTGGAAAGCTGTTGCTCAGCCTCATCTGCCCATGGCACTGCTCGCACAGAGGCACAGAGACTGGGACTGCTTGCTTGTCTTGCCGCCTCAAACTTCAAACGTAGCCTGGGAATGGTGGTGTCCCTGCCAGGCTCCTTTCCCAGCCCTGCTCCGAAAGTGCAAACGTCTGCAGATAGCAGGCAGCCAGAAGGTGCTAGCGTGGAAAGCTGTTGCTCAGCCTCATCTGCCCATGGCAGTGCTCGCACAGAGGCCCAGAGACTGGGGCTGCTTGCTTATCTTGCCACTTGAAACTTCAAACGTAGCCTTAGAATGGTGGTGTCCCTGCCAGGCTCCTTTCGCAGCCATGCTCTTAAAATGCGAACGTCTGCAGATAGCTGGCAGCCAGAAGGGGCTAGCCTGGAAAGCTGTTGCTCAGCCTCATCTGCCCATGGCACTGCTCGCACAGAGGCACAGAGACTGGGACTGCTTGCTTGTCTTGCCACCTCAAACTTCAAACGTAGCATGGGAATGGTGGTGTCCCAGCCAGGCTCCTTTCGCAGCCCTGCTCCGAAAGTGCAAACGTCTGCAGATAGCAGGCAGCCAGAAGGGGCTAGCCTGGAAAGCTGTTGCTCAGCCTCATCTGCTCATGGCACTGCTCACACAGAGACTGGGGCTGCTTGCTTTTCTTGCCACTTGAAAATTCAAACGTAGCCTTAGAATGGTGGTGTCCCTGCCAGGCTCCTTTCGCAGCCATGCTCTTAAAATGCGAACGTCTGCAGATAGCTGTCAGGCAGAAGGGGCTAGCCTGGAAAGCTGTTGCTCAGCCTCATCTGCTCATGGCACTGCTCGCACAGAGGCACAGAGACTGGGGCTGCTTGCTTGTCTTGCCACTTGAAACTTGAAACGCATGCTGGGAATGTGGATTGTCCCAGCCAGGCTCCTTTCGCAGCCCTGCTCCGAAAGTGCGAACGTCTGCAGATAGCTGGCAGCCAGAAGGGGCTAGCCTGGAAAGCTGTTGCTCAGCCTCATCTGCTCATGGCACTGCTCACACAGAGACTGGGGCTGCTTGCTTGTCTTGCCACTTGAAAATTCAAACGTAGCCTTAGAATGGTGGTGTCCCTGGCAGGCTCCTTTCGCAGCCATGCTCTTAAAATGCGAACGTCTGCAGATAGCTGGCAGCCAGAAGGGGCTAGCCTGGAAAGCTGTTGCTCAGCCTCATCTGCTCATGGCACTGCTCACACAGAGACTGGGGCTGCTTGCTTGTCTTGCCACCTCAAACTTCAAATGTAGCATGGGAAAGTTTGTGTCCCAGCCAGGCTCCTTTCGCAGCCCTGCTCCGAAAGTGCAAACGTCTGCAGATAGCTGGCAGCCAGAAGGGTCTAGCCTGGAAAGCTGTTGCTCAGCCTCATCTGCCCATGGCACTGCTCGCACAGAGGCACAGAGAATGGGGCTGCTTGCTTGTCTTGCCACCTCACCTTCAAACGCATGCTGGGAATGTGGATTGTCCCTGCCAGGCTCCTTTCACAGCCCTGCTCCGAAAGTGCGAACCTCTGCAGATAGCTGGCAGCCAGAAGGGGCTAGCCTGGAAAGCTGTTGCTCAGCCTCATCTGCTCATGGCACTGCTCACACAGAGACTGGGGCTGCTTGCTTGTCTTGCCACTTGAAAATTCAAACTTAGCCTGGGAATGGTGGTGTCCCTGCTAGGCTCGTTTCGCAGCCCTGCTCTTGAAATGCGAACGTCTGCAGATAGCTTGCAGCCAGAAGGGGCTAGCCTGGAAAGCTGTTGCTCAGCCTCATCTGCTTATGGCACTGCTCACACAGAGACTACGGCTGCTTGCTTGTCTTGCCACCTCAAACTTCAAATGTAGCATGGGAAAGTTTGTGTCCCAGCCAGGCTCCTTTCGCAGCCCTGCTCCGAAAGTGCGAACGTCTGCAGATAGCTGGCAGCCAGAAGGGTCTAGCCTGGAAAGCTGTTGCTCAGCCTCATCTGCCCATGGCACTGCTCGCACAGAGGCACAGAGAATGGGGCTGCTTGCTTGTCTTGCCACCTCACCTTCAAACGCATGCTGGGAATGTGGATTGTCCCTGCCAGGCTCCTTTCGCAGTCCTGCTCCGAAAGTGCGAACGTCTGCAGATAGCTGTCAGCCAGAAGGGGCTAGCCTGGAAAGCTGTTGCTCAGCCTCATCTGCCCATGGCACTGCTCGCACAGAGGCACAGAGACTGGGACTGCTTGCTTGTCTTGCCACCTCAAACTTCAAACGTAACCTGGGAATGGTGGTGTCCCTGGAAGGCTCCTTTCCCAGCCCTGCTCCGAAAGTGCAAACGTCTGCAGATAGCAGGCAGCCAGAAGGGGCTAGCGTGGAAAGCTGTTGCTCAGCCTCATCTGCCCATGGCAGTGCTCGCACAGAGGCCCAGAGACTGGGGCTGCTTGCTTATCTTGCCACTTGAAACTTCAAACGTAGCCTTAGAATGGTGGTGTCCCTGCCAGGCTCCTTTCGCAGCCATGCTCTTAAAATGCGAACTTCTGCAGATAGCTGTCAGCCAGAAGGGGCTAGCCTGGAAAGCTGTTGCTCAGCCTCATCTGCCCATGGCACTGCTCGCACAAAGGCACAGAGACTGGGACTGCTTGCTTGTCTTGCCACCTCAAACTTCAAATGTAGCATGGGAAAGTTTGTGTCCCAGCCAGGCTCCTTTCGCAGTCCTGCTCCGAAAGTTCCAACGTCTGCAGATAGCTGGCAGCCAGAAGGGGCTAGCCTGGAAAGCTGCTGCTCAGCCTCATCTGCTCATGGCACTGCTCACACAGAGACTGGGGCTGCTTGCTTTTCTTGCCACTTGAAAATTCAAACGTAGCCTTAGAATGGTGGTGTCCCTGCCAGGCTCCTTTCGCAGCCATGCTCTTAAAATGCGAACGTCTGCAGATAGCTGGCAGCCAGAAGGGGCTAGCCTGGAAAGCTGTTGCTCAGCCTCATCTGCTCATGGCACTGCTCGCACAGAGGCACAGAGACTGGGGCTGCTTTCTTGTCTTGCCACTTGAAACTTGAAACGCATGCTGGGAATGTGGATTGTCCCAGCCAGGCTCCTTTCGCAGCTCTGCTCCGAAAGTGCGAACTTCTGCAGATAGCTGGCAGCCAGAAGGGGCTAGCCTGGAAAGCTGTTGCTCAGCCTCATCTGCTCATGGCACTGCTCACACAGAGACTGGGGCTGCTTGCTTGTCTTGCCACTTGAAAATTCAAACGTAGCCTTAGAATGGTGGTGTCCCTGCCAGGCTCCTTTCGCAGACATGCTCTTAAAATGCGAACGTCTGCAGATAGCTGGCAGCCAGAAGGGGCTAGCCTGGAAAGCTGTTGCTCAGCCTCATCTGCTCATGGCACTGCTCACACAGAGACTGGGGCTGCTTGCTTGTCTTGCCACCTCAAACTTCAAATGTAGCATGGGAAAGTTTGTGTCCCAGCCAGGCTCCTTTCGCAGCCCTGCTCCGAAAGTGCGAACGTCTGCAGATAGCTGGCAGCCAGAAGGGGCTAGCCTGGAAAGCTGTTGCTCAGCCTCATCTGCCCATGGCACTGCTCGCACAGAGGCACAGAGACTGGGACTGCTTGCTTGTCTTGCCACCTCAAACTTCAAACGTAACCTGGGAATGGTGGTGTCCCTGGAAGGCTCCTTTCCCAGCCCTGCTCCGAAAGTGCAAACGTCTGCAGATAGCAGGCAGCCAGAAGGGTCTAGCGTGGAAAGCTGTTGCTCAGCCTCATCTGCCCATGGCAGTGCCCGCTCAGAGGCCCAGAGACTGGGGCTGCTTGCTTTTCTTGCCACTTGAAAATTCAAACGCATGCTGGGAATGTGGATTGTCCCTGCCAGGCTCCTTTAACAGCCGTGCTGTTAAAATGAGAATGTCTGCAGATAGCTGTCAGCCAGAAGGGGCTAGCCTGGAAAGCTGTTGCTCAGCCTCATCTGCCCATGGCACTGATCGCACAGAGGCACAGAGACTGGGACTGCTTGCTTGTCTTGCCACCTCAAACTTCAAATGTAGCATGGGAAATTTTGTGTCCCAGCCAGGCTCCTTTCGCAGTCCTGCTCCAAAAGTGCAAACGTCTGCAGATAGCTGGCAGCCAGAAGGGGCTAGCCTGGAAAGCTGTTGCTCAGCCTCATCTGCTCATGGCACTGCTCACACAGAGACCGGGGCTGCTTGCTTGTCTTGCCACCTCAAACTTCAAATGTAGCATGGGAAAGTTTGTGTCCCAGCCAGGCTTCTTTCGCAGCCCTGCTCCGAAAGTGCGAACTTCTGCAGATAGCTGATAGCCAGAAGGGGCTAGAATGGAAAGCTGTTGCTCAGCCTCATCTGCCCATGGCACTGCTCGCACAGAGGCACAGAGACTGGGGCTGATTGCTTGTCTTGCCACCCCAATCTTCACTTATAGCCTGGGAAAGTTCTTGTCCCTGCTAGGCTCGTTTCGCAGCCCTGCTCTTGAAATGCGAACGTCTGCAGATAGCTGGCAGCCAGAAGGGGCTAGCCTGGAAAGCTGTTGCTCAGCCTCATCTGCCCATGGCACTGTTCGCATAGAGGCACAGAGACTGGGGCTTCTTGCTTATCTTGCCACTTGAAACTTCAAACGCATGTGGGGAATGTGGGTTGTCACTGCCAGGCTCATTTACCAGCCCTGCTCCGAAAGTGCGAACGTCTGCAGATAGCTGGCAGCCAGAAGGGGCTAGCCTGGAAAGCTGTTGCTCAGCCTCATCTGCCCATGGCACTGCTCGCACAGAGGCACAGAGAATGGGGCTGCTTGCTTGTCTTGCCACCTCACCTTCAAACGCATGCTGGGAATGTGGATTGTCCCTGCCAGGCTCCTTTCACAGCCATGCTCTTAAAATGAGAATGTCTGCAGATAGCTGTCAGGCAGAAGGGGCTAGCCTGGAAAGCTGTTGCTCAGCCTCATCTGCCCATGGCAGTGCTCGCACAGAGGCACAGAGACTGGGACTGCTTGCTTGTCTTGCCACCTCAAACTTCAAATGTATCATGGGAAATTTTGTGTCCCAGCCAGGCTCCTTTCGCAGTCCTGCTCTAAAAGTGCAAACGTCTGCAGATAGCTGGCAGCCAGAAGGGGCTAGCCTGGAAAGCTGTTGCTCAGCCTCATCTGCTCATGGCACTGCTCACACAGAGACCGGGGCTGCTTGCTTGTCTTGCCACCTCAAACTTCAAATGTAGCATGGGAAAGTTTGTGTCCCAGCCAGGCTCCTTTCGCAGCCCTGCTCCGAAAGTGCGAACTTCTGCAGATAGCTGATAGCCAGAAGGGGCTAGAATGGAAAGCTGTTGCTCAGCCTCATCTGCCCATGGCACTGCTCGCACAGAGGCACAGAGACTGGGGCTGATTGCTTGTCTTGCCACCCCAATCTTCACTTATAGCCTGGGAAAGTTCTTGTCCCTGCTAGGCTCCTTTCGCAGCCCTGCTCTTGAAATGCGAACGTCTGCAGATAGCTGGCAGCCAGAAGGGGCTAGCCTGGAAAGCTGTTGCTCAGCCTCATCTGCCCATGGCACTGTTCGCATAGAGGCACAGAGAATGGGGCTTCTTGCTTATCTTGCCACTTGAAACTTCAAACGCATGTGGGGAATGTGGGTTGTCCCTGCCAGGCTCCTTTCGCAGCCCTGCTCCGAAAGTGCGAACGTCTGCAGATAGCTGGCAGCCAGAAGGGGCTAGCCTGGAAAGCTGTTGCTCAGCCTCATCTGCACATGGCACTGCTCGCACAGAGGCACAGAGAATGGGGCTGCTTGCTTGTCTTGCCACCTCACCTTCAAACGCATGCTGGGAATGTGGATTGTCCCTGCCAGGCTCCTTTCACAGCCATGCTCTTAAAATGAGAATGTCTGCAGATAGCTGTCAGCCAGAAGGGGCTAGCCTGGAAAGCTGTTGCTCAGCCTCATCTGCCCATGGCACTGCTCGCACAGAGGCACAGAGACTGGGACTGCTTGCTTGTCTTGCCACCTCAAACTTCAAACGTAGCTTGGGAATGGTGGTGTCCCTGCCAGGCTCCTTTCCCAGCCCTGCTCCGAAAGTGCTAACGTCTGCAGATAGCAGGCAGCCAGAAGGTGCTAGCGTGGAAAGCTGTTGCTCAGCCTCATCTGCCCATGGCAGTGCTCGCACAGAGGCCCAGAGACTGGGGCTGCTTGCTTATCTTGCCACTTGAAACTTCAAACGTAGCCTTAGAATGGTGGTGTCCCTGCCAGGCTCCTTTCGCAGCCCTGCTCTTAAAATGCGAACGTCTGCAGATAGCTGTCAGCCAGAAGGGGCTAGCCTGGAAAGTTGTTGCTCAGCCTCATCTGCCCATGGCACTGCTCGCACAGAGGCACAGAGACTGGGACTGCTTGCTTGTCTTGCCACCTCAAACATCAAATGTAGCATGGGAAAGTTTGTGTCGCAGCCAGGCTCCTTTCGCAGTCCTGCTCCGAAAGTGCGAACGTCTGCAGATAGCTGGCAGCCAGAAGGGGCTAGCCTGGAAAGCTGTTGCTCAGCCTCATCTGCTCATGGCACTGCTCACACAGAGACTGGGGCTGCTTGCTTGTCTTGCCACCTCAAACTTCAAATGTAGCATGGGAAAGTTTGTGTCCCAGCCAGGCTCCTTTCGCAGCCCTGCTCCGAAAGTGCGAACGTCTGCAGATAGCTGGCAGCCAGAAGGGGCTAGCCTGGAAAGCTGTTGCTCAGCCTCATCTGCCCATGGCACTGCTCGCACAGAGGCACAGAGACTGGGACTGCTTGCTTGTCTTGCCACCTCAAACTTCAAACGTAACCTGGGAATGGTGGTGTCCCTGGAAGGCTCCTTTCCCAGCCCTGCTCCGAAAGTGCAAACGTCTGCAGATAGCAGGCAGCCAGAAGGGTCTAGCGTGGAAAGCTGTTGCTCAGCCTCATCTGCCCATGGCAGTGCCCGCTCAGAGGCCCAGAGACTGGGGCTGCTTGCTTTTCTTGCCACTTGAAAATTCAAACGCATGCTGGGAATGTGGATTGTCCCTGCCAGGCTCCTTTAACAGCCGTGCTGTTAAAATGAGAATGTCTGCAGATAGCTGTCAGCCAGAAGGGGCTAGCCTGGAAAGCTGTTGCTCAGCCTCATCTGCCCATGGCACTGCTCGCACAGAGGCACAGAGACTGGGACTGCTTGCTTGTCTTGCCACCTCAAACTTCAAATGTAGCATGGGAAATTTTGAGTCCCAGCCAGGCTCCTTTCGCAGTCCTGCTCCAAAAGTGCAAACGTCTGCAGATAGCTGGCAGCCAGAAGGGGCTAGCCTGGAAAGCTGTTGCTCAGCCTCATCTGCTCATGGCACTGCTCACACAGAGACCGGGGCTGCTTGCTTGTCTTGCCACCTCAAACTTCAAATGTAGCATGGGAAAGTTTGTGTCCCAGCCAGGCTCCTTTCGCAGCCCTGCTCCGAAAGTGCGAACTTCTGCAGATAGCTGATAGCCAGAAGGGGCTAGAATGGAAAGCTGTTGCTCAGCCTCATCTGCCCATGGCACTGCTCGCACAGAGGCACAGAGACTGGGGCTGATTGCTTGTCTTGCCACCCCAATCTTCACTTATAGCCTGGGAAAGTTCTTGTCCCTGCTAGGCTCGTTTCGCAGCCCTGCTCTTGAAATGCGAACGTCTGCAGATAGCTGGCAGCCAGAAGGGGCTAGCCTGGAAAGCTGTTGCTCAGCCTCATCTGCCCATGGCACTGTTCGCATAGAGGCACAGAGACTGGGGCTTCTTGCTTATCTTGCCACTTGAAACTTCAAACGCATGTGGGGAATGTGGGTTGTCACTGCCAGGCTCATTTACCAGCCCTGCTCCGAAAGTGCGAACGTCTGCAGATAGCTGGCAGCCAGAAGGGTCTAGCCTGGAAAGCTGTTGCTCAGCCTCATCTGCCCATGGCACTGCTCGCACAGAGGCACAGAGAATGGGGCTGCTTGCTTGTCTTGCCACCTCACCTTCAAACGCATGCTGGGAATGTGGATTGTCCCTGCCAGGCTCCTTTCACAGCCATGCTCTTAAAATGAGAATGTCTGCAGATAGCTGTCAGGCAGAAGGGGCTAGCCTGGAAAGCTGTTGCTCAGCCTCATCTGCCCATGGCACTGCTCGCACAGAGGCACAGAGACTGGGACTGCTTGCTTGTCTTGCCACCTCAAACTTCAAATGTAGCATGGGAAAGTTTGTGTCCCAGCCAGGCTCCTTTCGCAGTCCTGCTCCGAAAGTGCGAACGTCTGCAGATAGCTGGCAGCCAGAAGGGGCTAGCCTGGAAAGCTGTTGCTCAGCCTCATCTGCTCATGGCACTGCTCACACAGAGACTGGGGCTGCTTGCTTTTCTTGCCACTTGAAAATTCAAACGTAGCCTTAGAATGGTGGTGTCCCTGCCAGGCTCCTTTCGCAGCCATGCTCTTAAAATGCGAACGTCTGCAGATAGCTGGCAGCCAGAAGGGGCTAGCCTGGAAAGCTGTTGCTCAGCCTCATCTGCTCATGGCACTGCTCGCACAGAGGCACAGAAACTGGGGCTGCTTGCTTGTCTTGTCACTTGAAACTTCAAACGCATGCTGGGAATGTGGATTGTCCCTGCCAGGCTCCTTTACAGCCGTGCTCTTAAAATGAGAATGTCTGCAGATAGCTGTCAGCCAGAAGGGGCTAGCCTGGAAAGCTGTTGCTCAGCCTCATCTGGCCATGGCAGTGCTCGCACAGAGGCACAGAGACTGGGACTGCTTGCTTGTCTTGCCACCTCAAACTTCAAATGTATCATGGGAAATTTTGTGTCCCAGCCAGGCTCCTTTCGCAGTCCTGCTCTAAAAGTGCAAACGTCTGCAGATAGCTGGCAGCCAGAAGGGGCTAGCCTGGAAAGCTGTTGCTCAGCCTCATCTGCTCATGGCACTGCTCACACAGAGACCGGGGCTGCTTGCTTGTCTTGCCACCTCAAACTTCAAATGAAGCATGGGAAAGTTTGTGTCCCAGCCAGGCTCCTTTCGCAGCCCTGCTCCGAAAGTGCGAACTTCTGCAGATAGCTGATAGCCAGAAGGGGCTAGAATGGAAAGCTGTTGCTCAGCCTCATCTGCCCATGGCACTGCTCGCACAGAGGCACAGAGACTGGGGCTGATTGCTTGTCTTGCCACCCCAATCTTCACTTATAGCCTGGGAAAGTTCTTGTCCCTGCTAGGCTCCTTTCGCAGCCCTGCTCTTGAAATGCGAACGTCTGCAGATAGCTGGCAGCCAGAAGGGGCTAGCCTGGAAAGCTGTTGCTCAGCCTCATCTGCCCATGGCACTGTTCGCATAGAGGCACAGAGAATGGGGCTTCTTGCTTATCTTGCCACTTGAAACTTCAAACGCATGTGGGGAATGTGGGTTGTCCCTGCCAGGCTCCTTTCGCAGCCCTGCTCCGAAAGTGCGAACGTCTGCAGATAGCTGGCAGCCAGAAGGGGCTAGCCTGGAAAGCTGTTGCTCAGCCTCATCTGCACATGGCACTGCTAGCACAGAGGCACAGAGAATGGGGCTGCTTGCTTGTCTTGCCACCTCACCTTCAAACGCATGCTGGGAATGTGGATTGTCCCTGCCAGGCTCCTTTCACAGCCATGCTCTTAAAATGAGAATGTCTGCAGATAGCTGTCAGCCAGAAGGGGCTAGCCTGGAAAGCTGTTGCTCAGCCTCATCTGCCCATGGCACTGCTCGCACAGAGGCACAGAGACTGGGACTGCTTGCTTGTCTTGCCACCTCAAACTTCAAACGTAGCCTGGGAATGGTGGTGTCCCTGCCAGGCTCCTTTCCCAGCCCTGCTCCGAAAGTGCAAACGTCTGCAGATAGCAGGCAGCCAGAAGGTGCTAGCGTGGAAAGCTGTTGCTCAGCCTCATCTGCCCATGGCAGTGCTCGCACAGAGGCCCAGAGACTGGGGCTGCTTGCTTATCTTGCCACTTGAAACTTCAAACGTAGCCTTAGAATGGTGGTGTCCCTGCCAGGCTCCTTTCGCAGCCCTGCTCTTAAAATGCGAACGTCTGCAGATAGCTGTCAGCCAGAAGGGGCTAGCCTGGAAAGTTGTTGCTCAGCCTCATCTGCCCATGGCACTGCTCGCACAGAGACACAGAGACTGGGACTGCTTGCTTGTCTTGCCACCTCAAACATCAAATGTAGCATGGGAAAGTTTGTGTCGCAGCCAGGCTCCTTTCGCAGTCCTGCTCCGAAAGTGCGAACGTCTGCAGATAGCTGGCAGCCAGAAGGGGCTAGCCTGGAAAGCTGTTGCTCAGCCTCATCTGCTCATGGCACTGCTCACACAGAGACTGGGGCTGCTTGCTTTTCTTGCTACTTGAAAATTCAAACCTAGCCTTAGAATGGTGGTGTCCCTGCCAGGCTCCTTTCGCATCCATGCTCTTAAAATGCGAACGTCTGCAGATAGCTGTCAGGCAGAAGGGGCTAGCCTGGAAAGCTGTTGCTCAGCCTCATCTGCTCATGGCACTGCTCGCACAGAGGCACAGAGACTGGTGCTGATTGCTTGTCTTGCCACCCCAATCTTCAAATATAGCCTGGGAAAGTTGGTGTCCCTGCTAGGCTCGTTTCGCAGCCCTGCTCTTGAAATGCGAACGTCTGCAGATAGCTGGCAGCCAGAAGGGGCTAGCCTGGAAAGCTGTTGCTCAGCCTCATCTGCCCATGGCACTGCTCGCACAGAGGCCCAGAAACTAAGGCTGCTTGCTTGTCTTGTCACTTGAAACTTCAAACGCATGCTGGGAATGTGGATTGTCCCTGCCAGGCTCCTTTAACAGCCAAGCTCTTAAAATGAGAATGTCTGCAGATAGCTGTCAGCCAGAAGGGGCTAGCCTGGAAAGCTGTTGCTCAGCCTCATCTGCCCATGGCACTGATCGCACAGAGGCACAGAGACTGGGACTGCTTGCTTGTCTTGCCACCTCAAACTTCAAATGTAGCATGGGAAATTTTGTGTCCCAACCAGGCTTCTTTCGCAGTCCTGCTCCAAAAGTGCTAACGTCTGCAGATAGCTGGCAGCCAGAACGGGCTAGCCTGGAAAGCTGTTGCTCAGCCTCAACTGCTCATGGCACTGCTCACACAGAGACTGGGGCTGCTTGCTTGTCTTGCCACCTCAAACTTCAAATGTAGCATGGGAAAGTTTGTGTCCCAGCCAGGCTCCTTTCGCAGCCCTGCTCCGAATGTGCGAACTTCTGCAGATAGCTGATAGACAGAAGGGGCTAGAATGGAAAGCTGTTGCTCAGCCACATCTGCCCATGGCACTGCTCGCACAGAGGCACAGAGACTGGGGCTGATTGCTTGTCTTGCCACCCCAATCTTCACTTATAGCCTGGGAAAGTTCTTGTCCCTGCTAGGCTCCTTTCGCAGCCCTGCTCTTGAAATGCGAACGTCTGCAGATAGCTGGCAGCCAGAAGGGGCTAGCCTGGAAAGCTGTTGCTCAGCCTCATCTGCCCATGGCACTGTTCGCATAGAGGCACAGAGAATGGGGCTTCTTGCTTATCTTGCCACTTGAAACTTCAAACGCACGTGGGGAATGTGGGTTGTCCCTGCCAGGCTCCTTTCGCAGCCCTGCTCCGAAAGTGCGAACGTCTGCAGATAGCTGGCAGCCAGAAGGGGCTAGCCTGGAAAGCTGTTGCTCAGCCTCATCTGCCCATGGCACTGCTCGCACAGAGGCACAGAGACTGGGGCTGCTTGCTTGTCTTGCCACCTCACCTTCAAACGCATGCTGGGAATGTGGATTGTCCCTGCCAGGCTCCTTTCACAGCCATGCTCTTAAAATGAGAATGTCTGCAGATAGCTGTCAGGCAGAAGGGGCTAGCCTGGAAAGCTGTTGCTCAGCCTCATCTGCCCATGGCACTGCTCGCACAGAGGCACAGAGACTGGGACTGCTTGCTTGTCTTGCCACCTCAAACTTCAAATGTAGCATGGGAAAGTTTGTGTCCCAGCCAGGCTCCTTTCGCAGTCCTGCTCCGAAAGTGCGAACGTCTGCAGATAGCTGGCAGACAGAAGGGGCTAGCCTGGAAAGCTGTTGCTCAGCCTCATCTGCTCATGGCACTGCTCACACAGAGACTGGGGCTGCTTGCTTTTCTTGCCACTTGAAAATTCAAACGTAGCCTTAGAATGGTGGTGTCCCTGCCAGGCTCCTTTCGCAGCCATGCTCTTAAAATGCGAACGTCTGCAGATAGCTGGCAGCCAGAAGGGGCTAGCCTGGAAAGCTGTTGCTCAGCCTCATCTGCTCATGGCACTGCTCGCACAGAGGCACAGAAACTGGGGCTGCTTGCTTGTCTTGTCACTTGAAACTTCAAACGCATGCTGGGAATGTGGATTGTCCCTGCCAGGCTCCTTTACAGCCGTGCTCTTAAAATGAGAATGTCTGCAGATAGCTGTCAGCCAGAAGGGGCTAGCCTGGAAAGCTGTTGCTCAGCCTCATCTGGCCATGGCAGTGCTCGCACAGAGGCACAGAGACTGGGACTGCTTGCTTGTCTTGCCACCTCAAACTTCAAATGTAGCATGGGAAAGTTTGTGTCCCAGCCAGGCTCCTTTCGCAGTCCTGCTCCGAAAGTGCGAACGTCTGCAGATAGCTGGCAGCCAGAAGGGGCTAGCCTGGAAAGCTGTTGCTCAGCCTCATCTGCTCATGGCACTGCTCACACAGAGACTGGGGCTGCTTGCTTTTCTTGCCACTTGAAAATTCAAACGTAGCCTTAGAATGGTGGTGTCCCTGCCAGGCTCCTTTCGCAGCCATGCTCTTAAAATGCGAACGTCTGCAGATAGCTGGCAGCCAGAAGGGGCTAGCCTGGAAAGCTGTTGCTCAGCCTCATCTGCTCATGGCACTGCTCGCACAGAGGCACAGAAACTGGGGCTGCTTGCTTGTCTTGTCACTTGAAACTTCAAACGCATGCTGGGAATGTGGATTGTCCCTGCCAGGCTCCTTTACAGCCGTGCTCTTAAAATGAGAATGTCTGCAGATAGCTGTCAGCCAGAAGGGGCTAGCCTGGAAAGCTGTTGCTCAGCCTCATCTGGCCATGGCAGTGCTCGCACAGAGGCACAGAGACTGGGACTGCTTGCTTGTCTTGCCACCTCAAACTTCAAATGTATCATGGGAAATTTTGTGTCCCAGCCAGGCTCCTTTCGCAGTCCTGCTCTAAAAGTGCAAACGTCTGCAGATAGCTGGCAGCCAGAAGGGGCTAGCCTGGAAAGCTGTTGCTCAGCCTCATCTGCTCATGGCACTGCTCACACAGAGACCGGGGCTGCTTGCTTGTCTTGCCACCTCAAACTTCAAATGTAGCATGGGAAAGTTTGTGTCCCAGCCAGGCTCCTTTCGCAGCCCTGCTCCGAAAGTGCGAACTTCTGCAGATAGCTGATAGCCAGAAGGGGCTAGAATGGAAAGCTGTTGCTCAGCCTCATCTGCCCATGGCACTGCTCGCACAGAGGCACAGAGACTGGGGCTGATTGCTTGTCTTGCCACCCCAATCTTCACTTATAGCCTGGGAAAGTTCTTGTCCCTGCTAGGCTCCTTTCGCAGCCCTGCTCTTGAAATGCGAACGTCTGCAGATAGCTGGCAGCCAGAAGGGGCTAGCCTGGAAAGCTGTTGCTCAGCCTCATCTGCCCATGGCACTGTTCGCATAGAGGCACAGAGAATGGGGCTTCTTGCTTATCTTGCCACTTGAAACTTCAAATGCATGTGGGGAATGTGGGTTGTCCCTGCCAGGCTCCTTTCGCAGCCCTGCTCCTAAAGTGCGAACGTCTGCAGATAGCTGGCAGCCAGAAGGGGCTAGCCTGGAAAGCTGTTGCTCAGCCTCATCTGCACATGGCACTGCTAGCACAGAGGCACAGAGAATGGGGCTGCTTGCTTGTCTTGCCACCTCACCTTCAAACGCATGCTGGGAATGTGGATTGTCCCTGCCAGGCTCCTTTCACAGCCATGCTCTTAAAATGAGAATGTCTGCAGATAGCTGGCAGCCAGAAGGGGCTAGCCTGGAAAGCTGTTGCTCAGCCTCATCTGCCCATGGCACTGCTCGCACAGAGGCACAGAGACTGGGACTGCTTGCTTGTCTTGCCACCTCAAACTTCAAACGTAGCCTGGGAATGGTGGTGTCCCTGCCAGGCTCCTTTCCCAGCCCTGCTCCGAAAGTGCAAACGTCTGCAGATAGCAGGCAGCCAGAAGGTGCTAGCGTGGAAAGCTGTTGCTCAGCCTCATCTGCCCATGGCAGTGCTCGCACAGAGGCCCAGAGACTGGGGCTGCTTGCTTATCTTGCCACTTGAAACTTCAAACGTAGCCTTAGAATGGTGGTGTCCCTGCCAGGCTCCTTTCGCAGCCCTGCTCTTAAAATGCGAACGTCTGCAGATAGCTGTCAGCCAGAAGGGGCTAGCCTGGAAAGTTGTTGCTCAGCCTCATCTGCCCATGGCACTGCTCGCACAGAGGCACAGAGACTGGGACTGCTTGCTTGTCTTGCCACCTCAAACATCAAATGTAGCATGGGAAAGTTTGTGTCGCAGCCAGGCTCCTTTCGCAGTCCTGCTCCGAAAGTGCGAACGTCTGCAGATAGCTGGCAGCCAGAAGGGGCTAGCCTGGAAAGCTGTTGCTCAGCCTCATCTGCTCATGGCACTGCTCACACAGAGACTGGGGCTGCTTGCTTTTCTTGCTACTTGAAAATTCAAACCTAGCCTTAGAATGGTGGTGTCCCTGCCAGGCTCCTTTCGCATCCATGCTCTTAAAATGCGAACGTCTGCAGATAGCTGTCAGGCAGAAGGGGCTAGCCTGGAAAGCTGTTGCTCAGCCTCATCTGCTCATGGCACTGCTCGCACAGAGGCACAGAGACTGGGGCTGATTGCTTGTCTTGCCACCCCAATCTTCAAATATAGCCTGGGAAAGTTGGTGTCCCTGCTAGGCTCGTTTCGCAGCCCTGCTCTTGAAATGCGAACGTCTGCAGATAGCTGGCAGCCAGAAGGGGCTAGCCTGGAAAGCTGTTGCTCAGCCTCATCTGCCCATGGCACTGCTCGCACAGAGGCCCAGAAACTGGGGCTGCTTGCTTGTCTTGTCACTTGAAACTTCAAACGCATGCTGGGAATGTGGATTGTCCCTGCCAGGCTCCTTTAACAGCCAAGCTCTTAAAATGAGAATGTCTGCAGATAGCTGTCAGCCAGAAGGGGCTAGCCTGGAAAGCTGTTGCTCAGCCTCATCTGCCCATGGCACTGATCGCACAGAGGCACAGAGACTGGGACTGCTTGCTTGTCTTGCCACCTCAAACTTCAAATGTAGCATGGGAAATTTTGTGTCCCAACCAGGCTCCTTTCGCAGTCCTGCTCCAAAAGTGCTAACGTCTGCAGATAGCTGGCAGCCAGAACGGGCTAGCCTGGAAAGCTGTTGCTCAGCCTCAACTGCTCATGGCACTGCTCACACAGAGGCACAGAGACTGGGGCTGCTTGCTTGTCTTGCCACCTCAAACTTCAAATGTAGCATGGGAAAGTTTGTGTCCCAGCCAGGCTCCTTTCGCAGCCCTGCTCCGAATGTGCGAACTTCTGCAGATAGCTGATAGACAGAAGGGGCTAGAATGGAAAGCTGTTGCTCAGCCACATCTGCCCATGGCACTGCTCGCACAGAGGCACAGAGACTGGGGCTGATTGCTTGTCTTGCCACCCCAATCTTCACTTATAGCCTGGGAAAGTTCTTGTCCCTGCTAGGCTCCTTTCGCAGCCCTGCTCTTGAAATGCGAACGTCTGCAGATAGCTGGCAGCCAGAAGGGGCTAGCCTGGAAAGCTGTTGCTCAGCCTCATCTGCCCATGGCACTGTTCGCATAGAGGCACAGAGAATGGGGCTTCTTGCTTATCTTGCCACTAGAAACTTCAAACGCACGTGGGGAATGTGGGTTGTCCCTGCCAGGCTCCTTTCGCAGCCCTGCTCCGAAAGTGCGAACGTCTGCAGATAGCTGGCAGCCAGAAGGGGCTAGCCTGGAAAGCTGTTGCTCAGCCTCATCTGCCCATGGCACTGCTCGCACAGAGGCACAGAGAATGGGGCTGCTTGCTTGTCTTGCCACCTCACCTTCAAACGCATGCTGGGAATGTGGATTGTCCCTGCCAGGCTCCTTTCACAGCCATGCTCTTAAAATGAGAATGTCTGCAGATAGCTGTCAGCCAGAAGGGGCTAGCCTGGAAAGCTGTTGCTCAGCCTCATCTGCCCATGGCACTGCTCGCACAGAGGCACAGAGACTGGGACTGCTTGCTTATCTTGCCACCTCAAACTTCAAATGTAGCATGGGAAAGTTTGTGTCCCAGCCAGGCTCCTTTCGCAGTCCTGCTCCGAAAGTGCGAACGTCTGCAGATAGCTGGCAGCCAGAAGGGGCTAGCCTGGAAAGCTGTTGCTCAGCCTCATCTGCTCATGGCACTGCTCACACAGAGACTGGGGCTGCTTGCTTTTCTTGCCACTTGAAAATTCAAACGTAGCCTTAGAATGGTGGTGTCCCTGCCAGGCTCCTTTCGCAGCCCTGCTCTTAAAATGCGAACGTCTGCAGATAGCTGTCAGCCAGAAGGGGCTAGCCTGGAAAGTTGTTGCTCAGCCTCATCTGCCCATGGCACTGCTCGCACAGAGGCACAGAGACTGGGACTGCTTGCTTGTCTTGCCACCTCAAACATCAAATGTAGCATGGGAAAGTTTGTGTCGCAGCCAGGCTCCTTTCGCAGTCCTGCTCCGAAAGTGCGAACGTCTGCAGATAGCTGGCAGCCAGAAGGGGCTAGCCTGGAAAGCTGTTGCTCAGCCTCATCTGCTCATGGCACTGCTCACACAGAGACTGGGGCTGCTTGCTTTTCTTGCTACTTGAAAATTCAAACGTAGCCTTAGAATGGTGGTGTCCCTGCCAGGCTCCTTTCGCATCCATGCTCTTAAAATGCGAACGTCTGCTGATAGCTGTCAGGCAGAAGGGGCTAGCCTGGAAAGCTGTTGCTCAGCCTCATCTGCTCATGGCACTGCTCGCACAGAGGCACAGAGACTGGGGCTGATTGCTTGTCTTGCCACCCCAATCTTCAAATATAGCCTGGGAAAGTTGGTGTCCCTGCTAGGCTCGTTTCGCAGCCCTGCTCTTGAAATGCGAACGTCTGCAGATAGCTGGCAGCCAGAAGGGGCTAGCCTGGAAAGCTGTTGCTCAGCCTCATCTGCCCATGGCACTGCTCGCACAGAGGCCCAGAAACTGGGGCTGCTTGCTTGTCTTGTCACTTGAAACTTCAAACGCATGCTGGGAATGTGGATTGTCCCTGCCAGGCTCCTTTAACAGCCAAGCTCTTAAAATGAGAATGTCTGCAGATAGCTGTCAGCCAGAAGGGGCTAGCCTGGAAAGATGTTGCTCAGCCTCATCTGCCCATGGCACTGATCGCACAGAGGCACAGAGACTGGGACTGCTTGCTTGTCTTGCCACCTCAAACTTCAAATGTAGCATGGGAAATTTTGTGTCCCAACCAGGCTTCTTTCGCAGTCCTGCTCCAAAAGTGCTAACGTCTGCAGATAGCTGGCAGCCAGAAGGGGCTAGCCTGGAAAGCTGTTGCTCAGCCTCAACTGCTCATGGCACTGCTCACACAGAGACTGGGGCTGCTTGCTTGTCTTGCCACCTCAAACTTCAAATGTAGCATGGGAAAGTTTGTGTCCCAGCCAGGCTCCTTTCGCAGCCCTGCTCCGAATGTGCGAACTTCTGCAGATAGCTGATAGACAGAAGGGGCTAGAATGGAAAGCTGTTGCTCAGCCACATCTGCCCATGGCACTGCTCGCACAGAGGCACAGAGACTGGGGCTGATTGCTTGTCTTGCCACCCCAATCTTCACTTATAGCCTGGGAAAGTTCTTGTCCCTGCTAGGCTCCTTTCGCAGCCCTGCTCTTGAAATGCGAACGTCTGCAGATAGCTGGCAGCCAGAAGGGGCTAGCCTGGAAAGCTGTTGCTCAGCCTCATCTGCTCATGGCACTGTTCGCATAGAGGCACAGAGAATGGGGCTTCTTGCTTATCTTGCCACTTGAAACTTCAAACGCACGTGGGGAATGTGGGTTGTCCCTGCCAGGCTCCTTTCGCAGCCCTGCTCCGAAAGTGCGAACGTCTGCAGATAGCTGGCAGCCAGAAGGGGCTAGCCTGGAAAGCTGTTGCTCAGCCTCATCTGCCCATGGCACTGCTCGCACAGAGGCACAGAGAATGGGGCTGCTTGCTTGTCTTGCCACCTCACCTTCAAACGCATGCTGGGAATGTGGATTGTCCCTGCCAGGCTCCTTTCACAGCCATGCTCTTAAAATGAGAATGTCTGCAGATAGCTGTCAGGCAGAAGGGGCTAGCCTGGAAAGCTGTTGCTCAGCCTCATCTGCCCATGGCACTGCTCGCACAGAGGCACAGAGACTGGGACTGCTTGCTTGTCTTGCCACCTCAAACTTCAAATGTAGCATGGGAAAGTTTGTGTCCCAGCCAGGCTCCTTTCGCAGTCCTGCTCCGAAAGTGCGAACGTCTGCAGATAGCTGGCAGACAGAAGGGGCTAGCCTGGAAAGCTGTTGCTCAGCCTCATCTGCTCATGGCACTGCTCACACAGAGACTGGGGCTGCTTGCTTTTCTTGCCACTTGAAAATTCAAACGTAGCCTTAGAATGGTGGTGTCCCTGCCAGGCTCCTTTCGCAGCCATGCTCTTAAAATGCGAACGTCTGCAGATAGCTGGCAGCCAGAAGGGGCTAGCCTGGAAAGCTGTTGCTCAGCCTCATCTGCTCATGGCACTGCTCGCACAGAGGCACAGAAACTGGGGCTGCTTGCTTGTCTTGTCACTTGAAACTTCAAACGCATGCTGGGAATGTGGATTGTCCCTGCCAGGCTCCTTTACAGCCGTGCTCTTAAAATGAGAATGTCTGCAGATAGCTGTCAGCCAGAAGGGGCTAGCCTGGAAAGCTGTTGCTCAGCCTCATCTGCCCATGGCACTGATCGCACAGAGGCACAGAGACTGGGACTGCTTGCTTGTCTTGCCACCTCAAACTTCAAATGTATCATGGGAAATTTTGTGTCCCAGCCAGGCTCCTTTCGCAGTCCTGCTCCAAAAGTGCAAACGTCTGCAGATAGCTGGCAGCCAGAAGGGGCTAGCCTGGAAAGCTGTTGCTCAGCCTCATCTGCTCATGGCACTGCTCACACAGAGACCGGGGCTGCTTGCTTGTCTTGCCACCTCAAACTTCAAATGTAGCATGGGAAAGTTTGTGTCCCAGCCAGGCTCCTTTCGCAGCCCTGCTCCGAAAGTGCGAACTTCTGCAGATAGCTGATAGCCAGAAGGGGCTAGAATGGAAAGCTGTTGCTCAGCCTCATCTGCCCATGGCACTGCTCGCACAGAGGCACAGAGACTGGGGCTGATTGCTTGTCTTGCCACCCCAATCTTCACTTATAGCCTGGGAAAGTTCTTGTCCCTGCTAGGCTCGTTTCGCAGCCCTGCTCTTGAAATGCGAACGTCTGCAGATAGCTGGCAGCCAGAAGGGGCTAGCCTGGAAAGCTGTTGCTCAGCCTCATCTGCCCATGGCACTGTTCGCATAGAGGCACAGAGAATGGGGCTTCTTGCTTATCTTGCCACTTGAAACTTCAAACGCATGTGGGGAATGTGGGTTGTCCCTGCCAGGCTCCTTTCGCAGACCTGCTCCGAAAGTGCGAACGTCTGCAGATAGCTGGCAGCCAGAAGGGGCTAGCCTGGAAAGCTGTTGCTCAGCCTCATCTGCACATGGCACTGCTAGCACAGAGGCACAGAGAATGGGGCTGCTTGCTTGTCTTGCCACCTCACCTGCAAACGCATGCTGGGAATGTGGATTGTCCCTGCCAGGCTCCTTTCACAGCCATGCTCTTAAAATGAGAATGTCTGCAGATAGCTGTCAGCCAGAAGGGGCTAGCCTGGAAAGCTGTTGCTCAGCCTCATCTGCCCATGGCACTGCTCGCACAGAGGCACAGAGACTGGGACTGCTTGCTTGTCTTGCCACCTCAAACTTCAAACGTAGCCTGGGAATGGTGGTGTCCCTGCCAGGCTCCTTTCCCAGCCCTGCTCCGAAAGTGCAAACGTCTGCAGATAGCAGGCAGCCAGAAGGTGCTAGCGTGGAAAGCTGTTGCTCAGCCTCATCTGCCCATGGCAGTGCTCGCACAGAGGCCCAGAGACCGGGGCTGCTTGCTTGTCTTGCCACCTCAAACTTCAAATGTAGCATGGGAAAGTTTGTGTCCCAGCCAGGCTCCTTTCGCAGCCCTGCTCCAAAAGTGCGAACCTCTGCAGATAGCTGGCAGCCAGAAGGGGCTAGCCTGGAAAGTTGTTGCTCAGCCTCATCTGCCCATGGCACTGCTCGCACAGAGGCACAGAGACTGGGACTGCTTGCTTGTCTTGCCACCTCAAACATCAAATGTAGCATGGGAAAGTTTGTGTCGCAGCCAGGCTCCTTTCGCAGTCCTGCTCCGAAAGTGCGAACGTCTGCAGATAGCTGGCAGCCAGAAGGGGCTAGCCTGGAAAGCTGTTGCTCAGCCTCATCTGCTCATGGCACTGCTCACACAGAGACTGGGGCTGCTTGCTTTTCTTGCTACTTGAAAATTCAAACCTAGCCTTAGAATGGTGGTGTCCCTGCCAGGCTCCTTTCGCATCCATGCTCTTAAAATGCGAACGTCTGCAGATAGCTGTCAGGCAGAAGGGGCTAGCCTGGAAAGCTGTTGCTCAGCCTCATCTGCTCATGGCACTGCTCGCACAGAGGCACAGAGACTGGGGCTGATTGCTTGTCTTGCCACCCCAATCTTCAAATATAGCCTGGGAAAGTTGGTGTCCCTGCTAGGCTCGTTTCGCAGCCCTGCTCTTGAAATGCGAACGTCTGCAGATAGCTGGCAGCCAGAAGGGGCTAGCCTGGAAAGCTGTTGCTCAGCCTCATCTGCCCATGGCACTGCTCGCACAGAGGCCCAGAAACTGGGGCTGCTTGCTTGTCTTGTCACTTGAAACTTCAAACGCATGCTGGGAATGTGGATTGTCCCTGCCAGGCTCCTTTAACAGCCAAGCTCTTAAAATGAGAATGTCTGCAGATAGCTGTCAGCCAGAAGGGGCTAGCCTGGAAAGATGTTGCTCAGCCTCATCTGCCCATGGCACTGATCGCACAGAGGCACAGAGACTGGGACTGCTTGCTTGTCTTGCCACCTCAAACTTCAAATGTAGCATGGGAAATTTTGTGTCCCAACCAGGCTCCTTTCGCAGTCCTGCTCCAAAAGTGCAAACGTCTGCAGATAGCTGGCAGCCAGAAGGGGCTAGCCTGGAAAGCTGTTGCTCAGCCTCAACTGCTCATGGCACTGCTCACACAGAGACTGGGGCTGCTTGCTTGTCTTGCCACCTCAAACTTCAAATGTAGCATGGGAAAGTTTGTGTCCCAGCCAGGCTCCTTTCGCAGCCCTGCTCCGAATGTGCGAACTTCTGCAGATAGCTGATAGACAGAAGGGGCTAGAATGGAAAGCTGTTGCTCAGCCACATCTGCCCATGGCACTGCTCGCACAGAGGCACAGAGACTGGGGCTGATTGCTTGTCTTGCCACCCCAATCTTCACTTATAGCCTGGGAAAGTTCTTGTCCCTGCTAGGCTCCTTTCGCAGCCCTGCTCTTGAAATGCGAACGTCTGCAGATAGCTGGCAGCCAGAAGGGGCTAGCCTGGAAAGCTGTTGCTCAGCCTCATCTGCCCATGGCACTGTTCGCATAGAGGCACAGAGAATGGGGCTTCTTGCTTATCTTGCCACTTGAAACTTCAAACGCACGTGGGGAATGTGGGTTGTCCCTGCCAGGCTCCTTTCGCAGCCCTGCTCCGAAAGTGCGAACGTCTGCAGATAGCTGGCAGCCAGAAGGGGCTAGCCTGGAAAGCTGTTGCTCAGCCTCATCTGCCCATGGCACTGCTCGCACAGAGGCACAGAGACTGGGACTGCTTGCTTGTCTTGCCGCCTCAAACTTCAAACGTAGCCTGGGAATGGTGGTGTCCCTGCCAGGCTCCTTTCCCAGCCCTGCTCCGAAAGTGCAAACGTCTGCAGATAGCAGGCAGCCAGAAGGGGCTAGCCTGGAAAGCTGTTGCTCAGCCTCATCTGCTCATGGCACTGCTCACACAGAGACTGGGGCTGCTTGCTTTTCTTGCCACTTGAAAATTCAAACGTAGCCTTAGAATGGTGGTGTCCCTGCCAGGCTCCTTTCGCAGCCATGCTCTTAAAATGCGAACGTCTGCAGATAGCTGTCAGGCAGAAGGGGCTAGCCTGGAAAGCTGTTGCTCAGCCTCATCTGCTCATGGCACTGCTCGCACAGAGGCACAGAGACTGGGGCTGCTTGATTGTCTTGCCACTTGAAACTTGAAACGCATGCTGGGAATGTGGATTGTCCCAGCCAGGCTCCTTTCGCAGCCCTGCTCCAAAAGTGCGAACCTCTGCAGATAGCTGGCAGCCAGAAGGGGCTAGCCTGGAAAGCTGTTGCTCAGCCTCATCTGCTCATGGCACTGCTCACACAGAGACCGGGGCTGCTTGCTTGTCTTGCCACCTCAAACTTCAAATGTAGCATGGGAAAGTTTGTGTCCCAGCCAGGCTCCTTTCGCAGCCCTGCTCCGAAAGTGCGAACTTCTGCAGATAGCTGATAGCCAGAAGGGGCTAGAATGGAAAGCTGTTGCTCAGCCTCATCTGCCCATGGCACTGCTCGCACAGAGGCACAGAGACTGGGGCTGATTGCTTGTCTTGCCACCCCAATCTTCACTTATAGCCTGGGAAAGTTCTTGTCCCTGCTAGGCTCGTTTCGCAGCCCTGCTCTTGAAATGCGAACGTCTGCAGATAGCTGGCAGCCAGAAGGGGCTAGCCTGGAAAGCTGTTGCTCAGCCTCATCTGCCCATGGCACTGTTCGCATAGAGGCACAGAGAATGGGGCTTCTTGCTTATCTTGCCACTTGAAACTTCAAACGCATGTGGGGAATGTGGGTTGTCCCTGCCAGGCTCCTTTCGCAGACCTGCTCCGAAAGTGCGAACGTCTGCAGATAGCTGGCAGCCAGAAGGAGCTAGCGTGGAAAGCTGTTGCTCAGCCTCATCTGCACATGGCACTGCTAGCACAGAGGCACAGAGAATGGGGCTGCTTGCTTGTCTTGCCACCTCACCTTCAAACGCATGCTGGGAATGTGGATTGTCCCTGCCAGGCTCCTTTAACAGCCATGCTCTTAAAATGAGAATGTCTGCAGATAGCTGTCAGCCAGAAGGGGCTAGCCTGGAAAGCTGTTGCTCAGCCTCATCTGCCCATGGCACTGCTCGCACAGAGGCACAGAGACTGGGACTGCTTGCTTGTCTTGCCACCTCAAACTTCAAACGTAGCCTGGGAATGGTGGTGTCCCTGCCAGGCTCCTTTCCCAGCCCTGCTCCGAAAGTGCAAACGTCTGCAGATAGCAGGCAGCCAGAAGGTGCTAGCGTGGAAAGCTGTTGCTCAGCCTCATCTGCCCATGGCAGTGCTCGCACAGAGGCCCAGAGACTGGGGCTGCTTGCTTATCTTGCCACTTGAAACTTCAAACGTAGCCTTAGAATGGTGTTGTCCCTGCCAGGCTCCTTTCACAGCCATGCTCTTAAAATGAGAATGTCTGCAGATAGCTGTCAGCCAGAAAGGGCTAGCCTGGAAAGTTGTTGCTCAGCCTCATCTGCCCATGGCACTGCTCGCACAGAGGCACAGAGACTGGGACTGCTTGCTTGTCTTGCCACCTCAAACATCAAATGTAGCATGGGAAAGTTTGTGTCGCAGCCAGGCTCCTTTCGCAGTCCTGCTCCGAAAGTGCGAACGTCTGCAGATAGCTGGCAGCCAGAAGGGGCTAGCCTGGAAAGCTGTTGCTCAGCCTCATCTGCTCATGGCACTGCTCACACAGAGACTGGGGCTGCTTGCTTTTCTTGCCACTTGAAAATTCAAACGTAGCCTTAGAATGGTGGTGTCCCTGCCAGGCTCCTTTCGCAGCCATGCTCTTAAAATGCGAACGTCTGCAGATAGCTGTCAGGCAGAAGGGGCTAGCCTGGAAAGCTGTTGCTCAGCCTCATCTGCTCATGGCACTGCTCGCACAGAGGCACAGAGACTGGGGCTGCTTGCTTGTCTTGCCACCCCAATCTTCAAATATAGCCTGGGAAAGTTGGTGTCCCTGCTAGGCTCGTTTCGCAGCCCTGCTCTTGAAATGCGAACGTCTGCAGATAGCTGGCAGCCAGAAGGGGCTAGCCTGGAAAGCTGTTGCTCAGCCTCATCTGCCCATGGCACTGCTCGCACAGAGGCCCAGAAACTGGGGCTGCTTGCTTGTCTTGTCACTTGAAACTTCAAACGCATGCTGGGAATGTGGATTGTCCCTGCCAGGCTCCTTTAACAGCCATGCTCTTAAAATGAGAATGTCTGCAGATAGCTGGCAGCCAGAAGGGGCTAGCCTGGAAAGATGTTGCTCAGCCTCATCTGCCCATGGCACTGATCGCACAGAGGCACAGAGACTGGGACTGCTTGCTTGTCTTGCCACCTCAAACTTCAAATGTAGCATGGGAAATTTTGTGTCCCAGCCAGGCTCCTTTCGCAGTCCTGCTCCAAAAGTGCAAAAGTCTGCAGATAGCTGGCAGCCAGAAGGGGCTAGCCTGCAAAGCTGTTGCTCAGCCTCAACTGCTCATGGCACTGCTCACACAGAGACTGGGGCTGCTTGCTTGTCTTGCCACCTCAAACTTCAAATGTAGCATGGGAAAGTTTGTGTCCCAGCCAGGCTCCTTTCGCAGCCCTGCTCCGAAAGTGCGAACTTCTGCAGATAGCTGATAGACAGAAGGGGTTAGAATGGAAAGCTGTTGCTCAGCCTCATCTGCTCATGGCACTGCTCGCACAGAGGCACAGAGACTGGGGCTGATTGCTTGTCTTGCCACCCCAATCTTGACTTATAACCTGGGAAAGTTCTTGTCCCTGCTAGGCTCCTTTCGCAGCCCTGCTCTTGAAATGCGAACGTCTGCAGATAGCTGGCAGCCAGAAGGGGCTAGCCTGGAAAGCTGTTGCTCAGCCTCATCTGCCCATGGCACTGTTCGCATAGAGGCACAGCGAATGGGGCTTCTTGCTTATCTTGCCACTTGAAACTTCAAACGCACGTGGGGAATGTGGGTTGTCCCTGCCAGGCTCCTTTCGCAGCCCTGCTCCGAAAGTGCGAACGTCTGCAGATAGCTGGCAGCCAGAAGGGGCTAGCCTGGAAAGCTGTTGCTCAGCCTCATCTGCCCATGGCACTGCTCGCACAGAGGCACAGAGACTGGGACTGCTTGCTTGTCTTGCTGCCTCAAACTTCAAACGTAGCCTGGGAATGGTGGTGTCCCTGCCAGGCTCCTTTCCCAGCCCTGCTCCGAAAGTGCAAACGTCTGCAGATAGCAGGGAGCCAGAAGGTGCTAGCGTGGAAAGCTGTTGCTCAGCCTCATCTGCCCATGGCAGTGCTCGCACAGAGGCCCAGAGACTGGGGCTGCTTGCTTATCTTGCCACTTGAAACTTCAAACGTAGCCTTAGAATGGTGGTGTCCCTGCCAGGCTCCTTTCGCAGCCATGCTCTTAAAATGCGAACGTCTGCAGATAGCTGTCGGGCAGAAGGGGCTAGCCTGGAAAGCTGTTGCTCAGCCTCATCTGCTCATGGCACTGCTCGCACAGAGGCACAGAGACTGGGGCTGCTTGCTTGTCTTGCCACTTGAAACTTGAAACGCATGCTGGGAATGTGGATTGTCCCAGCCAGGCTCCTTTCGCAGCCCTGCTCCGAAAGTGCGAACCTCTGCAGATAGCTGGCAGCCAGAAGGGGCTAGCCTGGAAAGCTGTTGCTCAGCCTCATCTGCTCATGGCACTGCTCACACAGAGACTGGGGCTGCTTGCTTGACTTGCCACTTGAAAATTCAAACGTAGCCTTAGAATGGTGGTGTCCCTGGCAGGCTCCTTTCGCAGCCATGCTCTTAAAATGCGAACGTCTGCAGATAGCTGGCAGCCAGAAGGGGCTAGCCTGGAAAGCTGTTGCTCAGCCTCATCTGCTCATGGCACTGCTCACACAGCGACTAGGGCTGCTTGCTTGTCTTGCCACCTCAAACTTCAAATGTAGCATGGGAAAGTTTGTGTCCCAGCCAGGCTCCTTTCGCAGCCCTGCTCCGAATGTGCGAACGTCTGCAGATAGCTGGCAGCCAGAAGGGGCTAGCCTGGAAAGCTGTTGCTCAGCCTCATCTGCCCATGGCACTGCTCGCACAGAGGCACAGAGAATGGGGCTGCTTGCTTGTCTTGCCACCTCACCTTCAAACGCATGCTGGGAATGTGGATTGTCCCTGCCAGGCTCCTTTCACAGCCATGCTCTTAAAATGAGAATGTCTGCAGATAGCTGTCAGGCAGAAGGGGCTAGCCTGGAAAGCTGTTGCTCAGCCTCATCTGCCCATGGCACTGCTCGCACAGAGGCACAGAGACTGGGACTGCTTGCTTGTCTTGCCACCTCAATCTTCAAACGTAGCCTGGGAATGGTGGTGTCCCAGCCAGGCTCCTTTCCCAGCCCTGCTCCGAAAGTGCAAACGTCTGCAGATAGCAGGCAGCCAGAAGGGGCTAGCGTGGAAAGCTGTTGCTCAGCCTCATCTGCCCATGGCACTGCTCGCACAGAGGCCCAGAGACTGGGGCTGCTTGCTTATCTTGCCACTTGATACTTCAAACGTAGCCTTAGAAGGGTGGTGTCCCTGCCAGGCTCCTTTCGCAGCCATGCTCTTAAAATGCGAACTTCTGCAGATAGCTGTCAGCCAGAAGGTGCTAGCCTGGAAAGCTGTTGCTCAGCCTCATCTGCCCATGGCACTGCTCGCACAGAGGCACAGAGACTGGGACTGCTTGCTTGTCTTGCCACCTCAAACTTCAAATGTAGCATGGGAAAGTATGTGTCCCAGCCAGGCTCCTTTAGCAGTCCTGCTCCGAAAGTGCGAACGTCTGCAGATAGCTGGCAGCCAGAAGGGGCTAGCCTGGAAAGCTGTTGCTCAGCCTCATCTGCTCATGGCACTGCTCACACAGAGACTGGGGCTGCTTGCTTTTCTTGCCACTTGAAAATTCAAACGTAGCCTTAGAATGGTGGTGTCCCTGCCAGGCTCCTTTCGCAGCCATGCTCTTAAAATGCGAACGTCTGCAGATAGCTGGCAGCCAGAAGGGGCTAGCCTGGAAAGCTGTTGCTCAGCCTCATCTGCTCATGGCACTGCTCACACAGAGACCGGGGCTGCTTGCTTGTCTTGCCACCTCAAACTTCAAATGTAGCATGGGAAAGTTTGTGTCCCAGCCAGGCTCCTTTCGCAGCCCTGCTCCGAAAGTGCGAACTTCTGCAGATAGCTGATAGCCAGAAGGGGCTAGAATGGAAAGCTGTTGCTCAGCCACATCTGCCCATGGCACTGCTCGCACAGAGGCACAGAGACTGGGGCTGAGTGCTTGTCTTGCCACCCCAATCTTCATTTATAGCCTGGGAAAGTTCTTGTCCCTGCTAGGCTCGTTTCGCAGCCCTGCTCTTGAAATGCGAACGTCTGCAGATAGCTGGCAGCCAGAAGGGGCTAGCCTGGAAAGCTGTTGCTCAACCTCATCTGCCCATGGCACTGTTCGCATAGAGGCACAGAGAATGGGGCTTCTTGCTTATCTTGCCACTTGAAACTTCAAACGCATGTGGGGAATGTGGGTTGTCCCTGCCAGGCTCCTTTCGCAGACCTGCTCCGAAAGTGCGAACGTCTGCACATAGCTGGCAGCCAGAAGGGTCTAGCCTGGAAAGCTGTTGCTCAGCCTCATCTGCCCATGGCACTGCTCGCACAGAGGCACAGAGAATGGGGCTGCTTGCTTGTCTTGCCACCTCACCTTCAAACGCATGCTGGGAATGTGGATTGTCCCTGCCAGGCTCCTTCCACAGCCATGCTCTTAAAATGAGAATGTCTGCAGATAGCTGTCAGGCAGAAGGGGCTAGCCTGGAAAGCTGTTGCTCAGCCTCATCTGCCCATGGCACTGCTCGCACAGAGGCACAGAGACTGGGGCTGCTTGCTTGTCTTGCCACTTGAAACTTGAAACGCATGCTGGGAATGTGGATTGTCCCAGCCAGGCTCCTTTCGCAGCCCTGCTCCGAAAGTGCGAACGTCTGCAGATAGCTGGCAGCCAGAAGGGGCTAGCCTGGAAAGCTGTTGCTCAGCCTCATCTGCTCATGGCACTGCTCACACAGAGACTGGGGCTGCTTGCTTGTCTTGCCACTTGAAAATTCAAACGTAGCCTTAGAATGGTGGTGTCCCTGCCAGGCTCCTTTCGCAGCCATGCTCTTAAAATGAGAATGTCTGCAGATAGCTGTCAGCCAGAAGGGGCTAGCCTGGAAAGCTGTTGCTCAGCCTCATCTGCCCATGGCACTGCTCGCACAGAGACACAGAGACTGGGACTGCTTGCTTGTCTTGCCACCTCAAACTTCAAACGTAGCCTGGGAATGGTGGTGTCCCTGCCAGGCTTCTTTCCCAGCCCTGCTCCGAAAGTGCAAACGTCTGCAGATAGCAGGCAGCCAGAAGGTGCTAGCGTGGAAAGCTGTTGCTCAGCCTCATCTGCCCATGGCAGTGCTCGCACAGAGGCCCAGAGACTGGGGCTGCTTGCTTATCTTGCCACTTGAAACTTCAAACGTAGCCTTAGAATGGTGGTGTCCCTGCCAGGCTCCTTTCGCAGCCCTGCTCTGAAAATGCGAACGTCTGCAGATAGCTGTCAGCCAGAAGGGGCTAGCCTGGAAAGTTGTTGCTCAGCCTCATCTGCCCATGGCACTG
This sequence comes from Opisthocomus hoazin, assembly GCF_030867145.1. Taxonomy (NCBI): domain Eukaryota; kingdom Metazoa; phylum Chordata; class Aves; order Opisthocomiformes; family Opisthocomidae; genus Opisthocomus; species Opisthocomus hoazin. Next base: position 10,263,747 of record NC_134429.1, read on the forward strand.
CTCGCACAGAGGCCCAGAAACTGGGGCTGCTTGCTTGTCTTGTCACTTGAAACTTCAAACGCATGCTGGGAATGTGGATTGTCCCTGCCAGGCTCCTTTAACAGCCGTGCTCTTAAAATGAGAATGTCTGCAGATAGCTGTCAGCCAGAAGGGGCTAGCCTGGAAAGCTGTTGCTCAGCCTCATCTGCCCATGGCACTGATCGCACAGAGGCACAGAGACTGGGACTGCTTGCTTGTCTTGCCACCTCAAACTTCAAATGTAGCATGGGAAATTTTGTGTCCCAGCCAGGCTCCTTTCGCAGTCCTGCTCCGAAAGTGCGAACGTCTGCAGATAGCTGGCAGCCAGAAGGGGCTAGCCTGGAAAGCTGTTGCTCAGCCTCATCTGCTCATGGCACTGCTCACACAGAGACCGGGGCTGCTTGCTTGTCTTGCCACCTCAAACTTCAAATGTAGCATGGGAAAGTTTGTGTCCCAGCCAGGCTCCTTTCGCAGCCCTGCTCCGAAAGTGCGAACTTCTGCAGATAGCTGATAGCCAGAAGGGGCTAGCCTGGAAAGCTGTTGCTCAGCCTCATCTGCCCATGGCACTGCTCTCACAGAGGCACAGAGACTGGGGCTGATTGCTTGTCTTGCCACCCCAATCTTCACTTATAGCCTGGGAAAGTTCTTGTCCCTGCTAGGCTCGTTTCGCAGCCCTGCTCTTGAAATGCGAACGTCTGCAGATAGCTGGCAGCCAGAAGGGGCTAGCCTGGAAAGCTGTTGCTCAACCTCATCTGCCCATGGCACTGTTCGCATAGAGGCACAGAGAATGGGGCTTCTTGCTTATCTTGCCACTTGAAACTTCAAACGCATGTGGGGAATGTGGGTTGTCCCTGCCAGGCTCCTTTCGCAGACCTGCTCCGAAAGTGCGAACGTCTGCAGATAGCTGGCAGCCAGAAGGGGCTAGCCTGGAAAGCTGTTGCTCAGCCTCATCTGCCCATGGCACTGCTCGCACAGAGGCACAGAGAATGGGGCTGCTTGCTTGTCTTGCCACCTCACCTTCAAACGCATGCTGGGAATGTGGATTGTCCCTGCCAGGCTCCTTCCACAGCCATGCTCTTAAAATGAGAATGTCTGCAGATAGCTGTCAGGCAGAAGGGGCTAGCCTGGAAAGCTGTTGCTCAGCCTCATCTGCCCATGGCACTGCTCGCACAGAGACACAGAGACTGGGACTGCTTGCTTGTCTTGCCACCTCAAACTTCAAACGTAGCCTGGGAATGGTGGTGTCCCTGCCAGGCTTCTTTCCCAGCCCTGCTCCGAAAGTGCAAACGTCTGCAGATAGCAGGCAGCCAGAAGGTGCTAGCGTGGAAAGCTGTTGCTCAGCCTCATCTGCCCATGGCAGTGCTCGCACAGAGGCCCAGAGACTGGGGCTGCTTGCTTATCTTGCCACTTGAAACTTCAAACGTAGCCTTAGAATGGTGGTGTCCCTGCCAGGCTCCTTTCGCAGCCCTGCTCTTAAAATGCGAACGTCTGCAGATAGCTGTCAGCCAGAAGGGGCTAGCCTGGAAAGTTGTTGCTCAGCCTCATCTGCCCATGGCACTGCTCGCACAGAGGCACAGAGACTGGGACTGCTTGCTTGTCTTGCCACCTCAAACTTCAAATGTAGCATGGGAAAGTTTGTGTCCCAGCCAGGCTCCTTTCGCAGTCCTGCTCCAAAAGTGCAAACGTCTGCAGATAGCTGGCAGCCAGAAGGGGCTAGCCTGGAAAGCTGTTGCTCAGCCTCATCTGCTCATGGCACTGCTCGCACAGAGACTGGGGCTGCTTGCTTTTCTTGCCACTTGAAAATTCAAACGTAGCCTTAGAATTGTGGTGTCCCTGCCAGGCTCCTTTCGCAGCCATGCTCTTAAAATGCGAACGTCTGCAGATAGCTGGCAGCCAGAAGGGGCTAGCCTGGAAAGCTGTTGCTCAGCCTCATCTGCTCATGGCACTGCTCGCACAGAGGCACAGAGACTGGGGCTGATTGCTTGTCTTGTCACTTGAAACTTCAAACGCATGCTGGGAATGTGGATTGTCCCTGCCAGGCTCCTTTAACAGCCGTGCTCTTAAAATGAGAATGTCTGCAGATAGCTGCCAGCCAGAAGTGGCTAGCCTGGAAAGCTGTTGCTCAGCCTCATCTGCCCATGGCACTGATTGCACAGAGACCGGGGCTGCTTGCTTGTCTTGCCACCTCAAACTTCAAATGTAGCATGGGAAAGTTTGTGTCCCAGCCAGGCTCCTTTCGCAGTCCTGCTCCAAAAGTGCAAACGTCTGCAGATAGCTGGCAGCCAGAAGGGGCTAGCCTGGAAAGCTGTTGCTCAGCCTCATCTGCTCATGGCACTGCTCACACAGAGACCGGGGCTGCTTGCTTGTCTTGCCACCTCAAACTTCAAATGTAGCATGGGAAAGTTTGTGTCCCAGCCAGGCTCCTTTCGCAGCCCTGCTCCGAAAGTGCGAACTTCTGCAGATAGCTGATAGCCAGAAGGGGCTAGAATGGAAAGCTGTTGCTCAGCCTCATCTGCCCATGGCACTGCTCGCACAGAGGCACAGAGACTGGGGCTGATTGCTTGTCTTGCCACCCCAATCTTCACTTATAGCCTGGGAAAGTTCTTGTCCCTGCTAGGCTCGTTTCGCAGCCCTGCTCTTGAAATGCGAACGTCTGCAGATAGCTGGCAGCCAGAAGGGGCTAGCCTGGAAAGCTGTTGCTCAGCCTCATCTGCCCATGGCACTGTTCGCATAGAGGCACAGAGAATGGGGCTTCTTGCTTATCTTGCCACTTGAAACTTCAAACGCATGTGGGGAATGTGGGTTGTCCCTGCCAGGCTCCTTTCGCAGACCTGCTCCGAAAGTGCGAACGTCTGCAGATAGCTGGCAGCCAGAAGGGGCTAGCCTGGAAAGCTGTTGCTCAGCCTCATCTGCACATGGCACTGCTAGCACAGAGGCACAGAGAATGGGGCTGCTTGCTTGTCTTGCCACCTCACCTTCAAACGCATGCTGGGAATGTGGATTGTCCCTGCCAGGCTCCTTTCACAGCCATGCTCTTAAAATGAGAATGTCTGCAGATAGCTGTCAGCCAGAAGGGGCTAGCCTGGAAAGCTGTTGCTCAGCCTCATCTGCCCATGGCACTGCTCGCACAGAGGCACAGAGACTGGGACTGCTTGCTTGTCTTGCCACCTCAAACTTCAAACGTAGCCTGGGAGTGGTGGTGTCCCTGCCAGGCTTCTTTCCCAGCCCTGCTCCGAAAGTGCAAACGTCTGCAGATAGCAGGCAGCCAGAAGGTGCTACCGTGAAAAGCTGTTGCTCAGCCTCATCTGCCCATGGCAGTGCTCGCACAGAGGCCCAGAGACTGGGGCTGCTTGCTTATCTTGCCACTTGAAACTTCAAACGTAGCCTTAGAATGGTGGTGTCCCTGCCAGGCTCCTTTCGCAGCCCTGCTCTTAAAATGCGAACGTCTGCAGATAGCTGTCAGCCAGAAGGGGCTAGCCTGGAAAGTTGTTGCTCAGCCTCATCTGCCCATGGCACTGCTCGCACAGAGGCACAGAGACTGGGACTGCTTGCTTGTCTTGCCACCTCAAACTTCAAATGTAGCATGGGAAAGTTTGTGTCCCAGCCAGGCTCCTTTCGCAGTCCTGCTCCGAAAGTGCGAACGTCTGCAGATAGCTGGCAGCCAGAAGGGGCTAGCCTGGAAAGCTGTTGCTCAGCCTCATCTGCTCATGGCACTGCTCGCACAGAGAGTGGGGCTGCTTGCTTATCTTGCCACTTGAAACTTCAAACGTAGCCTTAGAATGGTGGTGTCCCTGCCAGGCTCCTTTCGCAGCCATGCTCTTAAAATGCGAACGTCTGCAGATAGCTGGCAGCCAGAAGGGGCTAGCCTGGAAAGCTGTTGCTCAGCCTCATCTGCTCATGGCACTGCTCGCACAGAGGCACAGAGACTGGGGCTGATTGCTTGTCTTGCCACTCCAATCTTCAAATATAGCCTGGGAAAGTTGGTGTCCCTGCTAGGATCGTTTCGCAGCCCTGCTCTTGAAATGCGAACGTCTGCAGATAGCTGGCAGCCAGAAGGTGCTAGCCTGGAAAGCTGTTGCTCAGCCTCATCTGCCCATGACACTGCTCGTACAGAGGCCCAGAAACTGGGGCTGCTTGCTTGTCTTGTCACTTGAAACTTCAAACGCATGCTGGGAATGTGGATTGTCCCTGCCAGGCTCCTTTAACAGCCATGCTCTTAAAATGAGAATGTCTGCAGATAGCTGTCAGCCAGAAGGGGCTAGCCTGGAAAGCTGTTGCTCAGCCTCATCTGCCCATGGCACTGCTCACACAGAGACTGGGGCTGCTTGCTTGTCTTGCCACCTCAAACTTCAAATGTAGCATGGGAAAGTTTGTGTCCCAGCCAGGCTCCTTTCGCAGCCCTGCTCCGAAAGTGCGAACTTCTGCAGATAGCTGATAGACAGAAGGGGCTAGAAAGGAAAGCTGTTGCTCAGCCTCATCTGCCCATGGCACTGCTCGCACAGAGGCACAGAGACTGGGGCTGATTGCTTGTCTTGCCACCCCAATCTTCACTTATAGCCTGGGAAAGTTCTTGTCCCTGCTAGGCTCGTTTCGCAGCCCTGCTCCGAAAGTGCGAACGTCTGCAGATAGCTGGCAGCCAAAAGGGGCTAGCCTGGAAAGCTGTTGCTCAGCCTCATCTGCTCATGGCACTGCTCACACAGAGACTGGGGCTGCTTGCTTGTCTTGCCACTTGAAAATTCAAACGTAGCCTTAGAATGGTGGTGTCCCTGCCAGGCTCCTTTCGCAGCCATGCTCTTAAAATGAGAATGTCTGCATATAGCTGGCAGCCAGAAGGGGCTAGCCTGGAAAGGTGTTGCTCAGCCTCATCTGTCCATGGCACTGCTCGCACAGAGGCACAGAGACAGGGGCTGCTTGCTTTTCTTGCCACCTCAAACTTCAAACGTAGCCTGGGAATGGTGGTGTCCCTGCCAGGCTTCTTTCCCAGCCCTGCTCCGAAAGTGCAAACGTCTGCAGATAGCAGGCAGCCAGAAGGTGCTAGCCTGGAAAGCTGTTGCTCAGCCTCATCTGCCCATGGCAGTGCTCGCACAGAGGCCCAGAGACTGGGGCTGCTTGCTTATCTTGCCACTTGAAACTTCAAACGTAGCCTTAGAATGGTGGTGTCCCTGCCAGGCTCCTTTCGCAGCCCTGCTCTTAAAATGCGAACGTCTGCAGATAGCTGGCAGCCAGAAGGGGCTAGCCTGGAAAGTTGTTGCTCAGCCTCATCTGCCCATGGCACTGCTCGCACAGAGGCACAGAGACTGGGACTGCTTGCTTGTCTTGCCACCTCAAACTTCAAATGTAGCATGGGAAAGTTTGTGTCCCAGCCAGGCTCCTTTCGCAGTCCTGCTCCGAAAGTGCGAACGTCTGCAGATAGCTGGCAGCCAGAAGGGGCTAGCCTGGAAAGCTGTTGCTCAGCCTCATCTGCTCATGGCACTGCTCGCACAGAGACTGGGGCTGCTTGCTTTTCTTGCCACTTGAAAATTCAAACGTAACCTTAGAATGGTGGTGTCCCTGCCAGGCTCCTTTCGCAGCCATGCTCTTAAAATGCGAACGTCTGCAGATAGCTGTCAGCCAGAAGGGGCTAGCCTGGAAAGCTGTTGCTCAGCCTCATCTGCCCATGACACTGCTCGTACAGAGGCCCAGAAACTTGGGCTGCTTGCTTGTCTTGTCACTTGAAACTTCAAACGCATGCTGGGAATGTGGATTGTCCCTGCCAGGCTCCTTTAACAGCCATGCTCTTAAAATGAGAATGTCTGCAGATAGCTGTCAGCCAGAAGGGGCTAGCCTGGAAAGCTGTTGCTCAGCCTCATCTGCCCATGGCACTGCTCACACAGAGACTGGGGCTGCTTGCTTGTCTTGCCACCTCAAACTTCAAATGTAGCATGGGAAAGTTTGTGTCCCAGCCAGGCTCCTTTCGCAGCCCTGCTCCGAAAGTGCGAACTTCTGCAGATAGCTGATAGACAGAAGGGGCTAGAAAGGAAAGCTGTTGCTCAGCCTCATCTGCCCATGGCACTGCTCGCACAGAGGCACAGAGACTGGGGCTGATTGCTTGTCTTGCCACCCCAATCTTCACTTATAGCCTGGGAAAGTTCTTGTCCCTGCTAGGCTCGTTTCGCAGCCCTGCTCCGAAAGTGCGAACGTCTGCAGATAGCTGGCAGCCAGAAGGGGCTAGCCTGGAAAGCTGTTGCTCAGCCTCATCTGCCCATGGCACTGTTCGCATAGAGGCACAGAGAATGGGGCTTCTTGCTTATCTTGCCACTTGAAACTTCAAACGCATGTGGGGAATGTGGGTTGTCCCTGCCTGGCTCCTTTCGCAGCCCTGCTCCGAAAGTGCGAACGTCTGCAGATAGCTGGCAGCCAGAAGGGTCTAGCCTGGATAGCTGTTGCTCAGCCTCATCTGCCCATGGCACTGCTCGCACAGAGGCACAGAGAATGGGGCTGCTTGCTTGTCTTGCCACCTCACCTTCAAACGCATGCTGGGAATGTGGATTGTCCCTGCCAGGCTCGTTTCACAGCCATGCTCTTAAAATGAGAATGTCTGCAGATAGCTGTCAGCCAGAAGGGGCTAGCCTGGAAAGCTGTTGCTCAGCCTCATCTGCCCATGGCACTGCTCGCACAGAAGCACAGAGACTGGGACTGCTTGCTTGTCTTGCCACCTCAAACTTCAAACGTAGCTTGGGAATGGTGGTGTCCCTGCCAGGCTCCTTTCCCAGCCCTGCTCCGAAGGTGCAAACGTCTGCAGATAGCAGGCAGCCAGAAGGTGCTAGCGTGGAAAGCTGTTGCTCAGCCTCATCTGCCCATGGCAGTGCTCGCACAGAGGCCCAGAGACTGGGGCTGCTTGCTTATCTTGCCACTTGAAACTTCAAACGTAGCCTTAGAATGGTGGTGTCCCTGCCAGGCTCCTTTCGCAGCCATGCTCTTAAAATGCGAACGTCTGCAGATAGCTGGCAGCCAGAAGGGGCTAGCCTGGAAAGCTGTTGCTCAGCCTCATCTGCTCATGGCACTGCTCACACAGAGACTGGGGCTGCTTGCTTTTCTTGCCACTTGAAAATTCAAACGTAGCCTTAGAATGGTGGTGTCCCTGCCAGGCTCCTTTCGCAGCCATGCTCTTAAAATGCGAACGTCTGCAGATAGCTGGCAGCCAGAAGGGGCTAGCCTGGAAAGCTGTTGCTCAGCCTCATCTGCTCATGGCACTGCTCGCACAGAGGCACAGAGACTGGGGCTGATTGCTTGTCTTGCCACCCCAATCTTCAAATATAGCCTGGGAAAGTTGGTGTCCCTGCTAGGCTCGTTTCGCAGCCCTGCTCTTGAAATGCGAACGTCTGCAGATAGCTGGCAGCCAGAAGGTGCTAGCCTGCAAAGCTGTTGCTCAGCCTCATCTGCCCATGGCACTACTCGCACAGAGGCCCAGAAACTGGGGCTGCTTGCTTGTCTTGCCACTTGAAAATTCAAACGTAGCCTTAGAATGGTGGTGTCCCTGCCAGGCTCCTTTCGCAGCCATGCTCTTAAAATGCGAACGTCTGCAGATAGCTGGCAGCCAGAAGGGGCTAGCCTGGAAAGCTGTTGCTCAGCCTCATCTGCTCATGGCACTGCTCACACAGAGACTGGGGCTGCTTGCTTGTCTTGCCACCTCAAACTTCAAATGTAGCATGGGAAAGTTTGTGTCCCAGCCAGGCTCCTTTCGCAGCCCTGCTCCGAAAGTGCGAACTTCTGCAGATAGCTGATAGACTGAAGGGGCTAGAATGGAAAGCTGTTGCTCAGCCGCATCTGCCCATGGCACTGCTCGCACAGAGGCACAGAGACTGGGGCTGATTGCTTGTCTTGCCACCCCAATCTTCACTTATAGCCTGGGAAAGTTCTTGTCCCTGCTAGGCTCGTTTCGCAGCCCTGCTCTTGAAATGCGAACGTCTGCAGATAGCTGGCAGCCAGAAGGGGCTAGCCTGGAAAGCTGTTGCTCAGCCTCATCTGCCCATGGCACTGTTCGCATAGAGGCACAGAGAATGGGGCTTCTTGCTTATCTTGCCACTTGAAACTTCAAACGCATGTGGGGAATGTGGGTTGTCCCTGCCAGGCTCCTTTCGCAGACCTGCTCCGAAAGTGCGAACGTCTGCAGATAGCTGGCAGCCAGAAGGGGCTAGCCTGGAAAGCTGTTGCTCAGCCTCATCTGCACATGGCACTGCTAGCACAGAGGCACAGAGAATGGGGCTGCTTGCTTGTCTTGCCACCTCACCTTCAAACGCATGCTGGGAATGTGGATTGTCCCTGCCAGGCTCCTTTCACAGCCATGCTCTTAAAATGAGAATGTCTGCAGATAGCTGTCAGCCAGAAGGGGCTAGCCTGGAAAGCTGTTGCTCAGCCTCATCTGCCCATGGCACTGCTCGCACAGAGGCACAGAGACTGGGACTGCTTGCTTGTCTTGCCACCTCAAACTTCAAACGTAGCCTGGGAGTGGTGGTGTCCCTGCCAGGCTTCTTTCCCAGCCCTGCTCCGAAAGTGCAAACGTCTGCAGATAGCAGGCAGCCAGAAGGTGCTACCGTGAAAAGCTGTTGCTCAGCCTCATCTGCCCATGGCAGTGCTCGCACAGAGGCCCAGAGACTGGGGCTGCTTGCTTATCTTGCCACTTGAAACTTCAAACGTAGCCTTAGAATGGTGGTGTCCCTGCCAGGCTCCTTTCGCAGCCCTGCTCTTAAAATGCGAACGTCTGCAGATAGCTGTCAGCCAGAAGGGGCTAGCCTGGAAAGTTGTTGCTCAGCCTCATCTGCCCATGGCACTGCTCGCACAGAGGCACAGAGACTGGGACTGCTTGCTTGTCTTGCCACCTCAAACTTCAAATGTAGCATGGGAAAGTTTGTGTCCCAGCCAGGCTCCTTTCGCAGTCCTGCTCCGAAAGTGCGAACGTCTGCAGATAGCTGGCAGCCAGAAGGGGCTAGCCTGGAAAGCTGTTGCTCAGCCTCATCTGCTCATGGCACTGCTCGCACAGAGAGTGGGGCTGCTTGCTTATCTTGCCACTTGAAACTTCAAACGTAGCCTTAGAATGGTGGTGTCCCTGCCAGGCTCCTTTCGCAGCCATGCTCTTAAAATGCGAACGTCTGCAGATAGCTGGCAGCCAGAAGGGGCTAGCCTGGAAAGCTGTTGCTCAGCCTCATCTGCTCATGGCACTGCTCGCACAGAGGCACAGAGACTGGGGCTGATTGCTTGTCTTGCCACTCCAATCTTCAAATATAGCCTGGGAAAGTTGGTGTCCCTGCTAGGATCGTTTCGCAGCCCTGCTCTTGAAATGCGAACGTCTGCAGATAGCTGGCAGCCAGAAGGTGCTAGCCTGGAAAGCTGTTGCTCAGCCTCATCTGCCCATGACACTGCTCGTACAGAGGCCCAGAAACTGGGGCTGCTTGCTTGTCTTGTCACTTGAAACTTCAAACGCATGCTGGGAATGTGGATTGTCCCTGCCAGGCTCCTTTAACAGCCATGCTCTTAAAATGAGAATGTCTGCAGATAGCTGTCAGCCAGAAGGGGCTAGCCTGGAAAGCTGTTGCTCAGCCTCATCTGCCCATGGCACTGCTCACACAGAGACTGGGGCTGCTTGCTTGTCTTGCCACCTCAAACTTCAAATGTAGCATGGGAAAGTTTGTGTCCCAGCCAGGCTCCTTTCGCAGCCCTGCTCCGAAAGTGCGAACTTCTGCAGATAGCTGATAGACAGAAGGGGCTAGAAAGGAAAGCTGTTGCTCAGCCTCATCTGCCCATGGCACTGCTCGCACAGAGGCACAGAGACTGGGGCTGATTGCTTGTCTTGCCACCCCAATCTTCACTTATAGCCTGGGAAAGTTCTTGTCCCTGCTAGGCTCGTTTCGCAGCCCTGCTCCGAAAGTGCGAACGTCTGCAGATAGCTGGCAGCCAGAAGGGGCTAGCCTGGAAAGCTGTTGCTCAGCCTCATCTGCCCATGGCACTGTTCGCATAGAGGCAAAGAGAATGGGGCTTCTTGCTTATCTTGCCACTTGAATCTTCAAACGCATGTGGGGAATGTGGGTTGTCCCTGCCAGGCTCCTTTCGCAGCCCTGCTCCGAAAGTGCGAACGTCTGCAGATAGCTGGCAGCCAGAAGGGTCTAGCCTGGATAGCTGTTGCTCAGCCTCATCTGCCCATGGCACTGCTCGCACAGAGGCACAGAGAATGGGGCTGCTTGCTTGTCTTGCCACCTCACCTTCAAACGCATGCTGGGAATGTGGATTGTCCCTGCCAGGCTCCTCTCACAGCCATGCTCTTAAAATGAGAATGTCTGCAGATAGCTGTCAGGCAGAAGGGGCTAGCGTGGAAAGCTGTTGCTCAGCCTCATCTGCCCATGGCACTGCTCGCACAGAGGCACAGAGACTGGGGCTGCTTGATTGTCTTGCCACTTGAAACTTGAAACGCATGCTGGGAATGTGGATTGTCCCAGCCAGGCTCCTTTCGCAGCCCTGCTCCGAAAGTGCGAACGTCTGCAGATAGCTGGCAGCAAGAAGGGGCTAGCCTGGAAAGCTGTTGCTCAGCCTCATCTGCTCATGGCACTGCTCACACAGAGACTGGGGCTGCTTGCTTGTCTTGCCACTTGAAAATTCAAACGTAGCCTTAGAATGGTGGTGTCCCTGCCAGGCTCCTTTCGCAGCCATGCTCTTAAAATGAGAATGTCTGCATATAGCTGGCAGCCAGAAGGGGCTAGCCTGGAAAGGTGTTGCTCAGCCTCATCTGTCCATGGCACTGCTCGCACAGAGGCACAGAGACAGGGGCTGCTTGCTTTTCTTGCCACCTCAAACTTCAAACGTAGCCTGGGAATGGTGGTGTCCCTGCCAGGCTTCTTTCCCAGCCCTGCTCCGAAAGTGCAAACGTCTGCAGATAGCAGGCAGCCAGAAGGTGCTAGCGTGGAAAGCTGTTGCTCAGCCTCATCTGCCCATGGCAGTGCTCGCACAGAGGCCCAGAGACTGGGGCTGCTTGCTTATCTTGCCACTTGAAACTTCAAACGTAGCCTTAGAATGGTGGTGTCCCTGCCAGGCTCCTTTCGCAGCCCTGCTCTTAAAATGCGAACGTCTGCAGATAGCTGGCAGCCAGAAGGGGCTAGCCTGGAAAGTTGTTGCTCAGCCTCATCTGCCCATGGCACTGCTCGCACAGAGGCACAGAGACTGGGACTGCTTGCTTGTCTTGCCACCTCAAACTTCAAATGTAGCATGGGAAAGTTTGTGTCCCAGCCAGGCTCCTTTCGCAGTCCTGCTCCGAAAGTGCGAACGTCTGCAGATAGCTGGCAGCCAGAAGGGGCTAGCCTGGAAAGCTGTTGCTCAGCCTCATCTGCTCATGGCACTGCTCGCACAGAGACTGGGGCTGCTTGCTTTTCTTGCCACTTGAAAATTCAAACGTAACCTTAGAATGGTGGTGTCCCTGCCAGGCTCCTTTCGCAGCCATGCTCTTAAAATGCGAACGTCTGCAGATAGCTGTCAGCCAGAAGGGGCTAGCCTGGAAAGCTGTTGCTCAGCCTCATCTGCCCATGACACTGCTCGTACAGAGGCCCAGAAACTTGGGCTGCTTGCTTGTCTTGTCACTTGAAACTTCAAACGCATGCTGGGAATGTGGATTGTCCCTGCCAGGCTCCTTTAACAGCCATGCTCTTAAAATGAGAATGTCTGCAGATAGCTGTCAGCCAGAAGGGGCTAGCCTGGAAAGCTGTTGCTAAGCCTCATCTGCCCATGGCACTGCTCACACAGAGACTGGGGCTGCTTGCTTGTCTTGCCACCTCAAACTTCAAATGTAGCATGGGAAAGTTTGTGTCCCAGCCAGGCTCCTTTCGCAGCCCTGCTCCGAAAGTGCGAACTTCTGCAGATAGCTGATAGACAGAAGGGGCTAGAAAGGAAAGCTGTTGCTCAGCCTCATCTGCCCATGGCACTGCTCGCACAGAGGCACAGAGACTGGGGCTGATTGCTTGTCTTGCCACCCCAATCTTCACTTATAGCCTGGGAAAGTTCTTGTCCCTGCTAGGCTCGTTTCGCAGCCCTGCTCCGAAAGTGCGAACGTCTGCAGATAGCTGGCAGCCAGAAGGGGCTAGCCTGGAAAGCTGTTGCTCAGCCTCATCTGCCCATGGCACTGTTCGCATAGAGGCACAGAGAATGGGGCTTCTTGCTTATCTTGCCACTTGAAACTTCAAACGCATGTGGGGAATGTGGGTTGTCCCTGCCTGGCTCCTTTCGCAGCCCTGCTCCGAAAGTGCGAACGTCTGCAGATAGCTGGCAGCCAGAAGGGTCTAGCCTGGATAGCTGTTGCTCAGCCTCATCTGCCCATGGCACTGCTCGCACAGAGGCACAGAGAATGGGGCTGCTTGCTTGTCTTGCCACCTCACCTTCAAACGCATGCTGGGAATGTGGATTGTCCCTGCCAGGCTCGTTTCACAGCCATGCTCTTAAAATGAGAATGTCTGCAGATAGCTGTCAGCCAGAAGGGGCTAGCCTGGAAAGCTGTTGCTCAGCCTCATCTGCCCATGGCACTGCTCGCACAGAAGCACAGAGACTGGGACTGCTTGCTTGTCTTGCCACCTCAAACTTCAAACGTAGCTTGGGAATGGTGGTGTCCCTGCCAGGCTCCTTTCCCAGCCCTGCTCCGAAGGTGCAAACGTCTGCAGATAGCAGGCAGCCAGAAGGTGCTAGCGTGGAAAGCTGTTGCTCAGCCTCATCTGCCCATGGCAGTGCTCGCACAGAGGCCCAGAGACTGGGGCTGCTTGCTTATCTTGCCACTTGAAACTTCAAACGTAGCCTTAGAATGGTGGTGTCCCTGCCAGGCTCCTTTCGCAGCCATGCTCTTAAAATGCGAACGTCTGCAGATAGCTGGCAGCCAGAAGGGGCTAGCCTGGAAAGCTGTTGCTCAGCCTCATCTGCTCATGGCACTGCTCACACAGAGACTGGGGCTGCTTGCTTTTCTTGCCACTTGAAAATTCAAACGTAGCCTTAGAATGGTGGTGTCCCTGCCAGGCTCCTTTCGCAGCCATGCTCTTAAAATGCGAACGTCTGCAGATAGCTGGCAGCCAGAAGGGGCTAGCCTGGAAAGCTGTTGCTCAGCCTCATCTGCTCATGGCACTGCTCGCACAGAGGCACAGAGACTGGGGCTGATTGCTTGTCTTGCCACCCCAATCTTCAAATATAGCCTGGGAAAGTTGGTGTCCCTGCTAGGCTCGTTTCGCAGCCCTGCTCTTGAAATGCGAACGTCTGCAGATAGCTGGCAGCCAGAAGGTGCTAGCCTGCAAAGCTGTTGCTCAGCCTCATCTGCCCATGGCACTACTCGCACAGAGGCCCAGAAACTGGGGCTGCTTGCTTGTCTTGCCACTTGAAAATTCAAACGTAGCCTTAGAATGGTGGTGTCCCTGCCAGGCTCCTTTCGCAGCCATGCTCTTAAAATGCGAACGTCTGCAGATAGCTGGCAGCCAGAAGGGGCTAGCCTGGAAAGCTGTTGCTCAGCCTCATCTGCTCATGGCACTGCTCACACAGAGACTGGGGCTGCTTGCTTGTCTTGCCACCTCAAACTTCAAATGTAGCATGGGAAAGTTTGTGTCCCAGCCAGGCTCCTTTCGCAGCCCTGCTCCGAAAGTGCGAACTTCTGCAGATAGCTGATAGACTGAAGGGGCTAGAATGGAAAGCTGTTGCTCAGCCGCATCTGCCCATGGCACTGCTCGCACAGAGGCACAGAGACTGGGGCTGATTGCTTGTCTTGCCACCCCAATCTTCACTTATAGCCTGGGAAAGTTCTTGTCCCTGCTAGGCTCGTTTCGCAGCCCTGCTCCGAAAGTGCGAACGTCTGCAGATAGCTGGCAGCCAGAAGGGGCTAGCCTGGAAAGCTGTTGCTCAGCCGCATCTGTCCATGGCACTGCTCGCACAGAGGCACAGAGACTGGGACTGCTTGCTTGTCTTGCCACCTCAAACTTCAAATGTAGCATGGGAAAGTTTGTGTCCCAGCCAGGCTCCTTTCGCAGTCCAGCTCCGAAAGTGCGAACGTCTGCAGATAGCTGGCAGCCAGAAGGGGCTAGCCTGGAAAGCTGTTGCTCAGCCTCATCTGCTCATGGCACTGCTCACACAGAGACTGGGGCTGCTTGCTTTTCTTGCCACTTGAAAATTCAAACGTAGCCTTAGAATGGTGGTGTCCCTGCCAGGCTCCTTTCGCAGCCATGCTCTTAAAATGCGAACGTCTGCAGATAGCTGGCAGCCAGAAGGGGCTAGCCTGGAAAGCTGTTGCTCAGCCTCATCTGCTCATGGCACTGCTCGCACAGAGGCCCAGAAACTGGGGCTGCTTGCTTGTCTTGTCACTTGAAACTTCAAACGCATGCTGGGAATGTGGATTGTCCCTGCCAGGCTCCTTTAACAGCCGTGCTCTTAAAATGAGAATGTCTGCAGATAGCTGTCAGCCAGAAGGGGCTAGCCTGGAAAGCTGTTGCTCAGCCTCATCTGCCCATGGCACTGCTCGCACAGAGGCACAGAGACTGGGACTGCTTGCTTGTCTTGCCACCTCAAACTTCAAATGTAGCATGGGAAATTTTGTGTCCCAGCCAGGCTCCTTTCGCAGTCCTGCTCCAAAAGTGCAAACGTCTGCAGATAGCTGGCAGCCAGAAGGGGCTAGCCTGGAAAGCTGTTGCTCAGCCTCATCTGCTCATGGCACTGCTCACACAGAGACCGGGGCTGCTTGCTTGTCTTGCCACCTCAAACTTCAAATGTAGCATGGGAAAGTTTGTGTCCCAGCCAGGCTCCTTTCGCAGCCCTGCTCCGAAAGTGCGAACTTCTGCAGATAGCTGATAGCCAGAAGGGGCTAGAATGGAAAGCTGTTGCTCAGCCTCATCTGCTCATGGCACTGCTCGCACAGAGGCACAGAGACTGGGGCTGATTGCTTGTCTTGCCACCCCAATCTTCACTTATAGCCTGGGAAAGTTCTTGTCCCTGCTAGGCTCGTTTCGCAGCCCTGCTCTTGAAATGCGAACGTCTGCAGATAGCTGGCAGCCAGAAGGGGCTAGCCTGGAAATCTGTTGCTCAGCCTCATCTGCCCATGGCACTGTTCGCATAGAGGCACAGAGAATGGGGCTTCTTGCTTATCTTGCCACTTGAAACTTCAAACGCATGTGGGGAATGTGGGTTGTCCCTGCCAGGCTCCTTTCGCAGACCTGCTCCGAAAGTGCGAACGTCTGCAGATAGCTGGCAGCCAGAAGGGGCTAGCCTGGAAAGCTGTTGCTCAGCCTCATCTGCTCATGGCACTGCTCACACAGAGACTGGGGCTGATTGCTTTTCTTGCCACTTGAAAATTCAAACGTAGCCTTAGAATGGTGGTGTCCCTGCCAGGCTCCTTTCGCAGCCATGCTCTTAAAATGAGAATGTCTGCAGATAGCTGGCAGCCAGAAGGGGCTAGCCTGGAAAGGTGTTGCTCAGCCTCATCTGTCCATGGCACTGCTCGCACAGAGGCACAGAGAATGGGACTGCTTGCTTTTCTTGCCACCTCAAACTTCAAACGTAGCCTGGGAATGGTGGTGTCCCTGCCAGGCTTCTTTCCCAGCCCTGCTCCGAAAGTGCAAACGTCTGCAGATAGCAGGCAGCCAGAAGGTGCTAGCGTGGAAAGCTGTTGCTCAGCCTCATCTGCCCATGGCAGTGCTCGCACAGAGGCCCAGAGACTGGGGCTGCTTGCTTATCTTGCCACTTGAAACTTCAAACGTAGCCTTAGAATGGTGGTGTCCCTGCCAGGCTCCTTTCGCAGCCCTGCTCTTAAAATGCGAACGTCTGCAGATAGCTGTCAGCCAGAAGGGGCTAGCCTGGAAAGTTGTTGCTCAGCCTCATCTGCCCATGGCACTGCTCGCACAGAGGCACAGAGACTGGGACTGCTTGCTTGTCTTGCCACCTCAAACTTCAAATGTAGCATGGGAAAGTTTGTGTCCCAGCCAGGCTCCTTTCGCAGTCCTGCTCCGAAAGTGCGAACGTCTGCAGATAGCTGGCAGCCAGAAGGGGCTAGCCTGGAAAGCTGTTGCTCAGCCTCATCTGCTCATGGCACTGCTCGCACAGAGACTGGGGCTGCTTGCTTTTCTTGCCACTTGAAAATTCAAACGTAGCCTTAGAATTGTGGTGTCCCTGCCAGGCTCCTTTCGCAGCCCTGCTCTTAAAATGCGAACGTCTGCAGATAGCTGGCAGCCAGAAGGGGCTAGCCTGGAAAGCTGTTGCTCAGCCTCATCTGCTCATGGCACTGCTCGCACAGAGGCACAGAGACTGGGGCTGATTGCTTGTCTTGTCACTTGAAACTTCAAACGCATGCTGGGAATATGGATTGTCCCTGCCAGGCTCCTTTAACAGCCGTGCTCTTAAAATGAGAATGTCTGCAGATAGCTGTCAGCCAGAAGGGGCTAGCCTGGAAAGCTGTTGCTCAGCCTCATCTGCCCATGGCACTGATCGCACAGAGACCGGGGCTGCTTGCTTGTCTTGCCACCTCAAACTTCAAATGTAGCATGGGAAAGTTTGTGTCCCAGCCAGGCTCCTTTCGCAGTCCTGCTCCAAAAGTGCAAACGTCTGCAGATAGCTGGCAGCCAGAAGGGGCTAGCCTGGAAAGCTGTTGCTCAGCCTCATCTGCTCATGGCACTGCTCACACAGAGACCGGGGCTGCTTGCTTGTCTTGCCACCTCAAACTTCAAATGTAGCATGGGAAAGTTTGTGTCCCAGCCAGGCTCCTTTCGCAGCCCTGCTCCGAAAGTGCGAACTTCTGCAGATAGCTGATAGCCAGAAGGGGCTAGAATGGAAAGCTGTTGCTCAGCCTCATCTGCCCATGGCACTGCTCGCACAGAGGCACAGAGACTGGGGCTGAGTGCTTGTCTTGCCACCCCAATCTTCACTTATAGCCTGGGAAAGTTCTTGTCCCTGCTAGGCTCGTTTCGCAGCCCTGCTCTTGAAATGCGAACGTCTGCAGATAGCTGGCAGCCAGAAGGGGCTAGCCTGGAAAGCTGTTGCTCAGCCTCATCTGCCCATGGCACTGTTCGCATAGAGGCACAGAGAATGGGGCTTCTTGCTTATCTTGCCACTTGAAACTTCAAACGCATGTGGGGAATGTGGGTTGTCCCTGCCAGGCTCCTTTCGCAGACCTGCTCCGAAAGTGCGAACGTCTGCAGATAGCTGGCAGCCAGAAGGGGCTAGCCTGGAAAGCTGTTGCTCAGCCTCATCTGCACATGGCACTGCTAGCACAGAGGCACAGAGAATGGGGCTGCTTGCTTGTCTTGCCACCTCACCTTCAAACGCATGCTGGGAATGTGGATTGTCCCTGCCAGGCTCCTTTCACAGCCATGCTCTTAAAATGAGAATGTCTGCAGATAGCTGTCAGCCAGAAGGTGCTACCGTGAAAAGCTGTTGCTCAGCCTCATCTGCCCATGGCAGTGCTCGCACAGAGGCCCAGAGACTGGGGCTGCTTGCTTATCTTGCCACTTGAAACTTCAAACGTAGCCTTAGAATGGTGGTGTCCCAGCCAGGCTCCTTTCGCAGCCCTGCTCTTAAAATGCGAACGTCTGCAGATAGCTGTCAGCCAGAAGGGGCTAGCCTGGAAAGTTGTTGCTCAGCCTCATCTGCCCATGGCACTGCTCGCACAGAGGCACAGAGACTGGGACTGCTTGCTTGTCTTGCCACCTCAAACTTCAAATGTAGCATGGGAAAGTTTGTGTCCCAGCCAGGCTCCTTTCGCAGTCCTGCTCCGAAAGTGCGAACGTCTGCAGATAGCTGGCAGCCAGAAGGGGCTAGCCTGGAAAGCTGTTGCTCAGCCTCATCTGCTCATGGCACTGCTCGCACAGAGAGTGGGGCTGCTTGCTTATCTTGCCACTTGAAACTTCAAACGTAGCCTTAGAATGGTGGTGTCCCTGCCAGGCTCCTTTCGCAGCCATGCTCTTAAAATGCGAACGTCTGCAGATAGCTGGCAGCCAGAAGGGGCTAGCCTGGAAAGCTGTTGCTCAGCCTCATCTGCTCATGGCACTGCTCGCACAGAGGCACAGAGACTGGGGCTGATTGCTTGTCTTGCCACCCCAATCTTCAAATATAGCCTGGAAAAGTTGGTGTCCCTGCTAGGATCGTTTCGCAGCCCTGCTCTTGAAATGCGAACGTCTGCAGATAGCAGGCAGCCAGAAGGTGCTAGCGTGGAAAGCTGTTGCTCAGCCTCATCTGCCCATGACACTGCTCGTACAGAGGCCCAGAAACTGGGGCTGCTTGCTTGTCTTGTCACTTGAAACTTCAAACGCATGCTGGGAATGTGGATTGTCCCTGCCAGGCTCCTTTAACAGCCATGCTCTTAAAATGAGAATGTCTGCAGATAGCTGTCAGCCAGAAGGGGCTAGCCTGGAAAGCTGTTGCTCAGCCTCATCTGCCCATGGCACTGCTCACACAGAGACTGGGGCTGCTTGCTTGTCTTGCCACCTCAAACTTCAAATGTAGCATGGGAAAGTTTGTGTCCCAGCCAGGCTCCTTTCGCAGCCCTGCTCCGAAAGTGCGAACTTCTGCAGATAGCTGATAGACAGAAGGGGCTAGAAAGGAAAGCTGTTGCTCAGCCTCATCTGCCCATGGCACTGCTCGCACAGAGGCACAGAGACTGGGGCTGATTGCTTGTCTTGCCACCCCAATCTTCACTTATAGCCTGGGAAAGTTCTTGTCCCTGCTAGGCTCGTTTCGCAGCCCTGCTCCGAAAGTGCGAACGTCTGCAGATAGCTGGCAGCCAGAAGGGGCTAGCCTGGAAAGCTGTTGCTCAGCCTCATCTGCCCATGGCACTGTTCGCATAGAGGCACAGAGAATGGGGCTTCTTGCTTATCTTGCCACTTGAAACTTCAAACGCATGTGGGGAATGTGGGTTGTCCCTGCCAGGCTCCTTTCGCAGCCCTGCTCCGAAAGTGCGAACTTCTGCAGATAGCTGGCAGCCAGAAGGGTCTAGCCTGGATAGCTGTTGCTCAGCCTCATCTGCCCATGGCACTGCTCGCACAGAGGCACAGAGAATGGGGCTGCTTGCTTGTCTTGCCACCTCACCTTCAAACGCATGCTGGGAATGTGGATTGTCCCTGCCAGGCTCCTCTCACAGCCATGCTCTTAAAATGAGAATGTCTGCAGATAGCTGTCAGGCAGAAGGGGCTAGCGTGGAAAGCTGTTGCTCAGCCTCATCTACCCATGGCACTGCTCGCACAGAGGCACAGAGACTGGGGCTGCTTGATTGTCTTGCCACTTGAAACTTGAAACGCATGCTGGGAATGTGGATTGTCCCAGCCAGGCTCCTTTCGCAGCCCTGCTCCGAAAGTGCGAACGTCTGCAGATAGCTGGCAGCCAGAAGGGGCTAGCCTGGAAAGCTGTTGCTCAGCCTCATCTGCTCATGGCACTGCTCACACAGAGACTGGGGCTGCTTGCTTGTCTTGCCACTTGAAAATTCAAACGTAGCCTTAGAATGGTGGTGTCCCTGCCAGGCTCCTTTCGCAGCCATGCTCTTAAAATGAGAATGTCTGCATATAGCTGGCAGCCAGAAGGGGCTAGCCTGGAAAGGTGTTGCTCAGCCTCATCTGTCCATGGCACTGCTCGCACAGAGGCACAGAGACAGGGGCTGCTTGCTTTTCTTGCCACCTCAAACTTCAAACGTAGCCTGGGAATGGTGGTGTCCCTGCCAGGCTTCTTTCCCAGCCCTGCTCCGAAAGTGCAAACGTCTGCAGATAGCAGGCAGCCAGAAGGTGCTAGCGTGGAAAGCTGTTGCTCAGCCTCATCTGCCCATGGCAGTGCTCGCACAGAGGCCCAGAGACTGGGGCTGCTTGCTTATCTTGCCACTTGAAACTTCAAACGTAGCCTTAGAATGGTGGTGTCCCTGCCAGGCTCCTTTCGCAGCCCTGCTCTTAAAATGCGAACGTCTGCAGATAGCTGGCAGCCAGAAGGGGCTAGCCTGGAAAGTTGTTGCTCAGCCTCATCTGCCCATGGCACTGCTCGTACAGAGGCCCAGAAACTTGGGCTGCTTGCTTGTCTTGTCACTTGAAACTTCAAACGCATGCTGGGAATGTGGATTGTCCCTGCCAGGCTCCTTTAACAGCCATGCTCTTAAAATGAGAATGTCTGCAGATAGCTGTCAGCCAGAAGGGGCTAGCCTGGAAAGCTGTTGCTCAGCCTCATCTGCCCATGGCACTGCTCACACAGAGACTGGGGCTGCTTGCTTGTCTTGCCACCTCAAACTTCAAATGTAGCATGGGAAAGTTTGTGTCCCAGCCAGGCTCCTTTCGCAGCCCTGCTCCGAAAGTGCGAACTTCTGCAGATAGCTGATAGACAGAAGGGGCTAGAAAGGAAAGCTGTTGCTCAGCCTCATCTGCCCATGGCACTGCTCGCACAGAGGCACAGAGACTGGGGCTGATTGCTTGTCTTGCCACCCCAATCTTCACTTATAGCCTGGGAAAGTTCTTGTCCCTGCTAGGCTCGTTTCGCAGCCCTGCTCCGAAAGTGCGAACGTCTGCAGATAGCTGGCAGCCAGAAGGGGCTAGCCTGGAAAGCTATTGCTCAGCCTCATCTGCCCATGGCACTGTTCGCATAGAGGCACAGAGAATGGGGCTTCTTGCTTATCTTGCCACTTGAAACTTCAAACGCATGTGGGGAATGTGGGTTGTCCCTGCCAGGCTCCTTTCGCAGCCCTGCTCCGAAAGTGCGAACGTCTGCAGATAGCTGGCAGCCAGAAGGGTCTAGCCTGGATAGCTGTTGCTCAGCCTCATCTGCCCATGGCACTGCTCGCACAGAGGCACAGAGAATGGGGCTGCTTGCTTGTCTTGCCACCTCAAACTTCAAACGTAGCTTGGGAATGGTGGTGTCCCTGCCAGGCTCCTTTCCCAGCCCTGCTCCGAAGGTGCAAACGTCTGCAGATAGCAGGCAGCCAGAAGGTGCTAGCGTGGAAAGCTGTTGCTCAGCCTCATCTGCCCATGGCAGTGCTCGCACAGAGGCCCAGAGACTGGGGCTGCTTGCTTATCTTGCCACTTGAAACTTCAAACGTAGCCTTAGAATGGTGGTGTCCCTGCCAGGCTCCTTTCGCAGCCATGCTCTTAAAATGCGAACGTCTGCAGATAGCTGGCAGCCAGAAGGGGCTAGCCTGGAAAGCTGTTGCTCAGCCTCATCTGCTCATGGCACTGCTCGCACAGAGGCACAGAGACTGGGGCTGATTGCTTGTCTTGCCACCCCAATCTTCAAATATAGCCTGGGAAAGTTGGTGTCCCTGCTAGGCTCGTTTCGCAGCCCTGCTCCGAAAATGCGAACGTCTGCAGATAGCTGGCAGCCAGAAGGTGCTAGCCTGCAAAGCTGTTGCTCAGCCTCATCTGCCCATGGCACTACTCGCACAGAGGCCCAGAAACTGGGGCTGCTTGCTTGTCTTGCCACTTGAAAATTCAAACGTAGCCTTAGAATGGTGGTGTCCCTGCCAGGCTCCTTTCGCAGCCATGCTCTTAAAATGCGAACGTCTGCAGATAGCTGGCAGCCAGAAGGGGCTAGCCTGGAAAGCTGTTGCTCAGCCTCATCTGCTCATGGCACTGCTCACACAGAGACTGGGGCTGCTTGCTTGTCTTGCCACCTCAAACTTCAAATGTAGCATGGGAAAGTTTGTGTCCCAGCCAGGCTCCTTTCGCAGCCCTGCTCCGAAAGTGCGAACGTCTGCAGATAGCTGGCAGCCAGAAGGGGCTAGCCTGGAAAGCTGTTGCTCAGCCTCATCTGCTCATGGCACTGCTCGCACAGAGGCACAGAGACTGGGACTGCTTGCTTGTCTTGCCACCTCAAACTTCAAACGTAGCCTGGGAATGGTGGTGTCCCTGCCAGGCTCCTTTCCCAGCCCTGCTCCGAAAGTGCAAAAGTCTGCAGATAGCAGGCAGCCAGAAGGTGCTAGCGTGGAAAGCTGTTGCTCAGCCTCATCTGCCCATGGCAGTGCTCGCACAGAGGCCCAGAGAGTGGGGCTGCTTGCTTATCTTGCCACTTGAAACTTCAAACGTATCCTTAGAATGGTGGTGTCCCTGCCAGGCTCCTTTCGCAGCCATGCTCTTAAAATGCGAACGTCTGCAGATAGCTGGCAGCCAGAAGGGGCTAGCCTGGAAAGCTGTTGCTCAGCCTCATCTGCCCATGGCACTGCTCACACAGAGACTGGGGCTGCTTGCTTGTCTTGCCACCTCAAACTTCAAATGTAGCATGGGAAAGTTTGTGTCCCAGCCAGGCTCCTTTCGCAGTCCTGCTCCGAAAGTGCGAACGTCTGCAGATAGCTGGCAGCCAGAAGGGGCTAGCCTGTAAAGCTGTTGCTCAGCCTCATCTGCTCATGGCACTGCTCACACAGAGACTGGGGCTGCTTGCTTTTCTTGCCACTTGAAAATTCAAACGTAGCCTTAGAATGGTGGTGTCCCTGCCAGGCTCCTTTCGCAGCCATGCTCTTAAAATGCGAACGTCTGCAGATAGCTGGCAGCCAGAAGGGGCTAGCCTGGAAAGCTGTTGCTCAGCCTCATCTGCTCATGGCACTGCTCGCACAGAGGCACAGAGACTGGGGCTGATTGCTTGTCTTGCCACCTCAAACTTCAAACGTAGCCTGGGAATGGTGGTGTCCCTGCCAGGCTCCTTTCCCAGCCCTGCTCCGAAAGTGCGAACGTCTGCAGATAGCAGGCAGCCAGAAGGTGCTAGCGTGGAAAGCTGTTGCTCAACCTCATCTGCCCATGGCAGTGCTCGCACAGAGGCCCAGAGAGTGGGGCTGCTTGCTTATCTTGCCACTTGAAACTTCAAACGTAGCCTTAGAATGGTGGTGTCCCTGCCAGGCTCCTTTCGCAGCCATGCTCTTAAAATGCGAACGTCTGCAGATAGCTGGCAGCCAGAAGGGGCTAGCCTGGAAAGCTGTTGCTCAGCCTCATCTGCCCATGGCACTGCTCGCACAGAGGCACAGAGACTGGGACTGCTTGCTTGTCTTGCCACCTCAAACTTCAAATGTAGCATGGGAAAGTTTGTGTCCCAGCCAGGCTCCTTTCGCAGTCCTGCTCCGAAAGTGCGAACGTCTGCAGATAGCTGGCAGCCAGAAGGGGCTAGCCTGGAAAGCTGTTGCTCAGCCTCATCTGCTCATGGCACTGCTCACACAGAGACTGGGGCTGCTTGCTTATCTTGCCACTTGAAACTTCAAACGTAGCCTTAGAATGGTGGTGTCCCTGCCAGGCTCCTTTCGCAGCCATGCTCTTAAAATGCGAACGTCTGCAGATAGCTGGCAGCCAGAAGGGGCTAGCCTGGAAAGCTGTTGCTCAGCCTCATCTGCTCATGGCACTGCTCGCACAGAGGCACAGAGACTGGGGCTGATTGCTTGTCTTGCCACCCCAATCATCAAATATAGCCTGGGAAAGTTGGTGTCCCTGCTAGGCTCGTTTCGCAGCCCTGCTCTTGAAATGCGAACGTCTGCAGATAGCAGGCAGCCAGAAGGTGCTAGCGTGGAAAGCTGTTGCTCAGCCTCATCTGCCCATGGCACTGCTCGCACAGAGGCCCAGAGACTGGGGCTGCTTGCTTATCTTGCCACTTGAAACTTCAAACGTAGCCTTAGAATGGTGGTGTCCCTGCCAGGCTCCTTTCGCAGCCATGCTCTTAAAATGCGAACGTCTGCAGATAGCTGGCAGGCGGAAGGGGCTAGCCTGGAAAGCTGTTGCTCAGCCTCATCTGTCCATGTCATTGCTTGCACAGAGGCACAGAGAATGGGGCTGCTTGCTTGTCTTGCCACCTCAAACTTCAAAAGTAAACTGGGAAAGTTTGTGTCGCAGCCAGGCTCCTTCCGCAGCCCTGCTCCGAAAGTGCGAACGTCTGCAGATAGCTGATAGCCAGAAGGGGCTAGCCTGGAAAGCTGTTGCTCAGCCTCATCTGCTCATGGCACTGCTCGCACAGAGGCACAGAGACTGGGGCTGCTTGCTTGCCTTGCCACCTCAAACTTCAAACGTAGCCTGGGAAAGTTGGTGTCCCAGCCAGGCTCCTTTCGCAGCCCTGCTCCGAAAGTGCGAATGTCTGCAGATAGCTGGCAGCCAGAAGGGGCTAGCCTGGAAAGCTGTTGCTCAGCCTCATCTGCCCATGGCACTGCTCGCACAGAGGCACAGAGACTGGGGCTGCTTGCTTGTCTTGCCACTTGAAAATTCAAACGCATGCTGGGAATGTGGATTGTCCCAGCCAGGCTCCTTTCGCAGCCCTGCTCCGAAAGTGCGAACGTCTCCAGATAGCTGGCAGCCAGAAGGGGCTAGCCTGGAAAGCTGTTGCTCAGCCTCATCTGCTCATGGCACTGCTCACACAGAGACTGGGGCTGCTTGCTTGTCTTGCCACCTCAAACTTCAAACGTAGCCTGGGAATGGTTGTGTCCCAGCCAGGCTCCTTTACCAGCCCTGCTCCGAAAGTGCGAACGTCTGCAGATAGCTGATAGCCAGAAGGGGCTAGCCTGGAAAGCTGTTGCTCAGCCTCATCTGCTCAAGGCACTGCTCGCACAGAGGCACAGAGACTGGGGCTGCTTGCTTGTCTTGCCACCTCAAACTTCAAACGTAGCCTGGGAAAGTTGGTGTCCCAGTCAGGCTCCTTTCACAGCCCTGCTCCGAAAGTGCCAACGTCTGCAGACAGCTGGCAGCCAGAAGGGGCTAGCCTGGAAAGCTGTTGCTCAGCCTCATCTGTCCATGGCACTGCTCGCACAGAGGCACAGAGAATGGGGCTGCTTGCTTATCTTGCCACTAGAAACTTCAAACGCATGTGGGGAATGTGGATTGTCCCTGCCAGGCTCCTTTCACAGTCATGCTCTTAAAATGAGAATGTCTGTAGATAGCTGTCAGGCAGAAGGGGCTAGCCTGGAAACCTGTTGCTCAGCCTCATCTGCCCATGGCACTGCTCGCACAGAGGCACAGAGACTGGGACTGCTTGCTTGTCTTGCCACCTCAAACTTCAAATGTAGCATGGGAAAGTTTGTGTCCCAGCCAGGCTCCTTTCGCAGTCCTGCTCCGAAAGTGCGAACATCTGCAGATAGCTGGCAGCCAGAAGGGGCTAGCCTGGAAAGCTGTTGCTCAGCCTCATCTGCTCATGGCACTGCTCACACAGAGACTGGGGCTGCTTGCTTTTCTTGCCACTTGAAAATTCAAACGTAGCCTTAGAATGGTGGTGTCCCTGCCAGGCTCCTTTCGCAGCCATGCTCTTAAAATGCGAACGTCTGCAGATAGCTGGCAGCCAGAAGGGGCTAGCCTGGAAAGCTGTTGCTCAGCCTCATCTGCTCATGGCACTGCTCGCACAGAGGCACAGAGACTGGGGCTGATTGCTTGTCTTGCCACCCCAATCATCAAATATAGCCTGGGAAAGTTGGTGTGCCTGCTAGGCTCGTTTCGCAGCCCTGCTCTTGAAATGCGAACGTCTGCAGATAGCAGGCAGCCAGAAGGTGCTAGCGTGGAAAGCTGTTGCTCAGCCTCATCTGCCCATGGCAGTGCTCGCACAGAGGCCCAGAGACTGGGGCTGCTTGCTTATCTTGCCAATTGAAACTTCAAACGTAGCCTTAGAATGGTGGTGTCCCTGCCAGGCTCCTTTCGCAGCCATGCTCTTAAAATGCGAACGTCTGCAGATAGCTGGCAGCCAGAAGGGGCTAGCCTGGAAAGCTGTTGCTCAGCCTCATCTGCTCATGGCACTGCTCGCACAGAGGCACAGAGACTGGGGCTGCTTGCTTGTCTTGCCACTTCAAAATTCAAACGTAGCCAGGGAAAGTTGGTGTCCCAGCCAGGCTCCTTTCGCAGCCCTGCTCCGAAAGTGCGAATGTCTGCAGATAGCTGGCAGCCAGAAGGGGCTAGCCTGGAAAGCTGTTGCTCAGCCTCATCTGCCCATGGCACTGCTCGCACAGAGGCACAGAGACTGGGACTGCTTGCTTGTCTTGCCACTTGAAACTTGAAACGCATGCTGGGAATGTGGATTGTCCCAGCCAGGCTCCTTTAACAGCCATCCTCCGAAAGTGCGAACGTCTGCAGATAGCTGGCAGCCAGAAGGGGCTAGCCTGGAAAGCTGTTGCTCAGCCTCATCTGCTCATGGCACTGCTCACACAGAGACTGGGGCTGCTTGCTTGTCTTGCCACTTGAAAATTCAAACGTAGCCTTAGAATGGTGGTGTCCCTGCCAGGCTCCTTTCGCAGCCATGCTCTTAAAATGCGAACGTCTGCAGATAGCTGGCAGGCAGAAGGGGCTAGCCTGGAAAGCTGTTGCTCAGCCTCATCTGCTCATGGCACTGCTCACTCAGAGACTGGGGCTGCTTGCTTGTCTTGCCACCTCAAACTTCAAATGTAGCATGGGAAAGTTGGTGTCCCAGCCAGGCTCCTTTCGCAGCCCTGCTCCGAAAGTGCGAACTTCTGCAGATAGCTGGCAGCCAGAAGGGGCTAGAATGGAAAGCTGTTGCTCAGCCTCATCTGCCCATGGCACTGCTCGCACAGAGGCCCAGAGACTGGGCCTGATTGCTTGTCTTGCCACCCCAATCTTCACTTATAGCCTGGGAAAGTTGTTGTCCCAGCCAGGCTCGTTTCGCAGCCCTGCTCTTGAAATGCGAACGTCTGCAGATAGCTGGCAGCCAGAAGGGGCTAGCCTGGAAAGCTGTTGCTCAGCCTCATCTGCCCATGGCACTGTTCGCATAGAGGCACAGAGAATGGGGCTTCTTGCTTATCTTGCCACTTGAAACTTCAAACGCATGTGGGGAATGTGGGTTGTCCCTGCCAGGCTCCTTTCGCAGCCATGCTCTTAAAATGAGAATGTCTGCAGATAGCTGGCAGCCAGAAGGGGCTAGCCTGGAAAGCTGTTGCTCAGCCTCATCTGCCCATGGCACTGCTCGCACAGAGGCACAGAGAATGGGACTGCTTGCTTGTCTTGCCACCTCAAACTTCAAACGTAGCCTGGGAATGGTGGTGTCCCTGCCAGGCTCCTTTCCCAGCCCTGCTCCGAAAGTGCAAACGTCTGCAGATAGCAGGCAGCCAGAAGGTGCTAGCGTGGAAAGCTGTTGCTCAGCCTCATCTGCCCATGGCAGTGCTCGCACAGAGGCACAGAGAATGGGGCTGCTTGCTTGTCTTGCCACCTCAAACTTCAAACGTAAACTGGGAAAGTTTGTGTCCCAGCCAGGCTCCTTTCGCAGCCCTGCTCCGAAAGTGCGAACGTCTGCAGATAGCTGGCAGCCAGAAGGGGCTAGCCTGGAAAGCTGTTGCTCAGCCTCATCTGCTCATGGCACTGCTCACACAGAGACTGGGGCTGCTTGCTTGTCTTGCCACTTGAAAATTCAAACGTAGCCTTAGAATGGTGGTGTCCCTGCCAGGCTCCTTTCGCAGCCATGCTGTTAAAATGCGAACGTCTGCAGATAGCTGGCAGCCAGAAGGGGCTAGCCTGGAAAGCTGTTGCTCAGCCTCATTTGCCCCTGGCACTGCTCGCACAGAGGCACAGAGAATGGGGCTTCTTGCTTATCTTGCCACTTGAAACTTCAAACGCATGTGGGGAATGTGGATTGTCCCAGCCAGGCTCCTTTCGCAGCCCTGCTCTTAAAATGAGAATGTCTGTAGATAGCTGTCAGGCAGAAGGGGCTAGCCTGGAAAGCTGTTGCTCAGCCTCATCTGCCCATGGCACTGCTCGCACAGAGGCCCAGAGACTGGGACTGCTTGCTTGTCTTGCCACCTCAAACTTCAAATGTAGCATGGGAAAGTTTGTGTCCCAGCCAGGCTCCGCTCGCAGTGCTGCTCCGAAAGTGCGAACGTCTGCAGATAGCTGGCAGCCAGAAGGGGCTAGCCTGGAAAGCTGTTGCTCAGCCTCATCTGCCCATGGCACTGCTCGCACAGAGGCACAGAGACTGGGGCTGATTGCTTGTCTTGCCACCCCAATCTTCAAATATAGCCTAGGAAAGTTGGTGTCCCTGCTAGGATCGTTTCGCAGCCCTGCTCTTGAAATGCGAACGTCTGCAGATAGCTGGCAGCCAGAAGGGACTAGCCTGGAAAGCTGTTGCTCAGCCTCATCTGCCCATGGCACTGCACGCACAGAGGCCCAGAAACTGGGGCTACTTGCTTGTCTTGTCACTTGAAACTTCAAACACATGCTGGGAATGTGGATTGTCCCTGCCAGGCTCCTTTAACAGCCATGCTCTTAAAATGAGAATGTCTGCAGATAGCTGGCAGCCAGAAGGGGCTAGCCTGGAAAGCTGTTGCTCAGCCTCATCTGCCCATGGCACTGCTAGCACAGAGGCACAGAGAATGGGGCTGCTTGCTTGTCTTGCCACCTCACCTTCAAACGCATGCTGGGAATGTGGATTGTCCCTGCCAGGCTCCTTTCACAGCCATGCTCTTAAAATGAGAACGTCTGCAGATAGCTGTCAGCCAGAAGGGGCTAGCCTGGAAACCTGTTGCTCAGCCTCATCTGCCCATGGCACTGCTCGCACAGAGGCACAGAGACTGGGACTGCTTGCTTGTCTTGCCACCTCAAACTTCAAACGTAGCCTGGGAATGGTGGTGTCCCTGCCAGGCTCCTTTCCCAGCCCTGCTCCGAAAGTGCAAACGTCTGCAGATAGCAGGCAGCCAGAAGGTGCTAGCGTGGAAAGCTGTTGCTCAGCCTCATCTGCCCATGGCAGTGCTCGCACAGAGGCCCAGAGACTGGGGCTGCTTGCTTATCTTGCCACTTGAAACTTCAAACGTAGCCTTAGAATGGTGGTGTCCCTGCCAGGCTCCTTTCGCAGCCATGCTCTTAAAATGCGAACGTCTGCAGATAGCTGGCAGGCGGAAGGGGCTAGCCTGGAAAGCTGTTGCTCAGCCTCATCTGTCCATGTCATTGCTTGCACAGAGGCACAGAGAATGGGGCTGCTTGCTTGTCTTGCCACCTCAAACTTCAAACGTAAACTGGGAAAGTTTGTGTCGCAGCCAGGCTCCTTCCGCAGCCCTGCTCCGAAAGTGCGAACGTCTGCAGATAGCTGATAGCCAGAAGGGGCTAGCCTGGAAAGCTGTTGCTCAGCCTCATCTGTTCATGGCACTGCTCGCACAGAGGCACAGAGACTGGGGCTGCTTGCTTGCCTTGCCACCTCAAACTTCAAACGTAAACTGGGAAAGTTGGTGTCCCAGCCAGGCTCCTTTCGCAGCCCTGCTCCGAAAGTGCGAATGTCTGCAGATAGCTGGCAGCCAGAAGGGGCTAGCCTGGAAAGCTGTTGCTCAGCCTCATCTGCCCATGGCACTGCTCGCACAGAGGCACAGCGACTGGGGCTGCTTGCTTGTCTTGCCACTTGAAAATTCAAACGCATGCTGGGAATGTGGATTGTCCCAGCCATGCTCCTTTCGCAGCCCTGCTCCGAAAGTGCGAACGTCTGCAGATAGCTGGCAGCCAGAAGGGGCTAGCCTGGAAAGCTGTTGCTCAGCCTCATCTGCTCATGGCACTGCTCACACAGAGACTGGGGCTGCTTGCTTTTCTTGCCACTTGAAAATTCAAACGTAGCCTTAGAATGGTGGTGTCCCTGCCAGGCTCCTTTCGCAGCCATGCTCTTAAAATGCGAACGTCTGCAGATAGCTGGCAGGCGGAAGGGGCTAGCCTGGAAAGCTGTTGCTCAGCCTCATCTGCCCATGGCACTGCTCGCACAGAGGCACAGAGACTGGGACTGCTTGCTTGTCTTGCCACCTCAAACTTCAAACGTAGCCTGGGAAATTTTGTGTCCCAGCCAGGCTCGTTTCGCAGCCCTGCTCTTGAAATGCGAACGTCTGCAGATAGCTGGCAGCCAGAAGGGGCTAGCCTGGAAAGCTGTTGCTCAGCCTCATCTGCCCATGGCACTGTTCGCATAGAGGCACAGAGAATGGGGCTTCTTGCTTATCTTGCCACTTGAAACTTCAAACGCACGTGGGGAATGTGGGTTGTCCCTGCCAGGCTCCTTTCGCAGCCCTGCTCCGAAAGTGCGAACGTCTGCAGATAGCTGGCAGCCAGAAGGGGCTAGCCTGGAAAGCTGTTGCTCAGCCTCATCTGCCCATGGCACTGCTCGCACAGAGGCCCAGAGACTGGGACTGCTTGCTTATCTTGCCACTTGAAACTTGAAACGCATGTGGGGAATGTGGATTGTCCCTGCCAGGCTCCTTTCACAGCCATGCTCTTAAAATGAGAATGTCTGCAGATAGCTGTCAGGCAGAAGGGGCTAGCCTGGAAAGCTGTTGCTCAGCCTCATCTGCCCATGGCACTGCTCGCACAGAGGCACAGAGACTGGGACTGCTTGCTTGTCTTGCCACCTCAAACTTCAAACGTAGCCTGGGAATGGTGGTGTCCCTGCCAGGCTCCTTTCCCAGCCCTGCTCCGAAAGTGCAAATGTCTGCAGATAGCAGGCAGCCAGAAGGTGCTAGCGTGGAAAGCTGTTGCTCAGCCTCATCTGCCCATGGCACTGCTCGCACAGAGGCACAGAGACTGGGGCTGCTTGCTTGTCTTGCCCCCTCAAACTTCAAATATAGCCTGGGAAAGTTGTTGTCCCAGCCAGGCTCCTTTCGCAGCCCTGCTCCGAAAGTGCGAACGTCTGCAGATAGCTGGCAGCCAGAAGGGGCTAGCCTGGAAAGTTGTTGCTCAGCCTCATCTGCCCATGGCACTGCTCGCACAGAGGCACAGAGACTGGGGCTGCTTGCTTGTCTTGCCACTTGAAACTTCAAACGCATGCTGGGAATGTGGATTGTCCCAGCCAGGCTCCTTTCGCAGCCCTGCTCCGAAAGTGCGAACGTCTGCACATAGCTGGCAGCCAGAAGGGGCTAGCCTGGAAAGTTTTTGCTCAGCCTCATCTGCCCATGGCACTGCTCGCACAGAGGCACAGAGACTGGGGCTGCTTGCTTGTCTTGCCACTTCAAAATTCAAACGCATGCTGGGAATGTGGATTGTCCCAGCCAGGCTCCTTTCGCAGCCCTGCTCCGAAAGTGCGAACGTCTGCAGATAGCTGGCAGCCAGAAGGGGCTAGCCTGGAAAGCTGTTGCTCAGCCTCATCTGTCCATGTCATTGCTTGCACAGAGGCACAGAGACTGGGGCTGCTTGCTTGTCTTGCCACCTCAAACTTCAAACGTAAACTGGGAAAGTTTGTGTCCCAGCCAGGCTCCTTTCGCAGACCTGCTCCGAAACTGCGAACGTCTGCAGATAGCTGATAGCCAGAAGGGGCCTAGCCTGGAAAGCTGTTGCTCAGCCTCATCTGCTCATGGCACTGCTCGCACAGAGGCACAGAGACTGGGGCTGCTTGCTTGTCTTGCCCCCTCAAACTTCAAACGTAGCCTGGGAAAGTTGGTGTCCCAGCCAGGCTCCTTTCGCAGCCCTGCTCCGAAAGTGCGAACGTCTGCAGATAGCTGGCAGCCAGAAGGGGCTAGCCTGGAAAGCTGTTGCTCAGCCTCATCTGCCCATGGCACTGCTCGCACAGAGGCACAGAGAATGGGGCTGCTTGCTTATCTTGCCACTTGAAACTTCAAACGCATGTGGGGAATGTGGATTGTCCCTGCCAGGCTCCTTTACCAGCCCTGCTCCGAAAGTGCGAACGTCTGCAGATAGCTGGCAGCCAGAAGGGGCTAGCCTGGAAAGCTGTTGCTCAGCCTCATCTGTCCATGGCATTGCTTGCACAGAGGCACAGAGAATGGGGCTGCTTGCTTGTCTTGCCACCTCAAACTTCAAACGTAAACTGGGAAAGTTTGTGTCGCAGCCAGGCTCCTTTCGCAGACCTGCTCCGAAACTGCGAACGTCTGCAGATAGCTGATAGCCAGAAGGGGCTAGCCTGGAAAGCTGTTGCTCAGCCTCATCTGCTCATGGCACTGCTCGCACAGAGGCACAGAGACTGGGGCTGCTTGCTTGTCTTGCCCCCTCAAACTTCAAACGTAGCCTGGGAAAGTTGGTGTCCCAGCCAGGCTCCTTTCGCAGCCCTGCTCCGAAAGTGCGAACGTCTGCAGATAGCTGGCAGCCAGAAGGGGCTATCCTGGAAAGCTCTTGCTCAGCCTCATCTGCCCATGGCACTGCTCGCACAGAGGCACAGAGAATGGGGCTGCTTGCTTATCTTGCCACTTGAAACTTCAAACGCATGTGGGGAATGTGGATTGTCCCTGCCAGGCTCCTTTCACAGCCATGCTCTTAAAATGAGAATGTCTGTAGATAGCTTTCAGGCAGAAGGGGCTAGCCTGGAAAGCTGTTGCTCAGCCTCATCTGCCCATGGCACTGCTCGCACAGAGGCCCAGAGACTGGGACTGCTTGCTTGTCTTGCCACCTCAAACTTCAAATGTAGCATGGGAAAGTTTGTGTCCCAGCCAGGCTCCTTTCGCAGCCCTGCTCCGAAAGTGCGAACGTCTGCAGATAGCTGGCAGCCAGAAGGGGCTAGCCTGGAAAGCTGTTGCTCAGCCTCATCTGCTCATGGCACTGCTCACACAGAGACTGGGGCTGCTTGCTTGTCTTGCCACTTGAAAATTCAAACGTAGCCTTAGAATGGTGGTGTCCCTGCCAGGCTCCTTTCGCAGCCATGCTCTTAAAATGCGAACGTCTGCAGATAGCTGGCAGCCAGAAGGGGCTAGCCTGGAAAGCTGTTGCTCAGCCTCATCTGCTCATGGCACTGCTCACACAGAGACTGTAGCTGCTTGCTTGTCTTGCCACCTCAAACTTCAAATGTAGCATGGGAAAGTTTGTGTCCCAGCCAGGCTCCTTTCGCAGCCCTGCTCCGAAAGTGCGAACGTCTGCACATAGCTGGCAGCCAGAAGGGGCTAGCCTGGAAAGCTGTTGCTCAGCCTCATCTGCTCATGGCACTGCTCACACAGAGACTGGGGCTGCTTGCTTGTCTTGCACTTGAAAATTCAAACGTAGCCTTAGAATGGTGGTGTCCCTGCCAGGCTTCTTTCGCAGCCATGCTCTTAAAATGCGAACGTCTGCAGATAGCTGTCAGCCAGAAGGGGCTAGCCTGGAAAGCTGTTGCTCAGCCTCATCTGCCCATGGCACTGCTCGCACAGAGGCACAGAGACTGGGACTGCTTGCTTGTCTTGCCACCTCAAACTTCAAACGTAGCCTGGGAATGGTGGTGTCACAGCCAGGCTCCTTTCCCAGCCCTGCTCCGAAAGTGCAAACGTCTGCAGATAGCAGGCAGCCAGAAGGTGCTAGCGTGGAAAGCTGTTGCTCAGCCTCATCTGCCCATGGCAGTGCTCGCACAGAGGCCCAGAGAGTGGGGCTGCTTGCTTATCTTGCCACTTGAAACTTCAAACGTAGCCTTAGAATGGTGGTGTCCCTGCCAGGCTCCTTTCGCAGTCATGCTCTTAAAATGCGAACGTCTGCAGATAGCTGGCAGCCAGAAGGGGCTAGCCTGGAAAGCTGTTGCTCAGCCTCATCTGCCCATGGCACTGCTCGCACAGAGGCACAGAGACTGGGACTGCTTGCTTGTCTTGCCACCTCAAACTTCAAACGTAAACTGGGAAAGTTTGTGTCGCAGCCAGGCTCCTTCCGCAGCCCTGCTCCGAAAGTGCGAACGTCTGCAGATAGCTGATAGCCAGAAGGGGCTAGCCTGGAAAGCTGTTGCTCAGCCTCATCTGCTCATGGCACTGCTCGCACAGAGGCACAGAGACTGGGGCTGCTTGCTTGCCTTGCCACCTCAAACTTCAAACGTAGCCTGGTAAAGTTTGTGTCCCAGCCAGGCTCCTTTAGCAGCCCTGCTCCGAAAGTGCGAACGTCTGCAGATAGCTGGCAGCCAGAAGGGGCTAGCCTGGAAAGCTGTTGCTCAGCCTCATCTGCTCAAGGCACTGCTCGCACAGAGGCACAGAGACTGGGGCTGATTGCTTGTCTTGCCACCTCAAACTTCAAACGTAGCCTGGGAATGGTGGTGTCCCTGCCAGGCTCCTTTCCCACTCCTGCTCCGAAAGTGCAAACGTCTGCAGATAGCAGGCAGCCAGAAGGTGCTAGCGTGGAAAGCTGTTGCTCAGCCTCATCTGCCCATGGCAGTGCTCGCACAGAGGCCCAGAGACTGGGGCTGCTTGCTTATCTTGCCACTTGAAACTTCAAACGTAGCCTTAGAATGGTGGTGTCCCTGCCAGGCTCCTTTCGCAGCCATGCTCTTAAAATGCGAACGTCTGCAGATAGCTGGCAGCCAGAAGGGGCTAGCCTGGAAAGCTGTTGCTCAGCCTCATCTGCTCATGGCACTGCTCGCACAGAGGCACAGAGACTGGGGCTGATTGCTTGTCTTGCCACTTGAAACTTGAAACGCATGCTGGGAATGTGGATTGTCCCTGCCAGGCTCCTTTACCAACCCTGCTCCGAAAGTGCGAACGTCTGCAGATAGCTGGCAGCCAGAAGGGGCTAGCCTGGAAAGCTGTTGCTCAGCCTCATCGGCTCATGGCACTGCTCACACAGAGACTGGGGCTGCTTGCTTGTCTTGCCACTTGAAAATTCAAACGTAGCCTTAGAATGGTGGTGTCCCTGCCAGGCTCCTTTCGCAGCCATGCTCTTAAAATGCGAACGTCTGCAGATAGCTGGCAGCCAGAAGGGGCTAGCCTGGAAAGCTGTTGCTCAGCCTCATCTGCTCATGGCACTGCTCACACAGAGACTGGGGCTGCTTGCTTGTCTTGCCACCTCAAACTTCAAATGTAGCATGGGAAAGTTTGTGTCCCAGCCAGGCTCCTTTCGCAGCCCTGCTCCGAAAGTGCGAACGTCTGCAAATAGCTGGCAGCCAGAAGGGGCTAGCCTGGAAAGCTGTTGCTCAGCCTCATCTGCTCATGGCACTGCTCACACAGAGACTGGGGCTGCTTGCTTGTCTTGCCACTTGAAAATTCAAACGTAGCCTTAGAATGGTGGTGTCCCTGCCAGGCTTCTTTCGCAGCCATGCTCTTAAAATGCGAACGTCTGCAGATAGCTGTCAGCCAGAAGGGGCTAGCCTGGAAAGCTGTTGCTCAGCCTCATCTGCCCATGGCACTGCTCGCACAGAGGCACAGAGACTGGGACTGCTTGCTTGTCTTGCCACCTCAAACTTCAAACGTAGCCTGGGAATGGTGGTGTCCCTGCCAGGCTCCTTTCCCAGCCCTGCTCCGAAAGTGCAAACGTCTGCAGATAGCAGGCAGCCAGAAGGTGCTAGCGTGGAAAGCTGTTGCTCAGCCTCATCTGCCCATGGCAGTGCTCGCACAGAGGCCCAGAGAGTGGGGCTGCTTGCTTATCTTGCCACTTGAAACTTCAAACGTAGCCTTAGAATGGTGGTGTCCCTGCCAGGCTCCTTTCGCAGCCATGCTCTTAAAATGCGAACGTCTGCAGATAGCTGGCAGCCAGAAGGGGCTAGCCTGGAAAGCTGTTGCTCAGCCTCATCTGCCCATGGCACTGCTCGCACAGAGGCACAGAGACTGGGACTGCTTGCTTGTCTTGCCACCTCAAACTTCAAATGTAGCATGGGAAAGTTTGTGTCCCAGCCAGGCTCCTTTCGCAGTCCTGCTCCGAAAGTGCGAACGTCTGCAGATAGCTGGCAGCCAGAAGGGGCTAGCCTGGAAAGCTGTTGCTCAGCCTCATCTGCTCATGGCACTGCTCACACAGAGACTGGGGCTGCTTTCTTTTCTTGCCACTTGAAAATTCAAACGTAGCCTTAGAATGGTGGTGTCCCTGCCAGGCTCCTTTCGCAGCCATGCTCTTAAAATGCGAACGTCTGCAGATAGCTGGCAGCCAGA
This sequence comes from Opisthocomus hoazin, assembly GCF_030867145.1. Lineage (NCBI taxonomy): Eukaryota > Metazoa > Chordata > Aves > Opisthocomiformes > Opisthocomidae > Opisthocomus > Opisthocomus hoazin. The sequence continues at coordinate 10,299,409 of NC_134429.1, forward strand.
AGGGCTAGCCTGGAAAGCTGTTGCTCAGCCTCATCTGCTCATGGCACTGCTCGCACAGAGGCACAGAGACTGGGGCTGATTGCTTGTCTTGCCACCCCAATCATCAAATATAACCTGGGAAAGTTGGTGTGCCTGCTAGGCTCGTTTCGCAGCCCTGCTCTTGAAATGCGAACGTCTGCAGATAGCAGGCAGCCAGAAGGTGCTAGCGTGGAAAGCTGTTGCTCAGCCTCATCTGCCCATGGCAGTGCTCGCACAGAGGCACAGAGACTGGGGCTGCTTGCTTATCTTGCCACTTGAAACTTCAAACGTAGCCTTAGAATGGTGGTGTCCCTGCCAGGCTCCTTTCGCAGCCATGCTCTTAAAATGCGAACGTCTGCAGATAGCTGGCAGCCAGAAGGGGCTAGCCTGGAAAGCTGTTGCTCAGCCTCATCTGCCCATGGCACTGCTCGCACAGAGGCCCATAGACTGGGGCTGCTTGCTTGTCTTGCCACTTGAAACTTGAAACGCATGCTCGGAATGTGGATTGTCCCAGCCAGGCTCCTTTCGCAGCCCTGCTCCGAAAGTGCGAACGTCTGCAGATAGCTGGCAGCCAGAAGGGGCTAGCCTGGAAAGCTGTTGCTCAGCCTCATCTGCCCATGGCACTGCTAGCACAGAGGCACAGAGAATGGGGCTGCTTGCTTGTCTTGCCACCTCACCTTCAAACGCATGCTGGGAATGTGGATTGTCCCTGCCAGGCTCCTTTCGCAGCCATGCTCTTAAAATGCGAACGTCTGCAGATAGCTGGCAGGCGGAAGGGGCTAGCCTGGAAAGCTGTTGCTCAGCCTCATCTGTCCATGTCATTGCTTGCACAGAGGCACAGAGACTGGGACTGCTTGCTTGTCTTGCCACCTCAAACTTCAAACGTAAACTGGGAAAGTTTGTGTCGCAGCCAGGCTCCTTCCGCAGCCCTGCTTCGAAAGTGCGAACGTCTGCAGATAGCTGATAGCCAGAAGGGGCTAGCCTGGAAAGCTGTTGCTCAGCCTCATCTGCTCATGGCACTGCTCGCACAGAGGCACAGAGACTGGGTCTGCTTGCTTGCCTTGCCACCTCAAACTTCAAACGTAGCCTGGGAAAGTTGGTGTCCCAGCCAGGCTCCTTTCGCAGCCCTGCTCCGAAAGTGCGAATGTCTGCAGATAGCTGGCAGCCAGAAGGGGCTAGCCTGGAAAGCTGTTGCTCAGCCTCATCTGCTCATGGCACTGCTCGCACAGAGGCACAGAGACTGGGGCTGCTTGCTTGTCTTGCCACTTGAAAATTCAAACGCATGCTGGGAATGTGGATTGTCCCAGCCAGGCTCCTTTCGCAGCCCTGCTCCGAAAGTGCGAATGTCTGCAGATAGCTGGCAGCCAGAAGGGGCTAGCCTGGAAAGCTGTTGCTCAGCCTCATCTGCTCATGGCACTGCTCACACAGAGACTGGGGCTGCTTGCTTGTCTTGCCACCTCAAACTTCAAACGTAGCCTGGGAATGGTTGTGTCCCAGCCAGGCTCCTTTACCAGCCCTGCTCCGAAAGTGCGAACGTCTGCAGATAGCTGATAGCCAGAAGGAGCTAGCCTGGTAAGCTGTTGCTCAGCCTCATCTGCTCAAGGCACTGCTCGCACAGAGGCACAGAGACTGGGGCTGCTTGCTTGTCTTGCTCCCTCAAACTTCAAACGTAGCCTGGGAAAGTTGGTGTCCCAGCCAGGCTCCTTTCACAGCCCTGCTCCGAAAGTGCGAACGTCTGCAGATAGCAGGCAGCCAGAAGGGGCTAGCCTGGAAAGCTGTTGCTCAGCCTCATCTGTCCATGGCACTGCTCGCACAGAGGCACAGAGAATGGGGCTGCTTGCTTATCTTGCCACTAGAAACTTCAAACGCATGCTGGGAATGTGGATTGTCCCTGCCAGGCTCCTTTCACAGTCATGCTCTTAAAATGAGAATGTCTGTAGATAGCTGTCAGGCAGAAGGGGCTAGCCTGGAAACCTGTTGCTCAGCCTCATCTGCTCATGGCACTGCTCGCACAGAGGCACAGAGACTGGGACTGCTTGCTTGTCTTGCCACCTCAAACTTCAAATGTAGCATGGGAAAGTTTGTGTCCCAGCCAGGCTCCTTTCGCAGTCCTGCTCCGAAAGTGCGAACGTCTGCAGATAGCTGGCAGCCAGAAGGGGCTAGCCTGGAAAGCTGTTGCTCAGCCTCATCTGCTCATGGCACTGCTCACACAGAGACTGGGGCTGCTTGCTTTTCTTGCCACTTGAAAATTCAAACGTAGCCTTAGAATGGTGGTGTCCCTGCCAGGCTCCTTTCGCAGCCATGCTCTTAAAATGCGAACGTCTGCAGAGAGCTGGCAGCCAGAAGGGGCTAGCCTGGAAAGCTGTTGCTCAGCCTCATCTGCTCATGGCACTGCTCGCACAGAGGCACAGAGACTGGGGCTGATTGCTTGTCTTGCCACCCCAATCATCAAACATAGCCTGGGAAAGTTGGTGTGCCTGCTAGGCTCGTTTCGCAGCCCTGCTCTTGAAATGCGAACGTCTGCAGATAGCAGGCAGCCAGAAGGGTCTAGCCTGGAAAGCTGTTGCTCAGCCTCATCTGCCCATGGCAGTGCTCGCACAGAGGCCCAGAGACTGGGGCTGCTTGCTTATCTTGCCACTTGAAACTTCAAACGTAGCCTTAGAATGGTGGTGTCCCTGCCAGGCTCCTTTCGCAGCCATGCTCTTAAAATGCGAACGTCTGCAGATAGCTGGCAGCCAGAAGGGGCTAGCCTGGAAAGCTGTTGCTCAGCCTCATCTGCCCATGGCACTGCTCGCACAGAGGCACAGAGACTGGGGCTGCTTGCTTGTCTTGCCACTTGAAACTTGAAACGCATGCTGGGAATGTGGATTGTCCCAGCCAGGCTCCTTTCGCAGCCCTGCTCCGAAAGTGCGAACGTCTGCAGATAGCTGGCAGCCAGAAGGGGCTAGCCTGGAAAGCTGTTGCTCAGCCTCATCTGCTCATGGCACTGCTCACACAGAGACTGGGGCTGCTTGCTTGTCTTGCCACCTCAAACTTCAAATGTAGCATGGGAAAGTTTGTGTCCCAGCCAGGCTCCTTTCGCAGCCCTGCTCCGAAAGTGCGAACGTCTGCAGATAGCTGGCAGCCAGAAGGGACTAGCCTGGAAAGCTGTTGCTCAGCCTCATCTGCCCATGGCACTGCTAGCACAGAGGCACAGAGAATGGGGCTGCTTGCTTGTCTTGCCACCTCACCTTCAAACGCATGCTGGGAATGTGGATTGTCCCTGCCAGGCTCCTTTCACAGCCATGCTCTTAAAATGAGAATGTCTGCAGATAGCTGTCAGCCAGAAGGGGCTAGCCTGGAAAGCTGTTGCTCAGCCTCATCTGCCCATGGCACTGCTCGCACAGAGGCACAGAGACTGGGACTGCTTGCTTGTCTTGCCATCTCAAACTTCAAACGTAGCCTGGGAATGGTGGTGTCCCTGCCAGGCTCCTTTCCCAGCCCTGCTCCGAAAGTGCAAACGTCTGCAGATAGCAGTCAGCCAGAAGGTGCTAGCGTGGAAAGCTGTTGCTCAGCCTCATATGCCCATGGCAGTGCTCGCACAGAGGCCCAGAGACTGGGGCTGCTTGCTTATCTTGCCACTTGAAACTTCAAACGTAGCCTTAGAATGGTGGTGTCCCTGCCAGGCTCCTTTCGCAGCCATGCTCTTAAAATGCGAACGTCTGCAGATAGCTGGCAGGCGGAAGGGGCTAGCCTGGAAAGCTGTTGCTCAGCCTCATCTGTCCATGTCATTGCTTGCACAGAGGCACAGAGAATGGGGCTGCTTGCTTGTCTTGCCACCTCAAACTTCAAACGTAAACTGGGAAAGTTTGTGTCGCAGCCAGGCTCCTTCCGCAGCCCTGCTCCGAAAGTGCGAACGTCTGCAGATAGCTGATAGCCAGAAGGGGCTAGCCTGGAAAGCTGTTGCTCAGCCTCATCTGCTCATGGCACTGCTCGCACAGAGGCACAGAGACTGGGGCTGCTTGCTTGTCTTGCCACTTGAAAATTCAAACGCATGCTGGGAATGTGGATTGTCCCAGCCATGCTCCTTTCGCAGCCCTGCTCTGAAAGTGCGAACGTCTGCAGATAGCTGGCAGCCAGAAGGGGCTAGCCTGGAAAGCTGTTGCTCAGCCTCATCTGCTCATGGCACTGCTCACACAGAGACTGGGGCTGCTTGCTTTTCTTGCCACTTGAAAATTCAAACGTAGCCTTAGAATGGTGGTGTCCCTGCCAGGCTCCTTTCGCAGCCATGCTCTTAAAATGCGATCGTCTGCAGATAGCTGGCAGCCAGAAGGGGCTAGCCTGGAAAGCTATTGCTCAGCCTCATCTGCTCATGGCACTGCTCGCACAGAGGCACAGAGACTGGGGCTGATTGCTTGTCTTGCCACCCCAATCATCAAATATAGCCTGGGAAAGTTGGTGTCCCTGCTAGGCTCGTTTCGCAGCCCTGCTCTTGAAATGCGAACGTCTGCAGATAGCAGGCAGCCAGAAGGTGCTAGCGTGGAAAGCTGTTGCTCAGCCTCATCTGCCCATGGCAGTGCTCGCACAGAGGCCCAGAGACTGGGGCTGCTTGCTTATCTTGCCACTTGAAACTTCAAACGTAGCCTTAGAATGGTGGTGTCCCTGCCAGGCTCCTTTCGCAGCCATGCTCTTAAAATGCGAACGTCTGCAGATAGCAGGCAGCCAGAAGGGGCTAGCCTGGAAAGCTGTTGCTCAGCCTCATCTGCTCATGGCACTGCTCGCACAGAGGCACAGAGACTGGGGCTGCTTGCTTGTCTTGCCACTTCAAAATTCAAACGTAGGCAGGGAAAGTTGTTGTCCCAGCCAGGCTCCTTTCGCAGCCCTGCTCCGAAAGTGCGAATGTCTGCAGATAGCTGGCAGCCAGAAGGGGCTAGCCTGGAAAGCTGTTGCTCAGCCTCATCTGCCCATGGCACTGCTCGCACAGAGGCACAGAGACTGGGGCTTCTTGCTTGTCTTGCCACTTGAAACTTGAAACGCATGCTGGGAATGTGGATTGTCCCAGCCAGGCTCCTTTCCCAGCCCTGCTCCGAAAGTGCGAACGTCTGCAGATAGCTGGCAGCCAGAAGGGGCTAGCCTGGAAAGCTGTTGCTCAGCCTCATCTGCTCATGGCACTGCTCACACAGAGACTGGGGCTGCTTGCTTGTCTTGCCACTTGAAAATTCAAACGTAGCCTGAGAATGGTGGTGTCCCTGCCAGGCTCCTTTCGCAGACATGCTCTTAAAATGCGAACGTCTGCAGATAGCTGGCAGGCAGAAGGGGCTAGCCTGGAAAGCTGTTGCTCAGCCTCATCTGCTCATGGCACTGCTCACTCAGAGACTGGGGCTGCTTGCTTGTCTTGCCACCCCAATCTTCACTTATAGCCTGGGAAAGTTTTTGTCCCAGCCAGGCTTGTTTCGCAGCCCTGCTCTTGAAATGCGAACGTCTGCAGATAGCTGGCAGCCAGAAGGGGCTAGCCTGGAAAGCTGTTGCTCAGCCTCATCTGCCCATGGCACTGTTCGCATAGAGGCACAGAGAATGGGGCTTCTTGCTTATCTTGCCACTTGAAACTTCAAACGCATGTGGGGAATGTGGGTTGTCCCTGCCAGGCTCCTTTCGCAGCCATGCTCTTAAAATGAGAATGTCTGCAGATAGCTGTCAGCCAGAAGGGGCTAGCCTGGAAAGCTGTTGCTCAGCCTCATCTGCCCATGGCACTGCTCGCACAGAGGCACAGAGAATGGGACTGCTTGCTTGTCTTGCCACCTCAAACTTCAAACGTAGCCTGGGAATGGTGGTGTCCCTGCCAGGCTCCTTTCCCAGCCCTGCTCCGAAAGTGCAAACGTCTGCAGATAGCAGGCAGCCAGAAGGTGCTAGCGTGGAAAGCTGTTGCTCAGCCTCATCTGCCCATGGCAGTGCTCGCACAGAGGCACAGAGACAGGGGCTGCTTGCTTGTCTTGCCACCTCAAACTTCAAACGTAAACTGGGAAAGTTGGTGTCCCTGCCAGGCTCCTTTCGCAGCCCTGCTCCGAAAGTGCGAACGTCTGCAGATAGCTGATAGCCAGAAGGGGCTAGCCTGGAAAGCTGTTGCTCAGCCTCATCTGCTCATGGCACTGCTCACACAGAGACTGGGGCTGCTTGCTTTTCTTGCCACTTGAAAATTCAAACGTAGCCTTAGAATGGTGGTGTCCCTGCCAGGCTCCTTTCGCAGCCATGCTGTTAAAATGCGAACGTCTGCAGATAGCTGGCAGCCAGAAGGGGCTAGCCTGGAAAGTTGTTGCTCAGCCTCATCTGCCCATGGCACTGCTCGCACAGAGGCACAGAGACTGGGACTGCTTGCTTGTCTTGCCACTTGAAACTTCAAACGCATGCTGGGAATGTGGATTGTCCCAGCCAGGCTCCTTTCGCAGCCCTGCTCCGAAAGTGCGAATGTCTGCAGATAGCTGGCAGCCAGAAGGGGCTAGCCTGGAAAGCTGTTGCTCAGCCTCATCTGCCCATGGCACTGCTCGCACAGAGGCACAGAGACTGGGGCTTCTTGCTTGTCTTGCCACTTGAAACTTGAAACGCATGCTGGGAATGTGGATTGTCCCAGCCAGGCTCCTTTAACAGCCATCCTCCGAAAGTGCGAACGTCTGCAGATAGCTGGCAGCCAGAAGGGGCTAGCCTGGAAAGCTGTTGCTCAGCCTCATCTGCTCATGGCACTGCTCACACAGAGACTGGGGCTGCTTGCTTGTCTTGCCACTTGAAAATTCAAACGTAGCCTGAGAATGGTGGTGTCCCTGCCAGGCTCCTTTCGCAGACATGCTCTTAAAATGCGAACGTCTGCAGATAGCTGGCAGGCAGAAGGGGCTAGCCTGGAAAGCTGTTGCTCAGCCTCATCTGCTCATGGCACTGCTCACTCAGAGACTGGGGCTGCTTGCTTGTCTTGCCACCCCAATCTTCACTTATAGCCTGGGAAAGTTTTTGTCCCAGCCTGGCTTGTTTCGCAGCCCTGCTCTTGAAATGCGAACGTCTGCAGATAGCTGGCAGCCAGAAGGGGCTAGCCTGGAAAGCTGTTGCTCAGCCTCATCTGCCCATGGCACTGTTCGCATAGAGGCACAGAGAATGGGGCTTCTTGCTTATCTTGCCACTTGAAACTTCAAACGCATGTGGGGAATGTGGGTTGTCCCTGCCAGGCTCCTTTCGCAGCCATGCTCTTAAAATGAGAATGTCTGCAGATAGCTGTCAGCCAGAAGGGGCTAGCCTGGAAAGCTGTTGCTCAGCCTCATCTGCCCATGGCACTGCTCGCACAGAGGCACAGAGAATGGGACTGCTTGCTTGTCTTGCCACCTCAAACTTCAAACGTAGCCTGGGAATGGTGGTGTCCCTGCCAGGCTCCTTTCCCAGCCCTGCTCCGAAAGTGCAAACGTCTGCAGATAGCAGGCAGCCAGAAGGTGCTAGCGTGGAAAGCTGTTGCTCAGCCTCATCTGCCCATGGCAGTGCTCGCACAGAGGCACAGAGACAGGGGCTGCTTGCTTGTCTTGCCACCTCAAACTTCAAACGTAAACTGGGAAAGTTGGTGTCCCAGCCAGGCTCCTTTCGCAGCCCTGCTCCGAAAGTGCGAACGTCTGCAGATAGCTGATAGCCAGAAGGGGCTAGCCTGGAAAGCTCTTGCTCAGCCTCATCTGCTCATGGCACTGCTCACACAGAGACTGGGGCTGCTTGCTTTTCTTGCCACTTGAAAATTCAAACGTAGCCTTAGAATGGTGGTGTCCCTGCCAGGCTCCTTTTGCAGCCATGCTGTTAAAATGCGAACGTCTGCAGATAGCTGGCAGCCAGAAGGGGCTAGCCTGGAAAGTTGTTGCTCAGCCTCATCTGCCCATGGCACTGCTCGCACAGAGGCACAGAGACTGGGACTGCTTGCTTGTCTTGCCACTTGAAACTTCAAACGCATGCTGGGAATGTGGATTGTCCCAGCCAGGCTCCTTTCGCAGCCCTGCTCCGAAAGTGCGAATGTCTGCAGATAGCTGGCAGCCAGAAGGGGCTAGCCTGGAAAGCTGTTGCTCAGCCTCATCTGCCCATGGCACTGCTCGCACAGAGGCACAGAGACTGGGGCTTCTTGCTTGTCTTGCCACTTGAAACTTGAAACGCATGCTGGGAATGTGGATTGTCCCAGCCAGGCTCCTTTAACAGCCATCCTCCGAAAGTGCGAACGTCTGCAGATAGCTGGCAGCCAGAAGGGGCTAGCCTGGAAAGCTGTTGCTCAGCCTCATCTGCTCATGGCACTGCTCACACAGAGACTGGGGCTGCTTGCTTGTCTTGCCACTTGAAAATTCAAACGTAGCCTGAGAATGGTGGTGTCCCTGCCAGGCTCCTTTCGCAGACATGCTCTTAAAATGCGAACGTCTGCAGATAGCTGGCAGGCAGAAGGGGCTAGCCTGGAAAGCTGTTGCTCAGCCTCATCTGCTCATGGCACTGCTCACTCAGAGACTGGGGCTGCTTGCTTGTCTTGCCACCCCAATCTTCACTTATAGCCTGGGAAAGTTTTTGTCCCAGCCAGGCTCGTTTCGCAGCCCTGCTCTTGAAATGCGAACGTCTGCAGATAGCTGGCAGCCAGAAGGGGCTAGCCTGGAAAGCTGTTGCTCAGCCTCATCTGCCCATGGCACTGTTCGCATAGAGGCACAGAGAATGTGGCTTCTTGCTTATCTTGCCACTTGAAACTTCAAACGCATGTGGGGAATGTGGGTTGTCCCTGCCAGGCTCCTTTCGCAGCCATGCTCTTAAAATGAGAATGTCTGCAGATAGCTGGCAGCCAGAAGGGGCTAGCCTGGAAAGCTGTTGCTCAGCCTCATCTGCCCATGGCACTGCTCGCACAGAGGCACAGAGAATGGGACTGCTTGCTTGTCTTGCCACCTCAAACTTCAAACGTAGCCTGGGAATGGTGGTGTCCCTGCCAGGCTCCTTTCCCAGCCCTGCTCCGAAAGTGCAAACGTCTGCAGATACCAGGCAGCCAGAAGGTGCTAGCGTGGAAAGCTGTTGCTCAGCCTCATCTGCCCATGGCAGTGCTCGCACAGAGGCACAGAGACAGGGGCTGCTTGCTTGTCTTGCCACCTCAAACTTCAAACGTAAACTGGGAAAGTTGGTGTCCCAGCCAGGCTCCTTTCGCAGCCCTGCTCCGAAAGTGCGAACGTCTGCAGATAGCTGATAGCCAGAAGGGGCTAGCCTGGAAAGCTGTTGCTCAGCCTCATCTGCTCATGGCACTGCTCACACAGAGACTGGGGCTGCTTGCTTTTCTTGCCACTTGAAAATTCAAACGTAGCCTTAGAATGGTGGTGTCCCTGCCAGGCTCCTTTCGCAGCCATGCTGTTAAAATGCGAACGTCTGCAGATAGCTGGCAGCCAGAAGGGGCTAGCCTGGAAAGTTGTTGCTCAGCCTCATCTGCCCATGGCACTGCTCGCACAGAGGCACAGAGACTGGGACTGCTTGCTTGTCTTGCCACTTGAAACTTCAAACGCATGCTGGGAATGTGGATTGTCCCAGCCAGGCTCCTTTCGCAGCCCTGCTCCGAAAGTGCGAACGTCTGCAGATAGCTGGCAGCCAGAAGGGGCTAGCCTGGAAAGCTGTTGCTCAGCCTCATCTGCCCATGGCACTGTTCGCATAGAGGCCCAGAGACTGGGGCTTCTTGCTTATCTTGCCACTTGAAACTTCAAACGCATGTGGGGAATGTGGGTTGTCCCAGCCAGGCTCCTTTCGCAGCCCTGCTCCGAAAGTGCGAACGTCTGCAGATAGCTGGCATCCAGAAGGGGCTAGCCTGGAAAGCTGTTGCTCAGCCTCATCTGCCCCTGGCACTGCTCGCACAGAGGCACAGAGAATGGGGCTGCTTGCTTATCTTGCCACTTGAAACTTCAAACGCATGTGGGGAATGTGGATTGTCCCTGCCAGGCTCCTTTCACAGCCATGCTCTTAAAATGAGAATGTCTGTAGATAGCTGTCAGGCAGAAGGGGCTAGCCTGGAAAGCTGTTGCTCAGCCTCATCTGCCCATGGCACTGCTCGCACAGAGGCCCAGAGACTGGGACTGCTTGCTTGTCTTGCCACCTCAAACTTCAAATGTAGCATGGGAAAGTTTGTGTCCCAGCCAGGCCCCTCTCGCAGTGCTGCTCTGAAAGTGCGAACGTCTGCAGATAGCTGGCAGCCAGAAGGGGCTAGCCTGGAAAGCTGTTGCTCAGCCTCATCTGCCCATGGCACTGCTCGCACAGAGGCACAGAGACTGGGGCTGAATGCTTGTCTTGCCACCCCAATCTTCAAATATAGCCTAGGAAAGTTGGTGTCCCTGCTAGGATCGTTTCGCAGCCCTGCTCTTGAAATGCGAACGTCTGCAGATAGCTGGCAGCCAGAAGGGACTAGCCTGGAAAGCTGTTGCTCAGCCTCATCTGCCCATGGCACTGCACGCACAGAGGCCCAGAAACTGGGGCTAGTTGCTTGTCTTGTCACTTGAAACTTCAAACACATGCTGGGAATGTGGATTGTCCCTGCCAGGCTCCTTTAACAGCCATGCTCTTAAAATGAGAATGTCTGCAGATAGCTGGCAGCCAGAAGGGGCTAGCCTGGAAAGCTGTTGCTCAGCCTCATCTGCCCATGGCACTGATCGCACAGAGGCACAGAGACTGGGACTGCTTGCTTGTCTTGCCACCTCAAACTTCAAACGTAGCCTGGGAAATATTGTGTCCCAGCCAGGCTCCTTTAACAGCCATGCTCCGAAAGTGCGAACTTCTGCAGATAGCTGGCAGCCAGAAGGGGCTAGAATGGAAAGCTGTTGCTCAGCCTCATCTGCTCATGGCACTGCTCGCACAGAGGCACAGAGACTGGGGCTGATTGCTTGTCTTGCCACCCCAATCATCAAATATAGCCTGGGAAAGTTGGTGTGCCTGCTAGGCTCGTTTCGCAGCCCTGCTCTTGAAATGCGAACGTCTGCAGATAGCAGGCAGCCAGAGGTGCTAGCGTGGAAAGCTGTTGCTCAGCCTCATCTGCCCATGGCAGTGCTCGCACAGAGGCCCAGAGACTGGGGCTGCTTGCTTATCTTGCCACTTGAAACTTCAAACGTAGCCTTAGAATGGTGGTGTCCCTGCCAGGCTCCTTTCGCAGCCATGCTCTTAAAATGCGAACGTCTGCAGATAGCTGTCAGCCAGAAGGGGCTAGCCTGGAAAGCTGTTGCTCAGCCTCATCTGCCCATGGCACTGCTCGCACAGAGGCCCAGAGACTGGGACTGCTTGCTTATCTTGCCACTTGAAACTTGAAACGCATGCTGGGAATGTGGATTGTCCCTGCCAGGCTCCTTTCACAGCCATGCTCTTAAAATGAGAATGTCTGCAGATAGCTGTCAGGCAGAAGGGGCTAGCCTGGAAAGCTGTTGCTCAGCCTCATCTGCCCATGGCACTGTTTGCATAGAGGCCCAGAGACTGGGGCTGCTTGCTTGTCTTGCCACTTGAAACTTCAAACGCATGTGGGGAATGTGGGTTGTCCCTGCCAGGCTCCTTTACCAGCCCTGCTCCGAAAGTGCGAACGTCTGCAGATAGCTGTCAGCCAGAAGGGGCTAGCCTGGAAAGCTGTTGCTCAGCCTCATCTGTCCATGGCATTGCTTGCACAGAGGCACAGAGAATGGGGCTGCTTGCTTGTCTTGCCACCTCAAACTTCAAACGTGAACTGGGAAAGTTTGTGTCCCAGCCAGGCTCCTTTCACAGCCCTGCTCCGAAACTGCGAACGTCTGCAGATAGCTGATAGCCAGAAGGGGCCTAGCCTGGAAAGCTGTTGCTCAGCCTCATCTGCTCATGGCACTGCTCGCACAGAGGCACAGAGACTGGGGCTGCTTGCTTGTCTTGCCCCCTCAAACTTCAAACGTAGCATGGGAATGTTGGTGTCCCAGCCAGGCTCCTTTCGCAGCCCTGCTCCGAAAGTGCGAACGTCTGCAGATAGCTGGCAGCCAGAAGGGGCTAGCCTGGAAAGCTGTTGCTCAGCCTCATCTGCCCATGGCACTGCTCGCACAGAGGCACAGAGAATGGGGCTGCTTGCTTATCTTGCCACTTGAAACTTGAAACGCATGTGGGGAATGTGGATTGTCCCTGCCAGGCTCCTTTCCCAGCCCTGCTCCGAAAGTGCGAACGTCTGCAGATAGCTGGCAGCCAGAAGGGGCTAGCCTGGAAAGCTGTTGCTCAGCCTCATCTGTCCATGGCATTGCTTGCACAGAGGCACAGAGAATGGGGCTGCTTGCTTGTCTTGCCACCTCAAACTTCAAACGTAAACTGGGAAAGTTTGTGTCCCAGCCAGGCTCCTTTCGCAGACCTGCTCCGAAACTGCGAACGTCTGCAGATAGCTGATAGCCAGAAGGGGCCTAGCCTGGAAAGCTGTTGCTCAGCCTCATCTGCTCATGGCACTGCTCGCACAGAGGCACAGAGACTGGGGCTGCTTGCTTGTCTTGCCCCCTCAAACTTCAAACGTAGCCTGGGAAAGTTGGTGTCCCAGCCAGGCTCCTTTCGCAGCCCTGCTCCGAAAGTGCGAACGTCTCCAGATAGCTGGCAGCCAGAAGGGGCTAGCCTGGAAAGCTCTTGCTCAGCCTCATCTGCCCATGGCACTGCTCGCACAGAGGCACAGAGAATGGGGCTGCTTGCTTATCTTGCCACTTGAAACTTCAAACGCATGTGGGGAATGTGGATTGTCCCTGCCAGGCTCCTTTCACAGCCATGCTCTTAAAATGAGAATGTCTGTAGATAGCTGTCAGGCAGAAGGGGCTAGCCTGGAAAGCTGTTGCTCAGCCTCATCTGCCCATGGCACTGCTCGCACAGAGGCACAGAGACTGGGGATGATTGCTTGTCTTGCCACCCCAATCTTCACTTATAGACTGGGGAAGTTGTTGTCCCAGCCAGGCTCGTTTCGCAGCCCTGCTCTTGAAATGCGAACGTGTGCAGATAGCTGGCAGCCAGAAGGGGCTAGCCTGGAAAGCTGTTGCTCAGCCTCATCTGCCCATGGCACTGTTCGCATAGAGGCACAGAGAATGGGGCTTCTTGCTTATCTTGCCACTTGAAACTTCAAACGCATGTGGGGAATGTGGATTGTCCCTGCCAGGCTCCTTTACCAGTCCTGCTCCGAAAGTGCGAACGTCTGCAGATAGCTGGCAGCCAGAAGGGGCTAGCCTGGAAAGCTGTTGCTCAGCCTCATCTGCCCATGGCACTGCTCGCACAGAGGCACAGAGAATGGGGCTGCTTGCTTGTCTTGCCACTTGAAACTTCAAACACATGCTGGGAATGTGGATTGTCCCTGCCAGGCTCCTTTCACAGCCATGCTCTTAAAATGAGAATGTCTGCAGATAGCTGTCAGCCAGAAGGGGCTAGCCTGGAAAGCTGTTGCTCAGCCTCATCTGCCCATGGCACTGCTCGCACAGAGGCACAGAGACTGGGACTGCTTGCTTGTCTTGCCACCTCAAACTTCAAACGTAGCCTGGGAATGGTGGTGTCCCTGCCAGGCTCCTTTCCCAGCCCTGCTCCGAAAGTGCAAATGTCTGCAGATAGCAGGCAGCCAGAAGGTGCTAGCGTGGAAAGCTGTTGCTCAGCCTCATCTGCCCATGGCAGTGCTCGCACAGAGGCCCAGAGACTGGGGCTGCTTGCTTATCTTGCCACTTGAAACTTCAAACGTAGCCTTAGAATGGTGGTGTCCCTGCCAGGCTCCTTTCGCAGCCATGCTCTTAAAATGCGAACGTCTGCAGATAGCTGGCAGGCAGAAGGGGCTAGCCTGGAAAGCTGTTGCTCAGCCTCATCCGTCCATGGCATTGCTTGCACAGAGGCACAGAGAATGGGGCTGCTTGCTTGTCTTGCCACCTCAAACTTCAAACGTAAACTGGGAAAGTTGGTGTCCCATTCAGGCTCCTTTCGCAGCCCTGCTCCGAAAGTGCGAACGTCTGCAGATAGCTGATAGCCAGAAGGGGCTAGCCTGGAAAGCTGTTGCTCAGCCTCATCTGCTCATGGCACTGCTCGCACAGAGGCACAGAGAATGGGGCTGCTTGCTTATCTTGCCACTTGAAACTTCAAACGCATGTGGGGAATGTGGATTGTCCCTGCCAGGCTCCTTTCACAGCCATGCTCTTAAAATGAGAATGTCTGTAGATAGCTGTCAGGCAGAAGGGGCTAGCCTGGAAAGCTGTTGCTCAGCCTCATCTGCCCATGGCACTGCTCGCACAGAGGCCCAGAGACTGGGACTGCTTGCTTGTCTTGCCACCTCAAACTTCAAATGTAGCATGGGAAAGTTTGTGTCCCAGCCAGGCTCCTTTCGCAGCCCTGCTCTTGAAATGCGAACGTCTGCAGATAGCTGGCAGCCAGAAGGGACTAGCCTGGAAAGCTGTTGCTCAGCCTCATCTGCCCATGGCACTGCTCGCACAGAGGCCCAGAAACTGGGGCTGCTTGCTTGTCTTGTCACTTGAAATTTCAAACACATGCTGTGAATGTGGATTGTCCCTGCCAGGCTCCTTTAACAGCCATGCTCTTAAAATGAGAATGTCTGCAGATAGCTGTCAGCCAGAAGGGGCTAGCCTGGAAAGCTGTTGCTCAGCCTCATCTGCCCATGGCACTGATCGCACAGAGGCACAGAGACTGGGACTGCTTGCTTGTCTTGCCTCCTCATAATTCAAATGTAGCATGGGAAATTTTGTGTCCCAGCCAGGCTCCTTTAACAGCCATGCTCCGAAAGTGCGAACTTCTGCAGATAGCTGGCAGCCAGAAGGGGCTAGAATGGAAAGCTGTTGCTCAGCCTCATCTGCTCATGGCACTGCTCGCACAGAGGCACAGAGACTGGGGCTGATTGCTTGTCTTGCACCCCAATCTTCACTTATAACCTGGGAAAGTTGTTGTCCCAGCCAGGCTCGTTTCGTAGCCCTGCTCTTGAAATGCGAACGTCTGCAGATAGCTGGCAGCCAGAAGGGGCTAGCCTGGAAAGCTGTTGCTCAGCCTCATCTGCCCATGGCACTGTTCGCATAGAGGCACAGAGAATGGGGCTTCTTGCTTATCTTGCCACTTGAAACTTCAAACGCATGTGGGGAATGTGGGTTGTCCCTGCCAGGCTCCTTTCGCAGCCCTGCTCCGAAAGTGCGAACGTCTGCAGATAGCTGGCAGCCAGAAGGGGCTAGCCTGGAAAGCTGTTGCTCAGCCTCATCTGCCCATGGCACTGCTCGCACAGAGGCACAGAGAATGGGGCTGCTTGCTTGTCTTGCCACTTGAAACTTCAAACGCATGCTGGGAATGTGGATTGTCCCTGCCAGGCTCCTTTCACAGCCATGCTCTTAAAATGAGAATGTCTGCAGATAGCTGTCAGCCAGAAGGGGCTAGCCTGGAAAGCTGTTGCTCAGCCTCATCTGCCCATGGCACTGCTCGCACAGAGGCACAGAGACTGGGACTGCTTGCTTGTCTTGCCACCTCAAACTTCAAACGTAGCCTGGGAATGGTGGTGTCCCTGCCAGGCTCCTTTCCCAGCCCTGCTCCGAAAGTGCAAATGTCTGCAGATAGCAGGCAGCCAGAAGGTGCTAGCGTGGAAAGCTGTTGCTCAGCCTCATCTGCCCATGGCAGTGCTCGCACAGAGGCCCAGAGACTGGGGCTGCTTGCTTATCTTGCTACTTGAAACTTCAAACGTAGCCTTAGAATGGTGGTGTCCCTGCCAGGCTCCTTTCGCAGCCATGCTCTTAAAATGCGAACGTCTGCAGATAGCTGGCAGGCAGAAGGGGCTAGCCTGGAAAGCTGTTGCTCAGCCTCATCCGTCCATGGCATTGCTTGCACAGAGGCACAGAGAATGGGGCTGCTTGCTTGTCTTGCCACCTCAAACTTCAAACGTAAACTGGGAAAGTTGGTGTCCCATTCAGGCTCCTTTCGCAGCCCTGCTCCGAAAGTGCGAACGTCTGCAGATAGCTGATAGCCAGAAGGGGCTAGCCTGGAAAGCTGTTGCTAAGCCTCATCTGCTCATGGCACTGCTCGCACAGAGGCACAGAGACTGGGGCTGCTTGCTTGTCTTGCTCCCGCAAACTTCTAATATAGCCTGGGAAAGTTGTTGTAGCAGCCAGGCTCCTTTCGCAGCCCTGCTCCGAAAGTGCGAACGTCTGCAGATAGCTGGCAGCCAGAAGGGGCTAGCCTGGAAAGTTGTTGCTCAGCCTCATCTGCCCATGGCACTGCTCGCACAGAGGCACAGAGACTGGGGCTGCTTGCTTGTCTTGCCACTTGAAACTTCAAACGCATGCTGGGAATGTGGATTGTCCCAGCCAGGCTCCTTTCGCAGCCCTGCTCCGAAAGTGCGAACGTCTGCAGATAGCTGGCAGCCAGAAGGGGCTAGCCTGGAAAGCTGTTGCTCAGCCTCATCTGCCCATGGCACTGTTCGCATAGAGGCCCAGAGACTGGGGCTTCTTGCTTATCTTGCCACTTGAAACTTCAAACACATGTGGGGAATGTGGGTTGTCCCTGCCAGGCTCCTTTACCAGCCCTGCTCCGAAAGTGCGAACGTCTGCAGATAGCTGGCAGCCAGAAGGGGCTAGCCTGGAAAGCTGTTGCTAAGCCTCATCTGTCCATGGCATTGCTTGCACAGAGGCACAGAGAATGGGGCTGCTTGCTTGTCTTGCCACCTCAAACTTCAAACATAAACTGGGAAAGTTGGTGTCCCAGCCAGGCTCCTTTCGGAGCCCTGCTCCGAAAGTGCGAACGTCTGCAGATAGCTGTCAGCCAGAAGGGGCTAGCCTTGAAAGCTGTTGCTCAGCCTCATCTGCCCCTGGCACTGCTCGCACAGAGGCACAGAGAATGGGGCTGCTTGCTTATCTTGCCACTTGAAACTTCAAACGCATGTGGGGAATGTGGATTGTCCCTGCCAGGCTCCTTTCACAGCCATGCTCTTAAAATGAGAATGTCTGTAGATAGCTGTCAGGCAGAAGGGGCTAGCCTGGAAAGCTGTTGCTCAGCCTCATCTGCTCATGGCACTGCTCGCACAGAGGCCCAGAGACTGGGACTGCTTGCTTGTCTTGACACCTCAAACTTCAAATGTAGCATGGGAAAGTTTGTGTCCCAGCCAAGCTCCTTTCGCTGTCCTGCTCCGAAAGTGCGAACGTCTGCAGATAGCTGGCAGCCAGAAGGGGCTAGCATGGAAAGCTGTTGCTCAGCCTCATCTGCTCATGGCACTGCTCGCACAGAGGCACAGAGACTGGGGCTGCTTGCTTGTCTTGCCACCCCAATCTTCAAATATAGCCTGGGAAAGTTGGTGTCCCTGCTAGGATCGTTTCGCAGCCCTGCTCTTGAAATGCGAACGTCTGCAGATAGCTGGCAGCCAGAAGGGGCTAGCCTGGAAAGCTGTTGCTCAGCCTCATCTGCCCATGGCACTGCTCGCACAGAGGCCCAGAAACTGGGGCTGCTTGCTTGTCTTGTCACTTGAAACTTCAAACACATGCTGGGAATGTGGATTGTCCCTGCCAGGCTCCTTTAACAGCCATGCTCTTAAAATGAGAATGTCTGCAGATAGCTGTCAGGCAGAAGGGGCTAGCCTGGAAAGCTGTTGCTCAGCCTCATCTGCCCATGGCACTGCTCGCACAGAGGCACAGATACTGGGACTGCTTGCTTGTCTTGCCACCTCAAACTTCAAATGTAGCATGGGAAAGTTTGTGTCCCAGCCAGGCTCCTTTCCCAGCCCTGCTCCGAAAGTGCAAATGTCTGCAGATAGCAGGCAGCCAGAAGGTGCTAGCGTGGAAAGCTGTTGCTCAGCCTCATCTGCCCATGGCACTGCTCGCACAGAGGCACAGAGACTGGGACTGCTTGTTTGTCTTGCCCCCTCAAACTTCAAATATAGCCTGGGAAAGTTGTTGTCCCAGCCAGGCTCCTTTCGCAGCCCTGCTCCGAAAGTGCGAACGTCTGCAGATAGCTGGCAGCCAGAAGGGGCTAGCCTGGAAAGTTGTTGCTCAGCCTCATCTGCCCATGGCACTGCTCGCACAGAGGCACAGAGACTGGGGCTGCTTGCTTGTCTTGCCACTTGAAACTTCAAACGCATGCTGGGAATGTGGATTGTCTCAGCCAGGCTCCTTTCGCAGCCCTGCTCCGAAAGTGCGAACGTCTGCACATAGCTGGCAGCCAGAAGGGGCTAGCCTGGAAAGCTGTTGCTCAGCCTCATCTGCCCATGGCACTGTTCGCATAGAGGCACAGAGACTGGGGCTTCTTTCTTATCTTGCCACTTGAAACTTCAAACGCATGTGGGGAATGTGGGTTGTCCCTGCCAGGCTCCTTTACCAGCCCTGCTCCGAAAGTGCGAACGTCTGCAGATAGCTGGCAGCCAGAAGGGGCTAGCCTGGAAAGCTGTTGCTAAGCCTCATCTGTCCATGGCATTGCTTGCACAGAGGCACAGAGAATGGGGCTGCTTGCTTGTCTTGCCACCTCAAACTTCAAACGTAAACTGGGAAAGTTGGTGTCCCAGCCAGGCTCCTTTACCAGCCCTGCTCCGAAAGTGCGAACGTCTGCAGATAGCTGTCAGCCAGAAGGGGCTAGCCTGGAAAGTTGTTGCTCAGCCTCATCTGCCCATGGCACTGCTCGCACAGAGGCACAGAGACTGGGGCTGCTTGCTTGTCTTGCCACTTGAAACTTCAAACGTAGCCTGGGAATGTGGATTGTCCCAGCCAGGCTCCTTTCGCAGCCCTGCTCCGAAAGTGCGAACGTCTGCAGATAGCTGGCAGCCAGAAGGGGCTAGCCTGGAAAGCTGTTGCTCAGCCTCATCTGCCCATGGCACTGTTCGCATAGAGGCCCAGAGACTGGGGCTTCTTGCTTATCTTGCCACTTGAAACTTCAAACGCATGTGGGGAATGTGGGTTGTCCCAGCCAGGCTCCTTTCCCAGCCCTGCTCCGAAAGTGCGAACGTCTGCAGATAGCTGGCAGCCAGAAGGGGCTAGCCTGGAAAGCTGTTGCTAAGCCTCATCTGTCCATGGCATTGCTTGCACAGAGGCACAGAGAATGGGGCTGCTTGCTTGTCTTGCCACCTCAAACTTCAAACGTAGCTTGGTAAAGTTGGTGTCCCAGCCAGGCTCCTTTCGCAGCCCTGCTCCGAAAGTGCGAACGTCTGCAGATAGCTGTCAGCCAGAAGGGGCTAGCCTTGAAAGCTGTTGCTCAGCCTCATCTGCCCCTGGCACTGCTCGCACAGAGGCACAGAGAATGGGGCTGCTTGCTTATCTTGCCACTTGAAACTTCAAACGCATGTGGGGAATGTGGATTGTCCCTGCCAGGCTCCTTTCACAGCCATGCTCTTAAAATGAGAATGTCTGTAGATAGCTGTCAGGCAGAAGGGGCTAGCCTGGAAAGCTGTTGCTCAGCCTCATCTGCTCATGGCACTGCTCGCACAGAGGCCCAGAGACTGGGACTGCTTGCTTGTCTTGCCACCTCAAACTTCAAATGTAGCATGGGAAAGTTTGTGTCCCAGCCAGGCTCCTTTCGCTGTCCTGCTCCGAAAGTGCGAACGTCTGCAGATAGCTGGCAGCCAGAAGGGGCTAGCATGGAAAGCTGTTGCTCAGCCTCATCTGCTCATGGCACTGCTCGCACAGAGGCACAGAGACTGGGGCTGCTTGCTTGTCTTGCCACCCCAATCTTCAAATATAGCCTGGGAAAGTTGGTGTCCCTGCTAGGATCGTTTCGCAGCCCTGCTCTTGAAATGCGAACGTCTGCAGATAGCTGGCAGCCAGAAGGGGCTAGCCTGGAAAGCTGTTGCTCAGCCTCATCTGCCCATGACACTGCTCGCACAGAGGCCCAGAAACTGGGGCTGCTTGCTTGTCTTGTCACTTGAAACTTCAAACACATGCTGGGAATGTGGATTGTCCCTGCCAGGCTCCTTTAACAGCCATGCTCTTAAAATGAGAATGTCTGCAGATAGCTGTCAGGCAGAAGGGGCTAGCCTGGAAAGCTGTTGCTCAGCCTCATCTGCCCATGGCACTGCTCGCACAGAGGCACAGAGACTGGGACTGCTTGCTTGTCTTGCCACCTCAAACTTCAAATGTAGCATGGGAAAGTTTGTGTCCCAGCCAGGCTCCTTTCCCAGCCCTGCTCCGAAAGTGCAAATGTCTGCAGATAGCAGGCATCCAGAAGGTGCTAGCGTGGAAAGCTGTTGCTCAGCCTCATCTGCCCATGGCACTGCTCGCACAGAGGCACAGAGACTGGGACTGCTTGTTTGTCTTGCCCCCTCAAACTTCAAATATAGCCTGGGAAAGTTGTTGTCCCAGCCAGGCTCCTTTCGCAGCCCTGCTCCGAAAGTGCGAACGTCTGCAGATAGCTGGCAGCCAGAAGGGGCTAGCCTGGAAAGTTGTTGCTCAGCCTCATCTGCCCATGGCACTGCTCGCACAGAGGCACAGAGACTGGGGCTGCTTGCTTGTCTTGCCACTTGAAACTTCAAACGCATGCTGGGAATGTGGATTGTCTCAGCCAGGCTCCTTTCGCAGCCCTGCTCCGAAAGTGCGAACGTCTGCACATAGCTGGCAGCCAGAAGGGGCTAGCCTGGAAAGCTGTTGCTCAGCCTCATCTGCCCATGGCACTGTTCGCATAGAGGCACAGAGACTGGGGCTTCTTTCTTATCTTGCCACTTGAAACTTCAAACGCATGTGGGGAATGTGGGTTGTCCCTGCCAGGCTCCTTTACCAGCCCTGCTCCGAAAGTGCGAACGTCTGCAGATAGCTGGCAGCCAGAAGGGGCTAGCCTGGAAAGCTGTTGCTAAGCCTCATCTGTCCATGGCATTGCTTGCACAGAGGCACAGAGAATGGGGCTGCTTGCTTGTCTTGCCACCTCAAACTTCAAACGTAAACTGGGAAAGTTGGTGTCCCAGCCAGGCTCCTTTACCAGCCCTGCTCCGAAAGTGCGAACGTCTGCAGATAGCTGTCAGCCAGAAGGGGCTAGCCTGGAAAGTTGTTGCTCAGCCTCATCTGCCCATGGCACTGCTCGCACAGAGGCACAGCGACTGGGGCTGCTTGCTTGTCTTGCCACTTGAAACTTCAAACGTAGCCTGGGAATGTGGATTGTCCCAGCCAGGCTCCTTTCGCAGCCCTGCTCCGAAAGTGCGAACGTCTGCAGATAGCTGGCAGCCAGAAGGGGCTAGCCTGGAAAGCTGTTGCTCAGCCTCATCTGCCCATGGCACTGTTCGCATAGAGGCCCAGAGACTGGGGCTTCTTGCTTATCTTGCCACTTGAAACTTCAAACGCATGTGGGGAATGTGGGTTGTCCCAGCCAGGCTCCTTTCCCAGCCCTGCTCCGAAAGTGCGAACGTCTGCAGATAGCTGGCAGCCAGAAGGGGCTAGCCTGGAAAGCTGTTGCTAAGCCTCATCTGTCCATGGCATTGCTTGCACAGAGGCACAGAGAATGGGGCTGCTTGCTTGTCTTGCCACCTCAAACTTCAAACATAAACTGGGAAAGTTGGTGTCCCAGCCAGGCTCCTTTCGCAGCCCTGCTCCGAAAGTGCGAACGTCTGCAGATAGCTGTCAGCCAGAAGGGGCTAGCCTTGAAAGCTGTTGCTCAGCCTCATCTGCCCCTGGCACTGCTCGCACAGAGGCACAGAGAATGGGGCTGCTTGCTTATCTTGCCACTTGAAACTTCAAACGCATGTGGGGAATGTGGATTGTCCCTGCCAGGCTCCTTTCACAGCCATGCTCTTAAAATGAGAATGTCTGTAGATAGCTGTCAGGCAGAAGGGGCTAGCCTGGAAAGCTGTTGCTCAGCCTCATCTGCTCATGGCACTGCTCGCACAGAGGCCCAGAGACTGGGACTGCTTGCTTGTCTTGACACCTCAAACTTCAAATGTAGCATGGGAAAGTTTGTGTCCCAGCCAGGCTCCTTTCGCTGTCCTGCTCCGAAAGTGCGAACGTCTGCAGATAGCTGGCAGCCAGAAGGGGCTAGCCTGGAAAGCTGTTGCTCAGCCTCATCTGCTCATGGCACTGCTCGCACAGAGGCACAGAGACTGGGGCTGCTTGCTTGTCTTGCCACCCCAATCTTCAAATATAGCCTGGGAAAGTTGGTGTCCCTGCTAGGATCGTTTCGCAGCCCTGCTCTTGAAATGCGAACGTCTGCAGATAGCTGGCAGCCAGAAGGGGCTAGCCTGGAAAGCTGTTGCTCAGCCTCATCTGCCCATGGCACTGCTCGCACAGAGGCCCAGAAACTGGGGCTGCTTGCTTGTCTTGTCACTTGAAACTTCAAACACATGCTGGGAATGTGGATTGTCCCTGCCAGGCTCCTTTAACAGCCATGCTCTTAAAATGAGAATGTCTGCAGATAGCTGTCAGCCAGAAGGGGCTAGCCTGGAAAGCTGTTGCTCAGCCTCATCTGCCCATGGCACTGATCGCACAGAGGCACAGAGACTGGGACTGCTTGCTTGTCTTGCCACCTCAAACTTCAAATGTAGCATGGGAAAGTTTGTGTCCCAGCCAGGCTCCTTTCCCAGCCCTGCTCCGAAAGTGCATATGTCTGCAGATAGCAGGCAGCCAGAAGGTGCTAGCGTGGAAAGCTGTTGCTCAGCCTCATCTGCCCATGGCACTGCTCGCACAGAGGCACAGAGACTGGGGCTGCTTGCTTGTCTTGCCCCCTCAAACTTCAAATATAGCCTGGGAAAGTTGTTGTCCCAGCCAGGCTCCTTTCGCAGCCCTGCTCCGAAAGTGCGAACGTCTGCAGATAGCTGGCAGCCAGAAGGGGCTAGCCTGGAAAGTTGTTGCTCAGCCTCATCTGCCCATGGCACTGCTCGCACAGAGGCACAGAGACTGGGGCTGCTTGCTTGTCTTGCCACTTGAAACTTCAAACGTATCCTGGGAATGTGGATTGTCCCAGCCAGGCTCCTTTCGCAGCCCTGCTCCGAAAGTGCGAACGTCTGCACATAGCTGGCAGCCAGAAGGGGCTAGCCTGGAAAGCTGTTGCTCAGCCTCATCTGCCCATGGCACTGTTCGCATAGAGACCCAGAGACTGGGGCTTCTTGCTTATCTTGCCACTTGAAACTTCAAACGCATGTGGGGAATGTGGGTTGTCCCTGCCAGGCTCCTTTACCAGCCCTGCTCCGAAAGTGCGAACGTCTGCAGATAGCTGGCAGCCAGAAGGGGCTAGCCTGGAAAGCTGTTGCTAAGCCTCATCTGTCCATGGCATTGCTTGCACAGAGGCACAGAGAATGGGGCTGCTTGCTTGTCTTGCCACCTCAAACTTCAAATGTAGCATGGGAAAGTTTGTGTCCCAGCCAGGCTCCTTTCGCTGTCCTGCTCCGAAAGTGCGAACGTCTGCAGATAGCTGGCAGCCAGAAGGGGCTAGCCTGGAAAGCTGTTGCTCAGCCTCATCTGCCCATGGCACTGCTCGCACAGAGGCACAGAGACTGGGGCTGCTTGCTTGTCTTGCCACTTGAAACTTCAAACGCATGCTGGGAATGTGGATTGTCCCAGCCAGGCTCCTTTCGCAGCCCTGCTCCGAAAGTGCGAACGTCTGCAGATAGCTGGCAGCCAGAAGGGGCTAGCCTGGAAAGCTGTTGCTCAGCCTCATCTGCCCATGGCACTGTTCGCATAGAGGCCCAGAGACTGGGGCTGCTTGCTTATCTTGCCTCTTGAAACTTCAAACGCATGTGGGGAATGTGTGATGTCCCTGCCAGGCTCCTTTCGCAGCCCTGCTCCGAAAGTGCGAACGTCTGCAGATAGCTGGCAGCCAGAAGGGGCTAGCCTGGAAAGCTGTTGCTAAGCCTCATCTGTCCATGCCATTGCTTGCACAGAGGCACAGAGAATGGGGCTGCTTGCTTGTCTTGCCACCTCAAACTTCAAACGTAATCTGGGAAAGTTGGTGTCCCAGCCAGGCTCCTTTCGCAGCCCTGCTCCGAAAGTGCGAACGTCTGCAGATAGCTGGCAGCCAGAAGGGGCTAGCCTGGAAAGCTGTTGCTCAGCCTCATCTGCCCCTGGCACTGCTCGCACAGAGGCACAGAGAATGGGGCTGCTTGCTTATCTTGCCACTTGAAACTTCAAACGCATGTGGGGAATGTGGATTGTCCCTGCCAGGCTCCTTTCACAGCCATGCTCTTAAAATGAGAATGTCTGTAGATAGCTGTCAGGCAGAAGGGGCTAGCCTGGAAAGCTGTTGCTCAGCCTCATCTGCTCATGGCACTGCTCGCACAGAGGCACAGAGACTGGGACTGCTTGCTTGTCTTGCCACCTCAAACTTCAAATGTAGCATGGGAAAGTTTGTGTCCCAGCCAGGCTCCTTTCGCTGTCCTGCTTCGAAAGTGCGAACGTCTGCAGATAGCTGGCAGCCAGAAGGGGCTAGCCTGGAAAGCTGTTGCTCAGCCTCATCTGCTCATGGCACTGCTCGCAGAGAGGCACAGAGACTGGGGCTGCTTGCTTGTCTTGCCACTTGAAACTTCAAACGCATGCTGGGAATGTGGATTGTCCCAGCCAGGCTCCTTTCGCAGCCCTGCTCCGAAAGTGCGAACGTCTGCAGATAGCTGGCAGCCAGAAGGGGCTAGCCTGGAAAGCTGTTGCTCAGTCTCATCTGCCCATGGCACTGTTCGCATAGAGGCCCAGAGACTGGGGCTTCTTGCTTATCTTGCCACTTGAAACTTCAAACGCATGTGGGGAATGTGGATTGTCCCTGCCAGGCTCCTTTACCAGTCCTGCTCCGAAAGTGCGAACGTCTGCAGATAGCTGGCAGCCAGAAGGGGCTAGCCTGGAAAGCTGTTGCTCAGCCTCATCTGCCCATGGCACTGTTCGCATAGAGGCCCAGAGACTGGGGCTGCTTGCTTATCTTGCCACTTGAAACTTCAAACGCATGTGGGGAATGTGGGATGTCCCTGCCAGGCTCCTTTCGCAGCCCTGCTCCGAAAGTGCGAACGTCTGCAGATAGCTGGCAGCCAGAAGGGGCTAGCCTGGAAAGCTGTTGCTAAGCCTCATCTGTCCATGCCATTGCTTGCACAGAGGCACAGAGAATGGGGCTGCTTGCTTGTCTTGCCACCTCAAACTTCAAACGTAATCTGGGAAAGTTGGTGTCCCAGCCAGGCTCCTTTCGCAGCCCTGCTCCGAAAGTGCGAACGTCTGCAGATAGCTGGCAGCCAGAAGGGGCTAGCCTGGAAAGCTGTTGCTCAGCCTCATCTGCCCCTGGCACTGCTCGCACAGATGCACAGAGAATGGGGCTGCTTGCTTATCTTGCCACTTGAAACTTCAAACGCATGTGGGGAATGTGGATTGTCCCTGCCAGGCTCCTTTCACAGCCATGCTCTTAAAATGAGAATGTCTGTAGATAGCTGTCAGGCAGAAGGGGCTAGCCTGGAAAGCTGTTGCTCAGCCTCATCTGCTCATGGCACTGCTCGCACAGAGGCACAGAGACTGGGACTGCTTGCTTGTCTTGCCACCTCAAACTTCAAATGTAGCATGGGAAAGTTTGTGTCCCAGCCAGGCTCCTTTCGCTGTCCTGCTTCGAAAGTGCGAACGTCTGCAGATAGCTGGCAGCCAGAAGGGGCTAGCCTGGAAAGCTGTTGCTCAGCCTCATCTGCTCATGGCACTGCTCTCACAGAGGCGCAGAGACTGGGGCTGCTTGCTTGTCTTGCCACCCCAATCTTCAAATATAGCCTGGGAAAGTTGGTGTCCCTGATAGGATCGTTTCGCAGCCCTGCTCTTGAAATGCGAACGTCTGCAGATAGCTGGCAGCCAGAAGGGGCTAGCCTGGAAAGCTGTTGCTCAGCCTCATCTGCCCATGGCACTGCTCGCACAGAGGCCCAGAAACTGGGGCTGCTTGCTTGTCTTGTCACTTGAAACTTCAAACACATGCTGGGAATGTGGATTGTCCCTGCCAGGCTCCTTTAACAGCCATGCTCTTAAAATGAGAATGTCTGCAGATAGCTGTCAGCCAGAAGGGGCTA
Organism: Opisthocomus hoazin; assembly: GCF_030867145.1. Classification (NCBI taxonomy): domain Eukaryota; kingdom Metazoa; phylum Chordata; class Aves; order Opisthocomiformes; family Opisthocomidae; genus Opisthocomus; species Opisthocomus hoazin. The sequence goes on from NC_134429.1 coordinate 10,325,303, forward strand.
GCCTGGAAAGCTGTTGCTCAGCCTCATCTGCCCATGGCACTGATCGCACAGAGGCACAGAGACTGGGACTGCTTGCTTGTCTTGCCACCTCAAACTTCAAATGTAGCATGGGAAAGTTTGTGTCCCAGCCAGGCTCCTTTCCCAGCCCTGCTCCGAAAGTGCATATGTCTGCAGATAGCAGGCAGCCAGAAGGTGCTAGCGTGGAAAGCTGTTGCTCAGCCTCATCTGCCCATGGCACTGCTCGCACAGAGGCACAGAGACTGGGGCTTCTTGCTTATCTTGCCACTTGAAACTTCAAACGCATGTGGAGAATATGGGTTGTCCCTGCCAGGCTCCTTTACCAGCCCTGCTCCGAAAGTGCGAACGTCTGCAGATAGCTGGCAGCCAGAAGGGGCTAGCCTGGAAAGCTGTTGCTCAGCCTCATCTGTCCATGGCATTGCTTGCACAGAGGCACAGAGAATGGGGCTGCTTGCTTGTCTTGCCACCTCAAACTTCAAACGTAGCCTGGGAAAGTTGGTGTCCCAGCCAGGCTCCTTTCGCAGACCTGCTCCGAAACTGCGAACGTCTGCAGATAGCTGATAGCCAGAAGGGGCCTAGCCTGGAAAGCTGTTGCTCAGCCTCATCTGCTCATGGCACTGCTCGCACAGAGGCACAGAGACTGGGGCTGCTTGCTTGTCTTGCCACCTCAAACTTCAAACGTAGCCTGGGAAAGTTGGTGTCCCAGCCAGGCTCCTTTCGCAGCCCTGCTCCGAAAGTGCGAACGTCTGCAGGTAGCTGGCAGCCAGAAGGGGCTAGCCTGGAAAGCTGTTGCTCAGCCTCATCTGCCCATGGCACTGCTCGCACAGAGGCACAGAGAATGGGGCTGCTTGCTTATCTTGCCACTTGAAACTTCAAACGCATGTGGGGAATGTGGATTGTCCCTGCCAGGCTCCTTTCCCCGTCCTGCTCCGAAAGTGCGAACTTCTGCAGATAGCTGGCAGCCAGAAGGGGCTAGCCTGGAAAGCTGTTGCTCAGCCTCATCTGCTCATGGCACTGCTCGCACAGAGGCACAGAGACTGGGGCTGAGTGCTTGTCTTGCCACCCCAATCTTCAAATATAGCCTGGGAAAGTTGGTGTCCCTGCTAGGATCTTTTCGCAGCACTGCTCTTGAAATGCGAACGTCTGCAGATAGCTGTCAGCCAGAAGGGGCTAGCCTGGAAAGCTGTTGCTCAGCCTCATCTGCCCATGGCACTGCTCGCACAGAGGCCCAGAAACTGGGGCTGCTTGCTTGTCTTGTCACTTGAAACTTCAAACACATGTGGGGAATGTGGATTGTCCCTGCCAGGCTCCTTTAACAGCCATGCTCTTAAAATGAGAATGTCTGCAGATAGCTGTCAGCCAGAAGGGGCTAGCCTGGAAAGCTGTTGCTCAGCCTCATCTGCCCATGGCACTGCTCGCACAGAGGCACAGAGACTGGGACTGCTTGCTTGTCTTGCCACCTCAAACTTCAAATGTAGCATGGGAAAGTTTGTGTCCCAGCCAGGCTCCTTTCGCAGTCCTGCTCCGAAAGTGCGAACGTCTGCACATAGCTGTCAGGCAGAAGGGGCTAGCCTGGAAAGCTGTTGCTCAGCCTCATCTGCCCATGGCACTGCTCGCACAGAGGCCCAGAAACTGGGGCTGCTTGCTTGTCTTGTCACTTGAAACTTCAAACACATGCTGGGAATGTGGATTGTCCCTGCCAGGCTCCTTTAACAGCCATGCTCTTAAAATGAGAATGTCTGCAGATAGCTGTCAGCCAGAAGGGGCTAGCCTGGAAAGCTGTTGCTCAGCCTCATCTGCCCATGGCACTGCTCGCACAGAGGCACAGAGACTGGGATTGCTTGCTTGTCTTGCCACCTCAAACTTCAAACGTAGCCTGGGAATGGTGGTGTCCCTGCCAGGCTCCTTTCCCAGCCCTGCTCCGAAAGTGCAAATGTCTGCAGATAGCAGGCAGCCAGAAGGTGCTAGCGTGGAAAGCTGTTGCTCAGCCTCATCTGCCCATGGCAGTGCTCGCACAGAGGCCCAGAGACTGGGGCTGCTTGCTTGTCTTGCCACTTGAAACTTCAAACGCATGCTGGGAATGTGGATTGTCCCAGCCAGGCTCCTTTCGCAGCCCTGCTCCGAAAGTGCGAACGTCTGCAGATAGCTGGCAGCCAGAAGGGGCTAGCCTGGAAAGCTGTTGCTCAGCCTCATCTGCCCATGGCACTGCTCGCATAGAGGCACAGAGAATGGGGCTTCTTGCTTATCTTGCCACTTGAAACTTCAAACGCATGTGGGGAATGTGGGTTGTCCCTGCCAGGCTCCTTTACCAGCCCTGCTCCGAAAGTGCGAACGTCTGCAGATAGCTGGCAGCCAGAAGGGGCTAGCCTGGAAAGCTGTTGCTAAGCCTCATCTGTCCATGGCATTGCTTGCACAGAGGCACAGAGAATGGGGCTGCTTGCTTGTCTTGCCACCTCAAACTTCAAACATAAACTGGGAAAGTTGGTGTCCCAGCCAGGCTCCTTTCGCAGCCCTGCTCCGAAAGTGCGAACGTCTGCAGATAGCTGGCAGCCAGAAGGGGCTAGCCTGGAAAGCTGTTGCTCAGCCTCATCTGCCCCTCGCACTGCTCGCACAGAGGCACAGAGAATGGGGCTGCTTGCTTATCTTGCCACTTGAAACTTCAAACGCATGTGGGGAATGTGGATTGTCCCTGCCAGGCTCCTTTCACAGCCATGCTCTTAAAATGAGAATGTCTGTAGATAGCTGTCAGGCAGAAGGGGCTAGCCTGGAGAGCTGTTGCTCAGCCTCATCTGCTCATGGCACTGCTCGCACAGAGGCCCAGAGACTGGGACTGCTTGCTTGTCTTGCCACCTCAAACTTCAAATGTAGCATGGGAAAGTTTGTGTCCCAGCCAGGCTCCTTTCGCAGTCCTGCTCCGAAAGTGCGAACGTCTGCAGATAGCTGGCAGCCAGAAGGGGCTAGCCTGGAAAGCTGTTGCTCAGCCTCATCTGCTCATGGCACTGCTCGCACAGAGGCACAGAGACTGGGGCTGCTTGCTTGTCTTGCCACCCCAATCTTCAAATATAGCCTGGGAAAGTTGGTGTCCCTGCTAGGATCGTTTCGCAGCCCTGCTCTTGAAATGCGAACGTCTGCAGATAGCTGGCAGCCAGAAGGGGCTAGCCTGGAAAGCTGTTCCTCAGCCTCATCTGCCCATGGCACTGCTCGCACAGAGGCCCAGAAACTGGGGCTGCTTGCTTGTCTTGTCACTTGAAACTTCAAACACATGTGGGGAATGTGGATTGTCCCTGCCAGGCTCCTTTAACAGCCATGCTCTTAAAATGAGAATGTCTGCAGATAGCTGTCAGCCAGAAGGGGCTAGCCTGGAAAGCTGTTGCTCAGCCTCATCTGCCCATGGCACTGCTCGCACAGAGGCACAGAGACTGGGACTGCTTGCTTGTCTTGCCACCTCAAACTTCAAATGTAGCATGGGAAAGTTTGTGTCCCAGCCAGGCTCCTTTCGCAGTCCTGCTCCGAAAGTGCGAACGTCTGCACATAGCTGTCAGGCAGAAGGGGCTAGCCTGGAAAGCTGTTGCTCAGCCTCATCTGCCCATGGCACTGCTCGCACAGAGGCCCAGAAACTGGGGCTGCTTGCTTGTCTTGTCACTTGAAACTTCAAACACATGCTGGGAATGTGGATTGTCCCTGCCAGGCTCCTTTAACAGCCATGCTCTTAAAATGAGAATGTCTGCAGATAGCTGTCAGCCAGAAGGGGCTAGCCTGGAAAGCTGTTGCTCAGCCTCATCTGCCCATGGCACTGCTCGCACAGAGGCACAGAGACTGGGATTGCTTGCTTGTCTTGCCACCTCAAACTTCAAACGTAGCCTGGGAATGGTGGTGTCCCTGCCAGGCTCCTTTCCCAGCCCTGCTCCGAAAGTGCAAATGTCTGCAGATAGCAGGCAGCCAGAAGGTGCTAGCGTGGAAAGCTGTTGCTCAGCCTCATCTGCCCATGGCAGTGCTCGCACAGAGGCCCAGAGACTGGGGCTGCTTGCTTGTCTTGCCACTTGAAACTTCAAACGCATGCTGGGAATGTGGATTGTCCCAGCCAGGCTCCTTTCGCAGCCCTGCTCCGAAAGTGCGAACGTCTGCAGATAGCTGGCAGCCAGAAGGGGCTAGCCTGGAAAGCTGTTGCTCAGCCTCATCTGCCCATGGCACTGCTCGCATAGAGGCACAGAGAATGGGGCTTCTTGCTTATCTTGCCACTTGAAACTTCAAACGCATGTGGGGAATGTGGGTTGTCCCTGCCAGGCTCCTTTACCAGCCCTGCTCCGAAAGTGCGAACGTCTGCAGATAGCTGGCAGCCAGAAGGGGCTAGCCTGGAAAGCTGTTGCTAAGCCTCATCTGTCCATGGCATTGCTTGCACAGAGGCACAGAGAATGGGGCTGCTTGCTTGTCTTGCCACCTCAAACTTCAAACATAAACTGGGAAAGTTGGTGTCCCAGCCAGGCTCCTTTCGCAGCCCTGCTCCGAAAGTGCGAACGTCTGCAGATAGCTGGCAGCCAGAAGGGGCTAGCCTGGAAAGCTGTTGCTCAGCCTCATCTGCCCCTCGCACTGCTCGCACAGAGGCACAGAGAATGGGGCTGCTTGCTTATCTTGCCACTTGAAACTTCAAACGCATGTGGGGAATGTGGATTGTCCCTGCCAGGCTCCTTTCACAGCCATGCTCTTAAAATGAGAATGTCTGTAGATAGCTGTCAGGCAGAAGGGGCTAGCCTGGAGAGCTGTTGCTCAGCCTCATCTGCTCATGGCACTGCTCGCACAGAGGCCCAGAGACTGGGACTGCTTGCTTGTCTTGCCACCTCAAACTTCAAATGTAGCATGGGAAAGTTTGTGTCCCAGCCAGGCTCCTTTCGCAGTCCTGCTCCGAAAGTGCGAACGTCTGCAGATAGCTGGCAGCCAGAAGGGGCTAGCCTGGAAAGCTGTTGCTCAGCCTCATCTGCTCATGGCACTGCTCGCACAGAGGCACAGAGACTGGGGCTGCTTGCTTGTCTTGCCACCCCAATCTTCAAATATAGCCTGGGAAAGTTGGTGTCCCTGCTAGGATCGTTTCGCAGCCCTGCTCTTGAAATGCGAACGTCTGCAGATAGCTGGCAGCCAGAAGGGGCTAGCCTGGAAAGCTGTTCCTCAGCCTCATCTGCCCATGGCACTGCTCGCACAGAGGCCCAGAAACTGGGGCTGCTTGCTTGTCTTGTCACTTGAAACTTCAAACACATGCTGGGAATGTGGATTGTCCCTGCCAGGCTCCTTTAACAGCCATGCTCTTAAAATGAGAATGTCTGCAGATAGCTGTCAGCCAGAAGGGGCTAGCCTGGAAAGCTGTTGCTCAGCCTCATCTGCCCATGGCACTGATCGCACAGAGGCACAGAGACTGGGACTGCTTGCTTGTCTTGCCTCCTCAAACTTCAAATGTAGCATGGGAAATTTTGTGTCCCAGCCAGGCTCCTTTCGCAGTCCTGTTACGAAAGTGCAAACGTCTGCAGATAGCTGGCAGCCAGAAGGGGCTAGCCTGGAAAGCTGTTGCTCAGCCTCATCTGCACATGGCACTGCTCACACAGAGACTGGGGCTGCTTGCTTGTCTTGCCACCTGAAACTTCAAAGGTAGCATGGGAAAGTTTGTGTCCCAGCCAGGCTCCTTTCGCAGCCCTGCTCCGAAAGTGCGAACTTCTGCAGATAGCTGGCAGCCAGAAGGGGCTAGAATGGAAAGCTGTTGCTCAGCCTCATCTGCTCATGGCACTGCTCGCACAGAGGCACAGAGACTGGGGCTGATTGCTTGTCTTGCCACCCCAATCTTCACTTATAGCCTGGGAAAGTTGTTGTCCCAGCCAGGCTCCTTTCGCAGTCCTGCTCTTGAAATGCGAACGTCTGCAGATAGCTGGCAGCCAGAAGGGGCTAGCCTGGAAAGCTGTTGCTCAGCCTCATCTGCCCATGGCACTGTTCGCATAGAGGCACAGAGAATGGGGCTGCTTGCTTGTCTTGCCACTTGAAACTTCAAACGCATGCTGGGAATGTGGATTGTCCCTGCCAGGCTCCTTTTGCAGCCCTGCTCCGAAAGTGCGAACGTCTGCAGATAGCTGGCAGCCAGAAGGGGCTAGCCTGGAAAGCTGTTGCTCAGCCTCATCTGTCCATGGCATTGCTCGCACAGAGGCACAGAGACTGGGGCAGATTGCTTGTCTTGCCACCCCAATCTTCAAATATAGCGTCGGAAAGTTGATGGCGCTGCTAGGATCGTTTCGCAGCCCTGCTCTTGAAATGCAAACGTCTGCAGATAGCTGTCAGCCAGAAGGGGCTAGCCTGGAAAGCTGTTGCTCAGCCTCATCTGCCCATGGCACTGCTCGCACAGAGGCCCAGAAACTGGGGCTGCTTGCTTGTCTTGTCACTTGAAACTTCAAACACATGCTGGGAATGTGGATTGTCCCTGCCAGGCTCCTTTAACAGCCATGCTCTTAAAATGAGAATGTCTGCAGATAGCTGTCAGCCAGAAGGGGCTAGCCTGGAAAGCAGTTGCTCAGCCTCATCTGCCCATGGCACTGCTCGCACAGAGGCACAGAGACTGGGACTGCTTGCTTGTCTTGCCACCTCAAACTTCAAACGTAGCCTGGGAATGGTGGTGTCCCTGCCAGGCTCCTTTCCCAGCCCTGCTCCGAAAGTGCAAATGTCTGCAGATAGCAGGCAGCCAGAAGGTGCTAGCTTGGAAAGGTGTTGCTCAGCCTCATCTGCCCATGGCAGTGCTCGCACAGAGGCCCAGAGACTGGGGCTGCTTGCTTATCTTGCCACTTGAAACTTCAAACGTAGCCTTAGAATGGTGGTGTCCCTGCCAGGCTCCTTTCGCAGCCCTGCTCTTGAAATGCGAACGTCTGCAGATAGCTGTCAGCCAGAAGGGGCTAGCCTGGAAAGCTGTTGCTCAGCCTCATCTGCCCATGGCACTGCTCGCACAGAGGCCCAGAAACTGGGGCTGCTTGCTTGTCTTGTCACTTGAAACTTCAAACACATGCTGGGAATGTGGATTGTCCCTGCCAGGCTCCTTTAACAGCCATGCTCTTAAAATGAGAATGTCTGCAGATAGCTGTCAGCCAGAAGGGGCTAGCCTGGAAAGCTGTTGCTCAGCCTCATCTGCCCATGGCACTGCTTGCACAGAGGCACAGAGACTGGGACTGCTTGCTTGTCTTGCCACCTCAAACTTCAAACGTAGCCTGGGAATGGTGGTGTCCCTGCCAGGCTCCTTTACCAGCCCTGCTCCGAAAGTGCAAATGTCTGCAGATAGCAGGCAGCCAGAAGGTGCTAGCGTGGAAAGCTGTTGCTCAGCCTCATCTGCCCATGGCAGTGCTCGCACAGAGGCCCAGAGACTGGGGCTGCTTGCTTGTCTTGCCACTTGAAACTTCAAACGCATGCTGGGAATGTGGATTGTCCCAGCCAGGCTCCTTTCGCAGCCCTGCTCCGAAAGTGAGAACGTCTGCAGATAGCTGGCAGACAGAAGGGGCTAGCCTGGAAAGCTGTTGCTCAGCCTCATCTGCCCATGGCACTGTTCGCATAGAGGCACAGGGAATGGGGCTGCTTGCTTATCTTGCCACTTGAAACTTCAAACGCATGTGGGGAATGTGGATTGTCCCTGCCAGGCTCCTTTCACAGCCATGCTCTTAAAATGAGAATGTCTGTAGATAGCTGTCAGGCAGAAGGGGCTAGCCTGGAAAGCTGTTGCTCAGCCTCATCTGCTCATGGCACTGCTCGCACAGAGGCCCAGAGACTGGGACTGCTTGCTTGTCTTGCCACCTCAAACTTCAAATGTAGCATGGGAAAGTTTGTGTCCCAGCCAGGCTCCTTTCGCTGTCCTGCTCCGAAAGTGCGAACGTCTGCAGATAGCTGGCAGCCAGAAGGGGCTAGCCTGGAAAGCTGTTGCTCAGCCTCATCTGCTCATGGCACTGCTCGCACAGAGGCACAGAGACTGGGGCTGCTTGCTTGTCTTGCCACCCCAATCTTCATATATAGCCTGGGAAAGTTGGTGTCCCTGCTAGGATCGTTTCGCAGCCCTGCTCTTGAAATGCGAACGTCTGCAGATAGCTGGCAGCCAGAAGGGGCTAGCCTGGAAAGCTGTTGCTCAGCCTCATCTGCCCATGGCACTGCTCGCACAGAGGCCCAGAAACTGGGGCTGCTTGCTTGTCTTGTCACTTGAAACTTCAAACACATGCTGGGAATGTGGATTGTCCCTGCCAGGCTCCTTTAACAGCCATGCTCTTAAAATGAGAATGTCTGCAGATAGCTGTCAGCCAGAAGGGGCTAGCCTGGAAAGCTGTTGCTCAGCCTCATCTGCCCATGGCACTGCTCGCACAGAGGCACAGAGACTGGGACTGCTTGCTTGTCTTGCCACCTCAAACTTCAAACGTAGCCTGGGAATGGTGGTGTCCCTGCCAGGCTCCTTTCCCAGCCCTGCTCCGAAAGTGCAAATGTCTGCAGATAGCAGGCAGCCAGAAGGTGCTAGCGTGGAAAGCTGTTGCTCAGCCTCATCTGCCCATGGCAGTGCTCGCACAGAGGCCCAGAGACTGGGGCTGCTTGCTTATCTTGCCACTTGAAACTTCAAACGTAGCCTTAGAATGGTGGTGTCCCTGCCAGGCTCCTTTCGCAGCCCTGCTCTTGAAATGCGAACGTCTGCAGATAGCTGTCAGCCAGAAGGGGCTAGCCTGGAAAACTGTTGCTCAGCCTCATCTGCCCATGGCACTGCTCGCACAGAGGCCCAGAAACTGGGGCTGCTTGCTTGTCTTGTCACTTGAAACTTCAAACACATGCTGGGAATGTGGATTGTCCCTGCCAGGCTCCTTTAACAGCCATGCTCTTAAAATGAGAATGTCTGCAGATAGCTGTCAGCCAGAAGGGGCTAGCCTGGAAAGCTGTTGCTCAGCCTCATCTGCCCATGGCACTGCTCGCACAGAGGCACAGAGACTGGGACTGCTTGCTTGTCTTGCCACCTCAAACTTCAAACGTAGCCTGGGAATGGTGGTGTCCCTGCCAGGCTCCTTTCCCAGCCCTGCTCTGAAAGTGCAAATGTCTGCAGATAGCAGGCAGCCAGAAGGTGCTAGCGTGGAAAGCTGTTGCTCAGCCTCATCTGCCCATGGCAGTGCTCGCACAGAGGCCCAGAGACTGGGGCTGCTTGCTTGTCTTGCCACTTGAAACTTCAAACGCATGCTGGGAATGTGGATTGTCCCAGCCAGGCTCCTTTCGCAGCCCTGCTCCGAAAGTGCGAACGTCTGCAGATAGCTGGCAGCCAGAAGGGGCTAGCCTGGAAAGCTGTTGCTCAGCCTCATCTGCCCATGGCACTGTTCGCATAGAGGCACAGGGAATGGGGCTTCTTGCTTATCTTGCCACTTGAAACTTCAAACGCATGTGGGGAATGTGGGTTGTCCCTGCCAGGCTCCTTTACCAGCCCTGCTCCGAAAGTGCGAACGTCTGCAGATAGCTGGCAGCCAGAAGGGGCTAGCCTGGAAAGCTGTTGCTAAGCCTCATCTGTCCATGGCATTGCTTGCACAGAGGCACAGAGAATGGGGCTGCTTGCTTGTCTTGCCACCTCAAACTTCAAACATAAACTGGGAAAGTTGGTGTCCCAGCCAGGCTCCTTTCGCAGCCCTGCTCCGAAAGTGTGAACGTCTGCAGATAGCTGGCAGCCAGAAGGGGCTAGCCTGGAAAGCTGTTGCTCAGCCTCATCTGCCCCTGGCACTGCTCGCACAGAGGCACAGAGAATGGGGCTGCTTGCTTATCTTGCCACTTGAAACTTCAAACGCATGTGGGGAATGTGGATTTTCCCTGCCAGGCTCCTTTCACAGCCATGCTCTTAAAATGAGAATGTCTGTAGATAGCTGTCAGGCAGAAGGGGCTAGCCTGGAAAGCTGTTGCTCAGCCTCATCTGCCCATGGCACTGCTCGCACAGAGGCACAGAGACTGGGGCTGCTTGCTTGTCTTGCCCCCTCAAACTTCAAATATAGCCTGGGAAAGTTGTTGTCCCAGCCAGGCTCCTTTCGCAGCCCTGCTCCGAAAGTGCGAACGTCTGCAGATAGCTGGCAGCCAGAAGGGGCTAGCCTGGAAAGTTGTTGCTCAGCCTCATCTGCCCATGGCACTGCTCGCACAGAGGCACAGAGACTGGGGCTGCTTGCTTGTCTTGCCACTTGAAACTTCAAACGCATGCTGGGAATGTGGATTGTCCCAGCCAGGCTCCTTTCGCAGCCCTGCTCCGAAAGTGCGAACGTCTGCAGATAGCTGGCAGCCAGAAGGGGCTAGCCTGGAAAGCTGTTGCTCAGCCTCATCTGCCCATGGCACTGTTCGCATAGAGACCCAGAGACTGGGGCTTCTTGCTTATCTTGCCACTTGAAACTTCAAACGCATGTGGGGAATGTGGGTTGTCCCTGCCAGGCTCCTTTACCAGCCCTGCTCCGAAAGTGCGAACGTCTGCAGATAGCTGGCAGCCAGAAGGGGCTAGCCTGGAAAGCTGTTGCTAAGCCTCATCTGTCCATGGCATTGCTTGCACAGAGGCACAGAGAATGGGGCTGCTTGCTTGTCTTGCCACCTCAAACTTCAAATGTAGCATGGGAAAGTTTGTGTCCCAGCCAGGCTCCTTTCGCTGTCCTGCTCCGAAAGTGCGAACGTCTGCAGATAGCTGGCAGCCAGAAGGGGCTAGCCTGGAAAGTTGTTGCTCAGCCTCATCTGCCCATGGCACTGCTCGCACAGAGGCACAGAGACTGGGGCTGCTTGCTTGTCTTGCCACTTGAAACTTCAAACGCATGCTGGGAATGTGGATTGTCCCAGCCAGGCTCCTTTCGCAGCCCTGCTCCGAAAGTGCGAACGTCTGCAGATAGCTGGCAGCCAGAAGGGGCTAGCCTGGAAAGCTGTTGCTCAGCCTCATCTGCCCATGCCACTGTTCGCATAGAGGCCCAGAGACTGGGGCTGCTTGCTTATCTTGCCACTTGAAACTTCAAACGCATGTGGGGAATGTGGGATGTCCCTGCCAGGCTCCTTTACAAGCCCTGCTCCGAAAGTGCGAACGTCTGCAGATAGCTGGCAGCCAGAAGGGGCTAGCCTGGAAAGCTGTTGCTAAGCCTCATCTGTCCATGCCATTGCTTGCACAGAGGCACAGGGAATGGGGCTGCTTGCTTGTCTTGCCACCTCAAACTTCAAACGTAATCTGGGAAAGTTGGTGTCCCAGCCAGGCTCCTTTACGAGCCCTGCTCCGAAAGTGCGAACGTCTGCAGATAGCTGGCAGCCAGAAGGGGCTAGCCTGGAAAGCTGTTGCTCAGCCTCATCTGCCCCTGGCACTGCTCGCACAGAGGCACAGAGAATGGGGCTGCTTGCTTATCTTGCCACTTGAAACTTCAAACGCATGTGGGGAATGTGGATTGTCCCTGCCAGGCTCCTTTCACAGCCATGCTCTTAAAATGAGAATGTCTGTAGATAGCTGTCAGGCAGAAGGGGCTAGCCTGGAAAGCTGTTGCTCAGCCTCATCTGCTCATGGCACTGCTCGCACAGAGGCCCAGAGACTGGGACTGCTTGCTTGTCTTGCCACCTCAAACTTCAAATGTAGCATGGGAAAGTTTGTGTCCCAGCCAGGCTCCTTTCGCTGTCCTGCTTCGAAAGTGCGAACGTCTGCAGATAGCTGGCAGCCAGAAGGGGCTAGCCTGGAAAGCTGTTGCTCAGCCTCATCTGCTCATGGCACTGCTCGCACAGAGGCACAGAGACTGGGGCTGCTTGCTTGTCTTGCCACTTGAAACTTCAAACGCATGCTGGGAATGTGGATTGTCCCAGCCAGGCTCCTTTCGCAGCCCTGCTCCGAAAGTGCGAACGTCTGCAGATAGCTGGCAGCCAGAAGGGGCTAGCCTGGAAAGCTGTTGCTCAGTCTCATCTGCCCATGGCACTGTTCGCATAGAGGCCCAGAGACTGGGGCTTCTTGCTTATCTTGCCACTTGAAACTTCAAACGCATGTGGGGAATGTGGATTGTCCCTGCCAGGCTCCTTTACCAGTCCTGCTCCGAAAGTGCGAACGTCTGCAGATAGTTGGCAGCCAGAAGGGGCTAGCCTGGAAAGCTGTTGCTAAGCCTCATCTGTCCATGGCATTGCTTGCACAGAGGCACAGAGAATGGGGCTGCTTGCTTGTCTTGCCACCTCAAACTTCAAACGTAATCTGGGAAAGTTGGTGTCCCAGCCAGGCTCCTTTCGCAGCCCTGCTCCGAAAGTGCGAACGTCTGCAGATAGCTGGCAGCCAGAAGGGGCTAGCCTGGAAAGCTGTTGCTCAGCCTCATCTGCCCCTGGCACTGCTCGCACAGAGGCACAGAGAATGGGGCTGCTTGCTTATCTTGCCACTTGAAACTTCAAACGCATGTGGGGAATGTGGATTGTCCCTGCCAGGCTCCTTTCACAGCCATGCTCTTAAAATGAGAATGTCTGTAGATAGCTGTCAGGCAGAAGGGGCTAGCCTGGAAAGCTGTTGCTCAGCCTCATCTGCTCATGGCACTGCTCGCACAGAGGCCCAGAGACTGGGACTGCTTGCTTGTCTTGCCACCTCAAACTTCAAATGTAGCATGGGAAAGTTTGTGTCCCAGCCAGGCTCCTTTCGCTGTCCTGCTTCGAAAGTGCGAACGTCTGCAGATAGCTGGCAGCCAGAAGGGGCTAGCCTGGAAAGCTGTTGCTCAGCCTCATCTGCTCATGGCACTGCTCGCACAGAGGCACAGAGACTGGGGCTGCTTGCTTGTCTTGCCACCCCAATCTTCAAATATAGCCTGGGAAAGTTGGTGTCCCTGCTAGGATCGTTTCGCAGCCCTGCTCTTGAAATGCGAACGTCTGCAGATAGCTGGCAGCCAGAAGGGGCTAGCCTGGAAAGCTGTTGCTCAGCCTCATCTGCCCATGGCACTGCTCGCACAGAGGCCCAGAAACTGGGGCTGCTTGCTTGTCTTGTCACTTGAAACTTCAAACACATGCTGGGAATGTGGATTGTCCCTGCCAGGCTCCTTTAACAGCCATGCTCTTAAAATGAGAATGTCTGCAGATAGCTGTCAGCCAGAAGGGGCTAGCCTGGAAAGCTGTTGCTCAGCCTCATCTGCCCATGGCACTGATCGCACAGAGGCACAGAGACTGGGACTGCTTGCTTGTCTTGCCACCTCAAACTTCAAATGTAGCATGGGAAAGTTTGTGTCCCAGCCAGGCTCCTTTCCCAGCCCTGCTCCGAAAGTGCATATGTCTGCAGATAGCAGGCAGCCAGAAGGTGCTAGCGTGGAAAGCTGTTGCTCAGCCTCATCTGCCCATGGCACTGCTCGCACAGAGGCACAGAGACTGGGGCTTCTTGCTTGTCTTGCCCCCTCAAACTTCAAATATAGCCTGGGAAAGTTGTTGTCCCAGCCAGGCTCCTTTCGCAGCCCTGCTCCGAAAGTGCGAACGTCTGCAGATAGCTGGCAGCCAGAAGGGGCTAGCCTGGAAAGTTGTTGCTCAGCCTCATCTGCCCATGGCACTGCTCGCACAGAGGCACAGAGACTGGGGCTGCTTGCTTGTCTTGCCACTTGAAACTTCAAACGCATGCTGGGAATGTGGATTGTCCCTGCCAGGCTCCTTTCGCAGCCCTGCTCCGAAAGTGTGAACGTCTGCACATAGCTGGCAGCCAGAAGGGGCTAGCCTGGAAAGCTGTTGCTCAGCCTCATCTGCCCATGGCACTGTTTGCATAGAGTCCCAGAGACTGGGGCTTCTTGCTTATCTTGCCACTTGAAACTTCAAACGCATGTGGGGAATGTGGGTTGTCCCTGCCAGGCTCCTTTACCAGCCCTGCTCCGAAAGTGCGAACGTCTGCAGATAGCTGGCAGCCAGAAGGGGCTAGCCTGGAAAGCTGTTGCTCAGCCTCATCTGTCCATGGCATTGCTTGCACAGAGGCACAGAGAATGGGGCTGCTTGCTTGTCTTGCCACCTCAAACTTCAAACGTAGCCTGGGAAAGTTGGTGTCCCAGCCAGGCTCCTTTCGCAGACCTGCTCCGAAACTGCGAACGTCTGCAGATAGCTGATAGCCAGAAGGGGCCTAGCCTGGAAAGCTGTTGCTCAGCCTCATCTGCTCATGGCACTGCTCGCACAGAGGCACAGAGACTGGGGCTGCTTGCTTGTCTTGCCACCTCAAACTTCAAACGTAGCCTGGGAAAGTTGGTGTCCCAGCCAGGCTCCTTTCGCAGCCCTGCTCCGAAAGTGCGAACGTCTGCAGATAGCTGGCAGCCAGAAGGGGCTAGCCTGGAAAGCTGTTGCTCAGCCTCATCTGCCCATGGCACTGCTCGCACAGAGGCACAGAGAATGGGGCTGCTTGCTTATCTTGCCACTTGAAACTTCAAACGCATGTGGGGAATGTGGATTGTCCCTGCCAGGCTCCTTTCGCAGTCCTGCTCCGAAAGTGCGAACTTCTGCAGATAGCTGGCAGCCAGAAGGGGCTAGCCTGGAAAGCTGTTGCTCAGCCTCATCTGCTCATGGCACTGCTCGCACAGAGGCACAGAGACTGGGGCTGAGTGCTTGTCTTGCCACCCCAATCTTCAAATATAGCCTGGGAAAGTTGGTGTCTCTGCTAGGATCGTTTCGCAGCACTGCTCTTGAAATGCGAACGTCTGCAGATAGCTGTCAGCCAGAAGGGGCTAGCCTGGAAAGCTGTTGCTCAGCCTCATCTGCCCATGGCACTGCTCGCACAGAGGCCCAGAAACTGGGGCTGCTTGCTTGTCTTGTCACTTGAAACTTCAAACACATGTGGGGAATGTGGATTGTCCCTGCCAGGCTCCTTTAACAGCCATGCTCTTAAAATGAGAATGTCTGCAGATAGCTGTCAGCCAGAAGGGGCTAGCCTGGAAAGCTGTTGCTCAGCCTCATCTGCCCATGGCACTGCTCGCACAGAGGCCCAGAGACTGGGACTGCTTGCTTGTCTTGCCACCTCAAACTTCAAATGTAGCATGGGAAAGTTTGTGTCCCAGCCAGGCTCCTTTCGCAGTCCTGCTCCGAAAGTGCGAACGTCTGCACATAGCTGTCAGGCAGAAGGGGCTAGCCTGGAAAGCTGTTGCTCAGCCTCATCTGCCCATGGCACTGCTCGCACAGAGGCCCAGAAACTGGGGCTGCTTGCTTGTCTTGTCACTTGAAACTTCAAACACATGCTGGGAATGTGGATTGTCCCTGCCAGGCTCCTTTAACAGCCATGCTCTTAAAATGAGAATGTCTGCAGATAGCTGTCAGCCAGAAGGGGCTAGCCTGGAAAGCTGTTGCTCAGCCTCATCTGCCCATGGCACTGCTCGCACAGAGGCACAGAGACTGGGGCTTCTTGCTTGTCTTGCCCCCTCAAACTTCAAATATAGCCTGGGAAAGTTGTTGTCCCAGCCAGGCTCCTTTCGCAGCCCTGCTCCGAAAGTGCGAACGTCTGCAGATAGCTGGCAGCCAGAAGGGGCTAGCCTGGAAAGTTGTTGCTCAGCCTCATCTGCCCATGGCACTGCTCGCACAGAGGCACAGAGACTGGGGCTGCTTGCTTGTCTTGCCACTTGAAACTTCAAACGCATGCTGGGAATGTGGATTGTCCCAGCCAGGCTCCTTTCGCAGCCCTGCTCCGAAAGTGCGAACGTCTGCACATAGCTGGCAGCCAGAAGGGGCTAGCCTGGAAAGCTGTTGCTCAGCCTCATCTGCCCATGGCACTGTTTGCATAGAGGTCCAGAGACTGGGGCTTCTTGCTTATCTTGCCACTTGAAACTTCAAACGCATGTGGGGAATGTGGGTTGTCCCTGCCAGGCTCCTTTACCAGCCCTGCTCCGAAAGTGCGAACGTCTGCAGATAGCTGGCAGCCAGAAGGGGCTAGCCTGGAAAGCTGTTGCTCAGCCTCATCTGTCCATGGCATTGCTTGCACAGAGGCACAGAGAATGGGGCTGCTTGCTTGTCTTGCCACCTCAAACTTCAAACGTAGCCTGGGAAAGTTGGTGTCCCAGCCAGGCTCCTTTCGCAGACCTGCTCCGAAACTGCGAACGTCTGCAGATAGCTGATAGCCAGAAGGGGCCTAGCCTGGAAAGCTGTTGCTCAGCCTCATCTGCTCATGGCACTGCTCGCACAGAGGCACAGAGACTGGGGCTGCTTGCTTGTCTTGCCACCTCAAACTTCAAACGTAGCCTGGGAAAGTTGGTGTCCCAGCCAGGCTCCTTTCGCAGCCCTGCTCCGAAAGTGCGAACGTCTGCAGATAGCTGGCAGCCAGAAGGGGCTAGCCTGGAAAGCTGTTGCTCAGCCTCATCTGCCCATGGCACTGCTCGCACAGAGGCACAGAGAATGGGGCTGCTTGCTTATCTTGCCACTTGAAACTTCAAACGCATGTGGGGAATGTGGATTGTCCCTGCCAGGCTCCTTTCGCAGTCCTGCTCCGAAAGTGCGAACTTCTGCAGATAGCTGGCAGCCAGAAGGGGCTAGCCTGGAAAGCTGTTGCTCAGCCTCATCTGCTCATGGCACTGCTCGCACAGAGGCACAGAGACTGGGGCTGAGTGCTTGTCTTGCCACCCCAATCTTCAAATATAGCCTGGGAAAGTTGGTGTCTCTGCTAGGATCGTTTCGCAGCACTGCTCTTGAAATGCGAACGTCTGCAGATAGCTGTCAGCCAGAAGGGGCTAGCCTGGAAAGCTGTTGCTCAGCCTCATCTGCCCATGGCACTGCTCGCACAGAGGCCCAGAAACTGGGGCTGCTTGCTTGTCTTGTCACTTGAAACTTCAAACACATGTGGGGAATGTGGATTGTCCCTGCCAGGCTCCTTTAACAGCCATGCTCTTAAAATGAGAATGTCTGCAGATAGCTGTCAGCCAGAAGGGGCTAGCCTGGAAAGCTGTTGCTCAGCCTCATCTGCCCATGGCACTGCTCGCACAGAGGCCCAGAGACTGGGACTGCTTGCTTGTCTTGCCACCTCAAACTTCAAATGTAGCATGGGAAAGTTTGTGTCCCAGCCAGGCTCCTTTCGCAGTCCTGCTCCGAAAGTGCGAACGTCTGCACATAGATGTCAGGCAGAAGGGGCTAGCCTGGAAAGCTGTTGCTCAGCCTCATCTGCCCATGGCACTGCTCGCACAGAGGCCCAGAAACTGGGGCTGCTTGCTTGTCTTGTCACTTGAAACTTCAAACACATGCTGGGAATGTGGATTGTCCCTGCCAGGCTCCTTTAACAGCCATGCTCTTAAAATGAGAATGTCTGCAGATAGCTGTCAGCCAGAAGGGGCTAGCCTGGAAAGCTGTTGCTCAGCCTCATCTGCCCATGGCACTGCTCGCACAGAGGCACAGAGACTGGGACTGCTTGCTTGTCTTGCCACCTCAAACTTCAAACGTAGCCTGGGAATGGTGGTGTCCCTGCCAGGCTCCTTTCCCAGCCCTGCTCCGAAAGCGCAAATGTCTGCAGATAGCAGGCAGCCAGAAGGTGCTAGCGTGGAAAGCTGTTGCTCAGCCTCATCTGCCCATGGCAGTGCTCGCACAGAGGCCCAGAGACTGGGGCTGCTTGCTTGTCTTGCCACTTGAAACTTCAAACGCATGCTGGGAATGTGGATTGTCCCAGCCAGGCTCCTTTCGCAGCCCTGCTCCGAAAGTGCGAACGTCTGCAGATAGCTGGCAGCCAGAAGGGGCTAGCCTGGAAAGCTGTTGCTCAGCCTCATCTGCCCATGGCACTGCTCGCATAGAGGCACAGAGAATGGGGCTTCTTGCTTATCTTGCCACTTGAAACTTCAAACGCATGTGGGGAATGTGGGTTGTCCCTGCCAGGCTCCTTTACCAGCCCTGCTCCGAAAGTGCGAACGTCTGCAGATAGCTGGCAGCCAGAAGGGGCTAGCCTGGAAAGCTGTTGCTAAGCCTCATCTGTCCATGGCATTGCTTGCACAGAGGCACAGAGAATGGGGCTGCTTGCTTGTCTTGCCACCTCAAAATTCAAACATAAACTGGGAAAGTTGGTGTCCCAGCCAGGCTCCTTTCGCAGCCCTGCTCCGAAAGTGCGAACGTCTGCAGATAGCTGGCAGCCAGAAGGGGCTAGCCTGGAAAGCTGTTGCTCAGCCTCATCTGCCCCTGGCACTGCTCGCACAGAGGCACAGAGAATGGGGCTGCTTGCTTATCTTGCCACTTGAAACTTCAAACGCATGTGGGGAATGTGGATTGTCCCTGCCAGGCTCCTTTCACAGCCATGCTCTTAAAATGAGAATGTCTGTAGATAGCTGTCAGGCAGAAGGGGCTAGCCTGGAAAGCTGTTGCTCAGCCTCATCTGCTCATGGCACTGCTCGCACAGAGGCCCAGAGACTGGGACTGCTTGCTTGTCTTGCCACCTCAAACTTCAAATGTAGCATGGGAAAGTTTGTGTCCCAGCCAGGCTCCTTTCGCAGTCCTGCTCCGAAAGTGCGAACGTCTGCAGATAGCTGGCAGCCAGAAGGGGCTAGCCTGGAAAGCTGTTGCTCAGCCTCATCTGCTCATGGCACTGCTCGCACAGAGGCACAGAGACTGGGGCTGCTTGCTTGTCTTGCCACCCCAATCTTCAAATATAGCCTGGGAAAGTTGGTGTCCCTGCTAGGATCGTTTCGCAGCCCTGCTCTTAAAATGCGAACGTCTGCAGATAGCTGGCAGCCAGAAGGGGCTAGCCTGGAAAGCTGTTGCTCAGCCTCATCTGCCCATGGCACTGCTCGCACAGAGGCCCAGAAACTGGGGCTGCTTGCTTGTCTTGTCACTTGAAACTTCAAACGCATGCTGGGAATGTGGATTGTCCCTGCCAGGCTCCTTTAACAGCCATGCTCTTAAAATGAGAATGTCTGCAGATAGCTGTCAGCCAGAAGGGGCTAGCCTGGAAAGCTGTTGCTCAGCCTCATCTGCCCATGGCACTGATCGCACAGAGGCACAGAGACTGGGACTGCTTGCTTGTCTTGCCTCCTCAAACTTCAAATGTAGCATGGGAAATTTTGTGTCCCAGCCAGGCTCCTTTCGCAGTCCTGTTACGAAAGTGCAAACGTCTGCAGATAGCTGGCAGCCAGAAGGGGCTAGCCTGGAAAGCTGTTGCTCAGCCTCATCTGCACATGGCACTGCTCACACAGAGACTGGGGCTGCTTGCTTGTCTTGCCACCTGAAACTTCAAAGGTAGCATGGGAAAGTTTGTGTCCCAGCCAGGCTCCTTTCGCAGCCCTGCTCCGAAAGTGCGAACTTCTGCAGATAGCTGGCAGCCAGAAGGGGCTAGAATGGAAAGCTGTTGCTCAGCCTCATCTGCTCATGGCACTGCTCGCACAGAGGCACAGAGACTGGGGCTGATTGCTTGTCTTGCCACCCCAATCTTCACTTATAGCCTGGGAAAGTTGTTGTCCCAGCCAGGCTCCTTTCGCAGTCCTGCTCTTGAAATGCGAACGTCTGCAGATAGCTGGCAGCCAGAAGGGGCTAGCCTGGAAAGCTGTTGCTCAGCCTCATCTGCCCATGGCACTGTTCGCATAGAGGCACAGAGAATGGGGCTGCTTGCTTGTCTTGCCACTTGAAACTTCAAACGCATGCTGGGAATGTGGATTGTCCCTGCCAGGCTCCTTTACCAGCCCTGCTCCGAAAGTGCGAACGTCTGCAGATAGCTGGCAGCCAGAAGGGGCTAGCCTGGAAAGCTGTTGCTCAGCCTCATCTGTCCATGGCATTGCTCGCACAGAGGCACAGAGACTGGGGCAGATTGCTTGTCTTGCCACCCCAATCTTCAAATATAGCGTCGGAAAGTTGATGTCCCTGCTAGGATCGTTTCGCAGCCCTGCTCTTGAAATGCGAACGTCTGCAGATAGCTGTCAGCCAGAAGGGGCTAGCCTGGAAAGCTGTTGCTCAGCCTCATCTGCCCATGGCACTGCTCGCACAGAGGCCCAGAAACTGGGGCTGCTTGCTTGTCTTGTCACTTGAAACTTCAAACACATGCTGGGAATGTGGATTGTCCCTGCCAGGCTCCTTTAACAGCCATGCTCTTAAAATGAGAATGTCTGCAGATAGCTGTCAGCCAGAAGGGGCTAGCCTGGAAAGCTGTTGCTCAGCCTCATCTGCCCATGGCACTGCTCGCACAGAGGCACAGAGACTGGGACTGCTTGCTTGTCTTGCCACCTCAAACTTCAAACGTAGCCTGGGAATGGTGGTGTCCCTGCCAGGCTCCTTTCCCAGCCCTGCTCCGAAAGTGCAAATGTCTGCAGATAGCAGGCAGCCAGAAGGTGCTAGCGTGGAAAGCTGTTGCTCAGCCTCATCTGCCCATGGCAGTGCTCGCACAGAGGCCCAGAGACTGGGGCTGCTTGCTTGTCTTGCCACTTGAAACTTCAAACGCATGCTGGGAATGTGGATTGTCCCAGCCAGGCTCCTTTCGCAGCCCTGCTCCGAAAGTGCGAACGTCTGCAGATAGCTGGCAGCCAGAAGGGGCTAGCCTGGAAAGCTGTTGCTCAGCCTCATCTGCCCATGGCACTGTTCGCATAGAGGCACAGGGAATGGGGCTTCTTGCTTATCTTGCCACTTGAAACTTCAAACGCATGTGGGGAATGTGGGTTGTCCCTGCCAGGCTCCTTTACCAGCCCTGCTCCGAAAGTGCGAACGTCTGCAGATAGCTGGCAGCCAGAAGGGGCTAGCCTGGAAAGCTGTTGCTAAGCCTCATCTGTCCATGGCATTGCTTGCACAGAGGCACAGAGAATGGGGCTGCTTGCTTGTCTTGCCACCTCAAACTTCAAACATAAACTGGGAAAGTTGGTGTCCCAGCCAGGCTCCTTTCGCAGCCCTGCTCCGAAAGTGTGAACGTCTGCAGATAGCTGGCAGCCAGAAGGGGCTAGCCTGGAAAGCTGTTGCTCAGCCTCATCTGCCCCTGGCACTGCTCGCACAAAGGCACAGAGAATGGGGCTGCTTGCTTATCTTGCCACTTGAAACTTCAAACGCATGTGGGGAATGTGGATTGTCCCTGCCAGGCTCCTTTCACAGCCATGCTCTTAAAATGAGAATGTCTGTAGATAGCTGTCAGGCAGAAGGGGCTAGCCTGGAAAGCTGTTGCTCAGCCTCATCTGCTCATGGCACTGCTCGCACAGAGGCCCAGAGACTGGGACTGCTTGCTTGTCTTGCCACCTCAAACTTCAAATGTAGCATGGGAAAGTTTGTGTCCCAGCCAGGCTCCTTTCGCTGTCCTGCTCCGAAAGTGCGAACGTCTGCAGATAGCTGGCAGCCAGAAGGGGCTAGCCTGGAAAGCTGTTGCTCAGCCTCATCTGCTCATGGCACTGCTCGCACAGAGGCACAGAGACTGGGGCTGCTTGCTTGTCTTGCCACCCCAATCTTCAAATATAGCCTGGGAAAGTTGGTGTCCCTGCTAGGATCGTTTCGCAGCCCTGCTCTTGAAATGCGAACGTCTGCAGATAGCTGGCAGCCAGAAGGGGCTAGCCTGGAAAGCTGTTGCTCAGCCTCATCTGCCCATGGCACTGCTCGCACAGAGGCCCAGAAACTGGGGCTGCTTGCTTGTCTTGTCACTTGAAACTTCAAACACATGCTGGGAATGTGGATTGTCCCTGCCAGGCTCCTTTAACAGCCATGCTCTTAAAATGAGAATGTCTGCAGATAGCTGTCAGCCAGAAGGGGCTAGCCTGGAAAGCTGTTGCTCAGCCTCATCTGCCCATGGCACTGCTCGCACAGAGGCACAGAGACTGGGACTGCTTGCTTGTCTTGCCACCTCAAACTTCAAACGTAGCCTGGGAATGGTGGTGTCCCTGCCAGGCTCCTTTCCCAGCCCTGCTCCGAAAGTGCAAATGTCTGCAGATAGCAGGCAGCCAGAAGGTGCTAGCGTGGAAAGCTGTTGCTCAGCCTCATCTGCCCATGGCAGTGCTCGCACAGAGGCCCAGAGACTGGGGCTGCTTGCTTATCTTGCCACTTGAAACTTCAAACGTAGCCTTAGAATGGTGGTGTCCCTGCCAGGCTCCTTTCGCAGCCCTGCTCTTGAAATGCGAACGTCTGCAGATAGCTGTCAGCCAGAAGGGGCTAGCCTGGAAAGCTGTTGCTCAGCCTCATCTGCCCATGGCACTGCTCGCACAGAGGCCCAGAAACTGGGGCTGCTTGCTTGTCTTGTCACTTGAAACTTCAAACACATGCTGGGAATGTGGATTGTCCCTGCCAGGCTCCTTTAACAGCCATGCTCTTAAAATGAGAATGTCTGCAGATAGCTGTCAGCCAGAAGGGGCTAGCCTGGAAAGCTGTTGCTCAGCCTCATCTGCCCATGGCACTGCTCGCACAGAGGCACAGAGACTGGGACTGCTTGCTTGTCTTGCCACCTCAAACTTCAAACGTAGCCTGGGAATGGTGGTGTCCCTGCCAGGCTCCTTTCCCAGCCCTGCTCTGAAAGTGCAAATGTCTGCAGATAGCAGGCAGCCAGAAGGTGCTAGCGTGGAAAGCTGTTGCTCAGCCTCATCTGCCCATGGCAGTGCTCGCACAGAGGCCCAGAGACTGGGGCTGCTTGCTTGTCTTGCCACTTGAAACTTCAAACGCATGCTGGGAATGTGGATTGTCCCAGCCAGGCTCCTTTCGCAGCACTGCTCCGAAAGTGCGAACGTCTGCAGATAGCTGGCAGCCAGAAGGGGCTAGCCTGGAAAGCTGTTGCTCAGCCTCATCTGCTCATGGCACTGCTCGCACAGAGGCACAGAGACTGGGGCTGCTTGCTTGTCTTGCCACCCCAATCTTCAAATATAGCCTGGGAAAGTTGGTTTCACTGCTAGGATCGTTTCGCAGCCCTGCTCTTGAAATGCGAACGTCTGCAGATAGCTGGCAGCCAGAAGGGGCTAGCCTGGAAAGCTGTTGCTCAGCCTCATCTGCCCATGGCACTGCTCGCACAGAGGCCCAGAAACTGAGGCTGCTCGCTTGTCTTGTCACTTGAAACTTCAAACACATGCTGGGAATGTGGATTTTCCCTGCCAGGCTCCTTTAACAGCCATGCTCTTAAAATGAGAATGTCTGCAGATAGCTGTCAGCCAGAAGGGGCTAGCCTGGAAAGCTGTTGCTCAGCCTCATCTGCCCATGGCACTGATCGCACAGAGGCACAGAGACTGGGACTGCTTGCTTGTCTTGCCCCCTCAAACTTCAAATGTAGCATGGGAAATTTTGTGTCCCAGCCAGGCTCCTTTCGCAGTCCTGTTACGAAAGTGCAAACGTCTGCAGATAGCTGGCAGCCAGAAGGGGCTAGCCTGGAAAGCTGTTGCTCAGCCTCATCTGCCCATGGCACTGCTCACACAGAGACTGGGGCTGCTTGCTTGTCCTACCACCTGAAACTTCAAAGGTAGCATGGGAAAGTTTGTGTCCCAGCCAGGCTCCTTTCGCAGCCCTGCTCCGAAAGTGCGAACTTCTGCAGATAGCTGGCAGCCAGAAGGGGCTAGAATGGAAAGCTGTTGCTCAGCCTCATCTGCTCATGGCACTGCTCGCACAGAGGCACAGAGACTGGGGCTGATTGCTTGTCTTGCCACCCCAATCTTCACTTATAGCCTGGGAAAGTTGTTGTCCCAGCCAGGCTCCTTTCGCAGCCCTGCTCTTGAAATGCGAACGTCTGCAGATAGCTGGCAGCCAGAAGGGGCTAGCCTGGAAAGCTGTTGCTCAGCCTCATCTGCCCATGGCACTGTTCGCATAGAGGCACAGAGAATGGGGCTGCTTGCTTGTCTTGCCACTTGAAACTTCAAACGCATGCTGGGAATGTGGATTGTCCCTGCCAGGCTCCTTTACCAGCCCTGCTCCGAAAGTGCGAACGTCTGCAGATAGCTGGCAGCCAGAAGGGGCTAGCCTGGAAAGCTGTTGCTCAGCCTCATCTGTCCATGGCATTGCTTGCACAGAGGCACAGAGACTGGGGCTGATTGCTTGTCTTGCCACCCCAATCTTCAAATATAGCGTCGGAAAGTTGATGTCCCTGCCAGGCTCCTTTAACAGCCATGCTCTTAAAATGAGAATGTCTGCAGATAGCTGTCAGCCAGAAGGGGCTAGCCTGGAAAGCTGTTGCTCAGCCTCATCTGCCCATGGCACTGCTCGCACAGAGGCACAGAGACTGGGACTGCTTGCTTGTCTTGCCACCTCAAACTTCAAACGTAGCCTGGGAATGGTGGTGTCCCTGCCAGGCTCCTTTCCCAGCCCTGCTCCGAAAGTGCAAACGTCTGCAGATAGCAGGCAGCCAGAAGGTGCTAGCGTGGAAAGCTGTTGCTCAGCCTCATCTGCCCATGGCAGTGCTCGCACAGAGGCCCAGAGACTGGGGCTGCTTGCTTATCTTGCCACTTGAAACTTCAAACGTAGCCTTACAATGGTGGTGTCTCTGCCAGGCTCCTTTCGCAGCCATGCTCTTAAAATGCGAACGTCTGCAGATAGCTGATAGCCAGAAGGGGCTAGCCTGGAAAGCTGTTGCTCAGCCTCATCTGCCCATGGCACTGATCTCACAGAGACTGGGGCTGCTTGCTTGTCTTGCCACCTCAAACTTCAAATGTAGCATGGGAAATTTTGTGTCCCAGCCAGGCTCCTTTCGCAGTCCTGCTCCAAAAGTGCGAACTTCTGCAGACAGCTGGCAGCCAGAAGGGGCTAGAATGGAAAGCTGTTGCTCAGCCTCATCTGCTCATGGCACTGCTCGCACAGAGGCACAGAGACTGGGGCTTCTTGCTTATCTTGCCACTTGAAACTTCAAACGCATGTGGGGAATGTGGGTTGTCCCTGCCAGGCTCCTTTCGCAGCCCTGCTCCGAAAGTGCGAATGTCTGCAGATAGCTGTCAGCCAGAAGGGGCTAGCCTGGAAAGCTGTTGCTCAGCCTCATCTGCCCATGGCACTGCTCGCACAGAGGCACAGAGACTGGGACTGCTTGCTTGTCTTGCCACTTGAGACTTCAAACGCATGTGGGGAATGTGGATTGTCCCTGCCAGGCTCCTTTCACAGCCATGCTCTTAAAATGAGAATGTCTGTAGATAGCTGTCAGGCAGAAGGGGCTAGCCTGGAAAGCTGTTGCTCAGCCTCATCTGCCCATGGCACTGCTCGCACAGAGGCCCAGAGACTGGGACTGCTTGCTTGTCTTGCCACCTCAAACTTCAAATGTAGCATGGGAAAGTTTGAGTCCCAGCCAGGCTCCTTTCGCAGTCCTGCTCCGAAAGTGCGAACGTCTGCAGATAGCTGGCAGCCAGAAGGGGCTAGCGTGGAAAGCTGTTGCTCAGCCTCATCTGCCCATGGCAGTGCTCGCACAGAGGCCCAGAGACTGGGGCTGCTTGCTTATCTTGCCACTTGAAACTTCAAACGTAGCCTTACAATGGTGGTGTCCCTGCCAGGCTCCTTTCGCAGCCATGCTCTTAAAATGCGAACGTCTGCAGATAGCTGATAGCCAGAAGGGGCTAGCCTGGAAAGCTGTTGCTCAGCCTCATCTGCCCATGGCACTGATCTCACAGAGACTGGGGCTGCTTGCTTGTCTTGCCACCTCAAACTTCAAATGTAGCATGGGAAATTTTGTGTCCCAGCCAGGCTCCTTTCGCAGTCCTGCTCCAAAAGTGCGAACTTCTGCAGACAGCTGGCAGCCAGAAGGGGCTAGAATGGAAAGCTGTTGCTCAGCCTCATCTGCTCATGGCACTGCTCGCACAGAGGCACAGAGACTGGGGCTTCTTGCTTATCTTGCCACTTGAAACTTCAAACGCATGTGGGGAACGTGGGTTGTCCCTGCCAGGCTCCTTTCGCAGCCCTGCTCCGAAAGTGCGAATGTCTGCAGATAGCTGTCAGCCAGAAGGGGCTAGCCTGGAAAGCTGTTGCTCAGCCTCATCTGCCCATGGCACTGCTCGCACAGAGGCACAGAGACTGGGACTGCTTGCTTGTCTTGCCACTTGAGACTTCAAACGCATGTGGGGAATGTGGATTGTCCCTGCCAGGCTCCTTTCACAGCCATGCTCTTAAAATGAGAATGTCTGTAGATAGCTGTCAGGCAGAAGGGGCTAGCCTGGAAAGCTGTTGCTCAGCCTCATCTGCCCATGGCACTGCTCGCACAGAGGCCCAGAGACTGGGACTGCTTGCTTGTCTTGCCACCTCAAACTTCAAATGTAGCATGGGAAAGTTTGTGTCCCAGCCAGGCTCCTTTC
Source organism: Opisthocomus hoazin (assembly GCF_030867145.1). NCBI lineage: Eukaryota > Metazoa > Chordata > Aves > Opisthocomiformes > Opisthocomidae > Opisthocomus > Opisthocomus hoazin. The sequence continues at coordinate 10,351,405 of NC_134429.1, forward strand.
GCAGTCCTGCTCCGAAAGTGCGAACGTCTGCAGATAGCTGGCAGCCAGAAGGGGCTAGCCTGGAAAGCTGTTGCTCAGCCTCATCTGCTCATGGCACTGCTCGCACAGAGGCACAGAGACTGGGGCTGAGTGCTTGTCTTGCCACCCCAATCTTCAAATATATCCTGGGAAAGTTGGTGTCCCTGCTAGGATCGTTTCGCAGCCCTGCTCTTGAAATGCGAACGTCTGCAGATAGCTGTCAGCCAGAAGGGGCTAGCCTGGAAAGCTGTTGCTCAGCCTCATCTGCCCATGGCACTGCTCGCACAGAGGCCCAGAAACTGGGGCTGCTTGCTTGTCTTGTCACTTGAAACTTCAAACACATGCTGGGAATGTGGATTGTCCCTGCCAGGCTCCTTTAACAGTCATGCTCTTAAAATGAGAATGTCTGCAGATAGCTGTCAGCCAGAAGGGGCTAGCCTGGAAAGCTGTTGCTCAGCCTCATCTGCCCATGGCACTGCTCGCACAGAGGCACAGAGACTGGGACTGCTTGCTTGTCTTGCCACCTCAAACTTCAAACGTAGCCTGGGAATGGTGGTGTCCCTGCCAGGCTCCTTTCCCAGCCCTGCTCCGAAAGTGCAAATGTCTGCAGAAAGCAGGCAGCCAGAAGGTGCTAGCGTGGAAAGCTGTTGCTCAGCCTCATCTGCCCATGGCAGTGCTCGCACAGAGGCCCAGAGACTGGGGCTGCTTGCTTATCTTGCCACTTGAAACTTCAAACGTAGCCTTAGAATGGTGGTGTCCCTGCCAGGCTCCTTTCGCAGCCATGCTCTTAAAATGCGAACGTCTGCAGAGAGCTGATAGCCAGAAGGGGCTAGCCTGGAAAGCTGTTGCTCAGCCTCATCTGCTCATGGCACTGCTCGCACAGAGGCACAGAGACTGGGGCTGCTTGCTTGTCTTGCTCCCTCAAACTTCAAATATAGCCTGGGAAAGTTGTTGTCCCAGCCAGGCTCCTTTCGCAGCCCTGCTCCGAAAGTGCGAACGTCTGCAGATAGCTGGCAGCCAGAAGGGGCTAGCCTGGAAAGTTGTTGCTCAGCCTCATCTGCCCATGGCACTGCTCGCACAGAGGCACAGAGACTGGGGCTGCTTGCTTGTCTTGCCGCTTGAAACTTCAAACGCATGCTGGGAATGTGGATTGTCCCAGCCAGGCTCCTTTCGCAGCCCTGCTCCGAAAGTGCGAACGTCTGCAGATAGCTGTCAGCCAGAAGGGGCTAGCCTGGAAAGCTGTTGCTCAGCCTCATCTGCTCATGGCACTGCTCGCACAGAGGCACAGAGACTGGGGCTGATTGCTTGTCTTGCCACCCCAATCTTCACTTATAGCCTGGGAAAGTTGTTGTCCCAGCCACGCTCCTTTCGCAGCCCTGCTCTTGAAATGCGAACGTCTGCAGATAGCTGGCAGCCAGAAGGGGCTAGCCTGGAAAGCTGTTGCTCAGCCTCATCTGCCCATGGCACTGTTCGCATAGAGGCACAGAGAATGGGGCTGCTTGCTTGTCTTGCCACTTGAAACTTCAAACGCATGCTGGGAATGTGGATTGTCCCTGCCAGGCTCCTTTACCAGCCCTGCTCCGAAAGTGCGAACGTCTGCAGATAGCTGGCAGCCAGAAGGGGCTAGCCTGGAAAGCTGTTGCTCAGCCTCATCTGTCCATGGCATTGCTTGCACAGAGGCACAGAGACTGGGGCTGATTGCTTGTCTTGCCACCCCAATCTTCAAATATAGCGTCGGAAAGTTGATGTCCCTGCTAGGATCGTTTCGCAGCCCTGCTCTTGAAATGCGAACGTCTGCAGATAGCTGTCAGCCAGAAGGGGCTAGCCTGGAAAGCTGTTGCTCAGCCTCATCTGCCCATGGCACTGCTCGCACAGAGACTGGGGCTGCTTGCTTGTCTTGCCACCTCAAACTTCAAATGTAGCATGGGAAAGTTTGTGTCCCAGCCAGGCTCCTTTCGCAGCCCTGCTCCGAAAGTGCGAACGTCTGCAGATAGCTGTCAGCCAGAAGGGGCTAGCCTGGAAAGCTGTTGCTCAGCCTCATCTGCCCATGGCACTGCTCGCACAGAGGCACAGAGAATGGGGCTGCTTGCTTGTCTTGCCACCTCACCTTCAAACGCATGCTGGGAATGTGGATTGTCCCTGCCAGGCTCCTTTCACAGCCATGCTCTTAAAATGAGAATGTCTGCAGATAGCTGTCAGCCAGAAGGGGCTAGCCTGGAAAGCTGTTGCTCAGCCTCATCTGCCCATGGCACTGCTCGCACAGAGGCACAGAGACTGGGACTGCTTGCTTGTCTTGCCACCTCAAACTTCAAACGTAGCCTGGGAATGGTGGTGTCCCTGCCAGGCTCCTTTCCCAGCCCTGCTCCGAAAGTGCAAACGTCTGCAGATAGCAGGCAGCCAGAAGGTGCTAGCGTGGAAAGCTGTTGCTCAGCCTCATCTGCCCATGGCAGTGCTCGCACAGAGGCCCAGAGACTGGGGCTGCTTGCTTATCTTGCCACTTGAAACTTCAAACGTAGCCTTAGAATGGTGGTGTCCCTGCCAGGCTCCTTTCGCAGCCATGCTCTTAAAATGCGAACGTCTGCAGATAGTTGATAGCCAGAAGGGGCTAGCCTGGAAAGCTGTTGCTCAGCCTCATCTGCCCATGGCACTGATCTCACAGAGACTGGGGCTGCTTGCTTGTCTTGCCACCTCAAACTTCAAATGTAGCATGGGAAATTTTGTGTCCCAGCCAGGCTCCTTTCGCAGTCCTGCTCCAAAAGTGCGAACTTCTGCAGACAGCTGGCAGCCAGAAGGGGCTAGAATGGAAAGCTGTTGCTCAGCCTCATCTGCTCATGGCACTGCTCGCACAGAGGCACAGAGACTGGGGCTTCTTGCTTATCTTGCCAGTTGAAACTTCAAACGCATGTGGGGAATGTGGGTTGTCCCTGCCAGGCTCCTTTCGCAGCCCTGCTCCGAAAGTGCGAATGTCTGCAGATAGCTGGCAGCCAGAAGGGGCTAGCCTGGAAAGCTGTTGCTCAGCCTCATCTGCCCATGGCACTGCTCGCACAGAGGCACAGAGACTGGGACTGCTTGCTTGTCTTGCCACTTGAGACTTCAAACGCATGTGGGGAATGTGGATTGTCCCTGCCAGGCTCCTTTCACAGCCATGCTCTTAAAATGAGAATGTCTGTAGATAGCTGTCAGGCAGAAGGGGCTAGCCTGGAAAGCTGTTGCTCAGCCTCATCTGCACATGGCACTGCTCGCACAGAGGCCCAGAGACTGGGACTGCTTGCTTGTCTTGCCACCTCAAACTTCAAATGTAGCATGGGAAAGTTTGTGTCCCAGCCAGGCTCCTTTCGCAGTCCTGCTCCGAAAGTGCGAACGTCTGCAGATAGCTGGCAGCCAGAAGGGGCTAGCCTGGAAAGCTGTTGCTCAGCCTCATCTGCTCATGGCACTGCTCGCACAGAGGCACAGAGACTGGGCCTGAGTGCTTGTCTTGCCACCCCAATCTTCAAATATAGCCTGGGAAAGTTGGTGTCCCTGCTAGGATCGTTTCGCAGCCCTGCTCTTGAAATGCGAACGTCTGCAGATAGCTGTCAGCCAGAAGGGGCTAGCCTGGAAAGCTGTTGCTCAGCCTCATCTGCCCATGGCACTGCTCGCACAGAGGCCCAGAAACTGGGGCTGCTTGCTTGTCTTGTCACTTGAAACTTCAAACACATGCTGGGAATGTGGATTGTCCCTGCCAGGCTCCTTTAACAGCCATGCTCTTAAAATGAGAATGTCTGCAGATAGCTGTCAGCCAGAAGGGGCTAGCCTGGAAAGCTGTTGCTCAGCCTCATCTGCCCATGGCACTGCTCGCACAGAGGCACAGAGACTGGGACTGCTTGCTTGTCTTGCCACCTCAAACTTCAAACGTAGCCTGGGAATGGTGGTGTCCCTGCCAGGCTCCTTTCCCAGCCCTGCTCCGAAAGTGCAAATGTCTGCAGATAGCAGGCAGCCAGAAGGTGCTAGCGTGGAAAGCTGTTGCTCAGCCTCATCTGCCCATGGCAGTGCTCGCACAGAGGCCCAGAGCCTGGGGCTGCTTGCTTATCTTGCCACTTGAAACTTCAAACGTAGCCTTAGAATGGTGGTGTCCCTGCCAGGCTCCTTTCGCAGCCATGCTCTTAAAATGCGAACGTCTGCAGATAGCTGATAGCCAGAAGGGGCTAGCCTGGAAAGCTGTTGCTCAGCCTCATCTGCCCATGGCACTGCTCGCACAGAGGCCCAGAGACTGGGGCTGCTTGCTTGTCTTGCTCCCTCAAACTTCAAATATAGCCTGGGAAAGTTGTTGTCCCAGCCAGGCTCCTTTCGCAGCCCTGCTCCGAAATTGCGAACGTCTGCAGATAGCTGGCAGCCAGAAGGGGCTAGCCTGGAAAGTTGTTGCTCAGCCTCATCTGCCCATGGCACTGCTCGCACAGAGGCACAGAGACTGGGGCTGCTTGCTTGTCTTGCCACCTCAAACTTCAAATGTAGCATGGGAAAGTTTGTGTCCTAGCCAGGCTCCTTTCGCAGTCCTGCTCCGAAAGTGCGAACGTCTGCAGATAGCTGGCAGCCAGAAGGGGCTAGATTGGAAAGCTGTTGCTCAGCCTCATCTGCCCATGGCACTGTTCGCATAGAGGCACAGAGACTGGGGCTTCTTGCTTATCTTGCCACTTGAAACTTCCAACGCATGTGGGGAATGTGGGTTGTCCCTGCCAGGCTCCTTTACAAGCCCTGCTCCGAAAGTGAGAACGTCTGCAGATAGCTGGCAGCCAGAAGGGGCTAGCCTGGAAAGCTGTTGCTAAGCCTCATCTGTCCATGGCATTGCTTGCACAGAGGCACAGAGAATGGGGCTGCTTGCTTGTCTTGCCACCTCAAACTTCAAACGTAAACTGGGAAAGTTGGTGTCCCAGCCAGGCTCCTTTCGCAGCCCTGCTCCGAAAGTGCGAACGTCTGCAGATAGCTGTCAGTCAGAAGGGGCTAGCCTGGAAAGCTGTTGCTCAGCCTCATCTGCTCATGGCACTGCTCACACAGAGACTGGGGCTGCTTGCTTGTCTTGCCACTTGAAAATTCAAACGTAGCCTTAGAATGGTGGTGTCCCAGCCAGGCTCCTTTCGCAGACATGCTCTTAAAATGCGAACGTCTGCAGATAGCTGGCAGCCAGAAGGGGCTAGCCTGGAAAGCTGTTGCTCAGCCTCATCTGCTCATGGCACTGCTCGCACAGAGGCACAGAGACTGGGGCTGATTGCTTGTCTTGCCACTTGAAACTTCAAACGCATGTGGGGAATGTGGGTTGTCCCTGCCAGGCTCCTTTCGCAGCCCTGCTCTTGAAATGCGAACGTCTGCAGATAACTGATAGCCAGAAGAGGCTAGCCTGGAAAGCTGTTGCTCAGCCTCATCTGCCCATGGCACTGCTCACACAGAGGCCCAGAAACTGGGGCTGCTTGATTGTCTTGTCACTTGAAACTTCAAACGCATGCTGGGAATGTGTATTGTCCCTGCAAGGCTCCTTTAACAGACATGCTCTTAAAATGAGAATGTCTGCAGATAGCTGTCAGCCAGAAGGGGCTAGCCTGGAAAGCTGTTGCTCAGCCTCATCTGCCCATGGCACTGATCTCACAGAGACTGGGGCTGCTTGCTTGTCTTGCCACCTCAAACTTCAAATGTAGCATGGGAAATTTTGTGTCCCAGCCAGGCTCCTTTCGCAGTCCTGCTCCAAAAGTGCGAACTTCTGCAGACAGCTGGCAGCCAGAAGGGGCTAGAATGGAAAGCTGTTGCTCAGCCTCATCTGCTCATGGCACTGCTCGCACAGAGGCACAGAGACTGGGGCTTCTTGCTTATCTTGCCACTTGAAACTTCAATCGCATGTGGGGAATGTGGGTTGTCCCTGCCAGGCTCCTTTCGCAGCCCTGCTCCGAAAGTGCGAATGTCTGCAGATAGCTGTCAGCCAGAAGGGGCTAGCCTGGAAAGCTGTTGCTCAGCCTCATCTGCCCATGGCACTGCTCGCACAGAGGCACAGAGACTGGGACTACTTGCTTGTCTTGCCACCTCAAACTTCAAACGTAGCCTGGGAATGGTGGTGTCCCTGCCAGGCTCCTTTCCCAGCCCTGCTCCGAAAGTGCAAACGTCTGCAGATAGCAGGCAGCCAGAAGGTGCTAGCGTGGAAAGCTGTTGCTCAGCCTCATCTGCCCATGGCAGTGCTCGCACAGAGGCCCAGAGACTGGGGCTGCTTGCTTATCTTGCCACTTGAAACTTCAAACGTAGCCTTAGAATGGTGGTGTCCCTGCCAGGCTCCTTTCGCAGCCATGCTCTTAAAATGCGAACGTCTGCAGAGAGCTGGCAGCCAGAAGGGGCTAGCCTGGAAAGCTGTTGCTCAGCCTCATCTGCCCATGGCACTGCTCGCACAGAGGCACAGAGACTGGGACTGCTTGCTTGTCTTGCCACCTCAAACTTCAAATGTAGCATGGGAAAGTTTGTGTCCCAGCCAGGCTCTTTTCGCAGTCCTGCTCCGAAAGTGCGAACGTCTGCAGATAGCTGGCAGCCAGAAGGGGCTAGATTGGAAAGCTGTTGCTCAGCCTCATCTGCCCATGGCACTGTTCGCATAGAGGCACAGAGAATGGGGCTTCTTGCTTATCTTGCCACTTGAAACTTCCAACGCATGTGGGGAATGTGGGTTGTCCCTGCCAGGCTCCTTTCGCAGCCCTGCTCCGAAAGTGCGAACGTCTGCAGATAGCTGGCAGCCAGAAGGGGCTAGCCTGGAAAGCTGTTGCTCAGCCTCATCTGCTCATGGCACTGCTCACACAGAGACTGGGGCTGCTTGCTTTTCTTGCCACTTGAAAATTCAAACGTAGCCTTAGAATGGTGGTGTCCCTGCCAGGCTCCTTTCACAGCCATGCTCTTAAAATGCGAACGTCTGCAGATAGCTGGCAGCCAGAAGGGGCTAGCCTGGAAAGCTGTTGCTCAGCCTCATCTGCTCATGGCACTGCTCGCACAGAGGCACAGAGAATGGGGCTGCTTGCTTGTCTTGCCACCTCAAACTTCAAACGCATGCTGGGAATGTGGATTGTCCCTGCCAGGCTCCTTTCACAGCCATGCTCTTAAAATGAGAATGTCTGCAGATAGCTGTCAGCCAGAAGGGGCTAGCCTGGAAAGCTTTTGCTCAGCCTCATCTGCCCATGGCACTGTTCGCATAGAGGCACAGAGAATGGGGCTTCTTGCTTATCTTGCCACCTGAAACTTCAAACGCATGTGGGGAATGTGGGTTGTCCCTGCCAGGCTCCTTTCGCAGCCCTGCTCCGAAAGTGCGAACGTCTGCAGATAGCTGGCAGCCAGAAGGGGCTAGCGTGGAACGCTGTTGCTCAGCCTCATCTGCCCATGGCACTGCTCGCACAGAGGCACAGAGACTGGGACTTCTTGCTTGTCTTGCCACCTCAAACTTCAAATGTAGCATGGGAAAGTTTGTGTCCCAGCCAGGCTCCATTCGCAGACCTGCTCCGAAAGTGCGAACGTCTGCAGATAGCTGGCAGCCAGAAGGGGCTAGCCTGGAAAGCTGTTGCTCAGCCTCATCTGCCCATGGCAGTGCTCGCACAGAGGCCCAGAAACTGGGGCTGCTTGATCGTCTTGTCACTTGAAACTTCAAACGCATGCTGGGAATGTGTATTGTCCCTGCCAGGCTCCTTTCACAGCCATGCTCTTAAAATGAGAATGTCTGCAGATAGCTGTCAGCCAGAAGGGGCTAGCCTGGAAAGCTCTTGCTCAGCCTCATCTGCCCATGGCACTGCTCGCACAGAGGCACAGAGACTGGGACTGCTTGCTTGTCTTGCCACCTCAAACTTCAAATGTAGCATGGGAAAGTTTGTGTCCCAGTCAGGCTCCTTTCGCAGTCCTGCTCCGAAAGTGCGAACGTCTGCAGATAGCTGGCAGCCAGAAGGTGCTAGCCTGGAAAGCTGTTGCTCAGCCTCATCTGCTCATGGCACTGCTCACACAGAGACTGGGGGTGCTTGCTTTTCTTGCCACCTCAAACTTCAAACATAGCCTGGGAATGGTGGTGTCCCTGCTAGGCTCGTTTCGCAGCCCTGCTCTTGAAATGCGAACGTCTGCAGATAGCTGGCAGCCAGAAGGGGCTAGCCTGGAAAGCTGTTGCTCAGCCTCATCTGCCCATGGCACTGTTCGCACAGAGGCACAGAGAATGGGGCTGCTTGCTTGTCTTTCCCCCTCAAACTTCAAACGTAGCCTGGGAAAGTTGGTGTCCCAGCCAGGCTCCTTTCGCAGCCCTGCTCCGAAAGTGCGAACGTCTGCAGATAGCTGTCAGCCAGAAGGGGCTAGCCTGGAAAGCTGTTGCTCAGCCTCATCTGCTCATGGCACTGCTCACACAGAGACTGGGGCTTCTTGCTTATCTTACCACTTGAAAATTCAAACGTAGCCTTAGAATGGTGGTGTCCCTTCCAGGCTCCTTTCGCAGCCATGCTCTTAAAATGCGAACGTCTGCAGATAGCTGGCAGCCAGAAGGGGCTAGCCTGGAAAGCTGTTGCTCAGCCTCATCTGCTCATGGCACTGCTCGCACAGAGGCACAGAGACTGGGGCTGAGTGCTTGTCTTGCCACCCCAATCTTCAAATATAGCCTGGGAAAGTTGGTGTCCCTGCTAGGATCGTTTCGCAGCCCTGCTCTTGAAATGCGAACGTCTGCAGATAGCTGGCAGCCAGAAGGGGCTAGCCTGGAAAGCTGTTGCTTAGCCTCATCTGCCAATGGAAGTGCTCGCACAGAGGCCCAGAAACTGGGGCTGCTTGCTTGTCTTGTCACTTGAAACTTCAAACGCATGCTGGGAATGTGTATGTTCCCTGCCAGGCTCCTTTAACAGCCATGCTCTTAAAATGAGAATGTCTGCAGATAGCTGTCAGCCAGAAGGGGCTAGCCTGGAAAGCTGTTGCTCAGCCTCATCTGCCCATGGCACTGCTCGCACAGAGACTGGGACTGCTTGCTTGTCTTGCCACCTCAAACTTCAAACGTAGCCTGGGAATGGTGGTGTCCCTGCCAGGCTCCTTTCCCAGCCCTGCTCCGAAAGTGCAAACGTCTGCAGATAGCAGGCAGCCAGAAGGTGCTAGCGTGGAAAGCTGTTGCTCAGCCTCATCTGCCCATGGCAGTGCTCGCACAGAGGCCCAGAGACTGGGGCTGCTTGCTTATCTTGCCACTTGAAACTTCAAACGTAGCCTTAGAATGGTGGTGTCCCTGCCAGGCTCCTTTCGCAGCCATGCTCTTAAAATGCGAACGTCTGCAGAGAGCTGGCAGCCAGAAGGGGCTAGCCTGGAAAGCTGTTGCTCAGCCTCATCTGTCCATGGCACTGATCTCACAGAGACTGGGGCTGCTTGCTTGTCTTGCCACCTCAAACTTCAAATGTAGCATGGGAAATTTTGTGTCCCAGCCAGGCTCCTTTCGCAGTCCTGCTCCAAAAGTGCGAACTTCTGCAGACAGCTGGCAGCCAGAAGGGGCTAGAATGGAAAGCTGTTGCTCAGCCTCATCTGCTCATGGCACTGCTCGCACAGAGGCACAGAGACTGGGGCTTCTTGCTTATCTTGCCACTTGAAACTTCAATCGCATGTGGGGAATGTGGGTTGTCCCTGCCAGGCTCCTTTCGCAGCCCTGCTCCGAAAGTGCGAATGTCTGCAGATAGCTGTCAGCCAGAAGGGGCTAGCCTGGAAAGCTGTTGCTCAGCCTCATCTGCCCATGGCACTGCTCGCACAGAGGCACAGAGACTGGGACTACTTGCTTGTCTTGCCACCTCAAACTTCAAACGTAGCCTGGGAATGGTGGTGTCCCTGCCAGGCTCCTTTCCCAGCCCTGCTCCGAAAGTGCAAACGTCTGCAGATAGCAGGCAGCCAGAAGGTGCTAGCGTGGAAAGCTGTTGCTCAGCCTCATCTGCCCATGGCAGTGCTCGCACAGAGGCCCAGAGACTGGGGCTGCTTGCTTATCTTGCCACTTGAAACTTCAAACGTAGCCTTAGAATGGTGGTGTCCCTGCCAGGCTCCTTTCGCAGCCATGCTCTTAAAATGCGAACGTCTGCAGAGAGCTGGCAGCCAGAAGGGGCTAGCCTGGAAAGCTGTTGCTCAGCCTCATCTGCCCATGGCACTGCTCGCACAGAGGCACAGAGACTGGGACTGCTTGCTTGTCTTGCCACCTCAAACTTCAAATGTAGCATGGGAAAGTTTGTGTCCCAGCCAGGCTCTTTTCGCAGTCCTGCTCCGAAAGTGCGAACGTCTGCAGATAGCTGGCAGCCAGAAGGGGCTAGATTGGAAAGCTGTTGCTCAGCCTCATCTGCCCATGGCACTGTTCGCATAGAGGCACAGAGAATGGGGCTTCTTGCTTATCTTGCCACTTGAAACTTCCAACGCATGTGGGGAATGTGGGTTGTCCCTGGCAGGCTCCTTTACAAGCCCTGCTCCGAAAGTGCGAACGTCTGCAGATAGCTGGCAGCCAGAAGGGGCTAGCCTGGAAAGCTGTTGCTCAGCCTCATCTGCTCATGGCACTGCTCACACAGAGACTGGGGCTGCTTGCTTTTCTTGCCACTTGAAAATTCAAACGTAGCCTTAGAATGGTGGTGTCCCTGCCAGGCTCCTTTCACAGCCATGCTCTTAAAATGCGAACGTCTGCAGATAGCTGGCAGCCAGAAGGGGCTAGCCTGGAAAGCTGTTGCTCAGCCTCATCTGTCCATGGCACTGCTCGCACAGAGGCACAGAGAATGGGGCTGCTTGCTTGTCTTGCCACCTCACCTTCAAACGCATGCTGGGAATGTGGATTGTCCCTGCCAGGCTCCTTTCACAGCCATGCTCTTAAAATGAGAATGTCTGCAGATAGCTGTCAGCCAGAAGGGGCTAGCCTGGAAAGCTTTTGCTCAGCCTCATCTGCCCATGGCACTGTTCGCATAGAGGCACAGAGAATGGGGCTTCTTGCTTATCTTGCCACCTGAAACTTGAAACGCATGTGGGGAATGTGGGTTGTCCCTGCCAGGCTCCTTTCGCAGCCCTGCTCCGAAAGTGCGAACGTCTGCAGATAGCTGGCAGCCAGAAGGGGCTAGCGTGGAACGCTGTTGCTCAGCCACATCTGCCCATGGCACTGCTCGCACACAGGCACAGAGACTGGGACTTCTTGCTTGTCTTGCCACCTCAAACTTCAAATGTAGCATGGGAAAGTTTGTGTCCCAGCCAGGCTCCATTCGCAGACCTGCTCCGAAAGTGCGAACGTCTGCAGATAGCTGGCAGCCAGAAGGGGCTAGCCTGGAAAGCTGTTGCTCAGCCTCATCTGCTCATGGCACTGCTCGCACAGAGGCACAGAGACTGGGGCTGATTGCTTGTCTTGCCACCCCAATCTTCAAATATAGCCTGGGAAAGTTGGTGTCCTTGCTAGGATCGTTTCGCAGCCCTGCTCTTGAAATGCGAACGTCTGCAGATAGCTGGCAGCCAGAAGGGGCTAGCCTGGAAAGCTGTTGCTCAGCCTCATCTGCCCATGGCAGTGCTCGCACAGAGGCCCAGAAACTGGGGCTGCTTGATCGTCTTGTCACTTGAAACTTCAAACGCATGCTGGGAATGTGTATTGTCCCTGCCAGGCTCCTTTCACAGCCACGCTCTTAAAATGAGAATGTCTGCAGATAGCTGGCAGCCAGAAGGGGCTAGCCTGGAAAGCTCTTGCTCAGCCTCATCTGCCCATGGCACTGCTCGCACAGAGGCACAGAGACTGGGACTGCTTGCTTGTCTTGCCACCTCAAACTTCAAATGTAGCATGGGAAAGTTTGTGTCCCAGTCAGGCTCCTTTCGCAGTCCTGCTCCGAAAGTGCGAACGTCTGCAGATAGCTGGCAGCCAGAAGGTGCTAGCCTGGAAAGCTGTTGCTCAGCCTCATCTGCTCATGGCACTGCTCACACAGAGACTGGGGGTGCTTGCTTTTCTTGCCACCTCAAACTTCAAACATAGCCTGGGAATGGTGGTGTCCCTGCTAGGCTCGTTTCGCAGCCCTGCTCTTGAAATGCGAACGTCTGCAGATAGCTGGCAGCCAGAAGGGGCTAGCCTGGAAAGCTGTTGCTCAGCCTCATCTGCCCATGGCACTGTTCGCACAGAGGCACAGAGAATGGGGCTGCTTGCTTGTCTTTCCCCCTCAAACTTCAAACGTAGCCTGGGAAAGTTGGTGTCCCAGCCAGGCTCCTTTCGCAGCCCTGCTCCGAAAGTGCGAACGTCTGCAGATAGCTGTCAGCCAGAAGGGGCTAGCCTGGAAAGCTGTTGCTCAGCCTCATCTGCTCATGGCACTGCTCACACAGAGACTGGGGCTTCTTGCTTATCTTACCACTTGAAAATTCAAACGTAGCCTTAGAATGGTGGTGTCCCTGCCAGGCTCCTTTCGCAGCCATGCTCTTAAAATGCGAACGTCTGCAGATAGCTGGCAGCCAGAAGGGGCTAGCCTGGAAAGCTGTTGCTCAGCCTCATCTGCTCATGGCACTGCTCGCACAGAGGCACAGAGACTGGGGCTGAGTGCTTGTCTTGCCACCCCAATCTTCAAATATAGCCTGGGAAAGTTGGTGTCCCTGCTAGGATCGTTTCGCAGCCCTGCTCTTGAAATGCGAACGTCTGCAGATAGCTGGCAGCCAGAAGGGGCTAGCCTGGAAAGCTGTTGCTTAGCCTCATCTGCCAATGGAAGTGCTCGCACAGAGGCCCAGAAACTGGGGCTGCTTGCTTGTCTTGTCACTTGAAACTTCAAACGCATGCTGGGAATGTGTATGTTCCCTGCCAGGCTTCTTTAACAGCCATGCTCTTAAAATGAGAATGTCTGCAGATAGCTGTCAGCCAGAAGGGGCTAGCCTGGAAAGCTGTTGCTCAGCCTCATCTGCCCATGGCACTGCTCGCACAGAGACTGGGACTGCTTGCTTGTCTTGCCACCTCAAACTTCAAACGTAGCCTGGGAATGGTGGTGTCCCTGCCAGGCTCCTTTCCCAGCCCTGCTCCGAAAGTGCAAACGTCTGCAGATAGCAGGCAGCCAGAAGGTGCTAGCGTGGAAAGCTATTGCTCAGCCTCATCTGCCCATGGCAGTGCTCGCACAGAGGCCCAGAGACTGGGGCTGCTTGCTTATCTTGCCACTTGAAACTTCAAACGTAGCCTTAGAATGGTGGTGTCCCTGCCAGGCTCCTTTCGCAGCCATGCTCTTAAAATGCGAACGTCTGCAGATAGCTGGCAGCCAGAAGGGGCTAGCCTGGAAAGCTGTTGCTCAGCCTCATCTGTCCATGGCACTGCTCGCACAGAGGCACAGAGACTGGGGCGTCTTGCTTGTCTTGCCACCTCAAACTTCAAACGTAGCCTGGGAAAGTTGGTGTCCCAGCCAGGCTCCTTTCGCAGCCCTGCTCCGAAAGTGCGAACGTCTGCAGATAGCTGATAGCCAGAAGGGGCTAGCCTGGAAAGCTGTTGCTCAGCCTCATCTGCTCATGGCACTGCTCGCACAGAGGCACAGAGACTGGGGCTGCTTGCTTGTCTTGCCCCCTCAAACTTTAAACGTAGCCTGGGAAAGTTTGTGTCCCAGCCAGGCTCCTTTCGCAGCCCTGCTCCAAAAGTGCGAATGTCTGCAGATAGCTGGCAGCCAGAAGGGGCTAGCCTGGAAAGCTGTTGCTCAGCCTCATCTGCTCATGGCAGTGCTCGCACAGAGGCACAGAGACTGGGGCTTCTTGCTTGTCTTGCCACTTGAAACTTCAAACGCATGCTGGGAATGTGGATTGTCCCAGCCAGGCTCGTTTCGCAGCCCTGCTTCGAAAGTGCGAACGTCTGCAGATAGCTGGCAGCCAGAAGGGGCTAGCCTGGAAAGCTGTTGCTCAGCCTCATCTGCTCATGGCACTGCTCACACAGAGACTGGGGCTGCTTGCTTGTCTTGCCACCTCAAACTTCAAACGTAGCCTGGGAATGGTGGTGTCCCAGCCAGACTCATTTCACAGCCATGCTCTTAAAATGAGAATGTCTGCAGATAGCTGTCAGCCAGAAGGGGCTAGCCTGGAAAGCTGTTGCTCAGCCTCATCTTCTCATGGCACTGCTCACACAGAGACTGGGGCTGCTTGCTTGTCTTGCCACCTCAAACTTCAAATATAGCCTGGGAAAGTTGGTGTCCCTGCTAGGCTCGTTTCGCAGCCCTGCTCTTGAAATGCGAACGTCTGCAGATAGCTGTCAGGCAGAAGGGGCTAGCCTGGAAAGCTGTTGCTCAGCCTCATCTGCCCATGGCACTGTTCGCATAGAGGCACAGAGACTGGGGCTTCTTGCTTATCTTGCCACTTGAAACTTCAAACGCATGTGGGGAATGTGGGTTGTCCCTGCCAGGCTCCTTTACCAGCCCTGCTCCGAAAGTTCGAACGTCTGCAGATAGCTGGCAGCCAGAAGGGGCTAGCCTGGAAAGCTGTTGCTCATCCTCATCTGTCCATGGCATTGCTTGCACAGAGGCACAGAGAATGGGGCTGCTTGCTTATCTTGCCACCTCAAACTTCAAACGTAAACTGGGAAAGTTGGTGTCCCAGCCAGGCTCCTTTCGCAGACGTGCTCCGAAACTGCGAACGTCTGCAGATAGCTGATAGCCAGAAGGGGCTAACCTGGAAAGCTGTTGCTCAGCCTCATCTGCTCATGGCACTGCTCGCACAGAGGCACAGAGACTGGGGCTGCTTGCTTGTCTTGCCCCCTCAAACTTCAAACGTAGCCTGGGAAATTTGGTGTCCCAGCCAGGCTCCTTTCGCAGCCCTGCTCCGAAAGTGCGAACGTCTGCAGATAGCTGGCAGCCAGAAGGGGCTAGCCTGGAAATCTGTTGCTCAGCCTCATCTGCTCATGGCACTGCTCACACAGAGACTGGGGCTGCTTGCTTGTCTTGCCACTTGAAAATTCAAACGTAGCCTTAGAATGGTGTTGTCTCTGCCAGGCTCCTTTCGCAGCCATGCTCTTAAAATGCGAACGTCTGCAGATAGCTGGCAGCCAGAAGGGGCTAGCCTGGAAAGCTGTTGCTCAGCCTCATCTGCCCATGGCACTGATCGCACAGAGGCACAGAGACTGGGACTGCTTGCTTGTCTTGCCACCTCAAACTTCAAATGTAGCATGGGAAATTATGTGTCCCAGCCAGGCTCCTTTCGCAGTCCTGCTCCAAAAGTGCAAACGTCTGCAGATAGCTGGTAGCCAGAAGGGGCTAGCCTGGAAAGCTGTTGCTCAGCCTCATCTGCTCATGGCACTGCTCACACAGAGACTGGGGCTGCTTGCTTGTCTTGCCACCTCAAACTTCAAACGTAGCCTGGGAAAGTTTGTGTCCCAGCCAGGCTCCTTTCGCAGCCCTGCTCCGAAAGTGCGAATGTCTGCAGATAGCTGGCAGCCAGAAGGGGCTAGCCTGGAAAGCTGTTGCTCAGCCTCATCTGCCCATGGCAGTGCTCGCACAGAGGCACAGAGACTGGGACTGCTTGCTTGTCTTGCCACTTGAAACTTCAAACGCATGCTGGGAATGTGTATGGTCCCTGCCAGGCTCCTTTAACAGCCATGCTCTTAAAATGAGAATGTCTGCAGATAGCTGTCAGCCAGAAGGGGCTAGCCT
Source organism: Opisthocomus hoazin (assembly GCF_030867145.1). NCBI lineage: Eukaryota > Metazoa > Chordata > Aves > Opisthocomiformes > Opisthocomidae > Opisthocomus > Opisthocomus hoazin. The sequence continues at coordinate 10,366,995 of NC_134429.1, forward strand.
GGAAAGCTGTTGCTCAGCCTCATCTGCCCATGGCACTGCTCGCACAGAGACTGGGACTGCTTGCTTGTCTTGCCACCTCAAACTTCAAACGTAGCCTGGGAATGGTGGTGTCCCTGCCAGGCTCCTTTCCCAGCCCTGCTCCGAAAGTGCAAACGTCTGCAGATAGCAGGCAGCCAGAAGGTGCTAGCGTGGAAAGCTATTGCTCAGCCTCATCTGCCCATGGCAGTGCTCGCACAGAGGCCCAGAGACTGGGGCTGCTTGCTTATCTTGCCACTTGAAACTTCAAACGTAGCCTTAGAATGGTGGTGTCCCTGCCAGGCTCCTTTCGCAGCCATGCTCTTAAAATGCGAACGTCTGCAGATTGCTGGCAGCCAGAAGGGGCTAGCCTGGAAAGCTGTTGCTCAGCCTCATCTGTCCATGGCATTGCTTGCACAGAGGCACAGAGACTGGGGCTGCTTGCTTGTCTTGCCACCTCAAACTTCAAACGTAAACTGGGAAAGTTGGTGTCCCAGCCAGGCTCCTTTCGCAGCCCTGCTCCAGAAGTGCGAATGTCTGCAGATAGCTGGCAGCCAGAAGGGGCTAGCCTGGAAAGCTGTTGCTCAGCCTCATCTGCTCATGGCAGTGCTCGCACAGAGGCACAGAGACTGGGGCTTCTTGCTTGTCTTGCCACTTGAAACTTCAAACGCATGCTGGGAATGTGGATTGTCCCAACCAGGCTCCTTTCGCAGCCCTGCTTCGAAAGTGCGAACGTCTGCACATAGCTGGCAGCCAGAAGGGGCTAGCCTGGAAAGCTGTTGCTCAGCCTCATCTTCTCATGGCACTGCTCACACAGAGACTGGGGCTGCTTGCTTGTCTTGCCACCTCAAACTTCAAATATAGCCTGGGAAAGTTGGTGTCCCTGCTAGGCTCGTTTCGCAGCCCTGCTCTTGAAATGCGAACGTCTGCAGATAGCTGGCAGCCAGAAGGGGTAGCCTGGAAAGCTGTTGCTCAGCCTCATCTGCCCATGGCACTGTTCGCATAGAGGCACAGAGACTGGGGCTTCTTGCTTATCTTGCCACTTGAAACTTCAAACGCATGTGGGGAATGTGGTTTGTCCCTGCCAGGCTCCTTTACCAGCCCTGCTCCGAAAGTTCGAACGTCTGCAGATAGCTGGCAGCCAGAAGGGGCTAGCCTGGAAAGCTGTTGCTCAGCCTCATCTGTCCATGGCATTGCTTGCACAGTGGCACAGAGAATGGGGCTGCTTGCTTGTCTTGCCACCTCAAACTTCAAACGTAAACTGGGAAAGTTGGTGTCCCAGCCAGGCTCCTTTCGCAGACCTGCTCCGAAACTGCGAACGTCTGCAGATAGCTGATAGCCAGAAGGGGCTAGCCTGGAAAGCTGTTGCTCAGCCTCATCTGCTCATGGCACTGCTCGCACAGAGGCACAGAGACTGGGGCTGCTTGCTTGTCTTGCCCCCTCAAACTTCAAACGTAGCCTGGGAAAGTTGGTGTCCCAGCCAGGCTCCTTTTGCAGCCCTGCTCCGAAAGTGCGAACGTCTGCAGATAGCTGGCAGCCAGAAGGGGCTAGCCTGGAAATCTGTTGCTCAGCCTCATCTGCTCATGGCACTGCTCACACAGAGACTGGGGCTGCTTGCTTGTCTTGCCACTTGAAAATTCAAACGTAGCCTTAGAATGGTGGTGTCTCTGCCAGGCTCCTTTCGCAGCCATGCTCTTAAAATGCGAACGTCTGCAGATAGCTGGCAGCCAGAAGGGGCTAGCCTGGAAAGCTGTTGCTCAGCCTCATCTGCCCATGGCACTGATCGCACAGAGGCACAGAGACTGGGACTGCTTGCTTGTCTTGCCACCTCAAACTTCAAATGTAGCATGGGAAATTTTGTGTCCCAGCCAGGCTCCTTTCGCAGTCCTGCTCCAAAAGTGCAAACGTCTGCAGATAGCTGGCAGCCAGAAGGGGCTAGCCTGCAAAGCTGTTGCTCAGCCTCATCTGCTCATGGCACTGCTCACACAGAGACTGGGGCTGCTTGCTTGTCTTGCCCCCTCAAACTTCAAACGTAGCCTGGGAAAGTTTGTGTCCCAGCCAGGCTCCTTTCGCAGCCCTGCTCCGAAAGTGCGAATGTCTGCAGATAGCTGGCAGCCAGAAGGGGCTAGAATGGAAAGCTGTTGCTCAGCCTCATCTGCCCATGGCACTGCTCGCACAGAGGCACAGAGACTGGGGCTGCTTGCTTGTCTTGCCACTTGAAACTTCAAACGCATGCTGGGAATGTGGATTGTCCCAGCCAGGCTCCTTTCGCAGCCCTGCTCCGAAAGTGCGAACGTCTGCAGGTAGCTGACAGCCACAAGGGTCTAGCCTGGAAAGCTGTTGCTCAGCCTCATCTGCCCATGGCACTGCTCGCACAGAGGCACAGAGAATGGGGCTGCTTGCTTATCTTGCCACTTGAAACTTCAAACGCATGTGGGGAATGTGGATTTTCCCTGCCATGCTCCTTTCACAGCCATGCTCTTAAAATGAGAATGTCTGTAGATAGCTGTCAGGCAGAAGGGGCTAGCCTGGAAAGCTGTTGCTCAGCCTCATCTGCCCATGGCACTGCTCGCACAGAGGCACAGAGACTGGGACTGCTTGCTTGTCTTGCCACCTCAAACTTCAAATGTAGCATGGGAAAGTTTGTGTCCCAGCCAGGCTCCTTTCACAGTCCTGCTCCGAAAGTGCGAACGTCTGCAGATAGCTGGCAGCCAGAAGGGGCTAGCCTGGAAAGCTGTTGCTCAGCCTTATCTGCTCATGGCACTGCTCACACAGAGACTGGGGCTGCTTGCTTGTCTTGCCACTTGAAAATTCAAACGTAGCCTTAGAATGGTGGTGTCCCTGCCAGGCTCCTTTCGCAGCCATGCTCTTAAAATGCGAACGTCTGCAGATAGCTGGCAGCCAGAAGGGGCTAGCCTGGAAAGCTGTTGCTCAGCCTCATCTGCCCATGGCACTGATCGCACAGAGGCACAGAGAATGGGGCTGCTTGCTTGTCTTGCCACCTCAAACTTCAAACGTAGCATGGGAAATTTTGTGTCCCAGCCAGGCTCCTTTCGCAGTCCTGCTCCAAAAGTGCAAACGTCTGCAGATAGCTGGCAGCCAGAAGGGGCTAGCCTGGAAAGCTGTTGCTCAGCCTCATCTGCTCATGGCACTGCTCACACAGAGACTGGGGCTGCTTGCTTGTCTTGCCCCCTCAAACTTCAAACGTAGCCTGGGAAAGTTTGTGTCCCAGCCAGGCTCCTTTCGCAGCCCTGCTCCGAAAGTGCGAATGTCTGCAGATAGCTGGCAGCCAGAAGGGGCTAGCCTGGAAAGCTGTTGCTCAGCCTCATCTGCCCATGGCAGTGCTCGCACAGAGGCACAGAGACTGGGGCTGCTTGCTTGTCTTGCCACTTGAAACTTCAAACGCATGCTGGGAATGTGGATTGTCCCAGCCAGGCTCCTTTCGCAGCCCTGCTCCGAAAGTGCGAACGTCTGCAGATAGCTGGCAGCCAGAAGGGGCTAGCCTGGAAAGCTGTTGCTCAGCCTCATCTGCTCATGGCACTGCTCACACAGAGACTGGGGCTGCTTGCTTGTCTTGCCACCTCAAACTTCAAATGTAGCCTGGGAATGGTGGTGTCCCAGCCAGGCTCCTTTACCAGCCCACCTCTTAAAACGCAAACGTCTGCAGGTAGCTGACAGCCACAAGGGGCTAGCCTGGAAAGCTGTTGCTCAGCCTCATCTGCCCATGGCACTGCTCGCACAGAGGCACAGAGAATGGGGCTGCTTGCTTATCTTGCCACTTGAAACTTCAAACGCATGTGGGGAATGTGGATTTTCCCTGCCAGGCTCCTTTCACAGCCATGCTCTTAAAATGAGAATGTCTGTAGATAGCTGTCAGGCAGAAGGGGCTAGCCTGGAAAGATGTTGCTCAGCCTCATCTGCCCATGGCACTGCTCGCACAGAGGCCCAGAGACTGGGACTGCTTGCTTGTCTTGCCACCTCAAACTTCAAATGTAGCATGGGAAAGTTTGTGTCCCTGCCAGGCTCCTTTCGCAGTCCTGCTCCGAAAGTGCGAACGTCTGCAGATAGCTGGCAGCCAGAAGGGGCTAGCCTGGAAAGCTGTTGCTCAGCCTCATCTGATCATGGCACTGCTCACACAGAGACTGGGGCTGCTTGCTTGTCTTGCCAATTGAAAATTCAAACGTAGCCTTAGAATGGTGGTGTCCCTGCCAGGATCCTTTCACAGCCATGCTCTTAAAATGCGAACGTCTGCAGATAGCTGGCAGCCAGAAGAGGCTAGCCTGGAAAGCTGTTGCTCAGCCTCATCTGCTGATGGCACTGCTCGCACAGAGGCACAGAGACTGGGGCTGATTGCTTGTCTTGCCACCCCAATCTTCAAATATAGCCTGGGAAAGTTGGTGTCCCTGCTAGGCTCGTTTCGCAGCCCTGCTCTTGAAATGCGAACGTCTGCAGATAGCTGGCAGCCAGAAGGGGCTAGCCTGGAAAGCTGTTGCTCAGCCTCATCTGCCCATGGCACTGCTCGCACAGAGGCCCAGAAACTGGGGCTGCTTGCTTGTCTTGTCACTTGAAACTTCAAACGCATGCTGGGAATGTGGATTGTCCCTGCCAGGCTCCTTTAACAGCCATGCTCTTAAAATGAGAATGTCTGCAGATAGCTGTCAGCCAGAAGGGGCTAGCCTGGAAAGCTGTTGCTCAGCCTCATCTGCCCATGGCACTGCTCGCACAGAGGCACAGAGACTGGGACTGCTTGCTTGTCTTGCCACCTCAAAGTTCAAATGTAGCATGGGAAATTTTGTGTCCCAGCCAGGCTCCTTTCGCAGTCCTGCTCCAAAAGTGCAAACGTCTGCAGATAGCTGGCAGCCAGAAGGGGCTAGCCTGGTAAGCTGTTGCTCAACCTCATCTGCTCATGGCACTGCTCACACAGAGACTGGGGCTGCTTGCTTGTCTTGCCACCTCAAACTTCAAATGTAGCCTGGGAAAGTTTGTGTCCCAGCCAGGCTCCTTTCGCAGCCCTGCTCCGAAAGTGCGAACTTCTGCAGATAGCTGGCAGCCAGAAGGGGCTAGCCTGGAAAGCTGTTGCTCAGCCTCATCTGCTCATGGCACTGCTCGCACAGATGCACAGAGACTGGGGCTGATTGCTTGTCTTGCCACCCCAATCTTCACTTATAACCTGGGAAAGTTGTTGTCCCTGCCAGGCTCGTTTCGCAGCCCTGCTCTTGAAATGCGAACGTCTGCAGATAGCTGGCAGCCAGAAGGGGCTAGCCTGGAAAGCTGTTGCTCAGCCTCATCTGCCCATGGCACTGTTCGCATAGAGGCACAGAGAATGGGGCTTCTTGCTTATCTTGCCACTTGAAACTTCAAACGCATGTGGGGAATGTGGATTGTCCCTGCCAGGCTCCTTTCACAGCCATGCTCTTAAAATGAGAATGTCTGCAGATAGCTGTCAGCCAGAAGGGGCTAGCCTGGAAAGCTGTTGCTCAGCCTCATCTGCTCATGGCACTGCTCGCACAGAGGCACAGAGACTGGGACTGCTTGCTTGTCTTGCCACCTCAAACTTCAAACGTAGCCTGGGAATGGTGGTGTCCCTGCCAGGCTCCTTTCCCAGCCCTGCTCCGAAAGTGCAAACGTCTGCAGATAGCAGGCAGCCAGAAGGTGCTAGCGTGGAAAGCTGTTGCTCAGCCTCATCTGCCCATGGCAGTGCTCGCACAGAGGCCCAGAGACTGGGGCTTCTTGCTTATCTGGCCTCTTGAAACTTCAAACGCATGTGGGGAATGTGGGTTGTCCCAGCCAGGCTCCTTTCCCAGCCCTGCTCCGAAAGTGCGAACGTCTGCAGATAGCTGATAGCCAGAAGGGGCTAGCCTGGAAAGCTGTTGCTCAGCCTCATCTGTCCATGGCATTGCTTGCACAGAGGCACAGAGAATGGGGCTGCTTGCTTGTCTTGCCACCTCAAACTTCAAATGTAGCATGGGAAAGTTTGTGTCCCAGCCAGGCTCCTTTCACAGTCCTGCTCCGAAAGTGCGAACGTCTGCAGATAGCTGGCAGCCAGAAGGGGCTAGCCTGGAAAGCTGTTGCTCAGCCTTATCTGCTCATGGCACTGCTCACACAGAGACTGGGGCTGCTTGCTTGTCTTGCCACTTGAAAATTCAAACGTAGCCTTAGAATGGTGGTGTCCCTGCCAGGCTCCTTTCGCAGCCATGCTCTTAAAATGCGAACGTCTGCAGATAGCTGGCAGCCAGAAGGGGCTAGCCTGGAAAGCTGTTGCTCAGCCTCATCTGCCCATGGCACTGATCGCACAGAGGCACAGAGAATGGGGCTGCTTGCTTGTCTTGCCACCTCAAACTTCAAATGTAGCATGGGAAATTTTGTGTCCCAGCCAGGCTCCTTTCGCAGTCCTGCTCCAAAAGTGCAAACGTCTGCAGATAGCTGGCAGCCAGAAGGGGCTAGCCTGGAAAGCTGTTGCTCAGCCTCATCTGCTCATGGCACTGCTCACACAGAGACTGGGGCTGCTTGCTTGTCTTGCCCCCTCAAACTTCAAACGTAGCCTGGGAAAGTTTGTGTCCCAGCCAGGCTCCTTTCGCAGCCCTGCTCCGAAAGTGCGAATGTCTGCAGATAGCTGGCAGCCAGAAGGGGCTAGCCTGGAAAGCTGTTGCTCAGCCTCATCTGCCCATGGCAGTGCTCGCACAGAGGCACAGAGACTGGGGCTGCTTGCTTGTCTTGCCACTTGAAACTTCAAACGCATGCTGGGAATGTGGATTGTCCCAGCCAGGCTCCTTTCGCAGCCCTGCTCCGAAAGTGCGAACGTCTGCAGATAGCTGGCAGCCAGAAGGGGCTAGCCTGGAAAGCTGTTGCTCAGCCTCATCTGATCATGGCACTGCTCACACAGAGACTGGGGCTGCTTGCTTGTCTTGCCAATTGAAAATTCAAACGTAGCCTTAGAATGGTGGTGTCCCTGCCAGGATCCTTTCACAGCCATGCTCTTAAAATGCGAACGTCTGCAGATAGCTGGCAGCCAGAAGAGGCTAGCCTGGAAAGCTGTTGCTCAGCCTCATCTGCTGATGGCACTGCTCGCACAGAGGCACAGAGACTGGGGCTGATTGCTTGTCTTGCCACCCCAATCTTCAAATATAGCCTGGGAAAGTTGGTGTCCCTGCTAGGCTCGTTTCGCAGCCCTGCTCTTGAAATGCGAACGTCTGCAGATAGCTGGCAGCCAGAAGGGGCTAGCCTGGAAAGCTGTTGCTCAGCCTCATCTGCCCATGGCACTGCTCGCACAGAGGCCCAGAAACTGGGGCTGCTTGCTTGTCTTGTCACTTGAAACTTCAAACGCATGCTGGGAATGTGGATTGTCCCTGCCAGGCTCCTTTAACAGCCATGCTCTTAAAATGAGAATGTCTGCAGATAGCTGTCAGCCAGAAGGGGCTAGCCTGGAAAGCTGTTGCTCAGCCTCATCTGCCCATGGCACTGCTCGCACAGAGGCACAGAGACTGGGACTGCTTGCTTGTCTTGCCACCTCAAAGTTCAAATGTAGCATGGGAAATTTTGTGTCCCAGCCAGGCTCCTTTCGCAGTCCTGCTCCAAAAGTGCAAACGTCTGCAGATAGCTGGCAGCCAGAAGGGGCTAGCCTGGAAAGCTGTTGCTCAGCCTCATCTGCTCATGGCACTGCTCACACAGAGACTGGGGCTGCTTGCTTGTCTTGCCAACTCAAACTTCAAATGTAGCCTGGGAAAGTTTGTGTCCCAGCCAGGCTCCTTTCGCAGCCCTGCTCCGAAAGTGCGAACTTCTGCAGATAGCTGGCAGCCAGAAGGGGCTAGCCTGGAAAGCTGTTGCTCAGCCTCATCTGCTCATGGCACTGCTTGCACAGATGCACAGAGACTGGGGCTGATTGCTTGTCTTGCCACCCCAATCTTCAAATATAGCGTCGGAAAGTTGATGTCCCTGCTAGGATCGTTTCGCAGCCCTGCTCTTGAAATGCGAACGTCTGCAGATAGCTGGCAGCCAGAAGGGGCTAGCCTGGAAAGCTGTTGCTCAGCCTCATCTGCCCATGGCACTGTTCGCATAGAGGCACAGAGAATGGGGCTTCTTGCTTATCTTGCCACTTGAAACTTCAAACGCATGTGGGGAATGTGGGTTGTCCCAGCCAGGCTCCTTTCGCAGCCCTGCTCCGAAAGTGCGAATGTCTGCAGATAGCTGTCAGCCAGAAGGGGCTAGCCTGGAAAGCTGTTGCTCAGCCTCATCTGCCCATGGCACTGCTCGCACAGAGGCACAGAGAATGGGGCTGCTTGCTTGTCTTGCCACCTCACCTTCAAACGCATGCTGGGAATGTGGATTGTCCCTGCCAGGCTCCTTTCACAGCCATGCTCTTAAAATGAGAATGTCTGCAGATAGCTGTCAGCCAGAAGGGGCTAGCCTGGAAAGCTGTTGCTCAGCCTCATCTGCTCATGGCACTGCTCGCACAGAGGCACAGAGACTGGGACTGCTTGCTTGTCTTGCCACCTCAAACTTCAAACGTAGCCTGGGAATGGTGGTGTCCCTGCCAGGCTCCTTTCCCAGCCCTGCTCCGAAAGTGCAAACGTCTGCAGATAGCAGGCAGCCAGAAGGTGCTAGCGTGGAAAGCTGTTGCTCAGCCTCATCTGCCCATGGCAGTGCTCGCAGAGAGGCCCAGAGACTGGGGCTTCTTGCTTATCTTGCCTCTTGAAACTTCAAACGCATGTGGGGAATGTGGGTTGTCCCTGCCAGGCTCCTTTCGCAGCCATGCTCTTAAAATGCGAACGTCTGCAGATAGCTGGCAGCCAGAAGGGGCTAGCCTGGAAAGCTGTTGCTCAGCCTCATCTGCCCATGGCACTGATCGCACAGAGGCACAGAGAATGGGGCTGCTTGCTTGTCTTGCCACCTCAAACTTCAAATGTAGCCTGGGAATGGTGGTGTCCCAGCCAGGCTCCTTTACCAGCCCACCTCTTAAAACGCAAACGTCTGCAGGTAGCTGACAGCCACAAGGGGCTAGCCTGGAAAGCTGTTGCTCAGCCTCATCTGCCCATGGCACTGCTCGCACAGAGGCACAGAGAATGGGGCTGCTTGCTTATCTTGCCACTTGAAACTTCAAACGCATGTGGGGAATGTGGATTTTCCCTGCCAGGCTCCTTTCACAGCCATGCTCTTAAAATGAGAATGTCTGTAGATAGCTGTCAGGCAGAAGGGGCTAGCCTGGAAAGCTGTTGCTCAGCCTCATCTGCCCATGGCACTGCTCGCACAGAGGCCCAGAGACTGGGACTGCTTGCTTGTCTTGCCACCTCAAACTTCAAATGTAGCATGGGAAAGTTTGTGTCCCAGCCAGGCTCCTTTCGCAGTCCTGCTCCGAAAGTGCGAACGTCTGCAGATAGCTGGCAGCCAGAAGGGGCTAGCCTGGAAAGCTGTTGCTCAGCCTTATCTGATCATGGCACTGCTCACACAGAGACTGGGGCTGCTTGCTTGTCTTGCCAATTGAAAATTCAAACGTAGCCTTAGAATGGTGGTGTCCCTGCCAGGATCCTTTCACAGCCATGCTCTTAAAATCCGAACGTCTGCAGATAGCTGGCAGCCAGAAGAGGCTAGCCTGGAAAGCTGTTGCTCAGCCTCATCTGCTGATGGCACTGCTCGCACAGAGGCACAGAGACTGGGGCTGATTGCTTGTCTTGCCACCCCAATCTTCAAATATAACCTGGGAAAGTTGGTGTCCCTGCTAGGCTCGTTTCGCAGCCCTGCTCTTGAAATGCGAACGTCTGCAGATAGCTGGCAGCCAGAAGGGGCTAGCCTGGAAAGCTGTTGCTCAGCCTCATCTGCCCATGGCACTGCTCGCACAGAGGCCCAGAAACTGGGGCTGCTTGCTTGTCTTGTCACTTGAAACTTCAAACGTATGCTGGGAATGTGGATTGTCCCTGCCAGGCTCCTTTAACAGCCATGCTATTAAAATGAGAATGTCTGCAGATAGCTGTCAGCCAGAAGGGGCTAGCCTGGAAAGCTGTTGCTCAGCCTCATCTGCCCATGGCACTGCTCGCACAGAGGCACAGAGACTGGGACTGCTTGCTTGTCTTGCCACCTCAAAGTTCAAATGTAGCATGGGAAATTTTGTGTCCCAGCCAGGCTCCTTTCGCAGTCCTGCTCCAAAAGTGCAAACGTCTGCAGATAGCTGGCAGCCAGAAGGGGCTAGCCTGGAAAGCTGTTGCTCAGCCTCATCTGCTCATGGCACTGCTCACACAGAGACTGGGGCTGCTTGCTTGTCTTGCCACCTCAAACTTCAAATGTAGCCTGGGAAAGTTTGTGTCCCAGCCAGGCTCCTTTCGCAGCCCTGCTCCGAAAGTGCGAACTTCTGCAGATAGCTGGCAGCCAGAAGGGGCTAGCCTGGAAAGCTGTTGCTCAGCCTCATCTGCTCATGGCACTGCTCGCACAGATGCACAGAGACTGGGGCTGATTGCTTGTCTTGCCACCCCAATCTTCACTTATAACCTGGGAAAGTTGTTGTCCCTGCCAGGCTCTTTTCGCAGCCCTGCTCTTGAAATGCGAACGTCTGCAGATAGCTGGCAGCCAGAAGGGGCTAGCCTGGAAAGCTGTTGCTCAGCCTCATCTGCCCATGGCACTGTTCGCATAGAGGCACAGAGAATGGGGCTTCTTGCTTATCTTGCCACTTGAAACTTCAAACGCATGTGGGGAATGTGGGTTGTCCCAGCCAGGCTCCTTTCGCAGCCCTGCTCCGAAAGTGCGAATGTCTGCAGATAGCTGTCAGCCAGAAGGGGCTAGCCTGGAAAGCTGTTGCTCAGCCTCATCTGCCCATGGCACTGCTCGCACAGAGGCACAGAGAATGGGGCTGCTTGCTTGTCTTGCCACCTCACCTTCAAACGCATGCTGGGAATGTGGATTGTCCCTGCCAGGCTCCTTTCACAGCCATGCTCTTAAAATGAGAATGTCTGCAGATAGCTGTCAGCCAGAAGGGGCTAGCCTGGAAAGCTGTTGCTCAGCCTCATCTGCTCATGGCACTGCTCGCACAGAGGCACAGAGACTGGGACTGCTTGCTTGTCTTGCCACCTCAAACTTCAAACGTAGCCTGGGAATGGTGGTGTCCCTGCCAGGCTCCTTTCCCAGCCCTGCTCCGAAAGTGCAAACGTCTGCAGATAGCAGGCAGCCAGAAGGTGCTAGCGTGGAAAGCTGTTGCTCAGCCTCATCTGCCCATGGCAGTGCTCGCAGAGAGGCCCAGAGACTGGGGCTTCTTGCTTATCTTGCCTCTTGAAACTTCAAACGCATGTGGGGAATGTGGGTTGTCCCAGCCAGGCTCCTTTCCCAGCCCTGCTCCGAAAGTGCGAACGTCTGCAGATAGCTGGCAGCCAGAAGGGGCTAGCCTGGAAAGCTGTTGCTCAGCCTCATCTGTCCATGGCATTGCTTGCACAGAGGCACAGAGAATGGGGCTGCTTGCTTGTCTTGCCACCTCAAACTTCAAATGTAGCATGGGAAAGTTTGTGTCCCAGCCAGGCTCCTTTCACAGTCCTGCTCCGAAAGTGCGAACGTCTGCAGATAGCTGGCAGCCAGAAGGGGCTAGCCTGGAAAGCTGTTGCTCAGCCTTATCTGCTCATGGCACTGCTCACACAGAGACTGGGGCTGCTTGCTTGTCTTGCCACTTGAAAATTCAAACGTAGCCTTAGAATGGTGGTGTCCCTGCCAGGATCCTTTCGCAGCCATGCTCTTAAAATGCGAACGTCTGCAGATAGCTGGCAGCCAGAAGGGGCTAGCCTGGAAAGCTGTTGCTCAGCCTCATCTGCCCATGGCACTGATCGCACAGAGGCACAGAGAATGGGGCTGCTTGCTTGTCTTGCCACCTCAAACTTCAAATGTAGCCTGGGAATGGTGGTGTCCCAGCCAGGCTCCTTTACCAGCCCACCTCTTAAAACGCAAACGTCTGCAGGTAGCTGACAGCCACAAGGGGCTAGCCTGGAAAGCTGTTGCTCAGCCTCATCTGCCCATGGCACTGCTCGCACAGAGGCACAGAGAATGGGGCTGCTTGCTTATCTTGCCACTTGAAACTTCAAACGCATGTGGGGAATGTGGATTTTCCCTGCCAGGCTCCTTTCACAGCCATGCTCTTAAAATGAGAATGTCTGTAGATAGCTGTCAGGCAGAAGGGGCTAGCCTGGAAAGCTGTTGCTCAGCCTCATCTGCCCATGGCACTGCTCGCACAGAGGCCCAGAGACTGGGACTGCTTGCTTGTCTTGCCACCTCAAACTTCAAATGTAGCATGGGAAAGTTTGTGTCCCAGCCAGGCTCCTTTCGCAGTCCTGCTCCGAAAGTGCGAACGTCTGCAGATAGCTGGCAGCCAGAAGGGGCTAGCCTGGAAAGCTGTTGCTCAGCCTTATCTGATCATGGCACTGCTCACACAGAGACTGGGGCTGCTTGCTTGTCTTGCCAATTGAAAATTCAAACGTAGCCTTAGAATGGTGGTGTCCCTGCCAGGATCCTTTCACAGCCATGCTCTTAAAATGCGAACGTCTGCAGATAGCTGGCAGCCAGAAGAGGCTAGCCTGGAAAGCTGTTGCTCAGCCTCATCTGCTGATGGCACTGCTCGCACAGAGGCACAGAGACTGGGGCTGATTGCTTGTCTTGCCACCCCAATCTTCAAATATAACCTGGGAAAGTTGGTGTCCCTGCTAGGCTCGTTTCGCAGCCCTGCTCTTGAAATGCGAACGTCTGCAGATAGCTGTCAGCCAGAAGGGGCTAGCCTGGAAAGCTGTTGCTCAGCCTCATCTGCCCATGGCACTGCTCGCACAGAGGCCCAGAAACTGGGGCTGCTTGCTTGTCTTGTCACTTGAAACTTCAAACGTATGCTGGGAATGTGGATTGTCCCTGCCAGGCTCCTTTAACAGCCATGCTATTAAAATGAGAATGTCTGCAGATAGCTGTCAGCCAGAAGGGGCTAGCCTGGAAAGCTGTTGCTCAGCCTCATCTGCCCATGGCACTGCTCGCACAGAGGCACAGAGACTGGGACTGCTTGCTTGTCTTGCCACCTCAAAGTTCAAATGTAGCATGGGAAATTTTGTGTCCCAGCCAGGCTCCTTTCGCAGTCCTGCTCCAAAAGTGCAAACGTCTGCAGATAGCTGGCAGCCAGAAGGGGCTAGCCTGGAAAGCTGTTGCTCAGCCTCATCTGCTCATGGCACTGCTCACACAGAGACTGGGGCTGCTTGCTTGTCTTGCCACCTCAAACTTCAAATGTAGCCTGGGAAAGTTTGTGTCCCAGCCAGGCTCCTTTCGCAGCCCTGCTCCGAAAGTGCGAACTTCTGCAGATAGCTGGCAGCCAGAAGGGGCTAGCCTGGAAAGCTGTTGCTCAGCCTCATCTGCTCATGGCACTGCTCGCACAGATGCACAGAGACTGGGGCTGATTGCTTGTCTTGCCACCCCAATCTTCACTTATAACCTGGGAAAGTTGTTGTCCCTGCCAGGCTCTTTTCGCAGCCCTGCTCTTGAAATGCGAACGTCTGCAGATAGCTGGCAGCCAGAAGGGGCTAGCCTGGAAAGCTGTTGCTCAGCCTCATCTGCCCATGGCACTGTTCGCATAGAGGCACAGAGAATGGGGCTTCTTGCTTATCTTGCCACTTGAAACTTCAAACGCATGTGGGGAATGTGGGTTGTCCCAGCCAGGCTCCTTTCGCAGCCCTGCTCCGAAAGTGCGAATGTCTGCAGATAGCTGTCAGCCAGAAGGGGCTAGCCTGGAAAGCTGTTGCTCAGCCTCATCTGCCCATGGCACTGCTCGCACAGAGGCACAGAGAATGGGGCTGCTTGCTTGTCTTGCCACCTCACCTTCAAACGCATGCTGGGAATGTGGATTGTCCCTGCCAGGCTCCTTTCACAGCCATGCTCTTAAAATGAGAATGTCTGCAGATAGCTGTCAGCCAGAAGGGGCTAGCCTGGAAAGCTGTTGCTCAGCCTCATCTGCTCATGGCACTGCTCGCACAGAGGCACAGAGACTGGGACTGCTTGCTTGTCTTGCCACCTCAAACTTCAAACGTAGCCTGGGAATGGTGGTGTCCCTGCCAGGCTCCTTTCCCAGCCCTGCTCCGAAAGTGCAAACGTCTGCAGATAGCAGGCAGCCAGAAGGTGCTAGCGTGGAAAGCTGTTGCTCAGCCTCATCTGCCCATGGCAGTGCTCGCAGAGAGGCCCAGAGACTGGGGCTTCTTGCTTATCTTGCCTCTTGAAACTTCAAACGCATGTGGGGAATGTGGGTTGTCCCAGCCAGGCTCCTTTCCCAGCCCTGCTCCGAAAGTGCGAACGTCTGCAGATAGCTGTCAGCCAGAAGGGGCTAGCCTGGAAAGCTGTTGCTCAGCCTCATCTGTCCATGGCATTGCTTGCACAGAGGCACAGAGAATGGGGCTGCTTGCTTGTCTTGCCACCTCAAACTTCAAATGTAGCATGGGAAAGTTTGTGTCCCAGCCAGGCTCCTTTCACAGTCCTGCTCCGAAAGTGCGAACGTCTGCAGATAGCTGGCAGCCAGAAGGGGCTAGCCTGGAAAGCTGTTGCTCAGCCTTATCTGCTCATGGCACTGCTCACACAGAGACTGGGGCTGCTTGCTTGTCTTGCCACTTGAAAATTCAAACGTAGCCTTAGAATGGTGGTGTCCCTGCCAGGCTCCTTTCGCAGCCATGCTCTTAAAATGCGAACGTCTGCAGATAGCTGGCAGCCAGAAGGGGCTAGCCTGGAAAGCTGTTGCTCAGCCTCATCTGCCCATGGCACTGATCGCACAGAGGCACAGAGAATGGGGCTGCTTGCTTGTCTTGCCACCTCAAACTTCAAATGTAGCATGGGAAATTTTGTGTCCCAGCCAGGCTCCTTTCGCAGTCCTGCTCCAAAAGTGCAAACGTCTGCAGATAGCTGGCAGCCAGAAGGGGCTAGCCTGGAAAGCTGTTGCTCAGCCTCATCTGCCCATGGCACTGCTCGCACAGAGGCACAGAGACTGGGGCTGCTTGCTTGTCTTGCCACTTGAAACTTCAAACGCATGCTGGGAATGTGGATTGTCCCAGCCAGGCTCCTTTCGCAGCCCTGCTCCGAAAGTGAGAACGTCTGCAGATAGCTGGCAGCCAGAAGGGGCTAGCCTGGAAAGCTGTTGCTCAGCCTCATCTGCTCATGGCACTGCTCACACAGAGACTGGGGCTGCTTGCTTGTCTTGCCACCTCAAACTTCAAATGTAGCCTGGGAATGGTGGTGTCCCAGCCAGGCTCCTTTACCAGCCCACCTCTTAAAACGCAAACGTCTGCAGGTAGCTGACAGCCACAAGGGGCTAGCCTGGAAAGCTGTTGCTCAGCCTCATCTGCCCATGGCACTGCTCGCACAGAGGCACAGAGAATGGGGCTGCTTGCTTATCTTGCCACTTGAAACTTCAAACGCATGTGGGGAATGTGGATTTTCCCTGCCAGGCTCCTTTCACAGCCATGCTCTTAAAATGAGAATGTCTGTAGATAGCTGTCAGGCAGAAGGGGCTAGCCTGGAAAGCTGTTGCTCAGCCTCATCTGCCCATGGCACTGCTCGCACAGAGGCCCAGAGACTGGGACTGCTTGCTTGTCTTGCCACCTCAAACTTCAAATGTAGCATGGGAAAGTTTGTGTCCCAGCCAGGCTCCTTTCGCAGTCCTGCTCCGAAAGTGCGAACGTCTGCAGATAGCTGGCAGCCAGAAGGGGCTAGCCTGGAAAGCTGTTGCTCATCCTTATCTGATCATGGCACTGCTCACACAGAGACTGGGGCTGCTTGCTTGTCTTGCCAATTGAAAATTCAAACGTAGCCTTAGAATGGTGTTGTCCCTGCCAGGATCCTTTCACAGCCATGCTCTTAAAATGCGAACGTCTGCAGATAGCTGGCAGCCAGAAGAGGCTAGCCTGGAAAGCTGTTGCTCAGCCTCATCTGCTGATGGCACTGCTCGCACAGAGGCACAGAGACTGGGGCTGATTGCTTGTCTTGCCACCCCAATCTTCAAATATAGCCTGGGAAAGTTGGTGTCCCTGCTAGGCTCGTTTCGCAGCCCTGCTCTTGAAATGCGAACGTCTGCAGATAGCTGGCAGCCAGAAGGGGCTAGCCTGGAAAGCTGTTGCTCAGCCTCATCTGCCCATGGCACTGCTCGCACAGAGGCCCAGAAACTGGGGCTGCTTGCTTGTCTTGTCACTTGAAACTTCAAACGCATGCTGGGAATGTGGATTGTCCCTGCCAGGCTCCTTTAACAGCCATGCTCTTAAAATGAGAATGTCTGCAGATAGCTGTCAGCCAGAAGGGGCTAGCCTGGAAAGCTGTTGCTCAGCCTCATCTGCCCATGGCACTGCTCGCACAGAGGCACAGAGACTGGGACTGCTTGCTTGTCTTGCCACCTCAAAGTTCAAATGTAGCATGGGAAATTTTGTGTCCCAGCCAGGCTCCTTTCGCAGTCCTGCTCCAAAAGTGCAAACGTCTGCAGATAGCTGGCAGCCAGAAGGGGCTAGCCTGGAAAGCTGTTGCTCAGCCTCATCTGCTCATGGCACTGCTCACACAGAGACTGGGGCTGCTTGCTTGTCTTGCCACCTCAAACTTCAAATGTAGCCTGGGAAAGTTTGTGTCCCAGCCAGGCTCCTTTCGCAGCCCTGCTCCGAAAGTGCGAACTTCTGCAGATAGCTGGCAGCCAGAAGGGGCTAGCCTGGAAAGCTGTTGCTCAGCCTCATCTGCTCATGGCACTGCTCGCACAGATGCACAGAGACTGGGGCTGATTGCTTGTCTTGCCACCCCAATCTTCACTTATAACCTGGGAAAGTTGTTGTCCCTGCCAGGCTCGTTTCGCAGCCCTGCTCTTGAAATGCGAACGTCTGCAGATAGCTGGCAGCCAGAAGGGGCTAGCCTGGAAAGCTGTTGCTCAGCCTCATCTGCCCATGGCACTGTTCGCATAGAGGCACAGAGAATGGGGCTTCTTGCTTATCTTGCCACTTGAAACTTCAAACGCATGTGGGGAATGTGGGTTGTCCCAGCCAGGCTCCTTTCGCAGCCCTGCTCCGAAAGTGCGAACGTCTGCAGATAGCTGTCAGCCAGAAGGGGCTAGCCTGGAAAGCTGTTGCTCAGCCTCATCTGCCCATGGCACTGCTCGCACAGAGGCACAGAGAATGGGGCTGCTTGCTTGTCTTGCCACCTCACCTTCAAACGCATGCTGGGAATGTGGATTGTCCCAGCCAGGCTCCTTTCACAGCCATGCTCTTAAAATGAGAATGTCTGCAGATAGCTGTCAGCCAGAAGGGGCTAGCCTGGAAAGCTGTTGCTCAGCCTCATCTGCTCATGGCACTGCTCGCACAGAGGCACAGAGACTGGGACTGCTTGCTTGTCTTGCCACCTCAAACTTCAAACGTAGCCTGGGAATGGTGGTGTCCCTGCCAGGCTCCTTTCCCAGCCCTGCTCCGAAAGTGCAAACGTCTGCAGATAGCAGGCAGCCAGAAGGTGCTAGCGTGGAAAGCTGTTGCTCAGCCTCATCTGCCCATGGCAGTGCTCGCACAGAGGCCCAGAGACTGGGGCTTCTTGCTTATCTTGCCTCTTGAAACTTCAAACGCATGTGGGGAATGTGGGTTGTCCCAGCCAGGCTCCTTTCCCAGCCCTGCTCCGAAAGTGCGAACGTCTGCAGATAGCTGGCAGCCAGAAGGGGCTAGCCTGGAAAGCTGTTGCTCAGCCTCATCTGTCCATGGCATTGCTTGCACAGAGGCACAGAGAATGGGGCTGCTTGCTTGTCTTGCCACCTCAAACTTCAAACATAAACTGGGAAAGTTTGTGTCCCGGCCAGGCTCCTTTCGCAGCCCTGCTCCGAAAGTGCGAACGTCTGCAGATAGCTGATAGCCAGAAGGGGCTAGCCTGGAAAGCTGTTGCTCAGCCTCATCTGCTCATGGCACTGATCGCACAGAGGCACAGAGACTGGGGCTGCTTGCTTGTCTTGCCCCCTCAAACTTCAAACATAGCCTGGGAAATTTGGTGTCCCAGCCAGGCTCCTTTTGCAGCCCTGCTCCGAAAGTGCGAACGTCTGCAGATAGCTGGCAGCCAGAAGGGGCTAGCCTGGAAAGCTGTTGCTCAGCCTCATCTGCCCATGGCACTGCTCGCACAGAGGCACAGAGAATGGGGCTGCTTGCTTGTCTTGCCACTTGAAACTTCAAACGCATGCTGGGAATGTGGGTTGTCCCTGCCAGGCTCCTTTCGCAGCCCTGCTCTTAAAATGCAAACGTCTGCAGGTAGCTGGCAGCCAGAAGGGGCTAGCCTGGAAAGCTGTTTCTCAGCCTCATCTGCCCATGGCACTGCTCGCACAGAGGCTCAGAGACTGGGGCTGCTTGCTTGTCTTGCCACCTCAAACTTCAAATGTAGCATGGGAAAGTTTGTGTCCTAGCCAGGCTCCTTTCGCAGCCCTGCTCCGAAAGTGCGAACGTCTGCAGATAGCTGATAGCCAGAAGGGGCTAGCCTGGAAAGCTGTTGCTCAGCCTCATCTGCTCATGGCACTGCTCACACAGAGACTGGGGCTGCTTGCTTGTCTTGCCCCCTCAAACTTCAAATATAGCCTGGGAAAGTTGGTGTCCCTGCTAGGCTCGTTTCGCAGCCCTGCTCTTGAAATGCGAACGTCTGCAGATAGCTGGCAGCCAGAAGGGGCTAGCCTGGAAAGCTGTTGCTCAGCCTCATCTGCCCATGGCACTGTTCGCATAGAGGCACAGAGACTGGGGCTTCTTGCTTATCTTGCCACTTGAAATTTCAAACGCATGTGGGGAATGTGGGTTGTCCCTGCCAGGCTCCTTTCGCAGCCCTGCTCCGAAAGTGCGAACGTCTGCAGATAGCTGATAGCCAGAAGGGGCTAGCCTGGAAAGCTGTTGCTCAGCCTCATCTGCTCATGGCACTGCTCGCACAGAGGCACAGAGACTGGGGCTGCTTGCTTGTCTTGCCCCCTCAAACTTCAAACGTAGCCTGGGAATGGTGGTGTCCCAGCCAGGCTCCTTTCGCAGCCCTGCTCCGAAAGTGCGAACGTCTGCAGATAGCTGGCAGCCAGAAGGGGCTAGCCTGGAAAGCTGTTGCTCAGCCTCATCTGCTCATGGCACTGCTCACACAGAGACTGGGGCTGCTTGCTTGTCTTGCCACTTGAAAATTCAAACGTAGCCTTAGATTGGTGGTGTCTCTGCCAGGCTCGTTTCGCAGCCCTGCTCTTGAAATGCGAACGTGTGCAGATAGCTGGCAGCCAGAAGGGGCTAGCCTGGAAAGCTGTTGCTCAGCCTCATCTGCCCATGGCAGTGCTCGCACAGGGGCACAGAGAATGGGGCTGCTTGCTTGTCTTGCCACTTGAAACTTCAAACGCATGCTGGGAATGTGGATTGTCCCAGCCAGGCTCCTTTCGCAGTCCTGCTCCGAAAGTGCGAACGTCTGCAGATAGCTGGCAGCCAGAAGGGGCTAGCCTGGAAAGCTGTTGCTCAGCCTCATCTGCTCATGGCACTGATCGCACAGAGGCACAGAGACTGGGGCTGCTTGCTTGTCTTGCCCCCCTCAAACTTCAAACATAGCCTGGGAAATTTGGTGTCCCAGCCAGGCTCCTTTTGCAGCCCTGCTCCGAAAGTGCGAACGTCTGCAGATAGCTGGCAGCCAGAAGGGGCTAGCCTGGAAAGCTGTTGCTCAGCCTCATCTGCCCATGGCACTGCTCGCACAGAGGCACAGAGAATGGGGCTGCTTGCTTGTCTTGCCACTTGAAACTTCAAACGCATGCTGGGAATGTGGGTTGTCCCTGCCAGGCTCCTTTTGCAGCCCTGCTCCGAAAGTGCGAACGTCTGCAGATAGCTGGCAGCCAGAAGGGGCTAGCCTGGAAAGCTGTTGCTCAGCCTCATCTGTCCATGGCATTGCTTGCACAGAGGCACAGAGAATGGGGCTGCTTGCTTGTCTTGCCACCTCAAACTTCAAACGTAAACTGGGAAAGTTGGTGTCCCAGCCAGGCTCCTTTCGCAGCCCTGCTCCGAAAGTGCGAACGTCTGCAGATAGCTGGCAGCCAGAAGGGGCTAGCCTGGAAAGCTGTTGCTCAGCCTCATCTGCTCATGGCACTGCTCACACAGAGACTGGGGCTGCTTGCTTGTCTTGCCACTTGAAAATTCAAACGTAGCCTTAGATTGGTGGTGTCTCTGCCAGGCTCGTTTCGCAGCCCTGCTCTTGAAATGCGAACGTCTGCAGATAGCTGGCAGCCAGAAGGGGCTAGCCTGGAAAGCTGTTGCTCAGCCTCATCTGCCCATGGCAGTGCTCGCACAGAGGCACAGAGACTGGGGCTGCTTGCTTGTCTTGCCACTTGAAACTTCAAACGCATGCTGGGAATGTGGATTGTCCCAGCCAGGCTCCTTTCGCAGTCCTGCTCCGAAAGTGCGAACGTCTGCAGATAGCTGGCAGCCAGAAGGGGCTAGCCTGGAAAGCTGTTGCTCAGCCTCATCTGCTCATGGCACTGCTCACACAGAGACTGGGGCTGCTTGCTTGTCTTGCCACCTCAAACTTCAAACGTAGCCTGGGAATGGTGGTGTCCCAGCCAGGCTCCTTTACCAGCCCTGCTCTTAAAACGCAAACGTCTGCAGGTAGCTGACAGCCACAAGGGGCTAGCCTGGAAAGCTGTTGCTCAGCCTCATCTGCCCATGGCACTGCTCGCACAGAGACTGGGGCTGCTTGCTTGTCTTGCCACTTGAAAATTCAAACGTAGCCTTACAATGGTGGTGTCCCTGCCAGGCTCCTTTCACAGCCATGCTCTTAAAATGCAAACGTCTGCAGATAGCTGGCAGCCAGAAGGGGCTAGCCTGGAAAGCTGTTGCTCAGCCTCATCTGCTGATGGCACTGCTCGCACAGAGGCACAGAGACTGGGGCTGATTGCTTGTCTTGCAACCCCAATCTTCAAATATAGCCTGGGAAAGTTGGTGTCCCTGCTAGGCTCGTTTCGCAGCCCTGCTCTTGAAGTGCGAACTTCTGCAGATAGCTGGCAGCCAGAAGGGTCTAGCCTGGAAAGCTGTTGCTCAGCCTCATCTGCCCATGGCACTGCTCGCACAGAGGCCCAGAAACTGGGGCTGCTTGCTTGTCTTGTCACTTGAAACTTCAAACGCATGCTGGGAATGTGGATTGTCCCTGCCAGGCTCCTTTCACAGTCATGCTCTTAAAATGAGAATGTCTGCAGATAGCTGTCAGCCAGAAGGGGCTAGCCTGGAAAGCTGTTGCTCAGCCTCATCTGCCCATGGCACTGATCGCACAGAGGCACAGAGACTGGGACTGCTTGCTTGTCTTGCCACCTCAAAGTTCAAATGTAGCATGGGAAATTTTGTGTCTCAGCCAGGCTCCTTTCGCAGTCCTGCTCCAAAAGTGCAAACGTCTGCAGATAGCTGGCAGCCAGAAGGGGCTAGCCTGGAAAGGTGTTGCTCAGCCTCATCTGCTCATGGCACTGCTCACACAGAGACTGGGGCTGCTTGCTTGTCTTGCCACCTCAAACTTCAAATGTAGCCTGGGAAAGTTTGTGTCCCAGCCAGGCTCCTTTCGCAGCCCTGCTCCGAAAGTGCGAACGTCTGCAGATAGCTGGCAGCCAGAAGGGGCTAGCCTGGAAAGCTGTTGCTCAGCCTCATCTGCTCATGGCACTGCTCGCACAGAGGCACAGAGACTGGGGCTGATTGCTTGTCTTGCCACCCCAATCTTCACTTATAGCCTGGGAAATTTGTTGTCCCTGCCAGGCTCGTTTCGCAGCCCTGCTCTTGAAATGCGAACGTCTGCAGATAGCTGGCAGCCAGAAGGGGCTAGCCTGGAAAGCTGTTGCTCAGCCTCATCTGCCCATGGCACTGTTCGCATAGAGGCACAGAGAATGGGGCTTCTTGCTTATCTTGCCACTTGAAACTTCAAACGCATGTGCGGAATGTGGGTTGTCCCTGCCAGGCTCCTTTCACAGCCCTGCTCCGAAAGTGCGAACGTCTGCAGATAGCTGTCAGCCAGAAGAGGCTAGCTTGGAAAGCTGTTGCTCAGCCTCATCTGCCCATGGCACTGCTCGCACAGAGGTACAGAGAATGGGGCTGCTTGCTTGTCTTGCCACCTCACCTTCAAACGCATGCTGGGAATGTGGATTGTCCCTGCAAGGCTCCTTTCACAGCCATGCTCTTAAAATGAGTATGTCTGCAGATAGCTGTCAGCCAGAAGATGATAGCCTGGAAAGCTGTTGCTCAGCCTCATCTGCTCATGGCACTGCTCGCACAGAGGCACAGAGACTGGGACTGCTTGCTTCTCTTGCCACTTCAAACTTCAAACGTAGCCTGGGAATGGTGGTGTCCCTGCCAGGCTCCTTTCGCAGCCCTGCTCCGAAAGTGCAAACGTCTGCAGATAGCAGGTAGCCAGAAGGTGCTAGCGTGGAAAGCTATTGCTCAGCCTCATCTGCCCATGGCAGTGCTCGCACAGAGGCCCAGAGACTGGGGCTGCTTGCTTATCTTGCCACTTGAAACTTCAAACGGATGTGGGGAATGTGGGTTGTCCCAGCCAGGCTCCTTTCGCAGCCCTGCTCCGAAAGTGCGAACGTCTGCAGATAGCTGGCAGCCAGAAGGGGCTAGCCTGGAAAGCTGTTGCTCAGCCTCATCTGCCCATGGCATTGCTTGCACAGAGGCACAGAGAATAGGGCTGCTTGCTTGTCTTGCCACCTCAAACTTCAAACATAAATTGGGAAAGTTGGTGTCCCAGCCAGGCTCCTTTCGCAGCCGTGCTCCGAACGTGCGAACGTCTGCAGATAGCTGATAGTCAGAAGGGGCTAGCCTGGAAAGCTGTTGCTCAGCCTCATCTGCTCATGGCACTGATCGCACAGAGGCACGGAGACTGGGGCTGCTTGCTTGTCTTGCCCCCTCAAACTTCAAACATAGCCTGGGAAATTTGGTGTCCCAGCCAGGCTCCTTTTGCAGCCCTGCTCCGAAAGTGCGAACGTCTGCAGATAGCTGGCAGCCAGAAGGGGCTAGCCTGGAAAGCTGTTGCTCAGCCTCATCTGCTCATGGCACTGCTCGCACAGAGGCACAGAGACTGGGGCTGCTTGCTTGTCTTGCCACTTGAAACTTCAAACGCATGCTGGGAATGTGGGTTGTCCCTGCCAGGCTCCTTTCGCAGAACTGCTCTTAAAATGCAAACGTCTGCAGGTAGCTGGCAGCCAGAAGGGGCTAGCCTGGAAAGCTGTTTCTCAGCCTCATCTGCCCATGGCACTGCTCGCACAGAGGCTCAGAGACTGGGGCTGCTTGCTTGTCTTGCCACCTCAAACTTCAAATGTAGCATGGGAAAGTTTGTGTCCCAGCCAGGCTCCTTTCGCAGCCCTGCTCCGAAAGTGCGAACGTCTGCAGATAGCTGTCAGCCAGAAGGGGCTAGCCTGGAAAGCTGTTGCTCAGCCTCATCTGCTCATGGCACTGCTCACACAGAGACTGGGGCTGCTTGCTTGTCTTGCCACCTGAAACTTCAAACGTAGCCTGGGAATGGTGGTGTCCCAGCCAGGCTCCTTTACCAGCCCTGCTCTTAAAACGCAAACGTCTGCAGGTAACTGACAGCCACAAGGGGCTAGCCTGGAAAGCTGTTGCTCAGCCTCATCTGCTCATGGCACTGCTCACACAGAGACTGGGGCTGCTTGCTTGTCTTGCCACCTCAAACTTCAAATATAGCCTGGGAAAGTTGGTGTCCCTGCTACGCTCGTTTCGCAGCCCTGCTCTTGAAATGCGAACGTCTGCAGATAGCTGGCAGCCAGAAGGGGCTAGCCTGGAAAGCTGTTGCTCAGCCTCATCTGCCCATGGCACTGCTCGCACAGAGGCACAGAGACTGGGATTGCTTGCTTGTCTTGCCACCTCAAACTTCAAACGTAGCCTGGGAATGGTGGTGTCCCTGCCAGGCTCCTTTCACAGCCCTGCTCCGAAAGTGCGAACGTCTGCAGATAGTAGGCAGCCAGAAGGGGCTAGCCTGGAAAGCTGTTGCTCAGCCTCATCTGCCCATGACAGTGCTCGCACAGAGGCCCAGAGGATGGGGCTGCTTGCTTATGTTGCCACTTGAAACTTCAAACGTAGCCTTAGAATGGTGGTGTCCCTGCCAGGCTCCTTTTGCAGCCATGCTCTTAAAATGCGAACGTCTGCAGATAGCTGGCAGCCAGAAGGGGCTAGCCTGGAAAGGTGTTGCTCAGCCTCATCTGCCCATGGCACTGCTCGCACAGAGGCACAGAGACTGGGGCTGCTTGCTTGTCTTGCCACCTCAATCTTCAAACGTAGCCTGGGAAAGCTGTTGTCCCAGGCAGGCTCCTTTCGCAGCCCTGCTCCGAAAGTGCGAACGACTGCAGATAGCTGGCAGCCAAAAGGGGCTAACCTGGAAAGCTGTTGCTCAGCCTCATCTTCTCATGGCACTGCTCGCACAGAGGCACAGAGACTGGGGCTGATTGCTTGTCTTGCCACCCCAATCTTCAAATATAGCCTGGGAAAGTTGGTGTCCCTGCTAGGCTCGTTTCGCAGCCCTGCTCTTGAAATGCGAACGTCTGCAGATAGCTGGCAGCCAGAAGGGGCTAGCCTGGAAAGCTGTTGCTCAGCCTCATCTGCCCATGGCACTGTTCGCATAGAGGCACAGAGACTGGGGCTTCTTGCTTATCTTGTGACTTGAAACTTCAAACGCATGTGGGGAATGTGGGTTGTCCCTGCCAGGCTCCTTTCGCAGCCCTGCTCCGAAAGTGCGAACGTCTGCAGATAGCTGTCAGCCAGAAGAGGCTAGCTTGGAAAGCTGTTGCTCAGCCTCATCTGCCCATGGCACTGCTCGCACAGAGGTACAGAGAATGGGGCTGCTTGCTTGTCTTGCCACCTCACCTTCAAACGCATGCTGGGAATGTGGATTGTCCCTGCAAGGCTCCTTTCACAGCCATGCTCTTAAAATGAGTATGTCTGCAGATAGCTGTCAGCCAGAAGATGCTAGCCTGGAAAGCTGTTGCTCAGGCTCATCTGCTCATGGCACTGCTCGCACAGAGGCACAGAGACTGGGACTGTTTGCTTCTCTTGCCACTTCAAACTTCAAACGTAGCCTGGGAATGGTGGTGTCCCTGCCAGGCTCCTTTCGCAGCCCTGCTCCGAAAGTGCAAACGTCTGCAGATAGCAGGTAGCCAGAAGGTGCTAGCGTGGAAAGCTATTGCTCAGCCTCATCTGCCCCTGGCAGTGCTCGCACAGAGGCCCAGAGACTGGGGCTGCTTGCTTATCTTGCCACTTGAAACTTCAAACGGATGTGGGGAATGTGGGTTGTCCCAGCCAGGCTCCTTTCGCAGCCCTGCTCCGAAAGTGCGAACGTCTGCAGATAGCTGGCAGCCAGAAGGGGCTAGCCTGGAAAGCTGTTGCTCAGCCTCATCTGTCCATGGCATTGCTTGCACAGAGGCACAGAGAATAGGGCTGCTTGCTTGTCTTGCCACCTCAAACTTCAAACATAAATTGGGAAATTTGGTGTCCCAGCCAGGCTCCTTTCGCAGCCGTGCTCCGAAAGTGCGAACGTCTGCAGATAGCTGATAGTCAGAAGGGGCTAGCCTGGAAAGCTGTTGCTCAGCCTCATCTGCTCATGGCACTGATCGCACAGAGGCACGGAGACTGGGGCTGCTTGCTTGTCTTGCCCCCTCAAACTTCAAACATAGCCTGGGAAATTTGGTGTCCCAACCAGGCTCCTTTTGCAGCCCTGCTCCGAAAGTGCGAACGTCTGCAGATAGCTGGCAGCCAGAAGGGGCTAGCCTGGAAAGCTGTTGCTCAGCCTCATCTGCTCATGGCACTGCTCGCACAGAGGCACAGAGACTGGGGCTGCTTGCTTGTCTTGCCACTTGAAACTTCAAACGCATGCTAGGAATGTGGGTTGTCCCTGCCAGGCTCCTTTCGCAGAACTGCTCTTAAAATGCAAACGTCTGCAGGTAGCTGGCAGCCAGAAGGGGCTAGCCTGGAAAGCTGTTTCTCAGCCTCATCTGCCCATGGCACTGCTCGCACAGAGGCTCAGAGACTGGGGCTGCTTGCTTGTCTTGCCACCTCAAACTTCAAATGTAGCATGGGAAAGTTTGTGTCCCAGCCAGGCTCCTTTCGCAGCCCTGCTCCGAAAGTGCGAACGTCTGCAGATAGCTGGCAGCCAGAAGGGGCTAGCCTGGAAAGCTGTTGCTCAGCCTCATCTGCTCATGGCACTGCTCACACAGAGACTGGGGCTGCTTGCTTGTCTTGCCACCTCAAACTTCAAACGTAGCCTGGGAATGGTGGTGTCCCAGCCAGGCTCCTTTACCAGCCCTGCTCTTAAAACGCAAACGTCTGCAGGTAACTGACAGCCACAAGGGGCTAGCCTGGAAAGCTGTTGCTCAGCCTCATCTGCTCATGGCACTGCTCACACAGAGACTGGGGCTGCTTGCTTGTCTTGCCACCTCAAACTTCAAATATAGCCTGGGAAAGTTGGTGTCCCTGCTACGCTCGTTTCGCAGCCCTGCTCTTGAAATGCGAACGTCTGCAGATAGCTGGCAGCCAGAAGGGGCTAGCCTGGAAAGCTGTTGCTCAGCCTCATCTGCCCATGGCACTGCTCGCACAGAGGCACAGAGACTGGGACTGCTTGCTTGTCTTGCCACCTCAAACTTCAAACGTAGCCTGGGAATGGTGGTGTCCCTGCCAGGCTCCTTTCACAGCCCTGCTCCGAAAGTGCGAACGTCTGCAGATAGTAGGCAGCCAGAAGGGGCTAGCCTGGAAAGCTGTTGCTCAGCCTCATCTGCCCATGACAGTGCTCGCACAGAGGCCCAGAGGATGGGGCTGCTTGCTTATGTTGCCACTTGAAACTTCAAACGTAGCCTTAGAATGGTGGTGTCCCTGCCAGGCTCCTTTTGCAGTCATGCTCTTAATATGCGAACGTTTGCAGATAGCTGGCAGCCAGAAGGGGCTAGCCTGGAAAGCTGTTGCTCAGCCTCATCTGCCCATGGCACTGCTCGCACAGAGGCACAGAGACTGGGGCTGCTTGCTTGTCTTGTCACTTGAAACTTCAAACGCATGCTGGGAATGTGGATTGTCCCTGCCAGGCTCCTTTAACAGCCATGCTCTTAAAATGAGAATGTCTGCAGATAGCTGTCAGCCAGAAGGGGCTAGCCTGGAAAGCTGTTGCTCAGCCTCATCTGCTCATGGCACTGCTCACACAGAGACTGGGGCTGATTGCTTGTCTTGCCACCCCAATCTTCACTTATAGGCTGGGAAAGTTGTTGTCCCAGCCAGGCTCGTTTCCCAGCCCTGCTCCGAAAGTGCAAACGTCTGCAGATAGCAGGCAGCCAGAAGGGGCTAGCGTGGAAAGCTGTTGCTCAGCCTCATCTGCCCATGGCAGTGCTCGCACAAAGGCCCAGAGGATGGGGCTGCTTGCTTATCTTGCCACTTGAAACTTCAAACGTAGCCTTAGAATGGTGGTGTCCCTGCCAGGCTCCTTTTGCAGCCCTGCTCTTGAAATGCGAACGTCTGCAGATAGATGGCAGCCAGAAGGGGCTAGCCTGGAAAGCTGTTGCTCAGCCTCATCTGCCCATGGCACTGCTCGCACAGAGGCACAGAGACTGGGGCTGCTTGCTTGTCTTGCCACTTGAAACTTCAAACGCATGCTGGGAATGTGGATTTTCCCTGCCAGGCTCCTTTAACAGCCCTGCTCTTAAAATGCAAACGTCTGTAGGTAGCTGTCAGGCAGAAGGGGCTAGCCTGGAAAGCTGTTTCTCAGCCTCATCTGCCCATGGCACTGCTCGCACAGAGGCTCAGAGACTGGGGCTGCTTGCTTGTCTTGCCACCTCAAACTTCAAATGTAGCATGGGAAAGTTTCTGTCCTAGCCAGGCTCCTTTCGCAGCCCTGCTCCGAAAGTGCGAACGTCTGCAGATAGCTGGCAGCCAGAAGGGGCTAGCCTGGAAAGCTGTTGCTCAGCCTCATCTGCTCATGGCACTGCTCACACAGAGACTGGGGCTGCTTGCTTGTCTTGCCACCTCAAACTTCAAACGTAGCCTGGGAATGGTGGTGTCCCAGCCAGGCTCCTTTACCAGCCCTGCTCTTAAAACGCAAAAGTCTGCAGGTAGCTGACAGCCACAAGGGGCTAGCCTGGAAAGCTGTTGCTCAGCCTCATCTGCTCATGGCACTGCTCACACAGAGACTGGGGCTGCTTGCTTGTCTTGCCACCTCAAACTTCAAATATAGCCTGGGAAAGTTGGTGTCCCTGCTAGGCTCGTTTCGCAGCCCTGCTCTTGAAATGCGAACGTCTGCAGATAGCTGGCAGCCAGAAGGGGCTAGCCTGGAAAGCTGTTGCTCAGCCTCATCTGCCCATGGCACTGTTCGCATAGAGGCACAGAGACTGGGGCTTCTTGCTTATCTTGCCACTTGAAACTTCAAACGCATGTGGGGAATGTGGGTTGTCCCTGCCAGGCTCCTTTACCAGCCCTGCTCCGAAAGTGCGAACGTCTGCAGATAGCTGGCAGCCAGAAGGGGCTAGCCTGGAAAGCTGTTTCTCAGCCTCATCTGCCCATGGCATTGCTTGCACAGAGGCATAGAGAATGGGGCTGCTTGCTTGTCTTGCCACCTCAAACTTCAAACGTAAACTGGGAAAGTTGGTGTCCCAGCCAGGCTCCTTTCGCAGCCCTGCTCCGAAAGTGCGAACGTCTGCAGATAGCTGATAGCCAGAAGGGGCTAGCCTGGAAAGCTGTTGCTCAGCCTCATCTGCCCATGGCACTGCTCGCACAGAGGCACAGAGACTGGGGCTGCTTGCTTGTCTTGCCACCTCAATCTTCAAACGTAGCCTGGGAAAGCTGGTGTCCCAGCCAGGCTCCTTTCGCAGCCCTGCTCAGAAAGTGCGAACGTCTGCAGATAGCTGATAGCCAGAAGGGGCTAGCCTGGAAAGCTGTTGCTCAGCCTCATCTGCTCATGGCACTGCTCACACAGAGACTGGGGCTGCTTGCTTGTCTTGCCACCTCAAACTTCAAACGTAGCCTTGGAATGGTGGTGTCCGAGCCAGGCTCCTTTACCAGCCCTGCTCTTAAAACGCAAACGTCTGCAGGTAACTGACAGCCACAAGGGGCTAGCCTGGAAAGCTGTTGCTCAGCCTCATCTGCTCATGGCACTGCTCACACAGAGACTGAGGCTGCTTGCTTGTCTTGCCACCTCAAACTTCAAATATAGCCTGGGAAAGTTGGTGTCCCTGCTACGCTCGTTTCGCAGCCCTGCTCTTGAAATGCGAACGTCTGCAGATAGCTGGCAGCCAGAAGGGGCTACCCTGGAAAGCTGTTGCTCAGCCTCATCTGCCCGTGGCACTGCTCGCACAGAGGCACAGAGACTGGGACTGCTTGCTTGTCTTGCCACCTCAAACTTCAAACGTAGCCTGGGAATGGTGGTGTCCCTGCCAGGCTCCTTTCCCAGCCGTGCTCCGAAAGTGCGAACGTCTGCAGATAGCAGGCAGCCAGAAGGGGCTAGCGTGGAAAGCTGTTGCTCAGCCTCATCTGCCCATGGCAGTGCTCGCACAGAGGCCCAGAGGATGGGGCTGCTTGCTTATCTTGCCACTTGAAACTTCAAACGTAGCCTTAGAATGGTGGTGTCCCTGCCAGGCTCCTTTTGCAGCCATGCTCTTAAAATGCGAACGTCTGCAGATAGCTGGCAGCCAGAAGGGGCTAGCCTGGAAAGCTGTTGCTCAGCCTCATTTGCCCATGGCACTGCTCGCACAGAGGCACAGAGACTGGGGCTGCTTGCTTGTCTTGCCACCTCAATCTTCAAACGTAGCCTGGGAAAGCTGTTGTCCCAGGCAGGCTCCTTTCGCAGCCCTGCTCCGAAAGTGCGAACGTCTGCAGATAGCTGGCAGCCAAAAGGGGCTAACCTGGAAAGCTGTTGCTCAGCCTCATCTGCTCATGGCACTGCTCGCACAGAGGCACAGAGACTGGGGCTGATTGCTTGTCTTGCCACCCCAATCTTCAAATATAGCCTGGGAAAGTTGGTGTCCCTGCTAGGCTCGTTTCGCAGCCCTGCTCTTGAAATGCGAACGTCTGCAGATAGCTGGCAGCCAGAAGGGGCTAGCCTGGAAAGCTGTTGCTCAGCCTCATCTGCCCATGGCACTGCTCGCACAGAGGCCCAGAAACTGGGGCTGCTTGCTTGTCTTGTCACTTGAAACTTCAAACGCATGCTGGGAATGTGGATTTTCCCTGCCAGGCTCCTTTAACAGCCATGCTCTTAAAATGAGAATGTCTGCAGATAGCTGTCAGCCAGAAGGGGCTAGACTGGAAAGCTGTTGCTCAGCCTCATCTGCTCATGGCACTGCTCACACAGAGACTGGGGCTGCTTGCTTGTCTTGCCACCTCAAACTTCATATGTAGCATGGGAAAGTTTGTGTCCCAGCCACGCTCCTTTCGCAGCCCTGCTCCGAAAGTGCGAACTTCTGAAGATAGCTGGCAGCCAGAAGGGGCTAGAATGGAAAGCTGTTGCTCAGCCTCATCTGCCCATGGCACTGCTCGCACAGAGGCACAGAGACTGGGGCTGATTGCTTGTCTTGCCACCCCAATCTTCACTTATAGGCTGGGAAAGTTGTTGTCCCAGCCAGGCTCGTTTTCCAGCCCTGCTCCGAAAGTGCAAACGTCTGCAGATAGCAGGCAGCCAGAAGGGGCTAGCCTGGAAAGCTGTTGCTCAGCCTCATCTGCCCATGGCAGTGCTCGCACAGAGGCCCAGAGGATGGGGCTGCTTGCTTATCTTGCCACTTGAAACTTCAAACGTAGCCTTAGAATGGTGGTGTCCCTGCCAGGCTCCTTTTGCAGCCCTGCTCTTGAAATGCGAACGTCTGCAGATAGCTGGCAGCCAGAAGGGGCTAGCCTGGAAAGCTGTTGCTCAGCCTCATCTGCTCATGGCACTGCTCACACAGAGACTGGGGCTGCTTGCTTGTCTTGCCACCTCAAACTTCAAACGTAGCCTGGGAATGGTGGTGTCCCAGCCAGGCTCCTTTACCAGCCCTGCTCTTAAAACGCAAACGTCTGCAGGTAGCTGACAGCCACAAGGGGCTAGCCTGGAAAGCTGTTGCTCAGCCTCATCTGCCAATGGCAGTGCTCGCACAGAGGCACAGAGACTGGGGCTGCTTGCTTGTCTTGCCACCTCAAACTTCAAATGTAGCATGGGAAAGTTTGTGTCCCAGCCAGGCTCCTTTCGCAGTCCTGCTCCGAAAGTGAGAACGTCTGCACATAGCTGGCAGCCAGAAGGGGCTAGCCTGGAAAGCTGTTGCTCAGCCTCATCTGCTCATGGCACTGCTCACACAGAGACTGGGGCTGCTTGCTTGTCTTGCCACCTGAAACTTCAAATGTAGCCTGGGAATGGTGTTGTCCCTGCCAGGCTCCTTTAGCAGCCCTGCTCTTAAAATGCGAACGTCTGCAGGTAGCTGACAGCCAGAAGGGGCTAGCCTGGAAATCTGTTGCTCAGCCTCATCTGCCCATGGCACTGCTCGCACAGAGGCACAGAGACTGGGGCTGCTTGCTTTTCTGCCTCTTGAAACTTCAAATGCATGCTGGGAACGTGGATTGTCCCTGCCAGGCTCCTTTCACAGGCATGCTCTTAAAATGAGAATGTCTGCAGATAGCTGTCAGCCAGAAGGGGCTAGCCTGGAAAGCTGTTGCTCAGCCTCATGTGCCCATGGCACTGCTCGCACAGAGGCACAGAGACTGGGGCTGCTTGCTTGTCTTGCCACCTCAAACTTCAAACGTAACCTGGGAATGGTGGTGTCCCAGCCAGGCTCCTTTCACAGCCCTGCTTCGGAAGTGCGAACGTCTGCAGATAGCTGGCAGCCAGAAGGGGCTAGCCTGGAAAGCTGTTGCTCAGCCTCATCTGCCCATGGCACTACTTGAGCAGAGGCACAGAGAATGGGGCTGCGTGCTTGTCTTGCCACCTCAAACTTCAAACGTAGCCTGGGAATGGTGGTGTCCCAGCCAATCTCCTTTACCAGCTCTGCTCTTAAAATGCGAACGTCTGCAGGTAGCTGGCAGCCAAAAGGGGCTAGCCTGGAAAGCTGTTGCTCAGCCTCATTTGCCCATGGCACTGCTCGCAAAGAGGCACAGAGAATGGGTCTGCTTGCTTGTCTTGCCACTTGAAACTTCAAAAGTAGCCTGAGAATGGTGGTGTCACAGTCAGGCTCCTTTCGCAGACCTGCTCTGAAAGTGCGAACGTCCGCAGGTAGCTGGCAGCCAAAAGGGGCTAGCCTGGAAATCTGTTGCTCAGCCTCATCTGCTCATGGCACTGCTCGCACAGAGGCACAGAGAATGGGGTTGCTTGCTTATCCTGCCACTTGAAACTTCAAACGCATGTCGGGAATGTGTGTTGTCCCTGCCAGTCTCCTTTCGCAGACCTGCTCCGAAAGTGCGAACGTCTGCAGATAGCTGGCAGCCAGAAGGGGCTAGCCTGGAAAGCGGTTGCTCAGCCTCATCTGTCCATGGCAGTGCTCGCACAGAGGCACAGAGAATGGGGCTGCTTGCTTGTCTTGCCACCTCAAACTTCAAACGTAAACTGGGAAAGTTGGTGTCCCAGCCAGGCTCCTTTCGCAGCCCTGCTCCGAAAGTGCGAACGTCTGCAGATAGGTGGCAGCCAGAAGGGGCTAGCCTGGAAAGCTGTTGCTCAGCCTCATCTGCCCATGGCACTGCTCGCACAGAGGCACAGAGACTGGGGCTGCTTGCTTGTCTTGCCCCCTCAAACTTCAAAGGTAGCCTGGGAAAGTTGGTGTCCCAGTCAGGCTCCTTTCGCAGCCCTGCTCCAAAAGTGCGAACGTCTGCAGATAGCTGGCAGCCAGAAGGGGCTAGCGTGGAAAGCTGTTGCTCAGCCTCATCTGCTCATGTCACTGCTCACACAGAGACTGGGGCTGCTTGCTTGTCTTGCCACCTCAAACTTCAAACGTAGCCTGGGAATGGTGGTGTCTCTGCCAGGCTCCTTTCGCAGCCCTGCTCCGAAAGTGCGAACGTCTGCAGATAGCTGATAGCCAGAAGGGGCTAGCCTGGAAAGCTGTTGCTCAGCCTCATTTGCCCATGGCACTGCTCGCACAGAGGCAAAGAGAATGGGGCTGCTTGCTTGTCTTGCATCTTGAAACTTCAAAAGTAGCATGAGAATGGTGGTGTCCCAGCCAGGCTCCTTTCGCAGACCTGCTCTTAAAATGCGAACGTCTGCAGGTAGCTGACAGCCAGAAGGGGCTAGCCTGGAAAGCTGTTGCTCAGCCTCATTTTCCCATGGCACTGCTCGCACAGAGGCACAGAGAATGGGGCTGCTTGCTTGTCTTGCCCCCTCAAACTTCAAACGTAGACTGGGAAAGTTTGTGTCCTAGCCAGGCTCCTTTCGCAGCCCTGCTCCGAAAGTGCGAACGTCTGCAGATAGCTGGCAGCCAGAAGGGGCTAGCCTGGAAAGCTGTTGCTCAGCCTCATCTGCTCATGGCACTGCTCACACAGAGACTGGGGCTGCTTGCTTGTCTTGCCACCTCAAACTTCAAACGTAGCCTGGGAATGGTGGTGTCCCAGCCAGGCTCCTTTACCAGCCCTGCTCTTAAAATGCAAACGTCTCCAGGTAGCTGACAGCCAGAAGGGGCTAGCCTGGAAATCTGTTGCTCAGCCTGATCTGCCCATGGCACTGCTCGCACAGAGGCACAGAGAATAGGGCTGCTTGCTTATCTTGCCTCTTGAAACTTCAGACCTAGACTTAGAATGGTGGTGTCCCTGCCAGGCTCCTTTCGCAGCCATGCTCTTAAAATGCGAACGTCTGCACATAGCTGGCAGCCAGAAGGGGCTAGCCTGGTAAGCTGTTGCTCAGCCTCATCTGCCAATGGCACTGCTCGCACAGAGGCACAGAGATTGGGGCTGCTTGCTTGTCTTGCCACCTCAAACTTCAAACGTAAACTGGGAAAGTTTGTGTCCCAGCCAGGCTCGTTTCGCAGCCCTGTTCCGAAAGTGCGAACGTCTGCAGAAAGCTTGCAGCCAGAAGGGGCTAGCCTGGAAAGCTGTTGCTCAGCCTCATCTGCTCATGGCACTGCTCACACAGAGACTGGGGCTACTTGCTTGTCTTGCCACCTCAAACTTCAAATATAGCCTGGGAAATTTGGTGTCCCTGCTAAGCTCGTTTCGCAGCCCTGCTCTTGAAATGCGAACGTCTGCAGATAGCTGGCAGCCAGAAGGGGCTAGCCTGGAAAGCTGTTGCTCAGCCTCATCTGCCCATGGCACTGCTCGCACAGAGGCACAGAGAATGGGGCTGCTTGCTTGTCTTGCCACTTGAAACTTCAAACGTAGCCTTAGAATGGTGGTGTCCCTGCCAGGCTCCTTTCGCAGCCATGCTCTTAAAATGCGAACGTCTGCACATAGCTGGCAGCCAGAAGGGGCTAGCCTGGTAAGCTGTTGCTCAGCCTCATCTGTCAATGGCAGTGCTCGCACAGAGGCACAGAGAATGGGGCTGCTTGCTTGTCTTGCCACCTCACACTTCAAAGGTAGCATGGGAAAGTTGGTGTCCCAGCCAGGCTCCTTTCGCAGCCCTGGTCCGAAAGTGAGAACGTCTGCAGATAGCTGGCAGCCAGAAGGGGCTAGCCTGGAAAGCTGTTGCTCAGCCTCATCTGCCCATGGCACTACTCGCACAGAGGCACAGAGAATGGGGCTGCTTGCTTGTCTTGCCACTTGAAACTTCAAACGCATGCTGGGAATGTGGATTGTCCCTGCCAGGATCCTTTCACAGCCATGCTCTTAAAATGAGAATGTCTGCAGATAGCTGTCAGCCAGAAGGGGCTAGCCTGGAAAGCTGTTGCTCAGCCTCATCTGCCCATGGCACTGCTCTCACAGAGGCCCAGAGACTGGGGCTGCTTACTTGTCTTGCCACCTCAAACTTCAAACGTAACCTGGGAATGGTGGTGTCCCAGCCAGGCTCCTTTCGCAGCCCTGTTCCGAAAGTGCGAACGTCTGCAGATAGCTGGCAGCCAGAAGGGGCTAGCCTGGAAAGCTGTTGCTCAGCCTCATCTGCCCATGGCACTGCTCGCACAGAGGCACAGAGAATGGGGCTGATTGCTTGTCTTGCCACCTCAATCTTCAAACATAGCCTGGGAATTGTGGTGTCCCAGCCAGGCTGCTTTCGCAGCCCTGCTCCGAAAGTGCCAACATCTGCAGATAGCTGGCAGCCAGAAGGGGCTAGCCTGGAAAGCTGTTGCTCAGCCTCATCTGCCCATGGCACTGTTCGCATAGAGGCACAGAGAATGGGGCTTCTTGCTTATGTTGCCAGTTGAAACTTCAAACGCATGTGGGGAATGTGGGTTGTCCCTGCCAGGCTCCTTTACCAGCCCTGCTCCGAAAGTGCGAACGTCTGCAGGTAGCTGGCAGCCAGAAGGGGCTAGCCTGGAAAGCTGTTGCTCAGCCTCATCTGTCCATGGCATTGCTTGCACAGAGGCACAGAGAATAGGTCTGCTTGCTTGTCTTGCCACCTCAAACTTCAAACGTAAACTGGGAAAGTTGGTGTCCCAGCCAGGGTCCTTTCGCAGCCCTGCTCCGAAAGTGCGAACGTCTGCAGATAGCTGATAGCCAGAAGGGGCTAGCCTGGAAAGCTGTTGCTCAGCCTCATCTGCCCATGGCACTGCTCGCACAGAGGCACAGAGACTGGGGCTGCTTGCTTGTCTTGCCACTTCAAACTTCAAACGTAGCATGGGAAAGTTTGTGTCCTAGCCAGGCTCCTTTCGCAGCCCTGTTCCGAAAGTGCGAACGTCTGCAGATAGCTGGCAGCCAGAAGGGGCTAGCCTGGAAATCTGTTGCTCAGCCTCATCTGCAAATGGCACTGCTCGCACAGAGGCGCAGAGAATGGGGCTGCTTGCTTATCTTGCCACTTGAAACTTCAAACGTAGCCTTAGAATGGTGGTGTCCCTGCCAGGCTCCTTTCGCAGCCATGCTCTTAAAATGCGAACGTCTGCACATAGCTGGCAGCCAGAAGGGGCTAGCCTGGTAAGCTGTTGCTCAGCCTCATCTGCCAATGGCAGTGCTCGCACAGAGGCACAGAGACTGGGGCTGCTTGCTTGTCTTGCCACCTCAAACTTCAAATGTAGCATGGGAAAGTTTGTGTCCCAGCCAGGCTCCTTTCGCAGTCCTGCTCCGAAAGTGAGAACGTCTGCACATAGCTGGCAGCCAGAAGGGGCTAGCCTGGAAAGCTGTTGCTCAGCCTCATCTGCTCATGGCACTGCTCACACAGAGACTGGGGCTGCTTGCTTGTCTTGCCACCTGAAACTTCAAATGTAGCCTGGGAATGGTGGTGTCCCAGCCAATCTCCTTTACCAGCCCTGCTCTTAAAATGCGAACGTCTGCAGGTAGCTGGCAGCCAGAAGGGGCTAGCCTGGAAAGCTGTTGCTCAGCCTCATTTGCCCATGGCACTGCTCGCAAAGAGGCACAGAGAATGGGTCTGCTTGCTTGTCTTGCCACTTGAAACATCAAAAGTAGCCTGAGAATGGTGGTGTCACAGTCAGGCTCCTTTCGCAGACCTGCTCTGAAAGTGCGAACGTCCGCAGGTAGCTGGCAGCCAGAAGGGGCTAGCCTGGAAATCTGTTGCTCAGCCTCATCTGCCCATGGCACTGCTCGCACAGAGGCACAGAGAATGGGGTTGCTTGCTTATCTTGCCACTTGAAACTTCAAACGCATGTCGGGAATGTGTGTTGTCCCTGCCAGTCTCCTTTCGCAGACCTGCTCCGAAAGTGCGAACGTCTGCAGATAGCTGGCAGCCAGAAGGGGCTAGCCTGGAAAGCGGTTGCTCAGCCTCATCTGTCCATGGCAGTGCTCGCACAGAGGCACAGAGAATGGGGCTGCTTGCTTGTCTTGCCACCTCAAACTTCAAACGTAAACTGGGAAAGTTGGTGTCCCAGCCAGGCTCCTTTCGCAGCCCTGCTCCGAAAGTGCGAACGTCTGCAGATAGGTGGCAGCCAGAAGGGGCTAGCCTGGAAAGCTGTTGCTCAGCCTCATCTGCCCATGGCACTGCTCGCACAGAGGCACAGAGACTGGGGCTGCTTGCTTGTCTTGCCCCCTCAAACTTCAAAGGTAGCCTGGGAAAGTTGGTGTCCCAGTCAGGCTCCTTTCGCAGCCCTGCTCCAAAAGTGCGAACGTCTGCAGATAGCTGGCAGCCAGAAGGGGCTAGCGTGGAAAGCTGTTGCTCAGCCTCATCTGCTCATGTCACTGCTCACACAGAGACTGGGGCTGCTTGCTTGTCTTGCCACCTCAAACTTCAAACGTAGCCTGGGAATGGTGGTGTCTCTGCCAGGCTCCTTTCGCAGCCCTGCTCCGAAAGTGCGAACGTCTGCAGATAGCTGATAGCCAGAAGGGGCTAGCCTGGAAAGCTGTTGCTCAGCCTCATTTGCCCATGGCACTGCTCGCACAGAGGCAAAGAGAATGGGGCTGCTTGCTTGTCTTGCATCTTGAAACTTCAAAAGTAGCATGAGAATGGTGGTGTCCCAGCCAGGCTCTTTTCGCAGACCTGCTCTTAAAATGCGAACGTCTGCAGGTAGCTGACAGCCAGAAGGGGCTAGCCTGGAAAGCTGTTGCTCAGCCTCATTTTCCCATGGCACTGCTCGCACAGAGGCACAGAGAATGGGGCTGCTTGCTTGTCTTGCCACGTCAAACTTCAAACGTAGACTGGGAAAGTTTGTGTCCTAGCCAGGCTCCTTTCGCAGCCCTGCTCCGAAAGTGCGAACGTCTGCAGATAGCTGGCAGCCAGAAGGGGCTAGCCTGGAAAGCTGTTGCTCAGCCTCATCTGCTCATGGCACTGCTCACACAGAGACTGGGGCTGCTTGCTTGTCTTGCCACCTCAAACTTCAAACGTAGCCTGGGAATGGTGGTGTCCCAGCCAGGCTCCTTTACCAGCCCTGCTCTTAAAATGCAAACGTCTCCAGGTAGCTGACAGCCAGAAGGCGCTAGCCTGGAAATCTGTTGCTCAGCCTGATCTGCCCATGGCACTGCTCGCACAGAGGCACAGAGAATAGGGCTGCTTGCTTATCTTGCCTCTTGAAACTTCAGACCTAGACTTAGAATGGTGGTGTCCCTGCCAGGCTCCTTTCGCAGCCATGCTCTTAAAATGCGAACGTCTGCACATAGCTGGCAGCCAGAAGGGGCTAGCCTGGTAAGCTGTTGCTCAGCCTCATCTGCCAATGGCACTGCTCGCACAGAGGCACAGAGACTGGGGCTGCTTGCTTGTCTTGCCACCTCAAACTTCAAACGTAAACTGGGAAAGTTTGTGTCCCAGCCAGGCTCGTTTCGCAGCCCTGTTCCGAAAGTGCGAACGTCTGCAGAAAGCTTGCAGCCAGAAGGGGCTAGCCTGGAAAGCTGTTGCTCAGCCTCATCTGCTCATGGCACTGCTCACACAGAGACTGGGGCTGCTTGCTTGTCTTGCCACCTCAAACTTCAAATATAGCCTGGGAAAGTTGGTCTCCCTGCTAGGCTCGTTTCGCAGCCCTGCTCTTGAAATGCGAACGTCTGCAGGTAGCTGGCAGCCAGAAGGGGCTAGCCTGGAAAGCTGTTGCTCAGCCTCATCTGCCCATGGCACTGCTCGCACAGAGGCACAGAGAATGGGGCTGCTTGCTTGTCTTGCCACTTGAAACTTCAAACGTAGCCTTAGAATGGTGGTGTCCCTGCCAGGCTCCTTTCGCAGCCATGCTCTTAAAATGCGAACGTCTGCACATAGCTGGCAGCCAGAAGGGGCTAGCCTGGTAAGCTGTTGCTCAGCCTCATCTGTCAATGGCAGTGCTCGCACAGAGGCACAGAGAATGGGGCTGCTTGCTTGTCTTGCCACCTCACACTTCAAAGGTAGCCTGGGAAAGTTGGTGTCCCAGCCAGGCTCCTTTCGCAGACCTGCTCCGAAAGTGCGAACGTCTGCAGATAGCTGGCAGCCAGAAGGGGTTAGCCTGGAAAGCTGTTGCTCAGCCTCATCTGCCCATGGCACTACTCGCACAGAGGCACAGAGAATGGGGCTGCTTGCTTGTCTTGCTACTTGAAACTTCAAACGCATGCTGGGAATGTGGATTGTCCCTGCCAGGCTCCTTTCACAGCCATGCTCTTAAAATGAGAATGTTTGCAGATAGCTGTCAGCCAGAAGGGGCTAGCCTGGAAAGGTGTTGCTCAGCCTCATCTGCCCATGGCACTGCTCTCACAGAGGCACAGAGACTGGGGCTGCTTACTTGTCTTGCCACCTCAAACTTCAATCGTAACCTGGGAATGGTGGTGTCCCAGCCAGGCTCCTTTCGCAGCCCTGTTCCGAAAGTGCGAACGTCTGCAGATAGCTGGCAGCCAGAAGGGGCTAGCCTGGAAAGCTGTTGCTCAGCCTCATCTGCCCATGGCACTGCTCGCACAGAGGCACAGAGAATGGGGCTGATTGCTTGTCTTGCCACCTCAATCTTCAAACATAGCCTGGGAATTGTGGTGTCCCAGCCAGGCTGCTTTCGCAGCCCTGCTCCGAAAGTGCGAACATCTGCAGATAGCTGGCAGCCAGAAGGGGCTAGCCTGGAAAGCTGTTGCTCAGCCTCATCTGCCCATGGCACTGTTCGCATAGAGGCACAGAGAATGGGGCTTCTTGCTTATGTTGCCAGTTGAAACTTCAAACGCATGTGGGGAATGTGGGTTGTCCCTGCCAGGCTCCTTTACCAGCCCTGCTCCGAAAGTGCGAACGTCTGCAGGTAGCTGGCAGCCAGAAGGGGCTAGCCTGGAAAGCTGTTGCTCAGCCTCATCTGTCCATGGCATTGCTTGCACAGAGGCACAGAGAATAGGTCTGCTTGCTTGTCTTGCCACCTCAAACTTCAAAAGTATCCTGGGAAAGTTGGTGTCCCAGCCAGGCTCCTTTCGCAGCCCTGCTCCGAAAGTGCGAACGTCTGCAGATAGCTGATAGCCAGAAGGGGCTAGCCTGGAAAGCTGTTGCTCAGCCTCATCTGCCCATGGCACTGCTCGCACAGAGGCACAGAGACTGGGGCTGCTTGCTTGTCTTGCCACTTCAAACTTCAAACGTAGACTGGGAAAGTTTGTGTCCTAGCCAGGCTCCTTTCGCAGCCCTGTTCCGAAAGTGCGAACGTCTGCAGATAGCTGGCAGCCAGAAGGGGCTAGCCTGGAAATCTGTTGCTCAGCCTCATCTGCCCATGGCACTGCTCGCACAGAGGCGCAGAGAATGGGGCTGCTTGCTTATCTTGCCACTTGAAACTTCAAACGTAGCCTTAGAATGGTGGTGTCCCTGCCAGGCTACTTTCTCAGCCATGCTCTCAAAATGCGAACGTCTGCACATAGCTGGCAGCCAGAAGGGGCTAGCCTGGTAAGCTGTTGCTCAGCCTCATCTGCCAATGGCAGTGCTCGCACAGAGGCACAGAGACTGGGGCTGCTTGCTTGTCTTGCCACCTCAAACTTCAAATGTAGCATGGGAAAGTTTGTGTCCCAGCCAGGCTCCTTTCGCAGTCCTGCTCCGAAAGTGCGAACGTCTGCAGATAGCTGGCAGCCAGAAGGGGCTAGCCTGGAAAGCTGTTGCTCAGCCTCATCTGCTCATGGCACTGCTCACACAGAGACTGGGGCTGCTTGCTTGTCTTGCCACCTGAAACTTCAAATGTAGCCTGGGAATGGTGTTGTCCCTGCCAGGCTCCTTTAGCAGCCCTGCTCTTAAAATGCGAACGTCTGCAGGTAGCTGACAGCCAGAAGGGGCTAGCCTGGAAATCTGTTGCTCAGCCTCATCTGCCCATGGCACTGCTCGCACAGAGGCACAGAGAATGGGGCTGCTTGCTTTTCTGCCTCTTGAAACTTCAAATGCATGCTGGGAACGTGGATTGTCCCTGCCAGGCTCCTTTCACAGGCATGCTCTTAAAATGAGAATGTCTGCAGATAGCTGTCAGCCAGAAGGGGCTAGCCTGGAAAGCTGTTGCTCAGCCTCATCTGCCCATGGCACTGCTCGCACAGAGGCACAGAGACTGGGGCTGCTTGCTTGTCTTGCCACCTCAAACTTCAAACGTAACCTGGGAATGGTGGTGTCCCAGCCAGGCTCCTTTCACAGCCCTGCTCCTGAAGTGCGAACGTCTGCAGATAGCTGGCAGCCAGAAGGGGCTAGCCAGGAAAGCTGTTGCTCAGCCTCATCTGCCCATGACACTACTTGAGCAGAGGCACAGAGAATGGGGCTGCGTGCTTGTCTTGCCACCTCAAACTTCAAACGTAGCCTGGGAATGGTGGTGTCCCAGCCAATCTCCTTTACCAGCCCTGCTCTTAAAATGCGAACGTCTGCAGGTAGCTGGCAGCCAGAAGGGGCTAGCCTGGAAAGCTGTTGCTCAGCCTCATTTGCCCATGGCACTGCTCGCAAAGAGGCACAGAGAATGGGTCTGCTTGCTTGTCTTGCCACTTGAAACTTCAAAAGTAGCCTGAGAATGGTGGTGTCACAGTCAGGCTCCTTTCGCAGACTTGCTCTGAAAGTGCGAACGTCCGCAGGTAGCTGGCAGCCAGAAGGGGCTAGCCTGGAAATCTGTTGCTCAGCCTCATCTGCTCATGGCACTGCTCGCACAGAGGCACAGAGAATGGGGTTGCTTGCTTATCTTGCCACTTGAAACTTCAAACGCATGTCGGGAATGTGTGTTGTCCCTGCCATGCTCCTTTCGCAGACCTGCTCCGAAAGTGCGAACGTCTGCAGATAGCTGGCAGCCAGAAGGGGCTAGCCTGGAAAGCGGTTGCTCAGCCTCATCTGTCCATGGCAGTGCTCGCACAGAGGCACAGAGACAGGGGCTGCTTGCTTGTCTTGCCACCTCAAACTTCAAACGTAAACTGGGAAAGTTGGTGTCCCAGCCAGGCTCCTTTCGCAGCCCTGCTCCGAAAGTGCGAACATCTGCAGATAGGTGGCAGCCAGAAGGGGCTAGCCTGGAAAGCTGTTGCTCAGCCTCATCTGCCCATGGCACTGCTCGCACAGAGGCACAGAGACTGGGGCTGCTTGCTTGTCTTGCCCCCTCAAACTTCAAAGGTAGCCTGGGAAAGTTGGTGTCCCAGTCAGGCTCCTTTCGCAGCCCTGCTCCGAAAGTGCGAACGTCTGCAGATAGCTGGCAGCCAGAAGGGGCTAGCGTGGAAAGCTGTTGCTCAGCCTCATCTGCTCATGTCACTGCTCACACAGAGACTGGGGCTGCTTGCTTGTCTTGCCACCTCAAACTTCAAACGTAGCCTGGGAATGGTGGTGTCTCTGCCAGGCTCCTTTCGCAGCCCTGCTCCGAAAGTGCGAACGTCTGCAGATAGCTGATAGCCAGAAGGGGCTAGCCTGGAAAGCTGTTGCTCAGCCTCATTTGCCCATGGCACTGCTCGCACAGAGGCAAAGAGAATGGGGCTGCTTGCTTGTCTTGCATCTTGAAACTTCAAAAGTAGCATGAGAATGGTGGTGTCCCAGCCAGGCTCCTTTCGCAGACCTGCTCTTAAAATGCGAACGTCTGCAGGTAGCTGACAGCCAGAAGGGGCTAGCCTGGAAAGCTGTTGCTCAGCCTCATTTTCCCATGGCACTGCTCGCACAGAGGCACAGAGAATGGGGCTGCTTGCTTGTCTTGCCACGTCAAACTTCAAACGTAGACTGGGAAAGTTTGTGTCCTATCCAGGCTCCTTTCGCAGCCCTGCTCCGAAAGTGCGAACGTCTGCAGATAGCTGGCAGCCAGAAGGGGCTAGCCTGGAAAGCTGTTGCTCAGCCTCATCTGCTCATGGCACTGCTCACACAGAGACTGGGGCTGCTTGCTTGTCTTGCCACCTCAAACTTCAAACGTAGCCTGGGAATGGTGGTGTCCCAGCCAGGCTCCTTTACCAGCCCTGCTCTTAAAATGCAAACGTCTGCAGGTAGCTGACAGCCAGAAGGGGCTAGCCTGGAAAGCTGTTGCTCAGCCTGATCTGCCCATGGCACTGCTCGCACAGAGGCACAGAGAATAGGGCTGCTTGCTTATCTTGCCTCTTGAAACTTCAGACCTAGACTTAGAATGGTGGTTTCCCTGCCAGGCTCCTTTCGCAGCCATGCTCTTAAAATGCGAACGTCTGCACATAGCTGGCAGCCAGAAGGGGCTAGCCTGGTAAGCTGTTGCTCAGCCTCATCTGCCAATGGCAGTGCTCGCACAGAGGCACAGAGACTGGGGCTGCTTGCTTGTCTTGCCACCTCAAACTTCAAACGTAAACTGGGAAAGTTTGTGTCCCAGCCAGGCTCGTTTCGCAG
The DNA here is from genome assembly GCF_030867145.1 of Opisthocomus hoazin. Lineage (NCBI taxonomy): Eukaryota > Metazoa > Chordata > Aves > Opisthocomiformes > Opisthocomidae > Opisthocomus > Opisthocomus hoazin. The sequence goes on from NC_134429.1 coordinate 10,410,147, forward strand.
CCCTGTTCCGAAAGTGCGAACGTCTGCAGAAAGCTTGCAGCCAGAAGGTGCTAGCCTGGAAAGCTGTTGCTCAGCCTCATCTGCTCATGGCACTGCTCACACAGAGACTGGGGCTGCTTGCTTGTCTTGCCACCTCAAACTTCAAATAGAGCCTGGGAAAGTTGGTGTCCCTGCTAGGCTCGTTTCGCAGCCCTGCTCTTGAAATGCGAACGTCTGCAGATAGCTGGCAGCCAGAAGGGGCTAGCCTGGAAAGCTGTTGCTCAGCCTCATCTGCTCATGGCACTGCTCGCACAGAGGCACAGAGAATGGGGCTTCTTGCTAATCTTGCCACCTGAAACTTCAAACGCATGTGGGGAATGTGGGTTGTCCCTGCCAGGCTCCTTTCGCAGCCCTGCTCCGAAAGTGCGAACGTCTGCAGGTAGTTGGCAGCCAGAAGGGGCTAGCCTGGAAAGCTGTTGCTCAGCCTCATTTGCCCATGGCACTGCTCGCACAGAGGCACAGAGAATGGGGCTGCTTGCTTGTCTTGCTACCTCAAACTTCAAACGTAGCCTGGGAATGGTGGTGTCCCAGCCAGTCTCCTTTACCAGCCCTGCAGTTAAAATGTGAACGTCTGCAGGTAGCTGACAGCCAGAAGGGGCTAGCCTGGAAAGCTGTTGCTCAGCCTCATCTGCTCATGGCACTGCTCGCACAGAGGCACAGAGAATGGGGCTGCTTGCTTATCTTGCCACTTGAAACTTCAAACGCATGTCGGGAATGTGTGTTGTCCCTGCCAGGCTCCTTTACCAACCCTGCTCCGAAAGTGCGAACGTCTGCAGATAGCTGGCAGCCAGAAGGGGCTAGCCTGGAAAGCTGTTGCTCAGCCTCATCTGTCCATGGCAGTGCTCGCACAGAGGCACAGAGAATGGGGCTGCTTGCTTGTCTTGCCACCTCAAACTTCAAACGTAAACTGGGAAAGTTGGTGTCCCAGCCAGGCTCCTTTCGCAGCCCTGCTCCGAAAGTGCGAACGTCTGCAGATAGCTGATAGCCAGAAGGGGCTAGCCTGGAAAGCTGTTGCTCAGCCTCATTTGCCCATGGCACTGCTCGCACAGAGGCACAGAGAATGGGGCTGCTTGCTTGTCTTGCCACCTCAAACTTCGAACGTAAACTGGGAAAGTTGGTGTCCCAGCCAGGCTCCTTTCGCAGCCCTGCTCCGAAAGTGCGAACGTCTGCAGATAGCTGGCAGCCAGAAGGGGCTAGCGTGGAAAGCTGTTGCTCAGCCTCATCTGCTCATGTCACTGCTCACACAGAGACTGGGGCTGCTTGCTTGTCTTGCCACCTCAAACTTCAAACGTAGCCTGGGAATGGTGGTGTCTCTGCCAGGCTCCTTTCGCAGCCCTGCTCCGAAAGTGCGAACGTCTGCAGATAGCTGATAGCCAGAAGGGGCTAGCCTGGAAAGCTGTTGCTCAGCCTCATTTGCCCATGGCACTGCTCGCACAGAGGCAAAGAGAATGGGGCTGCTTGCTTGTCTTGCATCTTGAAACTTCAAAAGTAGCATGAGAATGGTGGTGTCCCAGCCAGGCTCCTTTCGCAGACCTGCTCTTAAAATGCGAACGTCTGCAGGTAGCTGACAGCCAGAAGGGGCTAGCCTGGAAAGCTGTTGCTCAGCCTCATTTTCCCATGGCACTGCTCGCACAGAGGCACAGAGAATGGGGCTGCTTGCTTGTCTTGCCACGTCAAACTTCAAACGTAGACTGGGAAAGTTTGTGTCCTAGCCAGGCTCCTTTACCAGCCCTGCTCCGAAAGTGCGAACGTCTGCAGATAGCTGGCAGCCAGAAGGGGCTAGCCTGGAAAGCTGTTGCTCAGCCTCATCTGCTCATGGCACTGCTCACACAGAGACTGGGGCTGCTTGCTTGTCTTGCCACCTCAAACTTCAAACGTAGCCTGGGAATGGTGGTGTCCCAGCCAGGCTCCTTTACCAGCCCTGCTCTTAAAATGCAAACGTCTGCAGGTAGCTGACAGCCAGAAGGCGCTAGCCTGGAAATCTGTTGCTCAGCCTGATCTGCCCATGGCACTGCTCGCACAGAGCCACAGAGAATAGGGCTGCTTGCTTATCTTGCCTCTTGAAACTTCAGACCTAGACTTAGAATGGTGGTGTCCCTGCCAGGCTCCTTTCGCAGCCATGCTCTTAAAATGCGAACGTCTGCACATAGCTGGCAGCCAGAAGGGGCTAGCCTGGTAAGCTGTTGCTCAGCCTCATCTGCCAATGGCAGTGCTCGCACAGAGGCACAGAGACTGGGGCTGCTTGCTTGTCTTGCCACCTCAAACTTCAAACGTAAACTGGGAAAGTTTGTGTCCCAGCCAGGCTCGTTTCGCAGCCCTGTTCCGAAAGTGCGAACGTCTGCAGAAAGCTTGCAGCCAGAAGGGGCTAGCCTGGAAAGCTGTTGCTCAGCCTCATCTGCTCATGGCACTGCTCACACAGAGACTGGGGCTGCTTGCTTGTCTTGCCACCTCAAACTTCAAATAGAGCCTGGGAAAGTTGGTGTCCCTGCTAGGCTCGTTTCGCAGCCCTGCTCTTGAAATGCGAACGTCTGCAGATAGCTGGCAGCCAGAAGGGGCTAGCCTGGAAAGCTGTTGCTCAGCCTCATCTGCTCATGGCACTGCTCGCACAGAGGCACAGAGAATGGGGCTTCTTGCTAATCTTGCCACTTGAAACTTCAAACGCATGTGGGGAATGTGGGTTGTCCCAGCCAGGCTCCTTTCGCAGCCCTGCTCCGAAAGTGCGAACGTCTGCAGGTAGTTGGCAGCCAGAAGGGGCTAGCCTGGAAAGCTGTTGCTCAGCCTCATTTGCCCATGGCACTGCTCGCACAGAGGCACAGAGACTGGGGCTGCTTGCTTGTCTTGCTACCTCAAACTTCAAACGTAGCCTGGGAATGGTGGTGTCCCAGCCAGTCTCCTTTACCAGCCCTGCAGTTAAAATGTGAACGTCTGCAGGTAGCTGACAGCCAGAAGGGGCTAGCCTGGAAAGCTGTTGCTCAGCCTCATCTGCTCATGGCACTGCTCGCACAGAGGCACAGAGAATGGGGCTGCTTGCTTATCTTGCCACTTGAAACTTCAAACGCATGTCGGGAATGTGTGTTGTCCCTGCCAGGCTCCTTTACCAACCCTGCTCCGAAAGTGCGAACGTCTGCAGATAGCTGGCAGCCAGAAGGGGCTAGCCTGGAAAGCTGTTGCTCAGCCTCATCTGTCCATGGCAGTGCTCGCACAGAGGCACAGAGAATGGGGCTGCTTGCTTGTCTTGCCACCTCAAACTTCAAACGTAAACTGGGAAAGTTGGTGTCCCAGCCAGGCTCCTTTCGCAGCCCTGCTCCGAAAGTGCGAACGTCTGCAGATAGCTGATAGCCAGAAGGGGCTAGCCTGGAAAGCTGTTGCTCAGCCTCATCTGTCCATGGCATTGCTTGCACAGAGGCACAGAGAATGGGGCTGCTTGCTTGTCTTGCCACCTCAAACTTCGAACGTAAACTGGGAAAGTTGGTGTCCCAGCCAGGCTCCTTTCGCAGCCCTGCTCCGAAAGTGCGAACGTCTGCAGATAGCTGATAGCCAGAAGGGGCTAGCCTGGAAAGCTGTTGCTCAGCCTCATCTGCCCATGGCACTGCTCGCACAGAGGCACAGAGACTGGGGCTGCTTGCTTGTCTTGCCACCTCAATCTTCAAACGTAGCCTGGGAAAGCTGGTGTCCCAGGCAGGCTCCTTTCGCAGCCCTGCTCAGAAAGTGCGAACGTCTGCAGATAGCTGGCAGCCAAAAGGGGCTAGCCTGGAAAGCTGTTGCTCAGCCTCATATGCCCATGGCACTGTTCGCATAGAGGCACAGAGACTGGGGCTTCTTGCTTATCTTGCCACTTGAAACTTCAAACGCATGTGGGGAATGTGGGTTGTCCCTGCCAGGCTCCTTTACAAGCCCTGCTCCGAAAGTGCGAACGTCTGCAGATAGCTGGCAGCCAGAAGGGGCTAGCCTGGAAAGCTGTTGCTCAGCCTCATCTGTCCATGGCATTGCTTGCACAGAGGCACAGAGAATGGGGCTGCTTGCTTGTCTTGCCACCTCAAACTTCAAACGTAAAATGGGAAAGTTGGTGTCCCAGTCAGGCTCCTTTCGCAGACCTGCTCCGAAAGTGCGAACGTCTGCAGATAGCTGATAGCCAGAAGGGGCTAGCCTGGAAAGCTGTTGCTCAGCCTCATCTGCTCATGGCACTGATCGCACAGAGGCACAGAGACTGGGGCTGCTTGCTTGTCTTGCCCCCTCAAACTTCAAACATAGCCTGGGAAAGTTGGTGTCCCAGCCAGGCTCCTTTCGCAGCCCTGCTCCGAAAATGCGAACGTCTGCAGATAGCTGGCAGCCAGAAGGGGCTAGCCTGGAAAGCTGTTGCTCAGCCTCATCTGCCCATGGCACTGCTCGCACAGAGGCACAGAGACTGGGGCTGCTTGCTTGTCTTGCCACTTGAAACTTCAAACGCATTCTGGGAATGTGGATTGTCTGAGCCAGGCTCCTTTCGCAGCCCTGCTCTTAAAATGCAAACGTCTGCAGGTAGCCGGCAGCCAGAAGGGGCTAGCCTGGAAAGCTGTTTGTCAGCCTCATCTGCCCATGGCACTGCTCGCACAGAGGCTCAGAGACTGGGGCTGCTTGCTTGTCTTGCCACCTCAAACTTCAAATGTAGCATTGGAAAGTTTGTGTCCTAGCCAGGCTCCTTTCGCAGCCCTGCTCCGAAAGTGCGAACGTCTGCAGATAGCTGATAGCCAGAAGGGGCTAGGCTGGAAAGCTGTTCCTCAGCCTCATCTGCTCATGGCACTGCTCACACAGAGACTGGGGCTGCTTGCTTGTCTTGCCACCTCAAACTTCAAACGTAGCCTGGGAATGGTGGTGTCCCAGCCAGGCTCCTTTACCAGCCCTGCTCTTAAAACGCAAACGTCTGCAGGTAGCTGACAGCCAGAAGGGGCTAGCCTGGAAAGCTGTTGCTCAGCCTCATCTGCTCATGGCACTGCTCACACAGAGACTGGGGCTGCTTGCTTGTCTTGCCACCTCAAACTTCAAATATAGCCTGGGAAAGTTGGTGTCCCTGCTAGGCTCGTTTCGCAGCCCTGCTCTTGAAATGCGAACGTCTGCAGATAGCTGGCAGCCAGAAGGGGCTAGCCTGGAAAGCTGTTGCTCAGCCTCATCTGCCCATGGCACTGTTCGCATAGAGGCACAGAGACTGGGGCTTCTTGCTTATCTTGCCAGTTGAAACTTCAAACGCATGTGGGGAATGTGGATTGTCCCTGCCAGGCTCCTTTACCAGCCCTGCTCCGAAAGTGCGAACGTCTGAAGATAGCTGGCAGCCAGAAGGGGCTAGCCTGGAAAGCTGTTGCTCAGCCTCATCTGCCCATGGCATTGGTTGCACAGAGGCACAGAGAATGGGACTGCTTGCTTGTCTTGCCACCTCAAACTTCAAACGTAAACTGGGAAAGTTGGTGTCCCAGCCAGGCTCCTTTCGCAGTCCTGCTCCGAAAGTGCGAACGTCTGCAGATAGCTGGCAGCCAGAAGGGGCTAGAATGGAAAGCTGTTGCTCAGCCTCATCTGCTCATGGCACTGCTCACACAGAGACTGGGGCTGCTTGCTTGTCTTGCCACCTCAAACTTCAAGTATAGCCTGGGAAATTTGGTGTCCCTGCTAAGCTCGTTTCGCAGCCCTGCTCTTGAAATGCGAACGTCTGCAGATAGCTGGCAGCCAGAAGGGGCTAGCCTGGAAAGCTGTTGCTCAGCCTCATCTGCCCATGGCACTGCTCGCACAGAGGCACAGAGAATGGGGCTGCTTGCTTATCTTGCCACTTGAAACTTCAAACGTAGCCTTAGAATGGTGGTGTCCCTGCCAGGCTCCTTTCGCAGCCATGCTCTTAAAATGCGAACGTCTGCACATAGCTGGCAGCCAGAAGGGGCTAGCCTGGTAAGCTGTTGCTCAGCCTCATCTGTCAATGGCAGTGCTCGCACAGAGGCACAGAGACTGGGGCTGCTTGCTTGTCTTGCCACCTCACACTTCAAAGGTAGCCTGGGAAAGTTGGTGTCCCAGCCAGGCTCCTTTCGCAGCCCTGGTCCGAAAGTGCGAACGTCTGCAGATAGCTGGCAGCCAGAAGGGGCTAGCCTGGAAAGCTGTTGCTCAGCCTCATCTGCCCATGGCACTACTCGCACAGAGGCACAGAGAATGGGGCTGCTTGCTTGTCTTGCCACTTGAAACTTCAAACGCATGCTGGGAATGTGGATTGTCCCTGCCAGGCTCCTTTCACAGCCATGCTCTTTAAATGAGAATGTCTGCAGATAGCTGTCAGCCAGAAGGGGCTAGCCTGGAAAGCTGTTGCTCAGCCTCATCTGCCCATGGCACTGCTCTCACAGAGGCCCAGAGACTGGGGCTGCTTACTTGTCTTGCCACCTCAAACTTCAAACGTAACCTGGGAATGGTGGTGTCCCAGCCAGGCTCCTTTCGCAGCCCTGTTCCGAAAGTGCGAACGTCTGCAGATAGCTGGCAGCCAGAAGGGGCTAGCCTGGAAAGCTGTTGCTCAGCCTCATCTGCCCATGGCACTGCTCGCACAGAGGCACAGAGAATGGGGCTGATTGCTTGTCTTGCCACCTCAATCTTCAAACATAGCCTGGGAATTGTGGTGTCCCAGCCAGGCTGCTTTCGCAGCCCTGCTCCGAAAGTGCGAACCTCTGCAGATAGCTGGCAGCCAGAAGGGGCTAGCCTGGAAAGCTGTTGCTCAGCCTCATCTGCCCATGGCACTGTTCGCATAGAGGCACAGAGAATGGGGCTTCTTGCTTATGTTGCCAGTTGAAACTTCAAACGCATGTGGGGAATGTGGGTTGTCCCTGCCAGGCTCCTTTACCAGCCCTGCTCCGAAAGTGCGAACGTCTGCAGGTAGCTGGCAGTCAGAAGGGGCTAGCCTGGAAAGCTGTTGCTCAGCCTTATCTGTCCATGGCATTGCTTGCAGAGAGGCACAGAGAATAGGTCTGCTTGCTTGTCTTGCCACCTCAAACTTCAAACGTAAACTGGGAAAGTTGGTGTCCCAGCCAGGGTCCTTTCGCAGCCCTGCTCCGAAAGTGCGAACGTCTGCAGATAGCTGATAGCCAGAAGGGGCTAGCCTGGAAAGCTGTTGCTCAGCCTCATGTGCCCATGGCACTGCTCGCACAGAGGCACAGAGACTGGGGCTGCTTGCTTGTCTTGCCACTTCAAACTTCAAACGTAGCATGGGAAAGTTTGTGTCCTAGCCAGGCTCCTTTCGCAGCCCTGTTCCGAAAGTGCGAACGTCTGCAGATAGCTGGCAGCCAGAAGGGGCTAGCCTGGAAATCTGTTGCTCAGCCTCATCTGCCCATGGCACTGCTCGCACAGAGGCGCAGAGAATGGGGCTGCTTGCTTATCTTGCCACTTGAAACTTCAAACGTAGCCTTAGAATGGTGGTGTCTCTGCCAGGCTCCTTTCGCAGCCATGCTCTTAAAATGCGAACGTCTGCACATAGCTGGCAGCCAGAAGGGGCTAGCCTGGTAAGCTGTTGCTCAGCCTCATCTGCCAATGGCAGTGCTCGCACAGAGGCACAGAGACTGGGGCTGCTTGCTTGTCTTGCCACCTCAAACTTCAAATGTAGCATGGGAAAGTTTGTGTCCCAGCCAGGCTCCTTTCGCAGTCCTGCTCCGAAAGTGAGAACGTCTGCAGATAGCTGGCAGCCAGAAGGGGCTAGCCTGGAAAGCTGTTGCTCAGCCTCATCTGCTCATGGCACTGCTCACACAGAGACTGGGGCTGCTTGCTTGTCTTGCCACCTCAAACTTCAAATGTAGCCTGGGAATGGTGTTGTCCCTGCCAGGCTCCTTTAGCAGCCCTGCTCTTAAAATGCGAACGTCTGCAGGTAGCTGACAGCCAGAAGGGGCTAGCCTGGAAATCTGTTGCTCAGCCTCATCTGCCCATGGCACTGTTCGCACAGAGGCACAGAGAATGGGGCTGCTTGCTTTTCTGCCTCTTGAAACTTCAAATGCATGCTGGGAACGTGGATTGTCCCTGCCAGGCTCCTTTCACAGGCATGCTCTTAAAATGAGAATGTCTGCAGATAGCTGTCAGCCAGAAGGGGCTAGCCTGGAAAGCTGTTGCTCAGCCTCATCTGCCCATGGCACTGCTCGCACAGAGGCACAGAGACTGGGGCTGCTTGCTTGTCTTGCCACCTCAAACTTCAAACGTAACCTGGGAATGGTGGTGTCCCAGCCAGGCTCCTTTCACAGCCCTGCTCCGGAAGTGCGAACGTCTGCAGATAGCTGGCAGCCAGAAGGGGCTAGCCTGGAAAGCTGTTGCTCAGCCTCATCTGCCCATGGCACTACTTGAGCAGAGGCACAGAGAATGGGGCTGCGTGCTTGTCTTGCCACCTCAAACTTCAAACGTAGCCTGGGAATGGTGGTGTCCCAGCCAGTCTCCTTTACCAGCCCTGCTCTTAAAATGCGAACGTCTGCAGGTAGCTGGCAGCCAGAAGGGGCTAGCCTGGAAAGCTGTTGCTCAGCCTCATCTGCTCATGGCACTGCTCGCAAAGAGGCACAGAGACTGGGGCTGCTTGCTTGTCTTGCCACTTGAAACTTCAAAAGTAGCCTGAGAATGGTGGTGTCACAGTCAGGCTCCTTTCGCAGACCTGCTCTGAAAGTGCGAACGTCCGCAGGTAGCTGGCAGCCAGAAGGGGCTAGCCTGGAAATCTGTTGCTCAGCCTCATCTGCTCATGGCACTGCTCGCACAGAGGCACAGAGAATGGGGTTGCTTGCTTATCTTGCCACTTGAAACTTCAAACGCATGTCGGGAATGTGTGTTGTCCCTGCCATGCTCCTTTACCAACCCTGCTCCGAAAGTGCGAACGTCTGCAGATAGCTGATAGCCAGAAGGGGCTAGCCTGGAAAGCGGTTGCTCAGCCTCATCTGTCCATGGCAGTGCTCGCACAGAGGCACAGAGAATGGGGCTGCTTGCTTGTCTTGCCACCTCAAACTTCAAACGTAAACTGGGAAAGTCGGTGTCCCAGCCAGGCTCCTTTCGCAGCCCTGCTCCGAAAGTGCGAACGTCTGCAGATAGGTGGCAGCCAGAAGGGGCTAGCCTGGAAAGCTGTTGCTCAGCCTCATCTGCCCATGGCACTGCTCGCACAGAGGCACAGAGACTGGGGCTGCTTGCTTGTCTTGCCCCCTCAAACTTCAAAGGTAGCCTGGGAAAGTTGGTGTCCCAGCCAGGCTCCTTTCGCAGCCCTGCTCCGAAAGTGCGAATGTCTGCAGATAGCTGGCAGCCAGAAGGGGCTAGCCTGGAAAGCTGTTGCTCAGCCTCATCTGCTCATGGCACTGCTCACACAGAGACTGGGGCTGCTTGCTTGTCTTGCCACCTGAAACTTCAAATGTAGCCTGGGAATGGTGTTGTCCCTGCCAGGCTCCTTTAGCAGCCCTGCTCTTAAAATGCGAACGTCTGCAGGTAGCTGACAGCCAGAAGGGGCTAGCCTGGAAATCTGTTGCTCAGCCTCATCTGCCCATGGCACTGCTCGCACAGAGGCACAGAGAATGGGGCTGCTTGCTTTTCTGCCTCTTGAAACTTCAAATGCATGCTGGGAACGTGGATTGTCCCTGTCAGGCTCCTTTCACAGGCATGCTCTTAAAATGAGAATGTCTGCAGATAGCTGTCAGCCAGAAGGGGCTAGCCTGGAAAGCTGTTGCTCAGCCTCATCTGCCCATGGCACTGCTCGCACAGAGGCACAGAGACTGGGGCTGCTTGCTTGTCTTGCCATCTCAAACTTCAAACGTAACCTGGGAATGGTGGTGTCCCAGCCAGGCTCCTTTCACAGCCCTGCTCCGGAAGTGCGAACGTCTGCAGATAGCTGGCAGCCAGAAGAGGCTAGCCTGGAAAGCTGTTGCTCAGCCTCATCTGCTCATGGCACTGCTCGCACAGAGGCACAGAGAATGGGGTTGCTTGCTTATCTTGCCACTTGAAACTTCAAACGCATGTCGGGAATGTGTGTTGTCCCTGCCATGCTCCTTTCGCAGACCTGCTCCGAAAGTGCGAACGTCTGCAGATAGCTGGCAGCCAGAAGGGGCTAGCCTGGAAAGCGGTTGCTCAGCCTCATCTGTCCATGGCAGTGCTCGCACAGAGGCACAGAGAATGGGGCTGCTTGCTTGTCTTGCCACCTCAAACTTCAAACGTAAACTGGGAAAGTTGGTGTCCCAGCCAGGCTCCTTTCGCAGCCCTGCTCCGAAAGTGCGAACGTCTGCAGATAGGTGGCAGCCAGAAGGGGCTAGCCTGGAAAGCTGTTGCTCAGCCTCATCTGCCCATGGCACTGCTCGCACAGAGGCACAGAGACTGGGGCTGCTTGCTTGTCTTGCCCCCTCAAACTTCAAAGGTAGCCTGGGAAAGTTGGTGTCCCAGCCAGGCTCCTTTCGCAGCCCTGCTCCGAAAGTGCGAACGTCTGCAGATAGCTGGCAGCCAGAAGGGGCTAGCGTGGAAAGCTGTTGCTCAGCCTCATCTGCTCATGTCACTGCTCACACAGAGACTGGGGCTGCTTGCTTGTCTTGCCACCTCAAACTTCAAACGTAGCCTGGGAATGGTGGTGTCTCTGCCAGGCTCCTTTCGCAGCCCTGCTCCGAAAGTGCGAACGTCTGCAGATAGCTGATAGCCAGAAGGGGCTAGCCTGGAAAGCTGTTGCTCAGCCTCATTTGCCCATGGCACTGCTCGCACAGAGGCACAGAGAATGGGGCTGCTTGCTTGTCTTGCCATCTCAAACTTCAAACGTAACCTGGGAATGGTGGTGTCCCAGCCAGGCTCCTTTCACAGCCCTGCTCCGGAAGTGCGAACGTCTGCAGATAGCTGGCAGCCAGAAGAGGCTAGCCTGGAAAGCTGTTGCTCAGCCTCATCTGCTCATGGCACTGCTCGCACAGAGGCACAGAGAATGGGGTTGCTTGCTTATCTTGCCACTTGAAACTTCAAACGCATGTCGGGAATGTGTGTTGTCCCTGCCATGCTCCTTTCGCAGACCTGCTCCGAAAGTGCGAACGTCTGCAGATAGCTGGCAGCCAGAAGGGGCTAGCCTGGAAAGCGGTTGCTCAGCCTCATCTGTCCATGGCAGTGCTCGCACAGAGGCACAGAGAATGGGGCTGCTTGCTTGTCTTGCCACCTCAAACTTCAAACGTAAACTGGGAAAGTTGGTGTCCCAGCCAGGCTCCTTTCGCAGCCCTGCTCCGAAAGTGCGAACGTCTGCAGATAGGTGGCAGCCAGAAGGGGCTAGCCTGGAAAGCTGTTGCTCAGCCTCATCTGCCCATGGCACTGCTCGCACAGAGGCACAGAGACTGGGGCTGCTTGCTTGTCTTGCCCCCTCAAACTTCAAAGGTAGCCTGGGAAAGTTGGTGTCCCAGCCAGGCTCCTTTCGCAGCCCTGCTCCGAAAGTGCGAACGTCTGCAGATAGCTGGCAGCCAGAAGGGGCTAGCGTGGAAAGCTGTTGCTCAGCCTCATCTGCTCATGTCACTGCTCACACAGAGACTGGGGCTGCTTGCTTGTCTTGCCACCTCAAACTTCAAACGTAGCCTGGGAATGGTGGTGTCTCTGCCAGGCTCCTTTCGCAGCCCTGCTCCGAAAGTGCGAACGTCTGCAGATAGCTGATAGCCAGAAGGGGCTAGCCTGGAAAGCTGTTGCTCAGCCTCATTTGCCCATGGCACTGCTCGCACAGAGGCACAGAGAATGGGGCTGCTTGCTTGTCTTGCATCTTGAAACTTCAAAAGTAGCATGAGAATGGTGGTGTCCCAGCCAGGCTCCTTTCGCAGACCTGCTCTTAAAATGCGAACGTCTGCAGGTAGCTGACAGCCAGAAGGGGCTAGCCTGGAAAGCTGTTGCTCAGCCTCATTTTCCCATGGCACTGCTCGCACAGAGGCACAGAGAATGGGGCTGCTTGCTTGTCTTGCCACGTCAAACTTCAAACGTAGACTGGGAAAGTTTGTGTCCTAGCCAGGCTCGTTTCGCAGCCCTGTTCCGAAAGTGCGAACGTCTGCAGAAAGCTTGCAGCCAGAAGGGGCTAGCCTGGAAAGCTGTTGCTCAGCCTCATCTGCTCATGGCACTGCTCGCACAGAGGCACAGAGAATGGGGCTGCTTGCTTATCTTGCCACTTGAAACTTCAAACGCATGTCGGGAATGTGTGTTGTCCCTGCCAGGCTCCTTTACCAACCCTGCTCCGAAAGTGCGAACGTCTGCAGATAGCTGGCAGCCAGAAGGGGCTAGCCTGGAAAGCTGTTGCTCAGCCTCATCTGCTCATGGCACTGCTCGCACAGAGGCACAGAGACTGGGGCTGCTTGCTTGTCTTGCCCCCTCAAATTTGAAACGTAGCCTGGGAAATTTGATGTCCCAGCCAGGCTCCTTTTGCAGCCCTGCTCCGAAAGTGCGAACGTCTGCAGATAGCTGGCAGCCAGAAGGGGCTAGCCTGGAAAGCTGTTGCTCAGCCTCATCTGCCCATGGCACTGCTCGCACAGAGGCACAGAGACTGGGGCTGCTTGCTTGTCTTGCCACCTCAAACTTCAAACGTAGCCTGGGAATGGTGGTGTCTCTGCCAGGCTCCTTTCGCAGCCCTGCTCCGAAAGTGCGAACGTCTGCAGATAGCTGATAGCCAGAAGGGGCTAGCCTGGAAAGCTGTTGCTCAGCCTCATTTGCCCATGGCACTGCTCGCACAGAGGCACAGAGAATGGGGCTGCTTGCTTGTCTTGCAACTTGAAACTTCAAAAGTAGCCTGAGAATGGTGGTGTCCCAGCCAGGCTCCTTTCGCAGACCTGCTCTTAAAATGCGAATGTCTGCAGGTAGCTGACAGCCAGAAGGGGCTAGCCTGGAAATCTGTTGCTCAGCCTCATCTGCTCATGGCACTGCTCGCACAGAGGCATAGAGACTGGGGCTGCTTGCTTATCTTGCCACTTGAAACTTCAAACGCATGTCGGGAATGTGTGTTGTCCCTGCCAGGCTCCTTTACCAACCCTGCTCCGAAAGTGCGAACGTCTGCAGATAGCTGGCAGCCAGAAGGGGCTAGCCTGGAAAGCTGTTGCTCAGCCTCATCTGTCCATGGCAGTGCTCGCACAGAGGCACAGAGAATGGGGCTGCTTGCTTGTCTTGCCACCTCAAACTTCAAACGTAGACTGGGAAAGTTTGTGTCCTAGCCAGGCTCCTTTCGCAGCCCTGCTCCGAAAGTGCGAATGTCTGCAGATAGCTGGAAGACTGAAGGGGCTAGCCTGGAAAGCTGTTGCTCAGCCTCATCTGCTCATGGCACTGCTCACACAGAGACAGGGGCTGCTTGCTTGTCTTGCCACCTCAAACTTCAAACGTAGCCTGGGAATGGTGGTGTCCCAGCCAGGCTCCTTTACCAGCCCTGCTCTTAAAATGCAAACGTCTGCAGGTAGCTGACAGCCACAAGGCGCTAGCCTGGAAATCTGTTGCTCAGCCTGATCTGCCCATGGCACTGCTCGCACAGAGGCACAGAGAATAGGGCTGCTTGCTTATCTTGCCACTTGAAACTTCAAACGTAGCCTTAGAATGGTGGTGTCCGTGCCAGGCTCCTTTCGCAGCCATGCTCTTAAAATGCGAACGTCTGCACATAGCTGGCAGCCAGAAGGGGCTAGCCTGGTAAGCTGTTGCTCAGCCTCATCTGCCAATGGCAGTGCTCGCACAGAGGCACAGAGACTGGGACTGCTTGCTTGTCTTGCCACCTCAAACTTCAAATGTAGCATGGGAACGTTTGTGTCCCAGCCAGGCTCCTTTCGCAGTCCTGCTCCGAAAGTGCGAACGTCTGCAGATAGCTGGCAGCCAGAAGGGGCTAGCCTGGAAAGCTGTTGCTCAGCCTCATCTGTCCATGGCAGTGCTCGCACAGAGGCACAGAGAATGGGGCTGCTTGCTTGTCTTGCCACCTCAAACTTCAAACGTAAACTGGGAAAGTTGGTGTCCCAGCCAGGCTCCTTTCGCAGCCCTGCTCCGAAAGAGCGAACGTCTGCAGATAGCAGGCAGCCAGAAGGGGCTAGCCTGGAAAGCTATTGCTCAGCCTCATCTGCTCATGGCACTGCTCGCACAGAGGCACAGAGACTGGGGCTGCTTGCTTGTCTTGCACCCTCAAATTTGAAACCTAGCCTGGGAAATTTGGTGTCCCAGCCAGGCTCCTTTCACAGCCCTGCTCCGAAAGTGCGAACGTCTGCAGATAGCTGGCAGCCAGAAGGGGCTAGCCTGGAAAGCTGTTGCTCAGCCTCATCTGCCCATGGCACTGCTCGCACAGAGGCACAGAGACTGGGGCTGCTTGCTTGTCTTGCCCCCTCAAACTTCAAACGTAGCCTGGGAAAGTTTGTGTCCCAGCCAGGCTCCTTTCGCAGCCCTGCTCCGAAAGTGCGAACGTCTGCAGATAGCTGGCAGCCAGAAGGGGCTAGCGTGGAAAGCTGTTGCTCAGCCTCATCTGCTCATGGCACTGCTCGCACAGAGACTGGGGCTGCTTGCTTGTCTTGCCACCTCAAACTTCAAACACAGCCTGGGAATGGTGGTGTCTCTGCCAGGCTCCTTTCGCAGCCCTGCTCCGAAAGTGCGAACGTCTGCCGATAGCTGATAGCCAGAAGGGGCTAGCCTGGAAAGCTGTTGCTCAGCCTCATCTCCTCATGGCACTGCTCGCACAGAGGCACAGAGAATGGGGCTGCTTGCTTGTCTTGCAACTTGAAACTTCAAAAGTAGCCTGAGAATGGTGGTGTCCCAGCCAGGCTCCTTTCGCAGACCTGCTCTTAAAATGCGAACGTCTGCAGGTAGCTGACAGCCAGAAGGGGCTAGCCTGGAAAGCTGTTGCTCAGCCTCATCTCCTCATGGCACTGCTCGCACAGAGGCACAGAGAATGGGGCTGCTTGCTTATCTTGCCACCTCAAACTTCAAACGCATGTCGGGAATGTGTGTTGTCCCTGCCAGGCTCCTTTACCAACCCTGCTCCGAAAGTGCGAACGTCTGCAGATAGCTGGCAGCCAGAAGGGGCTAGCCTGGAAAGCTGTTGCTCAGCCTCATCTGTCCATGGCAGTGCTCGCACAGAGGCACAGAGACTGGGGCTGCTTGCTTGTCTTGCCACCTCAAACTTCAAACGTAGACTGGGAAAGTTTGTGTCCTAGCCAGGCTCCTTTCGCAGCCCTGCTCCGAAAGTGCGAACGTCTGCAGATAGCTGGCAGCGAGAAGGGGCTAGCCTGGAAAGCTGTTGCTCAGCCTCATCTGCTCATGGCACTGCTCACACAGAGACAGGGGCTGCTTGCTTGTCTTGCCACCTCAAACTTCAAACGTAGCCTGGGAATGGTGGTGTCCCAGCCATGCTCCTTTACCAGCCCTGCTCTTAAAATGCAAACGTCTGCAGGTAGCTGACAGCCACAAGGCGCTAGCCTGGAAATCTGTTGCTCAGCCTGATCTGCCCATGGCACTGCTCGCACAGAGGCACAGAGAATAGGGCTGCTTGCTTATCTTGCCACTTGAAACTTCAAACGTAGCCTTAGAATGGTGGTGTCCGTGCCAGGCTCCTTTCGCAGCCATGCTCTTAAAATGCGAACGTCTGCACATAGCTGGCAGCCAGAAGGGGCTAGCCTGGTAAGCTGTTGCTCAGCCTCATCTGCCAATGGCAGTGCTCGCACAGAGGCACAGAGACTGGGGCTGCTTGCTTGTCTTGCCACCTCAAACTTCAAACGTAAACTGGGAAAGTTTTTGTCCCAGCCAGGCTCGTTTCGCAGCCCTGTTCCGAAAGTGCGAACGTCTGCAGAAAGCTGGCAGCCAGAAGGGGCTAGCCTGGAAAGCTGTTGCTCAGCCTCATCTGCTCATGGCACTGCTCACACAGAGACTGGGGCTGCTTGCTTGTCTTGCCACCTCAAACTTCAAATAGAGCCTGGGAAAGTTGGTGTCCCAGCCAGGCTCCTTTCGCAGCCCTGCTCCGAAAGTGCGAACGTCTGCAGATAGCTCATAGCCAGAAGGGGCTAGCCTGGAAAGCTATTGCTCAGCCTCATCTGCTCATGGCACTGCTCGCACAGAGGCACAGAGACTGGGGCTGCTTGCTTGTCTTGCCCCCTCAAATTTGAAACGTAGCCTCGGAAATTTGGTGTCCCAGCCATGCTCCTTTCGCAGACCTGCTCCGAAAGTGCGAACGTCTGCAGATAGCTGGCAGCCAGAAGGGGCTAGCGTGGAAAGCTGTTGCTCAGCCTCATCTGCTCATGTCACTGCTCACACAGAGACTGGGGCTGCTTGCTTGTCTTGCCACCTCAAACTTCAAACGTAGCCTGGGAATGGTGGTGTCTCTGCCAGGCTCCTTTCGCAGCCCTGCTCCGAAAGTGCGAACGTCTGCAGATAGCTGATAGCCAGAAGGGGCTAGCCTGGAAAGCTGTTGCTCAGCCTCATTTGCCCATGGCACTGCTCGCACAGAGGCACAGAGAATGGGGCTTCTTGCTTATCTTGCCACTTGAAACTTCAAACGCATGTGGGGAATGTGGGTTGTCCCTGCCAGGCTCCTTTCGCAGCCCTGCTCCGAAAGTGCGAACGTTTGCAGGTAGCTGGCAGCCAGAAGGGGCTAGCCTGGAAAGCTGTTGCTCAGACTCATCTGCCCATGGCACTACTTGAGCAGAGGCACAGAGAATGGGGCTGCTTGCTTGTCTTGCCACCTCAAACTTCAAACGTAGCCTGGGAATGGTGGTGTCCCAGCCAGTCTCCTTTACCAGCCCTGCTCTTAACATGCGAACGTCTGCAGGTAGCTGACAGCCAGAAGGGGCTAGCCTGGAAAGCTGTTGCTCAGCCTCATCTGCCCATGGCACTGCTCGCACAGAGGCACAGAGAATGGGGCTGCTTGCTTGTCTTGCCACTTGAAACTTCAAACGCATGCTGGGAATGGTGGTGTCTCTGCCAGGCTCCTTTCGCAGCCCTGCTCCGAAAGTGCGAACGCCTGCAGATAGCTGATAGCCAGAAGGGGCTAGCCTGGAAAGCTGTTGCTCAGCCTCATTTGCCCATGGCACTGCTCGCACAGAGGCACAGAGAATGGGGCTGCTTGCTTGTCTTGCTACTTGAAACTTCAAAAGTAGCCTGAGAATGGTGGTGTCCCAGCCAGGCTCCTTTCGCAGACCTGCTCTTAAAATGCGAACGTCTGCAGGTAGCTGACAGCCAGAAGGGGCTAGCCTGGAAATCTGTTGCTCAGCCTCATCTGCTCATGGCACTGCTCGCATAGAGGCACAGAGAATGGGGCTGCTTGCTTATCTTGCCACTTGAAACTTCAAACGCATGTCGGGAATGTGTGTTGTCCCTGCCAGGCTCCTTTACCAACCCTGCTCCGAAAGTGCGAACGTCTGCAGATAGCTGGCAGCCAGAAGGGGCTAGCCTGGAAAGCTGTTGCTCAGCCTCATCTGTCCATGGCACTGCTCGCACAGGGGCACAGAGAATGGGTCTGCTTGCTTGTCTTGCCACCTCAAATTTCAAACGTAAACTGGGAAAGTTGGTGTCCCAGCCAGGCTCCTTTCACAGCCCTGCTCCGAAAGTGCGAACGTCTGCAGATAGCTGATAGCCAGAAGGGGCTAGCCTGGAAAGCTATTGCTCAGCCTCATCTGCTCATGGCACTGCTCGCACAGAGGCACAGAGACTGGGGCTGCTTGCTTGTCTTGCACCCTCAAATTTGAAACGTATCCTGGGAAATTTGGTGTCCCAGCCAGGCTCCTTTCGCAGCCCTGGTACGAAAGTGCGAACGTCTGCAGATAGCTGATAGCCAGAAGGGGCTAGCCTGGAAAGCTGTTGCTCAGCCTCATCTGCCCGTGGCACTGCTCGCACAGAGGCACAGAGACTGGGGCTGCTTGCTTGTCTTGCCCCCTCAAACTTCAAACGTAGCCTGGGAAAGTTTGTGTCCCAGCCAGGCTCCTTTCGCAGCCCTGCTCCGGAAGTGCGAACGTCTGCAGATAGCTGGCAGCCAGAAGGGGCTAGCCTGGAAAGCTTTTGCTCAGCCTCATCTGTCCATGGCACTGCTCGCACAGAGGCACAGAGAATGGGGCTGCTTGCTTGTCTTGCCACCTCAAACTTCAAACGTAAACTGGGAAAGTTGGTGTCCCAGCCAGGCTCCTTTCACAGCCCTGCTCCGAAAGTGCGAACGTCTGCAGATAGCTGATAGCCAGAAGGGGCTAGCCTGGAAAGCTATTGCTCAGCCTCATCTGCTCATGGCACTGCTCGCACAGAGGCACAGAGACTGGGGCTGCTTGCTTGTCTTGCCCCCTCAAATTTGAAACGTTGCCTGGGAAATTTGGTGTCTCTGCCAGGCTCGTTTCGCAGCCCTGCTCTGAAAGTGCGAACGTCTGCAGATAGCTGATAGCCAGAAGGGGCTAGCCTGGAAAGCTGTTGCTCAGCCTCATTTGCCCATGGCACTGCTCGCACAGAGGCACAGAGAATGGGGCTGCTTGCTTGTCTTGCAACTTGAAACTTCAAAAGTAGCCTGAGAATGGTAGTGTCCCAGCCAGGCTTCTTTCGCAGACCTGCTCTTAAAATGCGAACGTCTGCAGGTAGCTGACAGCCAGAAGGGGCTAGCATGGAAATCTGTTGCTCAGCCTTATCTCCTCATGGCACTGTTCGCACAGAGGCACAGAGAATGGGGCTGCTTGATTATCTTGCCACTTGAAACTTCAAACGCATGTCGGGAATGTGTGTTGTCCCTGCCAGGCTCCTTTACCAACCCTGCTCCGAAAGTGCGAACGTCTGCAGATAGCTGGCAGCCAGAAGGGGCTAGCCTGGAAAGCTGTTGCTCAGCCTCATCTGTCCATGGCACTGCTCGCACAGAGGCACAGAGAATGGGTCTGCTTGCTTCTCTTGCCACCTCAAACTTCAAACGTAGACTGGGAAATTTTCTGTCCTAGCCAGGCTCCTTTCGCAGCCCTGCTCCAAAAGTGCGAACGTCTGCAGATAGCTGGCAGCCAGAAGGGGCTAGCCTGGAAAGCTGTTGCTCAGCCTCATCTGCCCATGGCACTGCTCGCACAGAGGCACAGAGAATGGGGCTTCTTGCTTATCTTGCCACTTGAAACTTCAAACGCATGTGGGGAATGTGGGTTGTCCCAGTCAGGCTCCTTTCGCAGCCCTGCTCCGAAAGTGCGAACGTCTGCAGGTAGCTGGCAGCCAGAAGGGGCTAGCCTGAAAAGCTGTTGCTCAGACTCATCTGCCCATGGCACTACTTCAGCAGAGGCACAGAGAATGGGGCTGCTTGCTTGTCTTGCCACTTCAAACTTCAAACGTAGCCTGGGAATGGTGGTGTCCCAGCCAGTCTCCTTTACCAGCCCTGCTCCAAAAGTGCGAACGTCTGCAGATAGCTGGCAGCCAGAAGGGGCTAGCCTGGAAAGCTGTTGCTCAGCCTCATCTGCCCATGGCACTGCTCGCACAGAGGCACAGAGAATGGGGCTGCTTGCTTGTCTTGCCACTTGAAACTTCAAAAGCATGCTGGAAATGGTGGTGTCTCTGCCAGGCTCCTTTTGCAGGCCTGCTCCGAAAGTGCGAACGTCTGCAGATAGCTGGCAGCCAGAAGGGGCTAGCCTGGAAAGCTGTTGCTCAGCCTCATCTGCTCATGGCACTGCTCGCACAGAGGCACAGAGAATGGGGCTGCTTGCTTGTCTTGCAACTTGAAACTTCAAAAGTAGCCTGAGAATGGTGGTGTCCCAGCCAGGCTCCTTTCGCAGACCTTCTATTAAAATGCGAACGTCTGCAGGTAGCTGACAGCCAGAAGGGGCTAGCCTGGAAATCTGTTGCTCAGCCTCATCTGCTCATGGCACTGCTCGCACAGAGGCACAGAGAATGGGGCTGCTTGCTTATCTTGCCACTTGAAACTTCAAACGCATGTCGGGAATGTGTGTTGTCCCTGCCAGGCTCCTTTACCAACCCTGCTCCGAAAGTGCGAACGTCTGCAGATAGCTGGCAGCCAGAAGGGGCTAGCCTGGAAAGCTGTTGCTCAGCCTCATCTGTCCATGGCACTGCTCGCACAGGGGCACAGAGAATGGGGCTGCTTGCTTGTCTTTCCACCTCAAACTTCAAACGTAAACTGGGAAAGTTGGTGTCCCAGCCAGGCTCCTTTCACAGCCCTGCTCCGAAAGTGCGAACGTCTGCAGATAGCTGATAGCCAGAAGGGGCTAGCCTGGAAAGCTATTGCTCAGCCTCATCTGCTCATGGCACTGCTCGAACAGAGGCACAGAGACTGGGGCTGCTTGCTTGTCTTGCCCCCTCAAATTTGAAACGTATCCTGGGAAATTTGGTGTCCCAGCCAGGCTCCTTTCGCAGCCCTGGTACGAAAGTGCGAACGTCTGCAGATAGCTGATAGCCAGAAGGGGCTAGCCTGGAAAGCTGTTGCTCAGCCTCATCTGCCCGTGGCACTGCTCGCACAGAGGCACAGAGACTGGGGCTGCTTGCTTGTCTTGCCCCCTCAAACTTCAAACGTAGCCTGGGAAAGTTTGTGTCCCAGCCAGGCTCCTTTCGCAGCCCTGCTCCGGAAGTGCGAACGTCTGCAGATAGCTGGCAGCCAGAAGGGGCTAGCCTGGAAAGCTTTTGCTCAGCCTCATCTGTCCATGGCACTGCTCGCACAGAGGCACAGAGAATGGGGCTGCTTGCTTGTCTTGCCACCTCAAACTTCAAACGTAAACTGGGAAAGTTGGTGTCCCAGCCAGGCTCCTTTCACAGCCCTGCTCCGAAAGTGCGAACGTCTGCAGATAGCTGATAGCCAGAAGGGGCTAGCCTGGAAAGCTGTTGCTCAGCCTCATCTGCTCATGGCACTGCTCGCACAGAGGCACAGAGACTGGGGCTGCTTGCTTGTCTTGCCCCCTCAAATTTGAAACGTAGCCTGGGAAATTTGGTGTCCCAGCCATGCTCCTTTCGCAGACCTGCTCCGAAAGTGCGAACGTCTGCAGATAGCTGTCAGCCAGAAGGGGCTAGCCTGGAAAGCTGTTGCTCAGCCTCATCTGCTCATGGCACTGCTCGCACAGAGGCACAGAGACTGGGGCTGCTTGCTTGTCTTGCCACCTCAAACTTCAAACGTAGGCTGGGAATGGTTGTGTCTCTGCCAGGCTCGTTTCGCAGCCCTGCTCCGAAAGTGCGAACGTCTGCAGATAGCTGATAGCCAGAAGGGGCTAGCCTGGAAAGCTGTTGCTCAGCCTCATTTGCCCATGGCACTGCTCGCACAGAGGCACAGAGAATGGGGCTGCTTGCTTGTCTTGCAACTTGAAACTTCAAAAGTAGCCTGAGAATGGTAGTGTCCCAGCCAGGCTTCTTTCGCAGACCTGCTCTTAAAATGCGAACGTCTGCAGGTAGCTGACAGCCAGAAGGGGCTAGCATGGAAATCTGTTGCTCAGCCTTATCTCCTCATGGCACTGTTCGCACAGAGGCACAGAGAATGGGGCTGCTTGATTATCTTGCCACTTGAAACTTCAAACGCATGTCGGGAATGTGTGTTGTCCCTGCCAGGCTCCTTTACCAACCCTGCTCCGAAAGTGCGAACGTCTGCAGATAGCTGGCAGCCAGAAGGGGCTAGCCTGGAAAGCTGTTGCTCAGCCTCATCTGTCCATGGCACTGCTCGCACAGAGGCACAGAGAATGGGTCTGCTTGCTTGTCTTGCCACCTCAAACTTCAAACGTAGACTGGGAAAGTTTGTGTCCTAGCCAGGCTCCTTTCGCAGCCCTGCTCCGAAAGTGCGAACGTCTGCAGATAGCTGGCAGCCAGAAGGGGCTAGCCTGGAAAGCTGTTGCTCAGCCTCATCTGCCCATGGCACTGCTCGCACAGAGGCACAGAGAATGGGGCTTCTTGCTTATCTTGCCACTTGAAACTTCAAACGCATGTGGGGAATGTGGGTTGTCCCAGTCAGGCTCCTTTCGCAGCCCTGCTCCGAAAGTGCGAACGTCTGCAGGTAGCTGGCAGCCAGAAGGGGCTAGCCTGAAAAGCTGTTGCTCAGACTCATCTGCCCATGGCACTACTTCAGCAGAGGCACAGAGAATGGGGCTGCTTGCTTGTCTTGCCACCTCAAACTTCAAACGTAGCCTGGGAATGGTGGTGTCCCAGCCAGTCTCCTTTACCAGACCTGCTCTTAAAATGCGAACGTCTGCAGGTAGCTGACAGCCAGAAGGGGCTAGCCTGGAAAGCTGTTGCTCAGCCTCATCTGCCCATGGCACTGCTCGCACAGAGGCACAGAGAATGGGGCTGCTTGCTTGTCTTGCCACTTGAAACTTCAAAAGCATGCTGGGAATGGTGGTGTCTCTGCCAGGCTCCTTTCGCAGCCCTGCTCCGAAAGTGCGAACGTCTGCAGATAGCTGGCAGCCAGAAGGGGCTAGCCTGGAAAGCTGTTGCTCAGCCTCATCTGCTCATGGCACTGCTCGCACAGAGGCACAGAGAATGGGGCTGCTTGCTTGTCTTGCAACTTGAAACTTCAAAAGTAGCCTGAGAATGGTGGTGTCCCAGCCAGGCTCCTTTCGCAGACCTTCTATTAAAATGCGAACGTCTGCAGGTAGCTGACAGCCAGAAGGGGCTAGCCTGGAAATCTGTTGCTCAGCCTCATCTGCTCATGGCACTGCTCGCACAGAGGCACAGAGAATGGGGCTGCTTGCTTATCTTGCCACTTGAAACTTCAAACGCATGTCGGGAATGTGTGTTGTCCCTGCCAGGCTCCTTTACCAACCCTGCTCCGAAAGTGCGAACGTCTGCAGATAGCTGGCAGCCAGAAGGGGCTAGCCTGGAAAGCTGTTGCTCAGCCTCATCTGTCCATGGCACTGCTCGCACAGGGGCACAGAGAATGGGGCTGCTTGCTTGTCTTTCCACCTCAAACTTCAAACGTAAACTGGGAAAGTTGGTGTCCCAGCCAGGCTCCTTTCACAGCCCTGCTCCGAAAGTGCGAACGTCTGCAGATAGCTGATAGCCAGAAGGGGCTAGCCTGGAAAGCTATTGCTCAGCCTCATCTGCTCATGGCACTGCTCGAACAGAGGCACAGAGACTGGGGCTGCTTGCTTGTCTTGCCCCCTCAAATTTGAAACGTATCCTGGGAAATTTCGTGTCCCAGCCAGGCTTCTTTCGCAGCCCTGGTCCGAAAGTGCGAACGTCTGCAGATAGCTGGCAGCCAGAAGGGGCTAGCCTGGAAAGCTGTTGCTCAGCCTCATCTGCCCGTGGCACTGCTCGCACAGAGGCACAGAGACTGGGGCTGCTTGCTTGTCTTGCCCCCTCAAACTTCAAACGTAGCCTGGGAAAGTTGGTGTCCCAGCCAGGCTCCTTTCGCAGCCCTGCTCCGAAAGTGCGAACGTCTGCAGATAGCTGGCAGCCAGAAGGGGCTAGCCTGGAAAGCTGTTGCTCAGCCTCATCTGCTCATGGCACTGCTCGCACAGAGACTGGGGCGTCTTGCTTGTCTTGCCACCTCAAACTTCAAACGTAAACTGGGAATGGTGGTGTCTCTGCTAGGCTCCTTTCGCAGCCCTGCTCCGAAAGTGCGAACGTCTGCAGATAGCTGATAGCCAGAAGGGGCTAGCCTGGAAAGCTGTTGCTCATCCTCATTTGCCCATGGCACTGCTCGCACAGAGGCACAGAGAATGGGGCTGCTTGCTTGTCTTGCAACTTGAAACTTCAAAAGTAGCCTGAGAATGTTGGTGTCCCAGCCAGGCTCCTTTCGCAGACCTGCTCTTAAAATGCGAACGTCTGCACATAGCTGGCAGCCAGAAGGGGCTAGCCTGGAAAGCTGTTGCTCAGCCTCATCTGCTCATGGCACTGCTCACACAGAGACTGGGGCTGCTTGCTTGTCTTGCCATCTCAAACTTCAAATATAGCCTGGGAAAGTTGGTGTCCCTGCTAGGCTCGTTTCGCAGCCCTGCTCTTGAAATGCGAATGTCTGCAGATAGCTGGCAGCCAGAAGGGGCTAGCCTGGAAAGCTGTTGCTCAGCCTCATCTGCCCATGGCACTGCTCGCACAGAGGCACAGAGAATGGGTCTGCTTGCTTGTCTTGCCACCTCAAACTTCAAACGTAGACTGGGAAAGTTTGTGTCCTAGCCAGGCTCCTTTCGCAGCCCTGCTCCGAAAGTGCGAACGTCTGCAGATAGCTGGCAGCCAGAAGGGGCTAGCCTGGAAAGCTGTTGCTCAGCCTCATCTGCTCATGGCACTGCTCACACAGAGGCAGGGGCTGCTTGCTTGTCTTGCCACCTCAAACTTCAAACGTAGCCTGGGAATGGTGGTGTCCCAGCCAGGCTCCTTTACCAGCCCTGCTCTTAAAATGCAAATGTCTGCAGGTAGCTGACAGCCACAAGGCGCTAGCCTGGAAATCTGTTGCTCAGCCTGATCTGCCCATGGCACTGCTCGCACAGAGGCACAGAGAATAGGGCTGCTTGCTTATCTTGCCACTTGAAACTTCAAACGTAGCCTTAGAATGGTGGTGTCCCTGCCAGGCTCCTTTCACAGCCATGCTCTTAAAATGCGAACGTCTGCACATAGCTGGCAGCCAGAAGGGGCTAGCCTGGTAAGCTGTTGCTCAGCCTCATCTGCCAATGGCAGTGCTCGCACAGAGGCACAGAGACTGGGGCTGCTTGCTTGTCTTGCCACCTCAAACTTCAAAAGTAGCATGGGAAAGTTTGTGTCCCAGCCAGGCTCCTTTCGCAGCCCTGCTCCGAAAGTGCGAACGTCTGCAGATAGCTGGCAGCCAGAAGGGGCTAGCCTGGAAAGCTGTTGCTCAGCCTCATCTGCTCATGGCACTGCTCACACAGAGACTGGGGCTGCTTGCTTGTCTTGCCACCTCAAACTTCAAACGTAGCCTGGGAAAGATGGTGTCCCTGCTAGGCTCGTTTCGCAGCCCTGCTCTTGAAATGCGAACGTCTGCAGATAGCTGGCAGCCAGAAGGGGCTAGCCTGGAAAGCTGTTGCTCAGCCTCATCTGCCCATGGCACTGCTCGCACAGAGGCACAGAGAATGGGGCTTCTTGCTTATCTTGCCACTTGAAACTTCAAACGCATGTGGGGAATGTGGGTTGTCCCTGCCAGGCTCCTTTCACAGCCAAGCTCTTAAAATGAGAATGTCTGCAGATAGCTGTCAGCCAGAAGGGGCTAGCCTGGAAAGCTGTTGCTCAGCCTCATCTGCCCATGGCACTACTTGAGCAGAGGCACAGAGAATGGGGCTGCTTGCTTGTCTTGCCACCTCAATCTTCAAATATAGCCTGGGAATGGTGGTGTCCCAGCCAGGCTCCTTTACCAGCCCTGCTCTTAAAATGTGAACGTCTGCAGGTAGCTGACAGCCAGAAGGGGCTAGCCTGGAAATCTGTTGCTCAGCCTCATCTGCTCATGGCACTGCTCGCACAGAGGCACAGAGAATGGGGCTGCTTGCTTATCTTGCCACTTGAAACTTCAAACGCATGTCGGGAATGTGTGTTGTCCCTGCCAGGCTCCTTTACCAACCCTGCTCCGAAAGTGCGAACGTCTGCAGATAGCTGGCAGCCAGAAGGGGCTAGCCTGGAAAGCTGTTGCTCAGCCTCATCTGTCCATGGCAGTGCTCGCACAGAGGCACAGAGAATGGGTCTGCTTGCTTGTCTTGCCACCTCAAACTTCAAACGTAGACTGGGAAAGTTTGTGTCCTAGCCAGGCTCCTTTCGCAGCCCTGCTCCGAAAGTGCGAACGTCTGCAGATAGCTGGCAGCCAGAAGGGGCTAGCCTGGAAAGCTGTTGCTCAGCCTCATCTGCTCATGGCACTGCTCACACAGAGACAGGGGCTGCTAGCTTGTCTTGCCACCTCAAACTTCAAACGTAGCCTGGGAATGGTGGTGTCCCAGCCAGGCTCCTTTACCAGCCCTGCTCTTAAAATGTGAACGTCTGCAGGTAGCTGACAGCCAGAAGGGGCTAGCCTGGAAATCTGTTGCTCAGCCTCATCTGCCCACGGCACTGCTCGCACAGAGGCACAGAGACTGGGGCTGCTTGCTTATCTTGCCACTTGAAACTTCAAACGCATGCTGGGAAAGTTGGTGTCTCTGCCAGGCTCCTTTCTCAGCCCTGCTCCGAAAGTGCGAACGTCTACAGATAGCTGATAGCCAGAAGGGGCTAGCCTGGAAAACTGTTGCTCAGCCTCATTTGCCCATGGCACTGCTCGCACAGAGGCACAGAGAATGGAGCTGCTTGCTTGTCTTGCAACTTGAAACTTCAAAAGTAGCCTGAGAATGGTGGTGTCCCAGCCAGGCTCCTTTCGCAGCCATGCTCTTAAAATGCGAACGTCTACAGGTAGCTGACAGCCAGAAGGGGCTAGCCTGGAAATCTGTTGCTCAGCCTCATCTGCTCATGGCACTGCTCACACAGAGGCACAGAGAATGGGGCTGCTTGCTTATCTTGCCACTTGAAATTTCAAACGCATGTCGGGAATGTGTGTTGTCCCTGCCAGGCTCCTTTACCAACCCTCCTCCGAAAGTGCGAACGTCTGCAGATAGCTGTCAGCCAGAAGGGGCTAGCCTGGAAAGCTGTTGCTCAGCCTCATCTGCCCATGGCAGTGCTCGCACAGAGGCCCATAGACTGGGGCTGCTTGCTTATCTTGCCACTTGAAACTTCAAACGTAGCCTTGGAATGGTGGTGTCCCTGTCAGGCTCCTTTCGCAGCCATGCTCTTAAAATGCGAACGTCTGCAGATAGCTGACAGCCAGAAGGGGCTAGCCTGGAAAGCTGTTGCTCAGCCTCATCTGCCCATGGCACTGCTCGCACAGAGGCACAGAGAATGGGGCTGCTTCCTTGTCTTGCCCCCTCAAACTTCAAACGTAGCCTGGGAAATTTTGTGTCCCAGCCAGGCTCCTTTAGCAGCTCTGCTCCGAAAGTGCGAACGTCTGCAGATAGCTGGCAGCCAGAAGGGGCTAGCCTGGAAAGCTGTTGCTCAGCCTCTTTTGCCCATGGCACTGCTCACACAGAGACTGGGGCTGCTTGCTTGTCTTGCCACCTCAAACTTCAAACGTAGCCTGGGAAAGTTGGTGTCCCAGCCAGGCTCCTTTCGCAGCCCTGCTCCGAAAGTGCGAACGTCTGCAGATAGGTGGCAGCCAGAAGGGGCTAGCCTGGAAAGCTGTTGCTCAGCCTCATCTGCTCATGGCACTGCTCGCACAGAGGCACAGAGAATGGGGCTTCTTGCTTATCTTGCCAGTTGAAAATTCAAATGCATGTGGGGAATGTGGGTTGTCCCTGCCAGGCTCCTTTACCAGCCCTGCTCCAATAGTGCGAACGTCTGCAGATAGCTGGCAGCCAGAAGGGGCTAGCCTGGAAAGCTGTTGCTCAGCCTCATCTGCCAATGGCACTGCTCACACAGGGACAGGGGCTGCTTGCTTGTCTTGCCACCTCAAACTTCAAACGTAGCCTGGGAATGGTGGTGTCCCAGCCAGGCTCCTTTACCAGCTCTGCTCTTAAAATGCGAACGTCTGCAGGTAGCTGACAGCCAGAAGGGGCTAGCCTGGAAAACTGTTGCTCAGCCTCATCTGCTCATGGCACTGCTCGCAAAGAGGCACAGAGAATGGGGCTGCTTGCTTATCTTGCCACTTGAAACTTCAAACGCATGTCGGGAATGTGTGTTGTCCCTGCCAGGCTCCTTTACCAGCCCTGCTCCGAAACTGCGAACGTCTGCAGATA
This sequence comes from Opisthocomus hoazin, assembly GCF_030867145.1. Lineage (NCBI taxonomy): Eukaryota > Metazoa > Chordata > Aves > Opisthocomiformes > Opisthocomidae > Opisthocomus > Opisthocomus hoazin. The sequence continues at coordinate 10,437,743 of NC_134429.1, forward strand.
GCTGGCAGCCAGAAGGGGCTAGCCTGGAAAGCTGTTGCTCAGCCTCATCTGCCCATGGCACTGCTCGCACAGAGGCACAGAGACTGGGGCTGCTTGCTTGTCTTGCCACCTCAAACTTCAAATGTAGCATGGGAAAGTTTGTGTCCCAGCCAGGCTCCTTTCGCAGCCCTGCTCCGAAAGTGCGAACGTCTGCAGATAGCTGGCAGCCAGAAGGGGCTAGCCTGGAAAGCTGTTGCTCAGCCTCATCTGCTCATGGCACTGCTCGCGCAGAGACTGGGGCTGCTTGCTTGTCTTGCCACCTCAAACTTCAAATATAGCCTGGGAAAGTTGGTGTCCCTGCTAGGCTCGTTTCGCAGCCCTGCTCTTGAAATGCGAACGTCTGCAGATAGCTGGCAGCCAGAAGGGGCTAGCCTGGAAAGCTGTTGCTCAGCCTCATCTGCCCATGGCACTGCTCGCACAGAGGCACAGAGAATGGGGCTTCTTGCTTATCTTGCCACTTGAAACTTCAAACGCATGTGGGGAATGTGGGTTGTCCCTGCCAGGCTCCTTTCGCAGTCCTGGTCCGAAAGTGCGAACGTCTGCAGATAGCTGGCAGCCAGAAGGGTCTAGCCTGGAAAGCTGTTGCTCAGCCTTATCTGCCCATGGCACTGCTCACACATAGACTGGGGCTGCTTGCTTCTCTTGCCACCTCAAACTTCAAACGTAGCCTGGGAATGGTGGTGTCCCAGCCAGGCTCCTTTCGCAGCCATGCTTTTAAAATGCGAACGTCTGCAGATAGCTGGCAGCCAGAAGGGGCTAGCCTGGAAAGCTGTTGCTCAGCCTCATCTGCCCATGGCACTACTTGAGCAGAGGCACAGAGAATGGGGCTGCTTGCTTGTCTTGCCACCTCAATTTTCAAATATAGCCTGGGAATGGTGGTGTCCCAGCCAGGCTCCTTTACCAGCCCTGCTCTTAAAATGTGAAGGTCTGCAGGTAGGTGACAGCCAGAAGGGGCTAGCCTGGAAATCTGTTGCTCAGCCTCATCTGCTCATGGCACTGCTCGCACAGAGGCACAGAGAATGGGGCTGCTTGCTTATCTTGGCACTTGAAACTTCAAACGCATGTCGGGAATGTGTGTTGTCCCTGCCAGGCTCCTTTACCAACCCTGCTCCGAAAGTGCGAACGTCTGCAGATAGCTGGCAGCCAGAAGGGACTAGCCTGGAAAGCTGTTGCTCAGCCTCATCTGTCCATGGCAGTGCTCGCACAGAGGCACAGAGAATGGGTCTGCTTGCTTGTCTTGCCACCTCAAACTTCAAACGTAGACTGGGAAAGTTTGTGTCCTAGCCAGGCTCCTTTCGCAGCCCTGCTCCGAAAGTGCGAACGTCTGCAGATAGCTGGCAGCCAGAAGGGGCTAGCCTGGAAAGCTGTTGCTCAGCCTCATCTGCTCATGGCACTGCTCACACAGAGACTGGGGCGTCTTACTTGTCTGGCCACCTCAAACTTCAAACGTAGCCTGGGAATGGTGGTGTCCCAGCCAGGCTCCTTTACCAGCCCTGCTCTTAAAATGTGAACGTCTGCAGGTAGCTGACAGCCAGAAGGGGCTAGCCTGGAAATCTGTTGCTCAGCCTCATCTTCCCACGGCACTGCTCGCACAGAGGCACAGAGACTGGGGCTGCTTGCTTATCTTGCCACTTGAAACTTCAAACGCATGCTGGGAAAGTTGGTGTCTCTGCCAGGCTCCTTTCTCAGCCCTGCTCTGAAAGTGCGAACGTCTGCAGATAGCTGATAGCCAGAAGGGGCTAGCCTGGAAAGCTGTTGCTCAGCCTCATTTGCCCATGGCACTGCTCGCACAGAGGCACAGAGAATGGAGCTGCTTGCTTGTCTTGCAACTTGAAACTTCAAAAGTAGCCTGAGAATGGTGGTGTCCCAGCCAGGCTCCTTTCGCAGCCATGCTCTTAAAATGCGAACGTCTACAGGTAGCTGACAGCCAGAAGGGGCTAGCCTGGAAATCTGTTGCTCAGCCTCATCTGCTCATGGCACTGCTCACACAGAGGCACAGAGAATGGGGCTTCTTGCTTATCTTGCCACTTGAAACTTCAAACGCATGTCGGGAATGTGTGTTGTCCCTGCCAGGCTCCTTTACCAACCCTGCTCCGAAAGTGCGAACGTCTGCAGATAGCTGTCAGCCAGAAGGGGCTAGCCTGGAAAGCTGTTGCTCAGCCTCATCTGCCCATGGCAGTGCTCGCACAGAGGCCCATAGACTGGGGCTGCTTGCTTATCTTGCCACTTGAAACTTCAAACGTAGCCTTAGAATGGTGGTGTCCCTGTCAGGCTCCTTTCGCAGCCATGCTCTTAAAATGCGAACGTCTGCAGATAGCTGGCAGACAGAAGGGGCTAGCCTGGAAAGCTGTTGCTCAGCCTCATCTGCCCATGGCACTGCTCGCACAGAGGCACAGAGAATGGGGCTGCTTGCTTGTCTTGCCCCCTCAAACTTCAAACGTAAACTGGGAAATTTTGTGTCCCAGCCAGGCTCCTTTAGCAGCTCTGCTCCGAAAGTGCGAACGTCTGCAGATAGCTGGCAGCCAGAAGGGGCTAGCCTGGAAAGCTGTTGCTCAGCCTCCTCTGCTCATGGCACTGCTCACACAGAGACTGGTGCTGCTTGCTTGTCTTGCCACCTCAAACTTCAAACGTAGCCTGGGAAAGTTGGTGTCCCAGCCAGGCTCCTTTCGCAGCCCTGCTCCGAAAGTGCGAACGTCTGCAGATAGGTGGCAGCCAGAAGGGGCTAGCCTGGAAAGCTGTTGCTCAGCCTCATCTGCTCATGGCACTGCTCGCACAGAGGCACAGAGAATGGGGCTTCTTGCTTATCTTGCCAGTTGAAAATTCAAATGCATGTGGGGAATGTGGGTTGTCCCTGCCAGGCTCCTTTACCAGCCCTGCTCCGATAGTGCGAACGTCTGCAGATAGCTGGCAGCCAGAAGGGGCTAGCCTGGAAAGCTGTTGCTCAGCCTCATCTGCCAATGGCACTGCTCACACAGGGACAGGGGCTGCTTGCTTGTCTTGCCACCTCAAACTTCAAACGTAGCCTGGGAATGGTGGTGTCCCAGCCAGGCTCCTTTACCAGCTCTGCTCTTAAAATGCGAACGTCTGCAGGTAGCTGACAGCCAGAAGGGGCTAGCCTGGAAAACTGTTGCTCAGCCTCATCTGCTCATGGCACTGCTCGCAAAGAGGCACAGAGAATGGGGCTGCTTGCTTATCTTGCCACTTGAAACTTCAAACGCATGTCGGGAATGTGTGTTGTCCCTGCCAGGCTCCTTTACCAGCCCTGCTCCGAAACTGCGAACGTCTGCAGATAGCTGGCAGCCAGAAGGGGCTAGCCTGGAAAGCTGTTGCTCAGCCTCATCTGCCCATGGCACTGCTCGCACAGAGGCACAGAGACTGGGGCTGCTTGCTTGTCTTGCCACCTCAAACTTCAAATGTAGCATGGGAAAGTTTGTGTCCCAGCCAGGCTCCTTTCGCAGCCCTGCTCCGAAAGTGCGAACGTCTGCAGATAGCTGGCAGCCAGAAGGGGCTAGCCTGGAAAGCTGTTGCTCAGCCTCATCTGCTCATGGCACTGCTCGCGCAGAGACTGGGGCTGCTTGCTTGTCTTGCCACCTCAAACTTCAAATATAGCCTGGGAAAGTTGGTGTCCCTGCTAGGCTCGTTTCGCAGCCCTGCTCTTGAAATGCGAACGTCTGCAGATAGCTGGCAGCCAGAAGGGGCTAGCCTGGAAAGCTGTTGCTAAGCCTCATCTGCCCATGGCACTGCTCGCACAGAGGCACAGAGAATGGGGCTTCTTGCTTATCTTGCCACTTGAAACTTCAAACGCATGTGGGGAATGTGGGTTGTCCCTGCCAGGCTCCTTTCGCAGTCCTGGTCCGAAAGTGCGAACGTCTGCAGATAGCTGGCAGCCAGAAGGGGCTAGCCTGGAAAGCTGTTGCTCAGCCTTATCTGCCCATGGCACTGCTCACACATAGACTGGGGCTGCTTGCTTCTCTTGCCACCTCAAACTTCAAACGTAGCCTGGGAATGGTGGTGTCCCAGCCAGGCTCCTTTACCAGCTCTGCTCTTAAAATGCGAACGTCTGCAGATAGCTGACAGCCAGAAGGGGCTAGCCTGGAAAACTGTTGCTCAGCCTCATCTGCTCATGGCACTGCTCGCAAAGAGGCACAGAGAATGGGGCTGCTTGCTTGTCTTGCCACCTCACACTTCAAAGGTAACCTGGGAAAGTTGGTGTCCCAGCCAGGCTCCTTTCGCAGTCCTGGTCCGAATGTGCGAACGTCTGCAGATAGCTGGCAGCCAGAAGGGGCTAGCCTGGAAAGCTGTTGCTCAGCCTCATCTGCCCATGGCACTGCTCACACATAGACTGGGGCTGCTTGCTTCTCTTGCCACCTCAAACTTCAAACGTAGCCTGGGAATGGTGGTGTCCCAGCCAGGCTCCTTTACCAGCTCTGCTCTTAAAATGCAAACGTCTGCAGGTAGCTGACAGCCAGAAGGGGCTAGCCTGGAAAACTGTTGCTCAGCCTCATCTGCTCATGGCACTGCTCGCAAAGAGGCACAGAGAATGGGGCTGCTTGCTTATCTTGCCACTTGAAACTTCAAACGCATGTCGGGAATGTGTGTTGTCCCTGCCAGGCTCCTTTACCAGCCCTGCTCCGAAAGTGCGAACGTCTGCAGATAGCTGGCAGCCAGAAGGGGCTAGCCTGGAAAGCTGTTGCTCAGCCTCATCTGCCCATGGCACTGCTCGCACAGAGGCACAGAGAATGGGGCTGCTTGCTTGTCTTGCAACTTGAAACTTCAAAAGTAGCCTGAGAATGGTAGTGTCCCAGCCAGGCTCCTTTCGCAGACCTGCCATTAAAATGCGAACGTCTGCAGATAGCTGACAGCCAGAAGGGGCTAGCCTGGAAATCTGTTGCTCAGCCTCATCTGCTCATGGCACTGCTCACACAGAGGCACAGAGACTGGGGCTGCTTGCTTGTCTTGCCCCCTCAAACTTCAAACGTAGCCTGGGAAAGTTTGTGTCCCAGCCAGGCTCCTTTAGCAGCCCTGCTCCGAAAGTGCGAACGTCTGCAGATAGCTGGCAGCCAGAAGGGGCTAGCCTGGAAAGCTGTTGCTCAGCCTCATCTGCTCATGGCACTGCTCACACAGAGACTGGGGCGTCTTACTTGTCTTGCCACCTCAAACTTCAAACGTAGCCTTGGAATGGTGGTGACTCTGCCAGGCTCCTTTCGCAGCCCTGCTCCGAAAGTGCGAACGTCTGCAGATAGCTGATAGCCAGAAGGGGCTAGCCTGGAAAGCTGTTGCTCAGCCTCATTTGCTCATGGCACTGCTCGCACAGAGGCACAGAGAATGGGGCTGCTTGCTTGTCTTGCAACTTGAAACTTCAAAAGTAGCCTGAGAATGGTGGTGTCCCAGCCAGGCTCCTTTCGCAGACCTGCTCTTAAAATGCGAACGTCTGCAGGTAGCTGACAGCCAGAAGGGGCTAGCCTGGAAATCTGTTGCTCAGCCTCATCTGCTCATGGCACTGCTCGCACAGAGGCACAGAGAATGGGGCTGCTTGCTTATCTTGCCACTTGAAACTTCAAACGCATGTCGGGAATGTGTGTTGTCCCTGCCAGGCTCCTTTACCAACCCTGCTCCGAAAGTGCGAACGTCTGCAGATAGCTGGCAGCCAGAAGGGGCTAGCCTGGAAAGCTGTTGCTCAGCCTCATCTGCCCATGGCACTGCTCGCACAGAGGCACAGAGAATGGGGCTGCTTGCTTGTCTTGCCACCTCAAACTTCAAACGTAGCCTGGGAAAGTTGGTGTCCCAGCCAGGCTCCTTTCGCAGCCCTGCTCCGAAAGTGCGAACGTCTGCAGATAGGTGGCAGCCAGAAGGGGCTAGCCTGGAAAGCTGTTGCTCAGCCTCATCTGCTCATGGCACTGCTCGCACAGAGGCACAGAGAATGGGACTTCTTGCTTATCTTGCCAGTTGAAAATTCAAATGCATGTGGGGAATGTGGGTTGTCCCTGCCAGGCTCCTTTACCAGCCCTGCTCCGAAAGTGCGAACGTCTGCAGATAGCTGGCAGCCAGAAGGGGCTAGCCTGGAAAGCTGTTGCTCAGCCTCATCTGCCAATGGCACTGCTCACACATAGACTGGGGCTGCTTGGTTCTCTTGCCACCTCAAACTTCAAACGTAGCCTGGGAATGGTGGTGTCCCAGCCAGGCTCCTTTACCAGCTCTGCTCTTAAAATGCGAACGTCTGCAGGTAGCTGACAGCCAGAAGGGGCTAGCCTGGAAAACTGTTGCTCAGCCTCATCTGCTCATGGCACTGCTCGCAAAGAGGCACAGAGAATGGGGCTGCTTGCTTATCTTGCCACTTGAAACTTCAAACGCATGTCGGGAATGTGTGTTGTCCCTGCCAGGCTCCTTTACCAGCCCTGCTGCGAAACTGCGAACGTCTGCAGATAGCTGGCAGCCAGAAGGGTCTAGCCTGGAAATCTGTTGATCAGCCTCATCTGCTCATGGCACTGCTCGCACAGAGGCACAGAGAATGGGGCTGCTTGCTTGTCTTGCCACCTCAAACTTCAAACGTAGCCTGGGAAAGTTTGTGTCCCAGCCAGGCTCCTTTCGCAGCCCTGCTCCGAAAGTGCGAACGTCTGCAGATAGCTGGCAGCCAGAAGGGGCTAGCCTGGAAAGCTGTTGCTCAGCCTCATCTGCTCATGGCACTGCTCACACAGAGACTGGGGCGTCTTGCTTGTCTTGCCACCTCAAACTTCAAACGTAGCCTGGGAATGGTGGTGTGTCTGCAAGGCTCCTTTCGCAGCCCTGCTCCGAAAGTGCGAACTTCTGCAGATAGCTGATAGCCAGAAGGGGCTAGCCTGGAAAGCTGTTGCTCAGCCTCATTTGCCCATGGCACTGCTCGCACAGAGGCACAGAGAATGGGGCTGCTTGCTTGTCTTGCAACTTGAAACTTCAAAAGTAGCCTGAGAATGGTGGTGTCCCAGCCAGGCTCCTTTCGCAGACCTGCTCTTAAAATGCGAACGTCTGCAGGTAGCTGACAGCCAGAAGGGGCTAGCCTGGAAATCTGTTGCTCAGCCTCATCTGCTCATGGCACTGCTCGCACAGAGGCACAGAGAATGGGGCTGCTTGCTTATCTTGCCACTTGAAACTTCAAACGCATGTCGGGAATGTGTGTTGTCCCTGCCAGGCTCCTTTACCAACCCTGCTCCGAAAGTGCGAACGTCTGCAGATAGCTGATAGCCAGAAGGGGCTAGCCTGGAAAGCTGTTGCTCAGCCTCATCTGTCCATGGCAGTGCTCGCACAGAGGCACAGAGAATGGGTCTGCTTGCTTGTCTTGCAACTTGAAACTTCAAAAGTAGCCTGAGAATGGTGGTGTCCCAGCCAGGCTCCTTTACCAGCCCTGCTCTTAAAATGCAAACGTCTGCAGGTAGCTGACAGCCACAAGGCGCTAGCCTGGAAATCTGTTGCTCAGCCTCATCTGCCCATGGCACTGCTCGCACAGAGGCACAGAGAATAGGGCTGCTTGCTTATCTTGCCACTTGAAACTTCAAACGCATGTCGGGAATGTGTGTTGTCCCTGCCAGGCTCCTTTACCAACCCTGCTCCGAAAGTGCGAACGTCTGCAGATAGCTGGCAGCCAGAAGGGGCTAGCCTGGAAAGCTGTTGCTCAGCCTCATCTGCTCATGGCACTGCTCACACAGAGACAGGGGCTGCTAGCTTGTCTTGCCACCTCAAACTTCAAACGTAGCCTGGGAATGGTGGTGTCCCAGCCAGGCTCCTTTACCAGCCCTGCTCTTAAAATGCGAACGTCTGCAGGTAGCTGACAGCCACAAGGCGCCAGCCTGGAAATCTGTTGCTCAGCCTCATCTGCCCATGGCACTGCTCGCACAGAGGCACAGAGAATAGGGCTGCTTGCTTATCTTGCCACTTGAAACTTCAAACGTAGCCTTAGAATGGTGGTGTCCCAGCCAGGCTCCTTTCGCAGCCATGCTCTTAAAATGCGAACATCTGCAGATAGCTGGCAGCCAGAAGGGGCTAGCCTGGTAAGCTGTTGCTCAGCCTCATCTGCCAATGGCAGTGCTCGCACAGAGGCACAGAGACTGGGGCTGCTTGCTTGTCTTGCCACCTCAACCTTCAAATGTAGCATGGGAAAGTTTGTGTCCCAGCCAGGCTCCTTTCGCAGCCCTGCTCCGAAAGTGCGAACGTCTGCAGATAGCTGGCAGCCAGAAGGGGCTAGCCTGGAAAGCTGTTGCTCAGCCTCATCTGCTCATGGCACTGCTCACACAGAGACTGGGGCTGCTTGCTTGTCTTGCCACCTCAAACTTCAAATATAGCCTGGGAAAGTTGGTGTCCCTGCTAGGCTCGTTACGCAGCCCTGCTCTTGAAATGCGAACGTCTGCAGATAGCTGGCAGCCAGAAGGGGCTAGCCTGGAAAGCTGTTGCTCAGCCTCATCTGCCCATGGCACTGCTCGCACAGAGGCACAGAGAATGGGGCTTCTTGCTTATCTTGCCATTTGAAACTTCAAACGCATGTGGGGAATGTGGGTTGTACCTGCCAGGCTCCTTTCGCAGCCCTGCTCCGAAAGTGCGAACGTCTGCAGGTAGCTGGCAGCCAGAAGGGGCTAGCCTGGAAAGCTGTTGCTCAGCCTCATCTGCTCATGGCACTGCTCGCACAGAGGCACAGAGAATGGGGCTGCTTGCTTGTCTTGCAACTTGAAACTTCAAAAGTAGCCTGAGAATGGTGGTGTCCCAGCCAGGCTCCTTTCGCAGCCATGCTCTTAAAATGCGAATGTCTACAGGTAGCTGACAGCCAGAAGGGGCTAGCCTGGAAATCTGTTGCTCAGCGTCATCTGCTCATGGCAGTGCTCGCACAGAGGCACAGAGACTGGGGCTGCTTGCTTATCTTGCCACTTGAAACTTCAAACGCATGTCGGGAATGTGTGTTGTCCCTGCCAGGCTCCTTTACCAACCCTGCTCCGAAAGTGCGAACGTCTGCAGATAGCTGTCAGCCAGAAGGGGCTAGCCTGGAAAGCTGTTGCTCAGCCTCATCTGCCCATGGCAGTGCTCGCACAGAGGCCCATAGACTGGGGCTGCTTGCTTATCTTGCCACTTGAAACTTCAAACGTAGCCTTAGAGTGGTGGTGTCCCTGCCAGGCTCCTTTCGCAGCCATGCTCTTAAAATGCGAACGTCTGCAGATAGCTGGCAGCCAGAAGGGGCTAGCCTGGAAATCTGTTGCTCAGCCTCATCTGCCCATGTCACTGCTCGCACAGAGGCACAGAGACTGGGGCTGCTTGCTTGTCTTGCCACCTCAAACTTCAAATGTAGCATGGGAAATTTTGTGTCCCAGCCAGGCTCCTTTCGCAGCCCTGCTCCGAAAGTGCGAACGTCTGCAGATAGCTGGCAGCCAGAAGGGGCTAGCCTGGAAAGCTGTTGCTCAGCCTCATCTGCTCATGGCACTGCTCGCACAGAGACTGGGGCTGCTTGCTTGTCTTGCCACCTCAAACTTCAAATATAGCCTGGGAAAGTTGGTGTCCCTGCTAGGCTCGTTTCGCAGCCCTGCTCTTGAAATGCGAACGTCTGCAGATAGCTGGCAGCCAGAAGGGGCTAGCCTGGAAAGCTGTTGCTCAGCCTCATCTGCCCATGGCACTGCTCGCACAGAGGCACAGAGAATGGGGCTTCTTGCTTATCTTGCCACTTGAAACTTCAAACGCATGTGGGGAATGTGGGTTGTCCCTGCCAGGCTCCTTTCGCAGTCCTGGTCCGAAAGTGCGAACGTCTGCAGATAGCTGGCAGCCAGAAGGGGCTAGCCTGGAAAGCTGTTGCTCAGCCTTATCTGCCCATGGCACTGCTCACACATAGACTGGGGCTGCTTGCTTCTCTTGCCACCTCAAACTTCAAACGTAGCCTGGGAATGGTGGTGTCCCAGCCAGGCTCCTTTACCAGCTCTGCTCTTAAAATGCGAACGTCTGCAGGTAGCTGACAGCCAGAAGGGGCTAGCCTGGAAAACTGTTGATCAGCCTCATCTGCTCATGGCACTGCTCGCAAAGAGGCACAGAGAATGGGGCTGCTTGCTTGTCTTGCCACCTCACACTTCAAAGGTAGCCTGGGAAAGTTGGTGTCCCAGCCAGGCTCCTTTCGCAGTCCTGGTCCGAATGTGCGAACGTCTGCAGATAGCTGGCAGCCAGAAGGGGCTAGCCTGGAAAGCTGTTGCTCAGCCTCATCTGCCCATGGCACTGCTCACACATAGACTGGGGCTGCTTGCTTCTCTTGCCACCTCAAACTTCAAACGTAGCCTGGGAATGGTGGTGTCCCAGCCAGGCTCCTTTACAAGCTCTGCTCTTAAAATGCAAACGTCTGCAGGTAGCTGACAGCCAGAAGGGGCTAGCCTGGAAAACTGTTGCTCAGCCTCATCTGCTCATGGCACTGCTCGCACAGAGGCACAGAGAATGGGGCTGCTTGCTTATCTTGCCACTTGAAACTTCAAACGCATGTCGGGAATGTGTGTTGTCCCTGCCAGGCTCCTTTACCAGCCCTGCTCCGAAAGTGCGAACGTCTGCAGATAGCTGGCAGCCAGAAGGGGCTAGCCTGGAAAGCTGTTGCTCAGCCTCATCTGCCCATGGCACTGCTCGCACAGAGGCACAGAGAATGGGGCTGCTTGCTTGTCTTGCAACTTGAAACTTCAAAAGTAGCCTGAGAATGGTAGTGTCCCAGCCAGGCTCCTTTCGCAGACCTGCCATTAAAATGCGAACGTCTGCAGATAGCTGACAGCCAGAAGGGGCTAGCCTGGAAATCTGTTGCTCAGCCTCATCTGCTCATGGCACTGCTCACACAGAGGCACAGAGACTGGGGCTGCTTGCTTGTCTTGCCCCCTCAAACTTCAAACGTAGCCTGGGAAAGTTTGTGTCATAGCCAGGCTCCTTTAGCAGCCCTGCACCGAAAGTGCGAACGTCTGCAGATAGCTGGCAGCCAGAAGGGGCTAGCCTGGAAAGCTGTTGCTCAGCCTCATCTGCTCATGGCACTGCTCACACAGAGACTGGGGCGTCTTACTTGTCTTGCCACCTCACACTTCAAAGGTAACCTGGGAAAGTTGGTGTCCCAGCCAGGCTCCTTTCGCAGCCCTGCTCCGAAAGTGAGAACGTCTGCAGATAGCTGATAGCCAGAAGGGGCTAGCCTGGAAAGCTGTTGCTCAGCCTCATTTGCTCATGGCACTGCTCGCACAGAGGCACAGAGAATGGGGCTGCTTGCTTGTCTTGCAACTTGAAACTTCAAAAGTAGCCTGAGAATGGTGGTGTCCCAGCCAGGCTCCTTTCGCAGACCTGCTCTTAAAATGCGAACGTCTGCAGGTAGCTGACAGCCAGAAGGGGCTAGCCTGGAAATCTGTTGCTCAGCCTCATCTGCTCATGGCACTGCTCGCACAGAGGCACAGAGAATGGGGCTGCTTGCTTATCTTGCCACTTGAAACTTCAAACGCATGTCGGGAATGTGTGTTGTCCCTGCCAGGCTCCTTTACCAACCCTGCTCCGAAAGTGCGAACGTCTGCAGAGAGCTGGCAGCCAGAAGGGGCTAGCCTGGAAAGCTGTTGCTCAGCCTCATCTGCTCATGGCACTGCTCACACAGAGACAGGGGCTGCTAGCTTGTCTTGCCACCTCAAACTTCAAACGTAGCCTGGGAATGGTGGTGTCCCAGCCAGGCTCCTTTACCAGCCCTGCTCTTAAAATGCAAACGTCTGCAGGTAGCTGACAGCCAGAAGGGGCTAGCCTGGAAATCTGTTGCTCAGCCTGATCTGCCCATGGCACTGCTCGCACAGAGGCACAGAGAATAGGGCTGCTTGCTTATCTTGCCACTTGAAACTTCAAAAGTAGCCTTAGAATGGTGGTGTCCCAGCCAGGCTCCTTTCGCAGCCATGCTCTTAAAATGCGAACGTCTGCAGATAGCTGGCAGCCAGAAGGGGCTAGCCTGGTAAGCTGTTGCTCAGCCTCATCTGCCAATGGCAGTGCTCGCACAGAGGCACAGAGAATGGGGCTGCTTGCTTGTCTTGCCACCTCAAACTTCAAATGTAGCATGGGAAAGTTTGTGTCCCAGCCACGCTCCTTTCGCAGCCCTGCTCCGAAAGTGCGAACGTCTGCAGATAGCTGGCAGCCAGAAGGGGCTAGCCTGGAAAGCTGTTGCTCAGCCTCATCTGCTCATGGCACTGCTCACACAGAGACTGGGGCTGCTTGCTTGTCTTGCCACCTCAAACTTCAAATATAGCCTGGGAAAGTTGGTGTCCCTGCTAGGCTCGTTTCGCAGCCCTGCTCTTGAAATGCGAACGTCTGCAGATAGCTGGCAGCCAGAAGGGGCTAGCCTGGAAAGCTGTTGCTCAGCCTCATCTGTCCATGGCACTGCTCGCACAGAGGCACAGAGAATGGGGCTTCTTACTTATCTTGCCACTTGAAACTTCAAACACATGTGGGGAATGTGGGTTGTCCCTGCCAGGCTCCTTTCGCAGCCCTGCTCCGAAAGTGCGAACGTCTGCAGGTAGCTGGCAGCCAGAAGGGGCTAGCCTGGAAAGCTGTTGCTCAGCCTCATCTGCTCATGGCACTGCTCGCACAGAGGCACAGAGACTGGGGCTGCTTGCTTGTCTTGCCCCCTCACACTTCAAAGGTAACCTGGGAAAGTTGGTGTCCCAGCCAGGCTCCTTTCGCAGTCCTGGTCCGAATGTGCGAACGTCTGCAGATAGCTGGCAGCCAGAAGGGGCTAGCCTGGAAAGCTGTTGCTCAGCCTCATCTGCCCATGGCACTGCTCGCAAAGAGGCACAGAGACTGGGGCTGCTTGCTTGTCTTGCCACTTGAAACTTCAAACGCATGCTGGGAATGTGGATTGTCCCTGCCAGGCTCCTTTCACAGCCAAGCTCTTAAAATGAGAATGTCTGCAGATAGCTGTCAGCCAGAAGGGGCTAGCCTGGAAAGCTGTTGCTCAGCCTCATCTGCCCATGGCACTACTTGAGCAGAGGCACAGAGAATGGGGCTGCTTGCTTGTCTTGCCACCTCAATCTTCAAATACAGCCTGGGAATGGTGGTGTCCCAGCCAGGCTCCTTTACCAGCCCTGCTCTTAAAATGTGAACGTCTGCAGGTAGCTGACAGCCAGAAGGGGCTAGCCTGGAAATCTGTTTGTCAGCCTCATCTGCCCACGGCACTGCTCGCACAGAGGCACATAGAATGGGGCTGCTTGCTTATCTTGCCACTTGAAACTTCAAACGCATGCTGGGAAAGTTGGTGTCTCTGCCAGGCTCCTTTCGCAGCCCTGCTCCGAAAGTGCGAACGTCTGCAGATAGCTGATAGCCAGAAGGGGCTAGCCTGGAAAGCTGTTGCTCAGCCTCATTTGCCCATGGCACTGCTCGCACAGAGGCACAGAGAATGGGGCTGCTTGCTTGTCTTGCCACTTGAAACTTCAAAAGTAGCCTGAGAATGGTGGTGTCCCAGCCAGGCTCCTTTCGCAGCCATGCTCTTAAAATGCGAATGTCTACAGGTAGCTGACAGCCAGAAGGGGCTAGCCTGGAAATCTGTTGCTCAGCCTCATCTGCTCATGGCACTGCTCGCACAGAGGCACAGAGAATGGGGCTGCTTGCTTGTCTTGCCCCCTCAAACTTCAAACGTAGCCTGGGAAAGTTTGTGTCCCAGCCAGGCTCCTTTAGTAGCCCTGCTCCGAAAGTGCGAACGTCTGCAGATAGCTGGCAGCCAGAAGGGGCTAGCCTGGAAAGCTGTTGCTCAGCCTCATCTGCTCATGGCACTGGTCGCACAGAGGCACAGAGAATGGGGCTTCTTGCTTATCTTGCCAGTTGAAAATTCAAATGCATGTGGGGAATGTGGGTTGTCCCTGACAGGCTCCTTTACCAGCCCTGCTCCGAAAGTGCGAACGTCTGCAGATAGCTGATAGCCAGAAGGGGCTAGCCTGGAAAGCTGTTGCTCAGCCTCATCTGCCCATGGCACTGCTCGCACAGAGGCACAGAGAATGGGGCTGCTTGCTTGTCTTGCAACTTGAAACTTCAAAAGTAGCCTGAGAATGGTGGTGTCCCAGCCAGGCTCCTTTCGCAGACCTGCTATTAAAATGCGAACGTCTGCAGATAGCTGACAGCCAGAAGGGGCTAGCCTGGAAAGCTATTGCTCAGCCTCATCTGCTCATGGCACTGCTCACACAGAGGCACAGAGACTGGGGCTGCTTGCTTGTCTTGCCCCCTCAAACTTCAAACGTAGCCTGGGAAAGTTGGTGTCCCAGCCAGGCTCCTTTCGAAGCCCTGCTCCGAAAGTGCGAACGTCTGCAGATAGGTGGCAGCCAGAAGGGGCTAGCCTGGAAAGCTGTTGCTCAGCCTCATCTGCTCATGGCACTGCTCGCACAGAGGCACAGAGAATGGGGCTTCTTGCTTATCTTGCCAGTTGAAAATTCAAATGCATATGGGGAATGTGGGTTGTCCCTGACAGGCTGCTTTACCAGCCCTGCTCCGAAAGTGCGAACGTCTGCAGATAGCTGATAGCCAGAAGGGGCTAGCCTGGAAAGCTGTTGCTCAGCCTCATCTGCCAATGGCACTGCTCACACATAGACTGGGGCTGCTTGCTTCTCTTGCCACCTCAAACTTCAAACGTAGCTTGGGAATGGTGGTGTCCCAGCCAGGCTCCTTTCACAGCCCTGCTCCGAAAGTGCGTACGTCTGCAGATAGCTGATAGCCAGAAGGGGCTAGCCTGGAAAGCTACTGCTCAGCCTCATCTGCTCATGGCACTGCTCGCACAGAGGCACAGAGAATGGGGCTGCTTGCTTGTCTTGCCCCCTCAAATTTGAAACGTAGCCTGGGAAATTTGGTGTCCCAGCCAGGCTCCTTTCGCAGACCTGCTCCGAAAGTGCGAACGTGTGCAGATAGCTGACAGTCAGAAGGGGCTAGCCTGGAAAGCTGTTGCTCAGCCTCATCTGCCCATGGCACTGCTCGCACAGAGGCACAGAGACTGGGGCTGCTTGCTTGTCTTGCCCCCTCAAACTTCAAACGTAGCCTGGGAAAGTTGGTGTCCCAGCCAGGCTCCTTTCGCAGCCCTGCTCCGAAAGTGCGAACGTCTGCAGATAGCTGGCAGCCAGAAGGGGTAGCGTGGAAAGCTGTTGCTCAGCCTCATCTGCTCATGGCACTGCTCGCACAGAGACTGGGGCGTCTTGCTTGTCTTGCCACCTCAAACTTCAAACGTAGCCTGGGAATGGTGGTGTCTCTGCCAGGCTCCTTTCGCAGCCCTGCTCCGAAAGTGCGAACGTCTGCAGATAGCTGATAGCCAGAAGGGGCTAGCCTGGAAAGCTGTTGCTCAGCCTCATTTGCCCATGGCACTGCTCGCACAGAGGCACAGAGAATGGGGCTGCTTGCTTGTCTTGTAACTTGAAACTTCAAAAGTAGCCTGAGAATGGTGGTGTCCCAGCCAGGCTCCTTTCGCAGACCTGCTCTTAAAATGCGAACGTCTGCAGGTAGCTGACAGCCAGAAGGGGCTAGCCTGGAAATCTCTTGCTCAGCCTCATCTGCTCATGGCACTGCTCGCACAGAGGCACAGAGAATGGGGCTGCTTGCTTATCTTGCCACTTGAAACTTCAAACGCATGTCGGGAATGTGTGTTGTCCCTGCCAGGCTCCTTTACCAACCCTGCTCCGAAAGTGCGAACGTCTGCAGATAGCTGGCAGCCAGAAGGGGCTAGCCTGGAAAGCTGTTGCTCAGCCTCATCTGCCCATGGCACTGCTCGCACAGAGGCACAGAGAATGGGGCTGCTTGCTTGTCTTGCCACCTCAAACTTCAAACGTACACTGGGAAAGTTGGTGTCCTAGCCAGGCTCCTTTAGCAGCCCTGCTCCGAAAGTGCGAACGTCTGCAGATAGCTGGCAGCCAGAAGGGGCTAGCCTGGAAAGCTGTTGCTCAGCCTCATCTGCTCATGGCACTGCTCACACAGAGACAGGGGCTGCTTGCTCGTCTTGCCACCTCAAACTTCAAACGTAGCCTGGGAATGGTGGTGTCCCAGCCAGGCTCCTTTACCAGCCCTGCTCTTAAAATGCAAACGTCTGCAGGTAGCTGACAGCCACAAGGCGCTAGCCTGGAAATCTGTTGCTCAGCCTCATCTGCTCATGGCACTGCTCGCACAGAGGCACAGAGAATAGGGCTGCTTGCTTATCTTGCCACTTGAAACTTCAAACGTAGCCTTAGAATGGTGGTGTCCCTGCCAGGCTCCTTTCGCAGCCATGCTCTTAAAATGCGAACGTCTGCAGATAGCTGGCAGCCAGAAGGGGCTAGCCTGGTAAGCTGTTGCTCGGCCTCATCTGCCAATGGCAGTGCTCGCACAGAGGCACAGAGACTGGGGCTGCTTGCTTGTCTTGCAACTTGAATCATCAAAAGTAGCCTGAGAATGGTGGTGTTCCAGCCAGGCTCCTTTCGCAGCCCTGCTCTTAAAATGCGAACGTCTGCAGGTAGCTGACAGCCAGAAGGGGCTAGCCTGGAAATCTGTTGCTCAGCCTCATCTGCTCATGGCACTGCTCGCACAGAGGCACAGAGAATGGGGCTGCTTGCTTATCTTGCCACCTCAAACTTCAAACGCATGTCGGGAATGTGTGTTGTCCCTGCCAGGCTCCTTTCGCAGCCCTGCTCCGAAAGTGCGAACGTCTGCAGATAGCAGGCAGCCAGAAGGGGCTAGACTGGAAAGCTGTTGCTCAGCCTCATCTGCTCATGGCACTGCTCACACAGAGACTGGGGCTGCTTGCTTGTATTGCCACCTCAAACTTCAAATATAGCCTGGGAAAGTTGGTGTCCCTGCTAGGCTCGTTTCCCAGCCCTGCTCTTGAAATGCGAACGTCTGCAGATAGCTGGCAGCCAGAAGCGGCTAGCCTGGAAAGCTGTTGCTCAGCCTCATCTGCCCATGGCACTGCTCGCACAGAGGCACAGAGAATGGGGCTTCTTGCTTATCTTGCCACTTGAAACTGCAAACGCATGTGGGGAATGTGGGTTGTCCCTGCCAGGCTCCTTTCGCAGCCCTGCTCCGAAAGTGCGAACGTCTGCAGGTAGCTGGCAGCCAGAAGGGGCTAGCCTGGAAAGCTGTTGCTCAGCCTCATCTGCTCATTGCACTGCTCGCACAGAGGCACAGAGACTGGGGCTGCTTGCTTGTCTTGCCACCTCACACTTCAAATGTAGCCTGGGAAAGTTGGTGTCCCAGCCAGGCTCCTTTCGCAGTCCTGGTCCGAAAGTGCGAACGTCTGCAGATAGCTGGCAGCCAGAAGGGGCTAGCCTGGAAAGCTGTTGCTCAGCCTCATCTGCCCATGGCACTACTTGAGGAGAGGCCCAGAGACTGGGGCTGCTTGCTTGTCTTGCCACCTCAAACTTCAAACGTAGCCTGGGAATGGTGGTGTCCCAGCCAGGCTCCTTTCGCAGACCTTCTATTAAAATGTGAACGTCTGCAGATAGGTGGCAGCCAGAAGGGGCTAGCCTGGAAAGCTGTTGCTCAGCCTCATCTGCTCATGGCACTGCTCGCACAGAGGCACAGAGAATGGGGCTTCTTGCTTATCTTGCCAGTTGAAAATTCAAATGCATGTGGGGAATGTGGGTTGTCCCTGCCAGGCTCCTTTACCAGCCCTGCTCCGAAAGTGCGAACGTCTGCAGATAGCTGGCAGCCAGAAGGGGATAGCCTGGAAAGCTGTTGCTCAGCCTCATCTGCCAATGGCACTGCTCACACATAGACTGGGGCTGCTTGCTTCTCTTGCCACCTCAAACTTCAAACGTAGCCTGGGAATGGTGGTGTCCCAGCCAGGCTCCTTTACCAGCTCTGCTCTTAAAATGCGAACGTCTGCAGGTAGCTGACAGCCAGAAGGGGCTAGCCTGGAAAACTGTTGCTCAGCCTCATCTGCTCATGGCACTGCTCGCAAAGAGGCACAGAGAATGGGGCTGCTTGCTTATCTTGCCACTTCAAACTGCAAACGCATGTCGCGAATGTGTGTTGTCCCTGCCAGGCTCCTTTACCAGCCCTGCTCCGAAAGTGCGAACGTCTGCAGATAGCTGGCAGCCAGAAGGGGCTAGCCTGGAAAGCTGTTGCTCAGCCTCATCTGCTCATGGCACTGCTCACACAGAGGCACAGAGACTGGGGCTGCTTGCTTGTCTTGCCCCTTCAAACTTCAAACGTAGCCTGGGAAAGTTTGTGTCCCAGCCAGGCTCCTTTAGCAGCCCTGCTCCGAAAGTGCGAACGTCTGCAGATAGCTGGCAGCCAGAAGGGGCTAGCCTGGAAAGCTGTTGCTCAGCCTCATCTGCTCATGGCACTGCTCACACAGAGACTGGGGCGTCTTGCTTGTCTTGCCACCTCAAACTTCAAACATAGCCTGGGAATGGTGGTGTCTCTGCCAGGCTCCTTTCGCAGCCCTGCTCCGAAAGTGCGAACGTCTGCAGATAGCTGATAGCCAGAAGGGGCTAGCCTGGAAAGCTGTTGCTCAGCCTCATTTGCCCATGGCACTGCTCGCACAGAGGCACAGAGAATGGGGCTGCTTGCTTGTCTTGCAACTTGAAACTTCAAAAGTAGCCTAAGAATGGTGGTGTCCCAGCCAGGCTCCTTTCGCAGACCTGCTCTTAAAATGCGAACGTCTGCAGGTAGCTGACAGCCAGAAGGGGCTAGCCTGGAAATCTGTTGCTCAGCCTCATCTGCTCATGGCACTGCTCGCACAGAGGCACAGAGAATGGGGCTGCTTGCTTATCTTGCCACTTGAAACTTCAAACGCATGTCGGGAATGTGTGTTGTCCCTGCCAGGCTCCTTTACCAACCCTGCTCCGAAAGTGCGAACGTCTGCAGATAGCTGGCAGCCAGAAGGGGCTAGCCTGGAAAGCTGTTGCTCAGCCTCATCTGCTCATGGCACTGCTCACACAGAGACTGGGGCTGCTTGCTTGTCTTGCCACCTCAAACTTCAAATATAGCCTGGGAAAGTTGGTGTCCCTGCTAGGCTCGTTACGCAGCCCTGCTCTTGAAATGCGAACGTCTGCAGATAGCTGGCAGCCAGAAGGGGCTAGCCTGGAAAGCTGTTGCTCAGCCTCATCTGCCCATGGCACTGCTCGCACAGAGGCACAGAGAATGGGGCTTCTTGCTTATCTTACCATTTGAAACTTCAAACGCATGTGGGGAATGTGGGTTGTACCTGCCAGGCTCCTTTCGCAGCCCTGCTCCGAAAGTGCGAACGTCTGCAGGTAGCTGGCAGCCAGAAGGGGCTAGCCTGGAAAGCTGTTGCTCAGCCTCATCTGCTCATGGCACTGCTCGCACAGAGGCACAGAGACTGGGGCTGCTTGCTTGTCTTGCCACTTGAAACTTCAAACGCATGCTGGGAATGTGGATTGTCCCTGCCAGGCTCCTTTAACAGCCAAGCTCTTAAAATGAGAATGTCTGCAGATAGCTGGCAGCCAGAAGGGGCTAGCCTGGAAAGCTGTTGCTCAGCCTCATCTGCTCATGGCACTACTTGAGCAGAGGCACAGAGAATGGGGCTGCTTGCTTGTCTTGCCACCTCAATCTTCAAATATAGCCTGGGAATGGTGGTGTCCCTGCCAGGCTCCTTTACCAGCCCTGCTCTTAAAATGTGAACGTCTGCAGGTAGCTGACAGCCAGAAGGGGCTAGCCTGGAAATCTGTTGCTCAGCCTCATCTGCCCACGGCACTGCTCGCACAGAGGCACGTAGAATGGGGCTGCTTGCTTATCTTGCCACTTGAAACTTCAAACGCATGCTGGGAAAGTTGGTGTCTCTGCCAGGCTCCTTTCGCAGCCCTGCTCTGAAAGTGCGAACGTCTGCAGATAGCTGATAGCCAGAAGGGGCTAGCCTGGAAAGCTGTTGCTCAGCCTCATTTGCCCATGGCACTGCTCGCACAGAGGCACAGAGAATGGGGCTGCTTGCTTGTCTTGCAACTTGAAACTTCAAAAGTAGCCTGAGAATGGTGGTGTCCCAGCCAGGCTCCTTTCGCAGCCATGCTCTTAAAATACGAATGTCTACAGGTAGCTGACAGCCAGAAGGGGCTAGCCTGGAAATCTGTTGCTCAGCCTCATCTGCTCATGGCACTGCTCGCACAGAGGCACAGAGAATGGGGCTGCTTGCTTATCTTGCCACTTGAAACTTCAAACGCATGTCGGGAATGTGTGTTGTCCCTGCCAGGCTCCTTTACCAACCCTCCTCCGAAAGTGCGAACGTCTGCAGATAGCTGTCAGCCAGAAGGGGCTAGCCTGGAAAGCTGTTGCTCAGCCTCATCTGCCCATGGCAGTGCTCGCACAGAGGCCCATAGACTGGGGCTGCTTGCTTATCTTGCCACTTGAAACTTCAAACGTAGCCTTAGAGTGGTGGTGTCCCTGCCAGGCTCCTTTCGCAGCCCTGCTCTTAAA
This sequence comes from Opisthocomus hoazin, assembly GCF_030867145.1. Lineage (NCBI taxonomy): Eukaryota > Metazoa > Chordata > Aves > Opisthocomiformes > Opisthocomidae > Opisthocomus > Opisthocomus hoazin. The sequence goes on from NC_134429.1 coordinate 10,458,137, forward strand.
ATGCGAACGTCTGCAGATAGCTGGCAGCCAGAAGGGGCTAGCCTGGAAATCTGTTGCTCAGCCTCATCTGCCCATGGCACTGCTCGCACAGAGGCACAGAGAATGGGGCTGCTTGCTTGTCTTGCCCCCTCAAACTTCAAACGTAGCCTGGGAAAGTTTGTGTCCCAGCCAGGCTCCTTTCGCAGACCTGCTCCGAAAGTGCGAACGTCTGCAGATAGCTGGCAGCCAGAAGGGGCTAGCCTGGAAAGCTGTTGCTCAGCCTCATCTGCTCATGGCACTGCTCACACAGAGACTGGGGCTGCTTGCTTGTCTTGCCACCTCAAACTTCAAACGTAGCCTGGGAAAGTTGGTGTCCCAGCCAGGCTCCTTTCGCAGCCCTGCTCCGAAAGTGCGAACGTCTGCAGATAGGTGGCAGCCAGAAGGGGCTAGCCTGGAAAGCTGTTGCTCAGCCTCATCTGCTCATGGCACTGCTCGCACAGAGGCACAGAGAATGGGGCTTCTTGCTTATCTTGCAGTTGAAAATTCAAATGCATGTGGGGAATGTGGGTTGTCCCTGCCAGGCTCCTTTACCAGCCCTGCTCCGAAAGTGCGAACGTCTGCAGATAGCTGATAGCCAGAAGGGGCTAGCCTGGAAAGCTGTTGCTCAGCCTCATCTGCCAATGGCACTGCTCACACATAGACTGGGGCTGCTTGCTTCTCTTGCCACCTCAAACTTCAAACGTAGCCTGGGAATGGTGGTGTCCCAGCCAGGCTCCTTTCACAGCCCTGCTCCGAAAGTGCGAACGTCTGCAGATAGCTGATAGCCAGAAGGGGCTAGCCTGGAAAGCTATTGCTCAGCCTCATCTGCTCATGGCACTGCTCGCACAGAGGCACAGAGACTGGGGCTGCTTGCTTGTCTTGCCCCCTCAAATTTGAAACGTAGCCTGGGAAATTTGGTGTCCCAGCCAGGCTCCTTTCGCAGACCTGCTCCGAAAGTGCGAACGTCTGCAGATAGCTGGCAGCCAGAAGGGGCTAGCGTGGAAAGCTGTTGCTCAGCCTCATCTGCTCATGGCACTGCTCGCACAGAGACTGGGGCGTCTTCCTTGTCTTGCCACCTCAAACTTCAAACGTAGCCTGGGAATGGTGGTGTCTCTGCCAGGCTCCTTTCGCAGCCCTGCTCCGAAAGTGCGAACGTCTGCAGATAGCTGATATCCAGAAGGGGCTAGCCTGGAAAGCTGTTGCTCAGCCTCATTTGCCCATGGCACTGCTCGCACAGAGGCACAGAGAATGGGGCTGCTTGCTTGTCTTGCAACTTGAAACTTCAAAAGTAGCCTGAGAATGGTGGTGTCCCAGCCAGGCTCCTTTCGCAGACCTGCTCTTAAAATGCGAACGTCTGCAGGTAGCTGACAGCCAGAAGGGGCTAGCCTGGAAATCTGTTGCTCAGCCTCATCTGCTCATGGCACTGCTCGCACAGAGGCACAGAGAATGGGGCTGCTTGCTTATCTTGCCACTTGAAACTTCAAACGCATGTCGGGAATGTGTGTTGTCCCTGCCAGGCTCCTTTCGCAGCCCTGTTCCGAAAGTGCGAACGTCTGCAGATAGCTGGCAGCCAGAAGGGGCTAGCCTGGAAAGCTGTTGCTCAGCCTCATCTGTCCATGGCAGTGCTCGCACAGAGGCACAGAGAATGGGTCTGCTTGCTTGTCTTGCCACCTCAAACTTCAAACGTAGACTGGGAAAGTTTGTGTCCTAGCCAGGCTCCTTTCGCAGCCCTGCTCCGAAAGTGCGAACGTGTGCAGATAGCTGGCAGCCAGAAGGGGCTAGCCTGGAAAGCTGTTGCTCAGCCTCATCTGCTCATGGCACTGCTCACACAGAGACAGGGGCTGCTTGCTTGTCTTGCCACCTCAAACTTCAAACGTAGCCTGGGAATGGTGGTGTCCCAGCCAGGCTCCTTTACCAGCCCTGCTCTTAAAATGCAAACGTCTGCAGGTAGCTGACAGCCACAAGGCGCTAGCCAGGAAATCTGTTGCTCAGCCTCATCTGCTCATGCAACTGCTCGCACAGAGGCACAGAGAATAGGGCTGCTTGCTTATCTTGCACTTGAAACTTCAAACGTAGCCTTAGAATGGTGGTGTCCCTGCCAGGCTCCTTTCGCAGCCATGCTCTTAAAATGCGAACGTCTGCACATAGCTGGCAGCCAGAAGGGGCTAGCCTGGTAAGCTGTTGCTCAGCCTCATCTGCCAATGGCAGTGCTCGCACAGAGGCACAGAGAATGGGGCTGCTTGCTTGTCTTGCAACTTGAATCTTCAAAAGTAGCCTGAGAATGGTGGTGTCCCAGCCAGGCTCCTTTCGCAGACCTGCTCTTAAAATGCGAACGTCTGCAGGTAGCTGACAGCCAGAAGGGGCTAGCCTGGAAATCTGTTGCTCAGCCTCATCTGCTCATGGCACTGCTCGCACAGAGGCACAGAGAATGGGGCTGCTTGCTTATCTTGCCACCTCAAACTTCAAACGCATGTCGGGAATGTGTGTTGTCCCTGCCAGGCTCCTTTCGCAGCCCTGCTCCGAAAGTGCGAACGTCTGCAGATAGCTGGCAGCCAGAAGGGACTAGACAGGAAAGATGTTGCTCAGCCTCATCTGCTCATGGCACTGCTCACACAGAGACTGGGGCTGCTTGCTTGTCTTGCCACCTCAAATTTGAAATATAGCCTGGGAAAGTTGGTGTCCCTGCTAGGCTCGTTTCGCAGCCCTGCTCTTGAAATGCGAACGTCTGCAGATAGCTGGCAGCCAGAAGCGGCTAGCCTGGAAAGCTGTTGCTCAGCCTCATCTGCCCATGGCACTGCTCGCACAGAGGCACAGAGAATGGGGCTTCTTGCTTATCTTGCCACTTGAAACTGCAAACGCATGTGGGGAATATGGGTTGTCCCTGCCAGGCTCCTTTCGCAGCCCTGCTCCGAAAGTGCGAACGTCTGCAGATAGCTGGCAGCCAGAAGGGGCTAGCCTGGAAAGCTGTTGCTCAGCCTCATCTGCCCATGGCACTGCTCGCACAGAGGCACAGAGACTGGGGCTGCTTGCTTGTCTTGCCACTTGAAACTTCAAACGCATGCTGGGAATGTGGATTGTCCCTGCCAGGCTCCTTTCACAGCCAAGCTCTTAAAATGAGAATGTCTGCAGATAGCTGTCAGCCAGAAGGGGCTAGCCTGGAAAGCTGTTGCTCAGCCTCATCTGCCCATGGCACTACTTGAGCAGAGGCCCAGAGACTGGGGCTTCTTGCTTGTCTTGCCACCTCAAACTTCAAACGTAGCCTGGGAATGGTGGTGTCCCAGCCACGCTCCTTTACCAGCCCTGCTCTTAAAATGTGAACGTCTGCAGGTAGCTGACAGCCAGAAGGGGCTAGCCTGGAAATCTGTTGCTCAGCCTCATCTGCCCACGGCACTGCTCGCACAGAGGCACAGAGAATGGGGCTGCTTGCTTGTCTTGCCCCCTCAAATTTGAAACGTAGCCTGGGAAATTTGGTGTCCCAGCCAGGCTCCTTTCGCAGACCTGCTCCGAAACTGCGAACGTCTGCAGATAGCTGGCAGCCAGAAGGGGCTAGCCTGGAAATCTGTTGCTCAGCCTCATCTGCCCATGGCACTGCTCGCACAGAGGCACAGAGAATGGGGCTGCTTGCTTGTCTTGCCCCCTCAAACTTCAAACGTAGCCTGGGAAAGTTGGTGTCCCAGCCAGGCTCCTTTAGCAGCCCTGCTCCGAAAGTGCGAACGTCTGCAGATAGCTGGCAGCCAGAAGGGGCTAGCCTGGAAAGCTGTTGCTCAGCCTCATCTGCTCATGGCACTGCTCACACAGAGACTGGGGCTGCTTGCTTGTCTTGCCACCTCAAACTTCAAACGTAGCCTGGGAAAGTTGGTGTCCCAGCCAGGCTCCTTTCGCAGCCCTGCTCCGAAAGTGCGAACGTCTGCAGATAGGTGGCAGCCAGAAGGGGCTAGCCTGGAAAGCTGTTGCTCAGCCTCATCTGCTCATGGCACTGCTCGCACAGAGGCACAGAGAATGGGGCTGCTTGCTTATCTTGCCACTTGAAACTTCAAACGCATGTCGGGAATGTGTGTTGTCCCTGCCAGGCTCCTTTACCAACCCTGCTCCGAAAGTGCGAACGCCTGCAGATAGCTGGCAGCCAGAAGGGGCTAGCCTGGAAAGCTGTTGCTCAGCCTCATCTGCCCATGGCAGTGCTCGCACAGAGGCACAGAGAATGGGGCTGCTTGCTTGTCTTGTCACCTCAAACTTCAAACGCAGACTGGGAATGTTTGTGTCCTAGCCAGGCTCCTTTCGCAGCCCTGCTCCGAAAGTGCGAACGTCTGCAGATAGCTGTCAGCCAGAAGGGGCTAGCCTGGAAAGCTGTTGCTCAGCCTCATCTGCCCATGGCACTGCTCACACAGGGACAGGGGCTGCTTGCTTGTCTTGCCACCTCAAACTTCAAACGTAGCCTGGGAATGGTGGTGTCCCAGCCAGGCTCCTTTACCAGCCCTGCTCTTAAAATGCAAACGTCTGCAGGTAGCTGACAGCCACAAGGCGCTAGCCTGGAAATCTGTTGCTCAGCCTCATCTGCCCATGGCACTGCTCGCACAGAGGCACAGAGAATAGGGCTGCTTGCTTATCTTGCCACTTGAAACTTCAAACGTAGCCTTAGAATGGTGGTGTCCCAGCCAGGCTCCTTTCGCAGCCATGCTCTTAAAATGCGAACGTCTGCAGATAGCTGGCAGCCAGAAGGGGTTAGACTGGTAAGCTGTTGCTCAGCCTCATCTGCCAACGGCAGTGCTCGCACAGAGGCACAGAGACTGGGGCTGCTTGCTTGTCTTGCCACCTCAAACTTCAAAAGTTACATGGGAAAGTTTGTGTCCCAGCCAGGCTCCTTTCGCAGCCCTGCTCCGAAAGTGCGAACGTCTGCAGATAGCTGGCAGCCAGAAGGGGCTAGCCTGGAAAGCTGTTGCTCAGCCTCATCTGCTCATGACACTGCTCACACAGAGACTGGGGCTGCTTGCTTGTCTTACCACCTCAGACTTCAAATACAGCCTGGGAAAGTTGGTGTCCCTGCTAGGCTCGTTTCGCAGCCCTGCTCCGAAAGTGCTAACGTCTGCAGATAGCTGGCAGCCAGAAGGGGCTAGCCTGGAAAGCTGTTGCTCAGCCTCATCTGCTCATGGCACTGCTCACACAGAGACTGGGGCTGCTTGCTTGTCTTGCCACCTCAAACTTCAAACGTAGCCTGGGAAAGTTGGTGTCCCAGCCAGGCTCCTTTGGCAGCCCTGCTCTTAAAATGCGAACGTCTGCAGATAGGTGGCAGCCAGAAGGGGCTAGCCTGGAAAGCTGTTGCTCAGCCTCATCTGCTCATGGCACTGCTCGCACAGAGGCACAGAGAATGGGGCTTCTTGCTTATCTTGCCAGTTGAAAATTCAAATGCATGTGGGGAATGTGTGTTGTCCCTGCCAGGCTCCTTTACCAGCCCTGCTCCGAAAGTGCGAACGTCTGCAGATAGCTGTCAGCTAGAAGGGGCTAGCCTGGAAAGCTGTTGCTCAGCCTCATCTGCCAATGGCACTGCTCACACATAGACTGGGGCTGCTTGCTTCTCTTGCCACCTCAAACTTCAAACGTAGCCTGGGAATGGTGGTGTCCCAGCCACGCTCCTTTACCAGCCCTGATCTTAAAATGTGAACGTCTGCAGGTAGCTGACAGCCAGAAGGGGCTAGCCTGGAAATCTGTTGCTCAGCCTCATCTGCCCACGGCACTGCTCGCACAGAGGCACAGAGAATGGGGCTGCTTGCTTGTCTTGCCCCCTCAAATTTGAAACGTAGCCTGGGAAATTTGGTGTCCCAGCCAGGCTCCTTTCGCAGACCTGCTCCGAAACTGCGAACGTCTGCAGATAGCTGGCAGCCAGAAGGGGCTAGCCTGGAAATCTGTTGCTCAGCCTCATCTGCCCATGGCACTGCTCGCACAGAGGCACAGAGAATGGGGCTGCTTGCTTGTCTTGCCCCCTCAAACTTCAAACGTAGCCTGGGAAAGTTGGTGTCCCAGCCAGGCTCCTTTAGCAGCCCTGCTCCGAAAGTGCGAACGTCTGCAGATAGCTGGCAGCCAGAAGGGGCTAGCCTGGAAAGCTGTTGCTCAGCCTCATCTGCTCATGGCACTGCTCACACAGAGACTGGGGCTGCTTGCTTGTCTTGCCACCTCAAACTTCAAACGTAGCCTGGGAAAGTTGGTGTCCCAGCCAGGCTCCTTTCGCAGCCCTGCTCCGAAAGTGCGAACGTCTGCAGATAGGTGGCAGCCAGAAGGGGCTAGCCTGGAAAGCTGTTGCTCAGCCTCATCTGCTCATGGCACTGCTCGCACAGAGGCACAGAGAATGGGGCTGCTTGCTTATCTTGCCACTTGAAACTTCAAACGCATGTCGGGAATGTGTGTTGTCCCTGCCAGGCTCCTTTACCAACCCTGCTCCGAAAGTGCGAACGCCTGCAGATAGCTGGCAGCCAGAAGGGGCTAGCCTGGAAAGCTGTTGCTCAGCCTCATCTGCCCATGGCAGTGCTCGCACAGAGGCACAGAGAATGGGGCTGCTTGCTTGTCTTGTCACCTCAAACTTCAAACGCAGACTGGGAATGTTTGTGTCCTAGCCAGGCTCCTTTCGCAGCCCTGCTCCGAAAGTGCGAACGTCTGCAGATAGCTGTCAGCCAGAAGGGGCTAGCCTGGAAAGCTGTTGCTCAGCCTCATCTGCCCATGGCACTGCTCACACAGGGACAGGGGCTGCTTGCTTGTCTTGCCACCTCAAACTTCAAACGTAGCCTGGGAATGGTGGTGTCCCAGCCAGGCTCCTTTACCAGCCCTGCTCTTAAAATGCAAACGTCTGCAGGTAGCTGACAGCCACAAGGCGCTAGCCTGGAAATCTGTTGCTCAGCCTCATCTGCCCATGGCACTGCTCGCACAGAGGCACAGAGAATAGGGCTGCTTGCTTATCTTGCCACTTGAAACTTCAAACGTAGCCTTAGAATGGTGGTGTCCCAGCCAGGCTCCTTTCGCAGCCATGCTCTTAAAATGCGAACGTCTGCAGATAGCTGGCAGCCAGAAGGGGTTAGCCTGGTAAGCTGTTGCTCAGCCTCATCTGCCAACGGCAGTGCTCGCACAGAGGCACAGAGACTGGGGCTGCTTGCTTGTCTTGCCACCTCAAACTTCAAAAGTTACATGGGAAAGTTTGTGTCCCAGCCAGGCTCCTTTCGCAGCCCTGCTCCGAAAGTGCGAACGTCTGCAGATAGCTGGCAGCCAGAAGGGGCTAGCCTGGAAAGCTGTTGCTCAGCCTCATCTGCTCATGACACTGCTCACACAGAGACTGGGGCTGCTTGCTTGTCTTACCACCTCAGACTTCAAATACAGCCTGGGAAAGTTGGTGTCCCTGCTAGGCTCGTTTCGCAGCCCTGCTCCGAAAGTGCTAACGTCTGCAGATAGCTGGCAGCCAGAAGGGGCTAGCCTGGAAAGCTGTTGCTCAGCCTCATCTGCTCATGGCACTGCTCACACAGAGACTGGGGCTGCTTGCTTGTCTTGCCACCTCAAACTTCAAACGTAGCCTGGGAAAGTTGGTGTCCCAGCCAGGCTCCTTTGGCAGCCCTGCTCTTAAAATGCGAACGTCTGCAGATAGGTGGCAGCCAGAAGGGGCTAGCCTGGAAAGCTGTTGCTCAGCCTCATCTGCTCATGGCACTGCTCGCAGAGAGGCACAGAGAATGGGGCTTCTTGCTTATCTTGCCAGTTGAAAATTCAAATGCATGTGGGGAATGTGTGTTGTCCCTGCCAGGCTCCTTTACCAGCCCTGCTCCGAAAGTGCGAACGTCTGCAGATAGCTGTCAGCTAGAAGGGGCTAGCCTGGAAAGCTGTTGCTCAGCCTCATCTGCCAATGGCACTGCTCACACATAGACTGGGGCTGCTTGCTTCTCTTGCCACCTCAAACTTCAAACGTAGCCTGGGAATGGTGGTGTCCCAGCCAGGCTCCTTTACCAGCTCTGCTCTTAAAATGCGAACGTCTGCAGGTAGCTGACAGCCAGAAGGGGCTAGCCTGGAAATCTGTTGCTCAGCCTCATCTGCTCATGGCACTGCTCGCACAGAGGCACAGAGAATGGGGCTGCTTGCTTATCTTGCCACTTGAAACTTCAAAACCATGTCGGGAATGTGTGTTGTCCCTGCCAGGCTCCTTTACCAACCCTGCTCCGAAAGTGCGAACGTCTGCAGATAGCTGATAGCCAGAAGGGTCTAGCCTGGAAAGCTGTTGCTCAGCCTCATCTGCTCATGGCACTGCTCACACAGAGACTGGGGCTGCTTGCTTGTCTTGCCACCTCAAACTTCAAACGTAGCCTGGGAATGGTGGTGTCTCTGCCAGGCTGCTTTCGCAGCCCTGCTCCGAAAGTGCGAACGTCTGCAGATAGCTGATAGCCAGAAGGGGCTAGCCTGGAAAGCTGTTGCTCAGCCTCATTTGCTCATGGCACTGCTCGCACAGAGGCACAGAGAATGGGGCTGCTTGCTTGTCTTGCAACTTGAAACTTCAAAAGTAGCCTGAGAATGGTGGTGTCCCAGCCAGGCTCCTTTCGCAGACCTGCTCTTAAAATGCGAACGTGTGCAGGTAGCTGACAGCCAGAAGGGGCTAGCCTGGAAATCTGTTGCTCAGCCTCATCTGCTCATGGCACTGCTCGCACAGAGGCACAGAGAATGGGGCTGCTTGCTTATCTTGCCACTTGAAACTTCAAACGCATGTCGGGAATGTGTGTTGTCCCTGCCAGGCTCCTTTACCAACCCTGCTCCGAAAGTGCGAACGTCTGCAGATAGCTGATAGCCAGAAGGGGCTAGCCTGGAAAGCTGTTGCTCAGCCTCATCTGCCCATGGCAGTGCTCGCACAGAGGCACAGAGAATGGGGCTGCTTGCTTGTCTTGTCACCTCAAACTTCAAACGCAGACTGGGAATGTTTGTGTCCTAGCCAGGCTCCTTTCGCAGCCCTGCTCCGAAAGTGCGAACGTCTGCAGATAGCTGTCAGCCAGAAGGGGCTAGCCTGGAAAGCTGTTGCTCAGCCTCATCTGCCCATGGCACTGCTCACACAGGGACAGGGGCTGCTTGCTTGTCTTGCCACCTCAAACTTCAAACGTAGCCTGGGAATGGTGGTGTCCCAGCCAGGCTCCTTTACCAGCCCTGCTCTTAAAATGCAAACGTCTGCAGGTAGCTGACAGCCACAAGGCGCTAGCCTGGAAATCTGTTGCTCAGCCTCATCTGCCCATGGCACTGCTCGCAGAGAGGCACAGAGAATAGGGCTGCTTGCTTATCTTGCCACTTGAAACTTCAAACGTAGCCTTAGAATGGTGGTGTCCCAGCCAGGCTCCTTTCGCAGCCATGCTCTTAAAATGCGAACGTCTGCAGATAGCTGGCAGCCAGAAGGTGTTAGCCTGGTAAGCTGTTGCTCAGCCTCATCTGCCAACGGCAGTGCTCGCACAGAGGCACAGAGACTGGGGCTGCTTGCTTGTCTTGCCACCTCAAACTTCAAAAGTTACATGGGAAAGTTTGTGTCCCAGCCAGGCTCCTTTCGCAGCCCTGCTCCGAAAGTGCGAACATCTGCAGATAGCTGGCAGCCAGAAGGGGCTAGCCTGGAAAGCTGTTGCTCAGCCTCATCTGCCCATGGCACTGTTCGCATAGACGCACAGAGAATGAGGCTTCTTGCTTATCTTGCCAGTTGAAAATTCAAATGCATGTGGGGAATGTGGGTTGTCCCTGCCAGGCTCCTTTACCAGCCCTGCTCCGAAAGTGCGAACGTCTGCAGATAGCTGGCAGCCAGAAGGGGCTAGCCTGGAAAGCTGTTGCTCAGCCTCATTTGCCCATGGCACTGCTCACACATAGACTGGGGCTTCTTGCTTTTCTTGCCACCTCAAACTTCAAACGTAGCCTGGGAATGGTGGTGTCCCAGCCAGGCTCATTTACCAGCTCTGCTCTTGAAATGCGAACGTCTGCAGGTAGCTGACAGCCAGAAGGGGCTAGCCTGGAAAACTGTTGCTCAGCCTCATCTGCTCATGGCACTGCTCGCACAGAGGCACAGAGACTGGGGCTGCTTGCTTGTCTTGCCCCCTCAAACTTCAAACGTAACCTGGGAAAGTTGGTGTCCCAGCCAGGCTCCTTTCGCAGCCCTGCTCCGAAAGTGCGAACATCTGCATATAGCTGGCAGCCAGAAGGGGATAGCCTGGAAAGCTGTTGCTCAGCCTCATCTGCCCATGGCAGTGCTCGCACAGAGGCACAGAGACTGGGGCTGCTTGCTTTTCTTGCCACTTGAAACTTCAAACGCATGCTGGGAACGTGGATTGTCCCTGCCAGGCTCCTTTCACAGCCATGCTCTTAAAATGAGAATGTCTGCAGATAGCTGTCAGCCAGAAGGGGCTAGCCTGGAAAGCTGTTGCTCAGCCTCATCTGCCCATGGCACTGCTCGCACAGAGGCACAGAGACTGGGACTGCTTGCTTGTCTTGCCACCTCAAACTTCAAACGTAACCTTAGAATGGTGGTGTCCCAGTCAGGCTCGTTTCGCAGCCCTGCTCTTGAAATGCGAACGTCTGCAGATAGCTGGCAGCGAGAAGGGGCTAGCCTGGAAAGCTGTTGCTCAGCCTCATCTGCCCATGGCACTGCTCGCACAGAGGCCCAGAGACTGGGGTTGCTTGCTTGTCTTGCCACCTCAAACTTCAAACGTAACCTGGGAATGGTGGTGTCCCAGCCAGGCTCCTTTTGCAGCCCTGTTCCGAAAGTGCGAACGTCTGCAGATAGCTGGCAGCCAGAAGGGGCTAGCCTGGAAAGCTGTTGCTCAGCCTCATCTGCTCATGGCAGTGCTTGTACAGAGGCACAGAGAATGGGGCTGATTGCTTGTCTTGCCACCTCAATCTCCAAACATAGCCTGGGAATTGTGGTGTCCCAGCCAGGCTGCTTTCGCAGCCCTGCTCCGAATGTGCGAACATCTGCAGATAGCTGGCTGCCAGAAGGGGCTAGCCTGGAAAGCTGTTGCTCAGCCTCATCTGCCCATGGCACTGTTCGCATAGAGGCACAGAGAATGGGGCTTCTTGCTTATCTTGCCAGTTGAAAATTCAAACGCATGTGGGGAATGTGGGTTGTCCCTGCCAGGCTCCTTTACCAGCCCTGCTCCGAAAGTGCGAACGTCTGCAGATAGCTGGCAGCCAGAAGGGGCTAGCCTGGAAAGCTGTTGCTCAGCCTCATCTGCCAATGGCACTGCTCACACATAGACTGGGGCTTCTTGCTTCTCTTGCCACCTCAAACTTCAAACGTAGCCTGGGAATGGTGGTGTCCCAGCCAGGCTCCTTTACCAGCTCTGCTCTTGAAATGCGAACGTCTGCAGGTAGCTGACAGCCAGAAGGGGCTAGCCTGGAAAACTGTTGCTCAGCCTCATCTGCTCATGGCACTGCTCGCAAAGAGGCACAGAGAATGGGGCTGCTTGCTTATCTTGCCACTTAAAACTTCAAACGCATGTGGGGAATGTGTGTTGTCGCTGCCAGGCTCCTTTCGCAGCCCTGCTCCGAAACTGCGAACGTCTGCAGATAGCTGATAGCCAGAAGGGGCTAGCCTGGAAAGCTGTTGCTCAGCCTCATCTGCCCATGGCACTGCTTGCACAGAGGCACAGAGACTGGGACTGCTTGCTTGTCTTGCCCCCTCAAACTTCAAACGTAGCCTGGTAAATTTGGTGTCCCAGCCAGGCTCCTTTCGCAGCCCTGCTCCGAAAGTGCGAACGTCTGCAGAAAGCTGGCAGGCAGAAGGGGCTAGCCTGGAAAGCTGTTGCTCAGCCTCATTTGCCCATGGCACTGCTCGCACAGAGGCACAGAGAATGGGGCTGCTTGCTTGTCTTGCAAATTGAAACTTCAAAAGTAGCCTGAGAATGGTGGTGTCCCAGCCAGGCTCCTTTCGCAGACCTGCTATTAAAATGCGAACGTCTGCAGGTAGCTGACAGCCAGAAGGGGCTAGCCTGGAAATCTGTTGCTCAGCCTCATCTGCTCATGGCACTGCTCGCACAGAGGCACAGAGACTGGGGCTCCTTGCTTGTCTTGCCCACTCAAACTTCAAACGTAGCCTGGGAAAGTTGGTGTCCCAGCCAGGCTCCTTTCGCAGCCCTGCTCCGAAAGTGCGAACATCTGCAGATAGATGGCAGCCAGAAGGGGACAGCCTGGAAAGCTGTTGCTCAGTCTCATGTGCCCATGGCAGTGCTCGCACAGAGGCACAGAGACTGGGGCTGCTTGCTTTTCTTGCCACTTGAAAATTCAAACGCATGCTGGGAACGTGGATTGTCCCTGCCAGGCTCCTTTCACAGCCATGCTCTTAAAATGAGAATGTCTGCAGATAGCTGTCAGCCAGAAGGGGCTAGCCTGGAAAGCTGTTGCTCAGCCTCATCTGCCCACGGCACTGCTCGCACAGAGGCCCAGAGACTGGGGCTGCTTGCTTGCCTTGCCACTTGAAACTTCAAACGCATGCTGGGAATGGTGGTGTCCCAGTCAGGCTCCTTTCGCAGCCCTGCTCCGAAAGTGCGAACGTCTGCAGATAGCTGTCAGCCAGAAGGGGCTAGCCTGGAAAGCTGTTGCTCAGCCTCATCTGCCCATGGCACTGCTCGCACAGAGGCACAGAGACTGGGACTGCTTGCTTGTCTTGCCACCTCAAACTTCAAACGTAGCCTTAGAATGGTGGTGTCCCTGCCAGGCTCGTTTCGCAGCCCTGCTCTTGAAATGCGAACGTCTGCAGATAGCTGGCAGCGAGAAGGGGCTAGCCTGGAAAGCTGTTGCTCAGCCTCATCTGCCCACGGCACTGCTCGCACAGAGGCCCAGAGACTGGGGCTGCTTGCTTGTCTTGCCACCTCAAACTTCAAACGTAACCTGGGAATGGTGGTGTCCCAGTCAGGCTCCTTTCGCAGCCCTGCTCCGAAAGTGCGAACGTCTGCAGATAGCTGGCAGCCAGAAGGGGCTAGCCTGGAAAGCTGTTGCTCAGCCTCATCTGCCCATGGCACTGCTCGCACAGAGGCACAGAGACTGGGACTGCTTGCTTGTCTTGCCACCTCAAACTTCAAACGTAGCCTTAGAATGGTGGTGTCCCTGCCAGGCTCGTTTCGCAGCCCTGCTCTTGAAATGCGAACGTCTGCAGATAGCTGGCAGCGAGAAGGGGCTAGCCTGGAAAACTGTTGCTCAGCCTCATCTGCCCATGGCACTGCTCGCACAGAGGCACAGAGACTGAGGCTGCTTGCTTGTCTTGCCACCTCAAACTTCAAACGTAACCTGGGAATGGTGGTGTCCCAGCCAGGCTCCTTTCGCAGCCCTGTTTCGAAAGTGCGAACGTCTGCAGATAGCTGGCAGACAGAAGGGGCTAGCCTGGAAAGCTGTTGCTCAGCCTCATCTGGTCATGGCAGTGCTTGCTCAGAGGCACAGAGAATGGGGCTGATTGCTTGTCTTGCCACCTCAATCTTCAAACATAGCACGGGAATTGTGGTGTCCCAGCCAGGCTGCTTTCGCAGCCCTGCTCCGAAAGTGCGAACGTCTGCAGATAGCTGGCAGCCAGAAGGGGCTAGCCTGGAAAGCTCTTGCTCAGCCTCATCTGCCAATGGCACTGCTCACACATAGACTGGGACTTCTTGCTTCTCTTGCCACCTCAAACTTCAAACGTAGCCTGGGAATGGTGGTGTCCCAGCCAGGCTCCTTTACCAGCTCTGCTCTTAAAATGCGAACGTCTGCAGGTAGCTGACAGCCAGAAGGGGCTAGCCTGGAAAACTGTTGCTCAGCCTCATCTGCTCATGGCACTGCTCGCACAGAGGCCCAGAGACTGGGGCTGCTTGCTTATCTTGCCACTTGAAACTTCAAACGCATGTGGGGAATGTGTGTTGTCCCTGCCAGGCTCTTTTACCAGCCGTGCTCCGAAACTGCGAACGTCTGCAGATAGCTGATAGCCAGAATGGGCTAGCCTGGAAAGCTGTTGCTCAGCCTCATCTGCTCATGGCACTGCTCGCACAGAGGCACAGAGACTGGGGCTGCTTGCTTGTCTTGCCCCCTCAAACTTCAAACGTAGCCTGGTAAAGTTGGTGTCCCAGCCAGGCTCCTTTCGCAGCCCTGCTCCGAAAGTACAAACGTCTGCAGAAAGCTGGCAGCCAGAAGGGGCTAGCCTGGAAAGCTGTTGCTCAGCCTCATGTGCCCATGGCACTGCTCGCACAGAGGCACAGAGAATGGGGCTGCTTGCTTGTCTTGCAACTTGAAACTTCAAAAGTAGCCTGAGAATGGTGGTGTCCCAGCCAGGCTCCTTTCGCAGACCTGCTCTTAAAATGCGAACGTCTGCAGGTAGCTGACAGCCAGAAGGGGCTAGCCTGGAAATCTGTTTCTCAGCCTCATCTGCTCATGGCACTGCTCGCACACAGGCACAGAGACTGGGGCTGCTTGCTTGTCTTGCCCCCTCAAACTTCAAACGTAACCTGGGAAAGTTGGTGTCCCAGCCAGGCTCCTTTCGCAGCCCTGCTCCGAAAGTGCGAACATCTGCATATAGCTGGCAGCCAGAAGGGGATAGCCTGGAAAGCTGTTGCTCAGCCTCATCTGCCCATGGCAGTGCTCGCACAGAGGCCCAGAGACTGGGGCTGCTTGCTTTTCTTGCCACTTGAAAATTCAAACGCATGCTGGGAACATGGATTGTCCCTGCCAGGCTCCTTTCACAGCCATGCTCTTAAAATGAGAATGTCTGCAGATAGCTGTCAGCCAGAAGGGGCTAGCCTGGAAAGCTGTTGCTCAGCCTCATCTGCCCATGGCACTGCTCGCACAGATGCCCAGAGACTGGGGCTGCTTGCTTGTCTTGCCACCTCAAACTTCAAATGTAACCTGGGAATGGTGGTGTCCCAGCCAGGCTCCTTTCGCAGCCCTGCTCCGAAAGTGCGAACGTCTGCAGATAGCTGGCAGCCAGAAGGGGCTAGCCTGGAAAGCTGTTGCTCAGCCTCATCCGCTCACGGCAGTGCTTGCACAGAGGCACAGAGAATGGGGCTGATTGCTTGTCTTGCCACCTCAATCTTGAAACATAGCCTCGGAATTGTGGTGTCCCAGCCAGGCTGCTTTCGCAGCCCTGCTCCGAAAGTGAGAACGTCTGCAGATAGCTGGCAGCCAGAAGGGGCTAGCCTGGAAAGCTGTTGCTCAGCCTCATCTGGTCATGGCAGTGCTTGCACAGAGGCACAGAGAATGGGGCTGATTGCTTGTCTTGCCCCCTCAATCTTCAAACATAGCACGGGAATTGTGGTGTCCCAGCCAGGCTGCTTTCGCAGCCCTGCTCCGAAAGTGCGAACGTCTGCAGATAGCTGGCAGCCAGAAGGGGCTAGCCTGGAAAGCTCTTGCTCAGCCTCATCTGCCAATGGCACTGCTCACACATAGACTGGGACTTCTTGCTTCTCTTGCCACCTCAAACTTCAAACGTAGCCTGGGAATGGTGGTGTCCCAGCCAGGCTCCTTTACCAGCTCTGCTCTTAAAATGCGAACGTCTGCAGGTAGCTGACAGCCAGAAGGGGCTAGCCTGGAAAACTGTTGCTCAGCCTCATCTGCTCATGGCACTGCTCGCACAGAGGCCCAGAGACTGGGGCTGCTTGCTTATCTTGCCACTTGAAACTTCAAACGCATGTGGGGAATGTGTGTTGTCCCTGCCAGGCTCCTTTACCAGCCGTGCTCCGAAACTGCGAACGTCTGCAGATAGCTGATAGCCAGAAGGGGCTAGCCTGGAAAGCTGTTGCTCAGCCTCATCTGCTCATGGCACTGCTCGCACAGAGGCACAGAGACTGGGGCTGCTTGCTTGTCTTGCCCCCTCAAACTTCAAACGTAGCCTGGTAAAGTTGGTGTCCCAGCCAGGCTCCTTTCGCAGCCCTGCTCCGAAAGTGCGAACGTCTGCAGAAAGCTGGCAGCCAGAAGGGGCTAGCCTGGAAAGCTGTTGCTCAGCCTCATGTGCCCATGGCACTGCTCGCACAGAGGCACAGAGAATGGGGCTGCTTGCTTGTCTTGCAACTTGAAACTTCAAAAGTAGCCTGAGAATGGTGGTGTCCCAGCCAGGCTCCTTTCGCAGACCTGCTCTTAAAATGCGAACGTCTGCAGGTAGCTGACAGCCAGAAGGGGCTAGCCTGGAAATCTGTTGCTCAGCCTCATCTGCTCATGGCACTGCTCGCACACAGGCACAGAGACTGGGGCTGCTTGCTTGTCTTGCCCCCTCAAACTTCAAACGTAACCTGGGAAAGTTGGTGTCCCAGCCAGGCTCCTTTCGCAGCCCTGCTCCGAAAGTGCGAACATCTGCATATAGCTGGCAGCCAGAAGGGGCTAGCCTGGAAAGCTGTTGCTCAGCCTCATCTGCCCATGGCAGTGCTCGCACAGAGGCCCAGAGACTGGGGCTGCTTGCTTTTCTTGCCACTTGAAAATTCAAACGCATGCTGGGAACATGGATTGTCCCTGCCAGGCTCCTTTCACAGCCATGCTCTTAAAATGAGAATGTCTGCAGATAGCTGTCAGCCAGAAGGGGCTAGCCTGGAAAGCTGTTGCTCAGCCTCATCTGCCCATGGCACTGCTCGCACAGATGCCCAGAGACTGGGGCTGCTTGCTTGTCTTGCCACCTCAAACTTCAAACGTAACCTGGGAATGGTGGTGTCCCAGCCAGGCTCCTTTCGCAGCCCTGCTCCGAAAGTGCGAACGTCTGCAGATAGCTGGCAGCCAGAAGGGGCTAGCCTGGAAAGCTGTTGCTCAGCCTCATCTGCTCACGGCAGTGCTTGCACAGAGGCACAGAGAATGGGGCTGATTGCTTGTCTTGCCACCTCAATCTTGAAACATAGCCTCGGAATTGTGGTGTCCCAGCCAGGCTGCTTTCGCAGCCCTCCTCCGAAAGTGCGAACGTCTGCAGATAGCTGGCAGCCAGAAGGGGCTAGCCTGGAAAGCTGTTGCTCAGCCTCATCTGCCATTGGAACTGCTCACACATAGACTGGGGCTGCTTGCTTGTCTTGCCACCTCAAAATTCAAACGTAGCCTGGGAATGGTGGTGTCCCAGCCAGGCTCCTTTACCAGCTCTGCTCTTAAAATGCGAACGTCTGCAGGTAGCTGACAGCCAGAAGGGGCTAGCCTGGAAAACTGTTGCTCAGCCTCATCTGCTCATGGCACTGCTCGCAAAGAGGCACAGAGAATGGGGCTGCTTGCTTATCTTGCCACTTGAAACTTCAAACGCATGTCGGGAATGTGTGTTGTCCCTGCCAGGCTCCTTTACCAGCCCTGCTCCGAAACTGCGAACGTCTGCAGAAGCTGATAGCCAGAAGGGGCTAGCCTGGAAAGCTGTTGCTCAGCCTCATCTGTTCATGGCACTGCTCGCACAGAGGCACAGAGACTGGGGCTGCTTGCTTGTCTTGCCCCCTCAAACTTCAAACGTAGCCTGGTAAAGTTGGTGTCCCAGCCAGGCTCCTTTCGCAGCCCTGCTCCGAAAGTGCGAACGTCTGCAGAAAGCTGGCAGCCAGAAGGGGCTAGCCTGGAAAGCTGTTGCTCAGCCTCATGTGCCCATGGCACTGCTCGCACAGAGGCACAGAGAATGGGGCTGCTTGCTTGTCTTGCAACTTGAAACTTCAAAAGTAGCCTGAGAATGGTGGTGTCCCAGCCAGGCTCCTTTCGCAGACCTGCTCTTAAAATGCGAACGTCTGCAGGTAGCTGGCAGCCAGAAGGGGCTAGCCTGGAAATCTGTTACTCAGCCTCATCTGCTCATGGCACTGCTCGCACACAGGCACAGAGACTGGGGCTGCTTGCTTGTCTTGCCCCCTCAAACTTCAAACGTAGCCTGGGAAAGTTGGTGTCCCAGCCAGGCTCCTTTCGCAGCCCTGCTCCGAAAGTGCGAACATCTGCATATAGCTGGCAGCCAGAAGGGGATAGCCTGGAAAGCTGTTGCTCAGCCTCATCTGCCCATGGCACTGCTCGCACAGAGGCCCAGAGACTGGGGCTGCTTGCTTTTCTTGCCACTTGAAAATTCAAACGCATGCTGGGAACATGGATTGTCCCTGCCAGGCTCCTTTCACAGCCATGCTCTTAAAATGAGAATGTCTGCAGATAGCTGTCAGCCAGAAGGGGCTAGCCTGGAAAGCTGTTGCTCAGCCTCATCTGCCCATGGCAGTGCTCGCACAGAGGCCCAGAGACTGGGACTGCTTGCTTGTCTTGCCACCTCAAACTTCAAACGTAACCTGGGAATGGTGGTGTCCCAGCCAGGCTCCTTTCGCAGCCCTGCTCCGAAAGTGCGAACGTCTGCAGATAGCTGGCAGCCAGAAGGGGCTAGCCTGGAAAGCTGTTGCTCAGCCTCATCTGCTCACGGCAGTGCTTGCACAGAGGCACAGAGAATGGGGCTGATTGCTTGTCTTGCCACCTCAATCTTGAAACATAGCCTCGGAATTGTGGTGTCCCAGCCAGGCTGCTTTCGCAGCCCTGCTCCGAAAGTGCGAACGTCTGCAGATAGCTGGCAGCCAGAAGGGGCTAGCCTGGAAAGCTGTTGCTCATCCTCATCTGCCAATGGAACTGCTCACACATAGACTGGGGCTGCTTGCTTCTCTTGCCACCTCAAACTTCAAACGTAGCCTGGGAATGGTGGTGTCCCAGCCAGGCTCCTTTACCAGCTCTGCTCTTAAAATGCGAACGTCTGCAGGTAGCTGACAGCCAGAAGGGGCTAGCCTGGAAAACTGTTGCTCAGCCTCATCTGCTCATGGCACTGCTCGCAAAGAGGCACAGAGAATGGGGCTGCTTGCTTATCTTGCCACTTGAAACTTCAAACGCATGTCGGGAATGTGTGTTGTCCCTGCCAGGCTCCTTTACCAGCCCTGCTCCGAAACTGCGAACGTCTGCAGAAGCTGATAGCCAGAAGGGGCTAGCCTGGAAAGCTGTTGCGCAGCCTCATCTGTTCATGGCACTGCTCGCACAGAGGCACAGAGACTGGGGCTGCTTGCTTGTCTTGCCCCCTCAAACTTCAAACGTAGCCTGGTAAAGTTGGTGTCCCAGCCAGGCTCCTTTCGCAGCCCTGCTCCGAAAGTGCGAACGTCTGCAGAAAGCTGGCAGCCAGAAGGGGCTAGCCTGGAAAGCTGTTGCTCAGACTCATGTGCCCATGGCACTGCTCGCACAGAGGCACAGAGACTGGGGCTGCTTGCTTGTCTTGCAACTTGAAACTTCAAAAGTAGCCTGAGAATGGTGGTGTCCCAGCCAGGCTCCTTTACCAGCCCTGCTCTTAAAATGCGAACGTCTGCAGGTAGCTGACAGCCAGAAGGGGCTAGCCTGGAAATCTGTTGCTCAGCCTCATCTGCTCATGGCACTGCTCGCACACAGGCACAGAGACTGGGGCTGCTTGCTTGTCTTGCCCCCTCAAACTTCAAACGTAGCCTGGGAAAGTTGATGTCCCAGCCAGGCTCCTTTCGCAGCCCTGCTCCGAAAGTGCGAACATCTGCATATAGCTGGCAGCCAGAAGGGGATAGCCTGGAAAGCTGTTGCTCAGCCTCATCTGCCCATGGCAGTGCTCGCACAGAGGCACTGAGAATGGGGCTGCTTGCTTTTCTTGCCACTTGAAAATTCAAACGCATGCTGGGAACGTGGTTTGTCCCTGAAAGGCTCCTTTCACAGCCATGCTCTTAAAATGAGAATGTCTGCAGATAGCTGTCAGCCAGAAGGGGCTAGCCTGGAAAGCTGTTGCTCAGCCTCATCTGCCCATGGCAGTGCTCGCACAGAGGCCCAGAGACTGGGACTGCTTGCTTGTCTTGCCACCTCAAACTTCAAACGTAACCTGGGAATGGTGGTGTACCAGCCAGGCTCCTTTCGCAGCCCTGTTCCGAAAGTGCGAACGTCTGCAGGTAGCTGGCAGCCAGAAGGGGCTAGCCTGGAAATCTGTTGCTCAGCCTCATCTGCTCATGGCACTGCTCGCACACAGGCACAGAGACTGGGGCTGCTTGCTTGTCTTGCCCCCTCAAACTTCAAACGTAGCCTGGGAATGGTGGTGTCCCAGCCAGGCTCCTTTCGCAGCCCTGCTCCGAAAGTGCGAACATCTGCATATAGCTGGCAGCCAGAAGGGGATAGCCTGGAAAGCTGTTGCTCAGCCTCATCTGCCCATGGCAGTGCTCGCACAGAGGCACAGAGACTGGGGCTGCTTGCTTTTCTTGCCACTTGAAAATTCAAACGCATGCTGGGAACATGGATTGTCCCTGCCAGGCTCCTTTCACAGCCATGCTCTTAAAATGAGAATGTCTGCAGATAGCTGTCAGCCAGAAGGGGCTAGCCTGGAAAGCTGTTGCTCAGCCTCATCTGCCCATGGCAGTGCTCGCACAGAGGCCCAGAGACTGGGACTGCTTGCTTGTCTTGCCACCTCAAACTTCAAACGTAACCTGGGAATGGTGGTGTCCCAGCCAGGCTCCTTTCGCAGCCCTGCTCCGAAAGTGCGAACTTCTGCAGATAGCTGGCAGCCAGAAGGGGCTAGCCTGGAAAGCTGTTGCTCAGCCTCATCTGCTCACGGCAGTGCTTGCACAGAGGCACAGAGAATGGGGCTGATTGCTTGTCTTGCCACCTCAATCTTGAAACATAGCCTCGGAATTGTGGTGTCCCAGCCAGGCTGCTTTCGCAGCCCTGCTCCGAAAGTGCGAACGTCTGCAGATAGCTGGCAGCCAGAAGGGGCTAGCCTGGAAAGCTGTTGCTCAGCCTCATCTGCCCATGGCAGTGCTCGCACAGAGGCCCAGAGACTGGGACTGCTTGCTTGTCTTGCCACCTCAAACTTCAAACGTAACCTGGGAATGGTGGTGTCCCAGCCAGGCTCCTTTCGCAGCCCTGCTCCGAAAGTGCGAACGTCTGCAGATAGCTGGCAGCCAGAAGGGGCTAGCCTGGAAAGCTGTTGCTCAGCCTCATCTGCTCACGGCAGTGCTTGCACAGAGGCACAGAGAATGGGGCTGATTGCTTGTCTTGCCACCTCAATCTTGAAACATAGCCTCGGAATTGTGGTGTCCCAGCCAGGCTGCTTTCGCAGCCCTGCTCCGAAAGTGCGAACGTCTGCAGATAGCTGGCAGCCAGAAGGGGCTAGCCTGGAAAGCTGTTGCTCATCCTCATCTGCCAATGGAACTGCTCACACATAGACTGGGGCTGCTTGCTTCTCTTGCCACCTCAAACTTCAAACGTAGCCTGGGAATGGTGGTGTCCCAGCCAGGCTCCTTTACCAGCTCTGCTCTTAAAATGCGAACGTCTGCAGGTAGCTGACAGCCAGAAGGGGCTAGCCTGGAAAACTGTTGCTCAGCCTCATCTGCTCATGGCACTGCTCGCAAAGAGGCACAGAGAATGGGGCTGCTTGCTTATCTTGCCACTTGAAACTTCAAACGCATGTGGGGAATGTGTGTTGTCCCTGCCAGGCTCCTTTACCAGCCCTGCTCCGAAACTGCGAACGTCTGCAGAAGCTGATAGCCAGAAGGGGCTAGCCTGGAAAGCTGTTGCGCAGCCTCATCTGTTCATGGCACTGCTCGCACAGAGGCACAGAGACTGGGGCTGCTTGCTTGTCTTGCCCC
Organism: Opisthocomus hoazin; assembly: GCF_030867145.1. Classification (NCBI taxonomy): domain Eukaryota; kingdom Metazoa; phylum Chordata; class Aves; order Opisthocomiformes; family Opisthocomidae; genus Opisthocomus; species Opisthocomus hoazin. The sequence continues at coordinate 10,479,676 of NC_134429.1, forward strand.
CTCAAACTTCAAACGTAGCCTGGTAAAGTTGGTGTCCCAGCCAGGCTCCTTTACCAGCCCTGCTCCGAAAGTGCGAACGTCTGCAGAAAGCTGGCAGCCAGAAGGGGCTAGCCTGGAAAGCTGTTGCTCAGCCTCATGTGCCCATGGCACTGCTCGCACAGAGGCACAGAGACTGGGGCTGCTTGCTTGTCTTGCAACTTGAAACTTCAAAAGTAGCCTGAGAATGGTGGTGTCCCAGCCAGGCTCCTTTCGCAGACCTGCTCTTAAAATGCGAACGTCTGCAGGTAGCTGACAGCCAGAAGGGGCTAGCCTGGAAATCTGTTGCTCAGCCTCATCTGCTCATGGCACTGCTCGCACACAGGCACAGAGACTGGGGCTGCTTGCTTGTCTTGCCCCCTCAAACTTCAAACGTAGCCTGGGAAAGTTGATGTCCCAGCCAGGCTCCTTTCGCAGCCCTGCTCCGAAAGTGCGAACATCTGCATATAGCTGGCAGCCAGAAGGGGATAGCCTGGAAAGCTGTTGCTCAGCCTCATCTGCCCATGGCAGTGCTCGCACAGAGGCACAGAGAATGGGGCTGCTTGCTGTTCTTGCCACTTGAAAATTGAAACGCATGCTGGGAACGTGGTTTGTCCCTGCCAGGCTCCTTTCACAGCCATGCTCTTAAAATGAGAATGTCTGCAGATAGCTGTCAGCCAGAAGGGGCTAGCCTGGAAAGCTGTTGCTCAGCCTCATCTGCCCATGGCACTGCTCGCACAGAGGCCCAGAGACTGGGACTGCTTGCTTGTCTTGCCACCTCAAACTTCAAACGTAACCTGGGAATGGTGGTGTACCAGCCAGGCTCCTTTCGCAGCCCTGTTCCGAAAGTGCGAACGTCTGCAGATAGCTGGCAGCCAGAAGGGGCTAGCCTGGAAAGCTGTTGCTCGGCCTCATCTGCTCATGGCACTGCTCACACAGAGACTGGGGCTGCTTGCTTGTCTTGCCATCTCAAACTTCAAATATAGCCTGGGAAAGTTGGTGTCCCTGCTAGGCTCGTTTCGCAGCCCTGCTCTTGAAATGCGAACGTCTGCAGATAGCTGGCAGCCAGAAGGGGCTAGCCTGGAAAGCTGTTGCTCAGCCTCATCTGCCCATGGCACTGCTCGCACAGAGGCACAGAGAATGGGGCTTCTTGCTTATCTTGCCACTTGAAACTTCAAACGCATGTCGGGAAAGTTGGTGTCCCTGCCAGGCTCCTTTCGCAGCCCTGCTCCGAAAGTGCGAACGTCTGCAGGTAGCTGGCAGCCAGAAGGGGCTAGCCTGGAAAGCTGTTGCTCAGCCTCATCTGCTCATGGCACTGCTCGCACAGAGGCACAGAGACTGGGGCTGCTTGCTTGTCTTGCCACCTCACACTTCAAAGGTAGCCTGGGAAAGTTGGTGTCCCAGCCAGGCTCCTTTACCAGCCCTGGTCCGAAAGTGCGAACGTCTGCAGATAGCTGGCAGCCAGAAGGGGCTAGCCTGGAAAGCTGTTGCTCAGCCTCATCTGCCCATGGCACTGCTCGCACAGAGGCACAGAGACTGGGGCTGCTTGCTTGTCTTGCCACTTGAAACTTCAAACGCATGCTGGGAATGTGGATTGTCCCTGCCAGGCTCCTTTCACAGCCAAGCTCTTAAAATGAGAATGTCTGCAGATAGCTGTCAGCCAGAAGGTGCTAGCCTGGAAAGCTGTTGCTCAGCCTCATCTGCCCATGGCACTACTTGAGCAGAGGCACAGAGAATGGGGCTGCTTGCTTGTCTTGCCACCTCAAACTTCAAACGTAGCCTGGGAATGGTGGTGTCCCAGCCAGGCTCCTTTACCAGCCCTGCTCTTAAAAGGTGAACGTCTGCAGGTAGCTGACAGCCAGAAGGGGCTAGCCTGGAAAGCTGTTGCTCAGCCTCATCTGCCCACGGCACTGCTCGCACAGAGGCACAGAGAATGGGGCTGCTTGCTTGTCTTGCCCCCTCAAATTTGAAACGTAGCCTGGGAAATTTGGTGTCCCAGCCAGGCTCCTTTCGCAGCCCTGCTCCGAAACTGCGAACGTCTGCAGATAGCTGGCAGCCAGAAGGGGCTAGCCTGGAAAGCTGTTGCTCAGCCTCATTTGCCCATGGCACTGCTCACACAGAGGCACAGAGAATGGGGCTGCTTGCTTGTCTTGCAACTTGAAACTTCAAAAGTAGCCTGATAATGGTGGTGTCCCAGCCAGGCTCCTTTCGCAGACCTGCTCTTAAAATGCGAACGTCTGCAGGTAGCTGACAGCCAGAAGGGGCTAGCATGGAAATCTGTTGCTCAGCCTCATCTGCTCATGGCACTGCTCGCACAGAGGCACAGAGAATGGGGCTGGTTGCTTATCTTGCCACCTGAAACTTCAAACGCATGTCGGGAATGTGTGTTGTCCCTGCCAGGCTCCTTTACCAACCCTGCTCCGAAAGTGCGAACGTCTGCAGATAGCTGTCAGCCAGAAGGGGCTAGCCTGGAAAGCTGTTGCTCAGCCTCATCTGTCCATGGAAGTGCTCGCACAGAGGCACAGAGAATGGGTCTGCTTGCTTGTCTTGCCACCTCAAACTTCAAACGTAAACTGGGAAAGTTTGTGTCCTAGCCAGGCTCCTTTCGCAGCCCTGCTCCGAAAGTGCGAACGTCTGCAGATAGCTGGCAGCCAGAAGGGGCTAGCCTGGAAAGCTGTTGCTCAGCCTCATCTGCTCATGGCACTGCTCACACAGAGACTGGGGCTGCTTGCTTGTCTTGCCACCTCAAACTTCAAACGTAGCCTGGGAATGGTGGTGTCCCAGCCAGGCTCCTTTACCAGCCCTGCTCTTAAAATGCAAACGTCTGCAGGTAGCTGACAGCCACAAGGCGCTAGCCTGGAAATCTGTTGCTCAGCCTCATCTGCCCATGGCACTGCTCGCACAGAGGCACAGAGAGAAGGGCTGCTTGCTTATCTTGCCACTTGAAACATCAAACGTAGCCTTAGAATGGTGGTGTCCCTGCCAAGCTCCTTTCGCAGCCATGCTCTTAAAATGCGAAAGTCTGCAGATAGCTGGCAGCCAGAAGGGACTAGCCTGGAAAGCTGTTGCTCATCCTCACCTGCCAATGGCATTGCTCGCACAGAGGCACAGAGACTGGGGCTGCTTGCTTGTCTTGCCACCTCAAACTTCAAAAGTAGCATGGGAAAGTTTGTGTCCCAGCCAGGCTCCTTTACCAGCCCTGCTCCGAAAGTGCGAACGTCTGCAGATAGCTGGCAGCCAGAAGGGGCTAGCCTGGAAAGCTGTTGCTCAGCCTCATCTGCTCATGGCACTGCTCACACAGAGACTGGGGCTGCTTGCTTGTCTGGCCACCTCAAACTTCAAATATAGCCTGGGAAAGTTGGTGTCCCTGCTAGGCTCGTTTCGCAGCCCTGCTCTTGAAATGCGAACGTCTGCAGATAGCTGGCAGCCAGAAGGGGCTAGCCTGGAAAGCTGTTGCTCAGCCTCATCTGCCCATGGCACTGCTCGCACAGAGGCACAGAGAATGGGGCTTCTTGCTTATCTTGCCACTTGAAACTTCAAACGCATGTGGGGAATGTGGGTTGTCCCTGCCAGGATCCTTTCGCAGCCCTGCTCCGAAAGTGCGAACGTCTGCAGGTAGCTGGCAGCCAGAAGGGGCTAGCCTGGAAAGCTGTTGCTCACCTCATCTGCTCATGGCACTGCTCGCACAGAGGCACAGAGACTGGGGCTGCTTGCTTGTCTTGTCACCTCACACTTAAAAGGTAGCCTGGGAAAGTTGGTGTCCCAGCCAGGCTCCTTTCGCAGTCCTGGTCCGAAAGTGCGAACGTCTGCAGATAGCTGGCAGCCAGAAGGGGCTAGCCTGGAAAGCTGTTGCTCAGCCTCATCTGCCCATGGCACTGCTCGCACAGAGGCACAGAGACTGGGGCTGCTTACTTGTCTTGCCACTTGAAACTTCAAACGCATGCTGGGAATGTGGATTGTCCCTGCCAGGCTCCTTTAGCAGCCCTGCTCCGAAAGTGCGAACGTCTGCAGATAGCTGGCAGCCAGAAGGGGCTAGCCTGGAAAGCTGTTGCTCAGCCTCATCTGCCAATGGCACTGCTCACACATAGACTGGGGCTGCTTGCTTCTCTTGCCACCTCAAACTTCAAACGTAGCCTGGGAATGGTGGTGTCCAGCCAGGCTCCTTTACCAGCTCTGCTCTTAAAATGCGAACGTCTGCAGGTAGCTGACAGCCAGAAGGGGCTAGCCTGGAAAACTGTTGCTCAGCCTCATCTGCTCATGGCACTGCTCGCAAAGAGGCACAGAGAATGGGGCTGCTTGCTTATCTTGCCACTTGAAACTTCTAACGCATGTCGGGAATGTGTGTTGTCCCTGCCAAGCTCCTTTACCAGCCCTGCTCCGAAACTGCGAACGTCTGCAGATAGCTGGCAGCCAGAAGGGGCTAGCCTGGAAAGCTGTTGCTCAGCCTCATCTGTCCATGGAACTGCTCGCACAGAGGCACAGACAATGGGGCTGCTTGCTTGTCTTGCAACTTGAAACTTCAAAGGTAGCCTGAGAATGGTGGTGTCCCAGCCAGGCTCCTTTCGCAGACCTGCTATTAAAATGCGAACGTCTGCAGGTAGCTGACAGCCAGAAGGGGCTAGCCTGGAAAGCTGTTGCTCAGCCTCATCTGCTCATGGCACTGCTCACACAGAGGCACAGAGACTGGGGCTGCTTGCTTGTCTTGCTCCCTCAAATTTCAAACGTAGCCTGAGAATGGTGGTGTCCCAGCCAGGCTCCTTTAGCAGCCATGCTCCGAAAGTGCGAACGTCTGCAGATAGCTGGCAGCCAGAAGGGGCTAGCGTGGAAAGGTGTTGCTCAGCCTCATCTGCTCATGGCACTGCTCACACAGAGACTGGGGCTGCTTGCTTGTCTTGCCACCTCAAACTTCAAACGTAGCCTGGGAAAGTTGGTGTCCCAGCCAGGCTCCTTTTGCAGCCCTGCTCCGAAAGTGCGAACGTCTGCAGATAGGTGGCAGCCAGAAGGGGCTAGCCTGGAAAGCTGTTGCTCAGCCTCATCTGCTCATGGCACTGCTCGCACAGAGGCACAGAGAATGGGGCTTCTTGCTTATCTTGCCAGTTGAAAATTCAAATGCATGTGGGGAATGTTGGTTGTCCCAGCCAGGCTCCTTTCGCAGTCCTGCTCCGAAAGTGCGAACGTCTGCAGATAGCTGGCAGCCAGAAGGGGCTAGCCTGGAAAGCTGTTGCTCAGCCTCATCTGCCAATGGCACTGCTCACACATAGACTGGGGCTGCTTGCTTCTCTTGCCACCTCAAACTTCAAACGTAGCCTGGGAATGGTGGTGTCCCAGCCAGGCTCCTTTCACAGCCCTGCTCCGAAAGTGCGAACGTCTGCAGATAGCTGATAGCCAGAAGGGGCTAGCCTGGAAAGCTATTGCTCAGCCTCATCTGCTCATGGCACTGCTCGCACAGAGGCACAGAGACTGCGGCTGCTTGCTTGTCTTGCCCCCTCAAATTTGAAACGTAGCCTGGGAAATTTGGTGTCCCAGCCAGGCTCCTTTCGCAGACCTGCTCCGAAAGTGCGAACGTCTGCAGATAGCTGGCAGCCAGAAGGGGCTAGCCTGGAAAGCTGTTGCTCAGCCTCATCTGCCCATGGCACTGCTTGCACAGAGGCACAGAGACTGGGGCTGCTTGCTTGTCTTGCCACCTCAAACTTCAAACGTAGCATGGGAAAGTTTGTGTCCCAGCCAGGCTCCTTTACCAGCCCTGCTCCGAAAGTGCGAATGTCTGCAGATAGCTGGCAGCCAGAAGGGGCTAGCCTGGAAAGCTGTTGCTCAGCCTCATCTGCTCATGGCACTGCTCACACAGAGACTGGGGCTGCTTGCTTGTCTGGCCACCTCAAACTTCAAATATAGCCTGGGAAAGTCGGTGTCCCTGCTAGGCTCGTTTCGCAGCCCTGCTCTTGAAATGCGAACGTCTGCAGATAACTGGCAGCCAGAAGGGGCTAGCCTGGAAAGCTGTTGCTCAGCCTCATCTGCCCATGGCACTGCTCGCACAGAGGCACAGAGAATGGGGCTTCTTGCTTATCTTGCCACTTGAAACTTCAAACGCATGTGGGGAATGTGGGTTGTCCCTGCCAGGATCCTTTCGCAGCCCTGCTCCGAAAGTGCGAACGTCTGCAGGTAGCTGGCAGCCAGAAGGGGCTAGCCTGGAAAGCTGTTGCTCACCTCATCTGCTCATGGCACTGCTCGCACAGAGGCACAGAGACTGGGGCTGCTTGCTTGTCTTGTCACCTCACACTTAAAAGGTAGCCTGGGAAAGTTGGTGTCCCAGCCAGGCTCCTTTCGCAGTCCTGGTCCGAAAGTGCGAACGTCTGCAGATAGCTGGCAGCCAGAAGGGGCTAGCCTGGAAAGCTGTTGCTCAGCCTCATCTGCCAATGGCACTGCTCACACATAGACTGGGGCTGCTTGCTTCTCTTGCCACCTCAAACTTCAAACGTAGCCTGGTAATGGTGGTGTCCAGCCAGGCTCCTTTACCAGCTCTGCTCTTAAAATGCGAACGTCTGCAGGTAGCTGACAGCCAGAAGGCCCTAGCCTGGAAAACTGTTGCTCAGCCTCATCTGCTCATGGCACTGCTCGCAAAGAGGCACAGAGAATGGGGCTGCTTGCTTATCTTGCCACTTGAAACTTCAAACGCATGTCGGGAATGTGTGTTGTCCCTGCCAGGCTCCTTTACCAGCCCTGCTCCGAAACTGCGAACGTCTGCAGATAGCTGGCAGCCAGAAGGGGCTAGCCTGGAAAGCTGTTGCTCAGCCTCATCTGTCCATGGCACTGCTCGCACAGAGGCACAGACAATGGGGCTGCTTGCTTGTCTTGCAACTTGAAACTTCAAAGGTAGCCTGAGAATGGTGGTGTCCCAGCCAGGCTCCTTTCGCAGACCTGCTATTAAAATGCGAACGTCTGCAGGTAGCTGACAGCCAGAAAGGGCTAGCCTGGAAATCTGTTGCTCAGCCTCATCTGCTCATGGCACTGCTCACACAGAGGCACAGAGACTGGGGCTGCTTGCTTGTCTTGCTCCCTCAAACTTCAAACGTAGCCTGGGAAAGTTTGTGTCCCAGCCAGGCTCCTTTAGCAGCCATGCTCCGAAAGTGCGAACGTCTGCAGAAAGCTGGCAGCCAGAAGGGGCTAGCCTGGAAAGCTGTTGCTCAGACTCATGTGCCCATGGCACTGCTCGCACAGAGGCACAGAGACTGGGGCTGCTTGCTTGTCTTGCAACTTGAAACTTCAAAAGTAGCCTGAGAATGGTGGTGTCCCAGCCAGGCTCCTTTCGCAGACCTGCTCTTAAAATGCGAACGTCTGCAGGTAGCTGACAGCCAGAAGGGGCTAGCCTGGAAATCTGTTGCTCAGCCTCATCTGCTCATGGCACTGCTCGCACACAGGCACAGAGACTGGGGCTGCTTGCTTGTCTTGCCCCCTCAAACTTCAAACGTAGCCTGGGAAAGTTGATGTCCCAGCCAGGCTCCTTTCGCAGCCCTGCTCCGAAAGTGCGAACATCTGCATATAGCTGGCAGCCAGAAGGGGATAGCCTGAAAAGCTGTTGCTCAGCCTCATCTGCCCATGGCAGTGCTCGCACAGAGGCACAGAGAATGGGGCTGCTTGCTTTTCTTGCCACTTGAAAATTCAAACGCATGCTGGGAACGTGGTTTGTCCCTGAAAGGCTCCTTTCACAGCCATGCTCTTAAAATGAGAATGTCTGCAGATAGCTGTCAGCCAGAAGGGGCTAGCCTGGAAAGCTGTTGCTCAGCCTCATCTGCCCATGGCAGTGCTCGCACAGAGGCCCAGAGACTGGGACTGCTTGCTTGTCTTGCCACCTCAAACTTCAAACGTAACCTGGGAATGGTGGTGTACCAGCCAGGCTCCTTTCGCAGCCCTGTTCCGAAAGTGCGAACGTCTGCAGGTAGCTGGCAGCCAGAAGGGGCTAGCCTGGAAATCTGTTGCTCAGCCTCATCTGCTCATGGCACTGCTCGCACACAGGCACAGAGACTGGGGCTGCTTGCTTGTCTTGCCCCCTCAAACTTCAAACGTAGCCTGGGAAAGTTGGTGTCCCAGCCAGGCTCCTTTCGCAGCCCTGCTCCGAAAGTGCGAACATCTGCATATAGCTGGCAGCCAGAAGGGGATAGCCTGGAAAGCTGTTGCTCAGCCTCATCTGCCCATGGCAGTGCTCGCACAGAGGCACAGAGACTGGGGCTGCTTGCTTTTCTTGCCACTTGAAAATTCAAACGCATGCTGGGAACATGGATTGTCCCTGCCAGGCTCCTTTCACAGCCATGCTCTTAAAATGAGAATGTCTGCAGATAGCTGTCAGCCAGAAGGGGCTAGCCTGGAAAGCTGTTGCTCAGCCTCATCTGCCCATGGCAGTGCTCGCACAGAGGCCCAGAGACTGGGACTGCTTGCTTGTCTTGCCACCTCAAACTTCAAACGTAACCTGGGAATGGTGGTGTCCCAGCCAGGCTCCTTTCGCAGCCCTGCTCCGAAAGTGCGAACTTCTGCAGATAGCTGGCAGCCAGAAGGGGCTAGCCTGGAAAGCTGTTGCTCAGCCTCATCTGCTCACGGCAGTGCTTGCACAGAGGCACAGAGAATGGGGCTGATTGCTTGTCTTGCCACCTCAATCTTGAAACATAGCCTCGGAATTGTGGTGTCCCAGCCAGGCTGCTTTCGCAGCCCTGCTCCGAAAGTGCGAACGTCTGCAGATAGCTGGCAGCCAGAAGGGGCTAGCCTGGAAAGCTGTTGCTCAGCCTCATCTGCCCATGGCAGTGCTCGCACAGAGGCCCAGAGACTGGGACTGCTTGCTTGTCTTGCCACCTCAAACTTCAAACGTAACCTGGGAATGGTGGTGTCCCAGCCAGGCTCCTTTCGCAGCCCTGCTCTGAAAGTGCGAACGTCTGCAGATAGCTGGCAGCCAGAAGGGGCTAGCCTGGAAAGCTGTTGCTCAGCCTCATCTGCTCACGGCAGTGCTTGCACAGAGGCACAGAGAATGGGGCTGATTGCTTGTCTTGCCACCTCAATCTTGAAACATAGCCTCGGAATTGTGGTGTCCCAGCCAGGCTGCTTTCGCAGCCCTGCTCCGAAAGTGCGAACGTCTGCAGATAGCTGGCAGCCAGAAGGGGCTAGCCTGGAAAGCTGTTGCTCATCCTCATCTGCCAATGGAACTGCTCACACATAGACTGGGGCTGCTTGCTTCTCTTGCCACCTCAAACTTCAAACGTAGCCTGGGAATGGTGGTGTCCCAGCCAGGCTCCTTTAACAGCTCTGCTCTTAAAATGCGAACGTCTGCAGGTAGCTGACAGCCAGAAGGGGCTAGCCTGGAAAACTGTTGCTCAGCCTCATCTGCTCATGGCACTGCTCGCAAAGAGGCACAGAGAATGGGGCTGCTTGCTTATCTTGCCACTTGAAACTTCAAACGCATGTCGGGAATGTGTGTTGTCCCTGCCAGGCTCCTTTACCAGCCCTGCTCCGAAACTGCGAACGTCTGCAGAAGCTGATAGCCAGAAGGGGCTAGCCTGGAAAGCTGTTGCGCAGCCTCATCTGTTCATGGCACTGCTCGCACAGAGGCACAGAGACTGGGGCTGCTTGCTTGTCTTGCCCCCTCAAACTTCAAACGTAGCCTGGTAAAGTTGGTGTCCCAGCCAGGCTCCTTTACCAGCCCTGCTCCGAAAGTGCGAACGTCTGCAGAAAGCTGGCAGCCAGAAGGGGCTAGCCTGGAAAGCTGTTGCTCAGCCTCATGTGCCCATGGCACTGCTCGCACAGAGGCACAGAGACTGGGGCTGCTTGCTTGTCTTGCAACTTGAAACTTCAAAAGTAGCCTGAGAATGGTGGTGTCCCAGCCAGGCTCCTTTCGCAGACCTGCTCTTAAAATGCGAACGTCTGCAGGTAGCTGACAGCCAGAAGGGGCTAGCCTGGAAATCTGTTGCTCAGCCTCATCTGCTCATGGCACTGCTCGCACACAGGCACAGAGACTGGGGCTGCTTGCTTGTCTTGCCCCCTCAAACTTCAAACGTAGCCTGGGAAAGTTGATGTCCCAGCCAGGCTCCTTTCGCAGCCCTGCTCCGAAAGTGCGAACATCTGCATATAGCTGGCAGCCAGAAGGGGATAGCCTGGAAAGCTGTTGCTCAGCCTCATCTGCCCATGGCAGTGCTCGCACAGAGGCACAGAGAATGGGGCTGCTTGCTGTTCTTGCCACTTGAAAATTGAAACGCATGCTGGGAACGTGGTTTGTCCCTGCCAGGCTCCTTTCACAGCCATGCTCTTAAAATGAGAATGTCTGCAGATAGCTGTCAGCCAGAAGGGGCTAGCCTGGAAAGCTGTTGCTCAGCCTCATCTGCCCATGGCAGTGCTCGCACAGAGGTCCAGAGACTGGGACTGCTTGCTTGTCTTGCCACCTCAAACTTCAAACGTAACCTGGGAATGGTGGTGTACCAGCCAGGCTCCTTTCGCAGCCCTGTTCCGAAAGTGCGAACGTCTGCAGATAGCTGGCAGCCAGAAGGGGCTAGCCTGGGAAGCTGTTGCTCGGCCTCATCTGCTCATGGCACTGCTCACACAGAGACTGGGGCTGCTTGCTTGTCTTGCCATCTCAAACTTCAAATATAGCCTGGGAAAGCTGGTGTCCCTGCTAGGCTCGTTTCGCAGCCCTGCTCTTGAAATGCGAACGTCTGCAGATAGCTGGCAGCCAGAAGGGGCTAGCCTGGAAAGCTGTTGCTCAGCCTCATCTGCCCATGGCACTGCTCGCACAGAGGCACAGAGAATGGGGCTTCTTGCTTATCTTGCCACTTGAAACTTCAAACGCATGTCGGGAAAGTTGGTGTCCCTGCCAGGCTCCTTTCGCAGCCCTGCTCCGAAAGTGCGAACGTCTGCAGGTAGCTGGCAGCCAGAAGGGGCTAGCCTGGAAAGCTGTTGCTCAGCCTCATCTGCTCATGGCACTGCTCGCACAGAGGCACAGAGACTGGGGCTGCTTGCTTGTCTTGCCACCTCACACTTCAAAGGTAGCCTGGGAAAGTTGGTGTCCCAGCCAGGCTCCTTTACCAGCCCTGGTCCGAAAGTGCGAACGTCTGCAGATAGCTGGCAGCCAGAAGGGGCTAGCCTGGAAAGCTGTTGCTCAGCCTCATCTGCCCATGGCACTGCTCGCACAGAGGCACAGAGACTGGGGCTGCTTGCTTGTCTTGCCACTTGAAACTTCAAACGCATGCTGGGAATGTGGATTGTCCCTGCCAGGCTCCTTTCACAGCCAAGCTCTTAAAATGAGAATGTCTGCAGATAGCTGTCAGCCAGAAGGGGCTAGCCTGGAAAGCTGTTGCTCAGCCTCATCTGCCCATGGCACTACTTCAGCAGAGGCACAGAGAATGGGGCTGCTTGCTTGTCTTGCCACCTCAAACTTCAAACGTAGCCTGGGAATGGTGGTGTCCCAGCCAGGCTCCTTTACCAGCCCTGCTCTTAAAAGGTGAACGTCTGCAGGTAGCTGACAGCCAGAAGGGGCTAGCCTGGAAAGCTGTTGCTCAGCCTCATCTGCCCACGGCACTGCTCGCACAGAGGCACAGAGAATGGGGCTGCTTGCTTGTCTTGCCCCCTCAAATTTGAAACGTAGCCTGGGAAATTTGGTGTCCCAGCCAGGCTCCTTTCGCAGCCCTGCTCCGAAACTGCGAACGTCTGCAGATAGCTGGCAGCCAGAAGGGGCTAGCCTGGAAAGCTGTTGCTCAGCCTCATTTGCCCATGGCACTGCTCGCACAGAGGCACAGAGAATGGGGCTGCTTGCTTGTCTTGCAACTTGAAACTTCAAAAGTAGCCTGATAATGGTGGTGTCCCAGCCAGGCTCCTTTCGCAGACCTGCTCTTAAAATGCGAACGTCTGCAGGTAGCTGACAGCCAGAAGGGGCTAGCCTGGAAATCTGTTGCTCAGCCTCATCTGCTCATGGCACTGCTCGCACAGAGGCACAGAGAATGGGGCTGGTTGCTTATCTTGCCACCTGAAACTTCAAACGCATGTCGGGAATGTGTGTTGTCCCTGCCAGGCTCCTTTACCAACCCTGCTCCGAAAGTGCGAACGTCTGCAGATAGCTGTCAGCCAGAAGGGGCTAGCCTGGAAAGCTGTTGCTCAGCCTCATCTGTCCATGGAAGTGCTCGCACAGAGGCACAGAGAATGGGTCTGCTTGCTTGTCTTGCCACCTCAAACTTCAAACGTAAACTGGGAAAGTTTGTGTCCTAGCCAGGCTCCTTTCGCAGCCCTGCTCCGAAAGTGCGAACGTCTGCAGATAGCTGGCAGCCAGAAGGGGCTAGCCTGGAAAGCTGTTGCTCAGCCTCATCTGCTCATGGCACTGCTCACACAGAGACTGGGGCTGCTTGCTTGTCTTGCCACCTCAAACTTCAAACGTAGCCTGGGAATGGTGGTGTCCCAGCCAGGCTCCTTTACCAGCCCTGCTCTTAAAATGCAAACGTCTGCAGGTAGCTGACAGCCACAAGGCGCTAGCCTGGAAATCTGTTGCTCAGCCTCATCTGCCCATGGCACTGCTCGCACAGAGGCACAGAGAGAAGGGCTGCTTGCTTATCTTGCCACTTGAAACTTCAAACGTAGCCTTAGAATGGTGGTGTCCCTGCCAAGCTCCTTTCGCAGCCATGCTCTTAAAATGCGAAAGTCTGCAGATAGCTGGCAGCCAGAAGGGACTAGACTGGAAAGCTGTTGCTCATCCTCACCTGCCAATGGCATTGCTCGCACAGAGGCACAGAGACTGGGGCTGCTTGCTTGTCTTGCCACCTCAAACTTCAAAAGTAGCATGGGAAAGTTTGTGTCCCAGCCAGGCTCCTTTACCAGCCCTGCTCCGAAAGTGCGAACGTCTGCAGATAGCTGGCAGCCAGAAGGGGCTAGCCTGGAAAGCTGTTGCTCAGCCTCATCTGCTCATGGCACTGCTCACACAGAGACTGGGGCTGCTTGCTTGTCTGGCCACCTCAAACTTCAAATATAGCCTGGGAAAGTTGGTGTCCCTGCTAGGCTCGTTTCGCAGCCCTGCTCTTGAAATGCGAACGTCTGCAGATAGCTGGCAGCCAGAAGGGGCTAGCCTGGAAAGCTGTTGCTCAGCCTCATCTGCCCATGGCACTGCTCGCACAGAGGCACAGAGAATGGGGCTTCTTGCTTATCTTGCCACTTGAAACTTCAAACGCATGTGGGGAATGTGGGTTGTCCCTGCCAGGATCCTTTCGCAGCCCTGCTCCGAAAGTGCGAACGTCTGCAGGTAGCTGGCAGCCAGAAGGGGCTAGCCTGGAAAGCTGTTGCTCACCTCATCTGCTCATGGCACTGCTCGCACAGAGGCACAGAGACTGGGGCTGCTTGCTTGTCTTGTCACCTCACACTTAAAAGGTAGCCTGGGAAAGTTGGTGTCCCAGCCAGGCTCCTTTCGCAGTCCTGGTCCGAAAGTGCGAACGTCTGCAGATAGCTGGCAGCCAGAAGGGGCTAGCCTGGAAAGCTGTTGCTCAGCCTCATCTGCCCATGGCACTGCTCGCACAGAGGCACAGAGACTGGGGCTGCTTACTTGTCTTGCCACTTGAAACTTCAAACGCATGCTGGGAATGTGGATTGTCCCTGCCAGGCTCCTTTAGCAGCCCTGCTCCGAAAGTGCGAACGTCTGCAGATAGCTGGCAGCCAGAAGGGGCTAGCCTGGAAAGCTGTTGCTCAGCCTCATCTGCCAATGGCACTGCTCACACATAGACTGGGGCTGCTTGCTTCTCTTGCCACCTCAAACTTCAAACGTAGCCTGGGAATGGTGGTGTCCAGCCAGGCTCCTTTACCAGCTCTGCTCTTAAAATGCGAACGTCTGCAGGTAGCTGACAGCCAGAAGGGGCTAGCCTGGAAAACTGTTGCTCAGCCTCATCTGCTCATGGCACTGCTCGCAAAGAGGCACAGAGAATGGGGCTGCTTGCTTATCTTGCCACTTGAAACTTCAAACGCATGTCGGGAATGTGTGTTGTCCCTGCCAAGCTCCTTTACCAGCCCTGCTCCGAAACTGCGAACGTCTGCAGATAGCTGGCAGCCAGAAGGGGCTAGCCTGGAAAGCTGTTGCTCAGCCTCATCTGTCCATGGAACTGCTCGCACAGAGGCACAGACAATGGGGCTGCTTGCTTGTCTTGCAACTTGAAACTTCAAAGGTAGCCTGAGAATGGTGGTGTCCCAGCCAGGCTCCTTTCGCAGACCTGCTATTAAAATGCGAACGTCTGCAGGTAGCTGACAGCCAGAAGGGGCTAGCCTGGAAATCTGTTGCTCAGCCTCATCTGCTCATGGCACTGCTCACACAGAGGCACAGAGACTGGGGCTGCTTGCTTGTCTTGCTCCCTCAAACTTCAAACGTAGCCTGAGAATGGTGGTGTCCCAGCCAGGCTCCTTTAGCAGCCATGCTCCGAAAGTGCGAACGTCTGCAGATAGCTGGCAGCCAGAAGGGGCTAGCGTGGAAAGGTGTTGCTCAGCCTCATCTGCTCATGGCACTGCTCACACAGAGACTGGGGCTGCTTGCTTGTCTTGCCATCTCAAACTTCAAACGTAGCCTGGGAAAGTTGGTGTCCCAGCCAGGCTCCTTTTGCAGCCCTGCTCCGAAAGTGCGAACGTCTGCAGATAGGTGGCAGCCAGAAGGGGCTAGCCTGGAAAGCTGTTGCTCAGCCTCATCTGCTCATGGCACTGCTCGCACAGAGGCACAGAGAATGGGGCTTCTTGCTTATCTTGCCAGTTGAAAATTCAAATGCATGTGGGGAATGTGGGTTGTCCCAGCCAGGCTCCTTTCGCAGTCCTGCTCCGAAAGTGCGAACGTCTGCAGATAGCTGGCAGCCAGAAGGGGCTAGCCTGGAAAGCTGTTGCTCAGCCTCATCTGCCAATGGCACTGCTCACACATAGACTGGGGCTGCTTGCTTCTCTTGCCACCTCAAACTTCAAACGTAGCCTGGGAATGGTGGTGTCCCAGCCAGGCTCCTTTCACAGCCCTGCTCCGAAAGTGCGAACGTCTGCAGATAGCTGATAGCCAGAAGGGGCTAGCCTGGAAAGCTATTGCTCAGCCTCATCTGCTCATGGCACTGCTCGCACAGAGGCACAGAGAATAGGGCTGCTTGCTTGTCTTGCCCCCTCAAATTTGAAACGTAGCCTGGGAAATTTGGTGTTCCAGCCAGGCTCCTTTCGCAGACCTGCTCCGAAAGTGCGAACGTCTGCAGATAGCTGGCAGCCAGAAGGGGCTAGCCTGGAAAGCTGTTGCTCAGCCTCATCTGCCCATGGCACTGCTCGCACAGAGGCACAGAGACTGGGGCTGCTTGCTTGTCTTGCCACCTCAAACTTCAAACGTAGCATGGGAAAGTTTGTGTCCCAGCCAGGCTCCTTTACCAGCCCTGCTCCGAAAGTGCGAATGTCTGCAGATAGCTGGCAGCCAGAAGGGGCTAGCCTGGAAAGCTGTTGCTCAGCCTCATCTGCTCATGGCACTGCTCACACAGAGACTGGGGCTGCTTGCTTGTGTGGCCACCTCAAACTTCAAATATAGCCTGGGAAAGTCGGTGTCCCTGCTAGGCTCGTTTCGCAGCCCTGCTCTTGAAATGCGAACGTCTGCAGATAACTGGCAGCCAGAAGGGGCTAGCCTGGAAAGCTGTTGCTCAGCCTCATCTGCCCATGGCACTGCTCGCACAGAGGCACAGAGAATGGGGCTTCTTGCTTATCTTGCCACTTGAAACTTCAAACGCATGTGGGGAATGTGGGTTGTCCCTGCCAGGATCCTTTCGCAGCCCTGCTCCGAAAGTGCGAACGTCTGCAGGTAGCTGGCAGCCAGAAGGGGCTAGCCTGGAAAGCTGTTGCTCACCTCATCTGCTCATGGCACTGCTCGCACAGAGGCACAGAGACTGGGGCTGCTTGCTTGTCTTGTCACCTCACACTTAAAAGGTAGCCTGGGAAAGTTGGTGTCCCAGCCAGGCTCCTTTCGCAGTCCTGGTCCGAAAGTGCGAACGTCTGCAGATAGCTGGCAGCCAGAAGGGGCTAGCCTGGAAAGCTGTTGCTCAGCCTCATCTGCCAATGGCACTGCTCACACATAGACTGGGGCTGCTTGCTTCTCTTGCCACCTCAAACTTCAAACGTAGCCTGGTAATGGTGGTGTCCAGCCAGGCTCCTTTACCAGCTCTGCTCTTAAAATGCGAACGTCTGCAGGTAGCTGACAGCCAGAAGGCCCTAGCCTGGAAAACTGTTGCTCAGCCTCATCTGCTCATGGCACTGCTCGCAAAGAGGCACAGAGAATGGGGCTGCTTGCTTATCTTGCCACTTGAAACTTCAAACGCATGTCGGGAATGTGTGTTGTCCCTGCCAGGCTCCTTTACCAGCCCTGCTCCGAAACTGCGAACGTCTGCAGATAGCTGGCAGCCAGAAGGGGCTAGCCTGGAAAGCTGTTGCTCAGCCTCATCTGTCCATGGCACTGCTCGCACAGAGGCACAGACAATGGGGCTGCTTGCTTGTCTTGCAACTTGAAACTTCAAAGGTAGCCTGAGAATGGTGGTGTCCCAGCCAGGCTCCTTTCGCAGACCTGCTATTAAAATGCGAACGTCTGCAGGTAGCTGACAGCCAGAAGGGGCTAGCCTGGAAATCTGTTGCTCAGCCTCATCTGCTCATGGCACTGCTCACACAGAGGCACAGAGACTGGGGCTGCTTGCTTGTCTTGCTCCCTCAAACTTCAAACGTAGCCTGGGAAAGTTTGTGTCCCAGCCAGGCTCCTTTAGCAGCCATGCTCCGAAAGTGCGAACGTCTGCAGATAGCTGGCAGCCAGAAGGGGCTAGCCTGGAAAGCTGTTGCTCAGCCTCATCTGCTCATGGCACTGCTCACACAGAGACTGGGGCTGCTTGCTTGTCTTGCCCCCTCAAACTTCAAACGTAGCCTGGTAAAGTTGTTGTCCCAGCCAGGCTCCTTTTGCAGCCCTGCTCCGAAAGTGCGAACGTCTGCAGATAGGTGGCAGCCAGAAGGGGCTAGCCTGGAAAGCTGTTGCTCAGCCTCATCTGCTCATGGCACTGCTCGCACAGAGGCACAGAGACTGCGGCTGCTTGCTTGTCTTGCCCCCTCAAATTTGAAACGTAGCCTGGGAAATTTGGTGTCCCAGCCAGGCTCCTTTCGCAGACCTGCTCCGAAAGTGCGAACGTCTGCAGATAGCTGGCAGCCAGAAGGGGCTAGCCTGGAAAGCTGTTGCTAAGCCTCATCTGCCCATGGCACTGCTCGCACAGAGGCACAGAGAATGGGGCTGCTTGCTTGTCTTGCCACCTCAAACTTCAAACGTAGCCTGGTAAAGTTGGTGTCCCAGCCAGGCTCCTTTCGCAGTCCTGCTCCGAAAGTGCGAACGTCTGCAGATAGCTGGCAGCCAGAAGGGGCTAGCGTGGAAAGCTGTTGCTCAGCCTCATCTGCTCATGGCACTGCTCGCACAGAGACTGGGGCGTCTTGCTTGTCTTGCTACCTCAAACTTCAAACGTAGCCTGGGAATGGTGGTGTCTCTGCCAGGCTCCTTTCGCAGCCCTGCTCCGAAAGTGCGAACGTCTGCAGATAGCTGATAGCCAGAAGGGGCTAGCCTGGAAAGCTGTTGCTCAGCCTCATTTGCCCATGGCACTGCTCGCACAGAGGCACAGAGAATGGGGCTGCTTGCTTGTCTTGCAACTTGAAACTTCAAAAGTAGCCTGAGAATGGTGGTGTCCCAGCCAGGCTCCTTTCGCAGACCTGCTCTTAAAATGAGAACGTCTGCAGGTAGCTGACAGCCAGAAGGGGCTAGCCTGGAAATCTGTTTCTCAGCCTCATCTGCTCATGGCACTGCTCGCACAGAGGCACAGAGAATGGGGCTGCTTGCTTATCTTGCCACTTGAAACTTCAAACGCATGTCGGGAATGTGTGTTGTCCCTGCCAGGCTCCTTTCGCAGCCCTGCTCCGAAAGTGCGAACGTCTGCAGATAGCTGGCAGCCAGAAGGGGCTAGCCTGGAAAGCTGTTGCTCAGCCTCATCTGTCCATGGCAGTGCTCGCACAGAGGCACAGAGAATGGGTCTGCTTGCTTGTCTTGCCACCTCAAACTTCAAACGTAGACTGGGAAATTTTCTGTCCTAGCCAGGCTCCTTTCGCAGCCCTGCTCCAAAAGTGCGAACGTCTGCAGATAGCTGGCAGCCAGAAGGGGCTAGCCTGGAAAGCTGTTGCTCAGCCTCATCTGCTCATGGCACTGCTCACACAGAGACAGGGGCTGCTTGCTTGTCTTGCCACCTCAAACTTCAAACGTAGCCTGGGAATGGTGGTGTCCCAGCCAGGCTCCTTTACCAGCCCTGCTCTTAAAATGCAAACGTCTGCAGGTAGCTGACAGCCACAAGGCGCTAGCCTGGAAATCTGTTGCTCAGCCTCATCTGCTCATGGCACTGCTCGCACAGAGGCACAGAGAATAGGGCTGCTTGCTTATCTTGGCACTTGAAACTTCAAACGTAGCCTTAGAATGGTGGTGTCCCTGCCATGCTCCTTTCGCAGCTATGCTCTTAAAATGCGAACGTCTGCACATAGCTGGCAGCCAGAAGGGGCTAGCCTGGTAAGCTGTTGCTCAGCCTCATCTGCCAATGGCAGTGCTCGCACAGAGGCACAGAGACTGGGGCTGCTTGCTTGTCTTGCCAACTCAAACTTCAAAAGTAGTATGGGAAAGTTTGTGTCCCAGCCAGGCTCCTTTCGCAGCCCTGTTCCGAAAGTGCGAACGTCTGCAGATAGCTGTCAGCCAGAAGGGGCTAGCCTGGAAAGCTGTTGCTCAGCCTCATCTGCTCATGGCACTGCTCACACAGAGACTGGGGCTGCTTGCTTGTCTTGCCATCTCAAACTTCAAATATAGCCTGGGAAAGTTGGTGTCCCTGCTAGGCTCGTTTCGCAGCCCTGCTCTTGAAATGCGAACGTCTGCAGATAGCTGGCAGCCAGAAGGGTCTAGCCTGGAAAGCTGTTGCTCAGCCTCATCTGCCCATGGCACTGCTCGCATAGAGGCACAGAGAATGGGGCTTCTTGCTTATCTTGCCAGTTGAAAATTCAAATGCATGTGGGGAATGTTGGTTGTCCCAGCCAGGCTCCTTTCGCTGTCCTGCTCCGAAAGTGCGAACGTCTGCAGATAGCTGGCAGCCAGAAGGGGCTAGCCTGGAAAGCTGTTGCTCAGCCTCATCTGCCAATGGCACTGCTCACACATAGACTGGGGCTGCTTGCTTCTCTTGCCACCTCAAACTTCAAACGTAGCCTGGGAATGGTGGTGTCCCAGCCAGGCTCCTTTCACAGCCCTGCTCCGAAAGTGCGAACGTCTGCAGATAGCTGATAGCCAGAAGGGGCTAGCCTGGAAAGCTATTGCTCAGCCTCATCTGCTCATGGCACTGCTCGCACAGAGGCACAGAGACTGCGGCTGCTTGCTTGTCTTGCCCCCTCAAATTTGAAACGTAGCCTGGGAAATTTGGTGTCCCAGCAAGGCTCCTTTCGCAGACCTGGTCCGAAAGTGCGAACGTCTGCAGATAGCTGGCAGCCAGAAGGGGCTAGCCTGGAAAGCTGTTGCTCAGCCTCATCTGCCCATGGCACTGCTCGCACAGAGGCACAGAGACTGGGGCTGCTTCCTTGTCTTGCCACCTCAAACTTCAAACGTAGCCTGGTAAAGTTGGTGTCCCAGCCAGGCTCCTTTCGCAGACCTGCTCCGAAAGTGCGAACGTCTGCAGATAGCTGGCAGCCAGAAGGGGCTAGCCTGGAAAGCTGTTGCTCAGCCTCATCTGCCCATGGCACTGCTCGCACAGAGGCACAGAGACTGGGGCTGCTTGCTTGTCTTGCCACCTCAAACTTCAAACGTAGCCTGGTAAAGTTGGTGTCCCAGCCAGGCTCCTTTCGCAGTCCTGCTCCGAAAGTGCGAACGTCTGCAGATAGCTGGCAGCCAGAAGGGGCTAGCGTGGAAAGCTGTTGCTCAGCCTCATCTGCTCATGGCACTGCTCGCACAGAGACTGGGGCGTCTTGCTTGTCTTGCCACCTCAAACTTCAAACGTAGCCTGGGAATGGTGGTGTCTCTGCCAGGCTCCTTTCGCAGCCCTGCTCCGAAAGTGCGAACGTCTGCAGATAGCTGATAGCCAGAAGGGGCTAGCCTGGAAAGCTGTTGCTCAGCCTCATTTGCCCATGGCACTGCTCGCACAGAGGCACAGAGAATGGGGCTGCTTGCTTGTCTTGCAACTTGAAACTTCAAAAGTAGCCTGAGAATGGTGGTGTCCCAGCCAGGCTCCTTTCGCAGACCTGCTCTTAAAATGAGAACGTCTGCAGGTAGCTGACAGCCAGAAGGGGCTAGCCTGGAAATCTGTTTCTCAGCCTCATCTGCTCATGGCACTGCTCGCACAGAGGCACAGAGAATGGGGCTGCTTGCTTATCTTGCCACTTGAAACTTCAAACGCATGTCGGGAATGTGTGTTGTCCCTGCCAGGCTCCTTTCGCAGCCCTGCTCCGAAAGTGCGAACGTCTGCAGATAGCTGGCAGCCAGAAGGGGCTAGCCTGGAAAGCTGTTGCTCAGCCTCATCTGCCCATGGCAGTGCTCGCACAGAGGCACAGAGAATGGGTCTGCTTGCTTGTCTTGCCACCTCAAACTTCAAACGTAGACTGGGAAATTTTCTGTCCTAGCCAGGCTCCTTTCGCAGCCCTGCTCCAAAAGTGCGAACGTCTGCAGATAGCTGGCAGCCAGAAGGGGCTAGCCTGGAAAGCTGTTGCTCAGCCTCATCTGCTCATGGCACTGCTCACACAGAGACAGGGGCTGCTTGCTTGTCTTGCCACCTCAAACTTCAAACGTAGCCTGGGAATGGTGGTGTCCCAGCCAGGCTCCTTTACCAGCCCTGCTCTTAAAATGCAAACGTCTGCAGGTAGCTGACAGCCACAAGGCGCTAGCCTGGAAATCTGTTGCTCAGCCTCATCTGCTCATGGCACTGCTCGCACAGAGGCACAGAGAATAGGGCTGCTTGCTTATCTTGGCACTTGAAACTTCAAACGTAGCCTTAGAATGGTGGTGTCCCTGCCATGCTCCTTTCGCAGCTATGCTCTTAAAATGCGAACGTCTGCACATAGCTGGCAGCCAGAAGGGGCTAGCCTGGTAAGCTGTTGCTCAGCCTCATCTGCCAATGGCAGTGCTCGCACAGAGGCACAGAGACTGGGGCTGCTTGCTTGTCTTGCCAACTCAAACTTCAAAAGTAGTATGGGAAAGTTTGTGTCCCAGCCAGGCTCCTTTCGCAGCCCTGCTCCGAAAGTGCGAACGTCTGCAGATAGCTGTCAGCCAGAAGGGGCTAGCCTGGAAAGCTGTTGCTCAGCCTCATCTGCTCATGGCACTGCTCACACAGAGACTGGGGCTGCTTGCTTGTCTTGCCATCTCAAACTTCAAATATAGCCTGGGAAAGTTGGTGTCCCTGCTAGGCTCGTTTCGCAGCCCTGCTCTTGAAATGCGAACGTCTGCAGATAGCTGGCAGCCAGAAGGGTCTAGCCTGGAAAGCTGTTGCTCAGCCTCATCTGCCCATGGCACTGCTCGCATAGAGGCACAGAGAATGGGGCTTCTTGCTTATCTTGCCAGTTGAAAATTCAAATGCATGTGGGGAATGTTGGTTGTCCCAGCCAGGCTCCTTTCGCTGTCCTGCTCCGAAAGTGCGAACGTCTGCAGATAGCTGGCAGCCAGAAGGGGCTAGCCTGGAAAGCTGTTGCTCAGCCTCATCTGCCAATGGCACTGCTCACACATAGACTGGGGCTGCTTGCTTCTCTTGCCACCTCAAACTTCAAACGTAGCCTGGGAATGGTGGTGTCCCAGCCAGGCTCCTTTCACAGCCCTGCTCCGAAAGTGCGAACGTCTGCAGATAGCTGATAGCCAGAAGGGGCTAGCCTGGAAAGCTATTGCTCAGCCTCATCTGCTCATGGCACTGCTCGCACAGAGGCACAGAGACTGCGGCTGCTTGCTTGTCTTGCCCCCTCAAATTTGAAACGTAGCCTGGGAAATTTGGTGTCCCAGCCAGGCTCCTTTCGCAGACCTGCTCCGAAAGTGCGAACGTCTGCAGATAGCTGGCAGCCAGAAGGGGGTAGCCTGGAAAGCTGTTGCTCAGCCTCATCTGCCCATGGCACTGCTCGCACAGAGGCACAGAGACTGGGGCTGCTTGCTTGTCTTGCCACCTCAAACTTCAAACGTAGCCTGGTAAAGTTGGTGTCCCAGCCAGGCTCCTTTCGCAGTCCTGCTCCGAAAGTGCGAACGTCTGCAGATAGCTGGCAGCCAGAAGGGGCTAGCGTGGAAAGCTGTTGCTCAGCCTCATCTGCTCATGGCACTGCTCGCACAGAGGCACAGAGACTGGGGCTGCTTGCTTGTCTTGCCACCTCACACTTCAAAGGTATCCTGGGAAAGTTGGTGTCCCAGCCAGGCTCCTTTCGCAGTCCTGGTCCGAAAGTGCGAACGTCTGCAGATAGCTGGCAGCCAGAAGGGGCTAGCCTGGAAAGCTGTTGCTCAGCCTCATCTGCCCATGGCACTGCTCGCACAGAGGCACAGAGACTGGGGCTGCTTGCTTGTCTTGCCACTTGAAACTTCAAACGCATGCTGGGAATGTGGATTGTCCCAGCCAGGCTCCTTTCGCAGTCCTGCTCCGAAAGTGCGAACGTCTGCAGGTAGCTGGCAGCCAGAAGGGGCTAGCCTGGAAAGCTGTTGCTCAGCCTCATCTGCCCATGGCACTGCTCGCACAGAGGCACAGAGACTGGGGCTGCTTGCTTGTCTTGCCACCTCAAACTTCAAACGTAGCCTGTGAATGGTGGTGTCCCAGCCAGGCTCCTTTACCAGCCCTGCTCTTAAAATGTGAACGTCTGCAGGTAGCTGACAGCCAGAAGGGGCTAGCCTGGAAATCTGTTGCTCAGCCTAATCTGCCCACGGCACTGCTCGCACAGAGGCACAGAGAATGGGGCTGCTTGCTTGTCCTGCCCCCTCAAATTTGAAACGTAGCCTGGGAAATTTGGTGTCCCAGCCAGGCTCCTTTCGCAGACCTGCTCCGAAAGTGCGAACGTCTGCAGATAGCTGGCAGCCAGAAGGGGCTAGCGTGGAAAGCTCTTGCTCAGCCTCATCTGCCCATGGCACTGCTCGCACAGAGGCACAGAGACTGCGGCTGCTTGCTTGTCTTGCCCCCTCAAACTTCAAACGTAGCCTGGTAAAGTTGGTGTCCCAGCCAGGCTCCTTTCGCAGCCCTGCTCCGAAAGTGCGAACGTCTGCAGATAGCTGTCAGCCAGAAGGGGCTAGCCTGGAAAGCTGTTGCTCAGCCTCATCTGCTCATGGCACTGCTCACACAGAGACTGGGGCTGCTTGCTTGTCTTGCCATCTCAAACTTCAAATATAGCCTGGGAAAGTTGGTGTCCCTGCTAGGCTCGTTTCGCAGCCCTGCTCTTGAAATGCGAACGTCTGCAGATAGCTGGCAGCCAGAAGGGTCTAGCCTGGAAAGCTGTTGCTCAGCCTCATCTGCCCATGGCACTGCTCGCATAGAGGCACAGAGAATGGGGCTTCTTGCTTATCTTGCCACTTGAAACTTCAAACGCATGTGGGGAATGTGGGTTGTCCGTGCCAGGCTCCTTTCGCAGCCCTGCTCCGAAAGTGCGAACGTCTGCAGGTAGCTGGCAGCCATAAGGGGCTAGCCTGGAAAGCTGTTGCTCAGCCTCATCTGCTCATGGCACTGCTCGCACAGAGGCACAGAGACTGGGGCTGCTTGCTTGTCTTGCCACCTCACACTTCAAAGGTAGCCTGGGAAAGTTGGTGTCCCAGCCAGGCTCCTTTCGCAGCCCTGGTCCGAAAGTGCGAACGTCTGCAGATAGCTGGCAGCCAGAAGGGGCTAGCCTGGAAAGCTGTTGCTCAGCCTCATCTGCCCATGGCACTGCTCGCACAGAGGCACAGAGACTGGGGCTGCTTGCTTGTCTTGCCACTTGAAACTTCAAACGCATGCTGGGAACGTGGATTGTCCCTGCCAGGCTCCTTTCACAGCCAAGCTCTTAAAATGAGAATGTCTGCAGATAGCTGTCAGCCAGAAGGGGCTAGCCTGGAAAGCTGTTGCTCAGCCTCATCTGCCCATGGCACTACTTGAGCAGAGGCACAGAGACTGGGGCTGCTTGCTTGTCTTGCCCCCTCAAACTTCCAACGTAGCCTGGGAATGGTGGTGTCCCAGCCAGGCTCCTTTCGCAGTCCTGCTCCGAAAGTGCGAACGTCTGCAGATAGCTGGCAGCCAGAAGGGGCTAGCCTGGAAAGCTGTTGCTCAGCCTCATCTGCTCATGGCACTGCTCACACAGAGACTGGGGCTGCTTGCTTGTCTTGCCCCCTCAAACTTCAAACGTAGCCTGGGAATGGTGGTGACTCTGCCAGGCTCCTTTCGCAGCCCTGCTCCGAAAGTGCGAACGTCTGCCGATAGCTGATAGCCAGAAGGGGCTAGCCTGGAAAGCTGTTGCTCAGCCTCATTTGCCCATGGCACTGCTCGCACAGAGGCACAGAGAATGGGGCTGCTTGCTTGTCTTGCAACTTGAAACTTCAAAAGTAGCCTGAGAATGGTGGTGTCCCAGCCAGGCTCCTTTCGCAGACCTGCTCTTAAAGTGCGAACGTCTGCAGGTAGCTGACAGCCAGAAGGGGCTAGCCTGGAAATCTGTTGCTCAGCCTCATCTGCTCATGGCACTGCTCGCACAGAGGCACAGAGAATGGGGCTGCTTGCTTATCTTGCCACCTCAAACTTCAAACGCATGTCGGGAATGTGTGTTGTCCCTGCCAGGCTCCTTTCGCAACCCTGCTCCGAAAGTGCGAACGTCTGCAGATAGCTGGCAGCCAGAAGGGGCTAGCCTGGAAAGCTGTTGCTCAGCCTCATCTGCTCATGGCACTGCTCACACAGAGACTGGGGCTGCTTGCTTGTCTTGCCACCTCAAACTTCAAATATAGCCTGGGAAAGTTGGTGTCCCTGCTAGGCTCCTTTCGCAGCCCTGCTCTTGAAATGCGAACGTCTGCAGATAGCTGGCAGCCAAAAGGGGCTAGCCTGGAAAGCTGTTGCTCAGCCTCATCTGCCCATGGCACTGCTCGCACAGAGGCACAGAGAATGGGGCTGCTTGCTTATCTTGCCACTTGAAACTTCAAACGCATGCTGGGAATGTGGATTGTCCCTGCTAGGCTCCTTTCACAGCAAAGCTCTTAAAATGAGAATGTCTGCAGATAGCTGGCAGCCAGAAGGGGCTAGCCTGGAAAGCTGTTGCTCAGCCTCATCTGCCCATGGCACTACTTGAGCAGAGGCCCAGAGACTGGGGCTGCTTGCTTGTCTTGCCACCTCAAACTTCAAACGTAGCCTGGGAATGGTGGTGTCCCAGCCAGGCTCCTTTACCAGCCCTGCTCTTAAAATGTGAACGTCTGCAGGTAGCTGACAGCCAGAAGGGGCTAGCCTGGAAATCTGTTGCTCAGCCTCATCTGCCCACGGCACTGCTCGCACAGAGGCACAGAGAATGGGGCTGCTTGCTTGTCCTGCCCCCTCAAATTTGAAACGTAGCCTGGGAAATTTGGTGTCCCAGCCAGGCTCCTTTCGCAGACCTGCTCCGAAAGTGCGAACGTGCAGATAGCTGGCAGCCAGAAGGGGCTAGCCTGGAAAGCTGTTGCTCAGCCTCATCTGCCGATGGCACTGCTCGCACAGAGGCACAGAGACTGCGGCTGCTTGCTTGTCTTGCCCCCTCAAACTTCAAATATAGCCTGGGAAAGTTGGTGTCCCAGCCAGGCTCCTTTCACAGTCCTGCTCCGAAAGTGCGAACGTCTGCAGATAGCTGGCAGCCAGAAGGGGCTAGCGTGGAAAGCTGTTGCTCAGCCTCATCTGCTCATGGCACTGCTCACACAGAGACTGGGGCTGCTTGCTTGTCTTGGCACCTCAAACTTCAAACACAGCCTGGGAATGGTGGTGTCTCTGCCAGGCTGCTTTCGCAGCCCTGCTCCGAAAGTGCGAACGTCTGCAGATAGCTGATAGCCACAAGGGGCTAGCCTGGAAAGCTGTTGCTCAGCCTCATTTGCCCATGGCACTGCTCGCACAGAGGCACAGAGAATGGGGCTGCTTGCTTGTCTTGCAACTTGAAACTTCAAAAGTAGCCTGAGAATGGTGGTGTCCCAGCCAGGCTCCTTTCGCAGACCTGCTCTTAAAATGCGAACGTCTGCAGGTAGCTGACAGCCAGAAGGGGCTAGCCTGGAAATCTGTTGCTCAGCCTCATCTGCTCATGGCACTGCTCGCACAGAGGCACAGAGAATAGGGCTGCTTGCTTATCTTGCCACTTGAAACTTCAAACGTAGCCTTAGAATTGTGGTGTCCCAGCCAGGCTCCTTTCGCAGCCATGCTCTTAAAATGCGAACGTCTGCAGATAGCTGGCAGCCAGAAGGGGCTAGCCTGGTAAGCTGTTGCTCAGCCTCATCTGCCAATGGCAGTGCTCGCACAGAGGCACAGAGACTGGGTCTGCTTGCTTGTCTTGCCACCTCAAACTTCAAACGTAACCTGGGAATGGTGGTGTCCCAGCCAGGCTCCTTTCGCAGCCCTGCTCCGAAAGTGCGGACGTCTGCAGATAGCTGTCAGCCAGAAGGGGCTAGCCTGGAAAGCTGTTGCTCAGCCTCCTCTGCTCATGGCACTGCTCACACAGAGACTGGGGCTGCTTGCTTGTCTTGCTACCTCAAACTTCATATATAGCCTGGGAAAGTTGCTGTCCCTGCTAGGCTCGTTTCGCAGCCCTGCTCTTGAAATGCGAACGTCTGCAGATAGCTGGCAGCCAGAAGGGGCTAGCCTGGAAAGCTGTTGCTCAGCCTCATCTGCCCATGGCACTGCTCGCACAGAGGCACAGAGAATGGGGCTTCTTGCTTATCTTGCCACTTGAAACTTCAAACGCCTGTGGGGAATGTGGGTTGTCCCTGCCAGGCTCCTTTCGCAGCCCTGCTCCGAAAGTGCGAACGTCTGCAGGTAGCTGGCAGCCAGAAGGGGCTAGCCTGGAAAGCTGTTGCTCAGCCTCATCTGCTCATGGAACTGCTCGCACAGAGGCACAGAGACTGGGGCTGCTTGCTTGTCTTGCCCCCTCACACTTCAAAGGTAGCCTGGGAAAGTTGGTGTCCCAGCCAGGCTCCTTTAGCAGCCATGCTCCGAAAGTGCGAACGTCTGCAGATAGCTGGCAGCCAGAAGGGGCTAGCCTGGAAAGCTGTTGCTCAGCCTCATCTGCTCATGGCACTGCTCACACAGAGACTGGGGCTGCTTGCTTGTCTTGCCACCTCAAACTTCAAACGTAGCCTGGGAAAGTTGGTGTCCCAACCAGGCTCCTTTTGCAGCCCTGCTCCGAAAGTGTGAACGTCTGCAGATAGGTGGCAGCCAGAAGGGGCTAGCCTGGAAAGCTGTTGCTCAGCCTCATCTGCTCATGGCACTGCTCGCACAGAGGCACAGAGAATGGGGCTTCTTGCTTATCTTGCCAGTTGAAAATTCAAATGCATGTGGGGAATGTTGGTTGTCCCAGCCAGGCTCCTTTCACAGTCCTGCTCCGAAAGTGCGAACGTCTGCAGATAGCTGGCAGCCAGAAGGGGCTAGCCTGGAAAGCTGTTGCTCAGCCTCATCTGCCAATGGCACTGCTCACACATAGACTGGGGCTGCTTGCTTCTCTTGCCACCTCAAACTTCAAACGTAGCCTGGGAATGGTGGTGTCCCAGCCAGGCTCCTTTCACAGCCCTGCTCCGAAAGTGCGAACGTCTGCAGGTAGCTGATAGCCAGAAGGGGCTAGCCTGGAAAGCTATTGCTCAGCCTCATCTGCTCATGGCACTGCTCGCACAGAGGCACAGAGACTGCGGCTGCTTGCTTGTCTTGCCCCCTCAAATTTGAAACGTAGCCTGGGAAATTTGGTGTCCCTGCCAGGCTCCTTTCGCAGACCTGCTCCGAAAGTGCGAACGTCTGCAGATAGCTGGCAGCCAGAAGGGGGTAGCCTGGAAAGCTGTTGCTCAGCCTCATCTGCCCATGGCACTGCTCGCACAGAGGCACAGAGACTGGGGCTGCTTGCTTGTCTTGCCACCTCAAACTTCAAACGTAGCCTGGTAAAGTTGGTGTCCCAGCCAGGCTCCTTTCGCAGTCCTGCTCCGAAAGTGCGAACGTCTGCAGATAGCTGGCAGCCAGAAGGGGCTAGCGTGGAAAGCTGTTGCTCAGCCTCATCTGCTCATGGCACTGCTCGCACAGAGGCACAGAGACTGGGGCTGCTTGCTTGTCTTGCCACCTCACACTTCAAAGGTATCCTGGGAAAGTTGGTGTCCCAGCCAGGCTCCTTTCGCAGTCCTGCTCCGAAAGTGCGAACGTCTGCAGATAGCTGGCAGCCAGAAGGGGCTAGCCTGGAAAGCTGTTGCTCAGCCTCATCTGCCCATGGCACTGCTCGCACAGAGGCACAGAGACTGGGGCTGCTTGCTTGTCTTGCCACTTGAAACTTCAAACGCATGCTGGGAATGTGGATTGTCCCAGCCAGGCTCCTTTCGCAGTCCTGCTCCGAAAGTGCGAACGTCTGCAGGTAGCTGGCAGCCAGAAGGGGCTAGCCTGGAAAGCTGTTGCTCAGCCTCATCTGCCCATGGCACTGCTCGCACAGAGGCACAGAGACTGGGGCTGCTTGCTTGTCTTGCCACCTCAAACTTCAAACGTAGCCTGTGAATGGTGGTGTCCCAGCCAGGCTCCTTTACCAGCCCTGCTCTTAAAATGTGAACGTCTGCAGGTAGCTGACAGCCAGAAGGGGCTAGCCTGGAAATCTGTTGCTCAGCCTCATCTGCCCACGGCACTGCTCGCACAGAGGCACAGAGAATGGGGCTGCTTGCTTGTCCTGCCCCCTCAAATTTGAAACGTAGCCTGGGAAATTTGGTGTCCCAGCCAGGCTCCTTTCGCAGACCTGCTCCGAAAGTGCGAACGTCTGCAGATAGCTGGCAGCCAGAAGGGGCTAGCGTGGAAAGCTCTTGCTCAGCCTCATCTGCCCATGGCACTGCTCGCACAGAGGCACAGAGACTGCGGCTGCTTGCTTGTATTGCCCCCTCAAACTTCAAACGTAGCCTGGTAAAGTTGGTGTCCCAGCCAGGCTCCTTTCACAGTCCTGCTCCGAAAGTGCGAACGTCTGCAGGTAGCTGGCAGCCAGAAGGGGCTAGCGTGGAAAGCTGTTGCTCAGCCTCATCTGCTCATGGCACTGCTCGCACAGAGACTGGGGCTGCTTGCTTGTCTTGCCACCTCAAACTTCAAACACAGTCTGGGAATGGTGGTGTCTCTGCCAGGCTGCTTTCGCAGCCCTGCTCCGAAAGTGCGAACGTCTGCAGATAGCTGATAGCCAGAAGGGGCTAGCCTGGAAAGCTGTTGCTCAGCCTCATTTGCCCATGGCACTGCTCGCACAGAGGCACAGAGAATGGGGCTGCTTGCTTGTCTTGCAACTTGAAACTTCAAAAGTAGCCTGAGAATGGTGGTGTCCCAGCCAGGCTCCTTTCGCAGATCTGCTCTTAAAATGCGAACGTCTGCAGGTAGCTGGCAGCCAGAAGGGGCTAGCCTGGAAATCTGTTGCTCAGCCTCATCTGCTCATGGCACTGCTCGCATAGAGGCACAGAGAATAGGGCTGCTTGCTTATCTTGCCACTTGAAACTTCAAACGTAGCCTTAGAATTGTGGTGTCCCAGCCAGGCTCCTTTCGCAGCCATGCTCTTAAATTGCGAACGTCTGCAGATAGCTGGCAGCCAGAAGGGGCTAGCCTGGTAAGCTGTTGCTCAGCCTCATCTGCCAATGGCAGTGCTAGCACAGAGGCACAGAGACTGGGTCTGCTTGCTTGTCTTGCCACCTCAAACTTCAAATGTAGCATGGGAAAGTTTGTGTCCCAGCCAGGCTCCTTTCGCAGCCCTGCTCCGAAAGTGCGGACGTCTGCAGATAGCTGGCAGCCAGAAGGGGCTAGCCTGGAAAGCTGTTGCTCAGCCTCCTCTGCTCATGGCACTGCTCACACAGAGACTGGGGCTGCTTGCTTGTCTTGCCATCTCAAACTTCAAATATAGCCTGGGAAAGTTGGTGTCCCTGCTAGGCTCGTTTCGCAGCCCTGCTCTTGAAATGCGAACGTCTGCAGATAGCTGGCAGGCAGAAGGGGCTAGCCTGGAAAGCTGTTGCTCAGCCTCATCTGCCCATGGCACTGCTCGCACAGAGGCACAGAGAATGGGGCTTCTTGCTTATCTTGCCACTTGAAACTTCAAACGCCTGTGGGGAATGTGGGTTGTCCCTGCCAGGCTACTTTCGCAGCCCTGCTCCGAAAGTGCGAACGTCTGCAGGTAGCTGGCAGCCAGAAGGGGCTAGCCTGGAAAGCTGTTGCTCAGCCTCATCTGCTCATGGCACTGCTCGCACAGAGGCACAGAGACTGGGGCTGCTTGCTTGTCTTGCCACCTCACACTTCAAAGGTAGCCTGGGAAAGTTTGTGTCCCAGCCAGGCTCCTTTAGCAGCCATGCTCCGAAAGTGCGAACGTCTGCAGATAGCTGGCAGCCAGAAGGGGCTAGCCTGGAAAGCTGTTGCTCAGCCTCATCTGCTCATGGCACTGCTCACACAGAGACTGGGGCTGCTTGCTTGTCTTGCCACCTCAAACTTCAAACGTAGCCTGGGAAAGTTGGTGTCCCAGCCAGGCTCCTTTTGCAGCCCTGCTCCGAAAGTGCGAACGTCTGCAGATAGCTGGCAGCCAGAAGGGGCTAGCCTGGAAAGCTGTTGCTCAGCCTCATCTGCTCATGGCACTGCTCGCACAGAGGCACAGAGAATGGGGCTTCTTGCTTATCTTGCCAGTTGAAAATTCAAATGCATGTGGGGAATGTGGGTTGTCCCAGCCAGGCTCCTTTCGCAGTCCTGCTCCGAAAGTGCGAACGTCTGCAGATAGCTGGCAGCCAGAAGGGGCTAGCCTGGAAAGCTGTTGCTCAGCCTCATCTGCCAATGGCACTGCTCACACATAGACTGGGGCTGCTTGCTTCTCTTGCCACCTCAAACTTCAAACGTAGCCTGGGAATGGTGGTGTCCCAGCCAGGCTCCTTTCACAGCCCTGCTCCGAAAGTGCGAACGTCTGCAGATAGCTGATAGCCAGAAGGGGCTAGCCTGGAAAGCTATTGCTCAGCCTCATCTGCTCATGGCACTGCTCGCACAGAGGCACAGAGACTGCGGCTGCTTGCTTGTCTTGCCCCCTCAAATTTGAAACGTAGCCTGGGAAATTTGGTGTCCCAGCCAGGCTCCTTTCGCAGACCTGCTCCGAAAGTGCGAACGTCTGCAGATAGCTGGCAGCCAGAAGGGGGTAGCCTGGAAAGCTGTTGCTCAGCCTCATTTGCCCATGGCACTGCTCGCACAGAGGCACAGAGAATGGGGCTGCTTGCTTGTCTTGCAACTTGAAACTTCAAAAGTAGCCTGAGAATGGTGGTGTCCCAGCCAGGCTCCTTTCGCAGACCTGCTCTTAAAATGCGAACGTCTGCAGGTAGCTGACAGCCAGAAGGGGCTAGCCTGGAAATCTGTTTCTCAGCCTCATCTGCTCATGGTACTGCTCGCACAGAGGCACAGAGAATGGGGCTGCTTGCTTATCTTGCCACTTGAAACTTCAAACGCATGTCGGGAATGTGTGTTGTCCCTGCCAGGCTCCTTTCGCAGCCCTGCTCCGAAAGTGCGAACGTCTGCAGATAGCAGGCAGCCAGAAGGGGCTAGCCTGGAAAGCTGTTGCTCAGCCTCATCTGTCCATGGCAGTGCTCGCACAGAGGCACAGAGAATGGGTCTGCTTGCTTGTCTTGCCACCTCAAACTTCAAACGTAGACTGGGAAAGTTTCTGTCCTAGCCAGGCTCCTTTCGCAGCCCTGCTCCAAAAGTGCGAACGTCTGCAGATAGCTGGCAGCCAGAAGGGGCTAGCCTGGAAAGCTGTTGCTCAGCCTCATCTGCTCATGGCACTGCTCACACAGAGACAGGGGCTGCTTGCTTGTCTTGCCACCTCAAACTTCAAACGTAGCCTGGGAATGGTGGTGTCCCAGCCAGGCTCCTTTACCAGCCCTGCTCTTAAAATGCAAACGTCTGCAGGTAGCTGACAGCCACAAAGCGCTAGCCTGGAAATCTGTTGCTCAGCCTCATCTGCTCATGGCACTGCTCGCACAGAGGCACAGAGAATGGGGCTGCTTGCTTATCTTGCCACTTGAAACTTCAAACGTAGCCTTAGAATGGTGGTGTCCCTGCCAGGCTCCTTTCGCAGCCATGCTCTTAAAATGCGAACGTCTGCACATAGCTGGCAGCCAGAAGGGGCTAGCCTGGTAAGCTGTTGCTCAGCCTCATCTGCCAATGGCAGTGCTCGCACAGAGGCACAGAGACTGGGGCTGCTTGCTTGTCTTGCCACCTCAAACTTCAAAAGTAGCATGGGAAAGTTTGTGTCCCAGCCAGGCTCCTTTCGCAGCCCTGCTCCGAAAGTGCGAACGTCTGCAGATAGCTGTCAGCCACAAGGGGCTAGCCTGGAAAGCTGTTGCTCAGCCTCATCTGCTCATGGCACTGCTCACACAGAGACTGGGGCTGCTTGCTTGTCTTGCCATCTCAAACTTCAAATATAGCCTGGTAAAGTTGTTGTCCCTGCTAGGCTCGTTTCGCAGCCCTGCTCTTGAAATGCGAACGTCTGCAGATAGCTGGCAGCCAGAAGGGGCTAGCCTGGAAAGCTGTTGCTCAGCCTCATCTGCCCATGGCACTGCTCGCATAGAGGCACAGAGAATGGGGCTTCTTGCTTATCTTGCCACTTGAAACTTCAAACGCATGTGGGGAATGTGGGTTGTCCGTGCCAGGCTCCTTTCGCAGCCCTGCTCCGAAAGTGCGAACGTCTGCAGGTAGCTGGCAGCCAGAAGGGGCTAGCCTGGAAAGCTGTTGCTCAGCCTCATCTGCTCATGGCACTGCTCGCACAGAGGCACAGAGACTGGGGCTGCTTGCTTGTCTTGCCACCTCACACTTCAAAGGTAGCCTGGGAAAGTTGGTGTCCCAGCCAGGCTACTTTCGCAGCCCTGCTGCGAAAGTGCGAACGTCTGCAGAGAGCTGGCAGCCAGAAGGGGCTAGCCTGGAAAGCTGTTGCTCAGCCTCATCTGCCCATGGCACTGCTCGCACAGAGGCACAGAGAATGGGGCTGCTTGCTTGTCTTGCCACTTGAAACTTCAAACGCATGCTGGGAACGTGGATTGTCCCTGCCAGGCTCCGTTCATAGCCAAGCTCTTAAAATGAGAATGTCTGCAGATAGCTGTCAGCCAGAAGGGGCTAGCCTGGAAAGCTGTTGCTCAGCCTCATCTGCCCATGGCACTACTTGAGCAGAGGCACAGAGAATGGGGCTGCTTGCTTGTCTTGCCACCTCAAACTTCAAACGTAGCCTGGGAATGGTGGTGTCCCAGCCCGGCTCCTTTACCAGCCCTGCTCTTAAAATGTGAACGTCTGAAGGTAGCTGACAGCCAGAAGGGGCTAGCTAGCCTGGAAAGCTGTTGCTCAGCCTCATCTGCCCACGGCACTGCTCGCACAGAGGCACAGAGAATGGGGCTGCTTGCTTGTCTTGCCCCCTCAAATTTGAAACGTAGCCTGGGAAATTTGGTGTCCCAGCCAGGCTCCTTTCGCAGACCTGCTCCGAAAGTGCGAACGTCTGCAGATAGCTGGCAGCCAGAAGGGGCTAGCCTGGAAAGCTGTTGCTCAGCCTCATCTGCCCATGGCACTGCTCGCACAGAGGCACAGAGACTGGGGCTGCTTGCTTGTCTTGCCACCTCAAACTTCAAACGTAGCCTGGGAATGGTGGTGTCCCAACCAGGCTCCTTTCGCAGCCCTGCTCCGAAAGTGCAAACGTCTGCAGATAGCTGGCAGCCAGAAGGTGCTAGCGTGGAAAGCTGTTGCTCAGCCTCATCTGCTCATGGCACTGCTCACACAGAGACTGGGGCTGCTTGCTTGTCTTGCCACCTCAAACTTCAAACGTAGCCTGGGAAAGTTGGTGTCCCAGCCAGGCTCCTTTTGCAGCCCTGCTCCGAAAGTGCGAACGTCTGCAGATAGGTGGCAGCCAGAAGGGGCTAGCCTGGAAAGCTGTTGCTCAGCCTCATCTGCTCATGGCACTGCTCGCACAGAGGCACAGAGAATGGGGCTTCTTGCTTATCTTGCCAGTTGAAAATTCAAATGCATGTGGGGAATGTGGGTTGTCCCAGCCAGGCTCCTTTCGCAGTCCTGCTCCGAAAGTGCGAACGTCTGCAGATAGCTGGCAGCCAGAAGGGGCTAGCCTGGAAAGCTGTTGCTCAGCCTCATCTGCCAATGGCACTGCTCACACATAGACTGGGGCTGCTTGCTTCTCTTGCCACCTCAAACTTCAAACGTAGCCTGGGAATGGTGGTGTCCCAGCCAGGCTCCTTTCACAGCCCTGCTCCGAAAGTGCGAACGTCTGCAGATAGCTGATAGCCAGAAGGGGCTAGCCTGGAAAGCTATTGCTCAGCCTCATCTGCTCATGGCACTGCTCGCACAGAGGCACAGAGACTGCGGCTGCTTGCTTGTCTTGCCCCCTCAAATTTGAAACGTAGCCTGGGAAATTTGGTGTCCCAGCCAGGCTCCTTTCGCAGACCTGCTCCGAAAGTGCGAACGTCTGCAGATAGCTGGCAGCCAGAAGGGGGTAGCCTGGAAAGCTGTTGCTCAGCCTCATTTGCCCATGGCACTGCTCGCACAGAGGCACAGAGAATGGGGCTGCTTGCTTGTCTTGCAACTTGAAACTTCAAAAGTAGCCTGAGAATGGTGGTGTCCCAGCCAGGCTCCTTTCGCAGACCTGCTCTTAAAATGCGAACGTCTGCAGGTAGCTGACAGCCAGAAGGGGCTAGCCTGGAAATCTGTTTCTCAGCCTCATCTGCTCATGGTACTGCTCGCACAGAGGCACAGAGAATGGGGCTGCTTGCTTATCTTGCCACTTGAAACTTCAAACGCATGTCGGGAATGTGTGTTGTCCCTGCCAGGCTCCTTTCGCAGCCCTGCTCCGAAAGTGCGAACGTCTGCAGATAGCAGGCAGCCAGAAGGGGCTAGCCTGGAAAGCTGTTGCTCAGCCTCATCTGTCCATGGCAGTGCTCGCACAGAGGCACAGAGAATGGGTCTGCTTGCTTGTCTTGCCACCTCAAACTTCAAACGTAGACTGGGAAAGTTTCTGTCCTAGCCAGGCTCCTTTCGCAGCCCTGCTCCAAAAGTGCGAACGTCTGCAGATAGCTGGCAGCCAGAAGGGGCTAGCCTGGAAAGCTGTTGCTCAGCCTCATCTGCTCATGGCACTGCTCACACAGAGACAGGGGCTGCTTGCTTGTCTTGCCACCTCAAACTTCAAACGTAGCCTGGGAATGGTGGTGTCCCAGCCAGGCTCCTTTACCAGCCCTGCTCTTAAAATGCAAACGTCTGCAGGTAGCTGACAGCCACAAAGCGCTAGCCTGGAAATCTGTTGCTCAGCCTCATCTGCTCATGGCACTGCTCGCACAGAGGCACAGAGAATGGGGCTGCTTGCTTATCTTGCCACTTGAAACTTCAAACGTAGCCTTAGAATGGTGGTGTCCCTGCCAGGCTCCTTTCGCAGCCATGCTCTTAAAATGCGAACGTCTGCAGATAGCTGGCAGCCAGAAGGGGCTAGCCTGGAAAGCTGTTGCTCAGCCTCATCTGCCCATGGCACTGCTCGCATAGAGGCACAGAGAATGGGGCTGCTTGCTTATCTTGCCACTTGAAACTTCAAACGCATGTGGGGAATGTGGGTTGTCCGTGCCAGGCTCCTTTCGCAGCCCTGCTCCGAAAGTGCGAACGTCTGCAGGTAGCTGGCAGCCAGAAGGGGCTAGCCTGGAAAGCTGTTGCTCAGCCTCATCTGCTCATGGCACTGCTCGCACAGAGGCACAGAGACTGGGGCTGCTTGCTTGTCTTGCCACCTCACACTTCAAAGGTAGCCTGGGAAAGTTGGTGTCCCAGCCAGGCTACTTTCGCAGCCCTGGTCCGAAAGTGCGAACGTCTGCAGAGAGCTGGCAGCCAGAAGGGGCTAGCCTGGAAAGCTGTTGCTCAGCCTCATCTGCCCATGGCACTGCTCGCACAGAGGCACAGAGAATGGGGCTGCTTGCTTGTCTTGCCACTTGAAACTTCAAACGCATGCTGGGAACGTGGATTGTCCCTGCCAGGCTCCTTTCATAGCCAAGCTCTTAAAATGAGAATGTCTGCAGATAGCTGTCAGCCAGAAGGGGCTAGCCTGGAAAGCTGTTGCTCAGCCTCATCTGCCCATGGCACTACTTGAGCAGAGGCACAGAGAATGGGGCTGCTTGCTTGTCTTGCCACCTCAAACTTCAAACGTAGCCTGGGAATGGTGGTGTCCCAGCCCGGCTCCTTTACCAGCCCTGCTCTTAAAATGTGAACGTCTGAAGGTAGCTGACAGCCAGAAGGGGCTAGCTAGCCTGGAAAGCTGTTGCTCAGCCTCATCTGCCC
This sequence comes from Opisthocomus hoazin, assembly GCF_030867145.1. Classification (NCBI taxonomy): domain Eukaryota; kingdom Metazoa; phylum Chordata; class Aves; order Opisthocomiformes; family Opisthocomidae; genus Opisthocomus; species Opisthocomus hoazin. The sequence continues at coordinate 10,516,152 of NC_134429.1, forward strand.
ACGGCACTGCTCGCACAGAGGCACAGAGAATGGGGCTGCTTGCTTGTCTTGCCCCCTCAAATTTGAAACGTAGCCTGGGAAATTTGGTGTCCCAGCCAGGCTCCTTTCGCAGACCTGCTCCGAAAGTGCGAACGTCTGCAGATAGCTGGCAGCCAGAAGGGGCTAGCCTGGAAAGCTGTTGCTCAGCCTCATCTGCCCATGGCACTGCTCGCACAGAGGGACAGAGACTGGGGCTGCTTGCTTGTCTTGCCCCCTCAAACTTCCAACGTAGCCTGGGAATGGTGGTGTCCCAACCAGGCTCCTTTCGCAGTCCTGCTCCGAAAGTGCGAACGTCTGCAGATAGCTGGCAGCCAGAAGGTCCTAGCGTGGAAAGCTGTTGCTCAGCCTCATCTGCTCATGGCACTGCTCACACAGAGACTGGGGCTGCTTGCTTGTCTTGCCCCCTCAAACTTCAAACGTAGCCTGGGAATGGTGGTGACTCTGCCAGGCTCCTTTCGCAGCCCTGCTCCGAAAGTGCGAACGTCTGCCGATAGCTGATAGCCAGAAGGGGCTAGCCTGGAAAGCTGTTGCTCAGCCTCATTTGCCCATGGCACTGCTCGCACAGAGGCACAGAGAATGGGGCTGCTTGCTTGTCTTGCAACTTGAAACTTCAAAAGTAACCTGAGAATGGTGGTGTCCCTGCCAGGCTCCTTTCGCAGACCTGCTCTTAAAATGCGAACGTCTGCAGGTAGCTGACAGCCAGAAGGGGCTAGCCTGGAAATCTGTTGCTCAGCCTCATCTGCTCATGGCACTGCTCGCACAGAGGCACAGAGAATGGGGCTGCTTGCTTATCTTGCCACCTCAAACTTCAAACGCATGTCGGGAATGTGTGTTGTCCCTGCCAGGCTCCTTTCGCAACCCTGCTCCGAAAGTGCGAACGTCTGCAGATAGCTGGCAGCCAGAAGGGGCTAGCCTGGAAAGCTGTTGCTCAGCCTCATTTGCCCATGGCACTGCTCGCACAGAGGCACAGAGAATGGGGCTGCTTGCTTATCTTGCCACTTGAAACTTCAAACGTAGCCTTAGAATGGTGGTGTCCCTGCCAGGCTCCTTTCGCAGCCATGCTCTTAAAATGCGAACGTCTGCAGATAGCTGGCAGCCAGAAGGGGCTAGCCTCTAAAGCTGTTGCTCAGCCTCATCTGCCCATGGCACTGCTCGCACAGAGGCACAGAGAATGGGGCTGCTTGCTTGTCTTGCCACCTCAAACTTCAAACGTAGCCTGGGAAAGTTGGTGTCCCAGCCAGGCTCCTTTAGCAGCCCTGCTCCGAAAGTGCGAACGTCTGCAGATAGCTGGCAGCCAGAAGGGGCTAGCCTGGAAAGCTGTTGCTCAGCCTCATCTGCTCATGGCACTGCTCGCACAGAGGCACAGAGAATGGGGCTTCTTGCTTATCTTGCCAGTTGAAAATTCAAATGCATGTGGGGAATGTGGGTTGTCCCTGCCAGGCTCCTTTACCAGCCCTGCTCCGAAAGTGCGAACGTCTGCAGATAGCTGGCAGCCAGAAGGGGCTAGCCTGGAAAGCTGTTGCTCAGCCTCATCTGCCAATGGCACTGCTCACACATAGACTGGGGCTGCTTGCTTGTCTTGCCACCTCAAAGTTCAAACGTAAACTGGGAATGGTGGTGTCCCAGCCAGGCTCCTTTACCAGCTCTGCTCTTAAAATGCGAACGTCTGCAGGTAGCTGACAGCCAGAAGGGGCTAGCCTGGAAAACTGTTGCTCAGCCTCATCTGCTCATGGCACTGCTCGCAAAGAGGCACAGAGAATGGGGCTGCTTGCTTATCTTGCAACTTGAAACTTCAAACGCATGTCGGGAATGTGTGTTGTCCCTGCCAGGCTCCTTTACCAGCCCTGCTCCGAAACTGCGAACGTCTGCAGATAGCTGGCAGCCAGAAGGGGCTAGCCTGGAAAGCTGTTGCTCAGCAGCATCTGTCCATGGCACTGCTCGCACAGAGGCACAGAGAATGGGGCTCCTTGCTTGTCTTGCAACTTGAAACTTCAAAAGTAGCCTGAGAATGGTGGTGTCCCAGCCAGGCTCCTTTCGCAGACCTGCTATTAAAATGCGAACGTCTGCAGGTAGCTGACAGCCAGAAGGGGCTAGCCTGGAAATCTGTTGCTCAGCCTCATCTGCTCATGGCACTGCTCACACAGAGGCACAGAGACTGGGGCTGCTTGCTTGTCTTGCCCCCTCAAACTTCAAACGTAGCCTGGGAAAGTTGGTGTCCCAGCCAGGCTCCTTTCGCAGCCCTGCTCCGAAAGTGCGAACATCTGCAGATAGCTGGCAGCCAGAAGGGGACAGCCTGGAAAGCTGTTGCTCAGCCTCATCTGCCCATGGCAGTGCTCGCACAGAGGCACAGAGACTGGGGCTGCTTGCTTGTCTTGCCACTTGAAAATTCAAACGCATGCTGGGAATGTGGATTGTCCCTGCCAGGCTCCTTTCACAGCCATGCTCTTAAAATGAGAATGTCTGCAGATAGCTGTCAGCCAGAAGGGGCTAGCCTGGAAAGCTGTTGCTCAGCCTCATCTGCCCATGGCACTGCTCGCACAGAGGCACAGAGACTGGGACTGCTTGCTTGTCTTGCCCCCTCAAACTTCAAACGTTGCCTTAGAATGGTGGTGTCCCAGCCAGGCTCGTTTCGCAGCCCTGCTCTTGAAATGCGAACTTCAGCAGATAGCTGGCAGCGAGAAGGGGCTAGCCTGGAAAGCTGTTGCTCAGCCTCATCTGCTCATGGCAGTGCTTGCACAGAGGCACAGAGAATGGGGCTGATTGCTTGTCTTGCCACCTCATTCTCCAAATATAGCCTGGGAATTGTGGTGTCCCAGCCAGGCTGATTTCGCAGCCCTGCTCCGAAAGTGCGAACATCTGCAGATAGTTGGCAGCCAGAAGGGGCTAGCCTGGAAAGCTGTTGCTCAGCCTCATCTGCCCATGGCACTGTTCGCATAGAGGCACAGAGAATGGGGCTTCTTGCTTATCTTGCCAGTTGAAAATTCAAACGCATGTGGGGAATGTGGGTTGTCCCTGCCAGGCTCCTTTACCAGCCCTGCTCCGAAAGTGCGAACGTCTGCAGATAGCTGGCAGCCAGAAGGGGCTAGCCTGGAAAGCTGTTGCTCAGCCTCATCTGCCAATGGCACTGCTCACACATAGACTGGGGCTTCTTGCTTCTCTTGCCACCTCAAACTTCAAACGTAGCCTGGGAATGGTGGTGTCCCAGCCAGGCTCATTTACCAGCTCTGCTCTTGAAATGCGAACGTCTGCAGGTAGCTGACAGCCAGAAGGGGCTAGCCTGGAAAACTGTTGCTCAGCCTCATCTGCTCATGGCAGTGCTCGCAAAGAGGCACAGAGAATGGGGCTGCTTGCTTATCTTGCCACTTGAAACTTCAAACGCATGTCGGGAATGTGTGTTGTCCCTGCCAGGCTCCTTTACCAGCCCTGCTCCGAAAGTGCGAACGTCTGCAGATAGCTGGCAGCCAGAAGGGGCTAGCCTGGAAAGCTGTTACTCAGCCTCATCTGCCCATGGCACTGCTCGCACAGAGGCACAGAGACTGGGGCTGCTTGCTTGTCTTGCCACTTGAAACTTCAAACGCATGCTGGGAATGTGGATTGTCCCTGCCAGGCTCCTTTCACAGCCAAGCTCTTAAAATTAGAATGTCTGCAGATAGCTGTCAGCCAGAAGGGGCTAGCCTGGAAAGCTGTTGCTCAGCCTCATCTGCCCATGGCACTACTTGAGCAGAGGCACAGAGAATGGGGCTGCTTGCTTGTCTTGCCACCTCAATCTTCAAATATAGCCTGGGAATGGTGGTGTCCCAGCCAGGCTCCTTTACCAGCCCTGCTCCGAAAGTGCGAACGTCTGCAGATAGCTGATAGCCAGAAGGGGCTAGCCTGGAAAGCTGTTGCTCAGCCTCATCTGTCCATGGCAGTGCTCGCACAGTTCACAGAGACTGGGGCTGCTTGCTTGTCTTGCCCCCTCAAACTTCAAACGTAGCCTGGTAAAGTTGGTGTCCCAGCCACGCTCCTTTCGCAGCCCTGGTCCGAAAGTGCGAACGTCTGCAGAAAGCTGGCAGCCAGAAGGGGCTAGCCTGGAAAGCTGTTGCTCAGCCTCATTTGCCCATGGCACTGCTTGCACAGAGGCACAGAGAATGGGGCTGCTTGCTTGTCTTGCAACTTGAAACTTCAAAAGTAGCCTGAGAATGGTGGTGTCCCAGCCAGGCTCCTTTCGCAGACCTGCTATTAAAATGCGAACGTCTGCAGGTAGCTGACAGACAGAAGGGGCTAGCCTGGAAATCTGTTGCTCAGCCTCATCTGCTCATGGCACTGCTCGCACAGAGGCACAGAGACTGGGGCTGCTTGCTTGTCTTGCCCCCTCAAACTTCAAACGTAGCCTGGGAAAGTTGGTGTCCCAGCCAGGCTCCTTTCGCAGCCCTGCTCCGAAAGTGCGAACATCTGCAGATAGCTGGCAGCCAGAAGGGGCTAGCCTGGAAAGCTGTTGCTCAGCCTCATCTGCCCATGGCAGTGCTCGCACAGAGGCACAGAGACTGGGGCTGCTTGCTTGTCTTGCCACTTGAAACTTCAAACGCATGCTGGGAACGTGGATTGTCCCTGCCAGGCTCCTTTCACAGCCATGCTCTTAAAATGAGAATGTCTGCAGATAGCTGTCAGCCAGAAGGGGCTAGCCTGGAAAGCTGTTGCTCAGCCTCATCTGCCCATGGCACTGCTCGCACAGAGGCACAGAGACTGGGGCTGCTTGCTTGTCTTGCCACCTCAAACTTCAAACGTAACCTGGGAATGGTGGTGTCCCAGCCATGCTCCTCTCGCAGCCCTGTTCCGAAAGTGCGAACGTCTGCAGATAGCTGTCAGCCAGAAGGGGCTAGCCTGGAAAGCTGTTGCTCAGCCTCATCTGCCCATGGCACTGCTCGCACAGAGGCACAGAGACTGGGGCTGCTTGCTTGTCTTGCCACCTTAAACTTCAAACGTAGCCTTAGAATGGTGGTGTCCCAGCCAGGCTGCTCTCGCAGCCCTGCTCCGAAAGTGCGAACATCTTCAGATAGCTGGCAGCCAGAAGGGGCTAGCCTGGAAAGCTGTTGCTCAGCCTCATCTGCCCATGGCACTGTTCGCATAGAGGCACAGAGAATGGGGCTGCTTGCTTGTCTTGCCACCTCAAACTTCAAACGTAACCTGGGAATGGTGGTGTCCCAGCCAGGCTCCTTTCGCAGCCCTGCTCCGAAAGTGCGAACGTCTGCAGATAGCTGGCAGCCAGAAGGGGCTAGCCTGGAAAGCTGTTGCTCAGCCTCATCTGCTCATGGCACTGCTCACACAGAGACTGGGGCTGCTTGCTTGTCTTGCCACCTCAAACTTCAAATATAGCCTGGGAAAGTTGGTGTCCCTGCTAGGATCGTTTCGCAGCCCTGCTCTTGAAATGCGAACGTCTGCAGATAGCTGGCAGCCAGAAGGGGCTACCCTGGAAAGCTGTTGCTCAGCCTCATCTGCCCATGGCACTGCTCGCACAGAGGCACAGAGAATGGGGCTTCTTGCTTATCTTGCCTCTTGAAACTTCAAACGCATGTCGGGAATGTGAGTTGTCCCTGCCAGGCTCCTTTCGCAGCCCTGCTCCGAAAGTGCGAACGTCTGCAGGTAGCTGTCAGCCAGAAGGGGCTAGCCTGGAAAGCTGTTGCTCAGCCTCATCTGCTCATGGCACTGCTCGCACAGAGGCACAGAGACTGGGGCTGCTTGCTTGTTTTGCCACCTCACACTTCAAAGGTAGCCTGGGAAATTTGGTGTCCCAGCCAGGCTCCTTTCGCAGTCCTGCTCCGAAAGTGCGAACGTCTGCAGGTAGCTGGCAGCCAGAAGGGGCTAGCCTGGAAAGCTGTTGCTCAGCCTCATCTGCCCATGGCACTGCTCGCACAGAGGCACAGAGACTGGGGCTGCTTGCTTGTCTTGCCACTTGAAACTTCAAACGCATGCTGGGAATGTGGATTGTCCCTGCCAGGCTCCTTTCACAGCCAAGCTCTTAAAATGAGAATGTCTGCAGATAGCTGTCAGCCAGAAGGGGCTAGCCTGGAAAGCTGTTGCTCAGCCTCATCTGCCCATGGCACTACTTGAGCAGAGGCACAGAGAATGGGACTGCCTGCTTGTCTTGCCACCTCAATCTTCAAATATAGCCTGGGAATGGTGGTGTCCCAGCCAGGCTCCTTTCGCAGCCCTGCTCCGAAAGTGCGAACGTCTGCAGATAGATGATAGCCACAAGGGGCTAGCCTGGAAAGCTGTTGCTCAGCCTCATCTGTCCATGGCAGTGCTCGCACAGAGGCACAGAGACTGGGGCTGCTTGCTTGTCTTGCCCCCTCAAACTTCAAACGTAGCCTGGTAAAGTTGGTGTCCCAGCCACGCTCCTTTCGCAGCCCTGGTCCGAAAGTGCGAACGTCTGCAGAAAGCTGGCAGCCAGAAGGGGCTAGCCTGGAAAGCTGTTGCTCAGCCTCATTTGCCCATGGCACTGCTTGCACAGAGGCACAGAGAATGGGGCTGCTTGCTTGTCTTGCAACTTGAAACTTCAAAAGTAGCCTGAGAATGGTGGTGTCCCAGCCAGGCTCCTTTCGCAGACCTGCTATTAAAATGCGAACGTCTGCAGGTAGCTGACAGCCAGAAGGGGCTAGCCTGGAAATCTGTTGCTCAGCCTCATCTGCTCATGGCACTGCTTGCACAGAGGCACAGAGACTGGGGCTGCTTGCTTGTCTTGCCCCCTCAAACTTCAAACGTAGCCTGGGAAAGTTGGTGTCCCAGCCAGGCTCCTTTCGCAGCCCTGCTCCGAAAGTGCGAACATTTGCAGATAGTTGGCAGCCAGAAGGGGCTAGCCTGGAAAGCTGTTTCTCAGCCTCATCTGCCCATGGCAGTGCTCGCACAGAGGCACAGAGACTGGGGCTGCTTGCTTTTCTTGCCACTTGAAACTTCAAACGCATGCTGGGAACGTGGATTGTCCCTGCCAGGCTCCTTTCACAGACATGCTCTTAAAATGAGAATGTCTGCAGATAGCTGTCAGGCAGAAGGGGCTAGCCTGGAAAGCTGTTGCTCAGCCTCATCTGCCCATGGCACTGCTCGCACAGAGGCACAGAGACTGGGGCTGCTTGCTTGTCTTGCCACCTCAAACTTCAAACGTAACCTGGGAATGGTGGTGTCCCAGCCATGCTCCTCTCGCAGCCCTGTTCCGAAAGTGCGAACGTCTGCAGATAGCTGTCAGCCAGAAGGGGCTAGCCTGGAAAGCTGTTGCTCAGCCTCATCTGCCCATGGCACTGCTCGCACAGAGGCACAGAGACTGGGGCTGCTTGCTTGTCTTGCCACCTTAAACTTCAAACGTAGCCTTAGAATGGTGGTGTCCCAGCCAGGCTGCTTTCGCAGCCCTGCTCCGAAAGTGCGAACATCTTCAGATAGCTGGCAGCCAGAAGGGGCTAGCCTGGAAAGCTGTTGCTCAGCCTCATCTGCCCATGGCACTGTTCGCATAGAGGCACAGAGAATGGGGCTGCTTGCTTGTCTTGCCACCTCAAACTTCAAACGTAACCTGGGAATGGTGGTGTCCCAGCCAGGCTCCTTTCGCAGCCCTGCTCCGAAAGTGCGAACGTCTGCAGATAGCTGGCAGCCAGAAGGGGCTAGCCTGGAAAGCTGTTGCTCAGCCTCATCTGCTCATGGCACTGCTCACACAGAGACTGGGGCTGCTTGCTTGTCTTGCCACCTCAAACTTCAAATATAGCCTGGGAAAGTTGGTGTCCCTGCTAGGCTCGTTTCGCAGCCCTGCTCTTGAAATGCGAACGTCTGCAGATAGCTGGCAGCCAGAAGGGGCTAGCCTGGAAAGCTGTTGCTCAGCCTCATCTGCCCATGGCACTGCTCGCACAGAGGCACAGAGAATGGGGCTTCTTGCTTATCTTGCCACTTGAAACTTCAAACGCATGTCGGGAATGTGAGTTGTCCCTGCCAGGCTCCTTTACCAGCCCTGCTCCGAAAGTGCGAACGTCTGCAGGTAGCTGTCAGCCAGAAGGGGCTAGCCTGGAAAGCTGTTGCTCAGCCTCATCTGCTCATGGCACTGCTCGCACAGAGGCACAGAGACTGGGGCTGCTTGCTTGTCTTGCCACTTGAAACTTCAAACGCATGCTGGGAATGTGGATTGTCCCTGCCAGGCTCCTTTCACAGCCAAGCTCTTAAAATTAGAATGTCTGCAGATAGCTGTCAGCCAGAAGGGGCTAGCCTGGAAAGCTGTTGCTCAGCCTCATCTGCCCATGGCACTACTTGAGCAGAGGCACAGAGAATGGGGCTGCTTGCTTGTCTTGCCACCTCAATCTTCAAATATAGCCTGGGAATGGTGGTGTCCCAGCCAGGCTCCTTTACCAGCCCTGCTTTTAAAATGCGAACTTCTGCAGATAGCTGGCAGCCAGAAGGGGCTAGCCTGGAAAGCTGTTGCTCAGCCTCATCTGCCCATGGCACTGCTCACACATAGACTGGGGCTTCTTGCTTCTCTTGCCACCTCAAACTTCAAACGTAGCCTGGGAATGGTGGTGTCCCAGCCAGGCTCATTTACCAGCTCTGCTCTTGAAATGCGAACGTCTGCAGGTAGCTGACAGCCAGAAGGGGCTAGCCTGGAAAACTGTTGCTCAGCCTCATCTGCTCATGGCACTGCTCGCAAAGAGGCACATAGAATGGGGCTGCTTGCTTATCTTGCCACTTGAAACTTCAAACGCATGTCGGGAATGTGTGTTGTCCCTGCCAGGCTCCTTTACCAGCCCTGCTCCGAAAGTGCGAACGTCTGCAGATAGCTGGCAGCCAGAAGGGGCTAGCCTGGAAAGCTGTTGCTCAGCCTCATCTGCCCATGGCAGTGCTCGCACAGAGGCACAGAGACTGGGGCTGCTTGCTTGTCTTGCCCCCTCAAACTTCAAACGTAGCCTGGTAAAGTTGGTGTCCCAGGCACGCTCCTTTCGCAGCCCTGGTCCGAAAGTGCGAACGTCTGCAGAAAGCTGGCAGCCAGAAGGGGCTAGCCTGGAAAGCTGTTGCTCAGCCTCATTTGCCCATGGCACTGCTTGCACAGAGGCACAGAGAATGGGGCTGCTTGCTTGTCTTGCAACTTGAAACTTCAAAAGTAGCCTGAGAATGGTGGTGTCCCAGCCAGGCTCCTTTCGCAGACCTGCTATTAAAATGCGAACGTCTGCAGGTAGCTGACAGCCAGAAGGGGCTAGCCTGGAAATCTGTTGCTCAGCCTCATCTGCTCATGGCACTGCTCGCACAGAGGCACAGAGACTGGGGCTGCTTGCTTGTCTTGCCCCCTCAAACTTCAAACGTAGCCTGGGAAAGTTGGTATCCCAGCCAGGCTCCTTTCGCAGCCCTGCTCCGAAAGTGCGAACATCTGCAGATAGCTGGCAGCCAGAAGGGGCTAGCCTGGAAAGCTGTTGCTCAGCCTCATCTGCCCATGGCAGTGCTCGCACAGAGGCACAGAGACTGGGGCTGCTTGCTTTTCTTGCCACTTGAAACTTCAAACGCATGCTGGGAACGTGGATTGTCCCTGCCAGGCTCCTTTCACAGACATGCTCTTAAAATGAGAATGTCTGCAGATAGTTGTCAGCCAGAAGGGGCTAGCCTGGAAAGCTGTTGCTCAGCCTCATCTGCCCATGGCACTGCTCGCACAGAGGCCCAGAGACTGGGGCTGCTTGCTTGTCTTGCCACCTCAAACTTCAAACGTAACCTGGGAATGGTGGTGTCCCAGCCATGCTCCTCTCGCAGCCCTGTTCCGAAAGTGCGAACGTCTGCAGATAGCTGTCAGCCAGAAGGGGCTAGCCTGGAAAGCTGTTGCTCAGCCTCATCTGCCCATGGCACTGCTCGCACAGAGGCACAGAGACTGGTGCTGCTTGCTTGTCTTGCCACCTTAAACTTCAAACGTAGCCTTAGAATGGTGGTGTCTCAGCCAGGCTGCTTTCGCAGCCCTGCTCCGAAAGTGCGAACATCTTCAGATAGCTGGCAGCCAGAAGGGGCTAGCCTGGAAAGCTGTTGCTCAGCCTCATCTGCCCATGGCACTGTTCGCATAGAGGCACAGAGACTGGGGCTGCTTGCTTATCTTGCCACCTCAAACTTCAAACGTAACCTGGGAATGGTGTTGTCCCAGCCAGGCTCCTTTCGCAGCCCTGCTCCGAAAGTGCGAACGTCTGCAGATAGCTGGCAGCCAGAAGGGGCTAGCCTGGAAAGCTGTTGCTCAGCCTCATCTGCTCATGGCACTGCTCACACAGAGACTGGGGCTGCTTGCTTGTCTTGCCACCTCAAACTTCGAATATAGCCTGGGAAAGTTGGTGTCCCTGCTAGGCTCGTTTCGCAGCCCTGCTCTTGAAATGCGAACGTCTGCAGATAGCTGGCAGCCAGAAGGGGCTAGCCTGGAAAGCTGTTGCTCAGCCTCATCTGCCCATGGCACTGCTCGCACAGAGGCACAGAGAATGGGGCTGCTTGCTTATCTTGCCACTTGAAACTTCAAACGCATGTCGGGAATGTGAGTTGTCCCTGCCAGGCTCCTTTCGCAGCCCTGCTCCGAAAGTGCGAACGTCTGCAGATAGCTGGCAGCCAGAAGGGGCTAGCCTGGAAAGCTGTTGCTCAGCCTCATCTGCTCATGGCACTGCTCGCACAGAGGCACAGAGACTGGGGCTGCTTGCTTGTTTTGCCACCTTACACTTCAAAGGTAGCCTGGGAAAGTTGGTGTCCCAGCCAGGCTCCTTTCGCAGTCCTGCTCCGAAAGTGCGAACGTCTGCAGGTAGCTGGCAGCCAGAAGGGGCTAGCCTGGAAAGCTGTTGCTCAGCCTCATCTGCCCATGGCAGTGCTCGCACAGAGGCACAGAGACTGGGGCTGCTTGCTTTTCTTGCCACTTGAAACTTCAAACGCATGCTGGGAACGTGGATTGTCCCTGCCAGGATCCTTTCACAGCCATGCTCTTAAAATGAGAATGTCTGCAGATAGCTGTCAGCCAGAAGGGGCTAGCCTGGAAAGCTGTTGCTCAGCCTCATCTGCCCATGGCACTGCTCGCACAGAGGCCCAGAGACTGGGGCTGCTTGCTTGTCTTGCCACCTCAAACTTCAAACGTAACCTGGGAATGGTGGTGTCCCAGCCATGCTCCTCTCGCAGCCCTGTTCCGAAAGTGCGAACGTCTGCAGATAGCTCTCAGCCAGAAGGGGCTAGCCTGGAAAGCTGTTGCTCAGCCTCATCTGCCCATGGCACTGCTCGCACAGAGGCACAGAGACTGGGGCTGCTTGCTTGTCTTGCCACCTTAAACTTCAAACGTAGCCTTAGAATGGTGGTGTCCCAGCCAGGCTGCTTTCGCAGCCCTGCTCAGAAAGTGCGAACATCTTCAGATAGCTGTCAGCCAGAAGGGGCTAGCCTGGAAAGCTGTTGCTCAGCCTCATCTGCCCATGGCACTGTTCGCATAGAGGCACAGAGACTGGGGCTGCTTGCTTATCTTGCCACCTCAAACTTCAAACGTAACCTGGGAATGGTGTTGTCCCAGCCAGGCTCCTTTCGCAGCCCTGCTCCGAAAGTGCGAACGTCTGCAGATAGCTGGCAGCCAGAAGGGGCTAGCCTGGAAAGCTGTTGCTCAGCCTCATCTGCTCATGGCACTGCTCACACAGAGACTGGGGCTGCTTGCTTGTCTTGCCACCTCAAACTTCGAATATAGCCTGGGAAAGTTGGTGTCCCTGCTAGGCTCGTTTCGCAGCCCTGCTCTTGAAATGCGAACGTCTGCAGATAGCTGGCAGCCAGAAGGGGCTAGCCTGGAAAGCTGTTGCTCAGCCTCATCTGCCCATGGCACTGCTCGCACAGAGGCACAGAGAATGGGGCTTCTTGCTTATCTTGCCACTTGAAACTTCAAACGCATGTCGGGAATGTGAGTTGTCCCTGCCAGGCTCCTTTCGCAGCCCTGCTCCGAAAGTGCGAACGTCTGCAGATAGCTGGCAGCCAGAAGGGGCTAGCCTGGAAAGCTGTTGCTCAGCCTCATCTGCTCATGGCACTGCTCGCACAGAGGCACAGAGACTGGGGCTGCTTGCTTGTTTTGCCACCTCACACTTCAAAGGTAGCCTGGGAAAGTTGGTGTCCCAGCCAGGCTCCTTTCGCAGTCCTGCTCCGAAAGTGCGAACGTCTGCAGGTAGCTGGCAGCCAGAAGGGGCTAGCCTGGAAAGCTGTTGCTCAGCCTCATCTGCCCATGGCAGTGCTCGCACAGAGGCACAGAGACTGGGGCTGCTTGCTTTTCTTGCCACTTGAAACTTCAAACGCATGCTGGGAACGTGGATTGTCCCTGCCAGGATCCTTTCACAGCCATGCTCTTAAAATGAGAATGTCTGCAGATAGCTGTCAGCCAGAAGGGGCTAGCCTGGAAAGCTGTTGCTCAGCCTCATCTGCCCATGGCACTGCTCGCACAGAGGCCCAGAGACTGGGGCTGCTTGCTTGTCTTGCCACCTCAAACTTCAAACGTAACCTGGGAATGGTGGTGTCCCAGCCATGCTCCTCTCGCAGCCCTGTTCCGAAAGTGCGAACGTCTGCAGATAGCTCTCAGCCAGAAGGGGCTAGCCTGGAAAGCTGTTGCTCAGCCTCATCTGCCCATGGCACTGCTCGCACAGAGGCACAGAGACTGGGGCTGCTTGCTTGTCTTGCCACCTTAAACTTCAAACGTAGCCTTAGAATGGTGGTGTCCCAGCCAGGCTGCTTTCGCAGCCCTGCTCCGAAAGTGCGAACATCTTCAGATAGCTGTCAGCCAGAAGGGGCTAGCCTGGAAAGCTGTTGCTCAGCCTCATCTGCCCATGGCACTGTTCGCATAGAGGCACAGAGAATGGGGCTGCTTGCTTGTCTTGCCACCTCAAACTTCAAACGTAACCTGGGAATGGTGGTGTCCCAGCCAGGCTCCTTTCGCAGCCCTGCTCCGAAAGTGCGAACGTCTGCAGATAGCTGGCAGCCAGAAGGGGCTATCCTGGAAAGCTGTTGCCCAGCCTCATCTGCTCATGGCACTGCTCACACAGAGACTGGGGCTGCTTGCTTGTCTTGCCACCTCAAACTTCAAATATAGCCTGGGAAAGTTTGTGTCCCTGCTAGGCTCGTTTCGCAGCCCTGCTCTTGAAATGCGAACGTCTGCAGATAGCTGGCAGCCAGAAGGGGCTAGCCTGGAAAGCTGTTGCTCAGCCTCATCTGCCCATGGCACTGCTCGCACAGAGGCACAGAGAATGAGGCTTCTTGCTTATCTTGCCACTTGAAACTTCAAACGCATGTCGGGAATGTGAGTTGTCCCTGCCAGGCTCCTTTCGCAGTCCTGCTCCGAAAGTGCGAACGTCTGCAGATAGCTGGCAGCCAGAAGGGGCTAGCCTGGAAAGCTGTTGCTCAGCCTCATCTGCTCATGGCACTGCTCGCACAGAGGCACAGAGACTGGGGCTGCTTGCTTGTTTTGCCACCTCACACTTCAAAGGTAGCCTGGGAAAGTTGGTGTCCCAGCCAGGCTCCTTTCGCAGTCCTGCTCCGAAAGTGCGAACGTCTGCAGATAGCTGGCAGCCAGAAGGGGCTAGCCTGGAAAGCTGTTGCTCAGCCTCATCTGCCCATGGCACTGCTCGCACAGAGGCACAGAGACTGAGGCTGCTTGCTTGTCTTGCCACCTTAAACTTCAAACGCATGCTGGGAATGTGGATTTTCCCTGCCAGGCTCCTTTCACAGCCAAGCTCTTAAAATTAGAATGTCTGCAGATAGCTGTCAGCCAGAAGGGGCTAGCCTGGAAAGCTGTTGCTCAGCATCATCTGCCCATGGCACTACTTGAGCAGAGGCACAGAGAATGGGGCTGCTTGCTTGTCTTGCGACCTCAATCTTCAAATATAGCCTGGGAATGGTGGTGTCCCAGCCAGGCTCCTTTCACAGCCCTGCTCCGAAAGTGCGAACGTCTGCAGATAGCTGATAGCCTGAAGGGGCTAGCCTGGAAAGCTGTTGCTCAGCCTCCTCTGTCCATGGCAGTGCTCGCACAGAGGCACAGAGACTGGGGCTGCTTGCTTGTCTTGCCACCTCAAACTTCAAACGTAGCCTGGTAAAGTTGGTGTCCCAGCCACGATCCTTTCGCAGCCCTGGTCCGAAAGTGCGAACGTCTGCAGAAAGCTGGCAGCCAGAAGGGGCTAGCCTGGAAAGCTGTTGCTCAGCCTCATTTGCCCATGGCACTGCTTGCACAGAGGCACAGAGAATGGGGCTGCTTGCTTGTCTTGCAACTTGAAACTTCAAAAGTAGCCTGAGAATGGTGGTGTCCCAGCCAGGCTCCTTTCGCAGACCTGCTATTAAAATGCGAACGTCTGCAGGTAGCTGACAGCCAGAAGGGGCTAGCCTGGAAATCTGTTGCTCAGCCTCATCTGCTCATGGCACTGCTCGCACAGAGGCACAGAGACTGGGGCTGCTTGCTTGTCTTGCCCCCTCAAACTTCAAACGTAGCCTGGGAAAGTTGGTGTCCCAGCCAGGCTCCTTTCGCAGCCCTGCTCCGAAAGTGCGAACATCTGCAGATAGCTGGCAGCCAGAAGGGGATAGCCTGGAAAGCTGTTGCTCAGCCTCATCTGCCCATGGCACTGCTCGCACAGAGGCCCAGAGACTGGGGCTGCTTGCTTGTCTTGCCACCTCAAACTTCAAACGTAACCTGGGAATGGTGGTGTCCCAGCCATGCTCCTCTCGCAGCCCTGTTCCGAAAGTGCGAACGTCTGCAGATAGCTGTCAGCCAGAAGGGGCTAGCCTGGAAAGCTGTTGCTCAGCCTCATCTGCCCATGGCACTGCTCGCACAGAGGCACAGAGACTGGGGCTGCTTGCTTGTCTTGCCACCTCAAACTTCAAACGTAACCTGGGAATGGTGGTGTCCCAGCCATGCTCCTCTCGCAGCCCTGTTCCGAAAGTGCGAACGTCGGCAGATAGCTGTCAGCCAGAAGGGGCTAGCCTGGAAAGCTGTTGCTCAGCCTCATCTGCCCATGGCACTGCTCGCACAGAGGCACAGAGACTGGGGCTACTTGCTTGTCTTGCCACCTTAAACTTCAAAAGTAGCCTTAGAATGGTGGTGTCCCAGCCAGGCTGCTTTCGCAGCCCTGCTCCGAAAGTGCGAACATCTTCAGATAGCTGGCAGCCAGAAGGGGCTAGCCTGGAAAGCTGTTGCTCAGCCTCATCTGCCCATGGAACTGTTCGCATAGAGGCACAGAGAATGGGGCTGCTTGCTTGTCTTGCCACCTCAAACTTCAAACGTAACCTGGGAAAGGTGGTGTCCCAGCCAGGCTCCTTTCGCAGCCCTGCTCCGAAAGTGCGAACGTCTGCAGATAGCTGGCAGCCAGAAGGGGCTAGCCTGGAAAGCTGTTGCTCAGCCTCATCTGCTCATGGCACTGCTCGCACAGAGACTGGGGCTGCTTGCTTGTCTTGCCACCTCAAACTTCAAATATAGCCTGGGAAAGTTGGTGTCCCTGCTAGGCTCGTTTCGCAGCCCTGCTCTTGAAATGCGAACGTCTGCATATAGCTGGCAGCCAGAAGGGGCTAGCCTGGAAAGCTGTTGCTCAGCCTCATCTGCCCATGGCACTGCTCGCACAGAGGCACAGAGAATGGGGCTTCTTGCTTATCTTGCCACTTGAAACTTCAAACGCATGTCGGGAATGTGAGTTGTCCCTGCCAGGCTCCTTTCGCAGCCCTGCTCCGAAAGTGCGAACGTCTGCAGGTAGCTGTCAGCCAGAAGGGGCTAGCCTGGAAAGCTGTTGCTCAGCCTCATCTGCTCATGGCACTGCTCGCACAGAGGCACAGAGACTGGGGCTGCTTGCTTGTCTTGCCACCTCACACTTCAAAGGTAGCCTGGGAAAGTTGGTGTCCCAGCCAGGCTCCTTTCGCAGTCCTGCTCTTGAAAGTGCGAACGTCTGCAGATAGCTGGCAGCCAGAAGGGGCTAGCCTGGAAAGCTGTTGCTCAGCCTCATCTGCCCATGGCAGTGCTCGCACAGAGGCACAGAGACTGGGGCTGCTTGCTTTTCTTGCCACTTGAAACTTCAAACGCATGCTGGGAACGTGGAATGTCCCTGCCAGGCTCCTTTAGCAGCCCTGCTCCGAAAGTGCGAACGTCTGCAGATAGCTGGCAGCCAGAAGGGGCTAGCCTGGAAAGCTGTTGCTCAGCCTCATCTGCTCATGGCACTGCTCACACAGAGACTGGGGCTGCTTGCTTGTCTTGCCACCTCAAACTTCAAACGTAGACTGGGAAAGTTGGTGTCCCAGCCAGGCTCCTTTCGCAGCCCTGCTCCGAAAGTGCGAACGTCTGCAGATAGGTGGCAGCCAGAAGGGGCTAGCCTGGAAAGCTGTTGCTCAGCCTCATCTGTCCATGGCAGTGCTCGCACAGAGGCACAGAGACTGGGGCTGCTTGCTTGTCTTGCCACCTCAAACTTCGAATTTAGCCTGGGAAAGTTGGTGTCGCTGCTAGGCTCGTTTCGCAGCCCTGCTCTTGAAATGCGAACGTCTGCAGATAGCTGGCAGCCAGAAGGGGCTAGCCTGGAAAGCTGTTGCTCAGCCTCATCTGCCCATGGCACTGCTCGCACAGAGGCACAGAGAATGGGGCTTCTTGCTTATCTTGCCACTTGAAACTTCAAACGCATGTCGGGAATGTGAGTTGTCCCTGCCAGGCTCCTTTCGCAGCCCTGCTCCGAAAGTGCGAACGTCTGCAGATAGCTGGCAGCCAGAAGGGGCTAGCCTGGAAAGCTGTTGCTCAGCCTCATCTGCTCATGGCACTGCTCGCACAGAGGCACAGAGACTGGGGCTGCTTGCTTGTTTTGCCACCTCACACTTCAAAGGTAGCCTGGGAAAGTTGGTGTCCCAGCCAGGCTCCTTTCGCAGTCCTGCTCCGAAAGTGCGAACGTCTGCAGGTAGCTGGCAGCCAGAAGGGGCTAGCCTGGAAAGCTGTTGCTCAGCCTCATCTGCCCATGGCAGTGCTCGCACAGAGGCACAGAGACTGGGGCTGCTTTCTTTTCTTGCCACTTGAAACTTCAAACGCATGCTGGGAACGTGGATTGTCCCTGCCAGGATCCTTTCACAGCCATGCTCTTAAAATGAGAATGTCTGCAGATAGCTGTCAGCCAGAAGGGGCTAGCCTGGAAAGCTGTTGCTCAGCCTCATCTGCCCATGGCACTGCTCGCACAGAGGCCCAGAGACTGGGGCTGCTTGCTTGTCTTGCCACCTCAAACTTCAAACGTAACCTGGGAATGGTGGTGTCCCAGCCATGCTCCTCTCGCAGCCCTGTTCCGAAAGTGCGAACGTCTGCAGATAGCTGTCAGCCAGAAGGGGCTAGCCTGGAAAGCTGTTGCTCAGCCTCATCTGCCCATGGCACTGCTCGCACAGAGGCACAGAGACTGGGGCTGCTTGCTTGTCTTGCCACCTTAAACTTCAAACGTAGCCTTAGAATGGTGGTGTCCCAGCCAGGCTGCTTTCGCAGCCCTGCTCCGAAAGTGCGAACATCTTCAGATAGCTGTCAGCCAGAAGGGGCTAGCCTGGAAAGCTGTTGCTCAGCCTCATCTGCCCATGGCACTGTTCGCATAGAGGCACAGAGAATGGGGCTGCTTGCTTGTCTTGCCACCTCAAACTTCAAACGTAACCTGGGAATGGTGGTGTCCCAGCCAGGCTCCTTTCGCAGCCCTGCTCCGAAAGTGCGAACGTCTGCAGATAGCTGGCAGCCAGAAGGGGCTAGCGTGGAAAGCTGTTGCTCAGCCTCATCTGCTCATGGCACTGCTCACACAGAGACTGGGGCTGCTTGCTTGTCTTGCCACCTCAAACTTCAAATATAGCCTGGGAAAGTTGGTGTCCCTGCTAGGCTCGTTTCGCAGCCCTGCTCTTGAAATGCGAACGTCTGCAGATAGCTGGCAGCCAGAAGGGGCTAGCCTGGAAAGCTGTTGCTCAGCCTCATCTGCCCATGGCACTGCTCGCACAGAGGCACAGAGAATGGGGCTTCTTGCTTATCTTGCCACTTGAAACTTCAAACGCATGTCGGGAATGTGAGTTGTCCCTGCCAGGCTCCTTTCGCAGTCCTGCTCCGAAAGTGCGAACGTCTGCAGATAGCTGGCAGCCAGAAGGGGCTAGCCTGGAAAGCTGTTGCTCAGCCTCATCTGCTCATGGCACTGCTCGCACAGAGGCACAGAGACTGGGGCTGCTTGCTTGTTTTGCCACCTCACACTTGAAAGGTAGCCTGGGAAAGTTGGTGTCCCAGCCAGGCTCCTTTCGCAGTCCTGCTCCGAAAGTGCGAACGTCTGCAGATAGCTGGCAGCCAGAAGGGGCTAGCCTGGAAAGCTGTTGCTCAGCCTCATCTGCCCATGGCAGTGCTCGCACAGAGGCACAGAGACTGGGGCTGCTTGCTTGTCTTGCCACCTTAAACTTCAAACGCATGCTGGGAATGTGGATTTTCCCTGCCAGGCTCCTTTCACAGCCAAGCTCTTAAAATTAGAATGTCTGCAGATAGCTGTCAGCCAGAAGGGGCTAGCCTGGAAAGCTGTTGCTCAGCCTCATCTGCCCATGGCACTACTTGAGCAGAGGCACAGAGAATGGGGCTGCTTGCTTGTCTTGCGACCTCAATCTTCAAATATAGCCTGGGAATGGTGGTGTCCCAGCCAGGCTCCTTTCACAGCCCTGCTCCGAAAGTGCGAACATCTGCAGATAGCTGGCAGCCAGAAGGGGCTAGCCTGGAAAGCTGTTGCTCAGCCTCATCTGCCCATGGCAGTGCTCGCACAGAGGCACAGAGACTGGGGCTGCTTGCTTGTCTTGCCCCCTCAAACTTCAAACGTAGCCTGGGAAAGTTGGTGTCCCAGCCAGGCTCCTTTCGCAGCCCTGCTCCGAAAGTGCGAACATCTGCAGATAGCTGGCAGCCAGAAGGGGCTAGCCTGGAAAGCTGTTGCTCAGCCTCATCTGCCCATGGCACTGCTCGCACAGAGGCCCAGAGACTGGGGCTGCTTGCTTGTCTTGCCACCTCAAACTTCAAACGTAACCTGGGAATGGTGGTGTCCCAGCCATGCTCCTCTCGCAGCCCTGTTCCGAAAGTGCGAACGTCTGCAGATAGCTGTCAGCCAGAAGGGGCTAGCCTGGAAAGCTGTTGCTCAGCCTCATCTGCCCATGGCACTGCTCGCACAGAGGCACAGAGACTGGGGCTGCTTGCTTGTCTTGCCACCTCAAACTTCAAACGTAACCTGGGAATGGTGGTGTCCCAGCCATGCTCCTCTCGCAGCCCTGTTCCGAAAGTGCGAACGTCGGCAGATAGCTGTCAGCCAGAAGGGGCTAGCCTGGAAAGCTGTTGCTCAGCCTCATCTGCCCATGGCACTGCTCGCACAGATTCACAGAGACTGGGGCTGCTTGCTTGTCTTGCCACCTTAAACTTCAAAAGTAGCCTTAGAATGGTGGTGTCCCAGCCAGGCTGCTTTCGCAGCCCTGCTCCGAAAGTGCGAACATCTTCAGATAGCTGGCAGCCAGAAGGGGCTAGCCTGGAAAGCTGTTGCTCAGCCTCATCTGCCCATGGAACTGTTCGCATAGAGGCACAGAGAATGGGGCTGCTTGCTTGTCTTGCCACCTCAAACTTCAAACGTAACCTGGGAAAGGTGGTGTCCCAGCCAGGCTCCTTTCGCAGCCCTGCTCCGAAAGTGCGAACGTCTGCAGATAGCTGGCAGCCAGAAGGGGCTAGCCTGGAAAGCTGTTGCTCAGCCTCATCTGCCCATGGCACTGCTCGCACAGAGGCACAGAGAATGGGGCTTCTTGCTTATCTTGCCACTTGAAACTTCAAACGCATGTCGGGAATGTGAGTTGTCCCTGCCAGGCTCCTTTGGCAGCCCTGCTCCGAAAGTGCGAACGTCTGCAGGTAGCTGTCAGCCAGAAGGGGCTAGCCTGGAAAGCTGTTGCTCAGCCTCATCTGCTCATGGCACTGCTCGCACAGAGGCACAGAGACTGGGGCTGCTTGCTTGTCTTGCCACCTCACACTTCAAAGGTAGCCTGGGAAAGTTGGTGTCCCAGCCAGGCTCCTTTCGCAGTCCTGCTCTTGAAAGTGCGAACGTCTGCAGATAGCTGGCAGCCAGAAGGGGCTAGCCTGGAAAGCTGTTGCTCAGCCTCATCTGCCCATGGCAGTGCTCGCACAGAGGCACAGAGACTGGGGCTGCTTGCTTTTCTTGCCACTTGAAACTTCAAACGCATGCTGGGAACGTGGAATGTCCCTGCCAGGCTCCTTTAGCAGCCCTGCTCCGAAAGTGCGAACGTCTGCAGATAGCTGGCAGCCAGAAGGGGCTAGCCTGGAAAGCTGTTGCTCAGCCTCATCTGCTCATGGCACTGCTCACACAGAGACTGGGGCTGCTTGCTTGTCTTGCCACCTCAAACTTCAAACGTAGACTGGGAAAGTTGGTGTCCCAGCCAGGCTCCTTTCGCAGCCCTGCTCCGAAAGTGCGAACGTCTGCAGATAGGTGGCAGCCAGAAGGGGCTAGCCTGGAAAGCTGTTGCTCAGCCTCATCTGTCCATGGCAGTGCTCGCACAGAGGCACAGAGACTGGGGCTGCTTGCTTGTCTTGCCCCCTCAAACTTCAAACGTAGCCTGGTAAAGTTGGTGTCCCAGCCACGCTCCTTTCGCAGCCCTGGTCTGAAAGTGCGAACGTCTGCAGAAAGCTGGCAGCCAGAAGGGGCTAGCCTGGAAAGCTGTTGCTCAGCCTCATCTGCCCATGGCATTGCTTGCACAGAGGCACAGAGAATGGGACTGCTTGCTTGTCTTGCAACTTGAAACTTCAAAAGTAGCCTGAGAATGGTGGTGTCCCAGCCAGGCTCCTTTCGCAGACCTGCTCTTAAAATGCGAATGTCTGCAGGTAGCTGACAGCCAGAAGGGGATAGCCTGGAAATCTCTTGCTCAGCCTCATCTGCCCATGGCAGTGCTCGCACAGAGGCCCATAGACTGGGGCTGCTTGCTTGTCTTGCCACTTGAAACTTCAAACGTAGCCTTAGAATGGTGGTGTCCCTGCCAGGCTCCTTTCGCAGCCATGCTCTTAAAATGCGAACGTCTGCAGATAGCTGGCAGCCAGAAGGGGCTAGCCTGGAAAGCTGTTGCTCAGCCTCATCTGCCCATGGCACTGCTCGCACAGAGGCACAGAGAATGGGGCTGCTTGCTTGTCTTGCCCCCTCAAACTTCAAACGTAGCCTGGGAAAGTTTGTGTCCCAGCCAGGCTCCTTTCGCAGCCCTGCTCCGAAAGTGCGAACGTCTGCAGATAGCTGGCAGCCAGAAGGGGCTAGCCTGGAAAGCTGTTGCTCAGCCTCATCTGCTCATGGCACTGCTCACACAGAGACTGGGGCTGCTTGCTTGTCTTGCCACCTCAAACTTCAAACGTAGACTGGGAAAGTTGGTGTCCCAGCCAGGCTCCTTTCGCAGCCCTGCTCCGAAAGTGCGAACGTCTGCAGATAGGTGGCAGCCAGAAGGGGCTAGCCTGGAAAGCTGTTGCTCAGCCTCATCTGTCCATGGCAGTGCTCGCACAGAGGCACAGAGACTGGGGCTGCTTGCTTGTCTTGCCCCCTCAAACTTCAAACGTAGCCTGGTAAAGTTGGTGTCCCAGCCACGCTCCTTTCGCAGCCCTGGTCTGAAAGTGCGAACGTCTGCAGAAAGCTGGCAGCCAGAAGGGGCTAGCCTGGAAAGCTGTTGCTCAGCCTCATCTGCCCATGGCATTGCTTGCACAGAGGCACAGAGAATGGGGCTGCTTGCTTGTCTTGCAACTTGAAACTTCAAAAGTAGCCTGAGAATGGTGGTGTCCCAGCCAGGCTCCTTTCACAGCCATGCTCTTAAAATGAGAATGTCTGCAGATAGCTGTCAGCCAGAAGGGGCTAGCCTGGAAAGCTGTTGCTCAGCCTCATCTGCCCATGGCACTGCTCGCACAGAGGCCCAGAGACTGGGGCTGCTTGCTTGTCTTGCCACCTCAAACTTCAAATGTAACCTGGGAATGGTGGTGTCCCAGCCAGGCTCCTTTCGCAGCCCTGTTCCGAAAGTGCGAACGTCTGCAGATAGCTGTCAGCCAGAAGGGGCTAGCCTGGAAAGCTGTTGCTCAGCCTCATCTGCCCATGGCACTGCTCGCACAGAGGCACAGAGAATGGGGCTGCTTGCTTGTCTTGCCACCTTAAACTTCAAACGTAGCCTTAGAATGGTGGTGTCCCTGCCAGGCTCGTTTCGCAGCCCTGCTCTTGAAATGCGAACGTCTGCAGATAGCTGGCAGCCAGAAGGGGCTAGCCTGGAAAGCTGTTGCTCAGCCTCATCTGCCTATGGCACTGCTCGCACAGAGGCACAGAGACTGGGGCTGCTTGCTTGTCTTGCCACCTCAAACTTCAAACGTAACCTGGGAATGGTGGTGTCCCAGCCAGGCTCCTTTCGCAGCCCTGTTCCAAAAGTGCGAACGTCTGCAGATAGCTGGCAGCCAGAAGGGGCTAGCCTGGAAAGCTGTTGCTCAGCCTCATCTGCTCATGGCAGTGCTTGCACAGAGGCACAGAGAATGGGGCTGATTGCTTGTCTTGCCACATCAATCTTCAAACATAGCCTGGGAATTGTGCTGTTCCAGCCAGGCTGCTTTCGCAGCCCTGCTCCGAAAGTGCGAACATCTTCAGATAGCTGGCAGCCAGAAGGGGCTAGCCTGGAAAGCTGTTGCTCAGCCTCATCTGCCCATGGCATGTTCGCATAGAGGCACAGAGAATGGGGCCTCTTGCTTATCTTGCCAGTTGAAAATTGAAACGCATGTGGGGAATGTGGGTTGTCCCTGCCAGGCTCCTTTACCAGTCCTGCTCCGAAAGTGCGAACGTCTGCAGATAGCTGGCAGCCAGAAGGGGCTAGCCTGGAAAGCTGTTGCTCAGCCTCATCTGCTCATGGCACTGCTCACACAGAGACTGGGGCTGCTTGCTTGTCTTGCCACCTCAAACTTCAAACGTAGACTGGGAAAGTTGGTGTCCCAGCCATGCTCCTTTCGCAGCCCTGCTCCGAAAGTGCGAACGTCTGCAGATAGGTGGCAGCCAGAAGGGGCTAGCCTGGAAAGCTGTTGCTCAGCCTCATCTGCTCATGGCACTGCTCGCACAGAGGCACAGAGAATGGGGCTTATTGCTTATCTTGCCAGTTGAAAATTCAAATGCATGTGGGGAATGTGGGTTGTCCCTGCCAGGCTCCTTTACCAGCCCTGCTCCGAAAGTGCGAACGTCTGCAGATAGCTGGCAGCCAGAAGGGGCTAGCCTGGAAAGCTGTTGCTCAGCCTCATCTGCCAATGGCACTGCTCACACATAGACTGGGGCTGCTTGCTTCTCTTGCCACCTCAAACTTCAAACGTAGCCTGGGAATGGTGGTGTCTCAGCCAGGCTGCTTTCGCAGCCCTGCTCCGAAAGTGCGAACGTCTGCAGATAGCTGGCAGCCAGAAGGGGCTAGCCTGGAAAGCTGTTGCTCAGCCTCATCTGTCCATGGCACTGCTCGCACAGAGGCACAGACAATGGGGCTGCTTGCTTATCTTGCAACTTGAAACTTCAAAAGTAGCCTGAGAATGGTGGTGTCCCAGCCAGGCTCCTTTCGCAGACCTGCTATTAAAATGCGAACGTCTGCAGGTAGCTGACAGCCAGAAGGGGCTAGCCTGGAAATCTGTTGCTCAGCCTCATCTGCTCATGGCACTGCTCACACAGAGGCACAGAGGCTGGAGCTGCTTGCTTGTCTTGCCCCCTCAAACTTCAAACGTAGCCTGGGAAAGTTGGTGTCCCAGCCAGGCTCGTTTCGCAGCCCTGTTCGGAAAGTGCGAACGTCTGCAAATAGCTGATAGCCAGAAGGGGCTAGCCTGGAAAGCTGTTGCTCAGCCTCATCTGCCCATGGCACTGCTCGCACAGAGGCACAGAGACTGGGACTGCTTGCTTGTCTTGCCACCTCAAACTTCAAACGTAGCCTTAGAATGGTGGTGTCCCAGCCAGGCTCGTTTCGCAGCCCTGCTCTTGAAATGCGAACGTCTGCAGATAGCTTTCAGCGAGAAGGGGCTAGCCTGGAAAGCTGTTGCTCAGCCTCATCTGCCCATGGCACTGCTCGCACAGAGGCACAGAGACTGGGGCTGATTGCTTGTCTTGCCACCTCAAACTTCAAACGTAACCTGGGAATGGTGGTGTCCCAGCCAGGCTCCTTTCGCAGCCCTGTTCCAAAAGTGCGAACGTCTGCAGATAGCTGGCAGCCAGAAGGGGCTAGCCTGGAAAGCTGTTGCTCAGCCTCATCTGCTCATGGCAGTGCTTGCACAGAGGCACAGAGAATGGGGCTGATTGCTTGTCTTGCCACCTCAGTCTCCAAATATAGCCTGGGAATTGTGGTGTCCCAGCCAGGCTGCTTTCGCAGCCCTGCTCCGAAAGTGCGAACATCTGCAGATAGCTGACAGCCAGAAGGGGCTAGCCTGGAAAGCTGTTGCTCAGCCTCATCTG
Source organism: Opisthocomus hoazin (assembly GCF_030867145.1). NCBI lineage: Eukaryota > Metazoa > Chordata > Aves > Opisthocomiformes > Opisthocomidae > Opisthocomus > Opisthocomus hoazin. Next base: position 10,540,604 of record NC_134429.1, read on the forward strand.
CCCATGGCACTGTTCGCATAGAGGCACAGAGAATGGGGCTTCTTGCTTATCTTGCCAGTTGAAAATTCAAACGCATGTGGGGAATGTGGGTTGTCCCTGCCAGGCTCCTTTACCAGTCCTGCTCCGAAAGTGCGAACGTCTGCAGATAGCTGGCAGCCAGAAGGGGCTAGCCTGGAAAGCTGTTGCTCAGCCTCATCTGCCCATGGCAGTGCTCGCACAGAGGCACAGAGACTGGGGCTGCTTGCTTGTCTTGCCCCCTCAAACTTCAAACGTAGCCTGGTAAAGTTGGTGTCCCAGCCACGCTCCTTTCGCAGCCCTGGTCTGAAAGTGCGAACGTCTGCAGAAAGCTGTCAGCCAGAAGGGGCTAGCCTGGAAAGCTGTTGCTCAGCCTCATCTGCCCATGGCATTGCTTGCACAGAGGCACAGAGAATGGGGCTGCTTGCTTGTCTTGCAACTTGAAACTTCAAAAGTAGCCTGAGAATGGTGGTGTCCCAGCCAGGCTCCTTTCGCAGACCTGCTCTTAAAATGCGAACGTCTGCAGGTAGCTGACAGCCAGAAGGGGCTAGCCTGGAAATCTGTTGCTCAGCCTCATCTGCTCATGGCACTGCTCGCACAGAGGCACAGAGACTGGGGCTGCTTGCTTGTCTTGCCACTTGAAACTTCAAACGCATGCTGGGAACGTGGAATGTCCCTGCCAGGCTCCTTTCACAGCCATGCTCTTAAAATGAGAATGTCTGCAGATAGCTGTCAGCCAGAAGGGGCTAGCCTGGAAAGCTGTTGCTCAGCCTCATCTGCCCATGGCACTGCTCGCACAGAGGCCCAGAGACTGGGGCTGCTTGCTTGTCTTGCCACCTCAAACTTCAAACGTAACCTGGGAATGGTGGTGTCCCAGCCAGGCTCCTTTCGCAGCCCTGTTCCGAAAGTGCGAACGTCTGCAGATAGCTGTCAGCCAGAAGGGGCTAGCCTGGAAAGCTGTTGCTCAGCCTCATCTGCCCATGGCGCTGCTCGCACAGAGGCACAGAGAATGGGGCTGCTTGCTTGTCTTGCCACCTTAAACTTCAAACGTAGCCTTAGAATGGTGGTGTCCAAGCCAGGCTCGTTTCGCAGCCCTGCTCTTGAAATGCGAACGTCTGCAGATAGCTGGCAGCCAGAAGGGGCTAGCCTGGAAAGCTGTTGCTCAGCCTCATCTGCCTATGGCACTGCTCGCACAGAGGCACAGAGACTGGGGCTGCTTGCTTGTCTTGCCACCTCAAACTTCAAACGTAACCTGGGAATGGTGGTGTCCCAGCCAGGCTCCTTTCGCAGCCCTGTTCCAAAAGTGCGAACATCTGCAGATAGCTGGCAGCCAGAAGGGGCTAGCCTGGAAAGCTGTTGCTCAGCCTCATCTGCTCATGGCAGTGCTTGCACAGAGGCACAGAGAATGGGGCTGATTGCTTGTCTTGCCACATCAATCTTCAAACATAGCCTGGGAATTGTGCTGTTCCAGACAGGATGCTTTCGCAGCCCTGCTCCGAAAGTGCGAACATCTTCAGATAGCTGGCAGCCAGAAGGGGCTAGCCTGGAAAGCTGTTGCTCAGCCTCATCTGCCCATGGCATGTTCGCATAGAGGCACAGAGAATGGGGCCTCTTGCTTATCTTGCCAGTTGAAAATTCAAACGCATGTGGGGAATGTGGGTTGTCCCTGCCAGGCTCCTTTACCAGCCCTGCTCCGAAAGTGCGAACGTCTGCAGATAGCTGGCAGCCAGAAGGGGCTAGCCTGGAAAGCTGTTGCTCAGCCTCATCTGCCAATGGCACTGCTCACACATAGAGTGGGGCTGCTTGCTTGTCTTGCCCCCTGAAACTTCAAACGTAGCTTGGTAAAGTTGGTGTCCCAGCCAGGCTCCTTTCGCAGCCCTGCTCCGAAAGTGCGAACGTCTGCAGAAAGCTGGCAGCCAGAAGGGGCTAGCCTGGAAAGCTGTAGCTCAGCCTCATTTGCCCATGGCACTGCTCGCACAGAGGCACAGAGAATGGGGCTGCTTGCTTGTCTTGCAACTTGAAACTTCAAAAGTAGCCTGAGAATGGTGGTGTCCCAGCCAGGCTGCTTTCGCAGATCTGCTATTAAAATGCGAACGTCTGCAGGTAGCTGACAGACAGAAGGGTCTAGACTGGAAATCTGTTGCTCAGCCTCATCTGCTCATGGCACTGCTCGCACAGAGGCACAGAGACTGGGGCTGCTTGCTTGTCTTGCCCCCTCAAACTTCAAACGTAGCCTGGGAAAGTTGGTGTCCCAGCCAGACTCCTTTCGCAGCCCTGCTCCGAAAGTGCGAACATCTGCAGATAGCTGTCAGCCAGAAGGGGCTAGCCTGGAAAGCTGTTGCTCAGCCTGATCTGCCCATGGCACTGCTCACACAGAGGCACAGAGACTGGGACTGCTTGCTTGTCTTGCCCCCTCAAACTTCAAACGTAGCCTTAGAATGGTGGTGTCCCAGCCAGGCTCCTTTCGCAGCCCTGCTCCGAAAGTGCGAACGTCTGCAGATAGCTGTCAGCCAGAAGGGGCTAGCCTGGAAAGCTGTTGCTCAGCCTCATCTGCCCATGGCACTGCTCGCACAGAGGCACAGAGACTGGGGCTGCTTGCTTGTCTTGCCACCTCAAACTTCAAACGTATCCTTAGAATGGTGGTGTCCCAGCCAGACTCGTTTCGCAGCCCTGCTCTTGAAATGCGAACGTCTGCAGATAACTGGCAGCGAGAAGGGGCTAGCCTGGAAAGCTGTTGCTCAGCCTCATCTGCCCATGGCACTGCTCGCACAGAGGCACAGAGACTGGGGCTGCTTGTTTGTCTTGCCACCTCAAACTTCAAACGTAACCTGGGAATGGTGGTGTCCCAGCCAGGCTCCTTTCGCAGCCCTGCTCCGAAAGTGCGAACGTCTGCAGATAGCTGGCAGCCAGAAGGGGCTAGCCTGGAAAGCTGTAGCTCAGCCTCATTTGCCCATGGCACTGCTTGCACAGAGGCACAGAGAATGGGGCTGCTTGCTTGTCTTGCAACTTGAAACTTCAAAAGTAGCCTGAGAATGGTGGTGTCCCAGCCAGGCTCCTTTCGCAGACCTGCTATTAAAATGCGAACGTCTGCAGGTAGCTGGCAGCCAGAAGGGGCTAGCCTGGAAATCTGTTGCTCAGCCTCATCTGCTCATGGCACTGCTCGCACAGAGGAACAGAGACTGGGGCTGCTTGCTTGTCTTGCCCCCTCAAACTTCAAACGTAGCCTGGGAAAGTTGGTGTCCCAGCCAGGCTCCTTTCGCAGCCCTGCTCCGAAAGTGCGAACATCTGCAGATAGCTGGCAGCCAGAAGGGGCTAGCCTGGAAAGCTGTTGCTCAGCCTCATCTGCCCATGGCACTGCTCGCACAGAGGCACAGAGACTGGGGCTGCTTGCTTTTCTTGCCACTTGAAACTTCAAACGCATGCTGGGAACGTGGATTGTCCCTGCCAGGCTCCTTTGACAGCCATGCTCTTAAAATGAGAATGTCTGCAGATAGCTGTCAGCCAGAAGGGGCTAGCCTGGAAAGCTGTTGCTCAGCCTCATCTGCCCATGGCACTGCTCGCACAGAGGCACAGAGAATGGGGCTGCTTGCTTGTCTTGCCACCTTAAACTTCAAACGTAGCCTTAGAATGGTGGTGTCCAAGCCAGGCTCGTTTCGCAGCCCTGCTCTTGAAATGCGAACGTCTGCAGATAGCTGGCAGCCAGAAGGGGCTAGCCTGGAAAGCTGTTGCTCAGCCTCATCTGCCCATGGCACTGCTCGCACAGAGGCACAGAGACTGGGGCTGCTTGCTTGTCTTGCCACCTCAAACTTCAAACGTAACCTGGGAATGGTGGTGTCCCAGCCAGGCTCCTTTCGCAGCCCTGTTCCGAAAGTGCGAACGTCTGCAGATAGCTGGCAGCCAGAAGGGGCTAGCCTGGAAAGCTGTTGCTCAGCCTCATCTGCTCATGGCAGTGCTTGCACAGAGGCACAGAGAATGGGGCTGATTGCTTGTCTTGCCACATCAATCTTCAAACATAGCCTGGGAATTGTGCTGTTCCAGACAGGCTGCTTTCGCAGCCCTGCTCCGAAAGTGCGAACATCTGCAGATAGCTGGCAGCCAGAAGGGGCTAGCCTGGAAAGCTGTTGCTCAGCCTCATCTGCCAATGGCACTGCTCACACATAGACTGGGGCTTCTTGCTTCTCTTGCCATCTCAAACTTCAAACGTAGCCTGGGAATGGTGGTGTCCCAGCCAGGCTCCTTTCGCAGACCTGATCTTAAAATGCGAACGTCTGCAGGTAGCTGGCAGCCAGAAGGGGCTAACCTGGAAAAATGTTGCTCAGCCTCATATGCTCATGGCACTGCTCGCAAAGAGGCACAGAGAATGGGGCTGCTTGCTTATCTTACCACTTGAAACTTCAAACGCATGCTGGGAACGTGGATTGTCCCTGCCAGGCTCCTTTCACAGCTCTGCTCCCAAAGTGCGAACTTCTTCAGATAGCTGGCAGCCAGAAGGGGCTAGCCTGGAAAGCTGTTGCTCAGCCTCATCTGCCCATGGCACTGTTCGCATAGAGGCACAGAGAATGGGGCTGCTTGCTTGTCTTGCCACCTCAAACTTCAAACGTAACCTGGGAATGGTGGTGTCCCAGCCAGGCTCCTTTCGCATCCCTGCTCCGAAAGTGCGAACGTCTGCAGAAAGCTGGCAGCCAGAAGGGGCTAGCCTGGAAAGCTGTTGCTCAGCCTCATCTGCTCATGGCACTGCTCACACAGAGACTGGGGCTGCTTGCTTGTCTTGCCACCTCAAACTTCAAATATAGCCTGGGAAAGTTGGTGTCCCTGCTAGGCTCGTTTCGCAGCCCTGCTCTTGAAATGCGAACGTCTGCAGATAGCTGGCAGCCAGAAGGGGCTAGCCTGGAAAGCTGTTGCTCAGCCTCATCTGCCCATGGCAGTGCTCGCACAGAGGCACAGAGAATGGGGCTTCTTGCTTATCTTGCCACTTGAAACTTCAAACGCATGTCGGGAATGTGAGTTGTCCCTGCCAGGCTCCTTTCGCAGCCCTGCTCCGAAAGTGCGAACGTCTGCAGGTAGCTGTCAGACAGAAGGGGCTAGCCTGGAAAGCTGTTGCTCAGCCTCATCTGCTCATGGCACTGCTCGCACAGAGGCACAGAGACTGGGGCTGCTTGCTTGTTTTGCCACCTCACACTTCAAAGGTAACCTGGGAAAGTTGGTGTCCCAGCCAGGCTCCTTTCGCAGTCCTGCTCCGAAAGTGCGAACGTCTGCAGATAGCTGGCAGCCAGAAGGGGCTAGCCTGGAAAGCTGTTGCTCAGCCTCATCTGTCCATGGCAGTGCTCGCACAGAGGCACAGAGACTGGGGCTGCTTGCTTGTCTTGCCCCCTCAAACTTCAAACGTAGCCTGGTAAAGTTGGTGTCCCAGCCACACTCCTTTCGCAGACCTGGTCTGAAAGTGCGAACGTCTGCAGAAAGCTGGCAGCCAGAAGGGGCTAGCCTGGAAAGCTGTTGCTCAGCCTCATCTGCCCATGGCACTGCTTGCACAGAGGCACAGAGAATGGGGCTGCTTGCTTGTCTTGCAACTTGAAACTTCAAAAGTAGCCTGAGAATGGTGGTGTCCCAGCCAGGCTCCTTTCGCAGACCTGCTATTAAAATGCGAACGTCTGCAGGTAGCTGACAGCCAGAAGGGGCTAGCCTGGAAATCTGTTGCTCAGCCTCATCTGCTCATGGCACTGCTCGCACAGAGGCACAGAGACTGGGGCTGCTTCCTTGTCTTGCCCCCTCAAACTTCAAACGTAGCCTGGGAAAGTTGGTGTCCCAGCCAGGCTCCTTTCGCAGCCCTGCTCCGAAAGTGCGAACATCTGCAGATAGCTGGCAGCCAGAAGGGGCTAGCCTGGAAAGCTGTTGCTCAGCCTCATCTGCTCATGGCAGTGCTCGCACAGAGGCACAGAGACTGGGGCTGCTTGCTTTTCTTGCCACTTGAAACTTCAAACGCATGCTGGGAACGTGGATTGTCCCTGCCAGGCTCCTTTCACAGCCATGCTCTTAAAATGAGAATGTCTGCAGATAGCTGTCAGCCAGAAGGGGCTAGCTTGGAAAGCTGTTGCTCAGCCTCATCTGCCCATGGCACTGCTCGCACAGAGGCCCAGAGACTGGGGCTGCTTGCTTGTCTTGCCACCTTAAACTTCAAACGTAACCTGGGAATGGTGGTGTCCCAGCCAGGCTCCTTTCGCAGCCCTGTTCCGAAAGTGCGAACGTCTGCAGATAGCTGTCAGCCAGAAGGGGCTAGCCTGGAAAGCTGTTGCTCAGCCTCATCTGCCCATGGCACTGCTCGCACAGAGGCACAGAGACTGGGGCTGCTTGCTTGTCTTGCCACCTTAAACTTCAAACGTACCCTTAGAATGGTGGTGTCCAAGCCAGGCTCGTTTCGCAGCCCAGCTCTTGAAATGCGAACGTCTGCAGATAGTTGGCAGTCAGAAGGGGCTAGCCTGGAAAGCTGTTGCTCAGCCTCATCTGCCCATGGCACTGCTCGCACAGAGGCACAGAGACTGGGGCTGCTTGTTTGTCTTGCCACCTCAAACTTCAAACGTAACCTGGGAATGGTGGTGTCCCAGCCAGGCTCCTTTCGCAGCCCTGTTCCAAAAGTGCGAACGTCTGCAGATAGCTGGCAGCCAGAAGGGGCTAGCCTGGAAAGCTGTTGCTCAGCCTCATCTGCTCATGGCACTGCTCACACAGAGACTGGGGCTGCTTGCTTGTCTTGCCACCTCAAACTTCAAATATAGCCTGGGAAAGTTGGTGTCCCTGCTAGGCTCGTTTCGCAGCCCTGCTCTTGAAATGCGAACGTCTGCAGATAGCTGGCAGCCAGAAGGGGCTAGCCTGGAAAGCTGTTGCTCAGCCTCATCTGCCCATGGCAGTGCTCGCACAGAGGCACAGAGAATGGGGCTTCTTGCTTATCTTGCCACTTGAAACTTCAAACGCATGTCGGGAATGTGAGTTGTCCCTGCCAGGCTCCTTTCGCAGCCCTGCTCCGAAAGTGCGAACGTCTGCAGGTAGCTGTCAGACAGAAGGGGCTAGCCTGGAAAGCTGTTGCTCAGCCTCATCTGCTCATGGCACTGCTCGCACAGAGGCACAGAGACTGGGGCTGCTTGCTTGTTTTGCCACCTCACACTTCAAAGGTAACCTGGGAAAGTTGGTGTCCCAGCCAGGCTCCTTTCGCAGTCCTGCTCCGAAAGTGCGAACGTCTGCAGATAGCTGGCAGCCAGAAGGGGCTAGCCTGGAAAGCTGTTGCTCAGCCTCATCTGCCCATGGCACTGCTCGCACAGAGGCACAGAGACTGGGGCTGCTTGCTTGTCTTGCCACTTGAAACTTCAAACGCATGCTGGGAATGTGGATTGTCCCTGCCAGGCTCCTTTCACAGCCAAGCTCTTAAAATGAGAATGTCTGCAGATAGCTGTCAGCCAGAAGGGGCTAGCCTGGAAAGCTGTTGCTCAGCCTCATCTGCCCATGGCACTACTTGAGCAGAGGCACAGAGAATGGGGCTGCTTGCTTGTCTTGCCACCTCAATCTTCAAATATAGCCTGGGAATGGTGGTGTCCCGGCCAGGCTCCTTTACAAGCCCTGCTCTTAAAATGTGAACGTCTGCAGGTAGCTGACAGCCAGAAGGGGCTAGCCTGGAAATCTGTTGCTCAGCCTCATCTGCCCACGGCACTGCTCGCACAGAGGCACATAGAATGGGGCTGCTTGCTTATCTTGCCACTTGAAACTTCAAACGTAGCCTTAGAATGGTGGTGTCCCTGCCAGGCTCCTTTCGCAGCCATGCTCCGAAACTGCGAACGTCTGCAGATAGCTGATAGCCAGAAGGGGCTAGCCTGGAAAGCTGTTGCTCAGCCTCATCTGTCCATGGCAGTGCTCGCACAGAGGCACAGAGACTGGGGCTGCTTGCTTGTCTTGCCCCCTCAAACTTCAAACGTAGCCTGGTAAAGTTGGTGTCCCAGCCACACTCCTTTCGCAGACCTGGTCTGAAAGTGCGAACGTCTGCAGAAAGCTGGCAGCCAGAAGGGGCTAGCCTGGAAAGCTGTTGCTCAGCCTCATCTGCCCATGGCACTGCTTGCACAGAGGCACAGAGAATGGGGCTGCTTGCTTGTCTTGCAACTTGAAACTTCAAAAGTAGCCTGAGAATGGTGGTGTCCCAGCCAGGCTCCTTTCGCAGACCTGCTATTAAAATGCGAACGTCTGCAGGTAGCTGACAGCCAGAAGGGGCTAGCCTGGAAATCTGTTGCTCAGCCTCATCTGCTCATGGCACTGCTCGCACAGAGGCACAGAGACTGGGGCTGCTTCCTTGTCTTGCCCCCTCAAACTTCAAACGTAGCCTGGGAAAGTTGGTGTCCCAGCCAGGCTCCTTTCGCAGCCCTGCTCCGAAAGTGCGAACATCTGCAGATAGCTGGCAGCCAGAAGGGGCTAGCCTGGAAAGCTGTTGCTCAGCCTCATCTGCTCATGGCAGTGCTCGCACAGAGGCACAGAGACTGGGGCTGCTTGCTTTTCTTGCCACTTGAAACTTCAAACGCATGCTGGGAACGTGGATTGTCCCTGCCAGGCTCCTTTCACAGCCATGCTCTTAAAATGAGAATGTCTGCAGATAGCTGTCAGCCAGAAGGGGCTAGCTTGGAAAGCTGTTGCTCAGCCTCATCTGCCCATGGCACTGCTCGCACAGAGGCCCAGAGACTGGGGCTGCTTGCTTGTCTTGCCACCTTAAACTTCAAACGTAACCTGGGAATGGTGGTGTCCCAGCCAGGCTCCTTTCGCAGCCCTGTTCCGAAAGTGCGAACGTCTGCAGATAGCTGTCAGCCAGAAGGGGCTAGCCTGGAAAGCTGTTGCTCAGCCTCATCTGCCCATGGCACTGCTCGCACAGAGGCACAGAGACTGGGGCTGCTTGCTTGTCTTGCCACCTTAAACTTCAAACGTAGCCTTAGAATGGTGGTGTCCAAGCCAGGCTCGTTTCGCAGCCCAGCTCTTGAAATGCGAACGTCTGCAGATAGTTGGCAGTCAGAAGGGGCTAGCCTGGAAAGCTGTTGCTCAGCCTCATCTGCCCATGGCACTGCTCGCACAGAGGCACAGAGACTGGGGCTGCTTGTTTGTCTTGCCACCTCAAACTTCAAACGTAACCTGGGAATGGTGGTGTCCCAGCCAGGCTCCTTTCGCAGCCCTGTTCCAAAAGTGCGAACGTCTGCAGATAGCTGGCAGCCAGAAGGGGCTAGCCTGGAAAGCTGTTGCTCAGCCTCATCTGCTCATGGCACTGCTCACACAGAGACTGGGGCTGCTTGCTTGTCTTGCCACCTCAAACTTCAAATATAGCCTGTGAAAGTTGGTGTCCCTGCTAGGCTCGTTTCGCAGCCCTGCTCTTGAAATGCGAACGTCTGCAGATAGCTGGCAGCCAGAAGGGGCTAGCCTGGAAAGCTGTTGCTCAGCCTCATCTGCCCATGGCAGTGCTCGCACAGAGGCACAGAGAATGGGGCTTCTTGCTTATCTTGCCACTTGAAACTTCAAACGCATGTCGGGAATGTGAGTTGTCCCTGCCAGGCTCCTTTCGCAGCCCTGCTCCGAAAGTGCGAACGTCTGCAGGTAGCTGTCAGACAGAAGGGGCTAGCCTGGAAAGCTGTTGCTCAGCCTCATCTGCTCATGGCACTGCTCGCACAGAGGCACAGAGACTGGGGCTGCTTGCTTGTTTTGCCACCTCACACTTCAAAGGTAACCTGGGAAAGTTGGTGTCCCAGCCAGGCTCCTTTCGCAGTCCTGCTCCGAAAGTGCGAACGTCTGCAGATAGCTGGCAGCCAGAAGGGGCTAGCCTGGAAAGCTGTTGCTCAGCCTCATCTGCCCATGGCACTGCTCGCACAGAGGCACAGAGACTGGGGCTGCTTGCTTGTCTTGCCACTTGAAACTTCAAACGCATGCTGGGAATGTGGATTGTCCCTGCCAGGCTCCTTTCACAGCCAAGCTCTTAAAATGAGAATGTCTGCAGATAGCTGTCAGCCAGAAGGGGCTAGCCTGGAAAGCTGTTGCTCAGCCTCATCTGCCCATGGCACTACTTGAGCAGAGGCACAGAGAATGGGGCTGCTTGCTTGTCTTGCCACCTCAATCTTCAAATATAGCCTGGGAATGGTGGTGTCCCAGCCAGGCTCCTTTACAAGCCCTGCTCTTAAAATGTGAACGTCTGCAGGTAGCTGACAGCCAGAAGGGGCTAGCCTGGAAATCTGTTGCTCAGCCTCATCTGCCCACGGCACTGCTCGCACAGAGGCACATAGAATGGGGCTGCTTGCTTATCTTGCCACTTGAAACTTCAAACGTAGCCTTAGAATGGTGGTGTCCCTGCCAGGCTCCTTTCGCAGCCATGCTCCGAAACTGCGAACGTCTGCAGATAGCTGATAGCCAGAAGGGGCTAGCCTGGAAAGCTGTTGCTCAGCCTCATCTGTCCATGGCAGTGCTCGCACAGAGGCACAGAGACTGGGGCTGCTTGCTTGTCTTGCCCCCTCAAACTTCAAACGTAGCCTGGTAAAGTTGGTGTCCCAGCCACACTCCTTTCGCAGCCCTGGTCTGAAAGTGCGAACGTCTGCAGAAAGCTGGCAGCCAGAAGGGGCTAGCCTGGAAAGCTGTTGCTCAGCCTCATTTGCCCATGGCACTGCTTGCACAGAGGCACAGAGAATGGGGCTGCTTGCTTGTCTTGCAACTTGAAACTTCAAAAGTAGCCTGAGAATGGTGGTGTCCCAGCCAGGCTCCTTTCGCAGACCTGCTATTAAAATGCGAACGTCTGCAGGTAGCTGACAGCCAGAAGGGGCTAGCCTGGAAATCTGTTGCTCAGCCTCATCTGCTCATGGCACTGCTCGCACAGAGGCACAGAGACTGGGGCTGCTTCCTTGTCTTGCCCCCTCAAACTTCAAACGTAGCCTGGGAAAGTTGGTGTCCCAGCCAGGCTCCTTTCGCAGCCCTGCTCCGAAAGTGCGAACATCTGCAGATAGCTGGCAGCCAGAAGGGGCTAGCCTGGAAAGCTGTTGCTCAGCCTCATCTGCCCATGGCAGTGCTCGCACAGAGGCACAGAGACTGGGGCTGCTTGCTTTTCTTGCCACTTGAAACTTCAAACGCATGCTGGGAACGTGGATTGTCCCTGCCAGGCTCCTTTCACAGCCATGCTCTTAAAATGAGAATGTCTGCAGATAGCTGTCAGCCAGAAGGGGCTAGCTTGGAAAGCTGTTGCTCAGCCTCATCTGCCCATGGCACTGCTCGCACAGAGGCCCAGAGACTGGGGCTGCTTGCTTGTCTTGCCACCTCAAACTTCAAACGTAACCTGGGAATGGTGGTGTCCCAGCCAGGCTCCTTTCGCAGCCCTGTTCCGAAAGTGCGAACGTCTGCAGATAGCTGTCAGCCAGAAGGGGCTAGCCTGGAAAGCTGTTGCTCAGCCTCATCTGCCCATGGCACTGCTCGCACAGAGGCACAGAGACTGGGGCTGCTTGCTTGTCTTGCCACCTTAAACTTCAAACGTAGCCTTAGAATGGTGGTGTCCAAGCCAGGCTCGTTTCGCAGCCCAGCTCTTGAAATGCGAACGTCTGCAGATAGTTGGCAGTCAGAAGGGGCTAGCCTGGAAAGCTGTTGCTCAGCCTCATCTGCCCATGGCACTGCTCGCACAGAGGCACAGAGACTGGGGCTGCTTGTTTGTCTTGCCACCTCAAACTTCAAACGTAACCTGGGAATGGTGGTGTCCCAGCCAGGCTCCTTTCGCAGCCCTGTTCAAAAAATGCGAACGTCTGCAGATAGCTGGCAGCCAGAAGGGGCTAGCCTGGAAAGCTGTTGCTCAGCCTCATCTGCCCATGGCACTGTTCGCATAGAGGCACAGAGAATGGGGCCTCTTGCTTCTCTTGCCAGTTGAAAATTCAAACGCATGTGGGGAATGTGGTTTGTCCCTGCCAGGCTCCTTTACCAGCCTTGCTCCGAAAGTGCGAACGTCTGCAGATAGCTGGCAGCCAGAAGGGGCTAGCCTGGAAAGCTGTTGCTGAGCCTCATCTGCCAATGGCACTGCTCACACATAGACTGGGGCTGCTTGCTTGTCTTGCCCCCTGAAACTTCAAACGTAGCCTGGTAAAGTTGGTGTCCCAGCCAGGCTCCTTTCGCAGCCCTGCTCCGAAAGTGCGAACGTCTGCAGAAAGCTGGCAGCCAGAAGGGGCTAGCCTGGAAAGCTGTTGCTCAGCCTCATTTGCCCATGGCACTGCTCGCACAGAGGCACAGAGAATGGGGCTGCTTGCTTGTCTTGCAACTTGAAACTTCAAAAGTAACCTGAGAATGGTGGTGTCCCAGCCAGGCTTCTTTCGCAGACCTGCTATTAAAATGCGAACGTCTGCAGGTAGCTGACAGACAGAAGGGGCTAGCCTGGAAATCTGTTGCTCAGCCTCATTTGCCCATGGCACTGCTTGCACAGAGGCACAGAGAATGGGGCTGCTTGCTTGTCTTGCAACTTGAAACTTCAAAAGTAGCCTGAGAATGGTGGTGTCCCAGCCAGGCTCCTTTCGCAGACCTGCTATTAAAATGCGAACGTCTGCAGGTAGCTGACAGCCAGAAGGGGCTAGCCTGGAAATCTGTTGCTCAGCCTCATCTGCTCATGGCACTGCTCGCACAGAGGCACAGAGACTGGGGCTGCTTGCTTGTCTTGCCCCCTCAAACTTCAAACGTAGGCTGGTAAAGTTGGTGTCCCAGCCAGGCTCCTTTCGCAGCCCTGCTCCGAAAGTGCGAACATCTTCACATAGCTGGCAGCCAGAAGGGGCTAGCCTGGAAAGCTGTTGCTCAGCCTCATCTGCCCATGGCACTGTTCGCATAGAGGCACAGAGACTGGGGCTTCTTGCTTATCTTGCCAGTTGAAAATTCAAACGCATGTGGGGAATGTGGGTTGTCCCTGCCAGGCTCCTTTACTAGCCCTGCTCCGAAAGTGCGAACGTCTGCAGATAGCTGGCAGCCAGAAGGGGCTAGCCTGGAAAGCTGTTGCTCAGCCTCATCTGCCAATGGCACTGCTCACACAGAGACAGGGGCTGCTTGCTTGTCTTGCCACCTCAAACTTCAAACGTAGCCTGGGAATGGTGGTGTCCCAGCCAGGCTCCTTTACCAGCTCTGGTCTTAAAATGCGAATGTCTTCAGGTAGCTGACAGCCAGAAGGGGCTAGCCTGGAAAACTGTTGCTCAGCCTCATCTGCTCATGGCACTGCTCGCAAAGAGGCACAGAGAATGGGGCTGCTTGCTTATCTTGCCACTTGAAACTTCAAACGCATGTCGGGAATGTGTGTTGTCCCTGCCAGGCTCCTTTAACAGCCCTGCTCCGAAACTGCGAACGTCTGCAGATAGCTGGCAGCCAGAAGGGGCTAGCCTGGAAAGCTGTTGCTCAGCCTCATCTGCTCATGGCACTGCTCGCACAGAGGCACAGAGACTGGGGCTGCTTGCTTGTCTTGCCCCCTCAAACTTCAAAAGTAGCCTGGTAAAGTTGGTGTCCCAGCCAGGCTCCTTTCGCAGCCCTGCTCCGAAAGTGCGAACGTCTGCAGATAGCTGGCAGCCAGAAGGGGCTAGCCTGGAAAGCTGTTGCTCAGTCTCATCTGCCCATGGCACTGCTTGCACAGAGGCACAGAGAATGGGGCTGATTGCTTGTCTTGCCACCTCAATCTTCAAACATAGCCTGGGAATTGTGGTGTCTAAGCCAGGCTGCTTTCGCAGCCCTGCTCCGAAAGTGCAAACGTCTGCAGATAGCTGTCAGCCAGAAGGGGCTAGCCTGGAAAGCTGTTGCTCAGCCTCATCTGCCCATGGCACTGTTCGCATAGAGGCACAGAGAATGGGGCTTCTTGCTTATCTTGCCAGTTGAAAATGCAAACGCATGTGGGGAATGTGGGTTGTCCCTGCCAGGCTCCTTTACCAGCCCTGCTCCGAAAGTGCGAACGTCTGCAGATAGCTGGCAGCCAGAAGGGGCTAGCCTGGAAAGCTGTTGCTCTGCCTCATCTGCCCATGGCACTGCTCGCACAGAGGCACAGAGACTGGGGCTGCTTGCTTGTCTTGGCACTTGAAACTTCAAACGCATGCTGGGAATGTGAATTGTCCCTGCCAGGCTCCTTTCACAGCCATGCTCTTAAAATGAGAATGTCTGCAGATAGCTGTCAGCCAGAAGGTGCTAGCCTGGAAAGCTGTTGCTCAGCCTCATCTGCTCATGGCAGTGCTTGCACAGAGGCACAGAGAATGGGGCTGATTGCTTGTCTTGCCACCTCAAACTTCAAACGTAGCCTGGTAAAGTTGGTGTCCCAGCCAGGCTCCTTTCGCAGCCCTGCTCCGAAAGTGCGAACGTCTGCAGAAAGCTGGCAGCCAGAAGGGGCTAGCCTGGAAAGCTGTTGCTCAGCCTCATTTGCTCATGGCACTGCTCGCACAGAGGCACAGAGAATGGGGCTGCTTGCTTGTCTTGCAACTTGAAACTTCAAAAGTATCTTGAGAATGGTGGTGTCCCAGCCAGGCTCCTTTCGCAGACCTGCTATTAAAATGCGAACGTCTGCAGGTAGCTGACAGCCAGAAGGGGCTAGCCTGGAAATCTGTTGCTCAGCCTCATCTGCTCATGGCACTGCTCGCACAGAGGCACAGAGACTGGGGCTGCTTGCTTGTCTTGTCCCCTCAAACTTCAAACGTAGCCTGGGAAAGTTGGTGTCCCAGCCAGGCTCCTTTCGCCGCCCTGCTCCGAAAGTGCGAACATCTGCAGATAGCTGGCAGCCAGAAGGGGATAGCCTGGAAAGCTGTTGCTCAGCCTCATCTGCCCATGGCAGTGCTCGCACAGAGGCACATAGAATGGGGCTGCTTGCTTTTCTTGCCATTTGAAAATTCAAACGCATGCTGGGAACGTGGTTTGTCCCTGACAGGCTCGTTTCGCAGCCCTGCTCTTGAAATGCGAACGTCTGCAGATAGCTGGCAGCGAGAAGGGGCTAGCCTGGAAATCTGTTGCTCAGCATCATCTGCCCATGGCACTGCTCGCACAGAGGCACAGAGACTGGGGCTGCTTGCTTGTCTTGCCACCTCAAACTTCAAACGTAACCTGGGAATGGTGGTGTCCCAGCCAGGCTCCTTTTGCAGCTCTGTTCCGAAAGTGCGAACGTCTGCAGATAGCTGGCAGCCAGAAGGGGCTAGCCTGGAAAGCTGTTGCTCAGCCTCATCTGCTCATGGCAGTGCTTGCACAGAGGCACAGAGAATGGGGCTGATTGCTTGTCTTGCCACCTCAATCTTCAAACATGGCCTGGGAATTGCGGTGTCCCAGCCAGGCTGCTTTCGCAGCCCTGCTCCGAAAGTGCGAACGTCTGCAGATATCTGGCAGCCAGAAGGGGCTAGCCTGGAAAGCTGTTGCTCAGCCTCATCTGCCCATGGCACTGTTCACATAGAGGCACAGAGAATGGGGCTTCTTGCTTATCTTGCCAGTTGAAAAATCAAACGCATGTGGGCAAAGTTGGTGTCCCAGCCAGGCTTTTTCGCAGCCATGCTCCGAAAGTGCGAACGTCTGCAGATAGCTGGCAGCCAGAAGGGGCTAGCCTGGAAAGCTGTTGCTCAGCCTCGTCTGCCAATGGCACTGCTCACACATAGACTGGGGCTGCTTGCTTGTCTTGCCACCTCAAACTTCAAACGTAGCCTGGGAATGGTGGTGTCCCAGCCAGGCTCCTTTACCAGCTCTGCTCTTAAAATGCGAACGTCTGCAGGTAGCTGACAGCCAGAAGGGGCTAGCCTGGAAAACTGTTGCTCAGCCTCATCTGCTCATGGCACTGCTCGCAAAGAGGCACAGAGAATGGGGCTGCTTGCTTATCTTGCCACTTGAAACTTCAAACGCATGTCGGGAATGTGTGTTGTCCCTGCCAGGCTCCTTTCGCAGCCCTGCTCCGAAAGTGCGAACGTCTGCAGATAGCTGATAGCCAGAAGGGGCTAGCCTGGAAAGCTGTTGCTCAGCCTCATCTGCTCATGGCACTGCTCGCACAGAGGCACAGAGACTGGGGCTGCTTGCTTTTCTTGCCACTTGAAAATTCAAACGCATGCTGGGAACGTGGATTGTCCCTGCCAGGCTCCTTTCACAGCCATGCTCTTAAAATGAGAATGTCTGCAGATAGCTGTCAGCCAGAAGGGGCTAGCCTGGAAAGCTGTTGCTCAACCTCATCTGCCCATGGCACTGCTCGCACAGAGGCACAGAGACTGGGGCTGCTTGCTTGTCTTGCCACCTCAAACTTCAAAAGTATCCTGGGAATGGTGGTGTCCCAGCCAGGCTCCTTTCGCAGCCCTGTTCCGAAAGTGCGAACGTCTGCAGATAGTTGGCAGCCAGAAGGGGCTAGCCTGGAAAGCTGTTGCTCAGCCTCATCTGTTCATGGCAGTGCTTGCACAGAGGCACAGATAATGGGGCTGATTGCTTGTCTTGCCACCTCAATCTTCAAACATAGCCTGGGAATTGTGGTGTCCCAGCCAGGCTGCTTTCGCAGCCCTGCTTCGAAAGTGCGAACGTCTGCAGATAGCTGTCAGCCATAAGGGGCTAGCCTGGAAAGCTGTTGCTCAGCCTCATCTGCCCATGGCACTGTTCGCATAGAGGCACAGAGAATGGGGCTTCTTACTTATCTTGCCAGTTGAAAATGCAAACGCATGTGGGGAATGTGGGTTGTCCCTGCCAGGCTCCTTTACCAGCCCTGCTCCGAAAGTGCGAACGTCTGCAGATAGCTGGCAGCCAGAAGGGGTTAGCCTGGAAAGCTGTTGCTCAGCCTCATCTGCCAATGGCACTGCTCACACATAGACTGGGGCTGCTTGCTTCTCTTGCCACCTCAAACTTCAAACGTAGGCTGGGAATGGTGGTGTCTCAGCCAGGCTCCTTTCCCAGCTCTGCTCTTAAAATGCGAACGTCTGCAGGTAGCTGACAGCCAGAAGGGGCTAGCCTGGAAAACTGTTGCTCAGCCTCATCTGCTCATGGCACTGCTCGCACAGAGGCACAGAGAATGGGGCTGCTTGCTTATCTTGCCACCTCAAACTTCAAACGCATGTCGGGAATGTGTGATGTCCCTGCCAGGCTCCTTTACCAGCCCTGCTCCGAAACTGCGAACGTCTGCAGATAGCTGATAGCCAGAAGGGGCTAGCCTGGAAAGCTGTTGCTCAGCCTCATCTGCTCATGGCACTGCTCGCACAGAGGCACAGAGAATGGGGCTGCTTGCTTGTCTTGCCCCCTCAAACTTCAAACGTAGCCTGGTAAAGTTGGTGTCCCAGCCAGGCTCCTTTCGCAGCCCTGCTCCGATAGTGCGAACGTCTGCAGAAATCTGGCAGCCAGAAGGGGCTAGCCTGGAAAGCTGTTGCTCAGCCTCATTTGCCCATGGCACTGCTCACACAGAGGCACAGAGAATGGGGCTGCTTGCTTGTCTTGCAACTTGAAACTTCAAAAGTAGCCTGAGAATGGTGGTGTCCCTGCCAGGCTCCTTTCGCAGACCTGCTCTTAAAATGCGAACGTCTGCAGGTAGCTGGCAGCCAGAAGGGGCTAGCCTGGAAATCTGTTGCTCAGCCTCATCTGCTCATGGCACTGCTCGCACAGAGGCACAGAGACTGGGTCTGCTTGCTTGTCTTGCCACCTCAAACTTCAAAAGTAGCCTGGGAAAGTTGGTGTCCCAGCCAGGCTCCTTTCGCAGCCCTGCTCCGAAAGTGCGAACGTCTGCAGATAGCTGGCAGCCAGAAGGGGCTAGCCTGGAAAGCTGTTGCTCAGCCTCGTCTGCCAATGGCACTGCTCACACATAGACTGGGGCTGCTTGCTTGTCTTGCCACCTCAAACTTCAAACGTAGCCTGGGAATGGTGGTGTCCCAGCCAGGCTCCTTTACCAGCTCTGCTCTTAAAATGCGAACGTCTGCAGGTAGCTGACAGCCAGAAGGGGCTAGCCTGGAAAACTGTTGCTCAGCCTCATCTGCTCATGGCACTGCTCGCAAAGAGGCACAGAGAATGGGGCTGCTTGCTTATCTTGCCACTTGAAACTTCAAACGCATGTCGGGAATGTGTGTTGTCCCTGCCAGGCTCCTTTCGCAGCCCTGCTCCGAAAGTGCGAACGTCTGCAGATAGCTGATAGCCAGAAGGGGCTAGCCTGGAAAGCTGTTGCTCAGCCTCATCTGCTCATGGCACTGCTCGCACAGAGGCACAGAGACTGGGGCTGCTTGCTTTTCTTGCCACTTGAAAATTCAAACGCATGCTGGGAACATGGATTGTCCCTGCCAGGCTCCTTTCACAGCCATGCTCTTAAAATGAGAATGTCTGCAGATAGCTGTCAGCCAGAAGGGGCTAGCCTGGAAAGCTGTTGCTCAACCTCATCTGCCCATGGCACTGCTCGCACAGAGGCACAGAGACTGGGGCTGCTTGCTTGTCTTGCCACCTCAAACTTCAAAAGTATCCTGGGAATGGTGGTGTCCCAGCCAGGCTCCTTTCGCAGCCCTGTTCCGAAAGTGCGAACGTCTGCAGATAGCTGGCAGCCAGAAGGGGCTAGCCTGGAAAGCTGTTGCTCAGCCTCATCTGTTCATGGCAGTGCTTGCACAGAGGCACAGATAATGGGGCTGATTGCTTGTCTTGCCACCTCAATCTTCAAACATAGCCTGGGAATTGTGGTGTCCCAGCCAGGCTGCTTTCGCAGCCCTGCTTCGAAAGTGCGAACGTCTGCAGATAGCTGTCAGCCATAAGGGGCTAGCCTGGAAAGCTGTTGCTCAGCCTCATCTGCCCATGGCACTGTTCGCATAGAGGCACAGAGAATGGGGCTTCTTACTTATCTTGCCAGTTGAAAATGCAAACGCATGTGGGGAATGTGGGTTGTCCCTGCCAGGCTCCTTTACCAGCCCTGCTCCGAAAGTGCGAACGTCTGCAGATAGCTGGCAGCCAGAAGGGGTTAGCCTGGAAAGCTGTTGCTCAGCCTCATCTGCCAATGGCACTGCTCACACATAGACTGGGGCTGCTTGCTTCTCTTGCCACCTCAAACTTCAAACGTAGGCTGGGAATGGTGGTGTCTCTGCCAGGCTCCTTTCCCAGCTCTGCTCTTAAAATGCGAACGTCTGCAGGTAGCTGGCAGCCAGAAGGGGCTAGCCTGGAAAGCTGTTGCTCAGCCTCATCTGCTCATGGCACTGCTCGCACAGAGGCACAGAGAATGGGGCTGCTTGCTTGTCTTGCCCCCTCAAACTTCAAACGTAGCCTGGTAAAGTTGGTGTCCCAGCCAGGCTCCTTTCGCAGCCCTGCTCCGATAGTGCGAACGTCTGCAGAAATCTGGCAGCCAGAAGGGGCTAGCCTGGAAAGCTGTTGCTCAGCCTCATTTGCCCATGGCACTGCTCACACAGAGGCACAGAGAATGGGGCTGCTTGCTTGTCTTGCAACTTGAAACTTCAAAAGTAGCCTGAGAATGGTGGTGTCCCTGCCAGGCTCCTTTCGCAGACCTGCTCTTAAAATGCGAACGTCTGCAGGTAGCTGGCAGCCAGAAGGGGCTAGCCTGGAAATCTGTTGCTCAGCCTCATCTGCTCATGGCACTGCTCGCACAGAGGCACAGAGACTGGGTCTGCTTGCTTGTCTTGCCACCTCAAACTTCAAAAGTAGCCTGGGAAAGTTGGTGTCCCAGCCAGGCTCCTTTCGCAGCCCTGCTCCGAAAGTGCGAACGTCTGCAGATAGCTGTCAGCCAGAAGGGGCTAGCCTGGAAAGCTGTTGCTCAGCCTCGTCTGCCAATGGCACTGCTCACACATAGACTGGGGCTGCTTGCTTCTCTTGCCACCTCAAACTTGAAACGTAGCCTGGGAATGGTGGTGTCCCAGCCAGGCTGCTTTCGCAGACCTGCTATTAAAATGCGAACGTCTGCAGATAGCTGACAGCCAGAAGGGGCTAGCCTGGAAATCTGTTGCTCAGCCTCATCTGCTCATGGCACTGCTCGCACAGAGGCACAGAGACTGGGGCTGCTTGCTTGTCTTGCCCCCTCAAAGTTCAAACGTAGCCTGGGAAAGTTGGTGTCCCAGCCACGCTCCTATTCGCAGCCCTGCTCGGAAAGTGCGAACATCTGCAGATAGCTGGCAGCCAGAAGGGGATAGCCTGGAAAGCTGTTGCTCAGCCTCATCTGCCCATGGCAGTGCTCACACAGAGGCACAGAGACTGGGGCTGCTTGCTTTTCTTGCCACTTGAAAATTCAAACGCATGCTGGGAACGTGGATTGTCCCTGCCAGGCTCCTTTCACAGCCATGCTCTTAAAATGAGAATGTCTGCAGATAGCTGTCAGGCAGAAGGGGCTAGCCTGGAAAGCTGTTGCTCAGCCTCATCAGCCCATGGCACTGCTCGCACAGAGGCACAGAGACTGGGGCTGCTTGCTTGTCTTGCCACCTCAAACTTCAAACGTAACCTGGGAATGGTGGTGTCCCAGCCAGGCTCCTTTCGCAGTCCTGGTCCGAAAGTGCGAACGTCTGCAGATAGCTGGCAGCCAGAAGGGGCTAGAATGGAAAGCTGTTGCTCAGCCTCATCTGCTCATGGCAGTGCTTGCACAGAGGCACAGAGAATGGGGCTGATTGCTTGTCTTGCCACCTCAATCTTCAAACATGGCCTGGGAATTATGGTGTCCCAGCCAGGCTGCTTTCACAGCCCTGCTCCGAAAGTGCGAACGTCTGCAGATAGCTGGCAGCCAGAAGGGGCTAGCCTGGAAAGCTGTTGCTCAGCCTCATCTGCCCATGGCACTGTTCGCATAGAGGCACAGAGAATGGGGCCTCTTGCTTATCTTGCCACTTGAAACTTCAAACGCATGTGGGGAACGTGTGTTGTCCCTGCCAGGCTCCTTTACCAGCCCTGCTCCGAAAGTGCGAACGTCTGCAGATAGCTGATAGCCAGAAGGGGCTAGCCTGGAAAGCTGTTGCTCAGCCTCATCTGCTCATGGCACTGCTCGCACAGAGGCACAGAGACTGGGGCTGATTGCTTGTCTTGCCCCCTCAAACTTCAAACGTAGCCTGGGAAAGTTGGTGTCCCAGCCAGGCTCCTTTCGCAGCCCTGCTCCGAAAGTGCGAAAGTCTGCAGATAGCTGGCAGCCAGAAGGGGCTAGCCTGGAAAGCTGTTGCTCAGCCTCATTTGCCCATGGCACTGCTCGCACAGAGGCACAGAGAATGGGGCTGCTTGCTTGTCTTGCAACTTGAAACTTCAAAAGTATCCTGAGAATGGTGGTGTCCCAGCCAGGCTCCTTTCGCAGACCTGCTATTGAAATGCGAACGTCTGCAGGTAGCTGACAGCCAGAAGGGTCTAGCCTGGAAATCTGTTGCTCAGCCTCATCTGCTCATGGCACTGCTCGCACAGAGGCCCAGAGACTGGGGCTGCTTGCTTGTCTTGCCACCTCAAACTTCAAACGTAGCCTGGTAAAGTTGGTGTCCCAGCCAGGCTCCTTTCGCAGTTCTGCTCTGAAAGTGCGAACGTCTGCAGATAGCTGGCAGCCAGAAGGGACTAGCCTGGAAAGCTGTTGCTCAGCCTCATCTGCTCATGGCACTGCTCACACAGAGACTGGGGCTGATTGCTTGTCTTGCCCCCTCAAACTTCAAACATAGCCTGGGAATTGTGGTTTCCCAGCCAGGCTGCTTTCGCAGCCCTGCTCCGAAATTGCGAACGTCTGCAGATAGCTGGCAGCCAGAATGGTCTAGCCTGGAAATCTGTTGCTCAGCCTCGTCTGCCAATGGCACTGCTCACACAGAGACAGGGGCTGCTTGCGTCTCTTGCCACCTCAAACTTCAAACGTAGCCTGGGAATGGTGGTGTCCCAGCCAGGCTCCTTTACCAGCTCTGCTCTTAAAATGCGAACGTCTGCAGGTAGCTGACAGCCAGAAGGGGCTAGCCTGGAAAGCTGTTGCTCAGCCTCATCTGCCCATGGCACTATTCACATAGAGGCACAGAGAATGGGGCTTCTTGCTTATCTTGCCAGTTGGAAATTCAAATGCATGTGGGCAAAGTTGGTGTCCCAGCCAGGCTCCTTTCGCAGCCCTGCTCCGAAAGTGCGAACGTCTGCAGATAGCTGGCAGCCAGAATGGGCTACCCTGGAAAGCTGTTGCTCAGCCTCGTCTGCCAATGGCACTGCTCACACAGAGACAGGGGCTGCTTGCTTCTCTTGCCACCTCAAACTTCAAACGTAGCCTGGGAATGGTGGTGTCCCAGCCAGGCTCCTTTACCAGCCCTGCTCTTAAAATGCGAACGTCTGCAGGTAGCTGACAGCCAGAAGGGGCTAGCCTGGAAAACTGTTGCTCAGCCTCATCTGCTCATGGCACTGCTCGCAAAGAGGCACAGAGAATGGGGCTGCTTGCTTATCTTGCCACTTGAAACTTCAAACGCATGTCGGGAATGTGTGTTGTCCCTGCCAGGCTCCTTTCACAGCCATGCTCTTAAAATGAGAATGTCTGCAGATAGCTGTCAGGCAGAAGGGGCTAGCCTGGAAAGCTGTTGCTCAGCCTCATCTGCCCATGGCACTGCTCGCACAGAGGCCCAGAGAATGGGTCTGCTTGCTTGTCTTGCCACCTCAAACTTCAAACGTAACCTGGGAATGGTGGTGTCCCAGCCAGGCTCCTTTCGCAGCCCTGCTCCGAAAGTGCGAACGTCTGCAGATAGCTGGCAGCCAGAAGGGGCTAGCCTGGAAAGCTGTTGCTCAGCCTCATCTGCTCATGGCAGTGCTTGCACAGAGGCACAGAGAATGGGGCTGATTGCTTGTCTTGCCACCTCAATCTTCAAACATAGCCTGGGAATTGTGGTGTCCCAGCCAGGCTCCTTTCGCACCCTTCCTCCGAAAGTGCGAACGTCTGCAGATAGCTGGCAGCCAGAAGGGGCTAGCCTGGAAAGCTGTTGCTCAGCCTCATCTGCCCATGGCACTGTTCGCATAGAGGTGCAGAGAATGGGGCTTCTTGCTTATCTTGCCAGTTGAAAATTCAAACGCATGTGGGGAATGTGGGTTGACCCTGCCAGGCTCCTTTACCAGCCCTGCTCCGAAACTGCGAACGTCTGCAGATAGCTGGCAGCCAGAAGGGGCTAGCCTGGAAAGCTGTTGCTCAGCCTCATCTGCCAATGGCACTGCTCACACATAGACTGGGGCTGCTTGCTTCTCTTGCCACCTCAAACTTCAAACGTAGCCTGGGAAGGTTGGTGTCCCAGCAGGCTCCTTTACCAGCCCTGCTCCGAAAGTGCGAACGTCTGCAGATAGCTGGCAGCCAGAAGGGGCTAGCGTGGAAAGCTGTTGCTCAGCCTCATCTGTTCATGGCACTGCTCACACAGAGACAGGGGCTGCTTGCTTGTCTTCCACCTCAAACTTCAAACGTAACCTGGGAATGGTGGTGTCCCAGCCAGGCTCCTTTCACAGCCCTGCTCCGGAAGTGCGAACGTCTGCAGATAGCTGGCAGCCAGAAGGGGATAGCCTGGAAAGCTGTTGCTCAGCCTCATCTGCCCATGGCACTGCTCGCACAGAGGCCCAGAGACTGGGGCTTCTTGCTTGTCTTGCCACCTCAACATTCAAACGTAGCCTGGGAAAGTTGGTGTCCCAGCCAGGCTCCTTTCACAGCCCTGCTCCGAAAGTGCGAACGTCTGCAGATAGCTGGCAGCCAGAAGGGGCTAGCCTGGAAAGCTGTTGCTCAGCCTCATCTGCCCATGGCACTACTTGAGCAGAGGCACAGAGAATGGGGCTGCTTGCTTGTCTTGCTACCTCAAACTTCAAACGTACCCTGGGAATGGTGGTGTCCCAGCCAGGTTCCTTTCGCAGCCCTGCTCTTAAAATGCGAACGTCTGCAGATAACTGTCAGCCAGAAGGGGCTAGCCTGGAAATCTGTTGCTCAGCCTCATCTGCCCATGGCACTACTTGAGCAGAGGCACAGAGAATGGGGCTGCTTGCTTGTGTTGCAACTTGAAACTTCAAAAGTAGCCTGAGAATGGTGGTGTCCCAGCCATGCTCCTTTCGCAGACCTGCTCTTAAAATGCGAACATCTGCAGGTAGCTGACAGCCAGAAGGGGCTAGCCTGGAAATCTGTTGCTCAGCCTCATCTGCTCATGGCACTGCTCGCACAGAGGCACAGAGAATGGGGCTGCTTGCTTATCTTGCCACCTCAAACTTCAAACGCATGTCGGGAATGTGTGTTGTCCCTGCCAGGCTCCTTTCGCAACCCTGCTCCGAAAGTGCGAACGTCTGCAGATAGCTGGCAGCCAGAAGGGGCTAGCCTGGAAAGCTGTTGCTCAGCCTCATCTGTCCATGGCAGTGCTCGCACAGAGGCACAGAGAATGGGGCTGCTTGCTTGTCTTGCCACTTGAAACTTCAAACGCATGCTGGGAATGTCTATTGTCCCTGGCAGGCTCCTTTCACAGCCCTGCTCTTGAAATGCGAACGTCTGCAGATAGCTGGCAGACAGAAGGGGCTAGCCTGGAAAGCTTTTGCTCAGCCTCATCTGCCCATGGCACTGCTCGCACAGAGGCACAGAAAATGGGGCTGGTTGCTTATCTTGCCACTTGAAATTTCAAACGCATGCTGGGAATTGTCGTGTCCCTTCCAGGCTCCTTTCGCAGCCCTGCTCCGAAAGCGCGAACGTCTGCAGATAGCTGGCAGCCAGAAGGGGCTAGCCTGGAAAGCTGTTGCTCAACCTCATCTGCCCATGGCAGTGCTCGCACAGAGGCCCAGAGACTGGGGCTGCTTGCTTATCTTGCCACTTGAAACTTCAAACGTAGCCTGGGAATGGTGGTGTCCCAGCCAGGCTCCTTTCGCAGCCCTGCTCCGAAAGTGCGAACATCTGCAGATAGCTGGCAGCCAGAAGGGGCTAGCCTGGAAAGCTGTTTCTCAGCCTCATCTGCTCATGGCACTGCTCACACAGAGGCACAGAGAATGGGGCTGCTTGCTTATCTTGCCACTTGAAATTTCAAACGCATGTCGTGAATGTGTGTTGTCCCTGCCAGGCTCCTTTACCAGCCCTGCTCCGAAACTGCGAACGTCTGCAGATAGCTGGCAGCCAGAAGGGGCTAGCCTGGAAAGCTGTTGCTCAGCCTCATCTGCCAATGGCACTGCTCACACATAGACTGGGGCTGCTTGCTTCTCTTGCCACCTCAAACTTCAAACGTAGCCTGGGAAGGTTGGTGTCCCAGCAGGCTCCTTTACCAGCCCTGCTCCGAAAGTGCGAACGTCTGCAGATAGCTGGCAGCCAGAAGGGGCTAGCGTGGAAAGCTGTTGCTCAGCCTCATCTGTTCATGGCACTGCTCACACAGAGACAGGGGCTGCTTGCTTGTCTTCCACCTCAAACTTCAAACGTAACCTGGGAATGGTGGTGTCCCAGCCAGGCTCCTTTCACAGCCCTGCTCCGGAAGTGCGAACGTCTGCAGATAGCTGGCAGCCAGAAGGGGATAGCCTGGAAAGCTGTTGCTCAGCCTCATCTGCCCATGGCACTGCTCGCACAGAGGCCCAGAGACTGGGGCTTCTTGCTTGTCTTGCCACCTCAACATTCAAACGTAGCCTGGGAAAGTTGGTGTCCCAGCCAGGCTCCTTTCACAGCCCTGCTCCGAAAGTGCGAACGTCTGCAGATAGCTGGCAGCCAGAAGGGGCTAGCCTGGAAAGCTGTTGCTCAGCCTCATCTGCCCATGGCACTACTTGAGCAGAGGCACAGAGAATGGGGCTGCTTGCTTGTCTTGCTACCTCAAACTTCAAACGTACCCTGGGAATGGTGGTGTCCCAGCCAGGTTCCTTTCGCAGCCCTGCTCTTAAAATGCGAACGTCTGCAGATAACTGTCAGCCAGAAGGGGCTAGCCTGGAAATCTGTTGCTCAGCCTCATCTGCCCATGGCACTACTTGAGCAGAGGCACAGAGAATGGGGCTGCTTGCTTGTGTTGCAACTTGAAACTTCAAAAGTAGCCTGAGAATGGTGGTGTCCCAGCCATGCTCCTTTCGCAGACCTGCTCTTAAAATGCGAACATCTGCAGGTAGCTGACAGCCAGAAGGGGCTAGCCTGGAAATCTGTTGCTCAGCCTCATCTGCTCATGGCACTGCTCGCACAGAGGCACAGAGAATGGGGCTGCTTGCTTATCTTGCCACCTCAAACTTCAAACGCATGTCGGGAATGTGTGTTGTCCCTGCCAGGCTCCTTTCGCAACCCTGCTCCGAAAGTGCGAACGTCTGCAGATAGCTGGCAGCCAGAAGGGGCTAGCCTGGAAAGCTGTTGCTCAGCCTCATCTGTCCATGGCAGTGCTCGCACAGAGGCACAGAGAATGGGGCTGCTTGCTTGTCTTGCCACTTGAAACTTCAAACGCATGCTGGGAATGTCTATTGTCCCTGGCAGGCTCCTTTCACAGCCCTGCTCTTGAAATGCGAACGTCTGCAGATAGCTGGCAGACAGAAGGGGCTAGCCTGGAAAGCTTTTGCTCAGCCTCATCTGCCCATGGCACTGCTCGCACAGAGGCACAGAAAATGGGGCTGGTTGCTTATCTTGCCACTTGAAATTTCAAACGCATGCTGGGAATTGTCGTGTCCCTTCCAGGCTCCTTTCGCAGCCCTGCTCCGAAAGCGCGAACGTCTGCAGATAGCTGGCAGCCAGAAGGGGCTAGCCTGGAAAGCTGTTGCTCAACCTCATCTGCCCATGGCAGTGCTCGCACAGAGGCCCAGAGACTGGGGCTGCTTGCTTATCTTGCCACTTGAAACTTCAAACGTAGCCTGGGAATGGTGGTGTCCCAGCCAGGCTCCTTTCGCAGCCCTGCTCCGAAAGTGCGAACATCTGCAGATAGCTGGCAGCCAGAAGGGGCTAGCCTGGAAAGCTGTTTCTCAGCCTCATCTGCTCATGGCACTGCTCACACAGAGGCACAGAGAATGGGGCTGCTTGCTTATCTTGCCACTTGAAATTTCAAACGCATGTCGTGAATGTGTGTTGTCCCTGCCAGGCTCCTTTACCAGCCCTGCTCCGAAACTGCGAACGTCTGAAGATAGCTGTCAGCCAGAAGGGGCTAGCCTGGAAAGCTGTTGCTCAGCCTTATCTGCTCATGGCACTGCTCGCACAGAGGCACAGAGACTGGGGCTGCTTGCTTGTCTTGCCCCCTCAAACTTCAAACGTAGCCTGGGAAAGTTGGTGTCCCAGCCAGGCTCCTTTACCAGCCCTGCTCCGAAACTGCGAACGTCTGAAGATAGCTGTCAGCCAGAAGGGGATAGCCTGGAAAGCTGTTGCTCAGCCTCATCTGCTCATGGCACTGCTCGCACAGAGGCCCAGAGACTGGGGCTGCTTGCTTGTCTTGCCACCTCAAACTTCAAACGTATCCTGTGAATGGTGGTGTCGCAGCCAGGCTTCTTTACCAGCGCTGCACTGAAAGTGCGAATGTCTGCAGATAGCTGGCAGCCAGAAGGGGCTAGCCTGGAAAGCTGTTGCTCAGCCTCATCTGCCCATGGCACTACTTGCGCAGAGGCACAGAGAATGGGGCTGCTTGCTTATCTTGCCACTTGAAATTTCAAACGCATGTCGGGAATGTGTGTTGTCCCTGGCAGGCTCCTTTCACAGCCCTGCTCTTGAAATGCGAACGTCTGCAGATAGCTGGCAGCCAGAAGGGGCTAGCCTGGAAAGCTGTTGCTCAGCCTCATCTGCCCATGGCACTGCTCGCACAGAGGCACAGAAAATGGGGCTGGTTGCTTATCTTGCCACTTGAAACTTCAAATGCATGCTGGGAATTGTCGTGCCCCTGCCAGGCTCCTTTCGCAGCCCTGCTCCGAAAGCGCGAACATCTGCAGATAGCTGGCAGCCAGAAGGGGCTAGCCTGGAAAGCTGTTGCTCAGCCTCATCTGCCCATGGCAGTGCTCGCACAGAGGCCCAGAGCCTGGGGCTGCTTGCTTATCTTGCCACTTGAAACTTGAAACGTAGCCTTAGAATGGTGGTGTCCCTGCCAGGCGCCTTTCGCAGCCATGCTCTTAAAATGCGAACGTCTGCAGATAGCTGATAGCCAGAAGGGGCTAGCCTGGAAAGCTGTTGCTCAGCCTCATCTGCTCATGGCACTGCTCGCACAGAGGCACAGAGAATGGGGCTGCTTGCTTATCTTGCCACTTGAAACTTCAAACGCATGTCGGGAATGTGTGTTGTCCCTGCCAGGCTCCTTTACCAGCCCTGCTCCGAAAGTGCGAACGTCTGCAGATAGCTGATAGCCAGAAGGGGCTAGCCTGGAAAGCTGTTGCTCAGCCTCATCTGCCCATGGCACTGCTCGCACAGAGGCACAGAGACTGGGGCTGCTTGCTTGTCTTGCCACCTCAAACTTCAAACGTATCCTGTGAATGGTGGTGTCCCTGCCAGGCTCCTTTACCAACCCTGCTCCGAAAGTGCGAATGTCTGCAGATAGCTGGCAGCCAGAAGGGGCTAGCCTGGAAAGCTGTTGCTCAGCCTCATCTGCCCATGGCACTACTTGCGCAGAGACACAGAGAATGGGGCTTCTTGCTTATCTTGCCAGTTGAAAATTCAAACGCATGTGGGGAATGTGGGTTGACCCTGCCAGGCTCCTTTACCAGCCCTGCTCCGAAAGTGTGAACGTCTGCAGATAGCTGGCAGCCAGAAGGGGCTAGCCTGGAAAGCTGTTGCTCAGCCTCATCTGCCCATGGCAGTGCTCGCACAGAGGCACAGAGAATGGGGCTGCTTGCTTGTCTTGCCACTTGAAACTTCAAACGTAGACTGGGAATGTCTATTGTCCCTGGCAGGCTCCTTTCACAGCCCTGCTCTTGCAATGCGAACGTCTGCAGATAGCTGGCAGCCAGAAGGGGCTAGCCTGGAAAGCTGTTGCTCAGCCTCATCTGCCCATGGCACTGCTCGCACAGAGGCACAGAGACTGGGGCTGGTTGCTTATCTTGCCACTTGAAACTTCAAAGGCATGCTGTTAATTGTCGTGTCCCTGCCAGGCTCCTTTCGCAGCCCTGCTCCGAAAGCGCGAACCTCTGCAGATAGCTGGCAGCCAGAAGTGGCTAGCCTGGAAAGCTGTTGCTCAACCTCATCTGCCCATGGCAGTGCTCGCACAGAGGCCCAGAGACTGGGGCTGCTTGCTTATCTTGCCACTTGAAACATCAAACGTAGCCTTAGAATGGTGGTGTCCCTGCCAGGCGCCTTTCGCAGCCATGCTCTTAAAATGCGAACATCTGCAGATAGCTGGCAGCCAGAAGGGGCTAGCCTGGAAAGCTGTTGCTCAGCCTCATCTGCTCATGGCACTGCTCGCACAGAGGCACAGAGAATGGGGCTGCTTGCTTATCTTGCCACTTGAAACTTCAAACGCATGTCGGGAATGTGTGTTGTCCCTGCCAGGCTCCTTTACCAGACCTGCTCCGAAACTGCGAACGTCTGCAGATAGGTGGCAGCCAGAAGGGGCTAGCCTGGAAATTTGTTGCTCAGCCTCATCTGCTCATGGCACTGCTCGCACAGAGGCACAGAGACTGGGGCTGCTTGCTTGTCTTGCCCCCTCAAACTTCAAACGTAGCCTGGGAAAGTTGGTGTCCCAGCCAGGCTCCTTTCGCAGCCCTGCTCTGAAAGTGCAAACATCTGCAGATAGCTGACAGCCAGAAGGGGCTAGCCTGGAAAGCTGTTGCTCAGCCTCATCTGCCCATGGCACTGCTCGCACAGAGGCACAGAGAATGGGGCTGCTTGCTTGTCTTGCCACTTGAAACTTCAAACGTAGACTGGGAATGTCTATTGTCCCTGGCAGGCTCCTTTCACAGCCCTGCTCTTGAAATGCGAACGTCTGCAGATAGCTGGCAGCCAGAAGGGGCTAGCCTGGAAAGCTGTTGCTCAACCTCATCTGCCCATGGCAGTGCTCGCACAGAGGCCCAGAGACTGGGGCTGCTTGCTTATCTTGCCACTTGAAACTTCAAACGTAGCCTTAGAATGGTGGTGTCCCTGCCAGGCGCCTTTCGCAGCCATGCTCTTAAAAGGCGAACGTCTGCAGATAGCTGGCAGCCAGAAGGGGCTAGCCTGGAAAGCTGTTGCTCAGCCTCATCTGCTCATGGCACTGCTCGCACAGAGGCACAGAGACTGGGGCTGCTTGCTTGTCTTGCCCCCTCAAACTTCAAACGTATCCTGGTAAATTTGATGTCCCAGCCAGGCTCCTTTCGCAGCCCTGCTCCGAAAGTGCGAACATCTGCAGATAGATGGCAGCCAGAAGGGGCTAGCCTGGAAAGCTGTTGCTCAGCCTCATTTGCCCATGGCACTGCTCGCACAGAGGTACAGAGAATGGGGCTGCTTGCTTGTCTTGCAACTTGAAACTTGAAAAGTATCCTGAGAAAGGTGGTGTCCCAGCCAGGCTCCTTTCGCAGACCTACTATTAAAATGCGAACGTCTGCAGGTAGCTGACAGCCAGAAGGGGCTAGCCTGGAGATCTGTTGCTCAGCCTCATCTGCTCATGGCACTGCTCGCACAGAGGCACAGAGACTGGGGCTGCTTGCTTGTCTTGCCCCCTCAAACTTCAAACGTAGCCTGGGAAAGTTGGTGTGCCAGCCAGGCTCCTTTCGCAGCCCTGCTCCGAAAGTGCGAACATCTGCAGATAGCTGACAGCCAGAAGGGGATAGCCTGGAAAGCTGTTGCTCAGCCTCATCTGCCCATGGCACTACTTGCGCAGAGGCACAGAGCATGGGGCTGCTTGCTTATCTTGCCACTTGAAATTTCAAACGCATGTCGGGAATGTGTGTTGTCCCTGGCAGGCTCCTTTCACAGCCCTGCTCTTGAAATGCGAACGTCTGCAGATAGCTGGCAGCCAGAAGGGGCTAGCCTGGAAAGCTGTTGCTCAGCCTCATCTGCCCATGGCACTGCTCGCACAGAGGCACAGAAAATGGGGCTGGTTGCTTATCTTGCCACTTGAAACTTCAAATGCATGCTGGGAATTGTCGTGCCCCTGCCAGGCTCCTTTCGCAGCCCTGCTCCGAAAGCGTGAACATCTGCAGATAGCTGGCAGCCAGAAGGGGCTAGCCTGGAAAGCTGTTGCTCAACCTCATCTGCCCATGGCAGTGCTCGCACAGAGGCCCAGAGACTGGGGCTGCTTGCTTATCTTGCCACTTGAAACTTCAAACGTAGCCTTAGAATGGTGGTGTCCCTGCCAGGCGCCTTTCGCAGCCATGCTCTTAAAATGCGAACGTCTGCAGATAGCTGGCAGCCAGAAGGGGCTAGCCTGGAAAGCTGTTGCTCAGCCTCATCTGCTCATGGCACTGCTCGCACAGAGGCACAGAGAATGGGGCTGCTTGCTTATCTTGCCACTTGAAACTTCAAACGCATGTCGGGAATGTGTGTTGTCCCTGCCAGGCTCCTTTACCAACCCTGCTCCGAAAGTGCGAACGTCTGCAGGTAGCTGACAGCCAGAAGGGGCAAGCCTGGAAAACTGTTGCTCAGCCTCATCTGCTCATGGCACTGCTCGCAAAGAGGCACAGAGAATGGGGCTGCTTGCTTATCTTGCCACTTGAAACTTCAAAAGTAGCCTGAGAATGGTGGTGTCCCAGCCAGGCTCCTTTCGGAGACCTGCTCCTAAAATGCGAATGTCTGCAGGTAGCTTACAGCCAGAAGGGGCTAGCCTGGAAATCTGTTGCTCAGCCTCATCTGCTCATGGTACTGCTCGCACAGAGGCACAGAGAATGGGGCTGCTTGATTATCTTGCCACTTGAAACTTCAAACGCATGTCGGGAATGTGTGTTGTCCCTGCCAGGCTCCTTTACCAACCCTGCTCCGAAAGTGCGAACGTCTGCAGATAGCTGTCAGCCAGAAGGGGCTAGCCTGGAAAGCTGTTGCTCAGCCTCATCTGTCCATGGCAGTGCTCGCACAGAGGCACAGAGAATGGGGCTGCTTGCTTGTCTTGCCACCTCAAACTTCAAACGTAGACTGGGAAAGTTGGTGTCCCAGCCAGGCTCCTTTACCAGCCCTGCTCCGAAAGTGCGAACGTCTGCAGATAGCTGGCAGCCAGAAGGGGCTAGTGTGGAAAGGTGTTGCTCAGCCTCATCTGCTCATGGCACTGCTCACACAGAGACTGGGGCTGATTGCTTGTCTTGCCACCTCAAACTTCAAACGTACCCTGGGAATGGTGGTGTCCCAGCCAGGCTCCTTTACCAGCACTGCTCTTAAAATGCGAACGTCTGCAGGTAGCTGACAGCCAGAAGGGGCTAGCCTGGAAAGCTGTTGCTCAGCCTCATTTGCTCATGGCACTGCTCGCACAGAGGCACAGAGAATGGGGCTGCTTGCTTGTCTTGCAACTTGAAACTTCAAAAGTAGCCTGAGAATGGTGGTGTCCCAGCCAGGCTCCTTTCGCAGACCTGCTATTAAAATGCGAACGTCTGCAGGTAGCTGACAGCCAGAAGGGGCTAGCCTGGAAATCTGTTGCTCAGCCTCATCTGCTCATGGTACTGCTCGCACAGAGGCACAGAGAATGGGGCTGCTTGATTATCTTGCCACTTGAAATTTCAAACGCATGTCGGGAATGTGTGTTGTCCCTGCCAGGCTCCTTTACCAACCCTGCTCCGAAAGTGCGAACGTCTGCAGATAGCTGGCAGCCAGAAGGGGCTAGCCTGGAAAGCTGTTGCTCAGCCTCATCTGTCCATGGCAGTGCTCGCACAGAGGCACAGAGAATGGGGCTGCTTGCTTGTCTTGCCACCTCAAACTTCAAACGTAGCCTGGGAAAGTTGGTGTCCCAGCCAGGCTCCTTTCGCAGCCCTGCTCCGAAAGTGCGAACGTCTGCAGATAGCTGTCAGCAAGAAGGGGATAGCCTGGAAAGCTGTTGCTCAACCTCATCTGCTCATGGCACTGCTCGCACAGAGGCACAGAGACTGGGGCTGCTTGCTTGTCTTGCCCCCTCAAATTTGAAACGTAGCCTGGGAAATTTGGTGTCTCAGCCAGGCTCCTTTACCAGCCCTGCTCCGAAAGTGCGAACGTCTGCAGATAGCTGGCAGCCAGAAGGGGCTAGCCTGGAAAGCTGTTGCTCAGCCTCATCTGCCCATGGCACTGCTCGCACAGAGGCACAGAGAATGGGGCTGCTTGCTTGTCTTGCCACCTCAAACTTCTAACGTAGCCTGGGAATGTTGGTGTCCCAGCCAGGCTCCTTTCGCAGCCCTGCTCCGAAAGTGCGAACGTCTGCAGATAGCTGGCAGCCAGAAGGGGCTAGCGTGGAAAGCTGTTGCTCAGCCTCATCTGCTCATGGCACTGCTCACACAGAGACTGGGGCTGCTTGCTTTTCTTGCCACCTCAAACTTCAAACGTACCCTGGGAATGGTGGTGTCCCAGCCAGGCTCCTTTCGCAGCCCTGCTCCGAAAGTGCGAACGTCTGCAGATAGCTGGCAGCCAGAAGGGGCTAGCCTGGAAAGCTGTTGCTCAGCCTCATCTGCCCATGGCACTGCTCGCACAGAGGCACAGAGAATGGGGCTGCTTGCTTGTCTTGCCACCTCAAACTTCTAACGTAGCCTGGGAATGTTGGTGTCCCAGCCAGGCTCCTTTCGCAGCCCTGCTCCGAAAGTGCGAACGTCTGCAGATAGCTGGCAGCCAGAAGGGGCTAGCGTGGAAAGCTGTTGCTCAGCCTCATCTGCTCATGGCACTGCTCACACAGAGACTGGGGCTGCTTGCTTGTCTTGCCACCTCAAACTTCAAACGTACCCTGGGAATGGTGGTGTCCCAGCCAGGCTCCTTTCGCAGCCCTGCTCTTAAAATGCGAACGTCTGCAGGTAGCTGACAGCCACAAGGGGATAGCCTGGAAAGCTGTTGCTCAGCCTCATCTGCCCATGGCGCTGCTCGCATAGAGGCACAGAGACTGGGGCTGCTTGCTTATCTTGCCACTTGAAACTTCAAACGTAACCTGGGAATGGTGGTGTCCCAGCCAGGCTCCTTTCCCAGCCCTGCTCCGAAAGTGCGAACGTCTGCAGATAGCTGGCAGCCAGAAGGGGCTAGCCTGGAAAGCTGTTGCTCAGCCTCATCTGCCAATGGCACTGCTCACACATAGACTGGGGCTGCTTGCTTCTCTTGCCACTTGAAACTTCAAACGTAGCCTGGAAATGGTGGTGTTCCAGCCAGGCTCCTTTACCAGCTCTGCTCTTAAAATGCGAACGTCTGCAGGTAGCTGACAGGCAGAAGGGGCTATCCTGGAAAGCTGTTGCTCAGCCTCATCTGCCCATGGCACTGCTCGCACAGAGGCACAGAGAATGGGGCTGCTTGCTTATCTTGCAACTTGAAACTTCAAACGCATGTGGGTAATGTGTGTTGTCCCTGCTAGGCTCCTTTCGCAGCCCTGCTCCGAAAGTGCGAACGTCTGCAGATAGCTGTCAGCCAGAAGGGGCTAGCCTGGAAAGCTGTTGCTCAGCCTCATTTGCCCATGGCACTGCTCGCACAGAGGCACAGAGAATGGGGCTGCTTGCTTGTCTTGCAACTTGAAACTTCAAAAGCAGCCTGAGAATGGTGGTGTCCCAGCCAGGCTCCTTTCGCAGACCTGCTCTTAAAATGCGAACGTCTGCAGGTAGCTGACAGCCAGAAGGGGCTAGCCTGGAAATCTGTTGCTCAGCCTCATCTGCTCATGGCACTGCTCGCACAGAGGCACAGAGAATGGGGCTGCTTGCTTATCTTGCCACCTCAAACTTCAAACGCATGTCGGGAATGTGTGTTGTCCCAGCCAGGCTCCTTTACCAACCCTGCTCCGAAAGTGCGAACGTCTGCAGATAGCTCATAGCCAGAAGGGGCTAGCCTGGAAAGCTGTTGCTCAGCCTCATCTGCTCATGGCACTGCTCGCACAGAGGCACAGAGACTGGGGCTGCTTGCTTGTCTTGCCCCCTCAAATTTGAAACGTAGCCTGGGAAATTTGGTGTCCCAGCCAGGCTCCTTTCGCAGCCCTGCTCCGAAAGTGCGAACGTCTGCAGATAGCTTACAGCCAGAAGGGGCTAGCCTGGAAAGCTGTTGCTCAGCCTCATCTGCCCACGGCACTGCTCGCACAGAGGCACAGAGACTGGGGCTGCTTGCTTGTCTTGCCACCTCAAACTTCAAACGTAGCCTGGGAAAGTTGGTGTCCCAGCCAGGTTCCTTTCGCAGCCCTGCTCCGAAAGTGCGAACGTCTGCAGATAGCTGGCAGCCAGAAGGGGCTAGCGTGGAAAGCTGTTGCTCAGCCTCATCTGCTCATGGCACTGCTCACACAGAGACTGGGGCTGCTTGATTGTCTTGCAACTTGAAACTTCAAAAGTAGCCTGAGAATGGTGGTGTCCCAGCCAGGCTCCTTTACCAGCCCTCCTCCGGAAGTGCGAACGTCTGCAGATAGCTGACAGCCACAAGGGGCTAGCCTGGAAAGCTGTTGCTCAGCCTCATTTGCCCATGGCACTGCTCGCACAGAGGCACAGAGAATGGGGCTGCTTGCTTGTCTTGCAACTTGAAACTTCAAAAGTAGCCTGAGAATGGTGGTGTCCCAGCCAGGCTCCTTTCGCAGACCTGCTCTTAAAATGCGAACGTCTGCAGGTAGCTGACAGCCAGAAGGGGCTAGCCTGGAAATCTGTTGCTCAGCCTCATCTGCTCATGGCACTGCTCGCACAGAGGCACAGAGAATGGGGCTGCTTGCTTATCTTGCCACCTCAAACTTCAAACGCATGTCGGGAATGTGTGTTGTCCCAGCCAGGTTCCTTTACCAACCCTGCTCCGAAAGTGCGAACGTCTGCAGATAGCTGGCAGCCAGAAGTGGCTAGCCTGGAAAGCTGTTGCTCAGCCTCATCTGTCCATGGCAGTGCTCGCACAGAGGCACAGAGAATGGGGCTGCTTGCTTGTCTTGCCACCTCAAACTTCAAACGTAGACTGGTAAAGTTGGTGTCCCAGCCAGGCTCCTTTCGCAGCCCTGCTCCGAAAGTGCGAACGTCTGCAGATAGCTGACAGCCAGAAGGGGCTAGCCTGGAAAGCTGTTGCTCAGCCTCATCTGCTCATGGCAGTGCTTGCACAGAGGCACAGAGAATGGGGCTGATTGCTTGTCTTGCCAGCTCAATCTTCAAACATAGCCTGGGAATGGTGGTGTCTAAGCCAGGCTGCTTTCGCAGCCCTGCTCCGAAAGTGCGAACGTCTGCAGATATCTGGCAGCCAGAAGGGGCTAGCCTGGAAAGCTGTTGCTCAGCCTCATCTGCCCATGGCACTGTTCGCATAGAGGCACAGAGAATGGGGCTACTTGCTTATCTTGCCGGTTGAAAATTCAAACGCATGTGGGGAATGTGGGTTGTCCCTGCCAGGCTCCTTTACCAGCCCTGCTCCGAAAGTGCGAACGTCTGCAGATAGCTGGCAGCCAGAAGGGGCTAGCCTGGAAAGCTGTTGCTCAGCCTCATCTGCCAATGGCACTGCTCACAAATAGACTGGGGCTGCTTGCTTGTCTTGCCACCTCAAACTTCAAACGTACCCTGGGAATGGTGGTGTCCCAGCCAGGCTCCTTTACCAGCTCTGCTCTTAAAATGCGAACGTCTGCAGGTAGCTGACAGCCAGAAGGGGCTAGCCTGGAAAACTGTTGCTCAGCCTCATCTGCTCATGGCACTGCTCGCAAAGAGGCACAGAGAATGGGGCTGCTTGCTTATCTTGCCACTTGAAACTTCAAACGCATGTCGGGAATGTGTGTTGTCCCTGCCAGGCTCCTTTACCAGCCCTGCTCCGAAACTGCTAACGTCTGCAGATAGCTGGCAGCCAGAAGGGGCTAGCCTGGAAAGCTGTTGCTCAGCCTCATCTGCTCATGGCACTGCTCGCACAGAGGCACAGAGACTGGGGCTGCTTGCTTGTCTTGCCCCCTCAAATTTGAAACGTAGCCTGGGAAATTTGGTGTCCCAGTCAGGCTCCTTTCGCAGACCTGCTCCGAAAGTGCAAACGTCTGCAGATAGCTGGCAGCCAGAAGGGGCTAGCCTGGAAAGCTGTTGCTCAGCCTCATCTGCCCACGACACTGCTCGCACAGAGGCACAGAGACTGGGGCTGCTTGCTTGTCTTGCCACCTCAAACTTCAAACGTAGCCTGGGAAAGTTGGTGTCCCAGCCAGGTTCCTTTCGCAGCCCTGCTCCGAAAGTGCGAACGTCTGCAGATAGCTGGCAGCCAGAAGGGGCTAGCCTGGAAAGCTGTTGCTCAGCCTCATCTGCTCATGGCACTGCTCACACAGAGACTGGGGCTGCTTGATTGTCTTGCAACTTGAAACTTCAAAAGTAGCCTGAGAATGGTGGTGTCCCAGCCAGGCTCCTTTACCAGCCCTCCTCCGGAAGTGCGAACGTCTGCAGATAGCTGACAGCCACAAGGGGCTAGCCTGGAAAGCTGTTGCTCAGCCTCATTTGCCCATGGCACTGCTCGCACAGAGGCACAGAGAATGGGGCTGCTTGCTTGTCTTGCAACTTGAAACTTCAAAAGTAGCCTGAGAATGGTGGTGTCCCAGCCAGGCTCCTTTCGCAGACCTGCTCTTAAAATGCGAACGTCTGCAGGTAGCTGACAGCCAGAAGGGGCTAGCCTGGAAATCTGTTGCTCAGCCTCATCTGCTCATGGCACTGCTCGCACAGAGGCACAGAGAATGGGGCTGCTTGCTTATCTTGCCACCTCAAACTTCAAACGCATGTCGGGAATGTGTGTTGTCCCAGCCAGGTTCCTTTACCAACCCTGCTCCGAAAGTGCGAACGTCTGCAGATAGCTGGCAGCCAGAAGTGGCTAGCCTGGAAAGCTGTTGCTCAGCCTCATCTGTCCATGGCAGTGCTCGCACAGAGGCACAGAGAATGGGGCTGCTTGCTTGTCTTGCCACCTCAAACTTCAAACGTAGACTGGTAAAGTTGGTGTCCCAGCCAGGCTCCTTTCGCAGCCCTGCTCCGAAAGTGCGAACGTCTGCAGATAGCTGACAGCCAGAAGGGGCTAGCCTGGAAAGCTGTTGCTCAGCCTCATCTGCTCATGGCAGTGCTTGCACAGAGGCACAGAGAATGGGGCTGATTGCTTGTCTTGCCACCTCAATCTTCAAACATATCCTGGGAATTGTGGTGTCTAAGCCAGGCTGCTTTCGCAGCCCTGCTCCGAAAGTGCGAACGTCTGCAGATATCTGGCAGCCAGAAGGGGCTAGCCTGGAAAGCTGTTGCTCAGCCTCATCTGCCCATGGCACTGTTCGCATAGAGGCACAGAGAATGGGGCTACTTGCTTATCTTGCCGGTTGAAAATTCAAACGCATGTGGGGAATGTGGGTTGTCCCTGCCAGGCTCCTTTACCAGCCCTGCTCCGAAAGTGCGAACGTCTGCAGATAGCTGGCAGCCAGAAGGGGCTAGCCTGGAAAGCTGTTGCTCAGCCTCATCTGCCAATGGCACTGCTCACAAATAGACTGGGGCTGCTTGCTTGTCTTGCCACCTCAAACTTCAAACGTAGCCTGGGAATGGTGGTGTCCCAGCCAGGCTCCTTTACCAGCTCTGCTCTTAAAATGCGAACGTCTGCAGGTAGCTGACAGCCAGAAGGGGCTAGCCTGGAAAACTGTTGCTCAGCCTCATCTGCTCATGGCACTGCTCGCAAAGAGGCACAGAGAATGGGGCTGCTTGCTTATCTTGCCACTTGAAACTTCAAACGCATGTCGGGAATGTGTGTTGTCCCTGCCAGGCTCCTTTACCAGCCCTGCTCCGAAACTGCTAACGTCTGCAGAGAGCTGGCAGCCAGAAGGGGCTAGCCTGGAAAGCTGTTGCTCAGCCTCATCTGCTCATGGCACTGCTCGCACAGAGGCACAGAGACTGGGGCTGCTTGCTTGTCTTGCCCCCTCAAATTTGAAACGTAGCCTGGGAAATTTGGTGTCCCAGTCAGGCTCCTTTCGCAGACCTGCTCCGAAAGTGCAAACGTCTGCAGATAGCTGGCAGCAAGAAGGGGCTAGCCTGGAAAGCTGTTGCTCAGCCTCATCTGCCCATGGCACTGCTCGCACAGAGGCACAGAGACTGGGGCTGCTTGCTTGTCTTGCCACCTCAAACTTCAAACGCATGCTGGGAAAGTTGGTGTCCCAGCCAGGCTCCTTTCGCAGCCCTGCTCCGGAAGTGCGAACGTCTGCAGGTAGCTGACAGCCAGAAGGGGCTAGCCTGGAAAGCTGTTGCTCAGCCTCATTTGCTCATGGCACTGCTCGCACAGAGGCACAGAGAATGGGGCTGCTTGCTTGTCTTGCAACTTGAAACTTCAAAAGTAGCCTGAGAATGGTGGTGTCCCAGCCAGGCTACTTACGGAGACCTGCTCTTAAAATGCGACCGTCTGCAGGTAGCTGACAGCCAGAAGGGGCTAGCCTGGAAATCTGTTGCTCAGCCTCATCTGCTCATGGTACTGCTCGCACAGAGGCACAGAGAATGGGGCTGCTTGCTTATCTTGCCACTTGAAACTTCAAACGCATGTCGGGAATGTGTGTTGTCCCTGCCAGGCTCCTTTACCAACCCTGCTCGGAAAGTGCGAACGTCTGCAGATAGCTGTCAGCCAGAAGGGGCTAGCCTGGAAAGCTGTTGCTCAGCCTCATCTGTCCATGGCAGTGCTCGCACAGAGGCACAGAGAATGGGGCTGCTTGCTTGTCTTGCCACCTCAAACTTCAAACGTAGCCTGGGAAAGTTGGTGTCCCAGCCAGGCTCCTTTACCAGCCCTGCTCCGAAAGTGCGAACGTCTGCAGATAGCTGGCAGCCAGAAGGGGCTAGCGTGGAAAGGTGTTGCTTAGCCTCATCTGCTCATGGCACTGCTCACACAGAGACTGGGGCTGATTGCTTGTCTTGCCACCTCAAACTTCAAACGTACCCTGGGAATGGTGGTGTCCCAGCCAGGCTCCTTTACCAGCCCTCCTCCGGAAGTGCGAACGTCTGCAGATAGCTGACAGCCACAAGGGGCTAGCCTGGAAAGCTGTTGCTCAGCCTCATTTGCCCATGGCACTGCTCGCACAGAGGCACAGAGAATGGGGCTGCTTGCTTGTCTTGCAACTTGAAACTTCAAAAGTAGCCTGAGAATGGTGGTGTCCCAGCCAGGCTCCTTTCGCAGACCTGCTCTTAAAATGCGAACGTCTGCAGGTAGCTGACAGCCAGAAGGGGCTAGCCTGGAAATCTGTTGCTCAGCCTCATCTGCTCATGGCACTGCTCGCACAGAGGCACAGAGAATGGGGCTGCTTGCTTATCTTGCCACCTCAAACTTCAAACGCATGTCGGGAATGTGTGTTGTCCCAGCCAGGTTCCTTTACCAACCCTGCTCCGAAAGTGCGAACGTCTGCAGATAGCTGATAGCCAGAAGGGGCTAGCCTGGAAAGCTGTTGCTCAGCCTCATCTGCTCATGGCAGTGCTTGCACAGAGGCACAGAGAATGGGGCTGATTGCTTGTCTTGCCACCTCAATCTTCAAACATAGCCTGGGAATTGTGGTGTCTAAGCCAGGCTGCTTTCGCAGCCCTGCTCCGAAAGTGCGAACGTCTGCAGATATCTGGCAGCCAGAAGGGGCTAGCCTGGAAAGCTGTTGCTCAGCCTCATCTGCCCATGGCACTGTTCGCATAGAGGCACAGAGAATGGGGCTACTTGCTTATCTTGCCGGTTGAAAATTCAAACGCATGTGGGGAATGTGGGTTGTCCCTGCCAGGCTCCTTTACCAGCCCTGCTCCGAAAGTGCGAACGTCTGCAGATAGCTGGCAGCCAGAAGGGGCTAGCCTGGAAAGCTGTTGCTCAGCCTCATCTGCCAATGGCACTGCTCACAAATAGACTGGGGCTGCTTGCTTGTCTTGCCACCTCAAACTTCAAACGTAGCCTGGGAATGGTGGTGTCCCAGCCAGGCTCCTTTACCAGCTCTGCTCTTAAAATGCGAACGTCTGCAGGTAGCTGACAGCCAGAAGGGGCTAGCCTGGAAAACTGTTGCTCAGCCTCATCTGCTCATGGCACTGCTCGCAAAGAGGCACAGAGAATGGGGCTGCTTGCTTATCTTGCCACTTGAAACTTCAAACGCATGTCGGGAATGTGTGTTGTCCCTGCCAGGCTCCTTTACCAGCCCTGCTCCGAAACTGCTAACGTCTGCAGATAGCTGGCAGCCAGAAGGGGCTAGCCTGGAAAGCTGTTGCTCAGCCTCATGTGCTCATGGCACTGCTCGCACAGAGGCACAGAGACTGGGGCTGCTTGCTTGTCTTGCCCCCTCAAATTTGAAACGTAGCCTGGGAAATTTGGTGTCCCAGTCAGGCTCCTTTCGCAGACCTGCTCCGAAAGTGCAAACGTCTGCAGATAGCTGGCAGCCAGAAGGGGCTAGCCTGGAAAGCTGTTGCTCAGCCTCATCTGCCCATGGCACTGCTCGCACAGAGGCACAGAGACTGGGGCTGCTTGCTTGTCTTGCCACCTCAAACTTCAAACGCATGCTGGGAAAGTTGGTGTCCCAGCCAGGCTCCTTTCGCAGCCCTACTCCGGAAGTGCGAACGTCTGCAGGTAGCTGACAGCCAGAAGGGGCTAGCCTGGAAAGCTGTTGCTCAGCCTCATTTGCTCATGGCACTGCTCGCACAGAGGCACAGAGAATGGGGCTGCTTGCTTGTCTTGCAACTTGAAACTTCAAAAGTAGCCTGAGAATGGTGGTGTCCCAGCCAGGTTACTTACGGAGACCTGCTCTTAAAATGCGAACGTCTGCAGGTAGCTGACAGCCAGAAGGGGCTAGCCTGGAAATCTGTTGCTCAGCCTCATCTGCTCATGGTACTGCTCGCACAGAGGCACAGAGAATGGGGCTGCTTGCTTATCTTGCCACTTGAAACTTCAAACGCATGTCGGGAATGTGTGTTGTCCCTGCCAGGCTCCTTTACCAACCCTGCTCGGAAAGTGCGAACGTCTGCAGATAGCTGTCAGCCAGAAGGGGATAGCCTGGAAAGCTGTTGCTCAGCCTCATCTGTCCATGGCAGTGCTCGCACAGAGGCACAGAGAATGGGGCTGCTTGCTTGTCTTGCCACCTCAAACTTCAAACGTAGCCTGGGAAAGTTGGTGTCCCAGCCAGGCTCCTTTACCAGCCCTGCTCCGAAAGTGCGAACGTCTGCAGATAGCTGGCAGCCAGAAGGGGCTAGCGTGGAAAGGTGTTGCTTAGCCTCATCTGCTCATGGCACTGCTCACACAGAGACTGGGGCTGATTGCTTGTCTTGCCACCTCAAACTTCAAACGTACCCTGGGAATGGTGGTGTCCCAGCCAGGCTCCTTTACCAGCACTGCTCTTAAAATGCGAACGTCTGCAGGTAGCTGACAGCCAGAAGGGGCTAGCCTGGAAAGCTGTTGCTCAGCCTCATTTGCTCATGGCACTGCTCGCACAGAGGCACAGAGAATGGGGCTGCTTGCTTGTCTTGCAACTTGAAACTTCAAAAGTAGCCTGAGAATGGTGGTGTCCCAGCCAGGCTCCTTTCGCAGACCTGCTATTAAAATGCGAACGTCTGCAGGTAGCTGACAGCCAGAAGGGGCTAGCCTGGAAATCTGTTGCTCAGCCTCATCTGCTCATGGTACTGCTCGCACAGAGGCACAGAGAATGGGGCTGCTTGATTATCTTGCCACTTGAAATTTAAAACGCATGTCGGGAATGTGTGTTGTCCTTGCCAGGCTCCTTTACCAACCCTGCTCCGAAAGTGCGAACGTCTGCAGATAGCTGGCAGCCAGAAGGGGCTAGCCTGGAAAGCTGTTGCTCAGCCTCATCTGTCCATGGCAGTGCTCGCACAGAGGCACAGAGAATGGGGCTGCTTGCTTGTCTTGCCACCTCAAACTTCAAACGTAGACTGGGAAAGTTGGTGTCCCAGCCAGGCTCCTTTCGCAGCCCTGCTCCGAAAGTGCGAACGTCTGCAGATAGCTGTCAGCAAGAAGGGGATAGCCTGGAAAGCTGTTGCTCAGCCTCATCTGCCCATGGCACTGCTCGCACAGAGGCACAGAGACTGGGGCTGCTTGCTTGTCTTGCCCCCTCAAATTTGAAACGTAGCCTGGGAAATTTGGTGTCTCAGCCAGGCTCCTTTACCAGCCCTGCTCCGAAAGTGCGAACGTCTGCAGATAGCTGGCAGCCAGAAGGGGCTAGCCTGGAAAGCTGTTGCTCAGCCTCATCTGCCCATGGCACTGCTCGCACAGAGGCACAGAGAATGGGGCTGCTTGCTTGTCTTGCCACCTCAAACTTCTAACGTAGCCTGGGAATGTTGGTGTCCCAGCCAGGCTCCTTTCGCAGCCCTGCTCCGAAAGTGCGAACGTCTGCAGATAGCTGGCAGCCAGAAGGGGCTAGCGTGGAAAGCTGTTGCTCAGCCTCATCTGCTCATGGCACTGCTCACACAGAGACTGCGGCTGCTTGCTTGTCTTGCCACCTCAAACTTCAAACGTAGCCTGGGAATGGTGGTGTCCCAGCCAGGCTCCTTTCGCAGCCCTGCTCCGAAAGTGCGAACGTCTGCAGATAGCTGGCAGCCAGAAGGGGCTAGCCTGGAAAGCTGTTGCTCAGCCTCATCTGCCCATGGCACTGCTCGCACAGAGGCACAGAGAATGGGGCTGCTTGCTTGTCTTGCCACCTCAAACTTCTAACGTCTCCTGGGAATGTTGGTGTCCCAGCCAGGCTCCTTTCGCAGCCCTGCTCCGAAAGTGCGAACGTCTGCAGATAGCTGGCAGCCAGAAGGGGCTAGCCTGGAAAGCTGTTGCTCAGCCTCATCTGCTCATGGCACTGCTCACACAGAGACTGGGGCTGCTTGCTTGTCTTGCCACCTCAAACTTCAAACGTAGCCTGGGAATGGTGGTGTCCCAGCCAGGCTCCTTTACCAGCACTGCTCTTAAAATGCGAACGTCTGCAGGTAGCTGACAGCCACAAGGGGATAGCCTGGAAAGCTGTTGCTCAGCCTCATCTGCCCATGGCACTGCTCGCATAGAGGCACAGAGACTGGGGCTGCTTGCTTATCTTGCCACTTGAAACTTCAAACGCATGCTGGGAATGGTGGTGTCCCAGCCAGGCTCCTTTCCCAGCCCTGCTCTGAAAGTGCGAACGTCTGCAGATAGCTGGCAGCCAGAAGGGGCTAGCCTGGAAAGCTG
Organism: Opisthocomus hoazin; assembly: GCF_030867145.1. Classification (NCBI taxonomy): domain Eukaryota; kingdom Metazoa; phylum Chordata; class Aves; order Opisthocomiformes; family Opisthocomidae; genus Opisthocomus; species Opisthocomus hoazin. The sequence goes on from NC_134429.1 coordinate 10,584,540, forward strand.
TTGCTCAGCCTCATCTGCCAATGGCACTGCTCACACATAGACTGGGGCTGCTTGCTTGTCTTGCCACCTCAAACTTCAAACGTAGCCTGGGAATGGTGGTGTCCAGCCAGGCTCCTTTACCAGCTCTGCTCTTAAAATGCGAACGTCTGCAGGTAGCTGACAGGCAGAAGGGGCTATCCTGGAAAGCTGTTGCTCAGCCTCATCTGCCCATGGCACTGCTCGCACAGAGGCACAGAGAATGGGGCTGCTTGCTTGTCTTGCAACTTGAAACTTCAGCAGTAGCCTGAGAATGGTGGTGTCCCAGTCAGGCTCCTTTCGCAGACCTGCTCTTAAAATGCGAACGTCTGCAGGTAGCTGACAGCCAGAAGGGGCTAGCCTGGAAATCTGTTGCTCAGCCTCATCTGCTCATGGCACTGCTCGCACAGAGGCACAGAGAATGGGGCTGCTTGCTTATCTTGCCACCTCAAACTTCAAACGCATGTCGGGAATGTGTGTTGTCCCAGCCAGGCTCCTTTACCAACCCTGCTCCGAAAGTGCGAACGTCTGCAGATAGCTGGCAGTCAGAAGGGGCTAGCCTGGAAAGCTGTTGCTCAGCCTCATCTGCTCATGGCACTGCTCGCACAGAGGCACAGAGACTGGGGCTGCTTGCTTGTCTTGCCCCCTCAAATTTGAAACGTAGCCTGGGAAATTTGGTGTCCCAGCCAGGCTCCTTTCGCAGACCTGCTCCGAAAGTGCGAACGTCTGCAGATAGCTGGCAGCCAGAAGGGGCTAGCCTGGAAAGCTGTTGCTCAGCCTCATCTGCCCACGGCACTGCTCGCACAGAGGCACAGAGACTGGGGCTGCTTGCTTGTCTTGCCACTTGAAACTTCAAACGTAGCCTGGGAATGGTGGTGTTCCAGCCAGGCTCCTTTACCAGCTCTGCTCTTAAAATGCGAACGTCTGCAGGTAGCTGACAGCCAGAAGGGGCTATCCTGGAAAGCTGTTGCTCAGCCTCATCTGCCCATGGCACTGCTCGCACAGAGGCACAGAGAATGGGGCTGCTTGCTTATCTTGCAACTTGAAACTTCAAACGCATGTGGGTAATGTGGGTTGTCCCTGCCAGGCTCCTTTCCCAGCCCTGCTCCGAAAGTGCGAACGTCTGCAGATAGCTGTCAGCCAGAAGGGGCTAGCCTGGAAAGCTGTTGCTCAGCCTCATTTGCCCATGGCACTGCTCGCACAGAGGCACAGAGAATGGGGCTGCTTGCTTGTCTTGCAACTTGAAACTTCAAAAGTATCCTGAGAATTGTTGTGTCCCAGCCAGGCTCCTTTCGCAGACCTGCTCTTAAAATGCGAACGTCTGCAGATAGCTGACAGCCAGAAGGGGCTAGCCTGGAAATCTGTTGCTCAGCCTCATCTGCTCATGGCACTGCTCGCACAGAGGCACAGAGAATGGGGCTGCTTGCTTATCTTGCCACCTCAAACTTCAAACGCATGTCGGGAATGTGTGTTGTCCCAGCCAGGCTCCTTTACCAACCCTGCTCCGAAAGTGCGAACGTCTGCAGATAGCTGGCAGCCAGAAGGGGCTAGCCTGGAAAGCTGTTGCTCAGCCTCATCTGTCCATGGCAGTGCTCGCACAGAGGCACAGAGAATGGGGCTGCTTGCTTGTCTTGCCACCTCAAACTTCAAACGTAGACTGGTAAAGTTGGTGTCCCAGCCAGGCTCCTTTCGCAGCCCTGCTCCGAAAGTGCGAACGTCTGCAGATAGCTGGCAGCCAGAAGGGGCTAGCCTGGAAAGCTGTTGCTCAGCCTCATCTGCTCATGGCAGTGCATGCACAGAGGCACAGAGAATGGGGCTGATTGCTTGTCTTGCCACCTCAATCTTCAAACATAGCCTGGGAATTGTGGTGTCTAAGCCAGGCTGCTTTCGCAGCCCTGCTCCGAAAGTGCGAACGTCTGCAGATATCTGGCAGCCAGAAGGGGCTAGCCTGGAAAGCTGTTGCTCAGCCTCATCTGCCAATGGCACTGTTCGCATAGAGGCACAGAGAATGGGGCTGCTTGCTTGTCTTGCCACCTCCAACTTCAAACGTAGCCTGGGAAAGTTGGTGTCCCAGCCAGGCTCCTTTACCAGCCCTGCTCCGAAAGTGCGAACGTCTGCAGATAGCTGGCAGCCAGAAGGGGCTAGCGTGGAAAGGTGTTGCTCAGCCTCATCTGCTCATGGCACTGCTCACACAGAGACTGGGGCTGATTGCTTGTCTTGCCACCTCAAACTTCAAACGTACCCTGGGAATGGTGGTGTCCCAGCCAGGCTCCTTTAAAAGCACTGCTCTTAAAATGCGAACGTCTGCAGGTAGCTGACAGCCAGAAGGGGCTAGCCTGGAAAGCTGTTGCTCAGCCTCATTTGCTCATGGCACTGCTCGCACAGAGGCACAGAGAATGGGGCTGCTTGCTTGTCTTGCAACTTGAAACTTCAAAAGTAGCCTGAGAATGGTGGTGTCCCAGCCAGGCTCCTTTCGCAGACCTGCTATTAAAATGCGAACGTCTGCAGATAGCTGACAGCCAGAAGGGGCTAGCCTGGAAATCTGTTGCTCAGCCTCATCTGCTCATGGTACTGCTCGCACAGAGGCACAGAGAATGGGGCTGCTTGATTATCTTGCCACTTGAAATTTCAAACGCATGTCGGGAATGTGTGTTGTCCCTGTCAGGCTCCTTTACCAACCCTGCTCCGAAAGTGCGAACATCTGCAGATAGCTGGCAGCCAGAAGGGGCTAGCCTGGAAAGCTGTTGCTCAGCCTCATCTGTCCATGGCAGTGCTCGCACAGAGGCACAGAGAATGGGGCTGCTTGCTTGTCTTGCCACCTCAAACTTCAAACGTAGACTGGTAAAGTTGGTGTCCCAGCCAGGCTCCTTTCGCAGCCCTGCTCCGAAAGTGCGAACGTCTGCAGATAGCTGTCAGCAAGAAGGGGATAGCCTGGAAAGCTGTTGCTCAGCCTCATCTGCTCATGGCACTGCTCGCACAGAGGCACAGAGACTGGGGCTGCTTGCTTGTCTTGCCCCCTCAAATTTGAAACGTACCCTGGGAAATTTGGTGTCTCAGCCAGGCTCCTTTACCAGCCCTGCTCCGAAAGTGCGAACGTCTGCAGATAGCTGGCAGCCAGAAGGGGCTAGCCTGGAAAGCTGTTGCTCAGCCTCATCTGCCCATGGCACTGCTCGCACAGAGGCACAGAGAATGGGGCTGCTTGCTTGTCTTGCCACCTCAAACTTCTAACGTAGCCTGGGAATGTTGGTGTCCCAGCCAGGCTCCTTTCGCAGCCCTGCTCCGAAAGTGCGAACGTCTGCAGATAGTTGGCAGCCAGAAGGGGCTAGCGTGGAAAGCTGTTGCTCAGCCTCATCTGCTCATGGCACTGCTCACACAGAGACTGGGGCTGCTTGCTTGTCTTGCCACCTCAAACTTCAAACGTACCCTGGGAATGGTGGTGTCCCAGCCAGGCTCCTTTCGCAGCCCTGCTCCGAAAGTGCGAACGTCTGCAGATAGCTGGCAGCCAGAAGGGGCTAGCCTGGAAAGCTGTTGCTCAGCCTCATCTGCCCATGGCACTGCTCGCACAGAGGCACAGAGAATGGGGCTGCTTGCTTGTCTTGCCACCTCAAACTTCTAACGTAGCCTGGGAATGTTGGTGTCCCAGCCAGGCTCCTTTCGCAGCCCTGCTCCGAAAGTGCGAACGTCTGCAGATAGCTGGCAGCCAGAAGGGGCTAGCCTGGAAAGCTGTTGCTCAGCCTCATCTGCCAATGGCACTGCTCACACATAGACTGGGGCTGCTTGCTTCTCTTGCCACCTCAAACTTCAAACGTAGCCTGGGAATGGTGGTGTCCAGCCAGGCTCCTTTACCAGCTCTGCTCTTAAAATGCGAACGTCTGCAGGTAGCTGACAGGCAGAAGGGGCTATCCTGGAAAGCTGTTGCTCAGCCTCATCTGCCCATGGCACTGCTCGCACAGAGGCACAGAGAATGGGGCTGCTTGCTTGTCTTGCAACTTGAAACTTCAGCAGTAGCCTGAGAATGGTGGTGTCCCAGTCAGGCTCCTTTCGCAGACCTGCTCTTAAAATGCGAACGTCTGCAGGTAGCTGACAGCCAGAAGGGGCTAGCCTGGAAATCTGTTGCTCAGCCTCATCTGCTCATGGCACTGCTCGCACAGAGGCACAGAGAATGGGGCTGCTTGCTTATCTTGCCACCTCAAACTTCAAACGCATGTCGGGAATGTGTGTTGTCCCAGCCAGGCTCCTTTACCAACCCTGCTCCGAAAGTGCGAACGTCTGCAGATAGCTGGCAGCCAGAAGGGGCTAGCCTGGAAAGCTGTTGCTCAGCCTCATCTGCTCATGGCACTGCTCGCACAGAGGCACAGAGACTGGGGCTGCTTGCTTGTCTTGCCCCCTCAAATTTGAAACGTAGCCTGGGAAATTTGGTGTCCCAGCCAGGCTCCTTTCGCAGACCTGCTCCGAAAGTGCGAACGTCTGCAGATAGCTTACAGCCAGAAGGGGCTAGCCTGGAAAGCTGTTGCTCAGCCTCATCTGCCCACGGCACTGCTCGCACAGAGGCACAGAGACTGGGGCTGCTTGCTTGTCTTGCCACTTGAAACTTCAAACGTAGCCTGGGAATGGTGGTGTTCCAGCCAGGCTCCTTTACCAGCTCTGCTCTTAAAATGCGAACGTCTGCAGGTAGCTGACAGCCAGAAGGGGCTATCCTGGAAAGCTGTTGCTCAGCCTCATCTGCCCATGGCACTGCTCGCACAGAGGCACAGAGAATGGGGCTGCTTGCTTGTCTTGCCACCTCAAACTTCAAACGTAGCCTGGGAAAGTTGGTGTCCCAGCCAGGCTCCTTTACCAGCCCTGCTCCGAAAGTGCGAACGTCTGCAGATAGCTGGCAGCCAGAAGGGGCTAGCGTGGAAAGGTGTTGCTCAGCCTCATCTGCTCATGGCACTGCTCACACAGAGACTGGGGCTGATTGCTTGTCTTGCCACCTCAAACTTCAAACGTACCCTGGGAATGGTGGTGTCCCAGCCAGGCTCCTTTACCAGCACTGCTCTTAAAATGCAAACGTCTGCAGGTAGCTGACAGCCAGAAGGGGCTAGCCTGGAAAGCTGTTGCTCAGCCTCATTTGCTCATGGCACTGCTCGCACAGAGGCACAGAGAATGGGGCTGCTTGCTTGTCTTGCAACTTGAAACTTCAAAAGTAGCCTGAGAATGGTGGTGTCCCAGCCAGGCTCCTTTCGCAGACCTGCTATTAAAATGCGAACGTCTGCAGGTAGCTGACAGCCAGAAGGGGCTAGCCTGGAAATCTGTTGCTCAGCCTCATCTGCTCATGGTACTGCTCGCACAGAGGCACAGAGAATGGGGCTGCTTGATTATCTTGCCACTTGAAATTTAAAACGCATGTCGGGAATGTGTGTTGTCCTTGCCAGGCTCCTTTACCAACCCTGCTCCGAAAGTGCGAACGTCTGCACATAGCTGGCATCCAGAAGGGGCTAGCCTGGAAAGCTGTTGCTCAGCCTCATCTGTCCATGGCAGTGCTCGCACAGAGGCACAGAGAATGGGGCTGCTTGCTTGTCTTGCCACCTCAAACTTCAAACGTAGACTGGGAAAGTTGGTGTCCCAGCCAGGCTCCTTTCGCAGCCCTACTCCGAAAGTGCGAACGTCTGCAGATAGCTGTCAGCAAGAAGGGGATAGCCTGGAAAGCTGTTGCTCAGCCTCATCTGCCCATGGCACTGCTCGCACAGAGGCACAGAGACTGGGGCTGCTTGCTTGTCTTGCCCCCTCAAATTTGAAACGTAGCCTGGGAAATTTGGTGTCTCAGCCAGGCTCCTTTACCAGCCCTGCTCCGAAAGTGCGAACGTCTGCAGATAGCTGGCAGCCAGAAGGGGCTAGCCTGGAAAGCTGTTGCTCAGCCTCATCTGCCCATGGCACTGCTCGCACAGAGGCACAGAGAATGGGGCTGCTTGCTTGTCTTGCCACCTCAAACTTCAAACGTACCCTGGGAATGGTGGTGTCCCAGCCAGGCTCCTTTCGCAGCCCTGCTCCGAAAGTGCGAACGTCTGCAGATAGCTGGCAGCCAGAAGGGGCTAGCCTGGAAAGCTGTTGCTCAGCCTCATCTGCCCATGGCACTGCTCGCACAGAGGCACAGAGAATGGGGCTGCTTGCTTGTCTTGCCACCTCAAACTTCTAACGTAGCCTGGGAATGTTGGTGTCCCAGCCAGGCTCCTTTCGCAGCCCTGCTCCGAAAGTGCGAACGTCTGCAGATAGCTGGCAGCCAGAAGGGGCTAGCCTGGAAAGCTGTTGCTCAGCCTCATCTGCTCATGGCACTGCTCACACAGAGACTGGGGCTGCTTGCTTGTCTTGCCACCTCAAACTTCAAACGTAGCCTGGGAATGGTGGTGTCCCAGCCAGGCTCCTTTCGCAGCCCTGCTCCGAAAGTGCGAACGTCTGCAGATAGCTGACAGCCACAAGGGGATAGCCTGGAAAGCTGTTGCTCAGCCTCATCTGCCCATGGCACTGCTCGCATAGAGGCACAGAGACTGGGGCTGCTTGCTTATCTTGCCACTTGAAACTTCAAACGCATGCTGGGAATGGTGGTGTCCCAGCCAGGCTCCTTTCCCAGCCCTGCTCTGAAAGTGCGAACGTCTGCAGATAGCTGGCAGCCAGAAGGGGCTAGCCTGGAAAGCTCTTGCTCAGCCTCATCTGCCAATGGCACTGCTCACACATAGACTGGGGCTGCTTGCTTCTCTTGCCACCTCAAACTTCAAACGCATGTCGGGAATGTGTGTTGTCCCTGCCAGGCTCCTTTACCAACCCTGCTCGGAAAGTGCGAACGTCTGCAGATAGCTGTCAGCCAGAAGGGGATAGCCTGGAAAGCTGTTGCTCAGCCTCATCTGTCCATGGCAGTGCTCGCACAGAGGCACAGAGAATGGGGCTGCTTGCTTGTCTTGCCACCTCAAACTTCAAACGTAGCCTGGGAAAGTTGGTGTCCCAGCCAGGCTCCTTTACCAGCCCTGCTCCGAAAGTGCGAACGTCTGCAGATAGCTGGCAGCCAGAAGGGGCTAGCGTGGAAAGGTGTTGCTTAGCCTCATCTGCTCATGGCACTGCTCACACAGAGACTGGGGCTGATTGCTTGTCTTGCCACCTCAAACTTCAAACGTACCCTGGGAATGGTGGTGTCCCAGCCAGGCTCCTTTACCAGCACTGCTCTTAAAATGCGAACGTCTGCAGGTAGCTGACAGCCAGAAGGGGCTAGCCTGGAAAGCTGTTGCTCAGCCTCATTTGCTCATGGCACTGCTCGCACAGAGGCACAGAGAATGGGGCTGCTTGCTTGTCTTGCAACTTGAAACTTCAAAAGTAGCCTGAGAATGGTGGTGTCCCAGCCAGGCTCCTTTCGCAGACCTGCTATTAAAATGCGAACGTCTGCAGGTAGCTGACAGCCAGAAGGGGCTAGCCTGGAAATCTGTTGCTCAGCCTCATCTGCTCATGGTACTGCTCGCACAGAGGCACAGAGAATGGGGCTGCTTGATTATCTTGCCACTTGAAATTTAAAACGCATGTCGGGAATGTGTGTTGTCCTTGCCAGGCTCCTTTACCAACCCTGCTCCGAAAGTGCGAACGTCTGCAGATAGCTGGCAGCCAGAAGGGGCTAGCCTGGAAAGCTGTTGCTCAGCCTCATCTGTCCATGGCAGTGCTCGCACAGAGGCACAGAGAATGGGGCTGCTTGCTTGTCTTGCCACCTCAAACTTCAAACGTAGACTGGGAAAGTTGGTGTCCCAGCCAGGCTCCTTTCGCAGCCCTGCTCCGAAAGTGCGAACGTCTGCAGATAGCTGTCAGCAAGAAGGGGATAGCCTGGAAAGCTGTTGCTCAGCCTCATCTGCCCATGGCACTGCTCGCACAGAGGCACAGAGACTGGGGCTGCTTGCTTGTCTTGCCCCCTCAAATTTGAAACGTAGCCTGGGAAATTTGGTGTCTCAGCCAGGCTCCTTTACCAGCCCTGCTCCGAAAGTGCGAACGTCTGCAGATAGCTGGCAGCCAGAAGGGGCTAGCCTGGAAAGCTGTTGCTCAGCCTCATCTGCCCATGGCACTGCTCGCACAGAGGCACAGAGAATGGGGCTGCTTGCTTGTCTTGCCACCTCAAACTTCTAACGTACCCTGGGAATGGTGTTGTCCCAGCCAGGCTCCTTTCGCAGCCCTGCTCCGAAAGTGCGAACGTCTGCAGATAGCTGGCAGCCAGAAGGGGCTAGCCTGGAAAGCTGTTGCTCAGCCTCATCTGCCCATGGCACTGCTCGCACAGAGGCACAGAGAATGGGGCTGCTTGCTTGTCTTGCCACCTCAAACTTCTAACGTAGCCTGGGAATGTTGGTGTCCCAGCCAGGCTCCTTTCGCAGCCCTGCTCCGAAAGTGCGAACGTCTGCAGATAGCTGGCAGCCAGAAGGGGCTAGCCTGGAAAGCTGTTGCTCAGCCTCATCTGCTCATGGCACTGCTCACACAGAGACTGGGGCTGCTTGCTTGTCTTGCCACCTCAAACTTCAAACGTAGCCTGGGAATGGTGGTGTCCCAGCCAGGCTCCTTTCGCAGCCCTGCTCTTAAAATGCGAACGTCTGCAGGTAGCTGACAGCCACAAGGGGATAGCCTGGAAAGCTGTTGCTCAGCCTCATCTGCCCATGGCACTGCTCGCATAGAGGCACAGAGACTGGGGCTGCTTGCTTATCTTGCCACTTGAAACTTCAAACGCATGCTGGGAATGGTGGTGTCCCAGCCAGGCTCCTTTCCCAGCCCTGCTCTGAAAGTGCGAACGTCTGCAGATAGCTGGCAGCCAGAAGGGGCTAGCCTGGAAAGCTGTTGCTCAGCCTCATCTGCCAATGGCACTGCTCACACATAGACTGGGGCTGCTTGCTTCTCTTGCCACCTCAAACTTCAAACGTAGCCTGGGAATGGTGGTGTCCAGCCAGGCTCCTTTACCAGCTCTGCTCTTAAAATGCGAACGTCTGCAGGTAGCTGACAGGCAGAAGGGGCTATCCTGGAAAGCTGTTGCTCAGCCTCATCTGCCCATGGCACTGCTCGCACAGAGGCACAGAGAATGGGGCTGCTTGCTTGTCTTGCAACTTGAAACTTCAGCAGTAGCCTGAGAATGGTGGTGTCCCAGTCAGGCTCCTTTCGCAGACCTGCTCTTAAAATGCGAACGTCTGCAGGTAGCTGACAGCCAGAAGGGGCTAGCGTGGAAAGGTGTTGCTCAGCCTCATCTGCTCATGGCACTGCTCACACAGAGACTGGGGCTGATTGCTTGTCTTGCCACCTCAAACTTCAAACGTACCCTGGGAATGGTGGTGTCCCAGCCAGGCTCCTTTACCAGCACTGCTCTTAAAATGCGAACGTCTGCAGGTAGCTGACAGCCAGAAGGGGCTAGCCTGGAAAGCTGTTGCTCAGCCTCATTTGCTCATGGCACTGCTCGCACAGAGGCACAGAGAATGGGGCTGCTTGCTTGTCTTGCAACTTGAAACTTCAAAAGTAGCCTGAGAATGGTGGTGTCCCAGCCAGGCTCCTTTCGCAGACCTGCTATTAAAATGCGAACGTCTGAAGGTAGCTGACAGCCAGAAGGGGCTAGCCTGGAAATCTGTTGCTCAGCCTCATCTGCTCATGGTACTGCTCGCACAGAGGCACAGAGAATGGGGCTGCTTGATTATCTTGCCACTTGAAATTTAAAACGCATGTCGGGAATGTGTGTTGTCCTTGCCAGGCTCCTTTACCAACCCTGCTCCGAAAGTGCGAACGTCTGCAGATAGCTGGCAGCCAGAAGGGGCTAGCCTGGAAAGCTGTTGCTCAGCCTCATCTGTCCATGGCAGTGCTCGCACAGAGGCACAGAGAATGGGGCTGCTTGCTTGTCTTGCCACCTCAAACTTCAAACGTAGACTGGGAAAGTTGGTGTCCCAGCCAGGCTCCTTTCACAGCCCTGCTCCGAAAGTGCGAACGTCTGCAGATAGCTGTCAGCAAGAAGGGGATAGCCTGGAAAGCTGTTGCTCAGCCTCATCTGCCCATGGCACTGCTCGCACAGAGGCACAGAGACTGGGGCTGCTTGCTTGTCTTGCCACCTCAAATTTGAAACGTAGCCTGGGAAATTTGGTGTCTCAGCCAGGCTCCTTTACCAGCCCTGCTCCGAAAGTGCGAACGTCTGCAGATAGCTGGCAGCCAGAAGGGGCTAGCCTGGAAAGCTGTTGCTCAGCCTCATCTGCCCATGGCACTGCTCGCACAGAGGCACAGAGAATGGGGCTGCTTGCTTGTCTTGCCACCTCAAACTTCTAACGTAGCCTGGGAATGTTGGTGTCCCAGCCAGGCTCCTTTCGCAGCCCTGCTCCGAAAGTGCGAACGTCTGCAGATAGCTGGCAGCCAGAAGGGGCTAGCGTGGAAAGCTGTTGCTCAGCCTCATCTGCTCATGGCACTGCTCACACAGAGACTGGGGCTGCTTGCTTCTCTTGCCACCTCAAACTTCAAACGTACCCTGGGAATGGTGGTGTCCCAGCCAGGCTCCTTTCGCAGCCCTGCTCCGAAAGTGCGAACGTCTGCAGATAGCTGGCAGCCAGAAGGGGCTAGCCTGGAAAGCTGTTGCTCAGCCTCATCTGCCCATGGCACTGCTCGCACAGAGGCACAGAGAATGGGGCTGCTTGCTTGTCTTGCCACCTCAAACTTCTAACGTAGCCTGGGAATGTTGGTGTCCCAGCCAGGCTCCTTTCGCAGCCCTGCTCCGAAAGTGCGAACGTCTGCAGATAGCTGGCAGCCAGAAGGGGCTAGCCTGGAAAGCTGTTGCTCAGCCTCATCTGCTCATGGCACTGCTCACACAGAGACTGGGGCTGCTTGCTTGTCTTGCCACCTCAAACTTCAAACGTAGCCTGGGAATGGTGGTGTCCCAGCCAGGCTCCTTTCGCAGCCCTCCTCTTAAAATGCGAACGTCTGCAGGTAACTGACAGCCACAAGGGGATAGCCTGGAAAGCTGTTGCTCAGCCTCATCTGCCCATGGCACTGCTCGCATAGAGGCACAGAGACTGGGGCTGCTTGCTTATCTTGCCACTTGAAACTTCAAACGCATGCTGGGAATGGTGGTGTCCCAGCCAGGCTCCTTTCCCAGCCCTGCTCTGAAAGTGCGAACGTCTGCAGATAGCTGGCAGCCAGAAGGGGCTAGCCTGGAAAGCTGTTGCTCAGCCTCATCTGCCAATGGCACTGCTCACACATAGACTGGGGCTGCTTGCTTGTCTTGCCACCTCAAACTTCAAACGTAGCCTGGGAATGGTGGTGTCCAGCCAGGCTCCTTTACCAGCTCTGCTCTTAAAATGCGAACGTCTGCAGGTAGCTGACAGCCAGAAGGGGCTAGCCTGGAAAGCTGTTGCTCAGCCTCATCTGCCCATGGCACTGCTCGCACAGAGGCACAGAGAATGGGGCTGCTTGCTTGTCTTGCAACTTGAAACTTCAGCAGTAGCCTGAGAATGGTGGTGTCCCAGTCAGGCTCCTTTCGCAGACCTGCTCTTAAAATGCGAACGTCTGCAGGTAGCTGACAGCCAGAAGGGGCTAGCCTGGAAATCTGTTGCTCAGCCTCATCTGCTCATGGCACTGCTCGCACAGAGGCACAGAGAATGGGGCTGCTTGCTTATCTTGCCACCTCAAACTTCAAACGCATGTCGGGAATGTGTGTTGTCCCAGCCAGGCTCCTTTACCAACCCTGCTCCGAAAGTGCGAACGTCTGCAGATAGCTGGCAGTCAGAAGGGGCTAGCCTGGAAAGCTGTTGCTCAGCCTCATCTGCTCATGGCACTGCTCGCACAGAGGCACAGAGACTGGGGCTGCTTGCTTGTCTTGCCCCCTCAAATTTGAAACGTAGCCTGGGAAATTTGGTGTCCCAGCCAGGCTCCTTTCGCAGACCTGCTCCGAAAGTGCGAACGTCTGCAGATAGCTTACAGCCAGAAGGGGCTAGCCTGGAAAGCTGTTGCTCAGCCTCATCTGCCCACGGCACTGCTCGCACAGAGGCACAGAGACTGGGGCTGCTTGCTTGTCTTGCCACTTGAAACTTCAAACGTAGCCTGGGAATGGTGGTGTTCCAGCCAGGCTCCTTTACCAGCTCTGCTCTTAAAATGCGAACGTCTGCAGGTAGCTGACAGCCAGAAGGGGCTATCCTGGAAAGCTGTTGCTCAGCCTCATCTGCCCATGGCACTGCTCGCACAGAGGCACAGAGAATGGGGCTGCTTGCTTATCTTGCAACTTGAAACTTCAAACGCATGTGGGTAATGTGGGTTGTCCCTGCCAGGCTCCTTTCCCAGCCCTGCTCCGAAAGTGCGAACGTCTGCAGATAGCTGGCAGCCAGAAGGGGCTAGCCTGGAAAGCTGTTGCTCAGCCTCATCTGCTCATGGCAGTGCTTGCACAGAGGCACAGAGAATGGGGCTGATTGCTTGTCTTGCCACCTCAATCTTCAAACATAGCCTGGGAATTGTGGTGTCTAAGCCAGGCTGCTTTCGCAGCCCTGCTCCGAAAGTGCGAACGTCTGCAGATATCTGGCAGCCAGAAGGGGCTAGCCTGGAAAGCTGTTGCTCAGCCTCATCTGCCAATGGCACTGTTCGCATAGAGGCACAGAGAATGGGGCTTCTTGCTTATCTTGCCGGTTGAAAATTCAAACGCATGTGGGGAATGTGGGTTGTCCCTGCCAGGCTCCTTTACCAGCCCTGCTCCGAAAGTGCGAACGTCTGCAGATAGCTGGCAGCCAGAAGGGGCTAGCCTGGAAAGCTGTTGCTCAGCCTCATCTGCCAATGGCACTGTTCGCATAGAGGCACAGAGAATGGGGCTGCTTGCTTGTCTTGCCACCTCCAACTTCAAACGTAGCCTGGGAAAGTTGGTGTCCCAGCCAGGCTCCTTTACCAGCCCTGCTCCGAAAGTGCGAACGTCTGCAGATAGCTGGCAGCCAGAAGGGGCTAGCGTGGAAAGGTGTTGCTCAGCCTCATCTGCTCATGGCACTGCTCACACAGAGACTGGGGCTGATTGCTTGTCTTGCCACCTCAAACTTCAAACGTACCCTGGGAATGGTGGTGTCCCAGCCAGGCTCCTTTACCAGCACTGCTCTTAAAATGCGAACGTCTGCAGGTAGCTGACAGCCAGAAGGGGCTAGCCTGGAAAGCTGTTGCTCAGCCTCATTTGCTCATGGCACTGCTCGCACAGAGGCACAGAGAATGGGGCTGCTTGCTTGTCTTGCAACTTGAAACTTCAAAAGTAGCCTGAGAATGGTGGTGTCCCAGCCAGGCTCCTTTCGCAGACCTGCTATTAAAATGCGAACGTCTGCAGGTAGCTGACAGCCAGAAGGGGCTAGCCTGGAAATCTGTTGCTCAGCCTCATCTGCTCATGGTACTGCTCGCACAGAGGCACAGAGAATGGGGCTGCTTGATTATCTTGCCACTTGAAATTTCAAACGCATGTCGGGAATGTGTGTTGTCCCTGTCAGGCTCCTTTACCAACCCTGCTCCGAAAGTGCGAACGTCTGCAGATAGCTGGCAGCCAGAAGGGGCTAGCCTGGAAAGCTGTTGCTCAGCCTCATCTGTCCATGGCAGTGCTCGCACAGAGGCACAGAGAATGGGGCTGCTTGCTTGTCTTGCCACCTCAAACTTCAAACGTAGACTGGTAAAGTTGGTGTCCCAGCCAGGCTCATTTCGCAGTCCTGCTCCGAAAGTGCGAACGTCTGCAGATAGCTGTCAGCCAGAAGGGGCTAGCCTGGAAAGCTGTTGCTCAGCCTCATCTGCCCATGGCACTGCTCGCACAGAGGCACAGAGAATGGGGCTGCTTGCTTGTCTTGCCACCTCAAACTTCTAACGTAGCCTGGGAATGTTGGTGTCCCAGCAAGGCTCCTTTCGCAGCCCTGCTCCGAAAGTGCGAACGTCTGCAGATAGCTGGCAGCCAGAAGGGGCTAGCGTGGAAAGCTGTTGCTCAGCCTCATCTGCTCATGGCACTGCTCACACAGAGACTGGGGCTGCTTGCTTGTCTTGCCACCTCAAACTTCAAACGTACCCTGGGAATGGTGGTGTCCCAGCCAGGCTCCTTTCGCAGCCCTGCTCCGAAAGTGCGAACGTCTGCAGATAGCTGGCAGCCAGAAGGGGCTAGCCTGGAAAGCTGTTGCTCAGCCTCATCTGCCCATGGCACTGCTCGCACAGAGGCACAGAGAATGGGGCTGCTTGCTTGTCTTGCCACCTCAAACTTCTAACGTAGCCTGGGAATGTTGGTGTCCCAGCCAGGCTCCTTTCGCAGCCCTGCTCCGGAAGTGCGAACGTCTGCAGATAGCTGGCAGCCAGAAGGGGCTAGCCTGGAAAGCTGTTGCTCAGCCTCATCTGCTCATGGCACTGCTCACACAGAGACTGGGGCTGCTTGCTTGTCTTGCCACCTCAAACTTCAAACGTAGCCTGAGAATGGTGGTGTCCCAGCCAGGCTCCTTTCGCAGCCCTGCTCTTAAAATGCGAACGTCTGCAGGTAGCTGACAGCCACAAGGGGATAGCCTGGAAAGCTGTTGCTCAGCCTCATCTGCCCATGGCACTGCTCGCATAGAGGCACAGAGACTGGGGCTGCTTGCTTATCTTGCCACTTGAAACTTCAAACGCATGCTGGGAATGGTGGTGTCCCAGCCAGGCTCCTTTCCCAGCCCTGCTCTGAAAGTGCGAACGTCTGCAGATAGCTGGCAGCCAGAAGGGGCTAACCTGGAAAGCTGTTGCTCAGCCTCATCTGCCAATGGCACTGCTCACACATAGACTGGGGCTGCTTGCTTCTCTTGCCACTTGAAACTTCAAACGTAGCCTGGGAATGGTGGTGTTCCAGCCAGGCTCCTTTACCAGCTCTGCTCTTAAAATGCGAACGTCTGCAGGTAGCTGACAGGCAGAAGGGGCTATCCTGGAAAGCTGTTGCTCAGCCTCATCTGCCCATGGCAGTGCTCGCACAGAGGTACAGAGAATGGGGCTGCTTGCTTGTCTTGCCACCTCAAACTTCAAACGTAGACTGGGAAAGTTGGTGTCCCAGCCAGGCTCCTTTCGCAGCCCTGCTCCGAAAGTGCGAACGTCTGCAGATAGCTCATAGCCAGAAGGGGCTAGCCTGGAAAGCTGTTGCTCAGCCTCATCTGCTCATGGCACTGCTCGCACAGAGGCACAGAGACTGGGGCTGCTTGCTTGTCTTTCCCCCTCAAATTTGAAACGTAGCCTGGTAAATTTGGTGTCCCAGCCAGGCTCCTTTCGCAGACCTGCTCCGAAAGTGCGAACGTCTGCAGATAGCTTACAGCCAGAAGGGGCTAGCCTGGAAAGCTGTTGCTCAGCCTCATCTGCCCACGGCACTGCTCGCACAGAGGCACAGAGAATGGGGCTGCTTGCTTGTCTTGCCACCTCAAACTTCAAACGTAGCCTGGGAAAGTTGGTGTCCCAGCCAGGTTCCTTTCGCAGCCCTGCTCCGAAAGTGCGAACGTCTGCAGATAGCTGGCAGCCAGAAGGGGCTAGCCTGGAAAGCTGTTGCTCAGCCTCATCTGCTCATGGCACTGCTCACACAGAGACTGGGGCTGCTTGATTGTCTTGCAACTTGAAACTTCAAAGGTAGCCTGAGAATGGTGGTGTCCCAGCCAGGCTCCTTTACCAGCCCTCCTCCTAAAGTGCGAACGTCTGCAGATAGCTGACAGCCACAAGGGGATAGGCTGGAAAGCTGTTGCTCAGCCTCATTTGCTCATGGCACTGCTCGCACAGAGGCACAGAGAATGGGGCTGCTTGCTTGTCTTGCAACTTGAAACTTCAAAAGTAGCCTGAGAATGGTGGTGTCCCAGCCAGGCTCCTTTCGCAGACCTGCTCCTAAAATGCGAACGTCTGCAGGTAGCTGACAGCCAGAAGGGGCTAGCCTGGAAATCTGTTGCTCAGCCTCATCTGCTCATGGCACTGCTCGCACAAAGGCACAGAGAATGGGGCTGGTTGCTTCTCTTGCCACTTGAAATTTCAAACGCATGTCGGGAATGTGTGTTGTCCCTGCCAGGCTCCTTTACCAACCCTGCTCCGAAAGTGCGAACGTCTGCAGATAGCTGGCAGCCAGAAGGGGCTAGCCTGGAAAGCTGTTGCTCAGCCTCATCTGTCCATGGCAGTGCTCGCACAGAGGCACAGAGAATGGGGCTGATTGCTTGTCTTGCCACCTCAATCTTCAAACATAGCCTGGGAATTGTGGTGTCCCAGCCAGGCTGCTTTCTCAGCCCTGCTCCGAAAGTGCGAACGTCTGCAGATAGCTGGCAGCCAGAAGGGGCTAGCCTGGAAAGCTGTTGCTCAGCCTCATGTGCTCATGGCACTGCTCGCACAGAGGCACAGAGACTGGGGCTGCTTGCTTGTCTTGCCCCCTCAAATTTGAAACGTAGCCTGGGAAATTTGGTGTCCCAGCCAGGCTCCTTTCGCAGACCTGCTCCGAAAGTGCAAACGTCTGCAGATAGCTGACAGCCAGAAGGGGATAGCCTGGAAAGCTGTTGCTCAGCCTCATCTGCCCATGGCACTGCTCGCACAGAGGCACAGAGACTGGGGCTGCTTGCTTGTCTTGCCACCTCAAACTTCAAACGCATGCTGGGAAAGTTGGTGTCCCAGCCAGGCTCCTTTCGCAGCCCTGCTCCGAAAGTGCGAACGTCTGCAGATAGCTGGCAGCCAGAAGGGGCTAGCCTGGAAAGCTGTTGCTCAGCCTCATCTGCTCATGGCACTGGTCACACAGAGACTGGGGCTGCTTGCTTGTCTTGCCACCTCAAACTTCAAACGTACCCTGGGAATGGTGGTGTCCCAGCCAGGCTCCTTTCGCAGCCCTGCTCCGGAAGTGCGAACGTCTGCAGGTAGCTGACAGCCAGAAGGGGCTAGCCTGGAAAGCTGTTGCTCAGCCTCATTTGCTCATGGCACTGCTCGCACAGAGGCACAGAGAATGGGGCTGCTTGCTTGTCTTGCAACTTGAAACTTCAAAAGTAGCCTGAGAATGGTGGTGTCCCAGCCAGGCTCCTTTCGGAGACCTGCTCCTAAAATGCGAATGTCTGCAGGTAGCTGACAGCCTGAAGGGGCTAGCCTGGAAATCTGTTGCTCAGCCTCATCTGCTCATGGTACTGCTCGCACAGAGGCACAGAGAATGGGGCTGCTTGATTATCTTGCCACTTGAAATTTCAAACGCATGTCGGGAATGTGTGTTGTCCCTGCCAGGCTCCTTTACCAACCCTGCTCCGAAAGTGCGAACGTCTGCAGATAGCTGGCAGCCAGAAGGGGCTAGCCTGGAAAGCTGTTGCTCAGCCTCATCTGTCCATGGCAGTGCTCGCACAGAGGCACAGAGAATGGGGCTGCTTGCTTGTCTTGCCACCTCAAACTTCAAACGTAGACTGGGAAAGTTGGTGTCCCAGGCAGGCTCCTTTACCAGCCCTGCTCCGAAAGTGCGAACGTCTGCAGATAGCTGGCAGCCAGAAGGGGCTAGCCTGGAAAGCTGTTGCTCAGCCTCATCTGCTCATGGCACTGCTCACACAGAGACTGGGGCTGATTGCTTGTCTTGCCACCTCAAACTTCAAACGTACCCTGGGAATGGTGGTGTCTCAGCCAGGCTCCTTTCGCAGACCTGCTCCTAAAATGCGAACGTCTGCAGGTAGCTGACAGCCAGAAGGGGCTAGCCTGGAAATCTGTTGCTCAGCCTCATCTGCTCATGGCACTGCTCGCACAGAGGCACAGAGAATGGGGCTGGTTGCTTATCTTGCCACTTGAAATTTCAAACGCATGTCGGGAATGTGTGTTGTCCCTGCCAGGCTCCTTTACCAAACCTGCTCCGAAAGTGCGAACGTCTGCAGATAGCTGGCAGCCAGAAGGGGCTAGCCTGGAAAGCTGTTGCTCAGCCTCATCTGTCCATGGCAGTGCTCGCACAGAGGCACAGAGAATGGGGCTGATTGCTTGTCTTGCCACCTCAATCTTCAAACATAGCCTGGGAATTGTGGTGTCCCAGCCAGGCTGCTTTCTCAGCCCTGCTCCGAAAGTGCGAACGTCTGCAGATAGCTGGCAGCCAGAAGGGGCTAGCCTGGAAAGCTGTTGCTCAGCCTCATGTGCTCATGGCACTGCTCGCACAGAGGCACAGAGACTGGGGCTGCTTGCTTGTCTTGCCCCCTCAAATTTGAAACGTAGCCTGGGAAATTTGGTGTCCCAGCCAGGCTCCTTTCGCAGACCTGCTCCGAAAGTGCAAACGTCTGCAGATAGCTGGCAGCCAGAAGGGGCTAGCCTGGAAAGCTGTTGCTCAGCCTCATCTGCCCATGGCACTGCTCGCACAGAGGCACAGAGACTGGGGCTGCTTGCTTGTCTTGCCACCTCAAACTTCAAACGCATGCTGGGAAAGTTGGTGTCCCAGCCAGGCTCCTTTCGCAGCCCTGCTCCGAAAGTGCGAACGTCTGCAGATAGCTGGCAGCCAGAAGGGGCTAGCGTGGAAAGGTGTTGCTCAGCCTCATCTGCTCATGGCACTGCTCACACAGAGACTGGGGCTGCTTGCTTGTCTTGCCACCTCAAACTTCAAACGTACCCTGGGAATGGTGGTGTCCCAGCCAGGCTCCTTTCGCAGCCCTGCTCCGGAAGTGCGAACGTCTGCAGGTAGCTGACAGCCAGAAGGGGCTAGCCTGGAAAGCTGTTGCTCAGCCTCATTTGCTCATGGCACTGCTCGCACAGAGGCACAGAGAATGGGGCTGCTTGCTTGTCTTGCAACTTGAAACTTCAAAAGTAGCCTGAGAATGGTGGTGTCCCAGCCAGGCTCCTTTCGGAGACCTGCTCCTAAAATGCGAATGTCTGCAGGTAGCTGACAGCCAGAAGGGGCTAGCCTGGAAATCTGTTGCTCAGCCTCATCTGCTCATGGTACTGCTCGCACAGAGGCACAGAGAATGGGGCTGCTTGCTTATCTTGCCACTTGAAATTTCAAACGCATGTCGGGAATGTGTGTTGTCCCTGCCAGGCTCCTTTCGCAACCCTGCTCCGAAAGTGCGAACATCTGCAGATAGCTGTCAGCCAGAAGGGGCTAGCCTGGAAAGCTGTTGCTCAGCCTCATCTGTCCATGGCAGTGCTCGCACAGAGGCACAGAGAATGGGGCTGCTTGCTTGTCTTGCCACCTCAAACTTCAAACGTAGACTGGGAAAGTTGGTGTCCCAGCCAGGCTCCTTTACCAGCCCTGCTCCGAAAGTGCGAACGTCTGCAGATAGCTGGCAGCCAGAAGGGGCTAGCGTGGAAAGGTGTTGCTCAGCCTCATCTGCTCATGGCACTGCTCACACAGAGGCACAGAGAATGGGGCTGCTTGCTTGTCTTGCAACTTGAAACTTCAAAAGTAGCCTGAGAATGGTGGTGTCCCAGCCAGGCTCCTTTCGGAGACCTGCTCCTAAAATGCGAACGTCTGCAGGTAGCTGACAGCCAGAAGGGTCTAGCCTGGAAATCTGTTGCTCAGCCTCATCTGCTCATGGTACTGCTCGCACAGAGGCACAGAGAATGGGGCTGCTTGATTATCTTGCCACTTGAAATTTCAAACGCATGTCGGGAATGTGTGTTGTCCCTGCCAGGCTCCTTTACCAACCCTGCTCCGAAAGTGCGAACGTCTGCAGATAGCTGGCAGCCAGAAGGGGCTAGCCTGGAAAGCTGTTGCTCAGCCTCATCTGTCCATGGCAGTGCTCGCACAGAGGCACAGAGAATGGGGCTGCTTGCTTGTCTTGCCACCTCAAACTTCAAACGTAGACTGGGAAAGTTGGTGTCCCAGCCAGGCTCCTTTCGCAGCCCTGCTCCGAAAGTGCGAACGTCTGCAGATAGCTGTCAGCAAGAAGGGGATAGCCTGGAAAGCTGTTGCTCAGCCTCATCTGCTCATGGCACTGCTCGCACAGAGGCACAGAGACTGGGGCTGCTTGCTTGTCTTGCCCCCTCAAATTTGAAACGTAGCCTGGGAAATTTGGTGTCTCAGCCAGGCTCCTTTACCAGCCCTGCTCCGAAAGTGCGAACGTCTGCAGATAGCTGGCAGCCAGAAGGGGCTAGCCTGGAAAGCTGTTGCTCAGCCTCATCTGCCCATGGCACTGCTCGCACAGAGGCACAGAGAATGGGGCTGCTTGCTTGTCTTGCCACCTCAAACTTCTAACGTAGCCTGGGAAAGTTGGTGTCCCAGCCAGGCTCCTTTCGCAGCCCTGCTCCGAAAGTGCGAACGTCTGCAGATAGCTGGCAGCCAGAAGGGGCTAGCGTGGAAAGCTGTTGCTCAGCCTCATCTGCTCATGGCACTGCTCACACAGAGACTGGGGCTGCTTGCTTGTCTTGCCACCTCAAACTTCAAACGTACCCTGGGAATGGTGGTGTCCCAGCCAGGCTCCTTTCGCAGCCCTGCTCTTAAAATGCGAACGTCTGCAGGTAGCTGACAGCCACAAGGGGATAGCCTGGAAAGCTGTTGCTCAGCCTCATCTGCCCATGGCACTGCTCGCATAGAGGCACAGAGACTGGGGCTGCTTGCTTATCTTGCCACTTGAAACTTCAAACGTAACCTAGGAATGGTGGTGTCCCAGCCAGGCTCCTTTCCCAGCCCTGCTCCGAAAGTGCGAACGTCTGCAGATAGCTGGCAGCCAGAAGGGGCTAGCCTGGAAAGCTGTTGCTCAGCCTCATCTGTCCATGGCAGTGCTCGCACAGAGGCACAGAGACTGGGGCTGCTTGCTTGTCTTGCCCCCTCAAATTTGAAACGTAGCCTGGGAAATTTGGTGTCCCAGCCAGGCTCCTTTACCAACCCTGCTCCGAAAGTGCGAACGTCTGCAGATAGCTTACAGCCAGAAGGGGCTAGCCTGGAAAGCTGTTGCTCAGCCTCATCTGCCCACGGCACTGCTCGCACAGAGGCACAGAGACTGGGGCTGCTTGCTTGTCTTGCCACCTCAAACTTCAAACGTAGCCTGGGAAAGTTGGTGTCCCAGCCAGGCTGCATTCGCAGCCCTGCTCCGAAAGTGCGAACGTCTGCAGATAGCTGATAGCCAGAAGGGGATAGCCTGGAAATCTGTTGCTCAGCCTCATCTGCCCACGGCACTGCTCGCACAGAGGCACAGAGAATGGGGCTGCTTGCTTGTCTTGCAACTTGAAACTTCAAAAGTAGCCTGAGAATGGTGGTGTCCCAGCCAGGCTCCTTTCGGAGACCTGCTCCTAAAATGCGAACGTCTGCAGATAGCTGGCAGCCAGAAGGGGCTAGCCTGGAAAGCTGTTGCTCAGCCTCATGTGCTCATGGCACTGCTCGCACAGAGGCACAGAGAATGGGGCTGCTTGCTTGTCTTGCTCCCTCAAACTTCAAACGTAGCCTGGTAAAGTTGGTGTCCCAGCCAGGCTCCTTTCGCAGCCCTGCTCCGAAAGTGCGAACGTCTGCAGAAAGATGGCAGCCAGAAGGGGCTAGCCTGGAAAGCTGTTGCTCAGCCTCATTTGCCCATGGCACTGCTCGCACAGAGGCACAGAGACTGGGGCTGCTTGCTTTTCTTGCCACTTGAAACTTCAAACGCATGCTGGGAACGTGGATTGTCCCTGCCAGGCTCCTTTCACAGCCATGCTCTTAAAATGAGAATGTCTGCAGATAGCTGTCAGCCAGAAGGGGCTATCCTGGAAAGCTGTTGCTCAGTCTCATCTGCCCACGGCACTGCTCGCACAGAGGCACAGAGAATGGGGCTGCTTGCTTATCTTGCCACCTCAAACTTCAAACGCATGTCGGGAATGTATGTTGTCCCTGCCAGGCTCCTTTACCAACCCTGCTCCGAAAGTGCGAACGTCTGCAGATAGCTGGCAGTCAGAAGGGGCTAGCCTGGAAAGCTGTTGCTCAGCCTCATCTGCCAATGGCAGTGCTCGCACAGAGGCACAGAGAATGGGGCTGATTGCTTGTCTTGCCACCTCAAACTTCAAACGTAGCCTGGGAAAGTTGGTGTCCCAGCCAGGCTCCTTTCGCAGCCCTGCTCCGAAAGTGCGAACGTCTGCAGATAGCTGGCAGCCAGAAGGGGCTAGCGTGGAAAGGTGTTGCTCAGCCTCATCTGCTCATGGCACTGCTCACACAGAGACTGGGGCTGATTGCTTGTCTTGCCACCTCAAACTTCAAACGTACCCTGGGAATGGTGGTGTCCCAGCCAGGCTCCTTTACCAGCCCTGCTCCGGAAGTGCGAACGTCTGCAGGTAGCTGAGAGCCAGAAGGGGCTAGCCTGGAAAGCTGTTGCTCAGCCTCATTTGCTCATGGCACTGCTCGCACAGAGGCACAGAGAATGGGGCTGCTCGCTTGTCTTGCAACTTGAAACTTCAAAAGTAGCCTGAGAATGGTGGTGTCCCAGCCAGGCTCCTTTCGGAGACCTGCTCCTAAAATGCGAACGTCTGCAGGTAGCTGACAGCCAGAAGGGGCTAGCCTGGAAATCTGTTGCTCAGCCTCATCTGCTCATGGTACTGCTCGCACAGAGGCACAGAGAATGGGGCTGCTTGATTATCTTGCAACTTGAAACTTCAAACGCATGTGGGTAATGTGGGTTGTCCCTGCCAGGCTCCTTTCCCAGCCCTGCTCCGAAAGTGCGAACGTCTGCAGATAGCTGTCAGCCAGAAGGGGCTAGCCTGGAAAGCTGTTGCTCAGCCTCATTTGCCCATGGCACTGCTCGCACAGAGGCACAGAGAATGGGGCTGCTTGCTTGTCTTGCAACTTGAAACTTCAAAAGTAGCCTGAGAATGGTGGTGTCCCAGCCAGGCTCCTTTCGGAGACCTGCTCCTAAAATGCGAACGTCTGCAGGTAGCTGACAGCCAGAAGGGGCTAGCCTGGAAATCTGTTGCTCAGCCTCATCTGCTCATGGTACTGCTCGCACAGAGGCACAGAGAATGGGGCTGCTTGATTATCTTGCACTTGAAATTTCAAACGCATGTCGGGAATGTGTGTTGTCCCTGCCAGGCTCCTTTACCAACCCTGCTCCGAAAGTGCGAACGTCTGCAGATAGCTGGCAGCCAGAAGGGGCTAGCCTGGAAATCTGTTGCTCAGCCTCATCTGTCCATGGCAGTGCTCGCACAGAGGCACAGAGAATGGGGCTGCTTGCTTGTCTTGCCACCTCAAACTTCAAACGTAGACTGGGAAAGTTGGTGTCCCAGCCAGGCTCCTTTCGCAGCCCTGCTCCGAAAGTGCGAACGTCTGCAGATAGCTGATAGCCAGAAGGGGATAGCCTGGAAAGCTGTTGCTCAGCCTCATCTGCCCATGGCACTGCTCGCACAGAGGCACAGAGACTGGGGCTCCTTGCTTGTCTTGCCCCCTCAAATTTGAAACGTAGCCTGGGAAATTTGGTGTCTCAGCCAGGCTCCTTTACCAGCCCTGCTGCGAAAGTGCGAACGTCTGCAGATAGCTGGCAGCCAGAAGGGGCTAGCGTGGAAAGCTGTTGCTCAGCCTCATCTCCCCATGGCACTGCTCGCACAGAGGCACAGAGACTGGGGCTGCTTGCTTGTCTTGCCATTTCAAACTTCAAACGTAGCCTGGGAAAGTTGGTGTCCCAGCCAGGCTCCTTTCGCAGCCCTGCTCCGAAAGTGCGAACGTCTGCAGATAGCTGGCAGCCAGAAGGGGCTAGCGTGGAAAGCTGTTGCTCAGCCTCATCTGCTCATGGCACTGCTCACACAGAGACTGGGGCTGCTTGCTTGTCTTGCCACCTCAAACTTCAAACGTACCCTGGGAATGGTGGTGTCCCAGCCAGGCTCCTTTCGCAGCCCTGCTCCGAAAGTGCGAACGTCTGCAGATAGCTGGCAGCCAGAAGGGGCTAGCGTGGAAGGCTGTTGCTCAGCCTCATTTGCCCATGGCACTGCTCGCACAGAGACACAGAGAATGGGGCTGCTTGCTTGTCTTGCAACTTGAAACTTCAAAAGTAGCCTGAGAATTGTGGTGTCCCAGCCAGGCTCCTTTCGGAGACCTGATCCTAAAATGCGAACGTCTGCAGGTAGCTGACAGCCAGAAGGGGCTAGCCTGGAAATCTGTTGCTCAGCCTCATCTGCTCATGGCACTGCTCGCACAGAGGCACAGAGAATGGGGCTGCTTGATTATCTTGCAACTTGAAACTTCAAACGCATGTGGGTAATGTGGGTTGTCCCTGCCAGGCTCCTTTCCCAGCCCTGCTCCGAAAGTGCGAACGTCTGGAGATAGCTGTCAGCCAGAAGGGGCTAGCCTGGAAAGCTGTTGCTCAGCCTCATTTGCCCATGGCACTGCTCGCACAGAGGCACAGAGAATGGGGCTGCTTGCTTGTCTTGCAACTTGAAACTTCAAAAGTAGCCTGAGAATGGTGGTGTCCCAGCCAGGCTCCTTTCGGAGACCTGCTCCTAAAATGCGAACGTCTGCAGGTAGCTGACAGCCAGAAGGGGCTAGCCTGGAAATCTGTTGCTCAGCTTCATCTGCTCATGGTACTGCTGACACAGAGGCACAGAGAATGGGGCTGCTTGATTATCTTGCCACTTGAAATTTCAAACGCATGTCGGGAATGTGTGTTGTCCCTGCCAGGGTCCTTTACCAACCCTGCTCCGAAAGTGCGAACGTCTGCAGATAGCTGGCAGCCAGAAGGGGCTAGCCTGGAAAGCTGTTGCTCAGCCTCATCTGTCCATGGCAGTGCTCGCACAGAGGCACAGAGAATGGGGCTGCTTGCTTGTCTTGCCACCTCAAACTTCAAACGTAGCATGGGAAAGTTGGTGTCCCAGCCAGGCTCCTTTCGCAGCCCTGCTCCGAAAGTGCGAACGTCTGCAGATAGCTGATAGCCAGAAGGGGATAGCCTGGAAAGCTGTTGCTCAGCCTCATCTGCTCATGGCACTGCTCGCACAGAGGCACAGAGACTGGGGCTGCTTGCTTGTCTTGCCACCTCAAACTTCAAACGTAGCCTGGGAAATTTGGTGTCCCAGCCAGGCTCCTTTCGCAGCCCTGCTCCGAAAGTGCGAACGTCTGCAGATAGCTGGCAGCCAGAAGGGGCTAGCGTGGAAAGCTGTTGCTCAGCCTCATCTGCTCATGGCACTGCTCACACAGAGACTGGGGCTGCTTGCTTGTCTTGCCACCTCAAACTTCAAACGTACCCTGGGAATGGTGGTGTCCCAGCCAGGCTCCTTTCGCAGCCCTGCTCTTAAAATGCGAACGTCTGCAGGTAGCTGACAGCCACAAGGGGATAGCCTGGAAAGCTGTTGCTCAGCCTCATCTGCCCATGGCACTGCTCGCACAGAGGCACAGAGACTGGGGCTGCTTGCTTATCTTGCCACTTGAAACTTCAAACGTAACCTGGGAATGGTGGTGTCCCAGCCAGGCTCCTTTCCCAGCCCTGCTCCGAAAGTGCGAACGTCTGCAGATAGCTGGCAGCCAGAAGGGGCTAGCCTGGAAAGCTGTTTCTCAGCCTCATCTGCCAATGGCACTGGTCACACATAGACTGGGGCTGCTTGCTTCTCTTGCCACTTGAAACTTCAAACGTAGCCTGGGAATGGTGGTGTTCCAGCCAGGCTCCTTTACCAGCTCTGCTCTTAAAATGCGAACGTCTGCAGGTAGCTGACAGCCAGAAGGGGCTATCCTGGAAAGTTGTTGCTCAGCCTCATCTGCCCATGGCACTGCTCGCACAGAGGCACAGAGAATGGGGCTCCTTGCTTATCTTGCAACTTGAAACTTCAAACGCATGTGGGTAATGTGGGTTGTCCCTGCCAGGCTCCTTTCCCAGCTCTGCTCCGAAAGTGCGAACGTCTGCAGATAGCTGTCAGCCAGAAGGGGCTAGCCTGGAAAGCTGTTGCTCAGCCTCATCTGCTCATGGCACTGCTCGCAGAGAGGCACAGAGAATGGGGCTGCTTGCTTGTCTTGCAACTTGAAACTTCAAAAGTAGCCTGAGAATGGTGGTGTCCCAGCCAGGCTCCTTTCGGAGACCTGCTCCTAAAATGCGAACGTCTGCAGGTAGCTGACAGCCAGAAGGGGCTAGCCTGGAAATCTGTTGCTCAGCCTCATATGCTCATGGTACTGCTCGCACAGAGGCACAGAGAATGGGGCTGCTTGATTATCTTGCCACTTGAAATTTCAAACGCATGTCGGGAATGTGTGTTGTCCCTGCCAGGCTCCTTTACCAACCCTGCTCCGAAAGTGCGAACGTCTGCAGATAGCTGGCAGCCAGAAGGGGCTAGCCTGGAAAGCTGTTGCTCAGCCTCATCTGTCCATGGCAGTGCTCGCACAGAGGCACAGAGAATGGGGCTGCTTGCTTGACTTGCCACCTCAAACTTCAAACGTAGCCTGGGAAAGTTGGTGTCCCAGCCAGGCTCCTTTCGCAGCCCTGCTCCGAAAGTGCGAACGTCTGCAGATAGCTGATAGCCAGAAGGGGATAGCCTGGAAAGCTGTTGCTCAGCCTCATCTGCTCATGGCACTGCTCGCACAGAGGCACAGAGACTGGGGCTCCTTGCTTGTCTTGCCCCCTCAAATTTGAAACGTAGCCTGGAAAATTTGGTGTCTCAGCCAGGCTCCTTTACCAGCCCTGCTCCGAAAGTGCGAACGTCTGCAGATAGCTGGCAGCCAGAAGGGGCTAGCCTGGAAATCTGTTGCTCAGCCTCATTTGCCCATGGCACTGCTCGCACAGAGGCACAGAGACTGGGGCTGCTTGCTTGTCTTGCCACCTCAAACTTCAAACGTACCCTGGGAATGGTGGTGTCCCAGCCAGGCTCCTTTCGCAGCCCTGCTCTTAAAATGCGAACGTCTGAAGGTAGCTGACAGCCACAAGGGGATAGCCTGGAAAGCTGTTGCTCAGCCTCATCTGCCCATGGCACTGCTCGCACAGAGGCACAGAGACTGGGGCTGCTTGCTTATCTTGCCACTTGAAACTTCAAACGTAACCTGGGAATGGTGGTGCCCCAGCCAGGCTCCTTTCCCAGCCCTGCTCCGAAAGTGCGAACGTCTGCAGATAGCTGACAGCCAGAAGGGGCTAGCCTGGAAAGCTGTTGCTCAGCCTCATCTGCCAATGGCACTGCTCACACATAGACTGGGGCTTCTTGCTTGCTTGTCTTGCCACTTGAAACTTCAAACGCAGCCTGGGAATGGTGGTGTTCCAGCCAGGCTCCTTTACCAGCCCTGCTCTTAAAATGCGAACGTCTGCAGGTAGCTGACAGCCAGAAGGGGCTATCCTGGAAAGCTGTTGCTCAGCCTCATCTGCCCATGGCACTGCTCGCACAGAGGCACAGAGAATGGGGCTCCTTGCTTATCTTGCAACTTGAAACTTCAAACGCATGTGGGTAATGTGGGTTGTCCCTGCCAGGCTCCTTTCCCAGCCCTGCTCCGAAAGTGCGAACGTCTGCAGATAGCTGTCAGCCAGAAGGGGCTAGCCTGGAAAGCTGTTGCTCAGCCTCATTTGCCCATGGCACTGCTCGCACAGAGGCACAGAGAATGGGGCTGCTTGCTTGTCTTGCCACTTGAAACTTCAAAAGTAGCCTGAGAATGGTGGTGTCCCAGCCAGGCTTCTTTCGCAGCCCTGCTCTTAAAATGCGAACGTCTGCAGGTAGCTGACAGCCAGAAGGGGCTAGCCTGGAAATCTGTTGCTCAGCCTCATCTGCTCATGGCACTGCTCGCACAGAGGCACAGAGAATGGGGCTGCTTGCTTATCTTGCCACTTGAAACTTCAAACGCATGTCGGGAATGTGTGTTGTCCCTGCCAGGCTCCTTTACCAACCCTGCTCCGAAAGTGCGAACGTCTGCAGATAGCTGGCAGCCAGAAGGGGCTAGCCTGGAAAGCTGTTGCTCAGCCTCATCTGCCCATGGCACTGCTCACACAGAGGCACAGAGAACGGGGCTGCTTGCTTGTCTTGCCACCTCAAACTTCAAACGTAGCCTGGGAAAGTTGGTGTCCCAGCCAGGCTCCTTTCGCAGCCCTGCTCCGAAAGTGCGAACGTCTGCAGATAGCTGATAGCCAGAAGGGGCTAGCCTGGAAAGCTGTTGCTCAGCCTCATCTGCTCATGGTACTGCTCGCACAGAGGCACAGAGAATGGGGCTGCTTGATTATCTTGCCACTTGAAATTTCAAACGCATGTCGGGAATGTGTGTTGTCCCTGCCAGGCTCCTTTACCAACCCTGCTCCGAAAGTGCGAACGTCTGCAGATAGCTGGCAGCCAGAAGGGGCTAGCCTGGAAAGCTGTTGCTCAGCCTCATCTGTCCATGGCACTGCTCACACAGAGGCACAGAGAATGGGGCTCCTTGCTTGTCTTCCCCCTCAAATTTGAAACGTAGCCTGGGAAATTTGGTGTCTCAGCCAGGCTCCTTTACCAGCATTGCTCCGAAAGTGCGAACGTCTGCAGATAGCTGGCAGCCAGAAGGGGCTAGCCTGGAAATCTGTTGCTCAGCCTCATCTGCCCATGGCACTGCTCGCACAGAGGCACAGAGACTGGGTCTGCTTGCTTGTCTTGCCACCTCAAACTTCAAACGTACCCTGGGAATGGTGGTGTCCCAGCCAGGCTCCTTTCGCAGCCCTGCTCCGAAAGTGCGAACGTCTGCAGATAGCTGGCAGCCAGAAGGGGCTAGCCTGGAAAGCTGTTGCTCAGCCTCATCTGTCCATGGCAGTGCTCGCACAGAGGCACAGAGAATGGGGCTGCTTGCTTGTCTTGCAACTTGAAACTTCAAAAGTAGCCTGAGAATGGTGGTGTCCCAGCCAGGCTCCTTTCGGAGACCTGCTCCTAAAATGCGAACGTCTGCAGGTAGCTGACAGCCAGAAGGGGCTAGCCTGGAAATCTGTTGCTCAGCCTCATCTGCTCATGGTACTGCTCGCACAGAGGCACAGAGAATGGGGCTGCTTGATTATCTTGCAACTTGAAACTTCAAACGCATGTGGGTAATGTGGGTTGTCCCTGCCAGGCTCCTTTCCCAGCCCTGCTCCGAAAGTGCGAACGTCTGCAGATAGCTGTCAGCCAGAAGGGGCTAGCCTGGAAAGCTGTTGCTCAGCCTCATTTGCCCATGGCACTGCTCGCACAGAGGCACAGAGAATGGGGCTGCTTGCTTGTCTTGCAACTTGAAACTTCAAAAGTAGCCTGAGAATGGTGGTGTCCCAGCCAGGCTCCTTTCGCAGACCTGCTATTAAAATGCGAACGTCTGCAGATAGCTGACAGCCAGAAGGGGCTAGCCTGGAAATCTGTTGCTCAGCCTCATCTGTCCATGGCAGTGCTCGCACAGAGGCACAGAGACTGGGGCTGCTTGCTTGTCTTGCCACCTCGAACTTCAAACGTAGCCTGGGAAAGTTGGTGTCCCAGCCAGGCTCCTTTCGCAGCCCTGCTCCGAAAGTGCGAACGTCTGCAGATAGCTGATAGCCAGAAGGGGATAGAATGGAAAGCTGTTGCTCAGCCTCATCTGCTCATGGCACTGCTCGCACAGAGGCACAGAGACTGGGGCTGCTTGCTTGTCTTGCCACCTTAAACTTCAAACGTAGCCTGGGAAATTTGGTGTCTCAGCCAGGCTCCTTTACCAGCCCTGCTCCGAAAGTGCGAACGTCTGCAGATAGCTGGCAGCCAGAAGGGGCTAGCCTGGAAAGCTGTTGCTCAGCCTCATCTGCCCATGGCACTGCTCGCACAGAGGCACAGAGACTGGGGCTGCTTGCTTGTCTTGCCACCTCGAAATTCAAACGTAGCCTGGGAAAGTTGGTGTCCCAGCCAGGCTCCTTTCGCAGCCCTGCTCCGAAAGTGCGAACGTCTGCAGATAGCTGGCAGCCAGAAGGGGCTAGCGTGGAAAGCTGTTGCTCAGCCTCATCTGCTCATGGCACTGCTCACACAGAGACTGGGGCTGCTTGCTTTTCTTGCCACCTCAAACTTCAAACGTAACCTGGGAATGGTGGAGTCCCAGCCAGGCTCCTTTCGCAGCCCTGCTCTTAAAATGCTAACGTCTGAAGGTAGCTGACAGCCACAAGGGGATAGCCTGGAAAGCTGTTGCTCAGCCTCATCTGCCCATGGCAGTGCTCGCACAGAGGCACAGAGACTGGGGCTGCTTGCTTATTTTGCCACTTGAAACTTCAAACGTAACCTGGGAATGGTGGTGCCCCAGCCAGGCTCCTTTCCCAGCCCTGCTCCGAAAGTGCGAACGTCTGCAGATAGCTGGCAGCCAGAAGGGGCTAGCCTGGAAATCTGTTGCTCAGCCTCATCTGCCAATGGCACTGCTCACACATAGACTGGGGCTGCTTGCTTGCTTGTCTTGCCACTTGAAACTTCAAACGCAGCCTGGGAATGGTGGTGTTCCAGCCAGGCTCCTTTACCAGCCCTGCTCTTAAAATGCGAACGTCTGCAGGTAGCTGACAGCCAGAAGGGGCTATCCTGGAAAGCTGTTGCTCAGCCTCATCTGCCCATGGCACTGCTCGCACAGAGGCACAGAGAATGGGGCTCCTTGCTTATCTTGCAACTTGAAACTTCAAACGCATGTGGGTAATGTGGGTTGTCCCTGCCAGGCTCCTTTCCCAGCCCTGCTCCGAAAGTGCGAACGTCTGCAGATAGCTGTCAGCCAGAAGGGGCTAGCCTGGAAATCTGTTGCTCAGCCTCATCTGCTCATGGCACTGCTCGCACAGAGGCACAGAGAATGGGGCTGCTTGCTTATCTTGCCACCTCAAACTTCAATCGCATGTCGGGAATGTGTGTTGTCCCTGCCAGGCTCCTTTACCAACCCTGCTCCGAAAGTGCGAACGTCTGCAGATAGCTGGCAGCCAGAAGGGGCTAGCCTGGAAAGCTGTTGCTCAGCCTCATCTGCCCATGGCACTGCTCACACAGAGGCACAGAGAACGGGGCTGCTTGCTTATCTTGCCACCTCAAACTTCAAACGTAGCCTGGGAAAGTTGGTGTCCCAGCCAGGCTCCTTTCGCAGCCCTGCTCCGAAAGTGCGAACGTCTGCAGATAGCTGATAGCCAGAAGGGGCTAGCCTGGAAAGCTGTTGCTCAGCCTCATCTGCTCATGGCACTGCTTGCACAGAGGCACAGAGACTGGGGCTGCTTGTTTATCTTGCCACTTGAAACTTCAAACGTAAACTGGGAAAGCTGGTGTCCCAGCCAGGCTCCTTTCGCAGCCCTGCTCCGAAAGTGCGAACGTCTGCAGATAGCTGGCAGCCAGAAGGGGCTAGCCTGGAAAGCTGTTGCTCAGCCTCATCTGCCCATGGCACTACTTGAGCAGAGGCACAGAGAATGGGGCTGCTTGATTATCTTGCCACTTGAAATTTCAAACGCATGTCGGGAATGTGTGTTGTCCCTGCCAGGCTCCTTTACCAACCCTGCTCCGAAAGTGCGAACGTCTGCAGAAAGCTGGCAGCCAGAAGGGGCTAGCCTGGAAAGCTGTTGCTCAGCCTCATCTGTCCATGGCAGTGCTCGCACAGAGGCACAGAGAATGGGGCTGCTTGCTTGTCTTGCCACCTCAAACTTCAAACGTAGCCTGGGAAAGTTGGTGTCCCAGCCAGGCTCCTTTCGCAGCCCTGCTCCGAAAGTGCGAACGTCTGCAGATAGCTGATAGCCAGAAGGGGATAGCCTGGAAAGCTGTTGCTCAGCCTCATCTGCTCATGACACTGCTCGCACAGAGGCACAGAGAATGGGGCTGCTTGATTATCTTGCAACTTGAAACTTCAAACGCATGTGGGTAATGTGGGTTGTCCCTGCCAGGCTCCTTTCCCAGCCCTGCTCCGAAAGTGCGAACGTCTGCAGATAGCTGTCAGCCAGAAGGGGCTAGCCTGGAAAGCTGTTGCTCAGCCTCATTTGCCCATGGCACTGCTCGCACAGAGGCACAGAGAATGGGGCTGCTTGCTTGTCTTGCAACTTGAAACTTCAAAAGTAGCCTGAGAATGGTGGTGTCCCAGCCAGGCTCCTTTCGGAGACCTTCTCCTAAAATGCGAACGTCTGCAGGTAGCTGGCAGCCAGAAGGGGCTAGCGTGGAAAGCTGTTGCTCAGCCTCATCTGCTCATGGCACTGCTCACACAGAGACTGGGGCTGCTTGCTTGTCTTGCCACCTCAAACTTCAAACGTACCCTGGGAATGGTGGTGTCCCAGCCAGGCTCCTTTCGCAGCCCTGCTCCGAAAGTGCGAACGTCTGCAGATAGCTGGCAGCCAGAAGGGGCTAGCCTGGAAAGCTGTTGCTCAGCCTCATCTGCCCATGGCACTGCTCGCACAGAGGCACAGAGACTGGGGCTGCTTGCTTATCTTGCCACTTGAAACTTCAAACGTAACCTGGGAATGGTGGTGTCCCAGCCAGGCTCCTTTCGCAGCCCTGCTCCGAAAGTGCGAACGTCTGCAGATAGCTGGCAGCCAGAAGGGGCTAGCCTGGAAAGCTGTTGCTCAGCCTCATCTGCCAATGGCACTGCTCACACATAGACTGGGGCTGCTTGCTTCTCTTGCCACTTGAAACTTCAAACGTAGCCTGGGAATGGTGGTGTTCCAGCCAGGCTCCTTTACCAGCTCTGCTCTTAAAATGCGAACGTCTGCAGGTAGCTGACAGCCAGAAGGGGCTATCCTGGAAATTTGTTGCTCAGCCTCATCTGCCCATGGCACTGCTCGCACAGAGGCACAGAGAATGGGTCTGCTTGCTTGTCTTGCCACCTCAAACTTCAAACGTAGCCTGGGAAAGTTGGTGTCCCAGCCAGGCTCCTTTCGCAGCCCTGCTCCGAAAGTGCGAACGTCTGCAGATAGCTGATAGCCAGAAGGGGATAGCCTGGAAAGCTGTTGCTCAGCCTCATCTGCTTATGGCACTGCTCGCACAGAGGCACAGAGACTGGGGCTCCTTGCTTGTCTTGCCCCCTCAAATTTGAAACGTAGCCTGGGAAATTTGGTGTCTCAGCCAGGCTCCTTTACCAGCCCTGCTCCGAAAGTACGAACGTCTGCAGATAGCTGGCAGCCAGAAGGGGCTAGCCTGGAAAGCTGTTGCTCAGCCTCATCTGCCCATGGCACTGCTCGCACAGAGGCACAGAGACTGGGGCTGCTTGCTTGTCTTGCCACCTCAAACTTCAAACGTAGCCTGGGAAAGTTGGTGTCCCAGCCAGGCTCCTTTCGCAGCCCTGCTCCTAAAGTGCGAACGTCTGCAGATAGCTGGCAGCCAGAAGGGGCTAGCGTGGAAAGCTGTTGCTCAGCCTCATCTGCTCATGGCACTGCTCACACAGAGACTGGGGCTGCTTGCTTTTCTTGCCACCTCAAACTTCAAACGTACCCGGGGAATGGTGGTGTCCCAGCCAGGCTCCTTTCGCAGCCCTGCTCTTAAAATGCGAACGTCTGAAGGTAGCTGACAGCCAGAAGGGGCTAGCCTGGAAAGCTGTTGCTCAGCCTCATCTGCCCATGGCACTGCTCGCACAGAGGCACAGAGACTGGGGCTGCTTGCTTATCTTGCCACTTGAAACTTCAAACGTAACCTGGGAATGGTGGTGCCCCAGCCAGGCTCCTTTCCCAGCCCTGCTCCGAAAGTGCGAACGTCTGCAGATAGCTGGCAGCCAGAAGGGGCTAGCCTGGAAAGATGTTGCTCAGCCTCATCTGCCAATGGCACTGCTCACACATAGACTGGGGCTGCTTGCTTGCTTGTCTTGCCACTTGAAACTTCAAACGCAGCCTGGGAATGG
The DNA here is from genome assembly GCF_030867145.1 of Opisthocomus hoazin. NCBI lineage: Eukaryota > Metazoa > Chordata > Aves > Opisthocomiformes > Opisthocomidae > Opisthocomus > Opisthocomus hoazin. Next base: position 10,618,072 of record NC_134429.1, read on the forward strand.
TGGTGTTCCAGCCAGGCTCCTTTATCAGCCCTGCTCTTAAAATGCGAACGTCTGCAGGTAGCTGACAGCCAGAAGGGGCTAGCCTGGAAAGCTGTTGCTCAGCCTCATCTGCTCATGGCACTGCTTGCACAGAGGCACAGAGAACGGGGCTGCTTGTTTATCTTGCCACTTGAAACTTCAAACGTAAACTGGGAAAGTTGGTGTCCCAGCCAGGCTCCTTTCGCAGCCCTGCTCCGAAAGTGCTAACGTCTGCAGATAGCTGGCAGCCAGAAGGGGCTAGCCTGGAAAGCTGTTGCTCAGCCTCATCTGCTTATGGCACTGCTCGCACAGAGGCACAGAGACTGGGGCTCCTTGCTTGTCTTGCCCCCTCAAATTTGAAACGTAGCCTGGGAAATTTGGTGTCTCAGCCAGGCTCCTTTACCAGCCCTGCTCCGAAAGTACGAACGTCTGCAGATAGCTGGCAGCCAGAAGGGGCTAGCCTGGAAAGCTGTTGCTCAGCCTCATCTGCCCATGGCACTGCTCGCACAGAGGCACAGAGACTGGGGCTGCTTGCTTGTCTTGCCACCTCAAACTTCAAACGTAGCCTGGGAAAGTTGGTGTCCCAGCCAGGCTCCTTTCGCAGCCCTGCTCCTAAAGTGCGAACGTCTGCAGATAGCTGGCAGCCAGAAGGGGCTAGCGTGGAAAGCTGTTGCTCAGCCTCATCTGCTCATGGCACTGCTCACACAGAGACTGGGGCTGCTTGCTTTTCTTGCCACCTCAAACTTCAAACGTACCCGGGGAATGGTGTTGTCCCAGCCAGGCTCCTTTCGCAGCCCTGCTCTTAAAATGCGAACGTCTGAAGGTAGCTGACAGCCACAAGGGGCTAGCCTGGAAAGCTGTTGCTCAGCCTCATCTGCCCATGGCACTGCTCGCACAGAGGCACAGAGACTGGGGCTGCTTGCTTATCTTGCCACTTGAAACTTCAAACGTAACCTGGGAATGGTGGTGCCCCAGCCAGGCTCCTTTCCCAGCCCTGCTCCGAAAGTGCGAACGTCTGCAGATAGCTGGCAGCCAGAAGGGGCTAGCCTGGAAAGCTGTTGCTCAGCCTCATCTGCCAATGGCACTGCTCACACATAGACTGGGGCTGCTTGCTTGCTTGTCTTGCCACTTGAAACTTCAAACGCAGCCTGGGAATGGTGGTGTTCCAGCCAGGCTCCTTTATCAGCCCTGCTCTTAAAATGCGAACGTCTGCAGGTAGCTGACAGCCAGAAGGGGCTAGCCTGGAAAGCTGTTGCTCAGCCTCATCTGCCCATGGCACTGCTCACACAGAGGCACAGAGAACGGGGCTGCTTGCTTATCTTGCCACCTCAAACTTCAAACGTAGACTGGGAAAGTTGGTGTCCCAGCCAGGCTCCTTTCGCAGCCCTGCTCCGAAAGTGCGAACGTCTGCAGATAGCTGATAGCCAGAAGGGGCTAGCCTGGAAAGCTGTTGCTCAGCCTCATCTGCTCATGGCACTGCTTGCACAGAGGCACAGAGACTGGGGCTGCTTGTTTATCTTGCCACTTGAAACTTCAAACGTAAACTGGGAAAGTTGGTGTCCCAGCCAGGCTCCTTTCGCAGCCCTGCTCCGAAAGTGCTAACGTCTGCAGATAGCTGGCAGCCAGAAGGGGCTAGCCTGGAAAGCTGTTGCTCAGCCTCATCTGCCCATGGCACTGCTCGCACAGAGGCACAGAGACTGGGGCTGCTTGCTTGTCTTGCCCCCTCAAATTTGAAACGTAGCCTGGGAAATTTGGTGTCCCAGTCAGGCTACTTTTGCAGCCCTGCTCTTAAAATGCGAACGTCTGCAGGTAGCTGACAGCCACAAGGGGCTAGCCTGGAAATCTGTTGCTCAGCCTCATCTGCCCATGGCACTGCTCGCACAGAGGCACAGAGAATGGGGCTGCTTGCTTATCTTGCCACTTGAAACTTCAAACGCATGCTGGGAATGTGGATTGTCCCTGCCAGGCTCCTTTCGCAGCCATGCTCTTAAAATGAGAATGTCTGCAGATAGCTGTCAGGCAGAAGGGGCTAGCCTGGAAAGCTGTTGCTCAGCCTCATCTGCCCATGGCACTGCTCGCACAGAGGCCCAGAGACTGGGGCTTCTTGCTTGTCTTGCCACCTCAAACTTCAAACGTAACCTGGGAATGGTGGTGTCCCAGCCAGGGTCCTTTCACAGCCCTGCTCCGGAAGTGCGAACGTCTGCAGATAGCTGGCAGCCAGAAGAGGCTAGCCTGGAAAGCTGTTGCTCAACCTCATCTGCCCATGGCAGTGCTCGCACAGAGACCCAGAGACTGGGGCTGCTTGCTTATCTTGCCACTTGAAACTTCAAACGTAGCCTTAGAATGGTGGTGTCCCTGCCAGGCTCCTTTCGCAGCCATGCTCTTAAAATGTGAACGTCTGCAGATAGCTGACAGCCAGAAGGGGCTAGCCTGGAAAGCTGTTGCTCAGCCTCATCTGCCCATGGCACTACTTGAGCAGAGGCACAGAGAATGGGGCTGCTTGCTTATCTTGCCACTTTAAACTTCAAACGCATGCTGGGAATGGTGGTGTCTCTGCCAGGCTCCTTTCGCAGCCCTGCTCCGAAAGTGCGAACGTCTGCAGATAGCTGGCAGCCAGAAGGGGCTAGCCTGGAAAGCTGTTGCTCAGCCTCATTTGCCCATGGCACTGCTCACACAGAGGCACAGAGAATGGGGCTGCTTGCTTGTCTTGCCACTTGAAACTTCAAAAGTAGCCTGAGAATGGTGGTGTCCCAGCCAGGCTCCTTTCGCAGACCTGCTATTAAAATGCGAACGTCTGCAGGTAGCTGACAGCCAGAAGGGGCTAGCCTGGAAATCTGTTGCTCAGCCTCATCTGCTCATGGCACTGCTCGCACAGAGGCACAGAGAATGGGGCTGCTTGCTTATCTTGCCAGTTGAAACTTCGAACGCATGTCGGGAATGTGTGTTGTCCCTGCCAGGCTCCTTTACCAACCCTGCTCCGAAAGTGCGAACGTCTGCAGATAGCTGGCAGCCAGAAGGGGCTAGCCTGGAAAGCTGTTGCTCAGCCTCATCTGCCAATGGCACTGCTCACACATAGACTGGGGCTGCTTGCTTCTCTTGCCACTTGAAACTTCAAACGCATGTCGGGAATGTGTGTTGTCCCTGCCAGGCTCCTTTACCAACCCTGCTCCGAAAGTGCGAACGTCTGCAGATAGCTGGCAGCCAGAAGGGGCTAGCCTGGAAAGCTGTTGCTCAGCCTCATCTGCCAATGGCACTGCTCACACATAGACTGGGGCTGCTTGCTTCTCTTGCCACTTGAAACTTCAAACGTAGCCTGGGAATGGTGGTGTCCCAGCCAGGCTCCTTTACCAGCTCTGCTCTTAAAATGCGAACGTCTGCAGGTAGCTGATAGCCAGAAGGGGCTAGCCTGGAAATCTGTTGCTCAGCCTCATCTGCCCATGGCACTGCTCGCACAGAGGCACAGAGAATGGGGCTGCTTGCTTATCTTGCAACTTGAAACTTCAAACGCATGTGGGTAATGTGGGTTGTCCCTGACAGGCTCCTTTCGCAGCCCTGCTCCGAAAGTGCGAACGTCTGCAGATAGCTGGCAGCCAGAAGGGGCTAGCCTGGAAAGCTGTTGCTCAGCCTCATTTGCCCATGGCACTGCTCGCACAGAGGCACAGAGAATGGGGCTGCTTGCTTGTCTTGCAACTTGAAACTTCAAAAGTTGCCTGGGAAAGTTGGTGTCCCAGCCAGGCTCCTTTCGCAGACCTGCTCTTAAAATGCGAACGTCTGCAGGTAGCTGACAGCCAGAAGGGGCTAGCCTGGAAATCTGTTGCTCAGTCTCATCTGCTCATGGCACTGCTCACACAGAGGCACAGAGAATGGGGCTGCTTGCTTATCTTGCAACTTGAAACTTCAAACGCATGTCGGGAATGTGTGTTGTCCCTGCCAGGCTCCTTTACCAACCCTGCTCCGAAAGTGCGAACGTCTGCAGATAGCTGGCAGCCAGAAGGGGCTAGCCTGGAAAGCTGTTGCTCAGCCTCATCTGCCCATGGCACTGCTCGCACAGAGGCACAGAGACTGGGGCTGCTTGCTTGTCTTGCCACCTCAAACTTCAAATATAGCCTGGGAAAGTTGGTGTCCCAGCCAGGCTCCTTTCGCAGCCCTGCTCCGAAAGTGCGAACGTCTGCAGATAGCTGGCAGCCAGAAGGGGCTAGCGTGGAAAGCTGTTGCTCAGCCTCATCTGCTCATGGCACTGCTCACACAGAGACTGGGGCTGCTTGCTTGTCTTTCCACCTCAAACTTCAAACGTACCCTGGGAATGGTGGTGTCCCAGCCAGGCTCCTTTCGCAGCCCTGCTCTTAAAATGCGAACGTCTGCAGGTAGCTGAGAGCCACAAGGGGATAGCCTGGAAAGCTGTTGCTCAGCCTCATCTGCCCATGGCACTGCTCGCACAGAGGCACAGAGACTGGGGCTGCTTGCTTATCTTGCCACTTGAAACTTCAAACGTAACCTGGGAATGGTGGTGTCCCAGCCAGGCTCCTTTCCCAGCCCTGCTCCGAAAGTGCGAACGTCTGCAGATAGCTGGCAGCCAGAAGGGGCTAGCCTGGAAAGCTGTTGCTCAGCCTCATCTGCCAATGGCACTGCTCACACACAGAGACTGGGGCTGCTTGCTTCTCTTGCCACTTGAAACTTCAAACGTAGCCTGGGAATGGTGGTGTCCCAGCCAGGCTCCTTTACCAGCCCTGCTCCGGAAGTGCGAACGTCTGCAGGTAGCTGACAGCCAGAAGGGGCTAGCCTGGAAAGCTGTTGCTCAGCCTCATTTGCTCATGGCACTGCTCGCACAGAGGCACAGAGAATGGGGCTGCTCGCTTGTATTGCAACTTGAAACTTCAAAAGTAGCCTGAGAATGGTGGTGTCCCAGCCAGGCTCCTTTCGGAGAGCTGCTCCTAAAATGCGAACGTCTGCAGGTAGCTGACAGCCAGAAGGGGCTAGCCTGGAAATCTGTTGCTCAGCCTCATCTGCTCATGGTACTGCTCGCACAGAGGCACAGAGAATGGGGCTGCTTGATTATCTTGCCACTTGAAATTTCAAACGCATGTCGGGAATGTGTGTTGTCCCTGCCAGGCTCCTTTACCAACCCTGCTCCGAAAGTGCGAACGTCTGCAGATAGCTGTCAGCCAGAAGGGGCTAGCCTGGAAAGCTGTTGCTCAGCCTCATCTGTCCATGGCACTGCTCGCACAGAGGCACAGAGAATGGGGCTTCTTGCTTATCTTGCCACCTCAAACTTCAAACGTAGCCTGGGAAAGTTGGTGTCCCAGCCAGGCTCCTTTCACAGCCCTGCCCCGGAAGTGCGAACGTCTGCAGGTAGCTGACAGCCAGAAGGGGCTAGCCTGGAAATCTGTTGCTCAGCCTCATCTGCCCATGGCACTGCTCGCACAGAGGCACAGAGAATGGGGCTGCTTGCTTATCTTGCCACTTGAAACTTCAAACGCATGCTGGGAACGTGGATTGTCCCTGCCAGGCTCCTTTCGCAGCCATGCTCTTAAAATGAGAATGTCTGCAGATAGCTGACAGCCAGAAGGGGCTAGCCAGGAAAGCTGTTGCTCAGCCTCATCTGCCCATGGCACTGCTCGCACAGAGGCCCAGAGACTGGGGCTTCTTGCTTGTCTTGCCACCTCAAACTTCAAACGTAACCTGGGAATGGTGGTGTCCCAGCCAGGGTCCTTTCACAGCCCTGCTCCGGAAGTGCGAACGTCTGCAGATAGCTGGCAGCCATAAGGGGCTAGCCTGGAAAGCTGTTGCTCAGCCTCATCTGCCCATGGCACTACTTGAGCAGAGGCACAGAGACTGGGGCTGCTTGCTTATCTTGCCACTTTAAACTTCAAACGCATGCTGGGAATGGTGGTGTCTCTGCCAGGCTCCTTTCGCAGCCCTGCTCCGAAAGTGCGAACGTCTGCAGATAGCTGGCAGCCAGAAGGGGCTAGCCTGGAAAGCTGTTTCTCAGCCTCATTTGCCCATGGCACTGCTCACACAGAGGCACAGAGAATGGGGCTGCTTGCTTGTCTTGCAACTTGAAACTTCAAAAGTAGCCTGAGAATGGTGGTGTCCCAGCCAGGCTCCTTTCGCAGACCTGCTATTAAAATGCGAACGTCTGCAGGTAGCTGAGAGCCACAAGGGGATAGCCTGGAAATCTGTTGCTCAGCCTCATCTGCTCATGGCACTGCTCGCACAGAGGCACAGAGAATGGGGCTGCTTGCTTATCTTGCCACTTGAAACTTCAAACGCATGTCGGGAATGTGTGTTGTCCCTGCCAGGCTCCTTTACCAACCCTGCTCCGAAAGTGCGAACGTCTGCAGATAGCTGGCAGCCAGAAGGAGCTAGCCTGGAAAGCTGTTGCTCAGCCTCATCTGCCAATGGCACTGCTCACACATAGACTGGGGCTGCTTGCTTCTCTTGCCACTTGAAACTTCAAACGTAGCCTGGGAATGGTGGTGTCCCAGCCAGGCTCCTTTACCAGCTCTGCTCTTAAAATGCGAACGTCTGCAGGTAGCTGATAGCCAGAAGGGGCTAGCCTGGAAAACTATTGCTCAGCCTCATCTGCTCATGGCACTGCTCGCACAGAGGCACAGAGAATGGGGCTGCTTGCTTATCTTGCCACTTGAAACTTCAAACGCATGCTGGGAATGTGTGTTGTCCCTGCCAGGCTCCTTTCACAGCCATGCTCTTAAAATGAGAATGTCTGCAGATAGCTGTCAGCCAGAAGGGGCTATCCTGGAAAGCTGTTGCTCAGCCTCATCTGCCCATGGCACTGCTCGCACAGAGGCACAGAGAATGGGGCTTCTTGCTTATCTTGCCACCTCAAACTTCAAACGTAGCCTGGGAAAGTTGGTGTCCCAGCCAGGCTCCTTTCACAGCCCTGCCCCGGAAGTGCGAACGTCTGCAGATAGCTGGCAGCCAGAAGGGGCTAGCCTGGAAAGCTGTTGCTCAGCCTCATCTGCCCATGGCACTACTTGAGCAGAGGCACAGAGAATGGGGCTGCTTGCTTGTCTTGCCACCTTAAACTTCAAACGTAGCCTGGGAATGGTGGTGTCCCAGCCAGGCTCCTTTCGCAGCCCTGCTCTTAAAATGCGAACGTCTGCAGGTAGCTGACAGCCACAAGGGGCTAGCCTGGAAAGCTGTTGCTCAGCCTCATCTGCCCATGGCACTGCTCGCACAGAGGCACAGAGAATGAGGCTGCTTGGTTATCTTGCCACTTGAAACTTAAAACGCATGCTGGGAATGGTGGTGTCTCTGCCAGGCTCCTTTCGCAGCCCTGCTCCGAAAGTGCGAACGTCTGCAGATAGCTGATAGCCAGAAGGGGCTAGCCTGGAAAGCTGTTGCTCAGCCTCATTTGACCATGGCACTGCTCGCACAGAGGCACAGAGAATGGGGCTGCTTGCTTGTCTTGCAACTTGAAACTTCAAAAGTAGCCTGAGAATGGTGGTGTCCCAGCGAGGCTCCTTTCGCAGACCTGCTATTAAAATGCGAACGTCTGCAGGTAGCTGACAGCCACAAGGCGCTAGCCTGGAAATCTGTTCCTCATCCTCATCTGCTCATGGCACTGCTCGCACAGAGGCACAGAGAATGGGGCTGCTTGCTTATCTTGCCACTTGAAACTTCAAACGCATGTCGGGAATGTGTGTTGTCCCTGCCAGGCTCCTTTACCAACCCTGCTCCGAAAGTGCGAACGTCTGCAGATAGCTGGCAGCCAGAAGGGGCTCGCCTGGAAAGCTGTTGCTCAGCCTCATCTGCTCATGGCACTGCTCGCACAGAGGCACAGAGAATGGGGCTGCTTGCTTTTCTTGCCACTTGAAACTTCAAACGCATGTCGGGAATGTGTGTTGTCCCTGCCAGGCTCCTTTAACAGCCCTGCTCCGAAACTGCGAACGTCTGCAGATAGCTGGCAGCCAGAAGGGGCTAGCCTGGAAAGCTGTTGCTCAGCCTCATCTGCTCATGGCACTGCTCGCACAGAGGCACAGAGAATGGGGCTGCTTGCTTGTCTTGCCCCCTCAAACTTCAAACGTAGCCTGGTAAAGTTGGTGTCCCAGCCAGGCTCCTTTCGCAGCCCTGCTCCGAAAGTGCGAACTTCTGCAGAAATCTGGCAGTAAGAAGGGGCTAGCCTGGAAAGCTGTTGCTCAGCCTCATTTGCCCATGGCACTGCTCGCACAGAGGCACAGAGAATGGGGCTGCTTGCTTGTCTTGCAACTTGAAACTTCAAAAGTAGCCTGAGAATGGTGGTGTCGTAGCCAGGCTCCTTTCGCAGCCCTGCTATTAAAATGCGCACGTCTGCAGGTAGCTGACAGCCAGAAGGGGCTAGCCTGGAAATCTGTTGCTCAGCCTCATCTGCTCATGGCACTGCTCGCACAGAGGCACAGAGACTGGGGCTGCTTGCTTGTCTTGCCCCCTCAAACTTCAAACGTAGCCTGGGAAAGTTGGTGTCCCAGCCAGGCTCCTTTCGCAGCCCTGCTCCGAAAGTACGAACATCTGCAGATAGCTGGCAGCCAGAAGGGGCTAGCCTGGAAAGCTGTTGCTCAGCCTCATCTGCCCATGGCACTGCTCGCACAGAGACCCAGAGACTGGGGCTGCTTGCTTATCTTGCCACTTGAAACTTCAAACGTAACCTGGGAATGGTGGTGTCCCTGCCAGGCTCCTTTACCAGCCCTGCTCCGAAACTGCGAACGTCTGCAGATAGCTGATAGCCAGAAGGGGATAGCCTGGAAAGCTGTTGCTCAGCCTCATCTGCTCATGGCACTGCTCGCACAGAGGCACAGAGACTGGGGCTGCTTGCTTGTCTTGCCCCCTCAAACTTCAAACGTAGCCTGGTAAAGTTGGTGTCCCAGCCAGGCTCCTTTCGCAGCCCTGCTCCGAAAGTGTGAACGTCTGCAGAAAGCTGGCAGCCAGAAGGGGCTAGCCTGGAAAGCTGTTGCTCAGCCTCATTTGCCCATGGCACTGCTCGCACAGAGGCACAGAGAATGGGGCTGCTTGCTTATCTTGCCACTTGAAACTTCAAACGCATGCTGGGAACGTGGATTGTCCCTGCCAGGCTCCTTTCACAGCCATGCTCTTAAAATGAGAATGTCTGCAGATAGCTGTCAGCCAGAAGAGGCTAGCCTGGAAAGCTGTTGCTCAGCCTCATCTGCCCATGGCACTGCTCGCACAGAGGCCCAGAGACTGGGGCTGCTTGCTTGTCTTGCCACCTCAAACTTCAAACGTAACCTGGGAATGGTGGTGTCCCAGCCAGGGTCCTTTCAGAGCCCTACTCCGGAAGTGCGAACGTCTGCAGATAGCTGGCAGCCAGAAGGGGCTAGCCTGGAAAGCTGTTGCTCAGCCTCATCTGTCCATGGCAGTGCTCGCACAGAGGTACAGAGACTGCGGCTGCTTGCTTGTCTTGCCACCTCAAACTTCAAACGTAGCCTCGAATGGTGGTGTGTGGGCCTCAGCAGGGCCCCCAGCGCGGTGCAATTGATGAGGGAGGATGTGTTGGAACTTGTGGGCCATAAACCCTGGGAAGAAGGGTGTTAGTGCCCAGCCATCCTGACCCTGAGAAGAAGAGAGATAGTGCCGAGCCATCCTGAGGGAGGAAGCAAGGCCTTGGATAAGATAAGAAAAGAATGTGTCTGCATGGCCTTAGTTTAGATGAGCTTAGGAAAAGAATGTGTCTGTATTAGCAACTGTGTTAACCAATCAATAGGTGCCTAGTTTGAAACTTAACCAATCAGTTTAAAACACGCTACCTTCTGATCTGTATAAATGTATGTGTGTAAGAACAATAAAACGATCATCCTGCTTGCATCAAGCAGTGTCCCGTCTCTCAATCGCGGCAAATTGGTGACCCCGACGTGATTTGGAGAAAAACCACCTATCTGTGTGGCATGCTGCGAGTCCCACAGGACGTTGAATGAGCTGCTGAAAGGAAGCAGGAGCCGGCTTAAACAATCCCTCTGGAGCTGAGAGGTGAGCTGTGGGAAACATGGGAAGTCAGACATCTTCCCCAGAGAGAGACGTATATGAGCTTATGAAAGCTCTCCTTAAAAAACATGGAAAGAATATTTCTGGGCATGATCTTAAACTAATGCTTAAATGGGTACAAATGAAGATGACCACCGTAACTGCGTCTACTATCTTTACGCGGGAACTTTGGGACGATGTGGGGGTGAAACTATGGGACGCGGCAACAACAGGGAACGCTGAAGCGCAGCGTATGCTCCCCTGGTGGAGGAGTGTTTTTGAGACTTTAAAAGCGCAAGAGAAAAATCATAAAGACAAAGCAGGGGAGGAGGATAACTCTCCCACGGCGCCTCCGGTGCTGCCGGAGAACAAACCCTTAAGAGTGTGTGCTGCAGGATACCCCCCGGGGGGGGATCCTTTTGACCCGGGTCCGGTGGATCCTGAAAAAGAACCAGATCTCTACCCCCCTAACCCGCGCGATGTGTGGGCTAATATAAAACGCCAAGCCTTGAAGGAGGGGGAGTTAGAAGTCGCTAAAACAATTGTAGCCCCTGTGATCTATCAGGGTCGGGGGGCTCAGTGGGAGGCTTTATCTTTCTCGGTAATTAAGGAACTGCGTCGTACTGTTACTGAGCGCGGGCTTTCGTCTCCGTATTTTGCAAGTTTGCTGTCTTCTGTTTTTGACACTTACGTTATGACTCCGCATGATTTAAAATCTTTAGCGCAACTGTTACTGACTCCGACACAGTACTCCCTGTGGGAGTCACACTGGAGGGGGGGACTCCAGGCACTTCTCATGACTTACGTGGGTCACGGCAATGCAGCTATAGCTGCGCTGACTATAGAGCACCTTACTGGCACGGGTCAGTATTCTGATCCGGTGGCTCAAGCCCGGGATATCCCACGGGAAGCTCTTGAAGCGATTCGTGAAAAAGCTAAAAAAGCCCTTTTTAAGGTCCCTGACTCACAAAAACCGCTAAAAACCTTCACTACGATTACCCAGGACCCCCGGGAACCTTATATGCAGTTTATTGACAGGCTGAAGCAAGCTCTGGAGCGTCAGATAGACAACACGGAAGCGCGGGAGATTTTGTTGTTAAAATTGGCTGTAGAAAATGCTAATGTGGATTGTAAAAAGTTACTGAAATCTCTCCCAAATCCAAACCCCACACTGGTGGAAATGGTAGAAGCTTGTAATAGAATTGGCACTATGGATCATAAATTTGAAGCCATGGCTGCTGCTTTCGCGGCCATGCACAGCTCTGGGGGGCCCAGGAATTGTTATGGTTGCGGCAAACCAGGTCATTTGAAAAGGAACTGTTTGGCTACCAATGCTGGTGCCAGGCCCCAGGCCCTTGGGGTCTGCCCTAGATGCCGAAAAGGGCGTCATTATGCTAATCAATGTCGGTCTAAGTATGATTTCCAGGGTCAACCGATACAGGGAAACCGATCGCGGAGCGCGGGGCAGCGACGCGCGCAGACACAAGTACCGCAGCCGACGTTTCAACCCCTACGGAGGGAACCAGCAGTGTCTCAAGTCTCCACCCAACAGCAGCTGGTAGCGCCGGATTGGACCTGGCAACCTCCCACACAGTAACGTTGCTCGATTCCTCGGTTCACTTATTGTTAACAAACGTTTCGGGACCCCTACCCCCAAAAACTCAAGCGCTTTTGTTAGGAAGATCATCTACCACCTTGTCAGGACTTTTTGTACTACCAGAGGTTATTGATTCTGACAGTACTGATGAAATTAAAATCATGGCATGGACCCCGTTTCCTCCCTGCACGGTACCAGAAGGCAGCCGTATAGCACAATTGATATTGATTCCCACAGTGACGGACTCCCCAGTTCCTAACCAGCCTCAACAAAGGCAGAGAGGGTTTAAATCTATGGGGGACCCACAAATTTTATGGGTACAGTCTATTTCCCAAAAACGACCTGTGTACCAATGTACCCTTATTCGTGGGGGGCAACAAGTAATATTAAATGGGATTATTGATACTGGAGCTGATGTCACAGTAATATCCCAGGCCAAGTGGCCTCCACAATGGCCTCTGGCTAACGTTTCCCAGACATTAGCTGGAATTGGGGGAACTGGTAGAAGCCACCAAAGCGTAGAATTAATCCAAATCCAAGGTCCGGAAGGGCATACAGCTTCTGTTAAGCCTTTTGTGTTACCTGTTCCTATGGTCCTGTGGGGGCGCGACGTACTGTCTCAGTGGGGAATGTCTATTCGGACCCATTTTTAGGTGGGGCCATTGAAGTGCGCAACACCCTGAAATTAACTTGGAAAACCGATAACCCTATTTGGGTAGATCAATGGCCCCTCCCTCTGGAAAAGCTTCGCGCCCTCCAGGAATTAGTCACGGAGCAGTTAACAAAAGGGCACATCGTGCCCTCCACTAGCCCTTGGAATTCACCTGTCTTTGTCATCAAGAAACAAACTGGCAAGTGGCGCTTACTCCATGACCTTAGAAAAATTAATGACGCTATGGAAGATATGGGAGCCCTTCAACCAGGACTCCCGTCCCCTACTATGATCCCTCGAGATTGGCACTTGACTGTTATTGACCTCAAAGACTGCTTTTTTAATATCCCACTGCATCCAGACGATGCTCCTAAATTTGCCTTTTCAGTTCCAAGCGTCAACATGCAAGCCCCGTTGCAAAGATACCAGTGGGCTGTGCTGCCACAGGGAATGAAGAATAGTCCTACGATTTGTCAGTGGTACGTGGCTAAAGTACTTACCCCTGTTAGAACTACAATGCCTAGTGTCTTGTTGTATCACTATATGGATGACATCCTGGTGGCTGCACAACTCCATGGAGTCATGGAGGAAGCCGTAGCTCTTGTCATGGCTGCCGTTAACTCGGCAGGCCTCTGTATTGCGCCGGAAAAAATTCAAAAAATATCTCCATGGAAATACTTAGGTTGGCGCATCAGGGCCCAGACTATAATTCCCCAACCTCTGCAGATACAGACAGACATACAAAATTTACATGATGCACAGAAATTATTGGGAACAATCAATTGGGTTCGACCACTGTTGGGGATTTCTAATGCAGATTTAAGTCCTTTATTTAGACTGCTAAAAGGGGACACTGACTTGCACTCCCCCCGCAGTCTTGACCCTGAAGCCACTACTTCCCTGCAAAAGGTTGCTACAGCAATTAGTCTTCGACAAGCACATCGATGGGCTCCCGAGCTACCCTTTTTTCTGATTATTCTGAACCCCGCTCGACAACCGCATGCGCTAATATTTCAGTGGTATTCTCAAAAATCAGACCCACTGCTGATTATTGAATGGGTTTTCTTACCGAATCAGTCTTCAAAGACTATTTCAACACAGCACGAGATGTTTGCATCTTTAATCATTAGAGCCCGACAACGTTTGCTGACACTATCAGGAATGGACTTTGCCTGCATCTGTTTGCCTGTGGCAAGTACTTACTTACAGTGGCTCCACCAACAATCCGATGCCTTCAGTGTAGCAATAGCTGGCTATACAGGACAACTTACTTCTCACCCGCCATCTCATAAGCTACTCAATGCTGACTTTCGTCTTCTGTCCAGGCCAAAAAGAAGCGACCAACCCTTGCAGGCCCTCACCGTGTTTACGGACGGCTCTGGAAAGTCGCATAAATCGGTCATCTTATGGTGGGATGACCAGCGTGGACAATGGGACTCGGATATAGAGACTGTGCCTGGTTCTCCTCAGATAGTAGAACTGAACGCAGTTGTTCGAGTTTTCCGAAAGTGGTCCACACCGCTTAACATAATTACTGACTCAGCTTATGTTACAGGAATTGTTGAACGGGCTGAAGCATCTGTGTTACGTGATGTCTCACATTCTGAATTGTTTGCTTTATTGCAGGAACTTATTTTCCTCCTGGACTCGCGCCCTCATCCCTATTTTGTCATGCACGTCAGGGCACATACTGCTTTACCTGGTTTTATTGCAGAAGGGAATCGACGAGCTGATGTACTTACATTACCAGTGCAAGTATTACCGGATCGCATAGCACAGGCTAAACTCAGCCATTCTTTCTTTCACCAGAATGCTGGAGGTCTTAAACGCCAATTTGACCTCACTACCCAGCAAGCAACTAACATTATCACCGTGTGTCCTGTCTGTCAAAAACACTCCTTTCCGTCGGTAGCAGGAGGGGTTAATCCTAGGGGACTGCAGAGCTTACAACTGTGGCAAACTGATGTAACCCACTTTTCAGAATTTGGTCATCTAAAATGTATTCACTCTTCCATTGATACCTTTTCTGGTGCCCTATTTGCCTCCTGCCACACAGGAGAAAAGACACGTGATGTTCAAAAACATTTAATGCGTGCCTTTGCCACTTTAGGTATACCCTCTCAAATCAAGACGGACAACGGCCCTGCCTACGTGTCCACCGCAACAAAAGCCTTTTTTAACTCCTGGGGTATTACTCACGTTACTGGCATTCCTCACTCCCCTACAGGCCAATCCTTAATTGAACGCTCTCATCAATCTCTGAAACGTTTATTACAACAACAAAAAGGGGGAGTAGGGACTGCTACCCCTGAGGAGCGTCTACAGAAAGCCTTATATGTTTTTAATTTTTTAAATTGTTCTCTGTTAGACAGCAACCCTCCGATAGTTCGTCATTTTAATACAAACGCTTCGTTTGAAGCAACAATCAAGGCTCCAGTATTGATTCGAGATCCTGAAACAGGTAAGATCATGGGACCCTACCCCCTTATCACGTGGGGCAGAGGTTATGCTTGTGTTTCCACAGAAAGAGGCCCCCGATGGATTCCAGCAAAAAGCGTGCGGCCTTTCCGTGAATCGTTGCCACAACCGTCTGAGGACAAATCGGATCGCACCCGGGACCAACCTTCAGAGCAGCAAGTTGGTGAACCTCCTCCAGAGGACCGGGACAATCAGGACGGTAGAATCATAAACATAGAAGGACTGTATGAACCAGCATATAGAAACACCAGTCACGAAAGTTTCATGTCTTTTCTGTAACACTTGCGAACCATGGGTTTTGTGTAAATGCTACACTTGTGGGCAGGAATGGTGGCGTCGGGTGACACTCGCCAGACGTTGGTGTGATGCTTGCTTAGAAAGAGAAATTGATGTAGCTAGACTTCTACTCGTTACCGGGCACGAACAATTGGGCAGCAACCGATACTTTTATAACTGTGCTGAGTGGGCCAATCTAGTACTAAAAAGAGCAGAGGATATATCATTTTCTAACTTAGAGTGTAGTAGAACTAACCTAGTGCCTGCTATATGGTCTGTCTTAAAAAAGGACTGGAATCGAACAAAAGAACGATGCAAGAAACGGTTTGCTTGGAAGGTGAAAAAGGGCAGAAAACTGCTCTGAAAATAATACTTCTAGTTATGACTATGATAGGGGAGGCATCTAACTATTCAGTTTTGCCTGCATTGCCCAAAGTTAACGTATGGGTGACACTAGCGAATCTTACGGGACAGGATACCTTGTGCCTCGCTACAGCTTCTCCTAACAACCCTTTTTCTACCTGTCTTGTGGGCTTGCCATTAAACAACTGGCCGATCCCCAGAGCTTTTCAGTCCATCTTCCCGTCTAAAAACGTGTCTCGAAATGTAACAGACTGTTGGGACATGTGGACCCCCCAGCTTCCACTTGCTACTCTGGAGCCACAAGAAATTGAGCTGTTAGGGTCTGTAAAGATGGACTTTTGTGTCAGGTTTAACTACACAGGAAAGAATCAATCTAAGGCATGGGATGTTTCGCCTGCTCACCCTATCTTCAAAAATAACACTGTCTGGTGCAATTATACAGCAACAAATTTGTCTAAGTCTACTAATGCTCCCCTCTTGTTGCCTCCAGGGATATTTTTTATTTGTGGAGACAGAGCATGGCCCGGTATCCCCTCGCATATAAAAGGAGGTCCGTGTAGTCTTGGGCGCTTGTCAGTATTGACCCCTAACACATATATGATTTTGCAACACCGCCTCTCCCATAGGGCAAAACGTAATGTTCATGCCTACACCCCTGAGTGTGATGATAATGTAGAATTCTGGTCCTTTAGTCAGCGTTTTGCCGCCTCTCTCTTTTTACCTGGAGCTGCCGCTGCAAAAGCATTGGCAACATTAGATAAGCTTGGCTGCTGGCTTGCTAAACAAACAAATGCCACTAGCAGTGCATTGTCAGGCCTTTTATTAGATGTAGATAGCGTTCGCCATGCTACATTACAGAATAGAGCTGCCATAGATTTTTTGGTTTTAGCACAGGGCCATGGCTGTGAGGACTTTGAGGGCATGTGTTGTATGAATCTTTCTGATCACTCTGAGTCAATCCATGCCAGCATCCAAAAGCTTAAGGACGGAGTCTCCAAACTCCGTCAGGACGACAAGTGGGATTGGCTAGACACACTTTTTGGAAGATGGGGTCTGTCTGGATGGTTAAGAAGCCTGGTAAAAATAGCAGTTTATGTTTTAATAGTTTTTATTTTGTTGCTATTGCTCCTTCCATGCCTGTTGCAGTGTTTGCAAAAACTAATAACACGCTCAGCAAAAGGAATTCTTATTGTACAACAGGAAGGGGGAGATGTGGGCCTCAGCAGGGCCCCCAGCGCGGTGCAATTGATGAGGGAGGATGTGTTGGAACTTGTGGGCCATAAACCCTGGGAAGAAGGGAGTTAGTGCCCAGCCATCCTGACCCTGAGAAGAAGAGAGATAGTGCCGAGCCATCCTGAGGGAGGAAGCAAGGCCTTGGATAAGATAAGAAAAGAATGTGTCTGCATGGCCTTAGTTTAGATGAGCTTAGGAAAAGAATGTGACTGTATTAGCAACTGTGTTAACCAATCAATAGGTGCCTAGTTTGAAACTTAACCAATCAGTTTAAAACACGCTACCTTCTGATCTGTATAAATGTATGTGTGTAAGAACAATAAAACGATCATTCTGCTTGCATCAAGCAGTGTCCCGTCTCTCAATCGCGGCAGTGGTGTCCCAGCCAGGCTCCTTTACCAGCCCTGCTCTTAAAATGCGAACGTCTGCAGGTAGCTGACAGCCAGAAGGGGCTAGCCTGGAAATCTCTTGCTCAGCCTCATCTGCCCATGGCACTGCTCGCACAGAGGCACAGAGAATGGGGCTGCTTGCTTATCTTGCCACCTCAAACTTCAAACGCATGTCGGGAATGTGTGTTGTCCCTGCCAGGCTCCTTTACCAACCCTGCTCCGAAAGTGCGAACGTCTGCAGATAGCTGGCAGTCAGAAGGGGCTAGCCTGGAAAGCTGTTGCTCAGCCTCATCTGTCCATGGCAGTGCTCGCACAGAGGCACAGAGAATGGGGCTGCTTGCTTGTCTTGCCACCTCAAACTTCAAAAGTAGCCTGAGAATGGTGGTGTCCCAGCCAGGCTCCTTTCGCAGCCCTGCTCCGAAAGTGCGAACGTCTGCAGATAGCTGATAGCCAGAAGGGGCTAGCCTGGAAAGCTGTTGCTCAGCCTCATCTGCTCATGGCACTGCTCGCACAGAGGCACAGAGACTGGGGCTGCTTGCTTGTCTTGCCCCCTCAAATTTGAAACGTAGCCTGGGAAATTTGTTGTCCCAGCCAGGCTCCATTCGCAGCCCTGCTCCGAAAGTGCGAACGTCTGCAGATAGCTGGCAGCCAGAAGGGGCTAGCCTGGAAAGCTGTTGCTCAGCCTCATCTGCCAATGGCACTGCTCACACAGAGACTGGGGCTGCTTGCTTGTCTTGCCACCTCAAACTTCAAACGTACCCTGGGAATGGTGGTGTCCCAGCCAGGCTCCTTTCGCAGACCTGCTCCGGAAGTGCGAACGTCTGCAGGTAGCTGACAGCCAGAAGGGGCCAGCCTGGAAATCTGTTGCTCAGCCTCATCTGCCCATGGCACTGCTCGCACAGAGGCACAGAGAATGGGGCTGCTTGCTTGTCTTGCCACTTGAAACTTCAAAAGTAGCCTGAGAATGGTGGTGTCCCAGCCAGGCTCCTTTCGCAGACCTGCTCTTAAAATGCGAACGTCTGCAGGTAGCTGACAGCCAGAAGGGGCTAGCCTGGAAATCTGTTGCTCAGCCTCATCTGCTCATGGCACTGCTCGCACAGAGGCACAGAGACTGGGACTGCTTGCTTATCTTGCCACCTCAAACTTCAAACGCATGTCGGGAATGTGTGTTGTCCCTGCCAGGCTCCTTTCGCAACCCTGCTCCGAAAGTGCGAACGTCTGCAGATAGCTGGCAGCCAGAAGGGGCTAGCCTGGAAAGCTGTTGCTCAGCCTCATCTGTCCATGGCATTGCTCGCACAGAGGCACAGAGACTGGGGCTGCTTGCTTGTCTTGCCCCCTCAAATTTGAAACGTAGCCTGGGAAATTTGGTGTCCCAGCCAGGCTCATTTCGCAGCCCTGCTCCGAAAGTGCGAACGTCTGCAGATAGCTGGCAGCCAGAAGGGGCTAGCCTGGAAAGCTGTTGCTCAGCCTCATCTGCTCATGGCACTGCTCGCACAGAGGCACAGAGAATGGGGCTGCTTGCTTATCTTGCCACCTCAAACTTCAAACGCATATCGGGAATGTGTGTTGTCCCCGCCAGGCTCCTTTCGCAACCCTGCTCCGAAAGTGCGAACGTCTGCAGATAGCTGGCAGGCAGAAGGGGCTAGCCTGGAAAGCTGTTGCTCAGCCTCATCTGTCCATGGCAGTGCTCGCACAGAGGCACAGAGACTGGGGCTGCTTGCTTGTCTTGCCCCCTCAAATTTGAAACGTAGCCTGGGAAAGTTGGTGTCCCAGCCAGGCTCCTTTCGCAGCCCTGCTCCGAAAGTGCGAACGTCTGCAGATAGCTGGCAGCCAGAAGGGGCTAGCCTGGAAAGCTGTTGCTCAGCCTCATCTGCTCATGTCACTGCTCGCACAGAGACTGGGGCTGCTTGCTTGTCTTGCCACCTCAAACTTCAAACGTACCCTGGGAATGGTGGTGTCCCAGCCAGGCTCCTTTCGCAGACCTGCTCTTAAAATGCGAACGTCTGCAGATAGCTGGCAGCCAGAAGGGGCTAGCCTGGAAATCTGTTGCTCAGCCTGATTTGCCCATGGCACTGCTCGCACAGAGGCACAGAGAATGGGGCTGCTTGCTTGTCTTGCAACTTGAAACTTCAAAATAGCCTGAGAATAGTGGTGTCCCAGCCAGGCTCCTTTCGCAGACCTGCTATTAAAATGCGAACGTCTGCAGGTAGCTGACAGCCAGAAGGGGCTAGCCTGGAAATCTGTTGCTCAGCCTCATCTGCTCATGGCACTGCTCGCACAGAGGCACAGAGAATGGGGCTGATTGCTTGTCTTGCCCCCTCAAACTTCAAACGTACCCTGGGAAAGTTGGTGTCCCAGCCAGGCTCCTTTCGCAGCCCTGCTCCGAAAGTGCGAACATCTGCAGATAGCTGGCAGCCAGAAGGGGATAGCCTGGAAAGCTGTTGCTCAGCCTCATCTGCCCATGACAGTGCTCGCACAGAGGCACAGAGACTGGGGCTGCTTGCTTTTCTTGCCACTTGAAACTTCAAACGCATGCTGGGAACGTGGATTGTCCCTGCCAGGCTCCTTTCACAGCCATGCTCTTAAAATGAGAATGTCTGCAGATAGCTGTCAGCCAGAAGGGGCTAGCCTGGAAAGCTGTTGCTCAGCCTCATCTGCCCATGGCACTGCTCGCACAGAGGCCCATAGACTGGGGCTGCTTGCTTGTCTTGCCACCTCAAACTTCAAACGTAACCTGGGAATGGTGGTGTCCCAGCCAGGCTCCTTTCGCAGCCCTGCTCCGAAAGTGCGAACGTCTGCAGATAGCTGGCAGCCAGAAGGGGCTAGCCTGGAAAGCTGTTGCTCAGCCTCATCTGCTCATGGCAGTGCTTGCACAGAGGCACAGAGAATGGGGCTGATTGCTTGTCTTGCCACCTCAATCTTCAAACATAGCCTGGGAATTGTGGTGTCCCAGCCAGGCTGCTTTCGCAGCCCTGCTCCGAAAGTGCGAACTTCTGCAGATAGCTGGCAGCCAGGAGCGGCTAGCCTGGAAAGCTGTTGCTCAGCCTCATCTGCCATTGGCACTCCTCACACATAGACTGAGGCTGCTTGCTTCTCTTGCCACCTCAAATTTGAAACGTAGCCTGGGAATGGTGGTGTCCCAGCCAGGCTCCTTTACCAGCCCTGCTCTTAAAATGCGAACTTCTGCAGGTAGCTGACAGCCAGAAGGGGCTAGCCTGGAAATCTGTTGCTCAGCCTCATCTGCCCATGGCACTGCTCGCACAGAGGCACAGAGAATGGGGCTGTTTGCTTATCTTGCCACTTGAAACTTCAAACGCATGCTGGGAATGGTGGTGTCTCTGCCAGGCTCCTTTCGCAGCCATGCTCCGAAAGTGCGAACGTCTGCAGATAGCTGATAGCCAGATGGGGCTAGCCTGGAAAGCTGTTGCTCAGCCTCATCTGCCCATGGCACTGCTCGCACAGAGGCACAGAGAATGGGGCTGCTTGCTTGTCTTGCAACTCGAAACTTCAAAAGTAGCCTGAGAATGGTGGTGTCCCAGCCAGGCTCCTTTCGCAGACCTGCTCTTAAAATGCGAACGTCTGCAGGTAGCTGACAGCCAGAAGGGGCTAGCCTGGAAATCTCTTGCTCAGCCTCATCTGCTCATGGCACTGCTCGCACAGAGGCACAGAGAATGGGGCTGCTTGCTTATCTTGCCACCTCAAACTTCAATCGCATGTCGGGAATGTGTGTTGTCCCTGCCAGGCTCCTTTACCAATCCTGCTCCGAAAGTGCGAACG
Organism: Opisthocomus hoazin; assembly: GCF_030867145.1. Lineage (NCBI taxonomy): Eukaryota > Metazoa > Chordata > Aves > Opisthocomiformes > Opisthocomidae > Opisthocomus > Opisthocomus hoazin. The sequence continues at coordinate 10,638,827 of NC_134429.1, forward strand.
TCTGCAGATAGCTGGCAGCCAGAAGGGGCTAGCCTGGAAAGCTGTTGCTCAGCCTCATCTGTCCATGGCAGTGCTCGCACAGAGGCACAGAGAATGGGGCTGCTTGCTTGTCTTGCCACCTCAAACTTCAAACGTAGACTGGGAAAGTTGGTGTCCCAGCCAGGCTCTTTTCGTAGCCCTGCTCCGAAAGCGCGAACGTCTGCAGATAGCTGATAGCCAGAATGGGCTAGCCTGGAAAGCTGTTGCTCAGCCTCATCTGCTCATGGCACTGCTCGCACAGAGGCACAGAGACTGGGGCTGCTTGCTTGTCTTGCCCCCTCAAATTTGAAACGTAGCCTGGGAAATTTGGCGTCCCAGCCAGGCTCCTTTCGCAGACCTGCTCCGAAAGTGCGAACGTCTGCAGTTAGCTGATAGCCAGAAGGGGCTAGCCTGGAAAGCTGTTGCTCAGCCTCATTTGCCCATGGCACTGCTCGCACAGAGGCACAGAGACTGGGGCTGCTTGCTTGTCTTGCAACTTGAAACTTCAAAAGTAGCCTGAGAATGGTGGTGTCCCAGCCAGGCTCCTTTCGCAGACCTGCTCTTAAAATGCGAACATCTGCAGGTAGCTGACAGCCAGAAGGGGATAGCCTGGAAATCTGTTGCTCAGCCTCATCTGTCCATGGCAGTGCTCGCACAGAGGCACAGAGAATGGGGCTGCTTGCTTGTCTTGCCACTTGAAACTTCAAACGCATGCTGGGAACGTGGATTGTCCCTGCCAGGCTCCTTGCACAGCCATGCTCTTAAAATGAGAATGTCTGCAGATAGCTGTCAGGCAGAAGGGGCTAGCCTGGAAAGCTGTTGCTTAGCCTCATCTGCCCTTGGCACTGCTCGCACAGAGGCCCAGAGACTTGGGCTGCTTGCTTGTCTTGCCACCTCAAACTTCAAACGTAACCTGGGAATGGTGGTGTCCCTGCCAGGCTCCTTTCACAGCCCTGCTCCGGAAGTGCGAACGTCTGCAGATAGCTGGCAGCCAGAAGGGGCTAGCCTGGAAAGCTGTTGCTCAGCCTCATCTGCTCATGGCACTGCTCACACAGAGACTGGGGCTGCTTGCTTGTCTTGCCACCTCAAACTTCAAACGTAGCCTGGGAATGGTGGTGTCCCAGCCAGGCTCCTTTGGCAGCCCTGCTCTTAAAATGCAAACGTCTGCAGGTAGCTGAGAGCCAGAAGGGGCTAGCCTGGAAATCTGTTGCTCAGCCTCATCTGCCCATGGCACTGCTCGCACAGAGGCACAGAGAATGGGGCTGCTTGATTATCTTGCAACTTGAAACTTCAAACGCATGTGGGTAATGTGGGTTGTCCCTGCCAGGCTCCTTTCACAGCCCTGCTCCGAAAGTGCGAACGTCTGCAGATAGCTGGCAGTCAGAAGGGGCTAGCCTGGAAAGCTGTTGCTCAGCCTCATGTGCTCATGGCACTGCTCGCACAGAGGCACAGAGACTGGGGCTGCTTGCTTGTCTTGCCCCCTCAAAATTCAAACGTAGCCTGGTAAAGCTGGTGTCCCAGCCAGGCTCCTTTCGCAGTCCTGCTCCGAAAGTGCGAACGTCTGCAGAAAGCTGGCAGCCAGAAGGGGCTAGCCTGGAAAGCTGTTGCTCAGCCTCATCTGCCCATGGCACTGCTCGCACAGAGGCCCATAGACTGGGGCTGCTTGCTTGTCTTGCCACCTCAAACTTCAAACGTAACCTGGGAATGGTGGTGTCCCAGCCAGGCTCCTTTCGCAGCCCTGCTCCGAAAGTGCGAACGTCTGCAGATAGCAGGCAGCCAGAAGGGGCTAGCCTGGAAAGCTGTTGCTCAGCCTCATCTGCTCATGGCAGTGCTTGCACAGAGGCACAGAGAATGGGGCTGATTGCTTGTCTTGCCACCTCAATCTTCAAACATAACCTGGGAATTGTGGTGTCCCAGCCAGGCTGCTTTTGCAGCCCTGCTCCGAAAGTGCGAACGTCTGCAGATAGCTGGCAGCCAGGAGGGGCTAGCCTGGAAAGCTGTTGCTCAGCCTCATCTGCCATTGGCACTCCTCACACAGAGACTGGGGCTGCTTGCTTCTCTTGCCACCTCAAACTTCAAACGTAGCGTGGGAATGGTGGTGTCCCAGCCAGGCTCCTTTACCAGCCCTGCTCTTAAAATGCGAACGTCTGCAGGTAGCTGACAGCCAGAAGGGGCTAGCCTGGAAATCTGTTGCTCAGCCTCATCTGCCCATGGCACTGCTCGCACAGAGGCACAGAGAATGGGGCTGCTTGCTTATCTTGCCACTTGAAACTTCAAACGCATGCTGGGAATGGTGGTGTCTCTGCCAGGCTCCTTTCGCAGCCCTGCTCCGAAAGTGCGAACGTCTGCAGATAGCTGATAGCCAGATGGGGCTAGCCTGGAAAGCAGTTGCTCAGCCTCCTCTGCCCATGGCACTGCTCGCACAGAGGCACAGAGAATGGGGCTGCTTGCTTGTCTTGCAACTTGAAACTTCAAAAGTAGCCTGAGAATGGTGGTGTCCCAGCCAGGCTCCTTTCGCAGACCTGCTCTTAAAATGCGAACGTCTGCAGGTAGCTGACAGCCAGAAGGGGCTAGCCTGGAAATCTGTTGCTCAGCCTCATCTGCTCATGGCACTGCTCGCACAGAGGCACAGAGAATGGGGCTGCTTGCTTATCTTGCCACCTCAAACTTCAATCGCATGTCGGGAATGTGTGTTGTCCCTGCCAGGCTCCTTTACCAATCCTGCTCCGAAAGTGCGAACGTCTGCAGATAGCTGGCAGCCAGAAGGGGCTAGCCTGGAAAGCTGTTGCTCAGCCTCATCTGTCCATGGCAGTGCTCGCACAGAGGCACAGAGAATGGGGCTGCTTGCTTGTCTTGCCACCTCAAACTTCAAACGTAGACTGGGAAAGTTGGTGTCCCAGCCAGGCTCCTTTCGCAGCCCTGCTCCGAAAGCGCGAACGTCTGCAGATAGCTGATAGCCAGAAGGGGCTAGCCTGGAAAGCTGTTGCTCAGCCTCATTTGCTCATGGCACTGCTCGCACAGAGGCACAGAGAATGGGGCTGCTTGCTTGTCTTGCCCCCTCAAATTTGAAACGTAGCCTGGGAAATTTGATGTCCCAGCCAGGCTCCTTTCGCAGACCTGCTCCGAAAGTGCGAACGTCTGCAGAAAGCTGGCAGCCAGAAGGGGCTAGCCTGGAAAGCTGTTGCTCAACCTCATCTGCCCATGGCACTGCTCGCACAGAGGCCCATAGACTGGGGCTGCTTGCTTGTCTTGCCACCTCAAACTTCAAACGTAACCTGGGAATGGTGGTGTCCCAGCCAGGCTCCTTTCGCAGCCCTGCTCCGAAAGTGCGAACGTCTGCAGATAGCTGGCAGCCAGAAGGGGCTAGCCTGGAAAGCTGTTGCTCAGCCTCATCTGCCCATGGCACTGCTCGCACAGAGGCACAGAGACTGGGGCTGCTTGCTTATCTTGCCACTTGAAACTTCAAACGCATGCTGGGAATGGTGGTGTCCCAGCCAGGCTGCTTTCGCAGCCCTGCTCCTAAAGTGCGAACGTCTGCAGATAGCTGGCAGCCAGAAGGGGCTAGCCTGGAAAGCTGTTGCTCAGCCTCATCTGCCAATGGCACTGCTCACACATAGACTGGGGCTGCTTGCTTCTCTTGCCACCTCAAACTTCAAACGTAGCCTGGGAAAGGTGGTGTCCCAGCCAGGCTCCTTTACCAGCTCTGCTCTTAAGATGCGAACGTCTGCAGGTAGCTGACAGCCAGAAGGGGCTAGCCTGGAAAACTGTTGCTCAGCCTCATCTGCCCATGGCACTGCTCGCACAGAGGCACAGAGAATGGGGCTGCTTGATTATCTTGCAACTTGAAACTTCAAACGCATGTGGGTAATGTGGGTTGTCCCTGCCAGGCTCCTTTCACAGCCCTGCTCCGAAAGTGCGAACGTCTGCAGATAGCTGGCAGTCAGAAGGGGCTAGCCTGGAAAGCTGTTGCTCAGCCTCATGTGCTCATGGCACTGCTCGCACAGAGGCACAGAGACTGGGGCTGCTTGCTTGTCTTGCCCCCTCAAACTTCAAACGTAGCCTGGTAAAGCTGGTGTCCCAGCCAGGCTCCTTTCGCAGTCCTGCTCCGAAAGTGCGAACGTCTGCAGAAAGCTGGCAGCCAGAAGGGGCTAGCCTGGAAAGCTGTTGCTCAGCCTCATCTGCCCATGGCACTGCTCGCACAGAGGCCCATAGACTGGGGCTGCTTGCTTGTCTTGCCACCTCAAACTTCAAACGTATCCTGGGAATGGTGGTGTCCCAGCCAGGCTCCTTTCGCAGCCCTGCTCCGAAAGTGCGAACGTCTGCAGATAGCAGGCAGCCAGAAGGGGCTAGCCTGGAAAGCTGTTGCTCAGCCTCATCTGCTCATGGCAGTGCTTGCACAGAGGCACAGAGAATGGGGCTGATTGCTTGTCTTGCCACCTCAATCTTCAAACATAGCCTGGGAATTGTGGTGTCCCCGCCAGGCTCCTTTTGCAGCCCTGCTCCGAAAGTGCGAACGTCTGCAGATAGCTGGCAGCCAGGAGGGGCTAGCCTGGAAAGCTGTTGCTCAGCCTCATCTGTCATTGGCACTCCTCACACAGAGACTGGGGCTGCTTGCTTCTCTTGCCACCTCAAACTTCAAACGTAGCCTGGGAATGGTGGTGTCCCAGCCAGGCTCCTTTACCAGCCCTGCTCTTAAAATGCGAACGTCTGCAGGTAGCTGACAGCCAGAAGGGGCTAGCCTGGAAATCTGTTGCTCAGCCTCATCTGCCCATGGCACTGCTCGCACAGAGGCACAGAGAATGGGGCTGCTTGCTTATCTTGCCACTTGAAACTTCAAACGCATGCTGGGAATGGTGGTGTCTCTGCCAGGCTCCTTTCGCAGCCCTGCTCCGAAAGTGCGAACGTCTGCAGATAGCTGATAGCCAGATGGGGCTAGCCTGGAAAGCTGTTGCTCAGCCTCATCTGCTCATGGCAGTGCTTGCACAGAGGCACAGAGAATGGGGCTGATTGCTTGTCTTGCCACCTCAATCTTCAAACATAGCCTGGGAATTGTGGTGTCCCCGCCAGGCTCCTTTTGCAGCCCTGCTCCGAAAGTGCGAACGTCTGCAGATAGCTGGCAGCCAGGAGGGGCTAGCCTGGAAAGCTGTTGCTCAGCCTCATCTGTCATTGGCACTCCTCACACAGAGACTGGGGCTGCTTGCTTCTCTTGCCACCTCAAACTTCAAACGTAGCCTGGGAATGGTGGTGTCCCAGCCAGGCTCCTTTACCAGCCCTGCTCTTAAAATGCGAACGTCTGCAGGTAGCTGACAGCCAGAAGGGGCTAGCCTGGAAATCTGTTGCTCAGCCTCATCTGCCCATGGCACTGCTCGCACAGAGGCACAGAGAATGGGGCTGCTTGCTTATCTTGCCACTTGAAACTTCAAACGCATGCTGGGAATGGTGGTGTCTCTGCCAGGCTCCTTTCGCAGCCCTGCTCCGAAAGTGCGAACGTCTGCAGATAGCTGATAGCCAGATGGGGCTAGCCTGGAAAGCTGTTGCTCAGCCTCATCTGCCCATGGCACTGCTCGCACAGAGGCACAGAGAATGGGGCTGCTTGCTTGTCTTGCAACTTGAAACTTCAAAAGTAGCCTGAGAATGGTGGTGTCCCAGCCAGGCTCCTTTCGCAGACCTGCTCTTAAAATGCGAACGTCTGCAGGTAGCTGACAGCCAGAAGGGGCTAGCCTGGAAATCTCTTGCTCAGCCTCATCTGCTCATGGCACTGCTCGCACAGAGGCACAGAGAATGGGGCTGCTTGCTTATCTTGCCACCTCAAACTTCAATCGCATGTCGGGAATGTGTGTTGTCCCTGCCAGGCTCCTTTACCAATCCTGCTCCGAAAGTGCGAACGTCTGCAGATAGCTGGCAGCCAGAAGGGGCTAGCCTGGAAAGCTGTTGCTCAGCCTCATCTGTCCATGGCAGTGCTCGCACAGAGGCACAGAGACTGGGGCTGCTTGCTTGTCTTGCCACCTCAAACTTCAAACGTAGACTGGGAAAGTTGGTGTCCCAGCCAGGCTCCTTTCGCAGCCCTGCTCCGAAAGCGCGAACGTCTGCAGATAGCTGATAGCCAGAAGGGGCTAGCCTGGAAAGCTGTTGCTCAGCCTCATTTGCTCATGGCACTGCTCGCACAGAGGCACAGAGAATGGGGCTGCTTGCTTGTCTTGCCCCCTCAAATTTGAAACGTAGCCTGGGAAATTTGATGTCCCAGCCAGGCTCCTTTCGCAGACCTGCTCCGAAAGTGCGAACGTCTGCAGAAAGCTGGCAGCCAGAAGGGGCTAGCCTGGAAAGCTGTTGCTCAACCTCATCTGCCCATGGCACTGCTCGCACAGAGGCCCATAGACTGGGGCTGCTTGCTTGTCTTGCCACCTCAAACTTCAAACGTAACCTGGGAATGGTGGTGTTCCAGCCAGGCTCCTTTCGCAGCCCTGCTCCGAAAGTGCGAACGTCTGCAGATAGATGGCAGCCAGAAGGGGCTAGCCTGGAAAGCTGTTGCTCAGCCTCATCTGCTCATGGCAGTGCTTGCACAGAGGCACAGAGAATGGGGCTGATTGCTTGTCTTGCCACCTCAATCTTCAAACATAGCCTGGGAATTGTGGTGTCCCAGCCAGGCTGCTTTTGCAGCCCTGCTCCGAAAGTGCGAACGTCTGCAGATAGCTGGCAGCCAGGAGGGGCTAGCCTGGAAATCTGTTGCTCAGCCTCATCTGCCCATGGCACTCCTCACACATAGACTGAGGCTGCTTGCTTCTCTTGCCACCTCAAACTTCAAACGTAGCCTGGGAATGGTGGTGTCCCAGCCAGGCTCCTTTACCAGCCCTGCTCTTAAAATGCGAACGTCTGCAGGTAGCTGACAGCCAGAAGGGGCTAGCCTGGAAATCTGTTGCTCAGCCTCATCTGCCCATGGCACTGCTCGCACAGAGGCACAGAGAATGGGGCTGCTTGCTTATCTTTCCACTTGAAACTTCAAACGCATGCTGGGAATGGTGGTGTCTCTGCCAGGCTCCTTTCGCAGCCCTGCTCCGAAAGTGCGAACGTCTGCAGATAGCTGATAGCCAGATGGGGCTAGCCTGGAAAGCTGTTGCTCAGCCTCATCTGCCCATGGCACTGCTCGCACAGAGGCACAGAGAATGGGGCTGCTTGCTTGTCTTGCAACTTGAAACTTCAAACGTAGCCTGAGAATGGTGGTGTCCCAGCCAGGCTCCTTTTGCAGACCTGCTCTTAAAATGCGAACGTCTGCAGGTAGCTGACAGCCAGAAGGGGCTAGCCTGGAAATCTGTTGCTCAGCCTTATCTGCTCATGGCACTGCTCGCACAGAGGCACAGAGAATGGGGCTGCTTGCTTATCTTGCCACCTCAAACTTCAATCGCATGTCGGGAATGTGTGTTGTCCCTGCCAGGCTCCTTTACCAATCCTGCTCCGAAAGTGCGAACGTCTGCAGATAGCTGGCAGCCAGAAGGGGCTAGCCTGGAAAGCTGTTGCTCAGCCTCATCTGTCCATGGCAGTGCTCGCACAGAGGCACAGAGAATGGGGCTGCTTGCTTGTCTTGCCACCTCAAACTTCAAACGTAGACTGGGAAAGTTGGTGTCCCAGCCAGGCTTCTTTCGCAGCCCTGCTCCGAAAGCGCGAACGTCTGCAGATAGCTGATAGCCAGAAGGTGCTAGCCTGGAAAGCTGTTGCTCAGCCTCATTTGCTCATGGCACTGCTCGCACAGAGGCACAGAGAATGGGGCTGCTTGCTTGTCTTGCCACCTCAAACTTCAAACGTAACCTGGGAATGGTGGTGTCCCAGCCAGGCTCCTTTCGCAGCCCTGCTCCGAAAGTGCGAACGTCTGCAGATAGCTGGCAGCCAGAAGGGGCTAGCCTGGAAAGCTGTTGCTCAGCCTCATCTGCCCATGGCACTGCTCGCACAGAGGCACAGAGACTGGGGCTGCTTGCTTATCTTGCCACTTGAAACTTCAAACGCATGCTGGGAATGGTGGTGTCCCAGCCAGGCTGCTTTCGCAGCCCTGCTCCTAAAGTGCGAACGTCTGCAGATAGCTGGCAGCCAGAAGGGGCTAGCCTGGAAAGCTGTTGCTCAGCCTCATCTGCCAATGGCACTGCTCACACATAGACTGGGGCTGCTTGCTTCTCTTGCCACCTCAAACTTCAAACGTAGCCTGGGAAAGGTGGTGTCCCAGCCAGGCTCCTTTACCAGCTCTGCTCTTAAGATGCGAACGTCTGCAGGTAGCTGACAGCCAGAAGGGGCTAGCCTGGAAAACTGTTGCTCAGCCTCATCTGCCCATGGCACTGCTCGCACAGAGGCACAGAGAATGGGGCTGCTTGATTATCTTGCAACTTGAAACTTCAAACGCATGTGGGTAATGTGGGTTGTCCCTGCCAGGCTCCTTTCACAGCCCTGCTCCGAAAGTGCGAACGTCTGCAGATAGCTGGCAGTCAGAAGGGGCTAGCCTGGAAAGCTGTTGCTCAGCCTCATGTGCTCATGGCACTGCTCGCACAGAGGCACAGAGACTGGGGCTGCTTGCTTGTCTTGCCACCTCAAACTTCAAACGTAGCCTGGTAAAGCTGGTGTCCCAGCCAGGCTCCTTTCGCAGTCCTGCTCCGAAAGTGCGAACGTCTGCAGAAAGCTGGCAGCCAGAAGGGGCTAGCCTGGAAAGCTGTTGCTCAGCCTCATCTGCCCATGGCACTGCTCGCACAGAGGCCCATAGACTGGGGCTGCTTGCTTGTCTTGCCACCTCAAACTTCAAACGTATCCTGGGAATGGTGGTGTCCCAGCCAGGCTCCTTTCGCAGCCCTGCTCCGAAAGTGCGAACGTCTGCAGATAGCAGGCAGCCAGAAGGGGCTAGCCTGGAAAGCTGTTGCTCAGCCTCATCTGCTCATGGCAGTGCTTGCACAGAGGCACAGAGAATGGGGCTGATTGCTTGTCTTGCCACCTCAATCTTCAAACATAGCCTGGGAATTGTGGTGTCCCCGCCAGGCTCCTTTTGCAGCCCTGCTCCGAAAGTGCGAACGTCTGCAGATAGCTGGCAGCCAGGAGGGGCTAGCCTGGAAAGCTGTTGCTCAGCCTCATCTGTCATTGGCACTCCTCACACAGAGACTGGGGCTGCTTGCTTCTCTTGCCACCTCAAACTTCAAACGTAGCCTGGGAATGGTGGTGTCCCAGCCAGGCTCCTTTACCAGCCCTGCTCTTAAAATGCGAACGTCTGCAGGTAGCTGACAGCCAGAAGGGGCTAGCCTGGAAATCTGTTGCTCAGCCTCATCTGCCCATGGCACTGCTCGCACAGAGGCACAGAGAATGGGGCTGCTTGCTTATCTTGCCACTTGAAACTTCAAACGCATGCTGGGAATGGTGGTGTCTCTGCCAGGCTCCTTTCGCAGCCCTGCTCCGAAAGTGCGAACGTCTGCAGATAGCTGATAGCCAGATGGGGCTAGCCTGGAAAGCTGTTGCTCAGCCTCATCTGCCCATGGCACTGCTCGCACAGAGGCACAGAGAATGGGGCTGCTTGCTTGTCTTGCAACTTGAAACTTCAAAAGTAGCCTGAGAATGGTGGTGTCCCAGCCAGGCTCCTTTCGCAGACCTGCTCTTAAAATGCGAACGTCTGCAGGTAGCTGACAGCCAGAAGGGGCTAGCCTGGAAATCTCTTGCTCAGCCTCATCTGCTCATGGCACTGCTCGCACAGAGGCACAGAGAATGGGGCTGCTTGCTTATCTTGCCACCTCAAACTTCAATCGCATGTCGGGAATGTGTGTTGTCCCTGCCAGGCTCCTTTACCAATCCTGCTCCGAAAGTGCGAACGTCTGCAGATAGCTGGCAGCCAGAAGGGGCTAGCCTGGAAAGCTGTTGCTCAGCCTCATCTGTCCATGGCAGTGCTCGCACAGAGGCACAGAGACTGGGGCTGCTTGCTTGTCTTGCCACCTCAAACTTCAAACGTAGACTGGGAAAGTTGGTGTCCCAGCCAGGCTCCTTTCGCAGCCCTGCTCCGAAAGCGCGAACGTCTGCAGATAGCTGATAGCCAGAAGGGGCTAGCCTGGAAAGCTGTTGCTCAGCCTCATTTGCTCATGGCACTGCTCGCACAGAGGCACAGAGAATGGGGCTGCTTGCTTGTCTTGCCCCCTCAAATTTGAAACGTAGCCTGGGAAATTTGATGTCCCAGCCAGGCTCCTTTCGCAGACCTGCTCCGAAAGTGCGAACGTCTGCAGAAAGCTGGCAGCCAGAAGGGGCTAGCCTGGAAAGCTGTTGCTCAACCTCATCTGCCCATGGCACTGCTCGCACAGAGGCCCATAGACTGGGGCTGCTTGCTTGTCTTGCCACCTCAAACTTCAAACGTAACCTGGGAATGGTGGTGTTCCAGCCAGGCTCCTTTCGCAGCCCTGCTCCGAAAGTGCGAACGTCTGCAGATAGCTGGCAGCCAGAAGGGGCTAGCCTGGAAAGCTGTTGCTCAGCCTCATCTGCTCATGGCAGTGCTTGCACAGAGGCACAGAGAATGGGGCTGATTGCTTGTCTTGCCACCTCAATCTTCAAACATAGCCTGGGAATTGTGGTGTCCCAGCCAGGCTGCTTTTGCAGCCCTGCTCCGAAAGTGCGAACGTCTGCAGATAGCTGGCAGCCAGGAGGGGCTAGCCTGGAAATCTGTTGCTCAGCCTCATCTGCCATTGGCACTCCTCACACATAGACTGAGGCTGCTTGCTTCTCTTGCCACCTCAAACTTCAAACGTAGCCTGGGAATGGTGGTGTCCCAGCCAGGCTCCTTTACCAGCCCTGCTCTTAAAATGCGAACGTCTGCAGGTAGCTGGCAGCCAGAAGGGGCTAGCCTGGAAATCTGTTGCTCAGCCTCATCTGCCCATGGCACTGCTCGCACAGAGGCACAGAGAATGGGGCTGCTTGCTTATCTTTCCACTTGAAACTTCAAACGCATGCTGGGAATGGTGGTGTCTCTGCCAGGCTCCTTTCGCAGCCCTGCTCCGAAAGTGCGAACGTCTGCAGATAGCTGATAGCCAGATGGGGCTAGCCTGGAAAGCTGTTGCTCAGCCTCATCTGCCCATGGCACTGCTCGCACAGAGGCACAGAGAATGGGGCTGCTTGCTTGTCTTGCAACTTGAAACTTCAAACGTAGCCTGAGAATGGTGGTGTCCCAGCCAGGCTCCTTTTGCAGACCTGCTCTTAAAATGCGAACGTCTGCAGGTAGCTGACAGCCAGAAGGGGCTAGCCTGGAAATCTGTTGCTCAGCCTTATCTGCTCATGGCACTGCTCGCACAGAGGCACAGAGAATGGGGCTGCTTGCTTATCTTGCCACCTCAAACTTCAATCGCATGTCGGGAATGTGTGTTGTCCCTGCCAGGCTCCTTTACCAATCCTGCTCCGAAAGTGCGAACGTCTGCAGATAGCTGGCAGCCAGAAGGGGCTAGCCTGGAAAGCTGTTGCTCAGCCTCATCTGTCCATGGCAGTGCTCGCACAGAGGCACAGAGAATAGGGCTGCTTGCTTGTCTTGCCACCTCAAACTTCAAACGTAGACTGGGAAAGTTGGTGTCCCAGCCAGGCTTCTTTCGCAGCCCTGCTCCGAAAGCGCGAACGTCTGCAGATAGCTGATAGCCAGAAGGTGCTAGCCTGGAAAGCTGTTGCTCAGCCTCATTTGCTCATGGCACTGCTCGCACAGAGGCACAGAGAATGGGGCTGCTTGCTTGTCTTGCCCCCTCAAATTTGAAACGTAGCCTGGGAAATTTGGTGTCCCAGCCAGGCTCCTTTCGCAGACCTGCTCCGAAAGTGCGAACGTCTGCAGTTAGCTGATAGCCAGAAGGGGCTAGCCTGGAAAGCTGTTGCTCAGCCTCATTTGCCCATGGCACTGCTCGCACAGAGGCACAGAGAATGGGGCTGCTTGCTTGTCTTGCAACTTGAAACTTCAAAAGTAGCCTGAGAATGGTGGTGTCCCAGCCAGGCTCCTTTCGCAGACCTGCTCTTAAAATGCGAACGTCTGCAGGTAGCTGACAGCCAGAAGGGGCTAGCCTGGAAATCTGTTGCTCAGCCTCATCTGCTCATGGCACTGCTCGCACAGAGGCACAGAGAATGGGGCTGATTGCTTGTCTTGCCCCCTCAAACTTCAAACGTACCCTGGGAAAGTTGGTGTCCCAGCCAGGCTCCTTTCGCAGCCCTGCTCCGAAAGTGCGAACATCTGCAGATAGCTGGCAGCCAGAAGGGGATAGCCTGGAAAGCTGTTGCTCAGCCTCATCTGCCCATGACAGTGCTCGCACAGAGGCACAGAGACTGGGGCTGCTTGCTTTTCTTGCCACTTGAAACTTCAAACGCATGCTGGGAACGTGGATTGTCCCTGCCAGGCTCCTTTCACAGCCATGCTCTTAAAATGAGAATGTCTGCAGATAGCTGTCAGCCAGAAGGGGCTAGCCTGGAAAGCTGTTGCTCAGCCTCATCTGCCCATGGCACTGCTCGCACAGAGGCCCATAGACTGGGGCTGCTTGCTTGTCTTGCCACCTCAAACTTCAAACGTAACCTGGGAATGGTGGTGTCCCAGCCAGGCTCCTTTCGCAGCCCTGCTCCGAAAGTGCGAACGTCTGCAGATAGCTGGCAGCCAGAAGGGGCTAGCCTGGAAAGCTGTTGCTCAGCCTCATCTGCTCATGGCAGTGCTTGCACAGAGGCACAGAGAATGGGGCTGATTGCTTGTCTTGCCACCTCAATCTTCAAACATAGCCTGGGAATTGTGGTGTCCCAGCCAGGCTGCTTTCGCAGCCCTGCTCCGAAAGGGCGAACTTCTGCAGATAGCTGGCAGCCAGGAGCGGCTAGCCTGGAAAGCTGTTGCTCAGCCTCATCTGCCATTGGCACTCCTCACACATAGACTGAGGCTGCTTGCTTCTCTTGCCACCTCAAATTTGAAACGTAGCCTGGGAATGGTGGTGTCCCAGCCAGGCTCCTTTACCAGCCCTGCTCTTAAAATGCGAACGTCTGCAGGTAGCTGACAGCCAGAAGGGGCTAGCCTGGAAATCTGTTGCTCAGCCTCATCTGCCCATGGCACTGCTCGCACAGAGGCACAGAGAATGGGGCTGTTTGCTTATCTTGCCACTTGAAACTTCAAACGCATGCTGGGAATGGTGGTGTCTCTGCCAGGCTCCTTTCGCAGCCATGCTCCGAAAGTGCGAACGTCTGCAGATAGCTGATAGCCAGATGGGGCTAGCCTGGAAAGCTGTTGCTCAGCCTCATCTGCCCATGGCACTGCTCGCACAGAGGCACAGAGAATGGGGCTGCTTGCTTGTCTTGCAACTCGAAACTTCAAAAGTAGCCTGAGAATGGTGGTGTCCCAGCCAGGCTCCTTTCGCAGACCTGCTCTTAAAATGCGAACGTCTGCAGGTAGCTGACAGCCAGAAGGGGCTAGCCTGGAAATCTCTTGCTCAGCCTCATCTGCTCATGGCACTGCTCGCACAGAGGCACAGAGAATGGGGCTGCTTGCTTATCTTGCCACCTCAAACTTCAATCGCATGTCGGGAATGTGTGTTGTCCCTGCCAGGCTCCTTTACCAATCCTGCTCCGAAAGTGCGAACGTCTGCAGATAGCTGGCAGCCAGAAGGGGCTAGCCTGGAAAGCTGTTGCTCAGCCTCATCTGTCCATGGCAGTGCTCGCACAGAGGCACAGAGAATGGGGCTGCTTGCTTGTCTTGCCACCTCAAACTTCAAACGTAGACTGGGAAAGTTGGTGTCCCAGCCAGGCTCTTTTCGTAGCCCTGCTCCGAAAGCGCGAACGTCTGCAGATAGCTGATAGCCAGAAGGGGCTAGCCTGGAAAGCTGTTGCTCAGCCTCATCTGCTCATGGCACTGCTCGCACAGAGGCACAGAGACTGGGGCTGCTTGCTTGTCTTGCCCCCTCAAATTTGAAACGTAGCCTGGGAAATTTGGCGTCCCAGCCAGGCTCCTTTCGCAGACCTGCTCCGAAAGTGCGAACGTCTGCAGTTAGCTGATAGCCAGAAGGGGCTAGCCTGGAAAGCTGTTGCTCAGCCTCATCTGTCCATGGCAGTGCTCGCACAGAGGCACAGAGAATGGGGCTGCTTGCTTGTCTTGCCACTTGAAACTTCAAACGCATGCTGGGAACGTGGATTGTCCCTGCCAGGCTCCTTGCACAGCCATGCTCTTAAAATGAGAATGTCTGCAGATAGCTGTCAGGCAGAAGGGGCTAGCCTGGAAAGCTGTTGCTTAGCCTCATCTGCCCTTGGCACTGCTCGCACAGAGGCCCAGAGACTTGGGCTGCTTGCTTGTCTTGCCACCTCAAACTTCAAACGTAACCTGGGAATGGTGGTGTCCCTGCCAGGCTCCTTTCACAGCCCTGCTCCGGAAGTGCGAACGTCTGCAGATAGCTGGCAGCCAGAAGGGGCTAGCCTGGAAAGCTGTTGCTCAGCCTCATCTGCTCATGGCACTGCTCACACAGAGACTGGGGCTGCTTGCTTGTCTTGCCACCTCAAACTTCAAACGTAGCCTGGGAATGGTGGTGTCCCAGCCAGGCTCCTTTGGCAGCCCTGCTCTTAAAATGCAAACGTCTGCAGGTAGCTGAGAGCCAGAAGGGGCTAGCCTGGAAATCTGTTGCTCAGCCTCATCTGCCCATGGCACTGCTCGCACAGAGGCACAGAGAATGGGGCTGCTTGATTATCTTGCAACTTGAAACTTCAAACGCATGTGGGTAATGTGGGTTGTCCCTGCCAGGCTCCTTTCACAGCCCTGCTCCGAAAGTGCGAACGTCTGCAGATAGCTGGCAGTCAGAAGGGGCTAGCCTGGAAAGCTGTTGCTCAGCCTCATGTGCTCATGGCACTGCTCGCACAGAGGCACAGAGACTGGGGCTGCTTGCTTGTCTTGCCCCCTCAAAATTCAAACGTAGCCTGGTAAAGCTGGTGTCCCAGCCAGGCTCCTTTCGCAGTCCTGCTCCGAAAGTGCGAACGTCTGCAGAAAGCTGGCAGCCAGAAGGGGCTAGCCTGGAAAGCTGTTGCTCAGCCTCATCTGCCCATGGCACTGCTCGCACAGAGGCCCATAGACTGGGGCTGCTTGCTTGTCTTGCCACCTCAAACTTCAAACGTAACCTGGGAATGGTGGTGTCCCAGCCAGGCTCCTTTCGCAGCCCTGCTCCGAAAGTGCGAACGTCTGCAGATAGCAGGCAGCCAGAAGGGGCTAGCCTGGAAAGCTGTTGCTCAGCCTCATCTGCTCATGGCAGTGCTTGCACAGAGGCACAGAGAATGGGGCTGATTGCTTGTCTTGCCACCTCAATCTTCAAACATAGCCTGGGAATTGTGGTGTCCCAGCCAGGCTGCTTTTGCAGCCCTGCTCCGAAAGTGCGAACGTCTGCAGATAGCTGGCAGCCAGGAGGGGCTAGCCTGGAAAGCTGTTGCTCAGCCTCATCTGCCATTGGCACTCCTCACACAGAGACTGGGGCTGCTTGCTTCTCTTGCCACCTCAAACTTCAAACGTAGCGTGGGAATGGTGGTGTCCCAGCCAGGCTCCTTTACCAGCCCTGCTCTTAAAATGCGAACGTCTGCAGGTAGCTGACAGCCAGAAGGGGCTAGCCTGGAAATCTGTTGCTCAGCCTCATCTGCCCATGGCACTGCTCGCACAGAGGCACAGAGAATGGGGCTGCTTGCTTATCTTGCCACTTGAAACTTCAAACGCATGCTGGGAATGGTGGTGTCTCTGCCAGGCTCCTTTCGCAGCCCTGCTCCGAAAGTGCGAACGTCTGCAGATAGCTGATAGCCAGATGGGGCTAGCCTGGAAAGCAGTTGCTCAGCCTCATCTGCCCATGGCACTGCTCGCACAGAGGCACAGAGAATGGGGCTGCTTGCTTGTCTTGCAACTTGAAACTTCAAAAGTAGCCTGAGAATGGTGGTGTCCCAGCCAGGCTCCTTTCGCAGACCTGCTCTTAAAATGCGAACGTCTGCAGGTAGCTGACAGCCAGAAGGGGCTAGCCTGGAAATCTGTTGCTCAGCCTCATCTGCTCATGGCACTGCTCGCACAGAGGCACAGAGAATGGGGCTGCTTGCTTATCTTGCCACCTCAAACTTCAATCGCATGTCGGGAATGTGTGTTGTCCCTGCCAGGCTCCTTTACCAATCCTGCTCCGAAAGTGCGAACGTCTGCAGATAGCTGGCAGCCAGAAGGGGCTAGCCTGGAAAGCTGTTGCTCAGCCTCATCTGTCCATGGCAGTGCTCGCACAGAGGCACAGAGAATGGGGCTGCTTGCTTGTCTTGCCACCTCAAACTTCAAACGTAGACTGGGAAAGTTGGTGTCCCAGCCAGGCTCCTTTCGCAGCCCTGCTCCGAAAGCGCGAACGTCTGCAGATAGCTGATAGCCAGAAGGGGCTAGCCTGGAAAGCTGTTGCTCAGCCTCATTTGCTCATGGCACTGCTCGCACAGAGGCACAGAGAATGGGGCTGCTTGCTTGTCTTGCCCCCTCAAATTTGAAACGTAGCCTGGGAAATTTGATGTCCCAGCCAGGCTCCTTTCGCAGACCTGCTCCGAAAGTGCGAACGTCTGCAGAAAGCTGGCAGCCAGAAGGGGCTAGCCTGGAAAGCTGTTGCTCAACCTCATCTGCCCATGGCACTGCTCGCACAGAGGCCCATAGACTGGGGCTGCTTGCTTGTCTTGCCACCTCAAACTTCAAACGTAACCTGGGAATGGTGGTGTCCCAGCCAGGCTCCTTTCGCAGCCCTGCTCCGAAAGTGCGAACGTCTGCAGATAGCTGGCAGCCAGAAGGGGCTAGCCTGGAAAGCTGTTGCTCAGCCTCATCTGCCCATGGCACTGCTCGCACAGAGGCACAGAGACTGGGGCTGCTTGCTTATCTTGCCACTTGAAACTTCAAACGCATGCTGGGAATGGTGGTGTCCCAGCCAGGCTGCTTTCGCAGCCCTGCTCCTAAAGTGCGAACGTCTGCAGATAGCTGGCAGCCAGAAGGGGCTAGCCTGGAAAGCTGTTGCTCAGCCTCATCTGCCAATGGCACTGCTCACACATAGACTGGGGCTGCTTGCTTCTCTTGCCACCTCAAACTTCAAACGTAGCCTGGGAAAGGTGGTGTCCCAGCCAGGCTTCTTTCGCAGCCCTGCTCCGAAAGCGCGAACGTCTGCAGATAGCTGATAGCCAGAAGGTGCTAGCCTGGAAAGCTGTTGCTCAGCCTCATTTGCTCATGGCACTGCTCGCACAGAGGCACAGAGAATGGGGCTGCTTGCTTGTCTTGCCCCCTCAAATTTGAAACGTAGCCTGGGAAATTTGGTGTCCCAGCCAGGCTCCTTTCGCAGACCTGCTCCGAAAGTGCGAACGTCTGCAGTTAGCTGATAGCCAGAAGGGGCTAGCCTGGAAAGCTGTTGCTCAGCCTCATTTGCCCATGGCACTGCTCGCACAGAGGCACAGAGAATGGGGCTGCTTGCTTGTCTTGCAACTTGAAACTTCAAAAGTAGCCTGAGAATGGTGGTGTCCCAGCCAGGCTCCTTTCGCAGACCTGCTCTTAAAATGCGAACGTCTGCAGGTAGCTGACAGCCAGAAGGGGCTAGCCTGGAAATCTGTTGCTCAGCCTCATCTGCTCATGGCACTGCTCGCACAGAGGCACAGAGAATGGGGCTGATTGCTTGTCTTGCCCCCTCAAACTTCAAACGTACCCTGGGAAAGTTGGTGTCCCAGCCAGGCTCCTTTCGCAGCCCTGCTCCGAAAGTGCGAACATCTGCAGATAGCTGGCAGCCAGAAGGGGATAGCCTGGAAAGCTGTTGCTCAGCCTCATCTGCCCATGACAGTGCTCGCACAGAGGCACAGAGACTGGGGCTGCTTGCTTTTCTTGCCACTTGAAACTTCAAACGCATGCTGGGAACGTGGATTGTCCCTGCCAGGCTCCTTTCACAGCCATGCTCTTAAAATGCGAATGTCTGCAGATAGCTGTCAGCCAGAAGGGGCTAGCCTGGAAAGCTGTTGCTCAGCCTCATCTGCCCATGGCACTGCTCGCACAGAGGCCCATAGACTGGGGCTGCTTGCTTGTCTTGCCACCTCAAACTTCAAACGTAACCTGGGAATGGTGGTGTCCCAGCCAGGCTCCTTTCGCAGCCCTGCTCCGAAAGTGCGAACGTCTGCAGATAGCTGGCAGCCAGAAGGGGCTAGCCTGGAAAGCTGTTGCTCAGCCTCATCTGCTCATGGCAGTGCTTGCACAGAGGCACAGAGAATGGGGCTGATTGCTTGTCTTGCCACCTCAATCTTCAAACATAGCCTGGGAATTGTGGTGTCCCAGCCAGGCTGCTTTCGCAGCCCTGCTCCGAAAGGGCGAACTTCTGCAGATAGCTGGCAGCCAGGAGCGGCTAGCCTGGAAAGCTGTTGCTCAGCCTCATCTGCCATTGGCACTCCTCACACATAGACTGAGGCTGCTTGCTTCTCTTGCCACCTCAAATTTGAAACGTAGCCTGGGAATGGTGGTGTCCCAGCCAGGCTCCTTTACCAGCCCTGCTCTTAAAATGCGAACGTCTGCAGGTAGCTGACAGCCAGAAGGGGCTAGCCTGGAAATCTGTTGCTCAGCCTCATCTGCCCATGGCACTGCTCGCACAGAGGCACAGAGAATGGGGCTGTTTGCTTATCTTGCCACTTGAAACTTCAAACGCATGCTGGGAATGGTGGTGTCTCTGCCAGGCTCCTTTCGCAGCCATGCTCCGAAAGTGCGAACGTCTGCAGATAGCTGATAGCCAGATGGGGCTAGCCTGGAAAGCTGTTGCTCAGCCTCATCTGCCCATGGCACTGCTCGCACAGAGGCACAGAGAATGGGGCTGCTTGCTTGTCTTGCAACTCGAAACTTCAAAAGTAGCCTGAGAATGGTGGTGTCCCAGCCAGGTTCCTTTCGCAGACCTGCTCTTAAAATGCGAACGTCTGCAGGTAGCTGACAGCCAGAAGGGGCTAGCCTGGAAATCTCTTGCTCAGCCTCATCTGCTCATGGCACTGCTCGCACAGAGGCACAGAGAATGGGGCTGCTTGCTTATCTTGCCACCTCAAACTTCAATCGCATGTCGGGAATGTGTGTTGTCCCTGCCAGGCTCCTTTACCAATCCTGCTCCGAAAGTGCGAACGTCTGCAGATAGCTGGCAGCCAGAAGGGGCTAGCCTGGAAAGCTGTTGCTCAGCCTCATCTGTCCATGGCAGTGCTCGCACAGAGGCACAGAGAATGGGGCTGCTTGCTTATCTTGCCACCTCAAACTTCAAACGTAGACTGGGAAAGTTGGTGTCCCAGCCAGGCTCTTTTCGTAGCCCTGCTCCGAAAGCGCGAACGTCTGCAGATAGCTGATAGCCAGAAGGGGCTAGCCTGGAAAGCTGTTGCTCAGCCTCATCTGCTCATGGCACTGCTCGCACAGAGGCACAGAGACTGGGGCTGCTTGCTTGTCTTGCCCCCTCAAATTTGAAACGTAGCCTGGGAAATTTGGCGTCCCAGCCAGGCTCCTTTCGCAGACCTGCTCCGAAAGTGCGAACGTCTGCAGTTAGCTGATAGCCAGAAGGGGCTAGCCTGGAAAGCTGTTGCTCAGCCTCATCTGTCCATGGCAGTGCTCGCACAGAGGCACAGAGAATGGGGCTGCTTGCTTGTCTTGCCACTTGAAACTTCAAACGCATGCTGGGAACGTGGATTGTCCCTGCCAGGCTCCTTGCACAGCCATGCTCTTAAAATGAGAATGTCTGCAGATAGCTGTCAGGCAGAAGGGGCTAGCCTGGAAAGCTGTTGCTTAGCCTCATCTGCCCTTGGCACTGCTCGCACAGAGGCCCAGAGACTTGGGCTGCTTGCTTGTCTTGCCACCTCAAACTTCAAACGTAACCTGGGAATGGTGGTGTCCCTGCCAGGCTCCTTTCACAGCCCTGCTCCGGAAGTGCGAACGTCTGCAGATAGCTGGCAGCCAGAAGGGGCTAGCCTGGAAAGCTGTTGCTCAGCCTCATCTGCTCATGGCACTGCTCACACAGAGACTGGGGCTGCTTGCTTGTCTTGCCACCTCAAACTTCAAACGTAGCCTGGGAATGGTGGTGTCCCAGCCAGGCTCCTTTGGCAGCCCTGCTCTTAAAATGCAAACGTCTGCAGGTAGCTGAGAGCCAGAAGGGGCTAGCCTGGAAATCTGTTGCTCAGCCTCATCTGCCCATGGCACTGCTCGCACAGAGGCACAGAGAATGGGGCTGCTTGATTATCTTGCAACTTGAAACTTCAAACGCATGTGGGTAATGTGGGTTGTCCCTGCCAGGCTCCTTTCACAGCCCTGCTCCGAAAGTGCGAACGTCTGCAGATAGCTGGCAGTCAGAAGGGGCTAGCCTGGAAAGCTGTTGCTCAGCCTCATGTGCTCATGGCACTGCTCGCACAGAGGCACAGAGACTGGGGCTGCTTGCTTGTCTTGCCCCCTCAAAATTCAAACGTAGCCTGGTAAAGCTGGTGTCCCAGCCAGGCTCCTTTCGCAGTCCTGCTCCGAAAGTGCGAACGTCTGCAGAAAGCTGGCAGCCAGAAGGGGCTAGCCTGGAAAGCTGTTGCTCAGCCTCATCTGCCCATGGCACTGCTCGCACAGAGGCCCATAGACTGGGGCTGCTTGCTTGTCTTGCCACCTCAAACTTCAAACGTAACCTGGGAATGGTGGTGTCCCAGCCAGGCTCCTTTCGCAGCCCTGCTCCGAAAGTGCGAACGTCTGCAGATAGCAGGCAGCCAGAAGGGGCTAGCCTGGAAAGCTGTTGCTCAGCCTCATCTGCTCATGGCAGTGCTTGCACAGAGGCACAGAGAATGGGGCTGATTGCTTGTCTTGCCACCTCAATCTTCAAACATAGCCTGGGAATTGTGGTGTCCCAGCCAGGCTGCTTTTGCAGCCCTGCTCCGAAAGTGCGAACGTCTGCAGATAGCTGGCAGCCAGGAGGGGCTAGCCTGGAAAGCTGTTGCTCAGCCTCATCTGCCATTGGCACTCCTCACACAGAGACTGGGGCTGCTTGCTTCTCTTGCCACCTCAAACTTCAAACGTAGCGTGGGAATGGTGGTGTCCCAGCCAGGCTCCTTTACCAGCCCTGCTCTTAAAATGCGAACGTCTGCAGGTAGCTGACAGCCAGAAGGGGCTAGCCTGGAAATCTGTTGCTCAGCCTCATCTGCCCATGGCACTGCTCGCACAGAGGCACAGAGAATGGGGCTGCTTGCTTATCTTGCCACTTGAAACTTCAAACGCATGCTGGGAATGGTGGTGTCTCTGCCAGGCTCCTTTCGCAGCCCTGCTCCGAAAGTGCGAACGTCTGCAGATAGCTGATAGCCAGATGGGGCTAGCCTGGAAAGCAGTTGCTCAGCCTCATCTGCCCATGGCACTGCTCGCACAGAGGCACAGAGAATGGGGCTGCTTGCTTGTCTTGCAACTTGAAACTTCAAAAGTAGCCTGAGAATGGTGGTGTCCCAGCCAGGCTCCTTTCGCAGACCTGCTCTTAAAATGCGAACGTCTGCAGGTAGCTGACAGCCAGAAGGGGCTAGCCTGGAAATCTGTTGCTCAGCCTCATCTGCTCATGGCACTGCTCGCACAGAGGCACAGAGACTGGGGCTGCTTGCTTATCTTGCCACCTCAAACTTCAATCGCATGTCGGGAATGTGTGTTGTCCCTGCCAGGCTCCTTTACCAATCCTGCTCCGAAAGTGCGAACGTCTGCAGATAGCTGGCAGCCAGAAGGGGCTAGCCTGGAAAGCTGTTGCTCAGCCTCATCTGTCCATGGCAGTGCTCGCACAGAGGCACAGAGAATGGGGCTGCTTGCTTGTCTTGCCACCTCAAACTTCAAACGTAGACTGGGAAAGTTGGTGTCCCAGCCAGGCTCCTTTCGCAGCCCTGTTCCGAAAGCGCGAACGTCTGCAGATAGCTGATAGCCAGAAGGGGCTAGCCTGGAAAGCTGTTGCTCAGCCTCATTTGCTCATGGCACTGCTCGCACAGAGGCACAGAGAATGGGGCTGCTTGCTTGTCTTGCCCCCTCAAATTTGAAACGTAGCCTGGGAAATTTGATGTCCCAGCCAGGCTCCTTTCGCAGACCTGCTCCGAAAGTGCGAACGTCTGCAGAAAGCTGGCAGCCAGAAGGAGCTAGCCTGGAAAGCTGTTGCTCAACCTCATCTGCCCATGGCACTGCTCGCACAGAGGCCCATAGACTGGGGCTGCTTGCTTGTCTTGCCACCTCAAACTTCAAACGTAACCTGGGAATGGTGGTGTCCCAGCCAGGCTCCTTTCGCAGCCCTGCTCCGAAAGTGCGAACGTCTGCAGATAGCTGGCAGCCAGAAGGGGCTAGCCTGGAAAGCTGTTGCTCAGCCTCATCTGCCCATGGCACTGCTCGCACAGAGGCACAGAGACTGGGGCTGCTTGCTTATCTTGCCACTTGAAACTTCAAACGCATGCTGGGAATGGTGGTGTCCCAGCCAGGCTGCTTTCGCAGCCCTGCTCCGAAAGTGCGAACGTCTGCAGATAGCTGGCAGCCAGAAGGGGCTAGCCTGGAAAGCTGTTGCTCAGCCTCATCTGCCAATGGCACTGCTCACACATAGACTGGGGCTGCTTGCTTCTCTTGCCACCTCAAACTTCAAACGTAGCCTGGGAAAGGTGGTGTCCCAGCCAGGCTCCTTTACCAGCTCTGCTCTTAAGATGCGAACGTCTGCAGGTAGCTGACAGCCAGAAGGGGCTAGCCTGGAAAACTGTTGCTCAGCCTCATCTGCCCATGGCACTGCTCGCACAGAGGCACAGAGAATGGGGCTGCTTGATTATCTTGCAACTTGAAACTTCAAACGCATGTGGGTAATGTGGGTTGTCCCTGCCAGGCTCCTTTCACAGCCCTGCTCCGAAAGTGCGAACGTCTGCAGATAGCTGGCAGTCAGAAGGGGCTAGCCTGGAAAGCTCTTGCTCAGCCTCATCTGCTCATGGCACTGCTCGCACAGAGGCACAGAGACTGGGGCTGCTTGCTTGTCTTGCCCCCTCAAACTTCAAACGTAGCCTGGTAAAGCTGGTGTCCCAGCCAGGCTCCTTTCGCAGTCCTGCTCCGAAAGTGCGAACGTCTGCAGAAAGCTGGCAGCCAGAAGGGGCTAGCCTGGAAAGCTGTTGCTCAGCCTCATCTGCTCATGGCACTGCTCGCACAGAGGCACAGAGAATGGGGCTGCTTGCTTATCTTGCCACCTCAAACTTCAATCGCATGTCGGGAATGTGTGTTGTCCCTGCCAGGCTCCTTTACCAATCCTGCTCCGAAAGTGCGAACGTCTGCAGATAGCTGGCAGCCAGAAGGGGCTAGCCTGGAAAGCTGTTGCTCAGCCTCATCTGTCCATGGCAGTGCTCGCACAGAGGCACAGAGAATGGGGCTGCTTGCTTGTCTTGCCACCTCAAACTTCAAACGTAGACTGGGAAAGTTGGTGTCCCAGCCAGGCTCCTTTCGCAGCCCTGCTCCGAAAGCGCGAACGTCTGCAGATAGCTGATAGCCAGAAGGGGCTAGCCTGGAAAGCTGTTGCTCAGCCTCATTTGCTCATGGCACTGCTCGCACAGAGGCACAGAGAATGGGGCTGCTTGCTTGTCTTGCCCCCTCAAATTTGAAACGTAGCCTGGGAAATTTGATGTCCCAGCCAGGCTCCTTTCGCAGACCTGCTCCGAAAGTGCGAACGTCTGCAGAAAGCTGGCAGCCAGAAGGGGCTAGCCTGGAAAGCTGTTGCTCAACCTCATCTGCCCATGGCACTGCTCGCACAGAGGCCCATAGACTGGGGCTGCTTGCTTGTCTTGCCACCTCAAACTTCAAACGTAACCTGGGAATGGTGGTGTCCCAGCCAGGCTCCTTTCGCAGCCCTGCTCCGAAAGTGCGAACGTCTGCAGATAGCTGGCAGCCAGAAGGGGCTAGCCTGGAAATCTGTTGCTCAGCCTCATCTGCTCATGGCAGTGCTTGCACAGAGGCACAGAGAATGGGGCTGATTGCTTGTCTTGCCACCTCAATCTTCAAACATAGCCTGGGAATTGTGGTGTCCCAGCCAGGCTGCTTTTGCAGCCCTGCTCCGAAAGTGCGAACGTCTGCTGATAGCTGGCAGCCAGGAGGGGCTAGCCTGGAAATCTGTTGCTCAGCCTCATCTGCCATTGGCACTCCTCACACATAGACTGAGGCTGCTTGCTTCTCTTGCCACCTCAAACTTCAAACGTAGCCTGGGAATGGTGGTGTCCCAGCCAGGCTCCTTTACCAGCCCTGCTCTTAAAATGCGAACGTCTGCAGGTAGCTGACAGCCAGAAGGGGCTAGCCTGGAAATCTGTTGCTCAGCCTCATCTGCCCATGGCACTGCTCGCACAGAGGCACAGAGAATGGGGCTGCTTGCTTATCTTGCCACTTGAAACTTCAAACGCATGCTGGGAATGGTGGTGTCTCTGCCAGGCTCCTTTCGCAGCCCTGCTCCGAAAGTGCGAACGTCTGCAGATAGCTGATAGCCAGATGGGGCTAGCCTGGAAAGCTGTTGCTCAGCCTCATCTGCCCATGGCACTGCTCGCACAGAGGCACAGAGAATGGGGCTGCTTGCTTGTCTTGCAACTTGAAACTTCAAACGTAGCCTGAGAATGGTGGTGTCCCAGCCAGGCTCCTTTTGCAGACCTGCTCTTAAAATGCGAACGTCTGCAGGTAGCTGACAGCCAGAAGGGGCTAGCCTGGAAATCTGTTGCTCAGCCTTATCTGCTCATGGCACTGCTCGCACAGAGGCACAGAGAATGGGGCTGCTTGCTTATCTTGCCACCTCAAACTTCAATCGCATGTCGGGAATGTGTGTTGTCCCTGCCAGGCTCCTTTACCAATCCTGCTCCGAAAGTGCGAACGTCTGCAGATAGCTGGCAGCCAGAAGGGGCTAGCCTGGAAAGCTGTTGCTCAGCCTCATCTGTCCATGGCAGTGCTCGCACAGAGGCACAGAGAATGGGGCTGCTTGCTTGTCTTGCCACCTCAAACTTCAAACGTAGACTGGGAAAGTTGGTGTCCCAGCCAGGCTTCTTTCGCAGCCCTGCTCCGAAAGCGCGAACGTCTGCAGATAGCTGATAGCCAGAAGGTGCTAGCCTGGAAAGCTGTTGCTCAGCCTCATTTGCTCATGGCACTGCTCGCACAGAGGCACAGAGAATGGGGCTGCTTGCTTGTCTTGCCCCCTCAAATTTGAAACGTAGCCTGGGAAATTTGGTGTCCCAGCCAGGCTCCTTTCGCAGACCTGCTCCGAAAGTGCGAACGTCTGCAGTTAGCTGATAGCCAGAAGGGGCTAGCCTGGAAAGCTGTTGCTCAGCCTCATTTGCCCATGGCACTGCTCGCACAGAGGCACAGAGAATGGGGCTGCTTGCTTGTCTTGCAACTTGAAACTTCAAAAGTAGCCTGAGAATGGTGGTGTCCCAGCCAGGCTCCTTTCGCAGACCTGCTCTTAAAATGCGAACGTCTGCAGGTAGCTGACAGCCAGAAGGGGCTAGCCTGGAATTCTGTTGCTCAGCCTCATCTGCTCATGCCACTGCTCGCACAGAGGCACAGAGACTGGGGCTGCTTGCTTTTCTTGCCACTTGAAACTTCAAACGCATGCTGGGAACGTGGATTGTCCCTGCCAGGCTCCTTGCACAGCCATGCTCTTAAAATGAGAATGTCTGCAGATAGGTGTCAGCCAGAAGGGGCTAGCCTGGAAAGCTGTTGCTTAGCCCCATCTGCCCATGGCACTGCTCGCACAGAGGCCCATAGACTTGGGCTGCTTGCTTGTCTTGCCACCTCAAACTTCAAACGTAACCTGGGAATGGTGGTGTCTCTGCCAGGCTCCTTTCACAGCCCTGCTCCGGAAGTGCGAACGTCTGCAGATAGCTGGCAGCCAGAAGGGGCTAGCGTGGAAAGCTGTTGCTCAGCCTCATCTGCTCATGGCACTGCTCACACAGAGACTGGGGCTGCTTGCTTGTCTTGCCACCTCAAACTTCAAACGTAGCCTGGGAATGGTGGTGTCCCAGCCAGGCTCCTTTCGCAGCCCTGCTCTTAAAATGCAAACGTCTGCAGGTAGCTGACAGCCACAAGGGGCTAGCCTGGAAATCTGTTGCTCAGCCTCATCTGCCCATGGCACTGCTCGCACAGAGGCACAGAGACTGGGGCTGCTTGCTTATCTTGCCACTTGAAACTTCAAACGCATGCTGGGAATGGTGGTGTCCCAGCCAGGCTGCTTTCGCAGCCCTGCTCCTAAAGTGCGAACGTCTGCAGATAGCTGGCAGCCAGAAGCGGCTAGCCTGGAAAGCTGTTGCTGAGCCTCATCTGCCAATGGCACTGCTCACACAGAGACTGGGGCTGCTTGCTTCTCTTGCCACCTCAAACTTCAAACGTAGCCTGAGAATGGTGGTGTCCCAGCCAGGCTCCTTTACCAGCTCTGCTCTTAAAATGCGAACGTCTGCAGGTAGCTGACAGCCAGAAGGGGCTAGCCTGGAAATCTGTTGCTCAGCCTCATCTGCTCATGGCACTGCTCGCACAGAGGCACAGAGAATGGGGCTGCTTGCTTGTCTTGCCACTTGAAACTTCAAACGCATGTCGGGAATGTGTGTTGTCCCTGCCAGGCTCCTTTACCAACCCTGCTCCGAAAGTGCGAACGTCTGCAGATAGCTGGCAGCCAGAAGGGGCTAGCCTGGAAAGCTGTTGCTCAGCCTCATCTGCCCATGGCACTGCTCGCACAGAGGCACAGAGAATGGGGCTGCTTGCTTATCTTGCCACCTCAAACTTCAAACGTAGCCTGGGAAAGTTGGTGTCCCAGCCAGGCTCCTTTCGCAGCCCTGCTCCGAAAGTGCGAACGTCTGCAGATAGCTGATAGCCAGAAGGGGCTAGCCTGGAAAGCTGTTGCTCAGCCTCATCTGCCATTGGCACTCCTCACACATAGACTGAGGCTGCTTGCTTCTCTTGCCACCTCAAACTTCAAACGTAGCCTGGGAATGGTGGTGTCCCAGCCAGGCTCCTTTACCAGCCCTGCTCTTAAAATGCGAACGTCTGCAGGTAGCTGATAGCCAGAAGGGGCTAGCCTGGAAAGCTGTTGCTCAGCCTCATTTGCCCATGGCACTGCTCGCACAGAGGCACAGAGAATGGGGCTGCTTGCTTGTCTTGCAACTTGAAACTTCAAAAGTAGCCTGAGAATGGTGGTGTCCCAGCCAGGCTCCTTTCGCAGACCTGCTCTTAAAATGCGAACGTCTGCAGGTAGCTGACAGCCAGAAGGGGCTAGCCTGGAAATCTGTTGCTCAGCCTCATCTGCTCATGGCACTGCTCGCACAGAGGCCCAGAGAATGGGGCTGCTTGCTTGTCTTGCCCCCTCAAACTTCAAACGTATCCTGGGAAAGTTGGTGTCCCAGCCAGGCTCCTTTCGCAGCCCTGCTCCGAAAGTGCGAACATCTGCAGATAGCTGGCAGCCAGAAGGGGATAGCCTGGAAAGCTGTTGCTCAGCCTCATCTGCCCATGACAGTGCTCGCACAGAGGCACAGAGACTGGGGCTGCTTGCTTTTCTTGCCACTTGAAACTTCAAACGCATGCTGGGATCGTGGATTGTCCCTGCCAGGCTCCTTTCACAGCCATGCTCTTAAAATGAGAATGTCTGCAGATAGCTGTCAGCCAGAAGGGGCTAGCCTGGAAAGCTGTTGCTCAGCCTCATCTGCCCATGGCACTGCTCGCACAGAGGCCCATAGACTGGGGCTGCTTGCTTGTCTTGCCACCTCAAACTTCAAACGTAACCTGGGAATGGTGGTGTCCCAGCCAGGCTCCTTTCGCAGCCCTGTTCCGAAAGTGCGAACGTCTGCAGATAGCTGGCAGCCAGAAGGGGCTAGCCTGGAAAGCTGTTGCTCAGCCTCATCTGTTCATGGCAGTGCTTGCACAGAGGCACAGAGAATGAGGCTGATTGCTTGTCTTGCCACCTCAATCTTCAAACATAACCTGGGAATTGTGGTCTCCCAGCCAGGCTGCTTTCACAGCCCTGCTCCGGAAGTGCGAATGTCTGCAGCTAGCTGGCAGCCAGGAGGGGCTAGCCTGGAAAGCTGTTGCTCAGCCTCATCTGCCCATGGCACTGTTCGCATAGAGGCACAGAGAATGGGGCTTCTTGCTTATCTTGCCAGTTGAAAATTCAAACGCATGTGGGGAATGTGGGTTGTCCCTGCCAGGCTCCTTTCCCAGCCCTGCTCCGGAAGTGCGAACGTCTGCAGATAGCTGGCAGCCAGAAGGGGCTAGCCTGGAAAGCTGTTGCTCAGCCTCATCTGCCATTGGCACTCCTCACACATAGACTGGGGCTGCTTGCTTCTCTTGCCACCTCAAACTTCAAACGTAGCCTGGGAATGGTGGTGTCCCAGCCAGGCTCCTTTACCAGCCCTGCTCTTAAAATGCGAACGTCTGCAGGTAGCTGACAGCCAGAAGGGGCTAGCCTGGAAATCTGTTGCTCAGCCTCATCTGCCCATGGCACTGCTCGCACAGAGGCGCAGAGAATGGGGCTGCTTGCTTATCTTGACACCTCGGATTTCAAATGTAGCCTGGGAAAGTTGGTGTCCCAGCCAGGCTCCTTTCGCAGCCCTGCTCCGAAAGTGCGAACGTCTGCAGATAACTGATAGCCATATGGGGCTAGCCTGGAAAGCTGTTGCTCAGCCTCATTTGCCCATGGCACTGCTCGCACAGAGGCACAGAGAATGGGGCTGCTTGCTTGTCTTGCAACTTGAAACTTCAAAAGTAACCTGAGAATGGTGGTGTCCCAGCCAGGCTCCTTTCGCAGACCTTCTCTTAAAATACGAACGTCTGCAGGTAGCTGACAGCCACAAGGGGCTAGCCTGAAAATCTCTTGCTCAGCCTCATCTGCTCATGGCAGTGCTCGCAGAGAGGCACACAGAATGGGGCTGCTTGCTTATCTTGCCACCTCAAACTTCAATCGCATGTCGGGAATGTGTGTTGTCCCTGCCAGGCTCCTTTACCAATCCTGCTCCGAAAGTGCGAACGTCTGCAGATAGCTGGCAGCCAGAAGGGGCTAGCCTGGAAAGCTGTTGCTCAGCCTCATCTGTCCATGGCAGTGCTCGCACAGAGGCACAGAGAATGGGGCTGCTTGCTTGTCTTGCCACCTCAAACTTCAAACGTAGACAGGGAAAGTTGGTGTCCCAGCCAGGCTCCTTTCGCAGCCCTGCTCCGAAAGTGCGAACGTCTGCAGATAGCTGATAGCCAGAAGGGGCTAGCCTGGAAAGCTGTTGCTCAGCCTCATTTGCCCATGGCACTGCTCGCACAGAGGCACAGAGACTGGGGCTGCTTGCTTGTCTTGCAACTTGAAACTTCAAAAGTAGCCTGAGAATGGTGGTGTCCCAGCCAGGCTCCTTTCGCAGACCTGCTCTTAAAATGCGAACGTCTGCAGGTAGCTGACAGCCAGAAGGGGCTAGCCTGGAAATCTGTTGCTCAGCCTCATCTGCTCATGGCACTGCTCGCACAGAGGCACAGAGACTGGGGCTGCTTGCTTTTCTTGCCACTTGAAACTTGAAACGCATGCTGGGAACATGGATTGTCCCTGCCAGGCTCCTTTCACAGCCATGCTCTTAAAATGAGAATGTCTGCAGATAGCTGTCAGCCAGAAGGGGCTAGCCTGGAAAGCTGTTGCTCAGCCTCATCTGCCCATGGCACTACTTGAGGAGAGGCACAGAGAATGGGGCTGCTTGCTTGTCTTGCCACCTCAAAGCTTCAAACGTAGCCTGGGAATGGTGGTGTCCCAGCCAGGCTCCTTTACCAGCCCTGCTCTTAAAATGCGAACGTCTGCAGGTAACTGACAGCCAGAAGGGGCTAGCCTGGAAATCTGTTGCTCAGCCTCATCTGCCCATGGCACTGCTCACACAGAGGCACAGAGAATGGGGCTGCTTGCTTATCTTGCCACTTGAAACTTCAAACGCATGCTGGGAATGGTGGTGTCTCTGCCAGTCTCCTTTCGCAGCCCTGCTCCGAAAGTGCGAACGTCTGCAGATAGCTGGCAGCCAGAAGGGGCTAGCCTGGAAAGCTGTTGCTCAGCCTCATCTGTCCATGGCAGTGCTCGCACAGAGGCACAGAGAATGGGGCTGCTTGCTTGTCTTGCCACCTCAAACTTCAAACGTAGCCTGGGAAAGTTGCTGTCCCAGCCAGGCTCCTTTCGCAGCCCTGCTCCGAAAGTGCGAACGTCTGCAGATAGCTGATAGCCAGAAGGGGCTAGCCTGGAAAGCTGTTGCTCAGCCTCATCTGCTCATGGCACTGCTCGCACAGAGGCACAGAGACTGGGGCTGCTTGCTTGTCTTGCCCCCTCAAATTTGAAACGTAGCCTGGGAAATTTGGTGTCCCAGCCAGGCTCCTTTCGCAGACCTGCTCCGAAAGTGCGAACGTCTGCAGTTAGCTGATAGCCAGAAGGGGCTAGCCTGGAAAGCTGTTGCTCAGCCTCATTTGCCCATGGCACTTCTCGCACAGTGGCACAGAGAATGGGGCTGCTTGCTTGTCTTGCAACTTGAAACTTCAAAAGTAGCCTGAGAATGGTGGTGTCCCAGCCAGGCTCCTTTCGCAGCCCTGCTCTTAAAATGCGAACGTCTGCAGGTAGCTGACAGCCACAAGGGGCTAGCCTGGAAAGCTGTTGCTCAGCCTCATCTGCTCATGGCACTGCTCGCACAGAGGCACAGAGAATGGGGCTGCTTGCTTGTCTTGCCACTTGAAACTTCAAACGCATGTCGGGAATGTGTGTTGTCCCTGCCAGGCTCCTTTACCAACCCTGCTCCGAAAGTGCGAACGTCTGCAGATAGCTGGCAGCCAGAAGGGGCTAGCCTGGAAAGCTGTTGCTCAGCCTCATCTGCCCATGGCACTGCTCGCACAGAGGCACAGAGAATGGGGCTGCTTGCTTATCTTGTCACCTCAAACTTCAAACGTAGCCTGGGAAAGTTGGTGTCCCAGCCAGGCTCCTTTCGCAGCCCTGCTCCGAAAGTGCGAACGTCTGCAGATAGCTGGCAGTCAGAAGGGGCTAGCCTGGAAAGCTGTTGCTCAGCCTCATTTGCCCATGGCACTGCTCGCAGAGAGGCACAGAGACTGGGGCTGCTTGCTTGTCTTGCAACTTGAAACTTCAAAATAGCCTGAGAATGGTGGTGTCCCAGCCACGATCCTTTCGCAGACCTTCTCTTAAAATGCGAACGTCTGCAGGTAGCTGACAGCCAGAAGGGGCTAGCTTGAAATCTGTTGCTCAGCCTCATCTGCCCATGACAGTTCTCGCACAGAGGCACAGAGACTGGGGCTGCTTGCTTTTCTTGCCACTTGAAACTTCAAACGCATGCTGGGAACGTGGATTGTCTCTGCCAGGCTCCTTGCACAGCCACGCTCTTAAAATGAGAATGTCTGCAGATAGCTGTCAGCCAGAAGGGGCTAGCCTGGAAAGCTGTTGCTCAGCCTCATCTGCCCATGGCACTGCTCGCACAGAGGCCCAGAGACTGGGACTGCTTGCTTGTCTTGCCACCTCAAACTTCAAACGTATCCTGGGAATGGTGGTGTCCCAGCCAGGCTCCTTTCCCAGCCCTGCGCCAAAAGTGCGAACGTCTGCAGATAGCTGGCAGTCAGAAGGGGCTAGCCTGGAAAGCTCTTGCTCAGCCTCATCTGCCCATGGCACTACTTGAGGAGAGGCACAGAGAATGCTGCTGCTTGCTTGTCTTGCCACCTCAAACTTCAAACGTAGCCTTAGAATGGTGGTGTCCCAGCCAGGCTCCTTTCGCAGACCTGCTCTTAAAATGCGAACGTCTGCAGGTAGCTGACAGCCAGAAGGGGCTAGCCTGGAAATCTGTTGCTCAGCCTCATCTGCCCATGGCACTGCTCGCACAGAGGCACAGAGAATGGGGCTGCTTGCTTATCTTGCCACTTGAAACTTCAAACGCATGCTGGGAATGGTGGTGTCCCTGCCAGGCTCCTTTCGTAGCCCTGCTCCGAAAGTGCGAACGTCTGCAGATAGCTGATAGCCAGATGGGGCTAGCCTGGAAAGCTGTTGCTCAGCCTCATTTGCCCATGGCAGTGCTCGCACAGAGGCACAGAGAATGGGGCTGCTTGCTTGTCTTGCAACTCGAAACTTCAAAAGTAGCCTGAGAATGGTGGTGTCCCAGCCAGGCTCCTTTCGCAGACCTGCTCTTAAAATGCGAACGTCTGCAGGTAGCTGACAGCCAGAAGGGGCTAGCCTGGAAATCTGTTGCTCAGCCTCATCTGCTCATGGCACTGCTCGCACAGAGGCACAGAGAATGGGGCTGCTTGCTTATCTTGCCACCTCAAACTTCAAACGCATGTCGGGAATGTGTGTTGTCCTAGCCAGGCTCCTTTCGCAGACCTGCTCCGAAAGTGCGAACGTCTGCAGATAGCTGATAGCCAGAAGGGGCTAGCCTGGAAAGCTGTTGCTCAGCCCCATCTGTCCATGGCAGTGCTCGCACAGAGGCACAGAGAATGGGGCTGCTTGCTTGTCTTGCCACCTCAAACTTCAAACGTAGACTGATAAAGTTGGTGTCCCAGCCAGGCTCCTTTCGCAGCCCTGCTCCGAAAGTGCGAACGTCTGCAGATAGCTGATAGCCAGAAGGGGCTAGCCTGGAAAGCTGTTGCTCAGCCTCATCTGCTCATGGCACTGCTCGCACAGAGGCACAGAGACTGGGGCTGCTTGCTTGTCTTGCCCCTTCAAATTTGAAACGTAGCCTGGGAAATTTGGTGTCCCAGCCAGGCTCCTTTCGCAGACCTGCTCCGAAAGTGCGAACGTCTGCAGATAGCTGGCAGCCAGAAGGGGCTAGCCTGGAAAGCTGTTGCTCAGCCTCATCTGCCCATGGCACTGCTCGCACAGAGGCCCATAGACTGGGGCTGCTTGCTTGTCTTGCCCCCTCAAACTTCAAACGTAGCCTGGGAAAGTTGGTGTCCCAGCCAGGCTCCTTTCGCAGCCCTGCTCCGAAAGTGCGAACGTCTGCAGATAGCTGGCAGCCAGAAGGGGCTAGCGTGGAAAGCTGTTGCTCAGCCTCATCTGCTCATGGCACTGCTCACACAGAGACTGGGGCTGCTTGCTTGTCTTGCCACCTCAAACTTCAAACGTAGCCTGGGAATGGTGGTGTCCCAGCCAGGCTCCTTTGGCAGCCCTGCTCTTAAAATGCAAACGTCTGCAGGTAGCTGACAGCCACAAGGGGCTAGCCTGGAAATCTGTTGCTCAGACTCATCTGCCCATGGCACTGCTCGCACAGAGGCACAGAGAATGGGACTGCTTGCTTATGTTGCCACTTGAAACTTCAAACGCATGCTGGGAATGGTGGTATCTCTGCCAGGCTCCTTTCGCAGCCCTGCTCCGAAAGTGCGAACGTCTGCAGAAAGTTGGCAGCCAGAAGGGGCTAGCCTGGAAAGCTGTTGCTCAGCCTCATTTGCCCATTGCACTGCTCGCACAGAGGCACAGAGAATGGGGCTGCTTGCTTGTCTTGCAACTTGAAACTTCAAAAGTAGCCTGAGAATGGTGGTGTCCCAGCCAGGCTCCTTTCGCAGACCTGCTCTTAAAATGCGAACGTCTGCAGGTAGCTGACAGCCAGAAGGGGCTAGCCTGGAAATCTGTTGCTCAGCCTCATCTGCTCATGGCACTGCTCGCACAGAGGCACAGAGAATGGGGCTGCTTGCTTATCTTGCCACTTGAAACTTCAAACGCATGTCGGGAATGTGTGTTGTCCCTGCCAGGCTCCTTTACCAACCCTGCTCCGAAAGTGCGAACGTCTGCAGATAGCTGGCAGCCAGAAGGGGCTAGCCTGGAAAGGTCTTGCTCAGCCTCATCTGCCCATAGCACTGCTTGCAAAGAGGCACAGGGAATGGGGCTGCTTGCTTATCTTGCCACCTCAAACTTCAAACGTAGCCTGGGAAAGTTGGTGTCCCAGCCAGGCTCCTTTCGCAGCCCTGCTCCGAAAGTGCGAACGTCTGCAGATAGCTGATAGCCAGAAGGTGCTAGCCTGGAAAGCTGTTGCTCAGCCTCATCTGCTCATGGCAGTGCTCGCACAGAGGCACATAGACTGGGGCTGCTTGCTTGTCTTGCCCCCTCAAACTTCAAACGTAGCCTGGTAAAGTTGGTGTCCCAGCCAGGCTCCTTTCGCAGCCCTGCTCCGAAAGTGCGAACGTCTGCAGATAGCTGACAGCCAGAAGGGGCTAGCCTGGAAAGCTGTTGCTCAGCCTCATCTGCTCATGGCACTGCTCGCACAGAGGCACAGAGACTGGGGCTGCTTGCTTGTCTTGCCACTTGAAACTTCAAACGTAGCCTGGTAAAGTTGGTGTCCCAGCCAGGCTCCTTTTGCAGCCCTGCTCCGAAAGTGCGAACATCTGCAGATAGCTGGCAGCCAGAAGGGGCTAGCCTGGAAAGCTGTTGCTCAGCCTCATCTGCCCATGGCACTGCTCGCACAGAGGCCCAGAGACTGGGGCTGCTTGCTTTTCTTGCCACTTGAAACTTCAAACGCATGCTGGGAACGTGGATTGTCCCTGCCAGGCTCCTTTCGCAGCCATGCTCTTAAAATGAGAATGTCTGCAGATAGCTGTCAGCCAGAAGGGGCTAGCCTGGAAAGCTGTTGCTCAGCCTCATCTGCCCATGGCACTGCTCGCACAGAGGCCCAGAGACTGGGGCTTCATGCTTGTTTTGCCACCTCAAACTTCAAACGTAACCTGGGAATGGTGGTGTCCCAGCCAGGCTCCTTTCACAGCGCTGCCCCGGAAGTGCGAACGTCTGCAGATAGCTGGCAGCCAGAAGGGGCTAGCCTGGAAAGCTGTTGCTCAGCCTCATCTGCCCATGGCACTACTTGAGCAGAGGCACAGAGAATGGGGCTGCTTGCTTGTCTTGCCACCTCAAACTTCAAACGTAGCCTGGGAATGGTGGTGTCCCAGCCAGGCTCCTTTCGCAGCCCTGCTCTTAAAATGCGAACGTCTGCAGGTAGCTGACAGCCAGAAGGGGCTAGCCTGGAAATCTGTTGCTCAGCCTCATCTGCCCATGGCACTGCTCGCACAGAGGCACAGAGAATGGGGCTGCTTGCTTATCTTGCTACTTGAAACTTCAAACGCATGCTGGGAATGGTGGTGTCCCAGCCAGGCTCCTTTCCCAGCCCTGCTCCGAAAGTGCGAACGTCTGCAGATAGCTGGCAGCCAGAAGGGGCTAGCCTGGAAAGCTGTTGCTCAGCCTCATCTGCCAATGGCACTGCTCACACATAGACTGGGGCTGCTTGCTTGTCTTGCCACCTCAAACTTCAAACGTAGCCTGGGAAATTTGGTGTCTCAGCCAGGCTCCTTTACCAGCCCTGCTCCGAAAGTGCGAACGTCTGCAGATAGCTGGCAGCCAGAAGGGGCTAGCCTGGAAAGCTGTTGCTCAGCCTCATCTGCCCATGACAGTGCTCGCACAGAGGCACAGAGACTGGGGCTGCTTGCTTTTCTTGCAACTTGAAACTTCAAACGCATGTGGGTAATGTGGGTTGTCCCTGCCAGGCTCCTTTACCAACCCTGCTCCGAAAGTGCGAACGTCTGCAGATAGCTGGCAGCCAGAAGGGGCTAGCCTGGAAAACTGTTGCTCAGCCTCATCTGCCCATGACAGTGCTCGCACAGAGGTACAGAGACTGGGGCTGCTTGCTTTTCTTGCCACCTCAAACTTCAAACGTAGCCTGGGAACGTGGATTGTCCCTGCCAGGCTCCTTTCACAGCCATGCTCTTAAAATGAGAATGTCTGCAGATAGCTGTCAGCCAGAAGGGGCTAGCCTGGAAAGCTGTTGCTCAGCCTCATCTGTCCATGGCAGTGCTCGCACAGAGGCACAGAGAATGGGGCTGCTTGCTTGTCTTGCCCCCTCAAATTTGAAACGTAGCCTGGGAAAGTTGGTGTCCCAGCCAGGCTCCTTTCGCAGCCCTGCTCCGAAAGTGCGAACGTCTGCAGATAGCTGGCAGCCAGAAGGGGCTAGCGTGGAAAGCTGTTGCTCAGCCTCATCTGCTCATGGCACTGCTCACACAGAGACTGGGGCTGCTTGCTTGTCTTGCCACCTCAAACTTCAAACGTAGCCTGGGAATGGTGGTGTCCCAGCCAGGCTCCTTTACCAGCCCTGCTCCGGAAGTGCGAACGTCTGCAGGTAGCTGACAGCCAGAAGGGGCTAGCCTGGAAATCTGTTGCTCAGCCTCATCTGCCCATGGCACTGCTCGCACAGAGGTACCGAGAATGGGGCTGCTTGCTTATGTTGCCACTTGAAACGTCAAACGCATGCTGGGAATGGCAGTGTCTCTGCCAGGCTCCTTTCGCAGCCCCTGCTCCGAAAGTGCGAACGTCTGCAGATAGCTGATAGCCAGATGGGGCTAGCCTGGAAAGCTGTTGCTCAGCCTCATTTGCCCATGGCACTGCTCGCACAGAGGCACAGAGAATGGGGCTGCTTGCTTGTCTTGCAACTTGAAACTTCAAAAGTAGCCTGAGAATGGTGGTGTCCCAGCCAGGCTCCTTTCGCAGACCTGCTCTTAAAATGCGAACGTCTGCAGGTAGCTGACAGCCAGAAGGGGCTAGCCTGGAAATCTGTTGCTCAGCCTCATCTGCCCATGGCACTGCTCGCACAGAGGCACAGAGAATGGGGCTGCTTGCTTATCTTGCCACTTGAAATTTCAAACGCATGTCGGGAATGTGTGTTGTCCCTGCCAGGCTCCTTTACCAACCCTGCTCCGAAAGTGCGAACGTCTGCAGATAGCTGGCAGCCAGAAGGGGCTAGCCTGGAAAGCTGTTGCTCAGCCTCATCTGTCCATGGCAGTGCTCGCACAGAGGCACAGAGAATGGGGCTGCTTGCTTGTCTTGCCACCTCAAACTTCAAACGTAGACTGGGAAAGTTGGTGTCCCAGCCAGGCTCCTTTCGCAGCCCTGCTCCGAAAGTGCGAACGTCTGCAGATAGCTGATAGCCAGAAGGGGCTAGCCTGGAAAGCTGTTGCTCAGCCTCATCTGCTCATGGCACTGCTCTCACAGAGGCACAGAGAATGGGGCTGCTTGCTTGTCTTGCCACCTCAAATTTGAAACGTAGCCTGGGAAATTTGGTGTCCCAGCCAGGCTCCTTTCGCAGACCTGCTCCGAAAGTGCGAACGTCTGCAAATAGCTGGCAGCCAGAAGGGGCTAGTCTGGAAAGCTGTTGCTCAGCCTCATCTGCCCATGGCACTGCTCGCACAGAGGCAAAGAGACTGGGGCTGCTTGCTTGTCTTGCCACCTCAAACTTCAAACGTAGCCTGGGAAAGTTGGTGTCCCAGCCAGGCTCCTTTCGCAGCCCTGCTCCTAAAGAGCGAACGTCTGCAGATAGCTGGCAGCCAGAAGGGGCTAGCGTGGAAAGCTGTTGCTCAGCCTCATCTGCTCATGGCACTGCTCACACAGAGACTGGGGCTGCTTGCTTATCTTGCCACCTCAAACTTCAAACGTAGCCTGGGAATGGTGGTGTCCCAGCCAGGATCCTTTCGCAGCCCTACTCTTAAAATGCGAACGTCTGCAGGTAGCTGACAGCCACAAGGGGCTAGCCTGGAAAGCTGTTGCTCAGCCTCATCTGCCCATGGCACTGCTCGCACAGAGGCACAGAGAATGGGGCTGCTTGCTTATCTTGTCACTTGAAGCTTCAAACGCATGCTGGGAATGGTGGTGTCCCAGCCAGGCTCCTTTACCAGCCCTGCTCCGAAAGTGCGAACGTCTGCAGATAGCCGGCAGCCAGAAGGGGCTAGCCTGGAAAGCTGTTGCTCAGCCTCATCTGCCAATGGCACTGCTCACACATAGACTGGGGCTGCTTGCTTCTCTTGCCACCTCAAACTTCAAACGTAGTCTGGGAATGGTGGTGTCCCAGCCAGGCTCCTTTACCAGCTCTGCTCTTAAAATGCGAACGTCTGCAGGTAGCTGACAGTCAGAAGGGGCTAGCCTGGAAAACTGTTGCTCAGCCTCATCTGCCCATGGCACTGCTCGCACAGAGGCACAGAGAATGGGGCTGCTTGCTTGTCTTGCAACTTGAAACTTCAAACGCATGTGGGTAATGTGGGTTGTCCCTGCCAGGCTCCTTTCCCAGCCCTGCTCCGAAAGTGCGAACGTCTGCAGATAGCTGTCAGCCAGAAGGGGCTAGCCTGGAAAGCTGTTGCTCAGCCTCATCTGCTCATGGCACTGCTCGCACAGAGGCACAGAGACTGGGGCTGCTTGCTTGTCTTGCCCCCTCAAACTTCAAATGTAGCCTGGTAAAGTTGGTGTCCCAGCCAGGCTCCTTTCGCAGCCCTGCTCCGAAAGAGCGAACGTCTGCAGATATCTGGCAGCCAGAAGGGGCTAGCCTGGAAAGCTCTTGCTCAGCCTCATTTGCCCATGGCACTGCTCGCACAGAGGAACAGAGAATGGGGCTGCTTGCTTGTCTTGCAACTTGAAACTTCAAAAGTAGCCTGAGAATGGTGGTGTCCCAGCCAGGCTCCTTTCGCAGACCTGCTCTTAAAATGCGAACGTCTGCAGGTAGCTGACAGCCAGAAGGGGCTAGCCTGGAAAGCTGTTGCTCAGCCTGATCTGCTCATGGCACTGCTCGCACAGAGGCCCAGAGACTGGGGCTGCTTGCTTATCTTGCCACTTGAAACTTCAAACGCATGTCGGGAATGTGTGTTGTCCCTGCCAGGCTCCTTTACCAACCCTACTCCGAAAGTGCGAACGTCTGCAGATAGCTGGCAGCCAGAAGGGGCTTGCCTGGAAAGCTGTTGCTCAGCCTCATCTGCCCATGGCACTGCTCGCACAGAGGCACAGAGAATGGGGCTGCTTGCTTATCTTGCCACCTCAAACTTCAAACGTAGCCTGGGAAAGTTGGTGTCCCAGCCAGGCTCCTTTCGCAGCCCTGCTCCGAAAGTGCGAACGTCTGCAGATAGCTGGTAGCCAGAAGGGGCTAGCCTGGAAAGCTGTTGCTCAGCCTCATCTGCTCATGGCACTGCTCGCACAGAGGCACAGAGAATGGGGCTGCTTGCTTGTCTTGCCCCCTCAAAATTCAAACGTAGCCTGGTAAAGTTGGTGTCCCAGCCAGGCTCCTTTCGCAGCCCTGCTCCGAAAGTGCGAACGTCTGCAGATAGCTGATAGCCAGAAGGGGCTAGCCTGGAAAGCTGTTGCTCAGCCTCATCTGCTCATGGCACGGCTCGCACAGAGGCACAGAGACTGGGGCTGCTTGCTTGTCTTGCCCCCTCAAACTTCAAACGTAGCCTGGTAAAGTTGGTGTCCCAGCCAGGCTCCTTTCGCAGCCCTGCTCCGAAAGTGCGAACATCTGCAGATAGCTGGCAGCCAGAAGGGGCTAACCTGGAAATCTGTTGCTCAGCCTCATCTGCCCATGGCACTGCTCGCACAGGGGCCCAGAGACTGGGGCTGCTTGCTTTTCTTGCCACTTGAAACTTCAAACGCATGCTGGGAACGTGGATTGTCCCTGCCAGGCTCCTTTCACAGCCATGCTCTTAAAATGAGAATGTCTGCAGATATCTGTCAGCCAGAAGGGGCTAGCCTGGAAAGCTTTTGCTCAGCCTCATCTGCTCATGGCACTGCTCGCACAGAGGCAAAGAGACTGGGGCTGCTTGCTTGTCTTGCCACCTCAAACTTCAAACGTAGCCTGGGAAAGTTGGTGTCCCAGCCAGGCTCCTTTCGCAGCCCTGCTCCGAAAGTGCGAACGTCTGCAGATAGCTGGCAGCCAGAAGGGGCTAGCGTGGAAAGCTCTTGCTCAGCCTCATCTGCTCATGGCACTGCTCACACAGAGACTGGGGCTGCTTGCTTATCTTGCCACCTCAAACTTCAAACGTACCCTGGGAATGGTGGTGTCCCAGCCAGGCTCCTTTCGCAGCCCTGCTATTAAAATGCGAACGTCTGCAGGTAGCTGACAGCCACAAGGGGCTAGCCTGGAAAGCTGTTGCTCAGCCTCATCTGCCCATGGCACTGCTCGCACAGAGGCACAGAGACTGGGGCTGCTTGCTTATCTTGCCACTTGAAACTTCAAACCCATGCTGGGAATGGTGGTGTCCCAGCCAGGCTCCTTTCCCAGCCCTGCTCCGAAAGTGCGAACGTCTGCAGATAGCTGGCAGCCAGAAGGGGCTAGCCTGGAAAGCTGTTGCTCAGCCTCATCTGCCAATGGCACTGCTCACACATAGACTGGGGCTGCTTGCTTGTCTTGCCACCTCAAACTTCAAACGTAGCCTGGGAATGGTGGTGTCCCAGCCAGGCTCCTTTACCAGCTCTGCTCTTAAAATGCGAACGTCTGCAGGTAGCTGACAGTCAGAAGGGGCTAGCCTCGAAAACTGTTGCTCAGACTCATCTGCCCATGGCACTGCTCGCACAGAGGCACAGAGAATGGGGCTGCTTGCTTATCTTGCCACTTGAAACTTCAAACGCATGTCGGGAATGTGTGTTGTCCCTGCCAGGCTCCTTTACCAACCCTGCTCCGAAAGTGCGAACGTCTGCAGATAGCTGGCAGCCAGAAGGGGCTAGCCTGGAAAGGTGTTGCTCAGCCTCATCTGTCCATGGCAGTGCTCGCACAGAGGCACAGAGAATGGGGCTGCTTGCTTGTCTTGCCACCTCAAACTTCAAACGTAGCCTGGGAAAGTTGGTGTCCCAGCCAGGCTCCTTTCGCAGCCCTGCTCCTAAAGAGCGAACGTCTGCAGATAGCTGGCAGCCAGAAGGGGCTAGCGTGGAAAGCTGTTGCTCAGCCTCATCTGCTCATGGCACTGCTCACACAGAGACTGGGGCTGCTTGCTTATCTTGCCACCTCAAACTTCAAACGTAGCCTGGGAATGGTGGTGTCCCAGCCAGGATCCTTTCGCAGCCCTACTCTTAAAATGCGAACGTCTGCAGGTAGCTGACAGCCACAAGGGGCTAGCCTGGAAAGCTGTTGCTCAGCCTCATCTGCCCATGGCACTGCTCGCACAGAGGCACAGAGAATGGGGCTGCTTGCTTATCTTGTCACTTGAAGCTTCAAACGCATGCTGGGAATGGTGGTGTCCCAGCCAGGCTCCTTTACCAGCCCTGCTCCGAAAGTGCGAACGTCTGCAGATAGCCGGCAGCCAGAAGGGGCTAGCCTGGAAAGCTGTTGCTCAGCCTCATCTGCCAATGGCACTGCTCACACATAGACTGGGGCTGCTTGCTTCTCTTGCCACCTCAAACTTCAAACGTAGTCTGGGAATGGTGGTGTCCCAGCCAGGCTCCTTTACCAGCTCTGCTCTTAAAATGCGAACGTCTGCAGGTAGCTGACAGTCAGAAGGGGCTAGCCTGGAAAACTGTTGCTCAGCCTCATCTGCCCATGGCACTGCTCGCACAGAGGCACAGAGAATGGGGCTGCTTGCTTGTCTTGCAACTTGAAACTTCAAACGCATGTGGGTAATGTGGGTTGTCCCTGCCAGGCTCCTTTCCCAGCCCTGCTCCGAAAGTGCGAACGTCTGCAGATAGCTGTCAGCCAGAAGGGGCTAGCCTGGAAAGCTGTTGCTCAGCCTCATCTGCTCATGGCACTGCTCGCACAGAGGCACAGAGACTGGGGCTGCTTGCTTGTCTTGCCCCCTCAAACTTCAAATGTAGCCTGGTAAAGTTGGTGTCCCAGCCAGGCTCCTTTCGCAGCCCTGCTCCGAAAGAGCGAACGTCTGCAGATATCTGGCAGCCAGAAGGGGCTAGCCTGGAAAGCTCTTGCTCAGCCTCATTTGCCCATGGCACTGCTCGCACAGAGGAACAGAGAATGGGGCTGCTTGCTTGTCTTGCAACTTGAAACTTCAAAAGTAGCCTGAGAATGGTGGTGTCCCAGCCAGGCTCCTTTCGCAGACCTGCTCTTAAAATGCGAACGTCTGCAGGTAGCTGACAGCCAGAAGGGGCTAGCCTGGAAAGCTGTTGCTCAGCCTGATCTGCTCATGGCACTGCTCGCACAGAGGCCCAGAGACTGGGGCTGCTTGCTTATCTTGCCACTTGAAACTTCAAACGCATGTCGGGAATGTGTGTTGTCCCTGCCAGGCTCCTTTACCAACCCTACTCCGAAAGTGCGAACGTCTGCAGATAGCTGGCAGCCAGAAGGGGCTTGCCTGGAAAGCTGTTGCTCAGCCTCATCTGCCCATGGCACTGCTCGCACAGAGGCACAGAGAATGGGGCTGCTTGCTTATCTTGCCACCTCAAACTTCAAACGTAGCCTGGGAAAGTTGGTGTCCCAGCCAGGCTCCTTTCGCAGCCCTGCTCCGAAAGTGCGAACGTCTGCAGATAGCTGGTAGCCAGAAGGGGCTAGCCTGGAAAGCTGTTGCTCAGCCTCATCTGCTCATGGCACTGCTCGCACAGAGGCACAGAGAATGGGGCTGCTTGCTTGTCTTGCCCCCTCAAAATTCAAACGTAGCCTGGTAAAGTTGGTGTCCCAGCCAGGCTCCTTTCGCAGCCCTGCTCCGAAAGTGCGAACGTCTGCAGATAGCTGATAGCCAGAAGGGGCTAGCCTGGAAAGCTGTTGCTCAGCCTCATCTGCTCATGGCACGGCTCGCACAGAGGCACAGAGACTGGGGCTGCTTGCTTGTCTTGCCCCCTCAAACTTCAAACGTAGCCTGGTAAAGTTGGTGTCCCAGCCAGGCTCCTTTCGCAGCCCTGCTCCGAAAGTGCGAACATCTGCAGATAGCTGGCAGCCAGAAGGGGCTAACCTGGAAATCTGTTGCTCAGCCTCATCTGCCCATGGCACTGCTCGCACAGGGGCCCAGAGACTGGGGCTGCTTGCTTTTCTTGCCACTTGAAACTTCAAACGCATGCTGGGAACGTGGATTGTCCCTGCCAGGCTCCTTTCACAGCCATGCTCTTAAAATGAGAATGTCTGCAGATATCTGTCAGCCAGAAGGGGCTAGCCTGGAAAGCTGTTGCTCAGCCTCATCTGCTCATGGCACTGCTCGCACAGAGGCAAAGAGACTGGGGCTGCTTGCTTGTCTTGCCACCTCAAACTTCAAACGTAGCCTGGGAAAGTTGGTGTCCCAGCCAGGCTCCTTTCGCAGCCCTGCTCCGAAAGTGCGAACGTCTGCAGATAGCTGGCAGCCAGAAGGGGCTAGCGTGGAAAGCTCTTGCTCAGCCTCATCTGCTCATGGCACTGCTCACACAGAGACTGGGGCTGCTTGCTTATCTTGCCACCTCAAACTTCAAACGTACCCTGGGAATGGTGGTGTCCCAGCCAGGCTCCTTTCGCAGCCCTGCTATTAAAATGCGAACGTCTGCAGGTAGCTGACAGCCACAAGGGGCTAGCCTGGAAAGCTGTTGCTCAGCCTCATCTGCCCATGGCACTGCTCGCACAGAGGCACAGAGACTGGGGCTGCTTGCTTATCTTGCCACTTGAAACTTCAAACCCATGCTGGGAATGGTGGTGTCCCAGCCAGGCTCCTTTCCCAGCCCTGCTCCGAAAGTGCGAACGTCTGCAGATAGCTGGCAGCCAGAAGGGGCTAGCCTGGAAAGCTGTTGCTCAGCCTCATCTGCCAATGGCACTGCTCACACATAGACTGGGGCTGCTTGCTTGTCTTGCCACCTCAAACTTCAAACGTAGCCTGGGAATGGTGGTGTCCCAGCCAGGCTCCTTTACCAGCTCTGCTCTTAAAATGCGAACGTCTGCAGGTAGCTGACAGTCAGAAGGGGCTAGCCTCGAAAACTGTTGCTCAGACTCATCTGCCCATGGCACTGCTCGCACAGAGGCACAGAGAATGGGGCTGCTTGCTTATCTTGCCACTTGAAACTTCAAACGCATGTCGGGAATGTGTGTTGTCCCTGCCAGGCTCCTTTACCAACCCTGCTCCGAAAGTGCGAACGTCTGCAGATAGCTGGCAGCCAGAAGGGGCTAGCCTGGAAAGGTGTTGCTCAGCCTCATCTGTCCATGGCAGTGCTCGCACAGAGGCACAGAGAATGGGGCTGCTTGCTTGTCTTGCCACCTCAAACTTCAAACGTAGCCTGGGAAAGTTGGTGTCCCAGCCAGGCTCCTTTCGCAGCCCTGCTCCGAAAGTGCGAACGTCTGCAGATAGCTGATAGCCAGAAGGGGCTAGCCTGGAAAGCTGTTGCTCAGCCTCATCTGCTCATGGCACTGCTCGCACAGAGGCACAGAGAATGGGGCTGCTTGCTTGTCTTGCCACCTCAAACTTCAAACGTAGCCTGGGAAAGTTGGTGTCCCAGCCAGGCTCCTTTCGCAGCCCTGCTCCTAAAGAGCGAACGTCTGCAGATAGCTGGCAGCCAGAATGGGCTAGCGTGGAAAGCTGTTGCTCAGCCTCATCTGCTCATGGCACTGCTCACACAGAGACTGGGGCTGCTTGCTTATCTTGCCACCTCAAACTTCAAACGTAGCCTGGGAATGGTGGTGTCCCAGCCAGGCTCCTTTCGCAGCCCTGCTCCGAAAGTGCGAACGTCTGCAGATATCTGGTAGCCAGAAGGGGCTAGCCTGGAAAGCTCTTGCTCAGCCTCATTTGCCCATGGCACTGCTCGCACAGAGGAACAGAGAATGGGGCTGCTTGCTTGTCTTGCAACTTGAAACTTCAAAAGTAGCCTGAGAATGGTGGTGTCCCAGCCAGGCTCCTTTCGCAGACCTGCTCTTAAAATGCGAACGTCTGCAGGTAGCTGACAGCCAGAAGGGGCTAGCCTGGAAAGCTGTTGCTCAGCCTGATCTGCTCATGGCACTGCTCGCACAGAGGCCCAGAGACTGGGGCTGCTTGCTTATCTTGCCACTTGAAACTTCAAACGCATGTCGGGAATGTGTGTTGTCCCTGCCAGGCTCCTTTACCAACCCTACTCCGAAAGTGCGAACGTCTGCAGATACCTGGCAGCCAGAAGGGGCTTGCCTGGAAAGCTGTTGCTCAGCCTCATCTGCCCATGGCACTGCTCGCACAGAGGCACAGAGAATGGGGCTGCTTGCTTATCTTGCCACCTCAAACTTCAAACGTAGCCTGGGAAAGTTGGTGTCCCAGCCAGGCTCCTTTCACAGCCCTGCTCCGAAAGTGCGAACGTCTGCAGATAGCT
Organism: Opisthocomus hoazin; assembly: GCF_030867145.1. NCBI lineage: Eukaryota > Metazoa > Chordata > Aves > Opisthocomiformes > Opisthocomidae > Opisthocomus > Opisthocomus hoazin. The sequence continues at coordinate 10,683,757 of NC_134429.1, forward strand.
GGTAGCCAGAAGTGGCTAGCCTGGAAAGCTGTTGCTCAGCCTCATCTGCTCATGGCACTGCTCGCACAGAGGCACAGAGAATGGGGCTGCTTGCTTGTCTTGCCCCCTCAAACTTCAAACGTAGCCTGGTAAAGTTGGTGTCCCAGCCAGGCTCCTTTCGCAGCCCTGCTCCGAAAGTGCGAACGTCTGCAGATAGCTGATAGCCAGAAGGGGCTAGCCTGGAAAGCTGTTGCTCAGCCTCATCTGCTCATGGCACTGCTCGCACAGAGGCACAGAGACTGGGGCTGATTGCTTCTCTTGCCACCTCAAACTTCAAACGTAGCCTGGTAAAGTTGGTGTCCCAGCCAGGCTCCTTTCGCAGCCCTGCTCCGAAAGTGCGAACATCTGCAAATAGCTGGCAGCCAGAAGGGGCTAGCCTGGAAATCTGTTGCTCAGCCTCATCTGCCCATGGCACTGCTCGCACAGGGGCCCAGAGACTGGGGCTGCTTGCTTTTCTTGCCACTTGAAACTTCAAACGCATACTGGGAACGTGGATTGTCCCTGCCAGGCTCCTTTCACAGCCATGCTCTTAAAATGAGAATGTCTGCAGATAGCTGTCAGCCAGAAGGGGCTAGCCTGGAAAGCTGTTGCTCAGCCTCATCTGTCCATGGCACTGCTCGCACAGAGGCAAAGAGACTGGGGCTGCTTGCTTGTCTTGCCACCTCAAACTTCAAACGTAGCCTGGGAAAGTTGGTGTCCCAGCCAGGCTCCTTTCGCAGCCCTGCTCCGAAAGTGCGAACGTCTGCAGATAGCTGGCAGCCAGAAGGGGCTAGCGTGGAAAGCTGTTGCTCAGCCTCATCTGCTCATGGCACTGCTCACACAGAGGCACAGAGACTGGGGCTGCTTGCTTATCTTGCCACCTCAAACTTCAAACGTACCCTGGGAATGGTGGTGTCCCAGCCAGGCTCCTTTCGCAGCCCTGCTATTAAAATGCGAACGTCTGAAGGTAGCTGACAGCCACAAGGGGCTAGCCTGGAAAGCTGTTGCTCAGCCTCATCTGCCCATGGCACTGCTCGCACAGAGGCACAGAGACTGGGGCTGCTTGCTTATCTTGCCACTTGAAACTTCAAACGCATGCTGGGAATGGTGGTGTCCCAGCCAGGCTCCTTTACCAGCCCTGCTCCGAAAGTGCGAACGTCTGCAGATAGCTGGCAGCCAGAAGGGGCTAGCCTGGAAAGCTGTTGCTCAGCCTCATCTGCCAATGGCACTGCTCACACATAGACTGGGGCTGCTTGCTTGTCTTGCCACCTCAAACTTCAAACGTAGCCTGGGAATGGTGGTGTCCCAGCCAGGCTCCTTTACCAGCTCTGCTCTTAAAATGCGAACGTCTGCAGGTAGCTGACAGTCAGAAGGGGCTAGCCTCGAAAACTGTTGCTCAGACTCATCTGCCCATGGCACTGCTCGCACAGAGGCACAGAGAATGGGGCTGCTTGCTTATCTTGCCACTTGAAACTTCAAACGCATGTCGGGAATGTGTGTTGTCCCTGCCAGGCTCGTTTACCAATCCTGCTCCGAAAGTGCGAACGTCTGCAGATAGCTGGCAGCCAGAAGGGGCTAGCCTGGAAAGGTGTTGCTCAGCCTCATCTGCCCATGGCACTGCTCGCAAAGAGACACAGGGAATGGGGCTGCTTGCTTATCTTGCCACCTCAAACTTCAAACGTAGCCTGGGAAAGTTGGTGTCCCAGCCAGGCTCCTTTCGCAGCCCTGCTCCGAAAGTGCGAACGTCTGCAGATAGCTGATAGCCAGAAGGGGCTAGGCTGGAAAGCTGTTGCTCAGCCTCATCTGCTCATGGCAGTGCTTGCACAGAGGCACAGAGAATGGGGCTGCTTGCTTGTCTTGCCCCCTCAAACTTCAAACGTAGCCTGGTAAACTTGGTGTCCCAGCCAGGCTCCTTTCGCAGCCCTGCTCCGAAAGTGCGAACGTCTGCAGATAGCTGATAGCCAGAAGGGGCTAGCCTGGAAAGCTGTTGATCAGCCTCATCTGCTCATGGCACTGCTCGCACAGAGGCACAGAGACTGGGGCTGCTTGCTTGTCTTGCCCCCTCAAACTTCAAACGTAGCCTGGGAAAGTTGGTGTCCCAGCCAGGCTCCTTTCGCAGCCCTGCTCCGAAAGTGCGAACATCTGCAGATAGCTGGCAGCCAGAAGGGGCTAGCCTGGAAATCTGTTGCTCAGCCTCATCTGCCCATGGCACTGCTCGCACAGAGGCCCAGAGACTGGGGCTGCTTGCTTTTCTTGCCACTTGAAACTTCAAACGCATGCTGGGAACGTGGATTGTCCCTGCCAGGCTCCTTTCACAGCCATGCTCTTAAAATGAGAATGTCTGCAGATAGCTGTCAGCCAGAAGGGGCTAGCCTGGAAAGCTGTTGCTCAGCCTCATCTGCCCATGGCACTGCTCGCACAGAGGCCCAGAGACTGGGGCTGCTTGCTTGTCTTGCCACCTCAAACTTCAAACGTAGCTTGGGAATGGTGGTGTCCCAGCCAGGCTCCTTTCGCAGACCTGCTCTTAAAATGCGAACGTCTGCAGGTAGCTGACAGCCAGAAGGGGCTAGCCTGGAAAGCTGTTGCTCAGCCTCATCTGCCCATGGCACTGCTCGCACAGAGGCACAGAGAATGGGGCTGCTTGCTTATCTTGCCACTTGAAACTTCAAACGCATGCTGGGAATGGTGGTGTCCCAGCCAGGCTCCTTTCCCAGCCCTGCTCCGAAAGTGCGAACGTCTGCAGATAGCTGGCAGCCAGAAGGGGCTAGCCTGGAAAGCTGTTGCTCAGCCTCATCTGCTCATGGCACTGCTCGCACAGAGGCACAGAGTCTGGGGCTGCTTGCTTGTCTTGCCCCCTCAAACTTCAAATGTAGCCTGGTAAAGTTGGTGTCCCAGCCAGGCTCCTTTCGCAGCCCTGCTCCGAAAGTGCGAACGTCTGCAGATATCTGGCAGCCAGAAGGGGCTAGCCTGGAAAGCTCTTGCTCAGCCTCATTTGCCCATGGCACTGCTCGCACAGAGGCACAGAGAATGGGGCTGATTGCTTGTCTTGCAACTTGAAACTTCAAAAGTAGCGTGAGAATGGTGGTGTCCCAGCCAGGCTCCTTTCGCAGCCCTGCTCCGAAAGTGCGAACGTCTGCAGATAGCTGGCAGCCAGAAGGGGCTAGCGTGGAAAGCTGTTGCTCAGCCTCATCTGCTCATGGCACTGCTCACACAGAGACTGGGGCTGCTTGCTTATCTTGCCACCTCAAGCTTCAAACGTACCCTGGGAAAGTTGGTGTCCCAGCCAGGCTCCTTTCCCAGCCCTGCTATTAAAATGCGAACGTCTGCAGGTAGCTGACAGCCACAAGGGGCTAGCCTGGAAAGCTGTTGCTCAGCCTCATCTGCCCATGGCACTGCTCGCACAGAGGCACAGAGAATGGGGCTGATTGCTTGTCTTGCAACTTGAAACTTCAAAAGTAGCGTGAGAATGGTGGTGTCCCAGCCAGGCTCCTTTCGCAGCCCTGCTCCGAAAGTGCGAACGTCTGCAGATAGCTGGCAGCCAGAAGGGGCTAGCGTGGAAAGCTGTTGCTCAGCCTCATCTGCTCATGGCACTGCTCACACAGAGACTGGGGCTGCTTGCTTATCTTGCCACCTCAAGCTTCAAACGTACCCTGGGAAAGTTGGTGTCCCAGCCAGGCTCCTTTCGCAGCCCTGCTATTAAAATGCGAACGTCTGCAGGTAGCTGACAGCCACAAGGGGCTAGCCTGGAAAGCTGTTGCTCAGCCTCATCTGCCCATGGCACTGCTCGCACAGAGGCACAGAGAATGGGGCTGCTTGCTTATCTTGCCACTTGAAACTTCAAACGCATGCTGGGAATGGTGGTGTCCCAGCCACGCTCCTTTCCCAGCCCTTCTCCGAAAGTGCGAACATCTGCAGATAGCTGATAGCCAGAAGGGGCTAGCCTGGAAAGCTGTTGCTCAGCCTCATCTGCTCATGGCACTGCTCGCACAGAGGCACAGAGACTGGGGCTGCTTGCTTGTCTTGCCCCCTCAAACTTCAAACGTAGCCTGGTAAAGTTGGTGTCCCAGCCACGCTCCTTTCCCAGCCCTGCTCCGAAAGTGCGAACATCTGCAGATAGCTGGCAGCCAGAAGGGGCTAGCCTGGAAATCTGTTGCTCAGCCTCATCTGCCCATGGCACTGCTCGCACAGAGGCCCAGAGACTGGGGCTACTTGCTTTTCTTGCCACTTGAAACTTCAAACGCATGCTGGGAACGTGGATTGTCCCTGCCAGGCTCCTTTCACAGCCATGCTCTTAAAATGAGAATGTCTGCAGATAGCTGTCAGCCAGAAGGGGCTAGCCTGGAAAGCTGTTGCTCAGCCTCATCTGCCCATGGCACTGCTCGCACAGAGGCCCAGAGACTGGGGCTGCTTGCTTGTCTTGCCACCTCAAACTTCAAACGTAACCTGGGAATGGTGGTTTCCCAGCCAGGCTCCTTTCACAGCCCTGCCCCGGAAGTGCGAACGTCTGCAGATAGCTGGCAGCCAGAAGGGGCTAGCCTGGAAAGCTGTTGCTCAGCCTCATCTGCCCATGGCACTACTTGAGCAGAGGCACAGAGAATGGGGCTGCTTGCTTGTCTTGCCACCTCAAACTTCAAACGTAGCTTGGGAATGGTGGTGTCCCAGCCAGGCTCCTTTCGCAGACCTGCTCTTAAAATGCGAACGTCTGCAGGTAGCTGACAGCCAGAAGGGGCTAGCCTGGAAAGCTGTTGCTCAGCCTCATCTGCCCATGGCACTGCTCGCACAGAGGCACAGAGAATGGGGCTGCTTGCTTATCTTGCCACTTGAAACTTCAAACGCATGCTGGGAATGGTGGTGTCCCAGCCAGGCTCCTTTCCCAGCCCTGCTCCGAAAGTGCGAACGTCTGCAGATAGCTGGCAACCAGAAGGGGCTAGCCTGGAAAGCTGTTGCTCAGCCTCATCTGCCAATGGCACTGCTCACACATAGACTGGGGCTGCTTGCTTCTCTTGCCACCTCAAACTTCAAACGTAGCCTGGGAATGGTGGTGTCCCAGCCAGGCTCCTTTACCAGCCCTGCTCTTAAAATGCGAACGTCTGCAGGTAGCTGACAGCCAGAAGGGGCTAGCCTGGAAAGCTGTTGCTCAGCCTCATCTGCTCATGGCACTGCTCGCACAGAGGCACAGAGACTGGGGCTGCTTGCTTGTCTTGCCCCCTCAAACTTCAAATGTAACCTGGTAAAGTTGGTGTCCCAGCCAGGCTCCTTTCGCAGCCCTGCTCCGAAAGTGCGAACGTCTGCAGATATCTGGCAGCCAGAAGGGGCTAGCCTGGAAAGCTCTTGCTCAGCCTCATCTGCCCATGACAGTGCTCGCACAGAGGCACAGAGAATGGGGCTGCTTGCTTGTCTTGCAACTTGAAACTTCAAAAGTAGACTGAGAATGGTGGTGTCCCAGCCAGGCTCCTTTCGCAGACCTGATCCTAAAATGCGAACGTCTGCAGGTAGCTGACAGCCAGAAGGGGCTAGCCTGGAAATCTGTTGCTCAGCCTCATCTGCCCATGGCACTGCTCGCACAGAGGCACAGAGAATGGGGCTGCTTGCTTGTCTTGCAACTTGAAACTTCAAAAGTAGCCTGAGAATGGTGGTGTCCCAGCCAGGCTCCTTTCGCAGACCTGCTATTAAAATGGGAACGTCTGCAGGTAGCTGACAGCCAGAAGGGGCTAGCCTGGAAATCTGTTGCTCAGCCTCATCTGCTCATGGCACTGCTCGCACAGAGGCACAGAGAATGGGGCTGCTTGCTTATCTTGCCACTTGAAACTTCAAACGCATGTCGGGAATGTGTGTTGCCCCTGTCAGGCTCCTTTACCAACCCTGCTCCGAAAGTGAGAACGTCTGCAGATAGCTGGCAGCCAGAAGGGGCTAGCCTGGAAAGCTGTTGCTCAGCCTCATCTGCCCATGGCACTGCTCGCACAGAGGCACAGAGAATGGGGCTGCTTGCTTATCTTGCCACCTCAAACTTCAAACGTAGCCTGGGAAAGTTGGTGTCCCAGCCAGGCTCCTTTCGCAGCCCTGCTATTAAAATGCGAACGTCTGCAGGTAGCTGACAGCCACAAGGGGCTAGCCTGGAAAGCTGTTGCTCAGCCTCATCTGCCCATGGCACTGCTCGCACAGAGGCACAGAGACTGGGGCTGCTTGCTTATCTTGCCACTTGAAACTTCAAACGCATGCTGGGAATGGTGGTGTCCCAGCCACGCTCCTTTCCCAGCCCTGCTCCGAAAGTGCGAACATCTGCAGATAGCTGATAGCCAGAAGGGGCTAGCCTGGAAAGCTGTTGCTCAGCCTCATCTGCTCATGGCACTGCTCGCACAGAGGCACAGAGACTGGGGCTGCTTGCTTGTCTTGCCCCCTCAAACTTCAAACGTAGCCTGGTAAAGTTGGTGTCCCAGCCACGCTCCTTTCCCAGCCCTGCTCCGAAAGTGCGAACATCTGCAGATAGCTGGCAGCCAGAAGGGGCTAGCCTGGAAATCTGTTGCTCAGCCTCATCTGCCCATGGCACTGCTCGCACAGAGGCCCAGAGACTGGGGCTACTTGCTTTTCTTGCCACTTGAAACTTCAAACGCATGCTGGGAACGTGGATTTTCCCTGCCAGGCTCCTTTCACAGCCATGCTCTTAAAATGAGAATGTCTGCAGATAGCTGTCAGCCAGAAGGGGCTAGCCTGGAAAGCTGTTGCTCAGCCTCATCTGCCCATGGCACTGCTCGCACAGAGGCCCAGAGACTGGGGCTGCTTGCTTGTCTTGCCACCTCAAACTTCAAACGTAACCTGGGAATGGTGGTTTCCCAGCCAGGCTCCTTTCACAGCCCTGCCCCGGAAGTGCGAACGTCTGCAGATAGCTGGCAGCCAGAAGGGGCTAGCCTGGAAAGCTGTTGCTCAGCCTCATCTGCCCATGGCACTACTTGAGCAGAGGCACAGAGAATGGGGCTGCTTGCTTGTCTTGCCACCTCAAACTTCAAACGTAGCTTGGGAATGGTGGTGTCCCAGCCAGGCTCCTTTCGCAGACCTGCTCTTAAAATGCGAACGTCTGCAGGTAGCTGACAGCCAGAAGGGGCTAGCCTGGAAAGCTGTTGCTCAGCCTCATCTGCCCATGGCACTGCTCGCACAGAGGCACAGAGAATGGGGCTGCTTCCTTATCTTGCCACTTGAAACTTCAAACGCATGCTGGGAATGGTGGTGTCCCAGCCAGGCTCCTTTCCCAGCCCTGCTCCGAAAGTGCGAACGTCTGCAGATAGCTGGCAACCAGAAGGGGCTAGCCTGGAAAGCTGTTGCTCAGCCTCATCTGCCAATGGCACTGCTCACACATAGACTGGGGCTGCTTGCTTCTCTTGCCACCTCAAACTTCAAACGTAGCCTGGGAATGGTGGTGTCCCAGCCAGGCTCCTTTACCAGCCCTGCTCTTAAAATGCGAACGTCTGCAGGTAGCTGACAGCCAGAAGGGGCTAGCCTGGAAAGCTGTTGCTCAGCCTCATCTGCTCATGGCACTGCTCGCACAGAGGCACAGAGACTGGGGCTGCTTGCTTGTCTTGCCCCCTCAAACTTCAAATGTAGCCTGGTAAAGTTGGTGTCCCAGCCAGGCTCCTTTCGCAGCCCTGCTCCGAAAGTGCGAACGTCTGCAGATATCTGGCAGCCAGAAGGGGCTAGCCTGGAAAGCTCTTGCTCAGCCTCATCTGCCCATGACAGTGCTCGCACAGAGGCACAGAGAATGGGGCTGCTTGCTTGTCTTGCAACTTGAAACTTCAAAAGTAGACTGAGAATGGTGGTGTCCCAGCCAGGCTCCTTTCGCAGACCTGATCCTAAAATGCGAACGTCTGCAGGTAGCTGACAGCCAGAAGGGGCTAGCCTGGAAATCTGTTGCTCAGCCTCATCTGCCCATGGCACTGCTCGCACAGAGGCACAGAGAATGGGGCTGCTTGCTTGTCTTGCAACTTGAAACTTCAAAAGTAGCCTGAGAATGGTGGTGTCCCAGCCAGGCTCCTTTCGCAGACCTGCTATTAAAATGGGAACGTCTGCAGGTAGCTGACAGCCAGAAGGGGCTAGCCTGGAAATCTGTTGCTCAGCCTCATCTGCTCATGGCACTGCTCGCACAGAGGCACAGAGAATGGGGCTGCTTGCTTATCTTGCCACTTGAAACTTCAAACGCATGTCGGGAATGTGTGTTGTCCCTGTCAGGCTCCTTTACCAACCCTGCTCCGAAAGTGAGAACGTCTGCAGATAGCTGGCAGCCAGAAGGGGCTAGCCTGGAAAGCTGTTGCTCAGCCTCATCTGCCCATGGCACTGCTCGCACAGAGGCACAGAGAATGGGGCTGCTTGCTTATCTTGCCACCTCAAACTTCAAACGTAGCCTGGGAAAGTTGGTGTCCCAGCCAGGCTCCTTTCGCAGCCCTGCTCCGAAAGTGCGAACGTCTGCAGATAGCTGATAGCCAGAAGGGGCTAGCCTGGAAAGCTGTTGCTCAGCCTCATCTGCTCATGGCACTGCTCGCACAGAGGCACAGAGAATGGGGCTGCTTGCTTGTCTTGCCCCCTCAAAATTCAAACGTAGCCTGGTAAAGTTGGTGTCCCAGCCAGGCTCCTTTCGCAGCGCTGCTCCGAAAGTGCGAACATCTGCAGGTAGCTGATAGCCAGAAGGGGCTAGCCTGGAAAGCTGTTGCTCAGCCTCATCTGCTCATGGCACTGCTCGCACAGAGGCACAGACACTGGGGCTGCTTGCTTGTCTTGCCCCCTCAAACTTCAAACGTAGCCTGGTAAAGTTGGTGTCCCAGCCAGGCTCCTTTCGCAGCCCTGCTCCGAAAGTGCGAACATCTGCAGATAGCTGGCAGCCAGAAGGGGCTAGCCTGGAAATCTGTTGCTCAGCCTCATCTGCCCATGGCACTGCTCTCACAGGGGCCCAGAGACTGGGGCTGCTTGCTTTTCTTGCCACTTGAAACTTCAAACGCATGCTGGGAACGTGGATTGTCCCTGCCAGGCTCCTTTCACAGCCATGCTCTTAAAATGAGAATGTCTGCAGATAGCTGTCAGCCAGAGGGGGCTAGCCTGGAAAGCTGTTGCTCAGCCTCATCTGCCCATGGCACTGCTCGCACAGAGGCAAAGAGAATGGGGCTGCTTGCTTGTCTTTCCACCTCAAACTTCAAACGTAGCCTGGGAAAGTTGGTGTCCCAGCCAGGCTCCTTTCGCAGTCCTGCTCCGAAAGTGCGAACGTCTGCAGATAGCTGGCAGCCAGAAGGGGCTAGCGTGGAAAGCTGTTGCTCAGCCTCATCTGCTCATGGCACTGCTCACACAGAGACTGGGGCTGCTTGCTTGTCTTGCAACTTGAAACTTCAAAAGAAGCCTGAGAATGGTGGTGTCCCAGCCAGGCTCCTTTCGCAGACCTGATCTTAAAATGCGAACGTCTGCAGGTAGCTGACAGCCAGAAGGGGCTAGCCTGGAAAGCTGTTGCTCAGCCTCATCTGCCCATGGCACTGATCGCACAGAGGCACAGAGAATGGGGCTGCTTGCTTATCTTGCCACTTGAAACTTCAAACGCATGCTGGGAATGGTGGTGTCCCAGTATGGCTCCTTTCCCAGCCCTGCTCCGAAAGTGCGAACGTCTGCAGATAGCTGGCAGCCAGAAGGGGCTAGCCTGGAAAGCTGTTGCTCAGCCTCATCTGCCATTGGCACTGCTCACACATAGACTGGGGCTGCTTGCTTCTCTTGCCACCTCAAACTTCAAACGTAGCCTGGGAATGGTGGTGTCCCAGCCAGGCTCCTTTACCAGCCCTGCTCTTAAAATGCGAACGTCTGCAGGTAGCTGACAGCCAGAAGGGGCTAGCCTGGAAAACTGTTGCTCAGCCTCATCTGCCCATGGCACTGCTCGCACAGAGGCACAGAGAATGGGGCTGCTTGCTTATCTTGCATCTTGAAACTTGAAACGCATGTGGATAATGTGGGTTGTCCCTGCCAGGCTCCTTTCCCAGCCCTGCTCCGAAAGTGCGAACGTCTGCAGATAGCTGGCAGCCAGAAGGGGCTAGCCTGGAAAGCTGTTGCTCAGCCTCATCTGCTCATGGCACTGCTCGCACAGAGGCACAGAGACTGGGGCTGCTTGTTTGTCTTGCCCCCTCAAACTTCAAATGTAGCCTGGTAAAGTTGGTGTCCCAGCCAGGCTCCTTTCGCAGCCCTGCTCCGAAAGTGCGAACGTCTGCAGATAGCTGATAGCCAGAAGGGGCTAGCCTGGAAAGCTGTTGCTCAGCCTCATTTACCCATGGCACTGCTTGCACAGAGGCACAGAGAATGGGGCTGCTTGCTTGTCTTGCAACTTGAAACTTCAAAAGTAGCCTGAGAATGGTGGTGTCCCAGCCAGGCTCCTTTCGCACACCTGATCTTAAAATGCGAACGTCTGCAGGTAGCTGACAGCCAGAAGGGGCTAGCCTGGAAAGCTGTTGCTCAGCCTCATCTGCTCATGGCACTGCTCGCACAGAGGCACAAAGAATGGGGCTGCTTGCTTATCTTGCCACTTGAAACTTCAAACGCATGTCGGGAATGTGTGTTGTCCCTGCCAGGCTCCTTTCACAGCCATGCTCTTAAAATGAGAATGTCTGCAGATAGCTGTCAGCCAGAAGGGGCTAGCCTGGAAAGCTGTTGCTCAGCCTCATCTGCCCATGGCACTGCTCGCACAGAGGCCCAGAGAATGGGGCTGCTTGCTTGTCTTGCCACCTCAAACTTCAAACGTAGCCTGGGAAAGTTGGTGTCCCAGCCAGGCTCCTTTCGCAGCCCTGCTCCGAAAGTGCGAACGTCTGCAGATAGCTGGCAGCCAGAAGGGGCTAGCCTGGAAAGCTGTTGCTCAGCCTCATCTGCCCATGGCAGTGCTCGCACAGAGGCACAGAGACTGGGGCTGCTTGCTTTTCTTGCCACTTGAAACTTCAAACGCATGCTGGGAACGTGGATTGTCCCTGCCAGGCTCCTTTCACAGCCATGCTCTTAAAATGAGAATGTCTGCAGATAGCTGGCAGCCAGAAGGGGCTAGCCTGGAAATCTGTTGCTCAGCCTCATCTGCCCATGGCACTGCTCGCACAGAGGCCCAGAGACTGGGGGTTCTTGCTTGTCTTGCCACCTCAAACTTCAAACGTAGACTGGGAAAGTTGGTGTCCCAGCCAGGCTCGTTTCGCAGCCCTGTTCCGAAAGTGCGAACGTCTGCAGATAGCTGGCAGCCAGAAGGGGCTAGCCTGGAAAGCTGTTGCTCAGCCTCATCTGCTCATGGCACTGCTCGCACAGAGGCACAGAGACTGGGGCTGCTTGCTTTTCTTTCCACTTGAAACTTCAAACGCATGCTGGGAACGTGGATTGTCCCTGCCAGGCTCCTTTACCAGCCCTGCTCCGAAAGTGCGAACGTCTGCAGATAGCTGGCAGCCAGAAGGGGCTAGCCTGGAAAGCTGTTGCTCAGCCTCATCTGCCAATGGCACTGCTTACACATAGACTGGGGCTGCTTGCTTCTCTTGCCACCTCAAACTTCAAACGTAGCCTGGGAATGGTGGTGTCCCAGCCAGGCTTCTTTACCAGCTCTTCTCTTAAAAGGCGAACGTCTGCAGGTAGCTGACAGCCAGAAGGGGCTAGCCTGGAAAACTGTTGCTCAGCCTCATCTGCTCATGGCACTGCTCGCACAGAGGCACAAAAAATGGGGCTGCTTGCTTATCTTGCCACTTGAAACTTCAAACGCATGTCGGGAATGTGTGTTGTCCCTGCCAGGATCCTTTACCAGCCCTGCTCCGAAACTGCGAACGTCTGCAGGTAGCTGACAGCCAGAAGGGGCTAGCCTGGAAATCTGTTGCTCAGCCTCATCTGCTCATGGCACTGCTCGCACAGAGGCACAGAGAATGGGGCTGCTTGCTTGTTTTGCCTCCTCAAACTTCAAACGTAGCCTGGGAAAGTTGGTGTCCCAGCCAGGCTCCTTTCGCAGCCCTGCTCCGAAAGTGCGAACGTCTGCAGATAGCTGGCAGCCAGAAGGGGATAGCCTGGAAAGCTGTTGCTCAGCCTCATTTGCCCATGGCAGTGCTCGCACAGAGGCACAGAGACTGGGGCTGCTTGCCTGTCGTGCCCCCTCAAATTTGAAATGTAGCCTGGGAAATCTGGTGTCCCAGCCAGGCTCCTTTCGCAGACCTGCTCCGAAAGTGCGAACGTCTGCAGATAGCTGGCAGCCAGAAGGGGCTAGCCTGGAAAGCTGTTGCTCAGCCTCATCTGTCCATGGCAGTGCTCGCACAGAGGCACAGAGAATGGGGCTGCTTGCTTGTCTTGCCACCTCAAACTTCAAACGTAGCCTGGGAAAGTTGGTGTCCCAGCCAGGCTCCTTTCGCAGCCCTGCTCCGAAAGTGCGAACGTCTGCAGATAGCTGATAGCCAGAAGGGGCTAGCCTGGAAATCTGTTGCTCAGCCTCATCTGCTCATGGCACTGCTCGCACAGAGGCACAGAGACTGGGGCTGCTTGCTTGTCTTGCCACCTCAAAATTCAAACTTAGCCTCGGAAAGTTGGTGTCCCAGCCAGGCTCCTTTCGCAGACCTGCTCCGAAAGTGCGAACGTCTGCAGATAGCTGGCAGCCAGAAGGGGCTAGCCTGGAAAGCTGTTGCTCAGCCTCATCTGCTCATGGCACTGCTCGCACAGAGGCACAGAGAATGGGGCTTCTTGCTTGTCTTGCCACCTCAAACTTCAAACGTAGCCTGGGAAAGTTGGTGTCCCAGCCAGGCTCCTTTCGCAGCCCTGCTCCGAAAGTGCGAACGTCTGCAGATAGCTGGCAGCCAGAAGGGGCTAGCGTGGAAAGCTGTTGCTCAGCCTCATCTGCTCATGGCACTGCTCACACAGAGACTGGGGCTGCTTGCTTGTCTTGCCACCTCAAACTTCAAACGTAACCTGGGAATGGTGGTGTCCCAGCCATGCTCCTTTACCAGCCCTGCTCCGGAAGTGCGAACGTCTGCAGATAGCTGATAGCCAGAAGGGTCTAGCCTGGAAATCTGTTTCTCAGCCTCATCTGGTCATGGCACTGCTCGTACAGAGGCACAGAGAATGGGGCTGCTTGCTTATCTTGCCACTTGAAACTTCAAACGCATGCTGAGAATGGTGGTGTCTCTGCCAGGATCCTTTACCAGCCCTGCTCCGAAACTGCGAACGTCTGCAGGTAGCTGACAGCCAGAAGGGGCTAGCCTGGAAATCTGTTGCTCAGCCTCATCTGCTCATGGCACTGCTCGCACAGAGGCACAGAGACTGGGGCTGCTTGCTTGTTTTGCCTCCTCAAACTTCAAACGTAGCCTGGGAAAGTTGGTGTCCCAGCCAGGCTCGTTTCGCAGCCCTGCTCCGAAAGTGCGAACGTATGCAGATAGCTGGCAGCCAGAAGGGGATAGCCTGGAAATCTGTTGCTCAGCCTCATCTGCCCATGGCAGTGCTCGCACAGAGGCACAGAGACTGGGGCTGCTTGCTTTTCTTGCCACTTGAAACTTCAAACGCATGCTGGGAACGTGGATTGTCCCTGCCAGGCTCCTTTCACAGCCATGCTCTTAAAATGAGAATGTCTGCAGATAGCTGTCAGCAAGAAGGGGCTAGCCTGCAAAGCTGTTGCTCACCCTCATCTGCCCATGGCACTGCTCGCACAGAGGCCCAGAGACTGGGGCTGCTTGCTTGTCTTGCTACCTCAAACTTTAAACGTAACCTGGGAATGGTGGTGTCCCAGCCAGGCTCCTTTCGCAGCCCTGTTCCGAAAGTGCGAACGTCTGCAGATACCTGGCAGCCAGAAGGGGCTAGCCTGGAAAGCTGTTGCTCAGCCTCATGTGCTCATGGCAGTGCTTGCACAGAGGCACAGAGAATGGGGCTGATTGCTTGTCTTGCCACCTCAATCTTCAAACATAGCCTGGGAATTGTGGTGTCCCAGCCAGGCTGCTTTCGCAGCCCTGCTCCGAAAGTGCGAACGTCTGCAGATAGCTGGCAGCCAGAAGGGGCTAGCCTGGAAAGCTGTTGCTCAGCCTCATCTGCCCATGGCACTGTTCGCATAGAGGCACAGAGAATGGGGCTTCTTGCTTATCTTGCCAGTTGAAAATTCAAACGCATGTGGGGAATGTGGGTTGTCCCTGCCAGGCTCCTTTACCAGCCCTGCTCCGAAAGTGCGAACGTCTGCAGATAGCTGGCAGCCAGAAGGGGCTAGCCTGGAAAGCTGTTGCTCAGCCTCATCTGTCCATGGCAGTGCTCGCACAGAGGCACAGAGAATGGGGCTGCTTGCTTGTCTTGCCACCTCAAACTTCAAACGTAGACAGGGAAAGTTGGTGTCCCAGCCAGGCTCCTTTCGCAGCCCTGCTCCGAAAGTGCGAACGTCTGCAGATAGCTGATAGCCAGAAGGGGCTAGCCTGGAAAGCTGTTGCTCAGCCTCATCTGCTCATGGCACTGCTCGCACAGAGGCACAGAGACTGGGGCTGCTTGCTTGTCTTGCCACCTCAAACTTCAAACGTAGCCTCGGAAAGTTGGTGTCCCAGCCAGGCTCCTTTCGCAGACCTGCTCCGAAAGTGCGAACGTCTGCAGATAGCTGGCAGCCAGAAGGGGCTAGCGTGGAAAGCTGTTGCTCAGCCTCATCTGCTCATGGCACTGCTCGCACAGAGGCACAGAGAATGGATCTTCTTGCTTGTCTTGCCACCTCAAACTTCAAACGTAGCCTGGGAAAGTTGGTGTCCCAGCCAGGCTCCTTTCGCAGCCCTGCTCCGAAAGTGCGAACGTCTGCAGATAGCTGGCAGCCAGAAGGGGCTAGCGTGGAAAGCTGTTGCTCAGCCTCATCTGCTCATGGCACTGCTCACACAGAGACTGGGGCTGCTTGCTTGTCTTGCCACCTCAAACTTCAAACGTAACCTGGGAATGGTGGTGTCCCAGCCATGCTCCTTTACCAGCCCTGCTCCGGAAGTGCGAACGTCTGCAGGTAGCTGACAGCCACAAGGGTCTAGCCTGGAAATCTGTTTCTCAGCCTCATCTGGTCATGGCACTGCTCGCACAGAGGCACAGAGAATGGGGCTGCTTGCTTATCTTGCCACTTGAAACTTCAAACGCATGCTGAGAATGGTGGTGTCTCTGCCAGGATCCTTTACCAGCCCTGCTCCGAAACTGCGAACGTCTGCAGGTAGCTGACAGCCAGAAGGGGCTAGCCTGGAAATCTGTTGCTCAGCCTCATCTGCTCATGGCACTGCTCGCACAGAGGCACAGAGACTGGGGCTGCTTGCTTGTTTTGCCTCCTCAAACTTCAAACGTAGCCTGGGAAAGTTGGTGTCCCAGCCAGGCTCCTTTACCAGCCCTGCTCCGAAAGTGCGAACGTATGCAGATAGCTGGCAGCCAGAAGGGGATAGCCTGGAAAGCTGTTGCTCAGCCTCATCTGCCCATGGCAGTGCTCGCACAGAGGCACAGAGACTGGGGCTGCTTGCTTTTCTTGCCACTTGAAACTTCAAACGCATGCTGGGAACGTGGATTGTCCCTGCCAGGCTCCTTTCACAGCCATGCTCTTAAAATGAGAATGTCTGCAGATAGCTGTCAGCAAGAAGGGGCTAGCCTGGAAAGCTGTTGCTCAGCCTCATGTGCTCATGGCAGTGCTTGCACAGAGGCACAGAGAATGGGGCTGATTGCTTGTCTTGCCACCTCAATCTTCAAACATAGCCTGGGAATTGTGGTGTCCCAGCCAGGCTGCTTTCGCAGCCCTGCTCCGAAAGTGCGAACGTCTGCAGATAGCTGGCAGCCAGAAGGGGTTAGCCTGGAAAGCTGTTTCTCAGCCTCATCTGCCCATGGCACTGTTCGCATAGAGGCACAGAGAATGGGGCTTCTTGCTTATCTTGCCAGTTGAAAATTCAAACGAATGTGGGGAATGTGGGTTGTCCCTGCCAGGAACCTTTACCAGCCCTGCTCCGAAAGTGCGAACGTCTGCAGATAGCTGGCAGCCAGAAGGGGCTAGCCTGGAAAGCTGTTGCTCAGCCTCATCTGCTCATGGCACTGCTCGCACAGAGGCACAGAGACTGGGGCTGCTTGCTTGTCTTGCCACCTCAAACTTCAAACGTAGCCTCGGAAAGTTGGTGTCCCAGCCAGGCTCCTTTCGCAGACCTGCTCCGAAAGTGCGAACGTCTGCAGATAGCTGGCAGCCAGAAGGGGCTAGCCTGGAAAGCTGTTGCTCAGCCTCATCTGCTCAAGGCAGTGCTCGCACAGAGGCACAGAGACTGGGGCTGCTTGCCTGTCTTGCCCCCTCAAATTTGAAATGTATCCTGGGAAATCTGGTGTCCCAGCCAGGCTCCTTTCGCAGACCTGCTCCGAAAGTGCGAACGTCTGCAGATAGCTGGCAGCCAGAAGGGGCTAGCCTGGAAAGCTGTTGCTCAGCCTCATCTGTCCATGGCAGTGCTCGCACAGAGGCACAGAGAATGGGGCTGCTTGCTTGTCTTGCCACCTCAAACTTCAAACGTAGCCTGGGAAAGTTGGTGTCCCAGCCAGGCTCCTTTCGCAGCCCTGCTCCGAAAGTGCGAACGTCTGCAGATAGCTGATAGCCAGAAGGGGCTAGCCTGGAAAGCTGTTGCTCAGCCTCATCTGCTCATGGCACTGCTCGCACAGAGGCACAGAGACTGGGGCTGCTTGCTTGTCTTGCCACCTCAAACTTCAAACGTAGCCTGGGAAAGTTGGTGTCCCAGCCAGGCTCCTTTCGCAGCCCTGCTCCGAAAGTGCGAATGTCTGCAGATAGCTGGTAGCCAGAAGGGGCTAGCGTGGAAAGCTGTTGCTCAGCCTCATCTGCTCATGGCACTGCTCACACAGAGACTGGGGCTGCTTGTTTGTCTTGCCACCTCAAACTTCAAACGTAACCTGGGAATGGTGGTGTCCCAGCCATGCTCCTTTACCAGCCCTGCTCCGGAAGTGCGAACGTCTGCAGGTAGCTGACAGCCAGAAGGGTCTAGCCTGGAAATCTGTTTCTCAGCCTCATCTGGTCATGGCACTGCTCGTACAGAGGCACAGAGAATGGGGCTGCTTGCTTATCTTGCCACTTGAAACTTCAAACGCATGCTGAGAATGGTGGTGTCTCTGCCAGGCTCCTTTCGCAGCCCTGCTCCGAAAGTGCGAACGTCTGCAGATAGCTGATAGCCAGATGGGGCTAGCCTGGAAAGCTGTTGCTCAGCTTCATCTGCCCATGGCACTGCTCGCACAGAGGCACAGAGACTGGGGCTGCTTGCTTGTCTTGCAACTTGAAACTTCAAAAGTAGCCTGAGAATGGTGGTGTCCCAGCCAGGATCCTTTCGCTGACCTGCTCTTAAAATGCGAACGTCTGCAGGTAGCTGACAGCCAGAAGCGGCTAGCCTGGAAATCTGTTGCTCAGCCTCATCTGCTCATGGCACTGCTCGCACAGAGGCACAGAGAATGGGGCTGCTTGCTTATCTTGCCACTTGAAACTTCAAACGCATGTCGGGAATGTGTGTTGTCCCTGCCAGGCTCCTTTACCAACCCTGCTCCGAAAGTGCGAACGTCTGCAGATAGTTGGCAGCCAGAAGGGGCTAGCCTGGAAAGCTGTTTCTCAGCCTCATCTGCCCATGGCACTGTTCGCATAGAGGCACAGAGAATGGGGCTTCTTGCTTATCTTGCCAGTTGAAAATTCAAACGCATGTGGGGAATGTGGGTTGTCCCTGCCAGGCTCCTTTACCAGCCCTGCTCCGAAAGTGCGAACGTCTGCAGATAGCTGGCAGCCAGAAGGGGCTAGCCTGGAAAGCTGTTGCTCAGCCTCATCTGCTCAAGGCAGTGCTCGCACAGAGGCACAGAGACTGGGGCTGCTTGCCTGTCTTGCCCCCTCAAATTTGAAATGTAGCCTGGGAAATCTGGTGTCCCAGCCAGGCTCCTTTCGCAGACCTGCTCCGAAAGTGCGAACGTCTGCAGATAGCTGGCAGCCAGAAGGGGCTAGCCTGGAAAGCTGTTGCTCAGCCTCATCTGTCCATGGCAGTGCTCGCACAGAGGCACAGAGAATGGGGCTGCTTGCTTGTCTTGCCACCTCAAACTTCAAACGTAGCCTGGGAAAGTTGGTGTCCCAGCCAGGCTCCTTTCGCAGCCCTGCTCCGAAAGTGCGAACGTCTGCAGATAGCTGATAGCCAGAAGGGGCTAGCCTGGAAAGCTGTTGCTCAGCCTCATCTGCTCATGGCACTGCTCGCACAGAGGCACAGAGACTGGGGCTGCTTGCTTGTCTTGCCACCTCAAACTTCAAACGTAGCCTGGGAAAGTTGGTGTCCCAGCCAGGCTCCTTTCGCAGCCCTGCTCAGAAAGTGCGAATGTCTGCAGATAGCTGGCAGCCAGAAGGGGCTAGCGTGGAAAGCTGTTGCTCAGCCTCATCTGCTCATGGCACTGCTCACACAGAGACTGGGGCTGCTTGCTTGTCTTGCCACCTCAAACTTCAAACGTAACCTGGGAATGGTGGTGTCCCAGCCATGCTCCTTTACCAGCCCTGCTCCGGAAGTGCGAACGTCTGCAGGTAGCTGACAGCCAGAAGGGTCTAGCCTGGAAATCTGTTTCTCAGCCTCATCTGGTCATGGCACTGCTCGTACAGAGGCACAGAGAATGGGGCTGCTTGCTTATCTTGCCACTTGAAACTTCAAATGCATGCTGAGAATGGTGGTGTCTCTGCCAGGATCCTTTACCAGCCCTGCTCCGAAACTGCGAACGTCTGCAGGTAGCTGACAGCCAGAAGGGGCTAGCCTGGAAATCTGTTGCTCAGCCTCATCTGCTCATGGCACTGCTCGCACAGAGGCACAGAGACTGGGGCTGCTTGCTTGTTTTGCCTCCTCAAACTTCAAACGTAGCCTGGGAAAGTTGGTGTCCCAGCCAGGCTCCTTTCGCAGCCCTGCTCCGAAAGTGCGAACGTATGCAGATAGCTGGCAGCCAGAAGGGGATAGCCTGGAAAGCTGTTGCTCAGCCTCATCTGCCCATGGCAGTGCTCGCACAGAGGCACAGAGACTGGGGCTGCTTGCTTTTCTTGCCACTTGAAACTTCAAACGCATGCTGGGAACGTGGATTGTCCCTGCCAGGCTCCTTTCGCAGCCCTGCTCCGAAAGTGCGAACGTCTGCAGATAGCTGGCAGCCAGAAGGGGCTAGCGTGGAAAGCTGTTGCTCAGCCTCATCTGCTCATGGCACTGCTCACACAGAGACTGGGGCTGCTTGCTTGTCTTGCCACCTCAAACTTCAAACGTAACCTGGGAATGGTGGTGTCCCAGCCATGCTCCTTTACCAGCCCTGCTCCGAAAGTGCGAACGTCTGCAGGTAGCTGACAGCCAGAAGGGTCTAGCCTGGAAATCTGTTTCTCAGCCTCATCTGGTCATGGCACTGCTCGTACAGAGGCACAGAGAATGGGGCTGCTTGCTTATCTTGCCACTTGAAACTTCAAACGCATGCTGAGAATGGTGGTGTCTCTGCCAGGCTCCTTTCGCAGCCCTGCTCCGAAAGTGCGAACGTCTGCAGATAGCTGATAGCCAGATGGGGCTAGCCTGGAAAGCTGTTGCTCAGCCTCATCTGCCCATGGCACTGCTCGCACAGAGGCACAGAGACTGGGGCTGCTTGCTTGTCTTGCAACTTGAAACTTCAAAAGTAGGCTGAGAATGGTGGTGTCCCAGCCAGGCTCCTTTCGCAGACCTGCTCTTAAAATGCGAACGTCTGCAGGTAGCTGGCAGTCAGAAGGGGCTAGCCTGGAAATCTGTTGCTCAGCCTCATCTGCTCATGGCACTGCTCGCACAGAGGCACAGAGAATGGGGCTGCTTGCTTATCTTGCCACTTGAAACTTCAAACGCATGTCGGGAATGTGTGTTGTCCCTACCAGGCTCCTTTACCAACCCTGCTCCGAAAGTGCGAACGTCTGCAGATAGCTGGCAGCCAGAAGGGGCTAGCCTGGAAAGCTGTTGCTCAGCCTCATCTGTCCATGGCAGTGCTCGCACAGAGGCACAGAGACTGGGGCTGCTTGCTTGTCTTGCCACCTCAAACTTCAAACGTAGCCTGGGAAAGTTGGTGTCCCAGCCAGGCTCCTTTCGCAGCCCTGCTCCGAAAGTGCGAACGTCTGCAGATAGCTGATAGCCAGAAGGGGCTAGCCTGGAAAGCTGTTGCTCAGCCTCATCTGCTCATGGCACTGCTCGCACAGAGGCACAGAGACTGGGGCTGCTTGCTTGTCTTGCCCTCTCAAATTTGAAACGTAGCCTGGGAAATTTGGTGTCCCAGCCAGACTCCTTTCGCAGACCTGCTCCGAAAGTGCGAACGTCTGCAGATAGCTGTCAGCCAGAAGGGGCTAGCCTGGAAAGCTGTTGCTCAGCCTCATTTGCCCATGGCACTGCTCGCACAGAGGTACAGAGACTGGGGCTGCTTGCTTGTCTTGCCACCTCAAACTTCAAACGTAGCCTGGGAAAGTTGGTGTCCCAGCCAGGCTCCTTTCGCAGCCCTGCTCCGAAAGTGCGAACGTCTGCAGATAGCTGGCAGCCAGAAGGGGCTAGCCTGGAAAGCTGTTGCTCAGCCTCATCTGTTCATGGCACTGCTCACACAGATACTGGGGCTGCTTGCTTGTCTTGCCACCTCAAACTTCTAACGTACCCTGGGAATGGTGGTGTCCCAGCCAGGCTCCTTTCGCAGCCCTGCTCCGAAAGTGCGAACATCTGAAGATAGCTGGCAGCCAGAAGGGGCTAGCCTGGAAAGCTGTTGCTCAGCCTCATCTGCCCATGGCAGTGCTCGCACAGAGGCACAGAGACTGGGGCTGCTTGCTTTTCTTGCCACTTGAAACTTCATACGCATGCTAAGGAACGTGAATTGTCCCTGCCAGGCTCCTTTCACAGCCATGCTCTTAAAATGAGAATGTCTGCAGATAGCTGTCAGCCAGAAGGGGCTAGCCTGGAAAGCTGTTGCTCAGCCTCATCTGCCCATGGCACTGCTCGCATAGAGGCACAGAGAATGGGGCTTCTTGCTTATCTTGCCAGTTGAAAATTCAAACGCATGTGGGGAATGTGGGTTGTCCCTGCCAGGCTCCTTTACCAGCCCTGCTCCGAAAGTGCGAACGTCTGCAGATAGCTGGCAGCCAGAAGGGGCTAGCCTGGAAAGCTGTTGCTCAGCCTCATCTGCCAATGGCACTGCTCACACATAGACTGGGGCTGCTTGGTTCTCTTGCCACCTCAAACTTCAAACGTAGCCTGAGAATGGTGGTGTCCCAGCCAGGCTCCTTTCGCAGCCCTGCTCCAAAAGTGCGAACGTCTGCAGATAGCTGATAGCCAGAAGGGGCTAGCCTGGAAAGCTGTTGCTCAGCCTCATCTGCTCAAGGCAGTGCTCGCACAGAGGCACAGAGACTGGGGCTGCTTGCCTGTCTTGCCCCCTCAAATTTGAAATGTAGCCTGGGAAATCTGGTGTCCCAGCCAGGCTCCTTTCGCAGATCTGCTCCGAAAGTGCGAACGTCTGCAGATAGCTGGCAGCCAGAAGGGGCTAGCCTGGAAAGCTGTTGCTCAGCCTCATCTGTCCATGGCAGTGCTCGCACAGAGGCACAGAGAATGGGGCTGCTTGCTTGTCTTGCCACCTCAAACTTCAAACGTAGCCTGGGAAAGTTGGTGTCCCAGCCAGGCTCCTTTCGCAGCCCTGCTCCGAAAGTGCGAACGTCTGCAGATAGCTGGCAGCCAGAAGGGGCTAGCCTGGAAAGCTGTTGCTCAGCCTCATCTGCTCATGGCACTGCTCGCACAGAGGCACAGAGAATGGGGCTTCTTGCTTGTCTTGCCACCTCAAATTTCAAACGTAGCCTGGGAAAGTTGGTGTCCCAGCCAGGCTCCTTTCGCAGCCCTGCTCCGAAAGTGCGAACGTCTGCAGATAGCTGGCAGCCAGAAGGGGCTAGCGTGGAAAGCTGTTGCTCAGCCTCATCTGCTCATGGCACTGCTCACACAGAGACTGGGGCTGCTTGCTTGTCTTGCCACCTCAAACTTCAAACGTAACCTGGGAATGGTGGTGTCCCAGCCATGCTCCTTTACCAACCCTGCTCCGGAAGTGCGAACGTCTGCAGGTAGCTGACAGCCAGAAGGGTCTAGCCTGGAAATCTGTTTCTCAGCCTCATCTGGTCATGGCACTGCTCGTACAGAGGCACAGAGAATGGGGCTGCTTGCTTATCTTGCCACTTGAAACTTCAAACGCATGCTGAGAATGGTGGTGTCTCTGCCAGGATCCTTTACCAGCCCTGCTCCGAAACTGCGAACGTCTGCAGGTAGCTGACAGCCAGAAGGGGCTAGCCTGGAAATCTGTTGCTCAGCCTCATCTGCTCATGGCACTGCTCGCACAGAGGCACAGAGACTGGGGCTGCTTGCTTGTTTTGCCTCCTAAAACTTCAAACGTAGCCTGGGAAAGTTGGTGTCCCAGCCAGGCTCCTTTCGCAGCCCTGCTCCGAAAGTGCGAACGTATGCAGATAGCTGGCAGCCAGAAGGGGATAGCCTGGAAAGCTGTTGCTCAGCCTCATCTGCCCATGGCAGTGCTCGCACAGAGGCACAGAGACTGGGGCTGCTTGCTTTTCTTGCCACTTGAAACTTCAAACGCATGCTGGGAACGTGGATTGTCCCTGCCAGGCTCCTTTCGCAGCCCTGCTCCGAAAGTGCGAACGTCTGCAGATAGCTGGCAGCCAGAAGGGGCTAGCGTGGAAAGCTGTTGCTCAGCCTCATCTGCTCATGGCACTGCTCACACAGAGACTGGGGCTGCTTGCTTGTCTTGCCACCTCAAACTTCAAACGTAACCTGGGAATGGTGGTGTCCCAGCCATGCTCCTATACCAGCCCTGCTCCGAAAGTGCGAACGTCTGCAGGTAGCTGACAGCCAGAAGGGTCTAGCCTGGAAATCTGTTTCTCAGTCTCATCTGGTCATGGCACTGCTCGTACAGAGGCACAGAGAATGGGGCTGCTTGCTTATCTTGCCACTTGAAACTTCAAACGCATGCTGAGAATGGTGGTGTCTCTGCCAGGCTCCTTTCGCAGCCCTGCTCCGAAAGTGCGAACGTCTGCAGATAGCTGATAGCCAGATGGGGCTAGCCTGGAAAGCTGTTGCTCAGCCTCATCTGCCCATGGCACTGCTCGCACAGAGGCAAAGAGACTGGGGCTGCTTGCTTGTCTTGCAACTTGAAACTTCAAAAGTAGCCTGAGAATGGTGGTGTCCCAGCCAGGCTCCTTTCGCAGACCTGCTCTTAAAATGCGAACGTCTGCAGGTAGCTGACAGCCAGAAGGGGCTAGCCTGGAAATCTGTTGCTCAGCCTCATCTGCTCATGGCACTGCTCGCACAGAGGCACAGAGAATGGGGCTGCTTGCTTATCTTGCCACTTGAAACTTCAAACGCATGTCGGGAATGTGTGTTGTCCCTACCAGGCTCCTTTACCAACCCTGCTCCGAAAGTGCGAACGTCTGCAGATAGCTGGCAGCCAGAAGGGGCTAGCCTGGAAAGCTGTTGCTCAGCCTCATCTGTCCATGGCAGTGCTCGCACAGAGGCACAGAGACTGGGGCTGCTTGCTTGTCTTGCCACCTCAAACTTCAAACGTAGCCTGGGAAAGTTGGTGTCCCAGCCAGGCTCCTTTCGCAGCCCTGCTCCGAAAGTGCGAACGTCTGCAGATAGCTGATAGCCAGAAGGGGCTAGCCTGGAAAGCTGTTGCTCACCCTCATCTGCTCATGGCACTGCTCGCACAGAGGCACAGAGACTGGGGCTGCTTGCTTGTCTTGCCCTCTCAAATTTGAAACGTAGCCTGGGAAATTTGGTGTCCCAGCCAGACTCCTTTCGCAGACCTGCTCCGAAAGTGCGAACGTCTGCAGATAGCTGGCAGCCAGAAGGGGCTAGCGTGGAAAGCTGTTGCTCAGCCTCATCTGTTCATGGCACTGCTCACACAGATACTGGGGCTGCTTGCT
The DNA here is from genome assembly GCF_030867145.1 of Opisthocomus hoazin. Classification (NCBI taxonomy): domain Eukaryota; kingdom Metazoa; phylum Chordata; class Aves; order Opisthocomiformes; family Opisthocomidae; genus Opisthocomus; species Opisthocomus hoazin. The sequence continues at coordinate 10,707,692 of NC_134429.1, forward strand.
TGTCTTGCCACCTCAAACTTCAAACGTAGCCTGGGAAAGTTGGTGTCCCAGCCAGGCTCCTTTCGCAGCCCTGCTCCGAAAGTGCGAACATCTGCAGATAGCTGGCAGCCAGAAGGGGCTAGCCTGGAAAGCTGTTGCTCAGCCTCATCTGCCCATGGCAGTGCTCGCACAGAGGCACAGAGACTGGGGCTGCTTGCTTTTCTTGCCACTTGAAACTTCAAACGCATGCTGGGAATGGTGGTGTCCCAGCCAGGCTCCTTTGACAGCCCTGCTCCGAAATTGCGAACGTCTGCAGATAGCTGGCAGCCAGAAGGGGCTAGCCTGGAAAGCTGTTGCTCAGCCTCATCTGCCCATGGCACTGCTCGCACAGAGGCACAGAGACTGGGGCTGCTTTCTTGTCTTGCCAACTCAAACTTCAAACGTAGCCTGGGAAAGATGGTGTCCCAGCCAGGCTCCTTTCGCAGCCCTGTTCCGAAACTGCGAACGTCTGCAGATAGCTGATAGCCAGAAGGGGCTAGCCTTGAAAGCTGTTGCTCAGCCTCATCTGCTCATGGCACTGCTCGCACAGAGGCACAGAGACTGGGGCTGCTTGCTTGTCTTGCCCCCTCAAACTTCAAATGTAGCCTGGTAAAGTTGGTGTCCCAGCCAGGCTCCTTTCGCAGCCCTGCTCCGGAAGTGCGAACGTCTGCAGGTAGCTGACAGCCACAAGGGGCTAGCCTGGAAAGCTCTTGCTCAGCCTCATCTGCCCATGGCACTGCTCGCACAGAGGCACAGAGACTGGGGCTGCTTGCTTATCTTGCCACTTGAAACTTCAAACGCATGCTGGGAATGGTGGTGTCCCAGCCAGGCTCCTTTCCCAGCCCTGCTCCGAAAGTGCGAACGTCTGCAGATAGCTGGCAGCCAGAAGGGGCTAGCCTGGAAATCTGTTGCTCAGCCTCATCTGTCCATGGCATTGCTCGCACAAAGGCACAGAGACTGGGGCTGCTTGCTTGTCTTGCCCCCTCAAACTTCAAACGTAGACTGGGAAAGATGGTGTCCCAGCCAGGCTCCTTTCGCAGTCCTGTTCCGAAACTGCGAACGTCTGCAGATAGCTGATAGCCAGAAGGGGCTAGCCTTGAAAGCTGTTGCTCAGCCTCATCTGCTCATGGCACTGCTCGCACAGAGGCACAGACACTGGGGCTGCTTGCTTGTCTTGCCCCCTCAAACTTCAAATGTAGCCTGGTAAAGTTGGTGTCCCAGCCAGGCTCCTTTCGCAGACCTGCTCTTAAAATGCGAACGTCTGCAGGTAGCTGACAGCCACAAGGGGCTAGCCTGGAAATCTGTTGCTCAGCCTCATCTGCTCATGGCAGTGCTCGCACAGAGGCACAGAGAATGGGGCTGCTTGCTTATCTTGCCACTTGAAACTTCAAACGCATGTCGGGAATGTGTGTTGTCCCAGCCAGGCTCCTTTCGCAGACCTGCTCTTAAAATGCGAACGTCTGCAGAGAGCTGGCAGCCAGAAGGGGCTAGCCTGGAAAGCTGTTGCTCAGCCTCATCTGCCCATGGCACTGCTCGCACAGAGGCACAGAGAATGGGGCTGCTTGCTTATCTTGCCACCTCAAACTTCAAACGTAGACTGGGAAAGTTGGTGTCCCAGCCAGGCTCCTTTCGCAGCCCTGCTCCGAAAGTGCGAACGTCTGCAGATAGCTGATAGCCAGAAGGGGCTAGCCTGGAAAGCTGTTGCTCAGCCTCATCTGTCCATGGCAGTGCTCGCACAGAGGCACAGAGACTGGGGCTGCTTGCTTATCTTGCCACTTGAAACTTCAAACGTAGACTGGGAAAGTTGGTGTCCCAGCCAGGCTCCTTTCGCAGCCCTGCTCCGAAAGTGCGAACGTCTGCAGATAGCTGGCAGCCAGAAGGGGCTAGCCTGGAAAGCTGTTGCTCAGCCTCATTTGCCCATGGCACTGCTCGCACAGAGGCACAGAGAATGGGGCTGCTTGCTTGTCTTGCAACTTGAAACTTCAAAAGTAGCCTGAGAATGGTGGTGTCCCTGCCAGGCTCCTTGCGCAGACCTGCTCTTAAAATGCGAACGTCTGCAGGTAGCTGACAGCCAGAAGTTGCTAGCCTGAAAATCTGTTGCTCAGCCTCATCTGCTCATGGCACTGCTCGCACAGAGGCACAGAGACTGGGGCTGCTTGCTTGTCTTGCCACCTCAAACTTCAAACGTAGCCTGAGAAAGTTGGTGTCCCAGCCAGGCTCCTTTCACAGCCCTGCTCCGAAAGTGCGAACATCTGCAGATAGCTGGTAGCCAGAAGGGGCTAGCCTGGAAAGCTGTTGCTCAGCCTCATCTGCTCATGGCACTGCTCGCACAGAGGCACAGAGAATGGGGCTGCTTGCTTGTCTTGCCCCCTCAAACTTCAAACGTAGCCTGGGAAAGTTGGTGTCCCAGCCAGGCTCCTTTCGCAGCCCTGCTCCGAAAGTGCGAACGTCTGCAGAAAGCTGGCAGCCAGAAGGGGCTAGCCTGGAAAGCTGTTGCTCAGCCTCATTTGCCCATGGCACTGCTCGCACAGAGGCACAGAGAATGGGGCTGCTTGCTTGTCTTGCAACTTGAAACTTCAAAAGTAGCCTGAGAATGGTGGTGTCCCAGCCAGGCTCCTTTACCAGCCCTGCTATTAAAATGCGAACGTCTGCAGGTAGCTGACAGCCAGAAGTTGCTAGCCTGAAAATCTGTTGCTCAGCCTCATCTGCTCATGGCACTGCTCGCACAGAGGCCCAGAGACTGGGGCTGCTTGCTTGTCTTGCCACCTCAAACTTCAAACGTAGCCTGGGAAAGTTGTTGTCCCAGCCAGGCTCCTTTCGCAGCCCTGCTCCGAAAGTGCGAAAATCTGCAGATAGCTGGCAGCCAGAAGGGGCTAGCCTGGAAAGCTGTTGCTCAGCCGCATCTGCCCATGGCAGTGCTCGCACAGAGGCACAGAGACTGGGGCTGCTTGCTTGTCTTGCCACTTGAAACTTCAAACGCATGCTGGGAAAGTGGATTGTCCCTGCCAGGCTCCTTTCACAGCCATGCTCTTAAAATGAGAATGTCTGCAGATAGCTGTCAGCCAGAAGGGGCTAGCCTGTAAAGCTGTTGCTCAGCCTCATCTGCCCATGGCATTGCTCGCACAGAGGCACAGAGAATGGGGCTGCTTGCTTGTCTTGCAACTTGAAACTTCAAAAGTAGCCTGAGAATGGTGGTGTCACAGCCAGGCTCCTTTCGCAGACCTGCTCTTAAAATGCGAACGTCTGCAGGTAGCTGACAGCCACAAGGGGCTAGCCTGGAAAGCTGTTGCTCAGCCTCATCTGCTCATGGCACTGCTCGCACAGAGGCACAGAGAATGGGGCTGCTTGCTTATCTTGCCACCTCAAACTTCAAACGCATGTCGGGAATGTGTGTTGTCCCTGCCAGGCTCCTTTACCAGCCCTGCTCCGGAAGTGCGAACGTCTGCAGGTAGCTGACAGCCAGAAGGGGCTAGCCTGGAAATCTGTTGCTCAGCCTCATCTGCCCATGGCACTGCTCGCACAGAGGCACAGAGACTGGGGCTGCTTGCTTGTCTTGCCCCCTCAAACTTCAAACGTAGACTGGGAAAGATGGTGTCCCAGCCAGGCTCCTTTCGCAGCCCTGTTCCGAAACTGCGAACGTCTGCAGATAGCTGATAGCCAGAAGGGGCTAGCCTGGAAAGCTGTTGCTCAGCCTCATCTGCTCATGGCACTGCTCGCACAGAGGCACAGACACTGGGGCTGCTTGCTTGTCTTGCCCCCTCAAACTTCAAACGTAGCCTGGTAAAGTTGGTGTCCCAGCCAGGCTCCTTTCGCAGCCCTGCTCCGAAAGTGCGAACGTCTGCAGAAAGCTGGCAGCCAGAAGGGGCTAGCCTGGAAAGCTCTTGCTCAGCCTCATTTGCCCATGGCACTGCTCGCACAGAGGCACAGAGAATGGGGCTGCTTGCTTGTCTTGCAACTTGAAACTTCAGAAGTAGCCTGAGAATGGTGGTGTCCCAGCCAGGCTCCTTTCGCAGACCTGCTCTTAAAATGCGAACGTCTGCAGGTAGCTGACAGCCAGAAGGGGCTAGCCTGGAAAGCTGTTGCTCAGCCTCATCTGCTCATGGCAGTGCTCGCACAGAGGCACAGAGAATGGGGCTGCTTGCTTATCTTGCCACTTGAAACTTCAAACGCATGTCGGGAATGTGTGTTGTCCCTGCCAGGCTCCTTTCGCAGCCCTGCTCCGAAAGTGCGAACATCTGCAGATAGCTGGCAGCCAGAAGGGGCAAGCCTGGAAAGCTGTTGCTCAGCCTCATCTGCCCATGGCACTGCTCGCACAGAGGCACAGAGAATGGGGCTGCTTGCTTATCTTGCCACCTCAAACTTCAAACGTAGCCTGGGAAAGTTGGTGTCCCAGCCAGGCTCCTTTCGCAGCCCTGCTCCGAAAGTGCGAACGTCTGCAGATAGCTGATAGCAGAAGGGGCTAGCCTGGAAAGCTGTTGCTCAGCCTCATCTGCTCATGGCACTGCTCGCACAGAGGCACAGAGACTGGGGCTGCTTGCTTATCTTGCCACTTGAAACTTCAAACGTAGACTGGGAAAGTTGGTGTCCCAGCCAGGCTCCTTTCGCAGCCCTGCTCCGAAAGTGCGAACGTCTGCAGATAGCTGATAGCCAGAAGGGGCTAGCCTGGAATGCTGTTGCTCAGCCTCATCTGCTCATGGCACTGCTCGCACAGAGGCACAGAGACTGGGGCTGCTTGCTTGTCTTGCCCCCTCAAACTTCAAACGTAGCCTGGTAAAGTTGGTGTCCCAGCCAGGCTCCTTTCGCAGCCCTGCTCCGAAAGTGCGAACATCTGCAGATAGCTGGCAGCCAGAAGGGGCTAGCGTGGAAAGCTGTTGCTCAGCCTCATCTGTCCATGGCAGTGCTCGCACAGAGGCACAGAGACTGGGGCTGCTTGCTTGTCTTGCCACCTCAAACTTAAAACGTAAACTGGGAAAGTTGGTGTCCCAGCCAGGCTCCTTTCGCAGCCCTGCTCCGAAAGTGCGAACATCTGCAGATAGCTGGCAGCCAGAAGGGGCTAGCCTGGAAAGCTGTTGCTCAGCCTCATTTGCCCATGGCACTGCTTGCACAGAGGCACAGAGAATGGGGCTGCTTGCTTGTCTTGCAACTTGAAACTTCAAAAGTAGCCTGAAAATGGTGGTGTCCCTGCCAGGCTCCTTGCGCAGACCTGCTCTTAAAATGCGAACGTCTGCAGGTAGCTGACAGCCAGAAGGGGCTAGCCTGGAAATCTGTTGCTCAGCCTCATCTGCTCATGGCACTGCTCGCACAGAGGCACAGAGAATGGGGCTGCTTGCTTCTCTTGCCACCTCAAACTTCAAACGTAGCCTGGGAAAGTTGGTGTCCCAGCCAGGCTCCTTTCGCAGCCCTGCTCCGAAACTGCGAACATCTGCAGATAGCTGGCAGCCAGAAGGGGCTAGCCTGGAAAGCTGTTGCTCAGCCTCATCTGCTCATGGCACTGCTCGCACAGAGGCACAGAGACTGGGGCTGCTTGCTTGTCTTGCCCCCTCAAACTTCAAACGTAGCCTGGGAAAGTTGGTGTCCCAGCCAGGCTCCTTTCGCAGCCCTGCTCCGAAAGTGCGAACGTCTGCAGAAAGCTGGCAGCCAGAAGGGGCTAGCCTGGAAAGCTGTTGCTCAGCCTCATTTGCCCATGGCACTGCTCGCACAGAGGCACAGAGAATGGGGCTGCTTGCTTGTCTTGCAACTTGAAACTTCAAAAGTAGCCTGAGAATGGTGGTGTCCCAGCCAGGATTCTTTCGCAGACCTGCTATTAAAATGCGAACGTCTGCAGGTAGCTGACAGCCAGAAGTTGCTAGCCTGAAAATCTGTTGCTCAGCCTCATCTGCTCATGGCACTGCTCGCACAGAGGCCCAGAGACTGGGGCTGCTTGCTTGTCTTGCCACCTCAAACTTCAAACGTAGCCTGGTAAAGTTGGTGTCCCAGCCAGGCTCCTTTCGCAGCCCTGCTCCGAAAGTGCGAATATCTGCAGATAGCTGGCAGCCAGAAGGGGATAGGCTGGAAAGCTGTTGCTCAGCCTCATCTGTCCATGGCAGTGCTCGCACAGAGGCACAGAGAATGGGGCTGCTTGCTTGTCTTGCCACCTCAAACTTAAAACGTAAACTGGGAAAGTTGGTGTCCCAGCCAGGCTCCTTTCGCAGCCCTGCTCCGAAAGTGCGAACATATGCAGATAGCTGGCAGCCAGAAGGGGCTAGCCTGGAAAGCTGTTGCTCAGCCTCATCTGTCCTTGGCACTGCTTGCACAGAGGCACAGAGAATGGGGCTGCTTGCTTGTCTTGCAACTTGAAACTTCAAACGTAGCCTGAGAATGGTGGTGTCCCTGCCAGGCTCCTTGCGCAGACCTGCTCTTAAAATGCGAACGTCTGCAGGTAGCTGACAGCCAGAAGGGGCTAGCCTGGAAATCTGTTGCTCAGCCTCATCTGCTCATGGCACTGCTCGCACAGAGGCACAGAGACTGGGGCTGCTTGCTTGTCTTGCCCCCTCAAACTTCAAACGTAGACTGGGAAAGTTGGTGTCCCAGCCAGGCTCCTTTCGCAGCACTGCTCCGAAAGTGCGAACATCTGCAGATAGCTGGCAGCCAGAAGGGGCTAGCCTGGAAAGCTGTTGCTCAGCCTCATCTGCTCATGGCACTGCTCGCACAGAGGCACAGAGACTGGGGCTGCTTGCTTGTCTAGCCCCCTCAAACTTCAAACGTAGCCTGGGAAAGTTTGTGTCCTAGCCAGGCTCCTTTCGCAGCCCTGCTCCGAAAGTGCTAACGTCTGCAGAAAGCTGGCAGCCAGAAGGGGCTAGCCTGGAAAGCTGTTGCTCAGCCTCATTTGCCCATGGCACTGCTCGCACAGAGGCACAGAGAATGGGGCTGCTTGCTTGTCTTGCAACTTGAAACTTCAAAAGTAGCCTGAGAATTGTGGTGTCCCAGCCAGGATTCTTTCGCAGACCTGCTATTATAATGCGAACGTCTGCAGGTAGCTGACAGCCAGAAGTTGCTAGCCTGAAAATCTGTTGCTCAGCCTCATCTGCTCATGGCACTGCTCGCACAGAGGCCCAGAGACTGGGGCTGCTTGCTTGTCTTGCCACCTCAAACTTCAAACGTAACCTGGGAAAGTTGGTGTCCCAGCCAGGCTCCTTTCGCAGCCCTGCTCCGAAAGTGCGAAAATCTGCAGATAGCTGGCAGCCAGAAGGGGCTAGCCTGGAAAGCTGTTGCTCAGCCTCATCTGCCCATGGCAGTGCTCGCACAGAGGCACAGAGACTGGGGCTGCTTGCTTTTCTTCCCACTTGAAACTTCAAACGCATGCTGGGAAAGTGGATTGTCCCAGCCAGGCTCCTTTCACAGCCATGCTCTTAAAATGAGAATGTCTGCAGATAGCTCTCAGCCAGAAGGGGCTAGCCTGGAAAGCTGTTGCTCAGCCTCATCTGCCCATGGCATTGCTCGCACAGAGGCACAGAGAATGGGGCTGCTTGCTTGTCTTGCAACTTGAAACTTCAAAAGTAGCCTGAGAATGGTGGTGTCCCAGCCAGGCTCCTTTCGCAGACCTGCTCTTAAAATGCGAACGTCTGCAGGTAGCTGACAGCCAGAAGGGGCTAGCCTGGAAAGCTGTTGCTCAGCCTCATCTGCTCATGGCACTGCTCGCACAGAGGCACAGAGAATGGGGCTGCTTGCTTATCTTGCCACCTCAAACTTCAAACGCATGTCGGGAATGTGTGTTGTCCCTGCCAGGCTCCTTTACCAACCCTGCTCCGAAAGTGCGAACGTCTGCAGATAGCTGGCAGCCAGAAGGGGCTAGCCTGGAAAGCTGTTGCTCAGCCTCATCTGTCCATGGCAGTGCTCGCACAGAGGTACAGAGACTGGGGCTGCTTGCTTGTCTTGCCACCTCAAACTTCAAACGTAGCCTGGGAAAGATGGTGTCCCAGCCAGGCTCCTTTCGCAGCCCTGCTCCGAAAGTGCGAACGTCTGCAGATAGCTGATAGCCAGAAGGGGCTAGCCTGGAAAGCTGTTGCTCAGCCTCATCTGCTCATGGCACTGCTCACACAGAGACAGGGGCTGCTTGCTTGTCTTGCCACCTCAAACTTCAAACGTAGCCTGGGAATGGTGGTGTCCCAGCCAGGCTCCTTTACCAGCTCTGCTCTTAAAATGCGAACGTCTGCAGATAGCTGATAGCCAGAAGGGGTTAGCCTGGAAAGCTGTTGCTCAGCCTCATCTGTCCATGGCATTGCTCGCACAAAGGCACAGAGACTGGGGCTGCTTGCTTGTCTTGCCCCCTCAAACTTCAAACGTAGACTGGGAAAGATGGTGTCCCAGCCAGGCTCCTTTCGCAGCCTTGCTCTTAAAATGCGAACGTCTGCAGATAGCTGATAGCCAGAAGGGGCTAGCCTGGAAAGCTGTTGCTCAGCCTCATCTGCTCATGGCAGTGCTCGCACAGAGGCACAGAGACTGGGGCTGCTTGCTTGTCTTGCCACCTCAAACTTCAAACGTAGCCTGGGAAAGTTGGAGTCCCAGTCAGGCTCCTTTCGCAGCCCTGCTCCGAAAGTGCGAATGTCTGCAGAAAGCTGGCAGCCAGAAGGGGCTAGCCTGGAAAGCTCTTGCTCAGCCTCATTTGCCCATGGCACTGCTCGCACAGAGGCACAGAGAATGGGGCTGCTTGCGTGTCTTGCAACTTGAAACTTCAAAGTAGCCTGAGAATGGTGGTGTCCCCGCCAGGCTCCTTTCACAGACCTGCTCTTAAAATGCGAACGTCTGAAAGTAGCTGACAGCCACAAGGGGCTAGCCTGGAAATCTGTTGCTCAGCCTCATCTGCTCATGGCAGTGCTCGCACAGAGGCCCAGAGACTGGGGCTGCTTGCTTGTCTTGCAACTTGAAACTTCAAAAGTAGCCTGAGAATGGTGGTGTCCCAGCCAGGCTCCTTTCGCAGACCTGCTCTTAAAATGCGAACGTCTGCAGGTAGCTGACAGCCAGAAGTTGCTAGCCTGAAAATCTGTTGCTCAGCCTCATCTGCTCATGGCACTGCTCGCACAGAGGCCCAGAGACTGGGGCTGCTTGCTTGTCTTGCCACCTCAAACTTCAAACGTAGCCTGGTAAAGTTGGTGTCCCAGCCAGGCTCCTTTCGCAGCCCTGCTCCGAAAGTGCGAATATCTGCAGATAGCTGGCAGCCAGAAGGGGATAGGCTGGAAAGCTGTTGCTCAGCCTCATCTGTCCATGGCAGTGCTCGCACAGAGGCACAGAGAATGGGGCTGCTTGCTTGTCTTGCCACCTCAAACTTAAAACGTAAACTGGGAAAGTTGGTGTCCCAGCCAGGCTCCTTTCGCAGCCCTGCTCCGAAAGTGCGAACATATGCAGATAGCTGGCAGCCAGAAGGGGCTAGCCTGGAAAGCTGTTGCTCAGCCTCATTTGCCCATGGCACTGCTCGCACAGAGGCACAGAGAATGGGGCTGCTTGCTTGTCTTGCAACTTGAAACTTCAAAAGTAGCCTGAGAATTGTGGTGTCCCAGCCAGGATTCTTTCGCAGACCTGCTATTAAAATGCGAACGTCTGCAGGTAGCTGACAGCCAGAAGTTGCTAGCCTGAAAATCTGTTGCTCAGCCTCATCTGCTCATGGCACTGCTCGCACAGAGGCCCAGAGACTGGGGCTGCTTGCTTGTCTTGCCACCTCAAACTTCAAACGTAGCCTGGGAAAGTTGGTGTCCCAGCCAGGCTCCTTTCGCAGCCCTGCTCCGAAAGTGCGAAAATCTGCAGATAGCTGGCAGCCAGAAGGGGCTAGCCTGGAAAGCTGTTGCTCAGCCTCATCTGCCCATGGCAGTGCTCGCACAGAGGCACAGAGACTGGGGCTGCTTGCTTTTCTTCCCACTTGAAACTTCAAACGCATGCTGGGAAAGTGGATTGTCCCAGCCAGGCTCCTTTCACAGCCATGCTCTTAAAATGAGAATGTCTGCAGATAGCTGTCAGCCAGAAGGGGCTAGCCTGGAAAGCTGTTGCTCAGCCTCATCTGCCCATGGCATTGCTCGCACAGAGGCACAGAGAATGGGGCTGCTTGCTTGTCTTGCAACTTGAAACTTCAAAAGTAGCCTGAGAATGGTGGTGTCCCAGCCAGGCTCCTTTCGCAGACCTGCTCTTAAAATGCGAACGTCTGCAGGTAGCTGACAGCCAGAAGGGGCTAGCCTGGAAAGCTGTTGCTCAGCCTCATCTGCTCATGGCACTGCTCGCACAGAGGCACAGAGAATGGGGCTGCTTGCTTATCTTGCCACCTCAAACTTCAAACGCATGTCGGGAATGTGTGTTGTCCCTGCCAGGCTCCTTTACCAGCCCTGCTCCGGAAGTGCGAACGTCTGCAGGTAGCTGACAGCCAGAAGGGGCTAGCCTGGAAATCTGTTGCTCAGCCTCATCTGCTCATGGCACTGCTCGCACAGAGGCACAGAGAATGGGGCTGCTTGCTTATCTTGCCACTTGAAATTTCAAACGCATGTCGGGAATGTGTGTTGTCCCTGCCAGGCTCCTTTACCAACCCTGCTCCGAAAGTGCGAACGTCTGCAGATAGCTGGCAGCCAGAAGGGGCTAGCCTGGAAAGCTGTTGCTCAGCCTCATCTGTCCATGGCAGTGCTCGCACAGAAGTACAGAGACTGGGGCCGCTTGCTTGTCTTGCCACCTCAAACTTCAAACGTAGCCTGGGAAAGTTGGTGTCCCAGCCAGGCTCCTTTCGCAGCCCTGCTCCGAAAGTGCGAACGTCTGCAGATAGCTGATAGCCAGAAGGGGCTAGCCTGGAAAGCTGTTGCTCAGCCTCATCTGCTCATGGCACTGCTCACACAGAGACAGGGGCTGCTTGCTTGTCTTGCCACCTCAAACTTCAAACGTAGCCTGGGAATGGTGGTGTCCCAGCCAGGCTCCTTTACCAGCTCTGCTCTTAAAATGCGAACGTCTGCAGATAGCTGATAGCCAGAAGGGGTTAGCCTGGAAAGCTGTTGCTCAGCCTCATCTGTCCATGGCATTGCTCGCACAAAGGCACAGAGACTGGGGCTGCTTGCTTGTCTTGCCCCCTCAAACTTCAAACGTAGACTGGGAAAGATGGTGTCCCAGCCAGGCTCCTTTCGCAGCCTTGCTCTTAAAATGCGAACGTCTGCAGATAGCTGATAGCCAGAAGGGGCTAGCCTGGAAAGCTGTTGCTCAGCCTCATCTGCTCATGGCAGTGCTCGCACAGAGGCACAGAGACTGGGGCTGCTTGCTTGTCTTGCCACCTCAAACTTCAAACGTAGCCTGGGAAAGTTGGAGTCCCAGTCAGGCTCCTTTCGCAGCCCTGCTCCGAAAGTGCGAATGTCTGCAGAAAGCTGGCAGCCAGAAGGGGCTAGCCTGGAAAGCTCTTGCTCAGCCTCATTTGCCCATGGCACTGCTCGCACAGAGGCACAGAGAATGGGGCTGCTTGCGTGTCTTGCAACTTGAAACTTCAAAGTAGCCTGAGAATGGTGGTGTCCCCGCCAGGCTCCTTTCACAGACCTGCTCTTAAAATGCGAACGTCTGAAAGTAGCTGACAGCCACAAGGGGCTAGCCTGGAAATCTGTTGCTCAGCCTCATCTGCTCATGGCAGTGCTCGCACAGAGGCACAGAGAATGGGGCTGCTTGCTTATCTTGCCACTTGAAACTTCAAACGCATGTCGGGAAAGTGTGTTGTCCCTGCCAGGCTCCTTTACCAATCCTGCTCCGAAAGTGCGAACGTCTGCAGATAGCTGGCAGCCAGAAGGGGCTAGCCTGGAAAGCTGTTGCTCAGCCTCATCTGTCCATGGCAGTGCTCGCACAGAGGCACAGAGAATGGGGCTGCTTGCTTATCTTGCCACCTCAAACTTCAAACGTAGCCTGGGAAAGTTGGTGTCCCAGCCAGGCTCCTTTCGCAGCCCTGCTCCGAAAATGCGAACGTCTGCAGATAGCTGATAGCCAGAAGGGGCTAGCCTGGAAAGCTGTTGCTCAGCCTCATCTGCTCATGGCACTGCTTGCACAGAGGCACAGAGACTGGGGCTGCTTGCTTATCTTGCCACTTGAAACTTCAAACGTAGACTGGGAAAGTTGGTGTCCCAGCCAGGCTCCTTTCGCAGCCCTGCTCCGAAAGTGCGAACGTCTGCAGATAGCTGATAGCCAGAAGGGGCTAGCCTGGAATGCTGTTGCTCAGCCTCATCTGCTCATGGCACTGCTCGCACAGAGGCACAGAGACTGGGGCTGCTTGCTTGTCTAGCCCCCTCAAACTTCAAACGTAGCCTGGGAAAGTTGGTGTCCCAGCCAGGCTCCTTTCGCAGCCCTGCTCCGAAAGTGCTAACGTCTGCAGAAAGCTGGCAGCCAGAAGGGGCTAGCCTGGAAAGCTGTTGCTCAGCCTCATTTGCCCATGGCACTGCTCGCACAGAGGCACAGAGAATGGGGCTGCTTGCTTGTCTTGCAACTTGAAACTTCAAAAGTAGCCTGAGAATTGTGGTGTCCCAGCCAGGATTCTTTCGCAGACCTGCTATTAAAATGCGAACGTCTGCAGGTAGCTGACAGCCAGAAGTTGCTAGCCTGAAAATCTGTTGCTCAGCCTCATCTGCTCATGGCACTGCTCGCACAGAGGCCCAGAGACTGGGGCTGCTTGCTTGTCTTGCCACCTCAAACTTCAAACGTAGCCTGGGAAAGTTGGTGTCCCAGCCAGGCTCCTTTCGCAGCCCTGCTCCGAAAGTGCGAAAATCTGCAGATAGCTGGCATCCAGAAGGAGCTAGCCTGGAAAGCTGTTGCTCAGCCTCATCTGCCCATGGCAGTGCTCGCACAGAGGCACAGAGACTGGGGCTGCTTGCTTTTCTTCCCACTTGAAACTTCAAACGCATGCTGTGAAAGTGGATTGTCCCAGCCAGGCTCCTTTCACAGCCATGCTCTTAAAATGAGAATGTCTGCAGATAGCTGTCAGCCAGAAGGGGCTAGCCTGGAAAGCTGTTGCTCAGCCTCATCTGCCCATGGCATTGCTCGCACAGAGGCACAGAGAATGGGGCTGCTTGCTTGTCTTGCAACTTGAAACTTCAAAAGTAGCCTGAGAATGGTGGTGTCCCAGCAAGGCTCCTTTCGCAGACCTGCTCTTAAAATGCGAACGTCTGCAGGTAGCTGACAGCCAGAAGGGGCTAGCCTGGAAAGCTGTTGCTCAGCCTCATCTGCTCATGGCACTGCTCGCACAGAGGCACAGAGAATGGGGCTGCTTGCTTATCTTGCCACCTCAAACTTCAAACGCATGTCGGGAATGTGTGTTGTCCCTGCCAGGCTCCTTTACCAGCCCTGCTCCGGAAGTGCGAACGTCTGCAGGTAGCTGACAGCCAGAAGGGGCTAGCCTGGAAATCTGTTGCTCAGCCTCATCTGCTCATGGCACTGCTCGCACAGAGGCACAGAGAATGGGGCTGCTTGCTTATCTTGCCACTTGAAATTTCAAACGCATGTCGGGAATGTGTATTGTCCCTGCCAGGCTCCTTTCGCAGCCCTGCTCCGAAAGTGCGAACGTCTGCAGATAGCTGGCAGCCAGAAGGGGCTAGCCTGGAAAGCTGTTGCTCAGCCTCATCTGTCCATGGCAGTGCTCGCACAGAGGTACAGAGACTGGGGCTGCTTGCTTGTCTTGCCACCTCAAACTTCAAACGTAGCCTGGGAAAGTTGGTGTCCCAGCCAGGCTCCTTTCGCAGCCCTGCTCCGAAAGTGCGAACGTCTGCAGATAGCTGATAGCCAGAAGGGGCTAGCCTGGAAAGCTGTTGCTCAGCCTCATCTGCTCATGGCACTGCTCACACAGAGACAGGGGCTGCTTGCTTGTCTTGCCACCTCAAACTTCAAACGTAGCCTGGGAATGGTGGTGTCCCAGCCAGGCTCCTTTACCAGCTCTGCTCTTAAAATGCGAACGTCTGCAGATAGCTGATAGCCAGAAGGGGTTAGCCTGGAAAGCTGTTGCTCAGCCTCATCTGCCCATGGCACTGCTCGCACAAAGGCACAGAGACTGGGGCTGCTTGCTTGTCTTGCCCCCTCAAACTTCAAACGTAGACTGGGAAAGATGGTGTCCCAGCCAGGCTCCTTTCGCAGCCTTGCTCTTAAAATGCGAACGTCTGCAGATAGCTGATAGCCAGAAGGGGCTAGCCTGGAAAGCTGTTGCTCAGCCTCATCTGCTCATGGCAGTGCTCGCACAGAGGCACAGAGACTGGGGCTGCTTGCTTGTCTTGCCACCTCAAACTTCAAACGTAGCCTGGGAAAGTTGGAGTCCCAGTCAGGCTCCTTTCGCAGCCCTGCTCCGAAAGTGCGAATGTCTGCAGAAAGCTGGCAGCCAGAAGGGGCTAGCCTGGAAAGCTCTTGCTCAGCCTCATTTGCCCATGGCACTGCTCGCACAGAGGCACAGAGAATGGGGCTGCTTGCTTGTCTTGCAACTTGAAACTTCAAAGTAGCCTGAGAACGGTGTGTCCCCGCCAGGCTCCTTTCACAGACCTGCTCTTAAAATGCGAACGTCTGAAAGTAGCTGACAGCCACAAGGGGCTAGCCTGGAAATCTGTTGCTCAGCCTCATCTGCTCATGGCAGTGCTCGCACAGAGGCACAGAGAATGGGGCTGCTTGCTTATCTTGCCACCTCAAACTTCAAACGCATGTCGGGAATGTGTGTTGTCCTTGCCAGGCTCCTTTACCAGCCCTGCTCCGGAAGTGCGAACGTCTGCAGGTAGCTGACAGCCAGAAGGTGCTAGCGTGGAAATCTGTTGCTCAGCCTCATCTGCCCATGGCACTGCTCGCACAGAGGCACAGAGACTGGGGCTGCTTGCTTGTCTTGCCCCCTCAAACTTCAAACGTAGACTGGGAAAGATGGTGTCCCAGCCAGGCACCTTTCGCAGCCCTGTTCTGAAACTGCGAACGTCTGCAGATAGCTGATAGCCAGAAGGGGCTAGCCTGGAAAGCTGTTGCTCAGCCTCATCTGCTCATGGCACTGCTCGCACAGAGGCACAGACACTGGGGCTGCTTGCTTGTCTTGCCCCCTCAAACTTCAAATGTAGCCTGGTAAAGTTGGTTTCCCAGCCAGGCTCCTTTACAAGCCCTGCTCCGAAAGTGCGAACGTCTGCAGAAAGCTAGCAGCCAGAAGGGGCTAGCCTGGAAAGCTCTTGCTCAGCCTCATTTGCCCATGGCACTGCTCGCACAGAGGCACAGAGAATGGGGCTGCTTGCTTGTCTTGCAACTTGAAACTTCAAAAGTAGCCTGAGAATGGTGGTGTCCCAGCCAGGCTCCTTTCGCAGACCTGCTCTTAAAATGCGAACGTCTGCAGGTAGCTGACAGCCACAAGGGGCTAGCCTGGAAAGCTGTTGCTCAGCCTCATCTGCTCATGGCACTGCTCGCACAGAGGCACAGAGAATGGGGCTGCTTGCTTATCTTGCCACCTCAAACTTCAAACGCATGTCGGGAATGTGTGTTGTCCCTGCCAGGCTCCTTTACCAGCCCTGCTCCGGAAGTGCGAACGTCTGCAGGTAGCTGACAGCCAGAAGGGGCTAGCCTGGAAATCTGTTGCTCAGCCTCATCTGCCCATGGCACTGCTCGCACAGAGGCACAGAGAATGGGCCTGCTTGCTTATCTTGCCACTTGAAACTTCAAACGCATGCTGGGAATGGTGGTGTCTCTGCCAGGCTCCTTTCGCAGCCCTGCTCCGAAAGTGCGAACGTCTGCAGATAGCTGATAGCCAGATGGGGCTAGCCTGGAAAGCTGTTGCTCAGCCTCATTTGCCCATGGCACTGCTCGCACAGAGGCACAGAGAATGGGGCTGCTTGCTTGTCTTGCAACTTGAAACTTCAAAAGTAGCCTGAGAATGGTGGTGTTCCAGCCAGGCTCCTTTCGCAGACCTGCTCTTAAAATGCGAACGTCTGCAGGTAGCTGACAGCCAGAAGGGGCTAGCCTGGAAATCTGTTGCTCAGCCTCATCTGCTCATGGCACTGCTCGCACAGAGGCACAGAGAATGGGGCTGCTTGCTTATCTTGCCACTTGAAATTTCAAACGCATGTCGGGAATGTGTGTTGTCCCTGCCAGGCTCCTTTACCAACCCTGCTCCGAAAGTGCGAACGTCTGCAGATAGCTGGCAGCCAGAAGGGGCTAGCCTGGAAAGCTGTTGCTCAGCCTCATCTGTCCATGGCAGTGCTCGCACAGAGGCACAGAGACTGGGGCTGCTTGCTTGTCTTGCCACCTCAAACTTCAAACGTAGCCTGGGAAAGTTGGTGTCCCAGCCAGGCTCCTTTCGCAGCCCTGCTCCGAAAGTGCGAACGTCTGCAGATAGCTGATAGCCAGAAGGGGCTAGCCTGGAAAGCTGTTGCTCAGCCTCATCTGCTCATGGCACTGCTCGCACAGAGGCACAGAGACTGGGGCTGCTTGCTTGTCTTGCCCCCTCAAATTTGAAACGTAGACTGGGAAAGTTGGTGTCTCAGCCAGGCTCCTTTCGCAGCCCTGCTCCGAAAGTGCAAACGTCTGCAGGTAGCTGGCAGCCAGAAGGGGCTAGCCTGGAAAGCTGTTGCTCAGCCTCATCTGCCCATGGCACTGCTCGCACAGAGGCACAGAGACTGGGGCTGCTTGCTTATCTTGCCACCTCAAACTTCAAACGTAGCCTGGGAAAGTTGGTGTCCCAGCCAGGCTCCTTTACCAGCCCTGCTCCGAAAGTGCGAACGTCTGCAGATAGCTGGCAGCCAGAAGGGGCTAGCCTGGAAAGCTGTTGCTCAGCCTCATCTGCCAATGGCACTGCTCACACATAGACTGGGGCTGCTTGCTTCTCTTGCCACCTCAAACTTCAAACGTAGCCTGGGAATGGTGGTGTCCCAGCCAGGCTCCTTCACCAGCTCTGCTCTTAAAATGCAAACGTCTGCAGGTAGCTGACAGCCAGAAGGGGCTAGCCTGGAAAACTGTTGCTTAGCCTCATCTGCCCATGGCATTGCTCGCACAGAGGCACAGAGAATGGGGCTGCTTGCTTATCTTGAAACTTGAAACTTCAAACGCATGTGGGTAATGTGGGTTGTCCCTGCCAGGCTCCTTTACCAGCCCTGCTCTTAAAACGCAAACGTCTGCAGATAGCTGATAGCCAGAAGGGGCTAGCCTAGAAAGCTGTTGCTCAGCCTCATCTGCTCATGGCACTGCTCGCACAGAGGCACAGAGACTGGGGCTGCTTGCTTGTCTTGCCCCCTCAAATTTGAAACGTAGCCTGGGAAATTTGGTGTCCCAGCCAGGCTCCTTTCGCAGATCTGCTCCGAAAGTTCGAACGTCTGCAGATAGCTGGCAGCCAGAAGGGGCTAGCCTGGAAAGCTGTTGCTCAGCCTCATCTGCTCATGGCACTGCTCGCACAGAGGCCCAGAGACTGGGGCTCCTTGCTTGTCTTGCCACTTGAAACTTCAAACGCATGGTGGGAATGTGGATTGTCCCTGCCAGGCTCCTTTCACAGCCATGATCTTAAAATGCGAACGTCTGCAGATAACTGGCAGCCAGAAGGGGCTAGCCTGTAAAGCTGTTGCTCAGCCTCATCTGCCCATGGCACTGCTGGCACATAGGCCCAGAGACTGGGGCTGCTTGCTTGTCTTGCCACCTCAAACTTAAAACATATCCTGTGAATGGTGGTGTCCCAGTCAGTCTCCTTTACCAGTCCTGCTCCTGAAGTGCGAACGTCTGCAGATAGCTGGCAGCCAGAAGGGGCTAGCCTGGAAAGCTGTTGCTCAGCCTCATCTGCCCATGGCACTACTTGCGCAGAGGCACAGAGAATGGAGCTGCTTGCTTGTCTTGCCACCTCAAACTTCAAACGTACCCTGGGAATGGTGGTGTCCCAGCCAGGCTCCTTTCGCAGCCCTGCTCCGAAAGTGCGAACGTCTGCAGATAGCTGGCAGCAAGAAGGGGCTAGCCTGGAAAGCTGTTGCTCAGCCTCATCTGCTCATGGCACTGCTCACACAGAGACAGGGGCTGCTTGCTTGTCTTGCCACCTCAAACTTCAAACGTAGCCTGGGAATGGTGGTGTCCCAGCCAGGCTCCTTTACCAGCTCTGCTCTTAAAATGCGAACGTCTGCAGGTAGCTGACAGCCAGAAGGGGCTAGCCTGGAAAACTGTTGCTCAGCCTCATCTGTCCATGGCATTGCTCGCACAAAGGCACAGAGACTGGGGCTGCTTGCTTGTCTTGCCCCCTCAAACTTCAAACGTAGACTGGGAAAGATGGTGTCCCAGCCAGGCTCCTTTCGCAGCCCTGCTCTTAAAATGCGAACGTCTGCAGATAGCTGATAGCCAGAAGGGGCAAGCCTGGAAAGCTGTTGCTCAGCCTCATCTGCTCATGGCAGTGCTCGCACAGAGGCACAGACACTGGGGCTGCTTGCTTGTCTTGCCCCCTCAAACTTCAAACGTAGCCTGGGAAAGTTGGTGTCCCAGCCAGGCTCCTTTCGCAGCCCTGCTCCGAAAGTGCGAACGTCTGCAGAAAGCTGGCAGCCAGAAGGGGCTAGCCTGGAAAGCTGTTGCTCAGCCTCATCTGTCCATGGCAGTGCTCGCACAGAGGCACAGAGAATGGGGCTGCTTGCTTATCTTGCCACCTCAAACTTCAAACGTAGCCTGGGAAAGTTGGTGTCCCAGCCAGGCTCCTTTCGCAGCCCTGCTCCGAAAGTGCGAACGTCTGCAGATAGCTGATAGCCAGAAGGGGCTAGCCTGGAAAGCTGTTGCTCAGCCTCATCTGCTCATGGCACTGCTTGCACAGAGGCACAGAGACTGGGGCTGCTTGCTTATCTTGCCACTTGAAACTTCAAACGTAGACTGGGAAAGTTGGTGTCCCAGCCAGGCTCCTTTCGCAGCCCTGCTCCGAAAGTGCGAACGTCTGCAGATAGCTGATAGCCAGAAGGGGCTAGCCTGGAATGCTGTTGCTCAGCCTCATCTGCTCATGGCACTGCTCGCATAGAGGCACAGAGACTGGGGCTGCTTGCTTGTCTTGCCCCCTCAAACTTCAAACGTAGCCTGGTAAAGTTGGTGTCCCAGCCAGGCTCCTTTCGCAGCCCTGCTCCGAAAGTGCGAACATCTGCAGATAGCTGGCAGCCAGAAGGGGCTAGCCTGGAAAGCTGTTGCTCAGCCTCATCTGCTCATGGCACTGCTCGCACAGAAGCACAGAGAATGGGGCTGCTTGCTTATCTTGCCACCTCAAACTTCAAACGCATGTCGGGAATGTGTGTTGTCCCTGCCAGGCTCCTTTACCAACCCTGCTCCGAAAGTGCGAACGTCTGCAGATAGCTGGCAGCCAGAAGGGGCTAGCCTGGAAAGCTGTTGCTCAGCCTCATCTGCCCATGGCACTGCTCGCACAGAGGCCCAGAGACTGGCGCTTCTTGCTTGTCTTGCCACCTCAAACTTCAAACGTAACCTGGGAATGGTGGTGTCCCAGCCAGGCTCCTTTAACAGCCCTGCTCCGGAAGTGCGAACGTCTGCAGATAACTGGCAGCCAGAAGGGGCTAGCCTGGAAAGCTGTTGCTCAGCCTCATCTGTCCATGGCAGTGCTCGCACAGAGGCAGAGAGAATGGGGCTGCTTGATTGTCTTGCCCCCTGAAATTTCAAACGTAGCCTGGGAAAGTTGGTGTCCCAGCCAGGCTCGTTTCGCAGCCCTGCTCCGAAAGTGCGAACATCTGCAGATAGCTGGCAGCCAGAAGGGGCTAGCCTGGAAAGCTGTTGCTCAGCCTCATCTGCTCATGGCACTGCTCGCACAGAGGCACAGAGAATGGGGCTGCTTGCTTGTCTTGCAACCTCAAACTTCAAACGTAGCCTGAGAATGGTGGTGTCCCAGCCAGGATTCTTTCGCAGACCTGCTATTAAAATGCGAACGTCTGCAGGTAGCTGACAGCCAGAAGGGGCTAGCCTGGAAATCTGTTGCTCAGCCTCATCTGCTCATGGCACTGCTCGCACAGAGGCCCAGAGACTGGGGCTGCTTGCTTGTCTTGCAACTTGAAACTTCAAAAGTAGCCTGAGAATGGTGGTGTCCCAGCCAGGCTCCTTTCGCAGACCTGCTCTTAAAATGCGAACGTCTGCAGGTAGCTGACAGCCACAAGGGGCTAGCCTGGAAAGCTGTTGCTCAGCCTCATCTGCCCATGGCACTGCTCGCACAGAGGCACAGAGAATGGGGCTGCTTGCTTATCTTGCCACTTGAAACTTCAAACGCATGCTGGGAATGGTGGTGTCTCTGCCATGCTCCTTTACCAGCTCTGCTCCGAAAGTGCGAAAGTCTGCAGATAGCTGATAGCCAGATGGGGCTAGCCTGGAAAGCTGTTGCTCAGCCTCATTTGCCCATGGCACTGCTCGCACAGAGGCACAGAGAATGGGGCTGCTTGCTTGTCTTGCAACTTGAAACTTCAAAAGTAGCCTGAGAATGGTGGTGTCCCAGCCAGGCTCCTTTCGCAGACCTGCTCTTAAAATGCGAACGTCTGCAGGTAGCTGACAGCCAGAAGGGGCTAGCCTGGAAATCTGTTGCTCACCCTCATCTGCTCATGGCACTGCTCGCACAGAGGCACAGAGAATGGGGCTGCTTGCTTATCTTGCCACTTGAAATTTCAAACGAATGTCGGGAATGTGAGTTGTCCCTGCCAGGCTCCTTTACCAACCCTGCTCCGAAAGTGCGAACGTCTGCAGATAGCTGGCAGCCAGAAGGGGCTAGCCTGGAAAGCTGTTGCTCAGCCTCATCTGTCCATGGCAGTGCTCGCACAGAGGCACAGACACTGGGGCTGCTTGCTTGTCTTGCCACCTCAAACTTCAAACGTAGACTGGGAAAGTTGGTGTCCCAGCCAGGCTCCTTTCGCAGCCCTGCTCCGAAAGTGCGAACGTCTGCAGAAAGCTGGCAGCCAGAAGGGGCTAGCCTGGAAAGCTCTTGCTCAGCCTCATTTGCCCATGGCACTTCTCGCACAGAGGCACAGAGAATGGGGCTGCTTGCTTGTCTTGCAACTTGAAACTTCAAAAGTAGCCTGAGAATGGTGGTGTCCCAGCCAGGCTCCTTTCACAGACCTGCTCTTAAAATGCGAACGTCTGAAGGTAGCTGACAGCCAGAAGGGGCTAGCCTGGAAATCTGTTGCTCAGCCTCATCTGCTCATGGCAGTGCTCGCACAGATGCACAGAGAATGGGGCTGCTTGCTTATCTTGCCACTTGAAACTTCAAACGCATGTCGGGAATGTGTGTTGTCCCTGCCAGGCTCCTTTCGCAGCCCTGCTCCGAAAGTGCGAACGTCTGCAGATAGCTGGCAGCCAGAAGGGGCTAGCCTGGAAAGCTGTTGCTCAGCCTCATCTGCCCATGGCACTACTTGCGCAGAGGCACAGAGAATGGGGCTGCTTGCTTGTCTTGCCACCTCAAACTTCAAACGTACCCTGGGAATGGTGGTGTCCCAGCCAGGCTCCTTTCGCAGCCCTGCTCCGAAAGTGCGAACGTTTGCAGATTGCTGGCAGCCAGAAGGGGCTAGCGTGGAAAGCTGTTGCTCAGCCTCATCTGCTCATGGCACTGCTCACACAGAGACAGGGGCTGCTTGCTTGTCTTGCCACCTCAAACTTCAAACGTAGCCTGGGAATGGTGGTGTCCCAGCCAGGCTCCTTTACCAGCTCTGCTCTTAAAATGCGAACGTCTGCAGGTAGCTGACAGCCAGAAGGGGCTAGCCTGGAAAACTGTTGCTCAGCCTCATCTCTCCATGGCATTGCTCGCACAAAGGCACAGAGACTGGGGCTGCTTGCTTGTCTTGCCCCCTCAAACTTCAAACGTAGACTGGGAAACATGGTGTCCCAGCCAGGCTCCTTTCGCAGCCCTGCTCCGAAACTGCGAACGTCTGCAGATAGCTGATAGCCAGAAGGGGCTAGCCTGGAAAGCTGTTGCTCAGCCTCATCTGCTCATGGCACTGCTCGCACAGAGGCACAGACACTGGGGCTGCTTGCTTGTCTTGCCCCCTCAAACTTCAAATGTAGCCTGGTAAAGTTGGTGTCCCAGCCAGGCTCCTTTCGCAGCCCTGCTCCGAAAGTGCGAACGTCTGCAGAAAGCTGGCAGCCAGAAGGGGCTAGCCTGGAAAGCTCTTGCTCAGCCTCATTTGCCCATGGCACTTCTCGCACAGAGGCACAGAGAATGGGGCTGCTTGCTTGTCTTGCAACTTGAAACTTGAAAAGTAGCCTGAGAATGGTGGTGTCCCAGCCAGGCTCCTTTCACAGACCTGCTCTTAAAATGCGAACGTCTGAAGGTAGCTGACAGCCAGAAGGGGCTAGCCTGGAAATCTGTTGCTCAGCCTCATCTGCTCATGGCAGTGCTCGCACAGATGCACAGAGAATGGGGCTGCTTGCTTATCTTGCCACTTGAAACTTCAAACGCATGTCGGGAATGTGTGTTGTCCCTGCCAGGCTCCTTTCGCAGCCCTGCTCCGAAACTGCGAACGTCTGCAGATAGCTGGCAGCCAGAAGGGGCTAGCCTGGAAAGCTGTTGCTCAGCCTCATCTGCACAGGGCACTGCTCGCACAGAGGCACAGAGACTGGGGCTGCTTGCTTGTCTTGCCACCTCAAACTTTAAACATATCTTTGGGGGTGCATGACGTGCGCCTCCTGCAGCCATGCTCTGAAAATGCGAACGTCTGCAGATAGCTCGCAGGCAGAAAGAGCTAGCCTGGAAAGCTGATGCTCAGCCTCATCTGCCCATGGCATTGCTCGCACAGAGGCACAGAGAATGGGGCTGCTTGCTTATCTTGAAACTTGAAACTTCAAACGCATGTGGGTAATGTGGGTTGTCCCTGCCAGGCTCCTTTACCAGCCCTGCTCTTAAAACGCAAACGTCTGCAGATAGCTGATAGCCAGAAGGGGCTAGCCTGGAAAGCTGTTGCTCAGCCTCATCTGCTCATGGCACTGCTCGCACAGAGGCACAGAGACTGGGGCTGCTTGCTTGTCTTGCCCCCTCAAATTTGAAACGTAGCCTGGGAAATATGGTGTCCCAGCCAGGCTCCTGTCGCAGATCTGCTCCGAAAGTGCGAACGTCTGCAGATAGCTGGCAGCCAGAAGGGGCTAGCCTGGAAAGCTGTTGCTCAGCCTCATCTGCTCATGGCACTGCTCGCACAGAGGCCCAGAGACTGGGGCTGCTTGATGTCTTGCCACTTGAAACTTCAAACGCATGGTGGGAATGTGGATTGTCCCTGCCAGGCTCCTTTCACAGCCATGATCTTAAAATGCGAACGTCTGCAGATAGCTGGCAGGCAGAAGGGGCTAGCCTGGAAAGCTGTTGCTCAGCCTCATCTGCCCATGGCACTGCTCGCACATAGGCTCAGAGACTGGGGCTGCTTGCTTGTCTTGCCACCTCAAACTTAAAACATATCCTGTGAATGGTGGTGTCCCAGCCAGGCTCCTTTACCAGCCCTGCTCCTGAAGTGCGAACGTCTGCAGATAGCTGGCAGCCAGAAGGGGCTAGCCTGGAAAGCTGTTGCTCAGCCTCATCTGCCCATGGCACTACTTGCGCAGAGGCACAGAGAATGGGGCTGCTTGCTTGTCTTGCCACCTCAAACTTCAAACGTACCCTGGGAATGGTGGTGTCCCAGCCAGGCTCCTTTCGCAGCCATGCTCCGAAAGTGCGAACGTTTGCAGATTGCTGGCAGCCAGAAGGGGCTAGCGTGGAAAGCTGTTGCTCAGCCTCATCTGCTCATGGCACTGCTCACACAGAGACTGGGGCTGCTTGCTTGTCTTGCCACCTCAAACTTCAAACGTAGCCTGGGAATGGTGGTGTCCCAGCCAGGCTCCTTTACCAGCTCTGCTCTTAAAATGCGAACGTCTGCAGGTAGCTGACAGCCAGAAGGGGCTAGCCTGGAAAACTGTTGCTCAGCCTCATCTCTCCATGGCATTGCTCGCACAAAGGCACAGAGACTGGGGCTGCTTGCTTGTCTTGCCCCCTCAAACTTCAAACGTAGACTGGGAAACATGGTGTCCCAGCCAGGCTCCTTTCGCAGCCCTGCTCCGAAACTGCGAACGTCTGCAGATAGCTGATAGCCAGAAGGGGCTAGCCTGGAAAGCTGTTGCTCAGCCTCATCTGCTCATGGCACTGCTCGCACAGAGGCACAGACACTGGGGCTGCTTGCTTGTCTTGCCACCTCAAACTTCAAATGTAGCCTGGTAAAGTTGGTGTCCCAGCCAGGCTCCTTTCGCAGCCCTGCTCCGAAAGTGCGAACGTCTGCAGAAAGCTGGCAGCCAGAAGGGGCTAGCCTGGAAAGCTCTTGCTCAGCCTCATTTGCCCATGGCACTTCTCGCACAGAGGCACAGAGAATGGGGCTGCTTGCTTGTCTTGCAACTTGAAACTTCAAAAGTAGCCTGAGAATGGTGGTGTCCCAGCCAGGCTCCTTTCACAGACCTGCTCTTAAAATGCGAACGTCTGCAGGTAGCTGACAGCCAGAAGGGGCTAGCCTGGAAATCTGTTGCTCAGCCTCATCTGCTCATGGCACTGCTCGCACAGATGCACAGAGAATGGGTCTGCTTGCTTATATTGCCACTTGAAACTTCAAACGCATGTCGGGAATGTGTGTTGTCCCTGCCAGGCTCCTTTCGCAGCCCTGCTCCGAAAGTGCGAACGTCTGCAGATAGCTGGCAGCCAGAAGGGGCTAGCCTGGAAAGCTGTTGCTCAGCCTCATCTGTCCATGGCAGTGCTCGCACAGAGGCACAGAGAATGGGGCTGCTTGCTTATCTTGCCACCTCAAACTTAAAACGTAGCCTGGGAAAGTTGGTGTCCCAGCCAGGCTCCTTTCGCAGCCCTGCTCCGAAAGTGCGAACGTCTGCAGATAGCTGATAGCCAGAAGGGGCTAGCCTGGAATGCTGTTGCTCAGCCTCATCTGCTCATGGCACTGCTCGCACAGAGGCACAGAGACTGGGGCTGCTTGCTTGTCTTGCCCCCTCAAACTTCAAACGTAGACTGGTAAAGTTGGTGTCCCAGCCAGGCTCCTTTCGCAGCCCTGCTCCGAAAGTGCGAACATCTGCAGATAGCTGGCAGCCAGAAGGGGCTAGCCTGGAAAGCTGTTGCTCAGCCTCATCTGCTCATGGCACTGCTCGCACAGAAGCACAGAGAATGGGGCTGCTTGCTTATCTTGCCACCTCAAACTTCAAACGCATGTCGGGAATGTGTGTTGTCCCTGCCAGGCTCCTTTACCAACCCTGCTCCGAAAGTGCGAACGTCTGCAGATAGCTGGCAGCCAGAAGGGGCTAGCCTGGAAAGCTGTTGCTCAGCCTCATCTGCCCATGGCACTGCTTGCACAGAGGCACAGAGACTGGGGCTTCTTGCTTGTCTTGCCACCTCAAACTTCAAACGTAACCTGGGAATGGTGGTGTCCCAGCCAGGCTCCTTTAACAGACCTGCTCCGGAAGTGCGAACGTCTGCAGATAACTGGCAGCCAGAAGGGGCTAGCCTGGAAAGCTGTTGCTCAGCCTCATCTGCCCATGGCAGTGCTCGCACAGAGGCACAGAGAATGGGGCTGCTTGCTTGTCTTGCCACCTCAAACTTCAAACGTAACCTGGGAATGGTGGTGTCCCAGCCAGGCTCCTTTAACAGCCCTGCTCCGGAAGTGCGAACGTCTGCAGATAGCTGGCAGCCAGAAGGGGCTAGCGTGGAAAGCTGTTGCTCAGCCTCATCTGCCCATGGCACTGCTCGCACAGAGGCCCAGAGACTGGGGCTGCTTGCTTGTCTTGCCACTTGAAACTTCAAACGCATGCTGGGAATGTCGATTGTCCCTGGCACGCTCGTTTCACAGCCCTGCTCTTGAAATGCGAACGTCTGCAGATAGCTGGCAGCCAGAAGGGGCTAGCCTGGAAAGCTTTTGCTCAGCCTCATCTGCCCATGGCACTGCTCGCACAGAGGCACAGAGAATGGGGCTGGTTGCTTATCTTGCCACTTGAAACTTCAAACGCATGCTGGGAATTGTCGTGTCCCTGCCAGGCTCCTTTCGCAGTCCTGCTCCGAAAGCGCGAACGTCTGCAGAAAGCTGGCAGCCAGAAGGGGCTAGCCTGGAAAGCTGTTGCTCAGCCTCATCTGCCCATGGCAGTGCTCGCACAGAGGCACAGAGACTGGGGCTGCTTGCTTGTCTTGCCACTTGAAACTTCAAACGTAGTCTTAGAATGGTGGTGTCCCTGCGAGGCGCCTTTCGCAGCCATGCTCTTAAAATGCGAACGTCTGCAGATAGCTGGCAGCCAGAAGGGGCTAGCCTGGAAAGCTGTTGCTCAGCCTCATCTGCTCATGGCACTGCTCGCACAGAGGCACAGAGACTGGGGCTGATTGCTTCTCTTGCCACCTCAAACTTCAAACGTAACCTGGGAATTGTGGTGTCCCAGCCAGGCTCCTTTCGCAGACCTGCTCCGGAAGTGCGAACGTCTGCAGATAGCTGGCAGCCAGAAGGGGCTAGCCTGGAAAGCTGTTGCTCAGCCTCATCTGCTCATGGCACTGCCCGCACAGAGGCACAGAGATTGAGGCTGCTTGCTTGTCTTGCCAGCTCAAACTTCAAACGTAGCCTGGGAATGGTGGTGTCACTGCCAGGCTCCTTTCACAGCCCTGCTCCGAAAGTGCGAACGTCTGCAGATAGCTGACAGCCAGAAGGGGCTAGCCTGGAAAGCTGTTGCTCAGCCTCATTTGCCCATGGCACTGCTTGCACAGAGGCCCAGAGACTGGGGCTGCTTGCTTGTCTTGCAACTTGAAACTTCAAATGTAGCCTGAGAATGGTGGTGTCCCAGCCAGGCTCCTTTCGCAGACCTGCTCTTAAAATGCGAACGTCTGCAGGTAGCTGACAGGCAGAAGGGGCTAGCCTGGAAATCTGTTGCTCAGCCTCATCTGCTCATGGCACTGCTCGCACAGAGGCACAGAGAATGGGGCTGCTTGCTTATCTTGCCACTTGAAACTTCAAACGCATGTCGGGAATGTGTGTTGTCCCTGCCAGGCTCCTTTCACAGCCATGATCTTAAAATGCGAACGTCTGCAGATAGCTGGCAGCCAGAAGGGGCTAGCCTGGAAAGCTGTTGCTCAGCCTCATCTGCCTATGGCACTGCTCGCACAGAGGCCCAGAGACTGGGGCTGCTTGCTTGTCTTGCCATCTCAAACTTCAAACGTAGCCTGGGAAATTTGGTGTCCCAGCCAGGCTCCTTTACCTGCCCTGCTCCGGAAGTGCGAACGTCTGCAGATAGCTGGCAGCCAGAAGGGGCTAGCCTGGAAAGCTGTTGCTCAGCCTCATCTGCCCATGGCACTACTTGCGCAGAGGCACAGAGAATGGGGCTGCTTGCTTGTCTTGCCCCCTCAAAGTTCAAACGTAGCCTGGGAAAGTTCGTGTCCCAGCCAGGCTCCTTTCGCAGCTCTGCTCCGAAAGTGCGAACGTCTGCAGATAGCTGGCAGCCAGAAGGGGCTAGCGTGGAAAGCTGTTGCTCAGCCTCATCTGCTCATGGCACTGCTCACACAGAGACTGAGGCTGCTTGCTTGTGTTGCCACCTCAAATATCAAACGTAGCCTGGGAATGGTGGTGTCCCAGCCAGGCTCCTTTACCAGCTCTGCTCTTAAAATGCGAACGTCTGCAGGTAGCTGACAGGCAGAAGGGTCTAGCCTGGAAAACTGTTGCTCAGCCTCATCTGTCCATGGCATTGCTCGCACAAAGGCACAGAGACTGGGGCTGCTTGCTTGTCTTGCCACCTCAAACTTCAAACGTAGACTGGGAAAGATGGTGTCCCAGCCAGGCTCCTTTCGCAGCCCTGCTCCGAAAGTGCGAACGTCTGCAGATAGCTGATAGCCAGAAGGGGCTAGCCTGGAAAGCTGTTGCTCAGCCTCATCTGCTCATGGCACTGCTCGCACAGAGGCACAGACACTGGGGCTGCTTGCTTGTCTTGCCCCCTCAAACTTCAAATGTAGCCTGGTAAAGTTGGTGTCCCAGCCAGGCTCCTTTCGCAGCCCTGCTCCGAAAGTGCGAACGTCTGCAGAAAGCTAGCAGCCAGAAGGGGCTAGCCTGGAAAGCTCTTGCTCAGCCTCATTTGCCCATGGCACTGCTCGCACAGAGGCACAGAGAATGGGGCTGCTTGCTTGTCTTGCAACTTGAAACTTCAAAAGTAGCCTGAGAATGGTGGCGTCCCGGCCAGGCTCCTTTACCAGCTCTGCTCTTAAAATGCGAACGTCTGCAGGTAGCTGACAGCTAGAAGGGGCTAGCCTGGAAATCTGTTGCTCAGCCTCATCTGCCCATGGCACTGCTCGCACAGAGGCCCAGAGACTGGGGCTCCTTGCTTATCTTGCCACTTGAAACTTCAAACGTATGTCGGGAATATGTGTTGTCCCTGCTAGGCTCCTTTACCAACCCTGCTCCGAAAGTGCGAACGTCTGCAGATAGCTGGCAGCCAGAAGGGGCTAGCCTGGAAAGCTGTTGCTCAGCCTCATCTGCCCATGGCACTGCTCGCACAGAGCACAGAGAATGGGGCTGCTTGCTTATCTTGCCACTTGAAACTTCAAACGCATGTCGGGAATGTGTTTTGTCCCTGCCAGGCTCCTTTCGCAGCCCTGCTCCGAAAGTGCGAACGTCTGCAGATAGCTGGCAGCCTGAAGGGGCTAGCGTGGAAAGCTGTTGCTCAGCCTCATGTGTCCATGGCAGTGCTCGCACAGAGGCACAGAGACTGGGGCTGCTTTCTTGTCTTGCACCCTCAAACTTCAAACGTAGCCTGGGAAAGTTGGTGTCCCAGCCAGGCTCCTTTCGCAGCCCTGCTCCGAAAGTGCGAACGTCTGCAGAAAGCTGGCAGCCAGAAGGGGCTAGCGTGGAAAGCATTTGCTCAGCCTCATCTGCTCATGGCACTGCTCACACAGAGACTGGGGCTGCTTGCTTGTCTTGCCACCTCAAACTTCAAACGTACCCTGGGAATGGTGGTGTCCCAGCCAGGCTCCTTTCGCAGCCCTGCTCTTAAAATGCGAACGTCTGCAGGTAGCTGGCAGCCAGAAGGGGGTAGCCTGGAAAGCTGTTGCTCAGCCTCATCTGCCCATGGCACTGCTCGCACAGAGGCACAGAGACTGGGGCTGCTTGCTTATCTTGCCACTTGAAACTTCAAACGCATGCTGGGAATGGTGGTGTCCCAGCCAGGCTCCTTTCGCAGCCCTGCTCCGAAAGTGCGAAAGTCTGCAGATAGCTGGCAGCCAGAAGGGGCTAGCCTGGAAAGCTGTTGCTCAGCCTCATCTGCCAATGGCACTGCTAACACATAGACTGCGGCTGCTTGCTTCTCTTGCCACCTCAAACTTCAAACGTAGCCTGGGAATGGTGGTGTCCCAGCCAGGCTCCTTTACCAGCTCTGCTCTTAAAATGCGAACGTCTGCAGGTAGCTGACAGCCAGAAGGGGCTAGCCTGGAAAACTGTTGCTCAGCCTCATCTGTCCATGGCATTGCTCGCACAGAGGCACAGAGACTGGGGCTGCTTGCTTGTCTTGCCACCTCAAACTTCAAACGTAGACTGGGAAAGTTGGTGTCCCAGCCAGGCTCCTTTCGCAGCCCTGCTCCGAAAGTGCGAACGTCTGCAGATAGCTGATAGCCAGAAGGGGTAGCCTGGAAAGCTGTTGCTCAGCCTCATCTGCTCATGGCACTGCTCGCACAGAGGCACAGAGACTGGGGCTGCTTGCTTGTCTTGCCCCCTCAAACTTCAAATGTAGCCTGGGAAAGTTGGTGTCCCAGCCAGGCTCCTTTCGCAGCCCTGCTCCGAAAGTGCGAACGTCTGCAGATAGCTGATAGCCAGAAGGGGCTAGCCTGGAAAGGTCTTGCTCAGCCTCATTTGTCCATGGCACTGCTCGCACAGAGGCACAGAGAATGGGGCTGCTTGCTTGTCTTGCAACTTGAAACTTCAAAAGTAGGCTGAGAATGGTGGTGTCCCAGCCAGGCTCCTTTCACAGACCTGCTCTTAAAATGCGAACGTCTCCAGGTAGCTGACAGCCAGAAGGGGCTAGCCTGGAAATCTGTTGCACAGCCTCATCTGCTCATGGCACTGCTCGCACAGAGGCAGAGACAATGGGGCTGCTTGCTTATCTTGCCACTTGAAACTTCAAACGCATGCTGGGAATGGTGGTGTCCCAGCCAGTCTCCTTTCGCAGCCCTGCTCCGAAAGTGCGAACGTCTGCAGATAGCTGGCAGCCAGAAGGGGCTAGCCTGGAAAGCTGTTGCTCAGCCTCATCTGTCCATGGCAGTGCTCGCACAGAGGCACAGAGAATGGGGCTGCTTGCTTATCTTGCCACTTGAAACTTCAAACGCATGTCGGGAATGTGTGTTGTCCCTGCCAGGATCCTTTCGCAGCCCTGCTCCGAAAGTGCGAACGTCTGCAGGTAGCTGATAGCCAGAAGGGGCTAGCCTGGAAAGCTGTTGCTCAGCCTCATCTGTCCATGGCAGTGCTCGCACAGAGGCACAGAGACTGGGGCTGCTTTCTTGTCTTGCCACCTCAAACTTCAAACGTAGCCTGGGAATGGTGGTGTCCCAGCCAGGCTCCTTTCGCAGCCCTGCTCTTAAAATGCGAACGTCTGCAGGTAGCAGACAGCCACAAGGGGCTAGCCTGGAAAGCTGTTGCTCAGCCTCATCTGCCCATGGCACTGCTCGCACAGAGGCACAGAGACTGGGGCTGCTTGCTTATCTTGCCACTCGAAACTTCAAACGCATGCTGGGAATGGTGGTGCCCCAGCCAGGCTCCTTTCGCAGCCCTGCTCCGAAAGTGCGAAAGTCTGCAGATAGCTGGCAGCCAGAAGGGGCTAGCCTGGAAAGCTGTTGCTCAGCCTCATCTGCCAATGGCACTGCTAACACATAGACTGGGGCTGCTTGCTTCTCTTGCCACCTCAAACTTCAGACGTACCCTGGTAATGGTGGTGTCCCAGCCAGGCTCCTTTCGCAGCCCTGCTCTTAAAATGCGAATGTCTGCAGGTAGCTGACAGCCAGAAGGGGCTAGCCTGGAAAACTGTTGCTCAGCCTCATCTGCTCATGGCACTGCTCGCACAGAGGCACAGACACTGGGGCTGCTTGCTTGTCTTGCCACCTCAAACTTCAAACGTAGCCTGGGAAAGTTGGTGTCCCAGCCAGGCTCATTTCGCAGCCCTGCTCCGAAAGTGCGAACATCTGCAGATAGCTGGCAGCCAGAAGGGGCTAGCCTGGAAAGCTGTTGCTCAGCCTCATCTGCCCATGGCAGTGCTCGCACAGAGGCACAGAGACTGGGGCTGCTTGCTTTTCTTGCCACTTGAAACTTCAAACGCATGCTGGGAACATGGATTGTCCCTGCCAGGCTCCTTTCACAGCCATGCTCTTAAAATGAGAATGTCTGCAGATAGCTGTCAGCCAGAAGGGGCTAGCCTGGAAAGCTGTTGCTCAGCCTCATCTGCCCATGGCACTGCTCGCACAGAGGCCCAGAGACTGGGGCTTCTTGCTTGTCTTGCCACCTCAAACTTCAAACGTAACCTGGGAATGGTGGTGTCCCAGCCAGGCTCCTTTCACAGCCCTGCTCCGAAAGTGCGAACGTCTGCAGATAGCTGGCAGCCAGAAGGGGCTAGCCTGGAAAGCTGTTGCTCAGCCTCATCTGCCCATGGCACTGCTTGAGCAGAGGCACAGAGAATGGGGCTGCTTGCTTGTCTTGCCACCTCAAACTTCAAACGTAGCCTGGGAATGGTGGTGTCCCAGCCAGGCTCCTTTCGCAGCCCTGCTCTTAAAATGCGAACGTCTGCAGGTAGCTGACAGCCAGAAGGGGCTAGCCTGGAAAGCTGTTGCTCAGCCTCATCTGCCCATGGCACTGCTCGCACAGAGGCACAGAGAATGGGGCTGCTTGCTTATCTTGCCACTTGAAACCTCAAATGCATGCTGGGAATGGTGGTGTCTCTGCCAGGCTCCTTTCGCAGCCCTGCTCCGAAAGTGCGAACGTGTATAGATAGCTGATAGCCAGAAGGGGCTAGCCTGGAAAACTGTTGCTCAGCCTCATTTGCCCATGGCACTGCTCGCACAGAGGCACAGAGAATGGGGCTGCTTGCTTGTCTTGCAACTTGAAACTTCAAAAGTAGCCTGAGAATGGTGGTGTCCCAGCCAGGCTCCTTTCGCAGACCTGCTCTTAAAATGCGAACGTCTGCAGGTAGCTGACAGCCAGAAGGGGCTAGCCTGGAAATCTGTTGCTCAGCCTCATCTGCTCATGGCACTGCTCGCACAGAGGCACAGAGAATGGGGCTGCTTGCTTATCTTGCCACTTGAAACTTCAAAAGCATGTCGGGAATGTGTGTTGTCCCTGCCAGGCTCCTTTACCAACCCTGCTCCGAAAGTGCGAACGTCTGCAGATAGCTGGCAGCCAGAAGGGGCTAGCCTGGAAAGCTGTTGCTCAGCCTCATCTGCTCATGGCACTGCTCGCACAGAGGCACAGAGACTGGGGCTGCTTGCTTGTCTTGCCCCCTCAAATTTGAAACGTAGCCTGGGAAATTCGGTGTCCCAGCCAGGCTCCTTTCGCAGCCCTGCTCCGAGAGTGCGAACGTCTGCAGATAGCTGGCAGCCAGAAGGGGCTAGCCTGGAAAGCTGTTGCTCAGCCTCATCTGCCCATGGCAGTGCTCGCACAGAGGCACAGAGACTGGGGCTGCTTGCTTGTCTTGCCACTTGAAACTTCAAACGCATGCTGGGAATGTGGATTGTTCCTGCCAGGCTAGTTTCACAGCCATGATCTTAAAATGCGAACGTCTGCAGATAACTGGCAGCCAGAAGGGGCTATCCTGGAAAGCTGTTGCTCAGCCTCATCTGCCCATGGCACTGCTCGCACAGAGGCCCAGAGACTGGGGCTGCTTGCTTGTCTTGCCACCTCAAACTTCAAACGTATCCTGTGAATGGTGGTGTCCCAGCCAGGCTCCTTTCCCAGCCCTGCTCCGAAAGTGCGAACGTCTGCAGATAGCTGACAGCCAGAAGGGGCTAGCCTGGAAAGCTGTTGCTCAGCCTCATCTGCCCATGGCACTACTTGAGCAGAGGCACAGAGAATGGGGCTGCTTGCTTGTCTTGCCACCTCAAAGTTCAAAAGTAGCCTGGGAATGGTGGTGTCCCAGCCAGGCTCCTTTACCAGCCCTGCTCTTAAAATGCGAACGTCTGCAGGTAGCTGACAGCCAGAAGGGGCTAGCCTGGAAAGCTGTTGCTCAGCCTCATCTGCCCATGGCACTGCTCGCACAGAGGCCCAGAGACTGGGGCTGCTTGCTTATCTTGCCACTTGAAACTTCAAACGCATGTCGGGAATGTGTGTTGTCCCAGCTAGGCTCCTTTCGCAGCCCTGCTCCGAAAGTGCGAACGTCTGCAGATAGCTGGCAGCCAGAAGGGGCTAGCCTGGAAATCTGATGCTCAGCCTCATCTGCTCATGGCACTGCTCGCACAGAGGCACAGAGACTGGGGCGGCTTGCTTGTCTTGCCCCCTCAAATTTGAAACGTAGCCTGGGAAATTTGGTGTCCCAGCCAGGCTCCTTTCGCAGCCCTGCTCCGAAAGTGCGAACGTCTGCAGATAGCTGGCAGCCAGAAGGGGCTAGCGTGGAAAGCTGTTGCTCAGCCTCATCTGCCCATGGCACTGCTCGCACAGAGGTACAGAGACTGGGACTGCTTGCTTGTCTTGCCACTTGAAAGTTCAAACGCATGCTGGGAATGTCGATTGTCCCAGCCAGGCTCCTTTCACAGCCATGCTCTTAAAATGAGAACGTCTGCAGATAGCTGGCAGCCAGAAGGGACTAGCCTGGAAAGCTTTTGCTCAGCCTCATCTGCCCATGGCACTGCTCGCACAGAGGCACAGAAAATGGGGCTGGTTGCTTATCTTGCCACTTGAAACTTCAAACGCATGCTGGGAATTGTCGTGTCCCTGCCAGCCTCCTTTCGCAGCCCTGCTCCGAAAGCGCGAACGTCTGCAGATAGCTGACAGCCAGAAGGGGCTAGCCTGGAAAGCTGTTGCTCAACCTCATCTGCCCATGGCAGTGCTCGCACAGAGGCCCAGAGACTGGGGCTGCTTGCTTATCTTGCCACTTGAAACTTCAAACGTAGCTTTAGAATGATGGTGTCCCTGCCAGGCGCCTTTCGCAGCCATGCTCTTAAAATGCGAACGTCTGCAGATAGCTGGCAGCCAGAAGGGGCTAGCCTGGAAAGCTGTTGCTCAGCCTCATCTGTTCATGGCACTGCTCGCACAGAGGCACAGAGACTGGGGCTGATTGCTTCTCTTGCCACCTCAAACTTCAAACGTAACCTGGGAATGTGGATTGTCCCAACCAGGCTCCTTTCGCAGACCTGCTCCGGAAGTGCGAACGTCTGCAGATAGCTGGCAGCCAGAAGGGGCTAGCCTGGAAAGCTGTTGCTCAGCCTCATCTGCCCATGGCAGTGCTCGCACAGAGGCACAGAGACTGGGGCTCCTTTCTTTTCTTGCCACTTGAAACTTCAAACGCATGCTGGGAACGTGGATTGTCCCTGCCAGGCTCCTTTCACAGCCATGCTCTTAAAATGAGAATGTCTGCAGATAGCTGTCAGCCAGAAGGGGCTAGCCTGGAAAGCTGTTGCTCAGCCTCATCTGCCCATGGCACTGCTCGCACAAAGGCCCAGAGACTGGGGCTTCTTGCTTGTCTTGCCACCTCAAACTTCAAACGTAACCTGGGAATGGTGGTGTCCCAGCCAGGCTCCTTTCACAGCCCTGCTCCGGAAGTGTGAACGTCTGCAGATAGCTGGCAGCCAGAAGGGGCTAGCCTGGAAAGCTGTTGCTCAGCCTCATCTGCCCATGGCACTGCTTGAGCAGAGGCACAGAGAATGGGGCTGCTTGCTTGTCTTGCCACCTCAAACTTCAAACGTAGCCTGGGAATGGTGGTGTCCCAGCCAGGCTCCTTTCGCAGCCCTGCTCTTAAAATGCGAACGTCTGCAGGTAGCTGACAGCCAGAAGGGGCTAGCCTGGAAAGCTGTTGCTCAGCCTCATCTGCCCATGGCACTGCTCGCACAGAGGCACAGAGAATGGGGCTGCTTGCTTATCTTGCCACTTGAAACCTCAAATGCATGCTGGGAATGGTGGTGTCCCAGCCAGGCTCCTTTCGCAGCCCTGCTCCGAAAGTGCGAACGTGTATAGATAGCTGATAGCCAGAAGGGGCTAGCCTGGAAAACTGTTGCTCAACCTCATTTGCCCATGGCACTGCTCGCACAGAGGCACAGAGAATGGGGCTGCTTGCTTGTCTTGCAACTTGAAACTTCAAAAGTAGCCTGAGAATGGTGGTGTCCCAGCCAGGCTCCTTTCGCAGACCTGCTCTTAAAATGCGAACGTCTGCAGGTAGCTGACAGCCAGAAGGGGCTAGCCTGGAAATCTGTTGCTCAGCCTCATCTGCTCATGGCACTGCTCGCACAGAGGCACAGAGAATGGGGCTGCTTGCTTATCTTGCCACTTGAAACTTCAAACGCATGCTGGGAATGGTGGTGTCTCTGCCAGGCTCCTTTCGCAGCCCTGCTCCGAAAGTGCGAACGTCTGCAGATAGCTGGCAGCCAGAAGGGGCTAGCCTGGAAAGCTGTTGCTCAGCCTCATTTGCCCATGGCACTGCTCGCACAGAGGCACAGAGAATGGGGCTGCTTGCTTGTCTTGCCACCTCAAACTTCAAACGTCTCCTGGGAAAGTTGGTGTCCCAGCCAGGCTCCTTTCGCAGGCCTGCTCCGAAAGTGCGAACGTCTGCAGATAGCTGGCAGCCAGAAGGGGCTAGCGTGGAAAGCTGTTGCTCAGCCTCATCTGCTCATGGCACTGCTCACACAGAGACTGGGGCTGCTTGCTTGTCTTGCCCCCTCAAACTTCAAACGTACCCTGGGAATGGTGGTGTCCCAGCCAGGCTCCTTTCCCAGCCCTGCTCCGAAAGTGCGAAAGTCTGCAGATAGCTGGCAGCCAGAAGGGGCTAGCCTGGAAAGCTGTTGCTCAGCCTCATCTGCCAATGGCACTGCTAACACATAGACTGGGGCTGCTTGCTTCTCTTGCCACCTCAAATATCAAACGTCGCGTGGGAATGGTGGTGTCCCAGCCAGGCTCCTTTAACAGCTCTGCTCTTATAATGCGAACGTCTGCAGGTAGCTGACAGCCAGAAGGGGCTAGCCTGGAAAACTGTTGCTCAGCCTCATCTGCTCATGGCACTGCTCGCACAGAGGCACAGACACTGGGGCTGCTTGCTTGTCTTGCCACCTGAAACTTCAAATGTAGACCTTGAAAGTTGGTGTCCCAGCCAGGCTCCTTTCGCAGCCCTGCTCCGAAAGTGCGAACGTCTGCAGAAAGCTGGCAGCCAGAAGGGGCTAGCCTGGAAAGCTGTTGCTCAGCCTCATCTGCCCATGGCACTGCTCGCACAGAGGCCCATAGACTGGGGCTTCTTGCTTGTCTTGCCACCTCAAACTTCAAACGTAACCTGGGAATGGTGGTGTCCCAGTCAGGCTCCTTTCGCAGACCAGCTCTTAAAATGCGAACGTCTGCAGGTAGCTGACAGCCAGAAGGGGCTAGCCTGGAAATCTGTTGCTCAGCCTCATCGGCTCATGGCTCTGCTCGCACAGAGGCACAGAGAATGGGGCTGCTTGCTTATCTTGCCACTTGAAAGTTCAAACGCATGTCGGGAATGTGTGTTGTCCCTGCCAGGCTCCTTTACCAACCCTGCTCCGAAAGTGCGAACGTCTGTACATAGCTGGCAGCCAGAAGGGGCTAGCCTGGAAAGCTGTTGCTCAGCCTCATCTGCCCATGGCACTGCTCGCACAGAGGCACAGAGAATGGGGCTGCTTGCTTATCTTGTAACCTCAAACTTCAAACGTAGCCTGGGAAAATTGGTGTCCCAGCCAGGCTCCTTTCGCAGCCCTGCTCCGAAAGTGCGAACGTCTGCAGATAGCTGATAGCCAGAAGGTGCTAGCCTGGAAAGCTGTTGCTCAGCCTCATCTGCTCATGGCACTGCTTGCACAGAGGCACAGAGACTGGGGCTGCTTGCTTATCTTGCCACTTGAAACTTCAAACGCATGCTGGGAAAATTGGTGTCCCAGCCAGGCTCCTTTCGCAGCCCTGCTCCGAAAGTGCGAACGTCTGCAGATAGCTGGCAGCCAGAAGGGGCTAGCCTGGAAAGCTGTTGCTCAGCCTCATCTGCTCATGGCACTGCTCGCACAGAGGCACAGAGAATGGGGTGCTTGCTTGTCTTGCCACCTCAAACTTCAAACGTAGCCTGGGAATGGTGGTGTCCCAGCCAGGCTCCTTTCGCAGCCCTGCTCCGAAAGTGCGAACATCTGCAGATAGCTGTCAGCCAGAAGGGGCTAGCCTGGAAAGCTGTTGCTCAGCCTCATCTGCCCATGGCAGTGCTCGCACAGAGGCACAGAGACTGGAGCTGCTTGCTTTTCTTGCCACTTGAAACTTCAAACGCATGCTGGGAATGTGGATTGTCCCTGCCAGGCTCCTTTCACAGCCATGCTCTTAAAATGAGAATGTCTGCAGATAGCTGGCAGGCAGAAGGGGCTAGCCTGGAAAGCTGTTGCTCAGCCTCATCTGCCCATGGCACTGCTCGCACAGAGGCCCAGAGACTGGGGCTTCTTGCTTGTCTTGCCACCTCAAACTTCAAACGTAACCTGGGAATGGTGGTGTCCCAGCCAGGCTCCCTTAACAGCCCTGCTCCGGAAGTGCGAACGTCTGCAGATAACCGGCAGCCAGAAGGGGCTAGCCTGGAAAGCTGTTGCTCAGCCTCATCTGTCCATTCCAGTGCTCGCACAGAGGCACAGAGAATGGGGCTGCTTGCTGTCTTGCCACCTCAAACTTCAAACTTAGACTGGGAAAGTTGGTGTCCCCGCCAGGCTCCTTTCGCAGCCCTGCTCCGAAAGTGCGAACGTCTGCAGATAGCTGGCAGCCAGAAGGGGCTAGCCTGGAAAGCTGTTGCTCAGCCTCATCTGCCAATGGCACTGCTAACACATAGACTGGGGCTGCTTGCTTCTCTTGCCACCTCAAACTTCAAACGTAGCCTGGGAATGGTGGTGTCCGAGCCAGGCTCCTTTACCAGCTCTGCTCTTAAAATGTGAACGTCTGCAGGTAGCTGACAGCCAGAAGGGGCTAGCCTGGAAAACTGTTGCTCAGCCTCATCTGTCCATG
This sequence comes from Opisthocomus hoazin, assembly GCF_030867145.1. NCBI lineage: Eukaryota > Metazoa > Chordata > Aves > Opisthocomiformes > Opisthocomidae > Opisthocomus > Opisthocomus hoazin. The sequence continues at coordinate 10,745,776 of NC_134429.1, forward strand.
GCATTGCTCGCACAGAGGCACAGAGACTGGGGCTGCTTGCTTGTCTTGCCACCTCAAACTTCAAACGTAGACTGGGAAAGTTGGTGTCCCAGCCAGGCTCCTTTCCCAGCCCTGCTCCGAAAGTGCGAACGTCTGCAGATAGCTGGTAGCCAGACGGGGCTAGCCTGGAAAGCTGTTGCTCAGACTCATCTGCCCATGGCACTACTTGAGCAGAGGCACAGAGAATGGGGCTGCTTGCTTGTCTTGCAACCTCAAACTTCAAACGTATCCTGGGAATGGTGGTGTCCCAGCCAGGTTCCTTTACCAGCCCTGCTCTTAAAATGCGAACGTCTGCAGGTAGCTAACAGCCAGAAGGGGCTAGCCTGGAAATCTGTTGCTCAGCCTCATCTGCCCATGGCACTGCTCGCACAGAGGCACAGAGACTGGGGCTGCTTGCTTATCTTGCCACTTCAAACTTCAAACGCATGCTGGGAATGGTGGTGTCTCTGCCAGGCTCCTTTCGCAGCCCTGCTCCGAAAGTGCGAACGTCTGCAGATAGCTGATAGCCAGAAGGGGCTAGCCTGGAAAGCTGTTGCTCAGCCTCATTTGCCCATGGCACTGCTCGCACAGAGGCACAGAGACTGGGGCTGCTTGCTTGTCTTGCCCTCTCAAACTTCAAACGTACCCTGGGAATGGTGGTGTCCCAGCCAGGCTCCTTTCCCAGCCCTGCTCCGAAAGTGCGAAAGTCTGCAGATAGCTCGCAGCCAGAAGGGGCTAGCCTGGAAAGCTGTTGCTCAGCCTCATCTGCCAATGGCACTGCTAACACATAGACTGGGGCTGCTTGCTTCTCTTGCCACCTCAAATATCAAACGTAGCGTGGGAATGCTGGTGTCCCAGAGAGGCTCCTTTACCAGCTCTGCTCTTAAAATGCGAACGTCTGCAGGTAGCTGACAGCCAGAAGGGGCTAGCTTGGAAAACTGTTGCTCAGCCTAATCTGCTCATGGCAGTGCTCGCACAGAGGCACAGAGACTGGGGCTGCTTGCTTTTCTTGCCACTTGAAACTTCAAACGCATGCTGGGAACGTGGATTGTCCCTGCCAGGCTCCTTTCACAGCCATGCTCTTAAAATGAGAATGTCTGCAGATAGCTGGCAGCCAGAAGGGGCTAGCCTGGAAAGCTGTTGCTCAGCCTCATCTGCCCATGGCACTGCTCACACAGAGGCACAGAGACTGGGGCTTCTTGGTTGTCTTGCCACCTCAAACTTCAAACGTAACCTGGGAATGGTGGTGTCCCAGCCAGGCTCCTTTCGCAGACTTGCTCTTAAAATGCGAACGTCTGCAGGTAGCTGACAGCCAGAAGGGGCTAGCCTGGAAATCTGTTGCTCAGCCTCATCTGCTCATGGCACTGCTCGCACAGAGGCACAGAGAATGGGGCTGCTTGCTTATCTTGCCACTTGAAACTTCAAACGCATGTCGGGAATGTGTGTTGTCCCTGCCAGGCTCCTTTCGCAGCCCTGCTCCGAAAGTGCGAACGTCTGCAGATAGCTGGCAGCCAGAAGGGGCTAGCCTGGAAAGCTGTTGCTCAGCCTCATCTGCTCATGGCACTGCTCGCACAGAGGCACAGAGAATGGGGCTGCTTGCTTGTCTTGCCCGCTCAAATTTGAAACGTAGCCTGGGAAATTTGGTGTCCCAGCCAGGCTGCTTTCGCAGCCCTGCTCCGAAAGTGCGAACGTCTGCAGATAGCTGGAAGCCAGAAGGGGCTAGCCTGGAAAGCTGTTGCTCAGCCTCATCTGCCCATGGCAGTGCTCGCACAGAGGCCCAGAGACTGGGGCTGCTTGCTTGTCTTGCCACCTCAAACTTCAAACGTAGCCTGGGAATGGTGGTGTCCTAGCCAGGCTCCTTTACCAGTCCTGCTCTTAAAATGCGAACGTCTGCAGATAGCTGGCAGCCAGAAGGGGCTAGCCTGGAAAGCTGTTGCTCAGCCTCATCTGCTCATGGCACTGCTCGCACAGAGGCACAGAGACTGGGGCTGATTGCTTGTCTTGCCACCTCAAACTTCAAACGTAACCTGGGAATTGTGGTGTCCCATCCAGGCTCCTTTCGCAGACCTGCTCCGGAAGTGTGAACGTCTGCAGATAGCTGGCAGCCAGAAGGGGCTAGCCTAGAAAGCTGTTGCTCAGCCTCATCTGCCCATGGCACTGCTCGCACAGAGGCACAGAGAATGGGGCTGCTTGCTTATCTTGCCACTTGAAACTTCAAACGCATGCTGGGAATGTGGATTTTCCCTGCCAGACTCATTTCACAGCCCTGCTCCAAAAGTGCGAACGTCTGCAGAGAGCTGGCAGACAGAAGCTGCTAGCGTGGATAGCTGTTGCTCAACCTCATCTGCCCATGGCACTGCTCGCACAGAGGCCCAGAGACTGGGGCTGCTTGCTTATCTTGCCACCTCAAACTTCAAACGTATCCTTAGAATGGTGGTGTCCGTGCCAGGCTCCTTTCGCAGCCATGCTCTTAAAATGCGAACGTCTGCAGATAGCTGGCAGCCAGAAGTGGCTAGCCTGGAAAGCTGTTGCTCAGCCTCATCTGCCCATGGCACTGCTCGCACAGAGGCACAGAGAATGGGGCTGCTTGCTTATCTTGCCACTTGAAACTTCAAACGCATGCTGGGAATGTGGATTGTCCCTGCCAGACTCATTTCAGAGCCGTGCTCCGAAAGAGCGAACGTCTGCAGAGAGGTGGCAGACAGAAGGTGCTAGCGTGGATAGCTGTTGCTCAACCTCATTTGCCCATGGCACTGCTCGCACAGAGGCCCAGAGACTGGGGCTGCTTGCTTATCTTGCCACTTGAAACTTCAAACATAGCCTTAGAATGGTGGTGTCCGTGCCAGGCTCCTTTCGCAGCCATGCTCTTAAAATGCGAACGTCTGCAGATAGCTGGCAGCCAGAAGTGGCTAGCCTGGAAAGCTGTTGCTCAGCCTCATCTGCCCATGGCACTGCTCGCACAGAAGCACAGAGAATGGGGCTGCTTGCTTGTCTTGCCACCTCAAACTTCAAACGTAACCTTGGAATGGTGGTGTCCCAACCAGGCTCCTTTAACAGCCCTGCTCCGGAAGTGTGAACGTCTGCAGATAGCTGGCAGCCAGAAGGGGCTAGCCTGGAAAGCTGTTGCTCAGCCTCATCTGCTCATGGCACTGCTTGCACAGAGGCACAGAGAATGGGGCTGCTTGCTTGTCTTGCCACCTCAAAAATCAAACGTAGCCTGGGAAAGTTGGTGTCCCAGCCAGGCTCCTTTCGCAGCCGTGCTCTGAAAGTGCAAACGTCTGCAGATAGCTGACAGCCAGAAGGGGCTATCCTGGAAAGCTGTTGCTCAGCCTCATCTGCCAATGGCACTGCTCGCACAGAGGCACAGAGAATGGGGCTGCTTGCTTGTCTTGCCACCTCAAACTTCAAACGTAGCCTGGGAATTGTGGTGTCCCAGCCAGGCTCCTTTCGCAGCCATGTCCCGAAAGTGCGAACGTGTGCAGATAGCTGGCAGCCAGAAGGGGCTAGCCTGGAAAGCTGTTGCTCAGCCTCATCTGCTCATGGCACTGCTCGCACAGAGGCACAGAGACTGGGGCTGCTTGCTTATCTTGCCACTTGAAACTTCAAACGCATGTCGGGAATGTGTGTTGTCCCTGCCAGACTCCTTTACCAACCCTGCTCCGAAAGTGCGAACGTCTGCAGATAGCTGATAGCCAGAAGGGGCTAGCCTGGAAAGCTGTTGCTCAACCTCATCTATCCATGGCAGTGCTCGCACAGAGGCACAGAGAATGGGGCTGCTTGCTTCTCTTGCCACCTCAAACTTCAAACGTAGCCTGGGAATGGTGGTGTCCGAGCCAGGCTCCTTTACCAGCTCTGCTCTTAAAATGCGAACGTCTGCAGGTAGCTGACAGCCAGAATGGGCTAGCCTGGAAAACTGTTGCTCAGCCTCATCTGTCCATGGCATTGCTCGCACAGAGGCACAGAGACTGGGGCTGCTTGCTTGTCTTGCCACCTCAAACTTCAAACGTAGACTGGGAAAGTTGATGTCCCAGCCATGCTCCTTTCGCAGCCCTGCTCCGAAAGTGCGAACGTCTGCAGATAGCTGATAGCCAGAAGGGGCTAGCCTGGAAAGCTGTTGCTCAGCCTCATCTGCCCATGGCAGTGCTCGCACAGAGGCACAGAGACTGGGGCTGCTTGCTTTTCTTGCCACTTGAAACTTCAAACGCATGCTGGGAACGTGGAATGTCCCTGGCAGGTTCCTTTCACAGCCATGCTCTTAAAATGAGAATGTCTGCAGATAGCTGTCAGCCAGAAGGGGCTAGCCTGGAAAGCTGTTGCTCAGCCTCATCTGCCCATGGCACTGCTCGCACAGAGGCCCAGAGACTGGGTCTTCTTGCTTGTCTTGCCCCCTCAAACTTCAAACGTAACCTGGGAATGGTGGTGTCCCAGCCAGGCTCCTTTAACAGCCCTGCTCCGGAAGTGCGAACGTCTGCAGATAGCTGGCAGCCAGAAGGGGCTAGCCTGGAAAGCTGTTGCTCAGCCTCATCTGTCCATGGCAGTGCTCGCACAGAGGCACAGAGACTGGGACTGCTTGCTTCTCTTGCCACCTCAAACTTCAAACGTAGACTGGGAATGTTGGTGTCCCAGCCAGGCTCCTTTCGCAGCCCTGCTCCGAAAGTGCGAACGTCTGCAGATAGCTGATAGCCAGAAGGGGCTAGCCTGGAAAGCTGTTGCTCAGCCTCATCTGCTCATGGCACTGCTCGCACAGAGGCACAGACACTGGGGCTGCTTGCTTGTCTTGCTCCCTAAAATTTGAAACGTAGCCTGGGAAATTTGGTGTCCCAGCCAGGCTCCTTTCGCAGACCTGCTCCGAAAGCGCGAACGTCTGCAGTTAGCTGATAGCTAGAAGGGGCTAGCCTGGAAAGCTGTTGCTCAGGCTCATTTGCCCATGGCACTGCTCGCACAGAGGCACAGAGAATGGGGCTGCTTGCTTGTCTTGCCACTTGAAACTTCAAAAGTAGCCTGAGAATGGTGGTGTCCCAGGCAGGCTCCTTTCGCAGACCTGCTCTTAAAATGCGAACGTCTGCAGATAGCTGACAGCCAGAAGGGGCTAGCCTGGAAATCTGTTGCTCAGCCTCATCTGCCCATGGCACTGCTCGCACAGAGGCACAGAGAATGGGGCTGCTTGCTTATCTTGCCACTTGAAACTTCAAACGCATGTCGGGAATGTGTGTTGTCCCTGCCAGGCTCCTTTCGCAGCCCTGCTCCGAAAGTGCGAACGTCTGCAGATAGCTGGCAGCCAGAAGGGGCTAGCCTGGAAAGCTGTTGCTCAGCCTCATCTGCTCATGGCACTGCTTGCACAGAGGCACAGAGACTGGGGCTGCTTGCTTGTCTTGCCCCCTCAAATTTGAAAAGTAGCCTGGGAAATTTGGTGTCCCAGCCAGGCTCCTTTCGCAGCCCTGCTCCGAAAGTGCGAACGTCTGCAGATAGCTGGCAGCCTGAAGGGGCTAGCGTGGAAAGCTGTTGCTCAGCCTCATCTGCCCATGGCAGTGCTCGCACAGAGGCACAGAGACTGGGGCTGCTTGCTTGTCTTGCCACTTGAAACTTCAAACGCATGCTGGGAATGTCGATTGTCCCTGGCAGGCTCCTTTCACAGCCATGCTCTTAAAATGCGAACGTCTGCAGATAGCTGGCAGCCAGAAGGGGCTAGCCTGGAAAGCTTTTGCTCAGCCTCATCTGCCCATGGCACTGCTCGCACAGAGGCACAGAAAATGGGGCTGGTTGCTTATCTTGCCACTTGAAACTTCAAACGCATGCTGGGAATGTCGATTGTCCCTGGCAGGCTCCTTTCACAGCCATGCTCTAAAAATGCGAACGTCTGCAGATAGCTGGCAGCCAGAAGGGGCTAGCCTGGAAAGCTGTTGCTCAGCCTCATCTGCTCATGGCACTGCTCGCACAGAGGCACAGAGACTGGGGCTGATTGCTTGTCTTGCCACCTCAAACTTCAAACGTAACCTGGGAATTGTGGTGTCCCAGCCAGGCTCCTTTCGCAGCCCTGCTCCGGAAGTGCGAACGTCTGCAGATAGCTGGCAGTCAGAAGGGGCTAGCCTGGAAAGCTGTTGCTCAGCCTCATCTGCTCATGGCACTGTTTGCACAGAGGCACAGAGAATGGGGCTGCTTGCTTGTCTTGCCACCACAAAATTCAAACGTAGACTGGGAAAGTTGGTGTCCCAGCCAGGCTCCTTTCGCAGCCGTGTTCTTAAAATGCGAACGTCTGCAGATAGCTGGCAGCCAGAAGGGGCTAGCCTGGAAAGCTGTTGCTCAGCCTCATTTGCCCATGGCACTGCTCGCACAGAGGCACAGAGAATGGGGCTGCTTGCTTGTCTTGCCACCTCAAACTTCAAACGCATGTCGGGAATGTGTGTTGTCCCTGCCAGGCTCCTTTCGCAGCCCTGCTCCGAAAGTGCGAACGTCTGCAGATAGCTGGCAGCCAGAAGGGGCTAGCCTGGAAAGCTGTTGCTCAACCTCATCTGCTCATGGCACTGCTCGCACAGAGGCACAGAGACTGGGGCTGCTTGCTTGTCTTGCCCCCTCAAATTTGAAACGTAGCCTGGGAAATTTGGTGTCCCAGCCAGGCTCCTTTCGCAGCCCTGCTCCGAAAGTGCGAACGTCTGCAGATAGCTGATAGCCAGAAGGGGCTAGCCTGGAAAGCTGTTGCTCAGCCTCATCTGCCCATGGCAGTGCTCGCACAGAGGCACAGAGACAGGGGCTGCTTGCTTGTCTTGTCACTTGAAACTTCAAACGCATGCTGGGAATGTCGATTGTCCCTGGCAGGCTCCTTTCACAGCCATGCCCTTAAAATGCGAACGTCTGCAGATAGCTGGCAGTCAGAAGGGGCTAGTCTGGAAAGCTGTTGCTCAGCCTCATCTGCTCATGGCACTGCTTGCACAGAGGCACAGAGACTGGGGCTGCTTGCTTATCTTGCCACTTGAAACTTCAAACGTAGACTGGGAAAATTGGTGTCCCAGTTAGGCTCCTTTCGCAGCCCTGCTCCGAAAGTGCGAACGTCTGCAGATAGCTGATAGCCAGAAGGGGCTAGCCTGGAAAGCTGTTGCTGAGCCTCATCTGCTCATGGCACTGCTCGCACAGAGGCACAGAGACTGGGGCTGCTTGCTTGTCTTGCCCCCTCAAACTTCAAACGTAGCCTGGTAAAGTTGGTGTCCCAGCCAGGATCCTTTCGCAGCCCTGCTCCGAAAGTGCGAACGTCTGCAGATAGCTGGCAGCCAGAAGGGGCTAGCCTGGAAAGCTGTTGCTCAGCCTCTTCTGCTCATGGCACTGCTCGCACAGAAGCACAGAGAATGGGGCTGCTTGCTTGTCTTGCCACCTCAAAATTCAAACGTAGACTGGGAAAGTTGGTGTCCCAGCCAGGCTCCTTTCGCAGCCCTGCTCCGAAAGTGCGAACATCTGCAGATAGCTGGCAGCCAGAAGAGGCTAGCCTGGAAAGCTATTGCTCAGCCTAATCTGCTCATGGCAGTGCTCGCACAGAGGCACAGAGACTGGGGCTGCTTGCTTTTCTTGCCACTTGAAACTTCAAACGCATGCTGGGAACGTGGATTGTCCCTGCCAGGCTCCTTTCACAGCCATGCTCTTAAAATGAGAATGTCTGCAGATAGCTGTCAGCCAGAAGGGGCTAGCCTGGAAAGCTGTTGCTCAGCCTCATCTGCCCATGGCACTGCTCACACAGAGGCACAGAGACTGGGGCTTCTTGGTTGTCTTGCCACCTCAAACTTCAAACGTAACCTGGGAATGGTGGTGTCCCAGCCAGGCTCCTTTCGCAGACTTGCTCTTAAAATGCGAACGTCTGCAGGTAGCTGACAGCCAGAAGGGGCTAGCCTGGAAATCTGTTGCTCAGCCTCATCTGCTCATGGCACTGCTCGCACAGAGGCACAGAGAATGGGGCTGCTTGCTTATCTTGCCACTTGAAACTTCAAACGCATGTCGGGAATGTGTGTTGTCCCTGCCAGGCTCCTTTCGCAGCCCTGCTCCGAAAGTGCGAACGTCTGCAGATAGCTGGCAGCCAGAAGGGGCTAGCCTGGAAAGCTGTTGCTCAGCCTCATCTGCTCATGGCACTGCTCGCACAGAGGCCCAGAGAATGGGGCTGCTTGCTTGTCTTGCCCGCTCAAATTTGAAACGTAGCCTGGGAAATTTGGTGTCCCAGCCAGGCTGCTTTCGCAGACCTGCTCCGAAAGTGCGAACGTCTGCAGATAGCTGGAAGCCAGAAGGGGCTAGCCTGGAAAGCTGTTGCTCAGCCTCATCTGCCCATGGCACTGCTCGCACAGAGGCACAGAGACTGGGGCTGCTTGCTTGTCTTGGCACCTCAAACTTCAAACGAAGCCTGGGAATGGTGGTGTCCCAGCCAGGCTCCTTTAACAGCCCTGCTCCGGAAGTGTGAACGTCTGCAGATAGCTGGCAGCCAGAAGGGGCTAGCCTGGAAAGCTGTTGCTCAGCCTCATCTGCTCATGGCACTGCTTGCACAGAGGCACAGAGAATGGGGCTGCTTGCTTGTCTTGCCACCTCAAAAATCAAACGTAGCCTGGGAAAGTTGGTGTCCCAGCCAGGCTCCTTTCGCAGCCGTGCTCTGAAAGTGCGAACGTCTGCAGATAGCTGACAGCCAGAAGGGGCTATCCTGGAAAGCTGTTGCTCAGCCTCATCTGCCAATGGCACTGCTCGCACAGAGGCACAGAGAATGGGGCTGCTTGCTTGTCTTGCCACCTCAAACTTCAAACGTAGCCTGGGAATTGTGGTGTCCCAGCCAGGCTCCTTTCGCAGCCATGTCCCGAAAGTGCGAACGTGTGCAGATAGCTGGCAGCCAGAAGGGGCTAGCCTGGAAAGCTGTTGCTCAGCCTCATCTGCTCATGGCACTGCTCGCACAGAGGCACAGAGACTGGGGCTGCTTGCTTATCTTGCCACTTGAAACTTCAAACGCATGTCGGGAATGTGTGTTGTCCCTGCCAGACTCCTTTACCAACCCTGCTCCGAAAGTGCGAACGTCTGCAGATAGCTGATAGCCAGAAGGGGCTAGCCTGGAAAGCTGTTGCTCAACCTCATCTATCCATGGCAGTGCTCGCACAGAGGCACAGAGAATGGGGCTGCTTGCTTGTCTTGCCCCCTCAAATTTGAAACGTAACCTGGGAAATTTGGTGTCCCAGCCAGGCTCCTTTCGCAGACCTGCTCCGAAAGTGCGAACGTCTGCAGATAGCTGGCAGCCAGAAGGGGCTAGCCTGGAAAGCTGTTGCTCAGACTCATCTGCTCATGGCACTGCTTGCACAGAGGCACAGAGACTGGGGCTGCTTGCTTATCTTGCCACTCGAAACTTCAAACGTAGCCTGGGAAAGTGGGTGTCCCAGCCAGGCTCCTTTACCAACCCTGCTCCGAAACTGCGAACGTCTGCAGAAAGCTGATAGCCAGAAGGGGCTAGCCTGGAAAGCTGTTGCTCAGCCTCATCTGCTCATGGCACTGCTTGCACAGAGGCACAGAGACTGGGGCTGCTTGCTTATCTTGCCACTTGAAACTTCAAACGTAGACTGGGAAAGTTGGTGTCCCAGCCAGACTCATTTCACAGCCCTGCTCCGAAAGTGCGAACGTCTGCAGATAGCTGGCAGCCAGAAGGGGCTAGCCTGGAAAGCTGTTGCTCAGCCTCATCTGCTCATGGCACTGCTCACACAGAGACTGGGGCTGCTTGCTTGTCTTGCCACCTCAAACTTCAAACGTAGCCTGGGAATGGTGGTGTCCCTGCCAGGCTCCTTTCGCAGCCCTGCTCTTAAAATGCGAACATCTGCATATAGCTGACAGCCAGAAGGGGCTATCCTGGAAAACTGTTGCTCAGCCTCATCTGTCCATGGCACTGCTCGCACAGAGGCCCAGAGACTGGGGCTGCTTGCTTATCTTGCCACTTGAAACTTCAAACGCATGTCGGGAATGTGTGTTGTCCCTGCCAGACTCCTTTACCAACCCTGCTCCGAAAGTGCGAACGTCTGCAGATAGCTGGCAGCCAGAAGGGGCTAGCCTGGAAAGCTGTTGCTTAACCTCATCTGCCCATGGCAGTGCTCGCACAGAGGCCCAGAGACTGGGGCTGCTTGCTTGTCTTGCCACCTCAAACTTCAAACGTAGACTGGGAAAGTTGGTGTCCCTGCCAGGCTCCTTTCACAGCCATGATCTTAAAATGCGAACGTCTGCAGATAGCTGGCAGCCAGAAGGGGCTAGCCTGGAAAGATGTTGCTCAGCCTCATCTGCCCATGGCACTGCTCGCACAGAGGCCCAGAGACTGGGGCTGCTTGCTTGTCTTGCCACCTCAAACTTCAAACGTAGCCTGGGAATGGTGGTGTCCCAGCCAGGCTCCTTTCGCAGACCTGCTCTTAAGATGCAAACGTCTGCAGGTAGCTGACAGCCAGAAGGGGCTAGAATGGAAATCTGTTGCTCAGCCTCATCTGCTCATGGCACTGCTCGCACAGAGGCCCAGAGACAGGGGCTGCTTCCTTATCTTGCCACTTGAAACTTCAAACGCATGTCCGGAATGTGTGTTGTCCCTGCCAGGCTCCTTTCGCAGCCCTGCTCCGAAAGTGCGAACGTCTGCAGATAGCTGGCAGCCAGAAGGGGCTAGCCTGGAAAGCTGTTGCTCAGCCTCATCTGCTCATGGCACTGCTCGCACAGAGGCACAGAGACTGGGGCTGCTTGCTTGTCTTGCCCCCTCAAATTTGAAACGTAGCCTGGGAAATTTGGTGTCCCAGCCAGGCTCCTTTCGCAGCCCTGCTCAGAAAGTGCGAACGTCTGCAGATAGCTGGCAGCCAGAAGGGGCTAGCCTGGAAAGCTGTTGCTCAACCTCATCTGCCCATGGCAGTGCTCGCACAGAGTCCCAGAGACTGGGGCTGCTTGCTTATCTTGCACTCTAAACTTCAAACGTAACCTTAGAATGGTGGTGTCCCTGCCAGGCGCCTTTCGCAGCCATGCTCTAAAAATGCGAACGTCTGCAGATAGCTGGCAGCCAGAAGGGGCTAGCCTGGAAAGCTGTTGCTCAGCCTCATCTGCCCATGGCACTGCTCGCATAGAGGCACAGAGACTGGGGCTGCTTGCTTGTCTTGCCACCTCAAACTTCAAACGTAACCTGGGAATGGTGGTGTCCCAGCCAGGCTCCTTTCGCAGACCTGCTCTTAAAATGCGAACGTCTGCAGGTAGCTGACAGCCAGAAGGGGCTAGCCTGGAAAGCTGTTGCTCAGCCTCATCTGCTCATTGCACTGCTCGCACAGAGGCACAGAGACTGGGGCTGCTTGCTTGTCTTGCCACCTCAAACTTCAAACGTAGCCTGGGAATGGTGGTGTCCCTGCCAGGCTCCTTTACCAGCACTGCTCTTAAAATGCGAACGTCTTCATATAGCTGACAGCCAGAAGGGGCTAGCCTGGAAAGCTGTTGCTCAGCCTCATCTGCCCATGGCAGTGCTCGCACAGAGGCACAGAGACTGGGGCTGCTTGCTTGTCTTGCCACTTGAAACTTCAAACGCATGCTGGGAATTGTCGTGTCTCTGCCAGCCTCCTTTCGCAGCCCTGCTCCGAAAGCGCGAACGTCTGCAGATAGCTGGCAGCCAGAAGGGGCTACCCTGGAAAGCTGTTGCTCAACCTCATCTGCCCATGGCAGTGCTCGCACAGAGGCCCAGAGACTGGGGCTGCTTGCTTATCTTGCCACTTGAAACTTCAAACGTAGCCTTAGAATGGTGGTGTCCCTGCCAGTCTAGTTTCACAGCCATGATCTTAAAATGCGAACGTCTGCAGATAGCTGGCAGCCAGAAGGGGCTAGCCTGGAAAGCTGTTGCTCAGCCTCATCTGCCCATGGCACTGCTCGCATAGAGGCACAGAGACTGGGGTGCTTGCTTGTCTTGCCACCTCAAACTTCAAACGTAGCCTGGGAATTGTGGTGTCCCAGCCAGGCTCCTTTCGCAGACCTGCTCTTAAAATGCGAACGTCTGCAGATAGCTGGCAGCCAGAAGGGGCTAGCCTGGAAAGCTGTTGCTCAGCCTCATCTGCTCATGGCACTGCTCACACAGAGACTGGGGCTGCTTGCTTGTCTTGCCACCTCAAACTTCAAACGTAGCCTGGGAATGGTGGTGTCCCTGTCAGGCTCCTTTCGCAGCCCTGCTCTTAAAATGCGAACATCTGCATATAGCTGACAGCCAGAAGGGGCTAGCCTGGAAAGGTGTTGCTCAGCCTCATCTGCCCATGGCACTGCTCGCACAAAGGCACAGAGAATGGGGCTGCTTGCTTATCTTGCCACTTGAAACTTCAAACGCATGTCGGGAATGTGTGTTGTCCCTGCCAGACTCCTTTACCAACCCTGCTCCGAAAGTGCGAACGTCTGCAGATAGCTGGCAGCCAGAAGGGGCTAGCCTGGAAAGCTGTTGCTTAACCTCATCTGCCCATGGCAGTGCTCGCACAGAGGCCCAGAGACTGGGGCTGCTTGCTTGTCTTGCCACCTCAAACTTCAAACGTAGACTGGGAAAGTTGGTGTCCCTGCCAGGCTCCTTTCACAGCCATGATCTTAAAATGCGAACGTCTGCAGATAGCTGGCAGCCAGAAGGGGCTAGCCTGGAAAGCTGTTGCTCAGCCTCATCTGCCCATGGCACTGCTCGCACAGAGGCCCAGAGACTGGGGCTGCTTGCTTGTCTTGCCACCTCAAACTTCAAACGTAGCCTGGGAATGGTGGTGTCCCAGCCAGGCTCCTTTCGCAGACCTGCTCTTAAGATGCAAACTTCTGCAGGTAGCTGACAGCCAGAAGGGGCTAGAATGGAAATCTGTTGCTCAGCCTCATCTGCTCATGGCACTGCTCGCACAGAGGCCCAGAGACAGGGGCTGCTTCCTTATCTTGCCACTTGAAACTTCAAACGCATGTCCGGAATGTGTGTTGTCCCTGCCAGGCTCCTTTCGCAGCCCTGCTCCGAAAGTGCGAACGTCTGCAGATAGCTGGCAGCCAGAAGGGGCTAGCCTGGAAAGCTGTTGCTCAGCCTCATCTGCTCATGGCACTGCTCGCACAGAGGCACAGAGACTGGGGCTGCTTGCTTGTCTTGCCCCCTCAAATTTGAAACGTAGCCTGGGAAATTTGGTGTCCCAGCCAGGCTCCTTTCGCAGCCCTGCTCAGAAAGTGCGAACGTCTGCAGATAGCTGGCAGCCAGAAGGGGCTAGCCTGGAAAGCTGTTGCTCAACCTCATCTGCCCATGGCAGTGCTCGCACAGAGTCCCAGAGACTGGGGCTGCTTGCTTATCTTGCCACCTCAAACTTCAAACGTAACCTGGGAATGGTGGTGTCCCAGCCAGGCTCCTTTCGCAGACCTGCTCTAAAAATGCGAACGTCTGCAGATAGCTGGCAGCCAGAAGGGGCTAGCCTGGAAAGCTGTTGCTCAGCCTCATCTGCCCATGGCACTGCTCGCATAGAGGCACAGAGACTGGGGCTGCTTGCTTGTCTTGCCACCTCAAACTTCAAACGTAACCTGGGAATGGTGGTGTCCCAGCCAGGCTCCTTTCGCAGACCTGCTCTTAAAATGCGAACGTCTGCAGGTAGCTGACAGCCAGAAGGGGCTAGCCTGGAAAGCTGTTGCTCAGCCTCATCTGCTCATTGCACTGCTCGCACAGAGGCACAGAGACTGGGGCTGCTTGCTTGTCTTGCCACCTCAAACTTGAAACGTAGCCTGGGAATGGTGGTGTCCCTGCCAGGCTCCTTTACCAGCACTGCTCTTAAAATGCGAACGTCTGCATATAGCTGACAGCCAGAAGGGGCTAGCCTGGAAAGCTGTTGCTCAGCCTCATCTGCCCATGGCACTGCTCGCACAGAGGCCCAGAGACTGGGGCTGCTTGCTTATCTTGCCACTTGAAACTTCAAACGCATGTCGGGAATGTGTGTTATCCCTGCCAGACTCCTTTACCAACCCTGCTCCGCAAGTGCGAACGTCTGCAGATAGCTGGCAGCCAGAAGGGGCTAGCCTGGAAAGCTGTTGCTCAACCTCATCTGCCCATGGCAGTGCTCGCACAGAGGCACAGAGAATGGGGCTGCTTGCTTGTCTTGCCACCTCAAACTTCAAACGTAGACTGGGAAAGTTGGTGTCCCAGCCAGGCTCCTTTCCCAGCCCTGCTCCGAAAGTGCGAACGTCTGCAGATAGCTGGCAGCCAGAAGGGGCTAGCCTGGAAAGCTGTTGCTCAGCCTCATCTGCTCATGGCACTGCTCGCACAGAGGCCCAGAGACTGGGGCTGATTGCTTGTCTTGCCCCCTGAAATTTGAAACGTAGCCTGGGAAATTTGGTGTCCCAGCCAGGCTCCTTTCGCAGCCCTGGTCCGAAAGTGCGAACGTCTGCAGATAGCTGGCAGCCAGAAGGGGCTAGCCTGGAAAGCTGTTGCTCAGCCTCATCTGCCCATGGCACTGCTTGCACAGAGGCCCAGAGACTGGGGCTGCTTGCTTGTCTTGCCACTTGAAACTTCAAACGCATGCTGGGAATGTGGATTGTCCCTGCCAGGCTCCTTTCACAGCCATGATCTTAAAATGCGAACGTCTGCAGATAGCTGGCAGCCAGAAGGGGCTAGCCTGGAAAGCTGTTGCTCAGCCTCATCTGCTCATGGCACTGCTCGCACAGAGGCACAGAGAATGGGGTGCTTGCTTGTATTGCCACCTCAAACTTCAAACGTAGCCTGGGAATGGTGGTGTCCCAGCCAGGCTCCTTTCGCAGCCCTGCTCTTAAAATGCAAACGTCTGCAGGTAGCTGACAGCCAGAAGGGGCTAGCCTGGAAATCTGTTGCTCAGCCTCATCTGCTCATGGCACTGCTCGCACAGAGGCCCAGAGACAGGGGCTGCTTGCTTATCTTGCCAGTTGAAACTTCAAACGCATGTCGGGAATGTGTGTTGTCCCTGCCAGGCTCCTTTCGCAGCCCTGCTCCGAAAGTGCGAACGTCTGCAGATAGCTGGCAGCCAGAAGGGGCTAGCCTGGAAAGCTGTTGCTCAGCCTCATCTGCTCATGGCACTGCTCGCACAGAGGCACAGAGACTGGGGCTGCTTGCTTGTCTTGCCCCCTCAAATTTGAAACGTAGCCTGGGAAATTTGGTGTCCCAGCCAGGCTCCTTTCGCAGCCCTGCTCCGAAAGTGCGAACGTCTGCAGATAGCTGGCAGCCAGAAGGGGCTAGCCTGGAAAGCTGTTGCTCAACCTCATCTGCTAATGGCAGTGCTCGCACAGAGGCCCAGAGACTGGGGCTGCTTGCTTATCTTGCCACTTGAAACTTCAAACGTAGCCTTAGAATGGTGGTGTCTGTGCCAGGCTCCTTTCGCAGGCATGCTCTTAAAATGCGAACGTCTGCAGATAGCTGGCAGCCAGAAGGGGCTAGCCTGGAAAGCTGTTGCTCAGCCTCATCTGCCCATGGCACTGCTCGCATAGAGGCACAGAGACTGGGGCTGCTTGCTTGTCTTGCCAGCTCAAACTTCAAACGTAACCTGAGAATGGTGGTGTCCCAGCCAGGCTCCTTTAACAGCCCTGCTCCGGAAGTGAGAACGTCTGCAGATAGCTGGCAGGCAGAAGAGGCTAGCCTGGAAAGCTGTTGCTCAGCCTCATCTGCTCATGGCACTGCTTGCACAGAGGCACAAAGAATGGGGCTGCTTGCTTGTCTTGCCACCTCAAAATTCAAACGTAGCCTGGGAAAGTTGGTGTCCCAGCCAGGCTCCTTTCGCAGCCCTGCTCTGAAAGTGCGAACGTCTGCAGATAGCTGGCAGCCAGAAGGGGCTAGCCTGGAAAGCTGTTGCTCAGCCTCATCTGCCAATGGCACTGCTCGCACAGAGGCACAGAGACTGGGGCTGCTTGCTTGTCTTGCCATCTCAATCTTCAAACGCAGCCTGGGAATGGTGGTGTCCCAGCCAGGCTCCATTCGCAGCCCTGCTCTTAAAATGCGAACGTCTGCAGGTAGCTGACAGCCAGAAGGGGCTAGCCTGGAAAGCTGTTGCTCAGACTCATCTGCCCATGGCACTGCTCGCACAGAGGCACAGAGACTGGGACTGCTTGCTTGTCTTGCCACCTCACACTTCAAACGTAGCCTGGGAATTGTGATGTCCCTGCCAGACTCCTTTCACAGCCGTGCTCCGAAAGTGCGAACGTTTGCAGATAGCTGGCAGCCAAAAGGTGCTAGCGTGGAAAGCTGTTGCTCAACCTCATCTGCCCATGGCACTGCTCGAACAGAGGCCCAGAGACTGGGGCTGCTTGTTTATCTTGCCACTTGAAACTTCAAACGTAGCCTTAGAATGGTGGTGTCCCAGCCAGGCTCCTTTCGCAGCCATGCTCTTAAAATGCGAACGTCTGCAGATAGCTGGCAGCCAGAAGGGGCTAGCCTGGAAAGCTGTTGCTCAGCCTCATCTGCCCATGGCACTGCTCGCACAGAGGCCCAGAGACTGGGGTGCTTGCTTATCTTGCCCCCTCAAACTTCAAACGTAGCCTGGGAAAGTTGGTTTCCCAGCAAGGCTCCTTTCACAGCCCTGCTCCGAAAGTGCGAATGTCTGCAGATAGCTGGCAGCCTGAAGGGGCTAGCCTGTAAAGCTGTTGCTCAGCCTCATCTGCTCATGGCACTGCTCGCACAGAGGCACAGAGACTGGGGCTGCTTGCTTGTCTTGCCACCTCAAACTTCAAACGTATCCTGGGAAAGTAGGTGTCCCAGCCAGGCTCCTTTCCCAGCCCAGCTCCGAAAGTGCGAACGTCTGCAGATAGCTGGCAGCCAGAAGGGGCTAGCCTGGAAAGCTGTTGCTCAGCCTCATCTGCCCATGGCACTGCTTGTGCAGAGGCACAGAGAATGGGGCTGCTTGCTTGTCTTGCCACCTCAAACTTCAAACGTATCCTGGAAATGGTGGTGTCCCAGCCAGGCTCCTTTCGCAGCCATGTTCCGAAAGTGCGAACGTCTGCAGATAGCTGGCAGCCAGAAGGGGCTAGCCTAGAAAGCTGTTGCTCAGCCTCATCTGCTCATGGCACTGCTCACACAGAGGCACAGAGACTGGGGCTGCTTGCTTGTCTTGCCATCTCAAACTTCAAACGCAGCCTGGGAATGGTGGTGTCCCAGCCAGGCTCCTTTCGCAGCCCTGCTCTTAAAATGCGAACGTCTGCAGGTAGCTGGCAGCCAGAAGGGGCTAGCCTGGAAAGCTGTTGCTCAGACTCATCTGCCCATGGCACTGCTCGCACAGAGGCACAGAGACTGGGACTGCTTGCTTGTCTTGCCACCTCAAACTTCAAACGTAGCCTGGGTATTGTGATGTCCCTGCCAGACTCCTTTCACAGCCGTGCTCCGAAAGTGCGAACGTTTGCAGATAGCTGGCAGCCAGAAGGTGCTAGCGTGGAAAGCTGTTGCTCAACCTCATCTGCCCATGGCAGTGCTCGCACAGAGGCACAGAGACTGGGGCTGCTTGCTTGTCTTGCCACCTCAAACTTCAAACGCATGCTGGGAATGTCGATTGTCCCTGGCAGGCTACTTTCACAGCCATGCTCTTAAAATGCGAACGTCTGCAGATAGCTGGCAGCCAGAAGGGGTTAGCCTGGAAAGCTGTTGCTCAGCCTCATCTGCCCATGGCACTGCTAACACATAGACTGGGGCTGCTTGCTTATCTTTCCACCTCAAATATCAAACGTAGCGTGGGAATGGTGGTGTCCCAGCCAGGCTCCTTTACCAGCTCTGCTCTTAAAATGCGAACGTCTGCAGAAAGCTGGCAGGCAGAAGGGGCTAGCCTGGAAAGCTGTTGCTCAGCCTCATCTGCTCATGGCACTGCTTGCACAGAGGCACAAAGAATGGGGCTGCTTGCTTGTCTTGCCACCTCAAAATTCAAACGTAGCCTGGGAAAGTTGGTGTCCCAGCCAGGCTCCTTTCGCAGCCCTGCTCTGAAAGTGCGAACGTCTGCAGATAGCTGGCAGCCAGAAGGGGCTAGCCTGGAAAGCTGTTGCTCAGCCTCATTTGCCAATGGCACTGCTCGCACAGAGGCACAGAGAATGGGGCTGCTTGTTTGTCTTGCCACCTAAAAATTCAAACGTAGCCTGGGAATTGTGGTGTCCCAGCCAGGCTCCTTTACCAGCCATGTTCCGAAAGTGCGAACGTCTGCAGATAGCTGGCAGCCAGAAGGGGCTAGCCTGGAAAGCTGTTGCTCAGCCTCATCTGCTCATGGCACTGCTCACACAGAGGCCCAGAGACTGGGGCTGCTTGCTTGTCTTGCCACCTCAAACTTCAAATGAAGCATGGGAATGGTGGTGTCCCAGCCAGGCTCCTTTCGCAGCCCTGCTCTTAAAATGTGAACGTCTGCAGGTAGCTGACAGCCAGAAGGGGCTAGCCTGGAAAGCTGTTGCTCAGCCTCATCTGCCCATGGCACTGATCGCACAGAGGCACAGAGACTGGGACTGCTTGCTTGTCTTGCCACCTCAAACTTCAAATATAGCCTGGGAAAGTTGGTGTCCCAGCCAGGCTCCTTTCGCAGCCCTGCTCCGAAAGTGCGAACGTCTGCAGATAGCTGGCAGCCAGAAGGGGCTAGCCTGTAAAGCTGTTGCTCAGCCTCATCTGCTCATGGCACTACTCGCACAGAGTCCCAGAGACTGGGGCTGCTTGCTTGTCTTGCCACCTCAAACTTCAAACGTAGCCTGGGAAAGTTGGTGTCCCAGCCAGGCTCCTTTCGCAGCCCTGCTCCGAAAGTGCGAACGTCTGCAGATAGCTGGCAGCCAGAAGGGGCTAGCCTGTAAACCTGTTGCTCAGCCTCATCTGCTCATGGCACTACTCGCACAGAGTCCCAGAGACTGGGGCTGCTTGCTTGTCTTGCCACCTCAAACTTCAAACGTAGCCTGGGAAAGTTGGTGTCCCAGCCAGGCTCCTTTCGCAGCCATGTTCCGAAAGTGCGAACGTCTGCAGATAGCTGGCAGCCAGAAGGGGCTACCCTGGAAAGCTGTTGCTCAGCCTCATCTGCTCATGGCACTGCTCACACAGAGGCACAGAGACTGGGGCTGCTTGCTTGTCTTGCCATCTCAATCTTCAAACGCAGCCTGGGAATGGTGGTGTCCCAGCCAGGCTCCTTTCGCAGCCCTGCTCTTAAAATGCGAACGTCTGCAGGTAGCTGACAGCCAGAAGGGGCTAGCCTGGAAAGCTGTTGCTCAGACTCATCTGCCCATGGCACTGCTCGCACAGAGGCACAGAGACTGGGACTGCTTGCTTGTCTTGCCACCTCACACTTCAAACGTAGCCTGGGAATTGTGATGTCCCTGCCAGACTCCTTTCACAGCCGTGCTCCGAAAGTGCGAACGTTTGCAGATAGCTGGCAGCCAGAAGGTGCTAGCATGGAAAGCTGTTGCTCAACCTCATCTGCCCATGGCACTGCTCGAACAGAGGCCCAGAGACTGGGGCTGCTTGCTTATCTTGCCACTTGAAACTTCAAACGTAGCCTTAGAATGGTGGTGTCCCTGCCAGGCTCCTTTCGCAGCCATGCTCTTAAAATGCGAACGTCTGCAGATAGCTGGCAGCCAGAAGGGGCTAGCCTGGAAAGCTGTTGCTCAGCCTCATCTGCCCATGGCACTGCTCGCACAGAGGCACAGAGACTGGGGTGCTTGCTTATCTTGCCCCCTCAAACTTCAAACGTAGCCTGGGAAAGTTGGTGTCCCAGCCAGGCTCCTTTCGCAGCCCAGCTCCGAAAGTGCGAACGTCTGCAGATAGCTGGCAGCCAGAAGGGGCTAGCCTGGAAAGCTGTTGCTCAGCCTCATCTGCCCATGGCACTGCTCGCACAGAGGCACAGAGAATGGGGCTGCTTGCTTGTCTTGCCACCTCAAACTTCAAACGTATCCTGGAAATGGTGGTGTCCCAGCCAGGCTCCTTTCGCAGCCATGTTCCGAAAGTGCGAAAATCTGCAGATAGCTGGCAGCCAGAAGGGGCTAGCCTGGAAAGCTGTTGCTCAGCCTCATCTGCTCATGGCACTGCTCAGACAGAGGCACAGAGACTGGGGCTGCTTGCTTGTCTTGCCACCTCAAACTTCAAACGCAGCCTGGGAATGGTGGTGTCCCAGCCAGGCTCCTTTCGCAGCCCTGCTCTCAAAATGCGAACGTCTGCAGGTAGCTGTCAGCCAGAAGGGGCTAGCGTGGAAAGCTGTTGCTCAACCTCATCTGCCCATGGCAGTGCTCGCACAGAGGCACAGAGACTGGGGCTGCTTGCTTGTCTTGCCACCTCAAACTTCAAACGCATGCTGGGAATGTCGATTGTCCCTGGCAGGCTACTTTCACAGCCATGCTCTTAAAATGCGAACGTCTGCAGATAGCTGGCAGCCAGAAGGGGTTAGCCTGGAAAGCTGTTGCTCAGCCTCATCTGCCCATGGCACTGCTAACACATAGACTGGGGCTGCTTGCTTCTCTTGCGACCTCAAATATCAAACGTAGCGTGGGAATGGTGGTGTCCCAGCCAGGCTCCTTTACCAGCTCTGCTCTTAAAATGCGAACGTCTGCAGGTAGCTGACAGCCAGAAGGGGCTAGCCTGGAAAACTGTTGCTCAGCCTCATCTGTCCATGGCATTGCTCGCACAAAGGCACAGAGACTGGGGCTGCTTGCTTGTCTTGCCACCTCAAACTTCTAACGTAGACTGGGAAAGATGGTGTCCCAGCCAGGCTCCTTTCGCAGCCCTGCTCCGAATGTGCGAACGTCTGCAGATAGCTGATAGCCAGAAGGGGCTAGCCTGGAAAGCTGTTGCTCAGCCTCATCTGCTCATGGCACTGCTCGCACAGAGGCACAGACACTGGGGCTGCTTGCTTGTCTTGCCACCTCAAACTTCAAATGTAGACCTTGAAAGTTGGTGTCCCAGCCAGGCTCCTTTCGCAGCCCTGCTCCGAAAGTGCGAACGTCTGTAGAAAGCTGGCAGCCAGAAGGGGCTAGCCTGGAAAGCTCTTGCTCAGCCTCATTTGCCCATGGCACTGCTCGCACAGAGGCACAGAGAATGGGGCTGCTTGCTTGTCTTGCAATTTGAAACTTCAAAAGTAGCCTGAGAATGGTGGTGTCCCAGCCAGGCTCCTTTCACAGACCTGCTCTTAAAATGCGAACGTCTGCAGGTAGCTGACGGCCAGAAGGGGTTAGCCTGGAAATCTGTTGCTCAGCCTCATCTGCTCATGGCACTGCTCGCACAGAGGCCCATAGACTGGGGCTGCTTGCTTATCTTGCCCCCTCAAACTTCAAACGTAGCCTGGGAAAGTTGGTGTCCCAGCCAGGCTCCTTTCGCAGCCATGCTCCGAAAGTGCGAATGCCTGCAGATAGCTGGAAGCCTGAAGGGGCTAGCCTGGAAAGCTGTTGCTCAGCCTCATCTGCCCATGGCACTGCTAACACATAGACTGGGGCTGCTTGCTTATCTTTCCACCTCAAATATCAAACGTAGCGTGGGAATGGTGGTGTCCCAGCCAGGCTCCTTTACCAGCTCTGCTCTTAAAATGCGAACGTCTGCAGAAAGCTGGCAGGCAGAAGGGGCTAGCCTGGAAAGCTGTTGCTCAGCCTCATCTGCTCATGGCACTGCTTGCACAGAGGCACAAAGAATGGGGCTGCTTGCTTGTCTTGCCACCTCAAAATTCAAACGTAGCCTGGGAAAGTTGGTGTCCCAGCCAGGCTCCTTTCGCAGCCCTGCTCTGAAAGTGCGAACGTCTGCAGATAGCTGGCAGCCAGAAGGGGCTAGCCTGGAAAGCTGTTGCTCAGCCTCATTTGCCAATGGCACTGCTCGCACAGAGGCACAGAGAATGGGGCTGCTTGTTTGTCTTGCCACCTAAAAATTCAAACGTAGCCTGGGAATTGTGGTGTCCCAGCCAGGCTCCTTTACCAGCCATGTTCCGAAAGTGCGAACGTCTGCAGATAGCTGGCAGCCAGAAGGGGCTAGCCTGGAAAGCTGTTGCTCAGCCTCATCTGCTCATGGCACTGCTCACACAGAGGCCCAGAGACTGGGGCTGCTTGCTTGTCTTGCCACCTCAAACTTCAAATGAAGCATGGGAATGGTGGTGTCCCAGCCAGGCTCCTTTCGCAGCCCTGCTCTTAAAATGTGAACGTCTGCAGGTAGCTGACAGCCAGAAGGGGCTAGCCTGGAAAGCTGTTGCTCAGCCTCATCTGCCCATGGCACTGATCGCACAGAGGCACAGAGACTGGGACTGCTTGCTTGTCTTGCCACCTCAAACTTCAAATATAGCCTGGGAAAGTTGGTGTCCCAGCCAGGCTCCTTTCGCAGCCCTGCTCCGAAAGTGCGAACGTCTGCAGATAGCTGGCAGCCAGAAGGGGCTAGCCTGTAAAGCTGTTGCTCAGCCTCATCTGCTCATGGCACTACTCGCACAGAGTCCCAGAGACTGGGGCTGCTTGCTTGTCTTGCCACCTCAAACTTCAAACGTAGCCTGGGAAAGTTGGTGTCCCAGCCAGGCTCCTTTCGCAGCCCTGCTCCGAAAGTGCGAACGTCTGCAGATAGCTGGCAGCCAGAAGGGGCTAGCCTGTAAACCTGTTGCTCAGCCTCATCTGCTCATGGCACTACTCGCACAGAGTCCCAGAGACTGGGGCTGCTTGCTTGTCTTGCCACCTCAAACTTCAAACGTAGCCTGGGAAAGTTGGTGTCCCAGCCAGGCTCCTTTCGCAGCCATGTTCCGAAAGTGCGAACGTCTGCAGATAGCTGGCAGCCAGAAGGGGCTACCCTGGAAAGCTGTTGCTCAGCCTCATCTGCTCATGGCACTGCTCACACAGAGGCACAGAGACTGGGGCTGCTTGCTTGTCTTGCCATCTCAATCTTCAAACGCAGCCTGGGAATGGTGGTGTCCCAGCCAGGCTCCTTTCGCAGCCCTGCTCTTAAAATGCGAACGTCTGCAGGTAGCTGACAGCCAGAAGGGGCTAGCCTGGAAAGCTGTTGCTCAGACTCATCTGCCCATGGCACTGCTCGCACAGAGGCACAGAGACTGGGACTGCTTGCTTGTCTTGCCACCTCACACTTCAAACGTAGCCTGGGAATTGTGATGTCCCTGCCAGACTCCTTTCACAGCCGTGCTCCGAAAGTGCGAACGTTTGCAGATAGCTGGCAGCCAGAAGGTGCTAGCATGGAAAGCTGTTGCTCAACCTCATCTGCCCATGGCACTGCTCGAACAGAGGCCCAGAGACTGGGGCTGCTTGCTTATCTTGCCACTTGAAACTTCAAACGTAGCCTTAGAATGGTGGTGTCCCTGCCAGGCTCCTTTCGCAGCCATGCTCTTAAAATGCGAACGTCTGCAGATAGCTGGCAGCCAGAAGGGGCTAGCCTGGAAAGCTGTTGCTCAGCCTCATCTGCCCATGGCACTGCTCGCACAGAGGCACAGAGACTGGGGTGCTTGCTTATCTTGCCCCCTCAAACTTCAAACGTAGCCTGGGAAAGTTGGTGTCCCAGCCAGGCTCCTTTCGCAGCCCAGCTCCGAAAGTGCGAACGTCTGCAGATAGCTGGCAGCCAGAAGGGGCTAGCCTGGAAAGCTGTTGCTCAGCCTCATCTGCCCATGGCACTGCTCGCACAGAGGCACAGAGAATGGGGCTGCTTGCTTGTCTTGCCACCTCAAACTTCAAACGTATCCTGGAAATGGTGGTGTCCCAGCCAGGCTCCTTTCGCAGCCATGTTCCGAAAGTGCGAAAATCTGCAGATAGCTGGCAGCCAGAAGGGGCTCGCCTGGAAAGCTGTTGCTCAGCCTCATCTGCTCATGGCACTGCTCAGACAGAGGCACAGAGACTGGGGCTGCTTGCTTGTCTTGCCACCTCAAACTTCAAACGCAGCCTGGGAATGGTGGTGTCCCAGCCAGGCTCCTTTCGCAGCCCTGCTCTCAAAATGCGAACGTCTGCAGGTAGCTGTCAGCCAGAAGGGGCTAGCGTGGAAAGCTGTTGCTCAACCTCATCTGCCCATGGCAGTGCTCGCACAGAGGCACAGAGACTGGGGCTGCTTGCTTGTCTTGCCACCTCAAACTTCAAACGCATGCTGGGAATGTCGATTGTCCCTGGCAGGCTACTTTCACAGCCATGCTCTTAAAATGCGAACGTCTGCAGATAGCTGGCAGCCAGAAGGGGTTAGCCTGGAAAGCTGTTGCTCAGCCTCATCTGCCCATGGCACTGCTAACACATAGACTGGGGCTGCTTGCTTCTCTTGCGACCTCAAATATCAAACGTAGCGTGGGAATGGTGGTGTCCCAGCCAGGCTCCTTTACCAGCTCTGCTCTTAAAATGCGAACGTCTGCAGGTAGCTGACAGCCAGAAGGGGCTAGCCTGGAAAACTGTTGCTCAGCCTCATCTGTCCATGGCATTGCTCGCACAAAGGCACAGAGACTGGGGCTGCTTGCTTGTCTTGCCACCTCAAACTTCTAACGTAGACTGGGAAAGATGGTGTCCCAGCGAGGCTCCTTTCGCAGCCCTGCTCCGAAAGTGCGAACGTCTGCAGATAGCTGATAGCCAGAAGGGGCTAGCCTGGAAAGCTGTTGCTCAGCCTCATCTGCTCATGGCACTGCTCGCACAGAGGCACAGACACTGGGGCTGCTTGCTTGTCTTGCCACCTCAAACTTCAAATGTAGACCTTGAAAGTTGGTGTCCCAGCCAGGCTCCTTTCGCAGCCCTGCTCCGAAAGTGCGAACGTCTGTAGAAAGCTGGCAGCCAGAAGGGGCTAGCCTGGAAAGCTCTTGCTCAGCCTCATTTGCCCATGGCACTGCTCGCACAGAGGCACAGAGAATGGGGCTGCTTGCTTGTCTTGCAATTTGAAACTTCAAAAGTAGCCTGAGAATGGTGGTGTCCCAGCCAGGCTCCTTTCACAGACCTGCTCTTAAAATGCGAACGTCTGCAGGTAGCTGACGGCCAGAAGGGGTTAGCCTGGAAATCTGTTGCTCAGCCTCATCTGCTCATGGCACTGCTCGCACAGAGGCCCATAGACTGGGGCTGCTTGCTTATCTTGCCCCCTCAAACTTCAAACGTAGCCTGGGAAAGTTGGTGTCCCAGCCAGGCTCCTTTCGCAGCCATGCTCCGAAAGTGCGAATGCCTGCAGATAGCTGGAAGCCTGAAGGGGCTAGCCTGGAAAGCTGTTGGTCAGCCTCATTTGCCCATGGCACTGCTCGCACAGAGGCACAGAGACTGGGGCTGCTTGCTTGTCTTGCCACCTCAAAATTCAAACGTAACCTGAGAATGGTGGTGTCCCAGGCAGGCTCCTTTCGCAGACCTGCTCTTAAAATGCGAACGTCTGCAGAAAGCTGGCAGGCAGAAGGGGCTAGCCTGGAAAGCTGTTGCTCAGCCTCATCTGCTCATGGCACTGCTTGCACAGAGGCACAAAGAATGGGGCTGCTTGCTTGTCTTGCCACCTCAAAATTCAAACGTAGCCTGGGAAAGTTGGTGTCCCAGCCAGGCTCCTTTCGCAGCCCTGCTCTGAAAGTGCGAACGTCTGCAGATAGCTGGCAGCCAGAAGGGGCTAGCCTGGAAAGCTGTTGCTCAGCCTCATTTGCCAATGGCACTGCTCGCACAGAGGCACAGAGAATGGGGCTGCTTGTTTGTCTTGCCACCTAAGAATTCAAACGTAGCCTGGGAATTGTGGTGTCCCAGCCAGGCTCCTTTACCAGCCATGTACCGAAAGTGCGAACGTCTGCAGATAGCTGGCAGCCAGAAGGGGCTAGCCTGGAAAGCTGTTGCTCAGCCTCATCTGCTCATGGCACTGCTCACACAGAGGCACAGAGACTGGGGCTGCTTGCTTGTCTTGCCACCTCAAACTTCAAATGAAGCATGGGAATGGTGGTGTCCCAGCCAGGCTCCTTTCGCAGCCCTGCTCTTAAAATGTGAACGTCTGCAGGTAGCTGACAGCCAGAAGGGGCTAGCCTGGAAAGCTGTTGCTCAGCCTCATCTGCCCATGGCACTGCTCGCACAGAGGCACAGAGACTGGGGCTGCTTGCTTGTCTTGCCCCCTCAAATTTGAAACGTAGGCTGGGAAATTTGGTGTCCCAGCCAGGCTCCTTTCGCAGCCCTGCTCCGAAAGTGCGAACGGCTGCAGATAGCTGGCAGCCAGAAGGGGCTAGCCTGGAAAGCTGTTGCTCAACCTCATCTGCTAATGGCAGTGCTCGCACAGAGGCCCAGAGACTGGGGCTGCTTGCTTATCTTGCCACTTGAAACTTCAAACGTAGCCTTAGAATGGTGGTGTCCGTGCCAGGCTCCTTTCGCAGGCATGCTCTTAAAATGCGAACGTCTGCAGATAGCTGGCAGCCAGAAGGGGCTAGCCTGGAAAGCTGTTGCTCAGCCTCATCTGCCCATGGCACTGCTCGCATAGAGGCACAGAGACTGGGGCTGCTTGCTTGTCTTGCCAGCTCAAACTTCAAACGTAACCTGAGAATGGTGGTGTCCCAGCCAGGCTCCTTTAACAGCCCTGCTCCGGAAGCGCGAACGTCTGCAGATAGCTGGCAGGCAGAAGAGGCTAGCCTGGAAAGCTGTTGCTCAGCCTCATCTGCTCATGGCACTGCTTGCACAGAGGCACAAAGAATGGGGCTGCTTGCTTGTCTTGCCACCTCAAAATTCAAACGTAGCCTGGGAAAGTTGGTGTCCCAGCCAGGCTCCTTTCGCAGCCCTGCTCTGAAAGTGCGAACGTCTGCAGATAGCTGGCAGCCAGAAGGGGCTAGCCTGGAAAGCTGTTGCTCAGCCTCATCTGCCAATGGCACTGCTCGCACAGATGCACAGAGACTGGGGCTGCTTGCTTGTCTTGCCATCTCAATCTTCAAACGCAGCCTGGGAATGGTGGTGTCCCAGCCAGGCTCCTTTCGCAGCCCTGCTCTTAAAATGCGAACGTCTGCAGATAGCTGTCAGCCAGAAGGGGCTAGCCTGGAAAGCTGTTGCTCAGCCTCATCTGCCCATGGCACTGCTCGCACAGAGGCACAGAGACTGGGACTGCTTGCTTGTCTTGCCACCTCACACTTCAAACGTAGCCTGGGAATTGTGATGTCCCTGCCAGACTCCTTTCACAGCCGTGCTCCGAAAGTGCGAACGTTTGCAGATAGCTGGCAGCCAGAAGGTGCTAGCGTGGAAAGCTGTTGCTCAACCTCATCTGCCCATGGCACTGCTCGAACAGAGGCCCAGAGACTGGGGCTGCTTGCTTATCTTGCCACTTGAAACTTCAAACGTAGCCTTAGAATGGTGGTGTCCCTGCCAGGCTCCTTTCGCAGCCATGCTCTTAAAATGCGAACGTCTGCAGATAGCTGGCAGCCAGAAGGGGCTAGCCTGGAAAGCTGTTGCTCAGCCTCATCTGCCCATGGCACTGCTCGCACAGAGGCCCAGAGACTGGGGTGCTTGCTTATCTTGCCCCCTCAAACTTCAAACGTAGCCTGGGAAAGTTGGTTTCCCAGCAAGGCTCCTTTCACAGCCCTGCTCCGAAAGTGCGAATGTCTGCAGATAGCTGGCAGCCAGAAGGGGCTAGCCTGTAAAGCTGTTGCTCAGCCTCATCTGCTCATGGCACTGCTCGCACAGAGGCACAGAGACTGGGGCTGCTTGCTTGTCTTGCCACCTCAAACTTCAAACGTATCCTGGGAAAGTAGGTGTCCCAGCCAGGCTCCTTTCCCAGCCCAGCTCCGAAAGTGCGAACGTCTGCAGATAGCTGGCAGCCAGAAGGGGCTAGCCTGGAAAGCTGTTGCTCAGCCTCATCTGCCCATGGCACTGCTTGTGCAGAGGCACAGAGAATGGGGCTGCTTGCTTGTCTTGCCACCTCAAACTTCAAACGTATCCTGGAAATGGTGGTGTCCCAGCCAGGCTCCTTTCGCAGCCATGTTCCGAAAGTGCGAACGTCTGCAGATAGCTGGCAGCCAGAAGGGGCTAGCCTGGAAAGCTGTTGCTCAGCCTCATTTGCCAATGGCACTGCTCGCACAGAGGCACAGAGACTGGGGCTGCTTGCTTGTCTTGCCACCTCAAACTTCAAATGAAGCATGGGAATGGTGGTGTCCCAGCCAGGCTCCTTTCGCAGCCCTGCTCTTAAAATGTGAACGTCTGCAGGTAGCTGACAGCCAGAAGGGGCTAGCCTGGAAAGCTGTTGCTCAGCCTCATCTGCCCATGGCACTGCTCGCACAGAGGCACAGAGACTGGGGCTGCTTGCTTGTCTTGCCCCCTCAAATTTGAAACGTAGGCTGGGAAATTTGGTGTCCCAGCCAGGCTCCTTTCGCAGCCCTGCTCCGAAAGTGCGAACGACTGCAGATAGCTGGCAGCCAGAAGGGGCTAGCCTGGAAAGCTGTTGCTCCACCTCATCTGCTAATGGCAGTGCTCGCACAGAGGCCCAGAGACTGGGGCTGCTTGCTTATCTTGCCACGTGAAACTTCAAACGTAGCCTTAGAATGGTGGTGTCCGTGCCAGGCTCCTTTCGCAGGCATGCTCTTAAAATGCGAACGTCTGCAGATAGCTGGCAGCCAGAAGGGGCTAGCCTGGAAAGCTGTTGCTCAGCCTCATCTGCCCATGGCACTGCTCGCATAGAGGCACAGAGACTGGGGCTGCTTGCTTGTCTTGCCACCTCAAACTTCAAACGTAACCTGAGAATGGTGGTGTCCCAGCCAGGCTCCTTTAACAGCCCTGCTCCGGAAGTGCGAATGTCTGCAGATAGCTGGCAGGCAGAAGAGGCTAGCCTGGAAAGCTGTTGCTCAGCCTCATCTGCTCATGGCACTGCTTGCACAGAGGCACAAAGAATGGGGCTGCTTGCTTGTCTTGTCACCTCAAAATTCAAACGTAGCCTGGGAAAGTTGGTGTCCCAGCCAGGCTCCTTTCGCAGCCCTGCTCTGAAAGTGCGAACGTCTGCAGATAGCTGGCAGCCAGAAGGGGCTAGCCTGGAAAGCTGTTGCTCAGCCTCATCTGCCAATGGCACTGCTCGCACAGAGGCACAGAGACTGGGGCTGCTTGCTTGTCTTGCCATCTCAATCTTCAAACGCAGCCTGGGAATGGTGGTGTCCCAGCCAGGCTCCTTTCGCAGCCCTGCTCTTAAAATGCGAACGTCTGCAGGTAGCTGACAGCCAGAAGGGGCTAGCCTGGAAAGCTGTTGCTCAGACTCATCTGCCCATGGCACTGCTCGCACAGAGGCACAGAGACTGGGACTGCTTGCTTGTCTTGCCACCTCACACTTCAAACGTAGCCTGGGAATTGTGATGTCCCTGCCAGACTCCTTTCACAGCCGTGCTCCGAAAGTGCGAACGTTTGCAGATAGCTGGCAGCCAGAAGGTGCTAGCGTGGAAAGCTGTTGCTCAACCTCATCTGCCCATGGCACTGCTCGAACAGAGGCCCAGAGACTGGGGCTGCTTGCTTGTCTTGCCACCTCAAACTTCAAACGTATCCTGGGAAAGTAGGTGTCCCAGCCAGGCTCCTTTCCCAGCCCAGCTCCGAAAGTGCGAACGTCTGCAGATAGCTGGCAGCCAGAAGGGGCTAGCCTGGAAAGCTGTTGCTCAGCCTCATCTGCCCATGGCACTGCTTGTGCAGAGGCACAGAGAATGGGGCTGCTTGCTTGTCTTGCCACCTCAAACTTCAAACGTATCCTGGAAATGGTGGTGTCCCAGCCAGGCTCCTTTCGCAGCCATGTTCCGAAAGTGCGAACGTCTGCAGATAGCTGGCAGCCAGAAGGGGCTAGCCTAGAAAGCTGTTGCTCAGCCTCATCTGCTCATGGCACTGCTCACACAGAGGCACAGAGACTGGGGCTGCTTGCTTGTCTTGCCATCTCAAACTTCAAAAGCAGCCTGGGAATGGTGGTGTCCCAGCCAGGCTCCTTTCGCAGCCCTGCTCTTAAAATGCGAACGTCTGCAGGTAGCTGGCAGCCAGAAGGGGCTAGCCTGGAAAGCTGTTGCTCAGCCTCATCTGCCCATGGCACTGCTCGCACAGAGGCACAGAGACTGGGACTGCTTGCTTGTCTTGCCACCTCAAACTTCAAACGTAGCCTGGGAATTGTGATGTCCCTGCCAGACTCCGTTCAGAGCCGTGCTCCGAAAGTGCGAACGTTTGCAGATAGCTGGCAGCCAGAAGGTGCTAGCGTGGAAAGCTGTTGCTCAACCTCATCTGCCCATGGCAGTGCTCGCACAGAGGCACAGAGACTGGGGCTGCTTGCTTGTCTTGCCACCTCAAACTTCAAACGCATGCTGGGAATGTCGATTGTCCCTGGCAGGCTACTTTCACAGCCATGCTCTTAAAATGCGAACGTCTGCAGATAGCTGGCAGCCAGAAGGGGTTAGCCTGGAAAGCTGTTGCTCAGCCTCATCTGCCCATGGCACTGCTAACACATAGACTGGGGCTGCTTGCTTCTCTTGCCACCTCAAATATCAAACGTAGCATGGGAATGGTGGTGTCCCAGCCAGGCTCCTTTACCAGCTCTGCTCTTAAAATGCGAACGTCTGCAGGTAGCTGACAGCCAGAAGGGGCTAGCCTGGAAAACTGTTGCTCAGCCTCATCTGTCCATGGCATTGCTCGCACAAAGGCACAGAGACTGGGGCTGCTTGCTTGTCTTGCCACCTCAAACTTCTAACGTGGACTGGGAAAGATGGTGTCCCAGCCAGGCTCCTTTACCAGCCCTGCTCCGAAAGTGCGAACGTCTGCAGATAGCTGATAGCCAGAAGGGGCTAGCCTGGAAAGCTGTTGCTCAGCCTCATCTGCTCATGGCACTGCTCGCACAGAGGCACAGACACTGGGGCTGCTTGCTTGTCTTGCCACCTCAAACTTCAAATGTAGACCTTGAAAGTTGGTGTCCCAGCCAGGCTCCTTTCGCAGCCCTGCTCCGAAAGTGCGAACGTCTGTAGAAAGCTGGCAGCCAGAAGGGGCTAGCCTGGAAAGCTCTTGCTCAGCCTCATTTGCCCATGGCACTGCTCGCACAGAGGCACAGAGAATAGGGCTGCTTGCTTGTCTTGCAATTTGAAACTTCAAAAGTAGCCTGAGAATGGTGGTGTCCCAGCCAGGCTCCTTTCACAGACCTGCTCTTAAAATGCGAACGTCTGCAGGTAGCTGACGGCCAGAAGGGGTTAGCCTGGAAATCTGTTGCTCAGCCTCATCTGCTCATGGCACTGCTCGCACAGAGGCACAGAGAATGGGGCTGCTTGCTTATCTTGCCACTTGAAAGTTCAAACGCATGTCGGGAATGTGTGTTGTCCCTGCCAGGCTCCTTTACCAACCCTGCTCCGAAAGTGCGAACGTCTGCAGATAGCTGGCAGCCAGAAGGGGCTAGCCTGGAAAGCTGTTGCTCAGCCTCATCTGCCCATGGCACTGCTCGCACAGAGGCACAGAGAATGGGGCTGCTTGCTTATCTTGCCCCCTCAAACTTCAAACGTAGCCTGGGAAAGTTGGTGTCCCAGCCAGGCTCCTTTCGCAGCCATGCTCCGAAAGTGCGAATGTCTGCAGATAACTGGAAGCCTGAAGGGGTAGCCTGGAAAGCTGTTGGTCAGCCTCATTTGCCCATGGCACTGCTCGCACAGAGGCACAGAGACTGGGGCTGCTTGCTTGTCTTGCCACCTCAAAATTCAAACGTAACCTGAGAATGGTGGTGTCCCAGCCAGGCTCCTTTAAGAGCCCTGCTCCGGAAGTGCGAACGTCTGCAGAAAGCTGGCAGGCAGAAGGGGCTAGCCTGGAAAGCTGTTGCTCAGCCTCATCTGCTCATGGCACTGCTTGCACAGAGGCACAAAGAATGGGGCTGCTTGCTTGTCTTGCCACCTCAAAATTCAAACGTAGCCTGGGAAAGTTGGTGTCCCAGCCAGGCTCCTTTCGCAGCCCTGCTCTGAAAGTGCGAACGTCTGCAGATAGCTGGCAGCCAGAAGGGGCTAGCCTGGAAAGCTGTTGCTCAGCCTCATCTGCCCATGGCACTGCTTGTGCAGAGGCACAGAGAATGGGGCTGCTTGCTTGTCTTGCCACCTCAAACTTCAAACGTATCCTGGAAATGGTGGTGTCCCAGCCAGGCTCCTTTCGCAGCCATGTTCCGAAAGTGCGAAAATCTGCAGATAGCTGGCAGCCAGAAGGGGCTAGCCTGGAAAGCTGTTGCTCAGCCTCATCTGCTCATGGCACTGCTCACACAGAGGCACAGAGACAGGGGCTGCTTGCTTGTCTTGCCACCTCAAACTTCAAACGCAGCCTGGGAATGGTGGTGTCCCAGCCAGGCTCCTTTCGCAGCCCTGCTCTCAAAATGCGAACGTCTGCAGGTAGCTGTCAGCCAGAAGGGCTAGCGTGGAAATCTGTTGCTCAACCTCATCTGCCCATGGCACTGCTCGCACAGAGGCACAGAGACTGGGGCTGCTTGCTTGTCTTGCCACCTCAAACTTCAAACGCATGCTGGGAATGTCGATTGTCCCTGGCAGGCTACTTTCACAGCCATGCTCTTAAAATGCGAACGTCTGCAGATAGCTGGCAGCCAGAAGGGGTTAGCCTGGAAAGCTGTTGCTCAGCCTCATCTGCCCATGGCACTGCTAACACATAGACTGGGGCTGCTTGCTTCTCTTGCCACCTCAAATATCAAACGTAGCGTGGGAATGGTGGTGTCCCAGCCAGGCTCCTTTACCAGCTCTGCTCTTAAAATGCGAACGTCTGCAGGTAGCTGACAGCCAGAAGGGGCTAGCCTGGAAAACTGTTGCTCAGCCTCATCTGTCCATGGCATTGCTCGCACAAAGGCACAGAGACTGGGGCTGCTTGCTTGTCTTGCCACCTCAAACTTCTAACGTAGACTGGGAAAGATGGTGTCCCAGCCAGGCTCCTTTACCAGCCCTGCTCCGAAAGTGCGAACGTCTGCAGATAGCTGATAGCCAGAAGGGGCTAGCCTGGAAAGCTGTTGCTCAGCCTCATCTGCTCATGGCACTGCTCGCACAGAGGCACAGACACTGGGGCTGCTTGCTTGTCTTGCCACCTCAAACTTCAAATGTAGACCGTGAAAGTTGGTGTCCCAGCCAGGCTCCTTTCGCAGCCCTGCTCCGAAAGTGCGAACGTCTGTAGAAAGCTGGCAGCCAGAAGGGGCTAGCCTGGAAAGCTCTTGCTCAGCCTCATTTGCCCATGGCACTGCTCGCACAGAGGCACAGAGAATGGGGCTGCTTGCTTGTCTTGCAATTTGAAACTTCAAAAGTAGCCTGAGAATGGTGGTGTCCCAGCCAGGCTCCTTTCACAGACCTGCTCTTAAAATGCGAACGTCTGCAGGTAGCTGACGGCCAGAAGGGGTTAGCCTGGAAATCTGTTGCTCAGCCTCATCTGCTCATGGCACTGCTCGCACAGAGGCACAGAGACTGGGGCTGCTTGCTTATCTTGCCACTTGAAAGTTCAAACGCATGTCGGGAATGTGTGTTGTCCCTGCCAGGCTCCTTTACCAACCCTGCTCCGAAAGTGCGAACGTCTGCAGATAGCTGGCAGCCAGAAGGGGCTAGCCTGGAAAGCTGTTGCTCAGCCTCATCTGCCCATGGCACTGCTCGCACAGAGGCACAGAGAATGGGGCTGCTTGCTTATCTTGCCCCCTCAAACTTCAAACGTAGCCTGGGAAAGTTGGTGTCCCAGCCAGGCTCCTTTCGCAGCCATGCTCCGAAAGTGCGAACGTCTGCAGATAGCTGATAGCCAGAAGGGGCTAGCCTGGAAAGCTGTTGGTCAGCCTCATTTGCCCATGGCACTGCTCGCACAGAGGCACAGAGACTGGGGCTGCTTGCTTGTCTTGCCACCTCAAAATTCAAACGTAACCTGAGAATGGTGGTGTCCCAGCCAGGCTCCTTTACCAGCCCTGCTCCGGAAGTGCGAACGTCTGCAGAAAGCTGGCAGGCAGAAGGGGCTAGCCTGGAAAGCTGTTGCTCAGCCTCATCTGCTCATGGCACTGCTTGCACAGAGGCACAAAGAATGGGGCTGCTTGCTTGTCTTGCCACCTCAAAATTCAAACGTAGCCTGGGAAAGTTGGTGTCCCAGCCAGGCTCCTTTCACAGACCTGCTCTTAAAATGCGAACGTCTGCAGGTAGCTGACGGCCAGAAGGGGTTAGCCTGGAAATCTGTTGCTCAGCCTCATCTGCTCATGGCACTGCTCGCACAGAGGCACAGAGAATGGGGCTGCTTGCTTATCTTGCCACTTGAAAGTTCAAACGCATGTCGGGAATGTGTGTTGTCCCTGCCAGGCTCCTTTACCAACCCTGCTCCGAAAGTGCGAACGTCTGCAGATAGCTGGCAGCCAGAAGGGGCTAGCCTGGAAAGCTGTTGCTCAGCCTCATCTGCCCATGGCACTGCTCGCACAGAGGCACAGAGAATGGGGCTGCTTGCTTATCTTGCCCCCTCAAACTTCAAACGTAGCCTGGGAAAGTTGGTGTCCCAGCCATGCTCCTTTCGCAGCCATGCTCCGAAAGTGCGAATGTCTGCAGATAGCTGGAAGCCTGAAGGGGCTAGCCTGGAAAGCTGTTGGTCAGCCTCATTTGCCCATGGCACTGCTCGCACAGAGGCACAGAGACTGGGGCTGCTTGCTTGTCTTGCCACCTCAAAATTCAAACGTAACCTGAGAATGGTGGTGTCCCAGCCAGGCTCCTTTAACAGCCTTGCTCCGGAAGTGCGAACGTCTGCAGAAAGCTGGCAGGCAGAAGGGGCTAGCCTGGAAAGCTGTTGCTCAGCCTCATCTGCTCATGGCACTGCTTGCACAGAGGCACAAAGAATGGGGCTGCTTGCTTTTCTTGCCACCTCAAAATTCAAACGTAGCCTGGGAAAGTTGGTGTCCCAGCCAGGCTCCTTTCGCAGCCCTGCTCTGAAAGTGCGAACGTCTGCAGATAGCTGGCAGCCAGAAGGGGCTAGCCTGGAAAGCTGTTGCTCAGCCTCATCTGCCCATGGCACTGCTTGTGCAGAGGCACAGAGAATGGGGCTGCTTGCTTGTCTTGCCACCTCAAACTTCAAACGTATCCTGGAAATGGTGGTGTCCCAGCAAAGGCTCCTTTCGCAGCCATGTTCCGAAAGTGCGAAAATCTGCAGATAGCTGGCAGCCAGAAGGGGCTAGCCTGGAAAGCTGTTGCTCAGCCTCATCTGCTCATGGCACTGCTCACACAGAGGCACAGAGACTGGGGCTGCTTGCTTGTCTTGCCACCTCAAACTTCAAACGCAGCCTGGGAATGGTGGTGTCCCAGCCAGGCTCCTTTCGCAGCCCTGCTCTCAAAATGCGAACGTCTGCAGGTAGCTGTCAGCCAGAAGGGGCTAGCGTGGAAATCTGTTGCTCAACCTCATCTGCCCATGGCACTGCTCGCACAGAGGCACAGAGACTGGGGCTGCTTGCTTGTCTTGCCACCTCAAACTTCAAACGCATGCTGGGAATGTCGATTGTCCCTGGCAGGCTACTTTCACAGCCATGCTCTTAAAATGCGAACGTCTGCAGATAGCTGGCAGCCAGAAGGGGTTAGCCTGGAAAGCTGTTGCTCAGCCTCATCTGCCCATGGCACTGCTAACACATAGACTGGGGCTGCTTGCTTCTCTTGCGACCTCAAATATCAAACGTAGCGTGGGAATGGTGGTGTCCCAGCCAGGCTCCTTTACCAGCTCTGCTCTTAAAATGCGAACGTCTGCAGGTAGCTGACAGCCAGAAGGGGCTAGCCTGGAAAACTGTTGCTCAGCCTCATCTGTCCATGGCATTGCTCGCACAAAGGCACAGAGACTGGGGCTGCTTGTTTGTCTTGCCACCTCAAACTTCTAACGTAGACTGGGAAAGATGGTGTCCCAGCCAGGCTCCTTTACCAGCCCTGCTCCGAAAGTGCGAACGTCTGCAGATAGCTGATAGCCAGAAGGGGCTAGCCTGGAAAGCTGTTGCTCAGCCTCATCTGCTCATGGCACTGCTCGCACAGAGGCACAGACACTGGGGCTGCTTGCTTGTCTTGCCACCTCAAACTTCAAATGTAGACCTTGAAAGTTGGTGTCCCAGCCAGGCTCCTTTCGCAGCCCTGCTCCGAAAGTGCGAACGTCTGTAGAAAGCTGGCAGCCAGAAGGGGCTAGCCTGGAAAGCTCTTGCTCAGCCTCATTTGCCCATGGCACTGCTCGCACAGAGGCACAGAGAATGGGGCTGCTTGCTTGTCTTGCCACTTGAAAGTTCAAACGCATGTCGGGAATGTGTGTTGTCCCTGCCAGGCTCCTTTACCAACCCTGCTCCGAAAGTGCGAACGTCTGCAGATAGCTGGCAGCCAGAAGGGGCTAGCCTGGAAAGCTGTTGCTCAGCCTCATCTGCCCATGGCACTGCTCGCACAGAGGCACAGAGAATGGGGCTGCTTGCTTATCTTGCCCCCTCAAACTTCAAACGTAGCCTGGGAAAGTTGGTGTCCCAGCCATGCTCCTTTCGCAGCCATGCTCCGAAAGTGCGAATGTCTGCAGATAGCTGGAAGCCTGAAGGGGCTAGCCTGGAAAGCTGTTGGTCAGCCTCATTTGCCCATGGCACTGCTCGCACAGAGGCACAGAGACTGGGGCTGCTTGCTTGTCTTGCCACCTCAAAATTCAAACGTAACCTGAGAATGGTGGTGTCCCAGCCAGGCTCCTTTAACAGCCTTGCTCCGGAAGTGCGAACGTCTGCAGAAAGCTGGCAGGCAGAAGGGGCTAGCCTGGAAAGCTGTTGCTCAGCCTCATCTGCTCATGGCACTGCTTGCACAGAGGCACAAAGAATGGGGCTGCTTGCTTTTCTTGCCACCTCAAAATTCAAACGTAGCCTGGGAAAGTTGGTGTCCCAGCCAGGCTCCTTTCGCAGCCCTGCTCTGAAAGTGCGAACGTCTGCAGATAGCTGGCAGCCAGAAGGGGCTAGCCTGGAAAGCTGTTGCTCAGCCTCATCTGCCCATGGCACTGCTTGTGCAGAGGCACAGAGAATGGGGCTGCTTGCTTGTCTTGCCACCTCAAACTTCAAACGTATCCTGGAAATGGTGGTGTCCCAGCAAAGGCTCCTTTCGCAGCCATGTTCCGAAAGTGCGAAAATCTGCAGATAGCTGGCAGCCAGAAGGGGCTAGCCTGGAAAGCTGTTGCTCAGCCTCATCTGCTCATGGCACTGCTCACACAGAGGCACAGAGACTGGGGCTGCTTGCTTGTCTTGCCACCTCAAACTTCAAACGCAGCCTGGGAATGGTGGTGTCCCAGCCAGGCTCCTTTCGCAGCCCTGCTCTCAAAATGCGAACGTCTGCAGGTAGCTGTCAGCCAGAAGGGGCTAGCGTGGAAATCTGTTGCTCAACCTCATCTGCCCATGGCACTGCTCGCACAGAGGCACAGAGACTGGGGCTGCTTGCTTGTCTTGCCACCTCAAACTTCAAACGCATGCTGGGAATGTCGATTGTCCCTGGCAGGCTACTTTCACAGCCATGCTCTTAAAATGCGAACGTCTGCAGATAGCTGGCAGCCAGAAGGGGTTAGCCTGGAAAGCTGTTGCTCAGCCTCATCTGCCCATGGCACTGCTAACACATAGACTGGGGCTGCTTGCTTCTCTTGCGACCTCAAATATCAAACGTAGCGTGGGAATGGTGGTGTCCCAGCCAGGCTCCTTTACCAGCTCTGCTCTTAAAATGCGAACGTCTGCAGGTAGCTGACAGCCAGAAGGGGCTAGCCTGGAAAACTGTTGCTCAGCCTCATCTGTCCATGGCATTGCTCGCACAAAGGCACAGAGACTGGGGCTGCTTGTTTGTCTTGCCACCTCAAACTTCTAACGTAGACTGGGAAAGATGGTGTCCCAGCCAGGCTCCTTTACCAGCCCTGCTCCGAAAGTGCGAACGTCTGCAGATAGCTGATAGCCAGAAGGGGCTAGCCTGGAAAGCTGTTGCTCAGCCTCATCTGCTCATGGCACTGCTCGCACAGAGGCACAGACACTGGGGCTGCTTGCTTGTCTTGCCACCTCAAACTTCAAATGTAGACCTTGAAAGTTGGTGTCCCAGCCAGGCTCCTTTCGCAGCCCTGCTCCGAAAGTGCGAACGTCTGTAGAAAGCTGGCAGCCAGAAGGGGCTAGCCTGGAAAGCTCTTGCTCAGCCTCATTTGCCCATGGCACTGCTCGCACAGAGGCACAGAGAATGGGGCTGCTTGCTTGTCTTGCAATTTGAAACTTCAAAAGTAGCCTGAGAATGGTGGTGTCCCAGCCAGGCTCCTTTCACAGACCTGCTCTTAAAATGCGAACGTCTGCAGGTAGCTGACGGCCAGAAGGGGTTAGCCTGGAAATCTGTTGCTCAGCCTCATCTGCTCATGGCACTGCTCGCACAGAGGCACAGAGAATGGGACTGCTTGCTTATCTTGCCACTTGAAAGTTCAAACGCATGTCGGGAATGTGTGTTGTCCCTGCCAGGCTCCTTTACCAACCCTGCTCCGAAAGTGCGAACGTCTGCAGATAGCTGGCAGCCAGAAGGGGCTAGCCTGGAAAGCTGTTGCTCAGCCTCATCTGCTCATGGCAATGCTCACACAGAGGCACAGAGACTGGGGCTGCTTGCTTGTCTTGCCACCTCAAACTTCAAATGAAGCATGGGAATGGTGGTGTCCCAGCCAGGCTCCTTTCGCAGCCCTGCTCTTAAAATGTGAACGTCTGCAGGTAGCTGACAGCCAGAAGGGGCTAGCCTGGAAAGCTGTTGCTCAGCCTCATCTGCCCATGGCACTGCTCGCACAGAGGCACAGAGACTGGGACTGCTTGCTTGTCTTGCCACCTCAAACTTCAAATATAGCCTGGGAATTGTGATGTCCCTGCCAGACTCCTTTCACAGCCCTGCTCCGAAAGTGCGAACGTTTGCAGATAGCTGGCAGCCAGAAGGTGCTAGCGTGGAAAGCTGTTGCTCAACCTCATCTGCCCATGGCAGTGCTCGCACAGAGGCCCAGAGACTGGGGCTGCTTGCTTGTCTTGCCACTTGAAACTTGAAACGTAGCCTGAGAATGGTGGTGTCCCTGCCAGGCTCCTTTCGCAGCCATGCTCTTAAAATGCGAACGTCTGCAGATAGCTGGCAGCCAGAAGGGGCTAGCCTGGAAAGCTGTTGCTCAGCCTCATCTGCCCATGGCACTGCTCGCACAGAGGCACAGAGAATGGGGCTGCTTGCTTATCTTGCCCCCTCAAACTTCAAACGTAGCCTGGGAAAGTTGGTGTCCCAGCCAGGCTCCTTTCGCAGCCCTGCTCCGAAAGTGCGAATGTCTGCAGATAGCTGGCAGCGTGAAGGGGCTAGCCTGTAAAACTGTTGCTCAGCCTCATCTGCTCATGGCACTGCTCGCACAGAGGCACAGAGAATGGGGCTGCTTGCTTATCTTGCCACTTGAAAGTTCAAACGCATGTCGGGAATGTGTGTTGTCCCTGCCAGGCTCCTTTACCAACCCTGCTCCGAAAGTGCGAACGTCTGCAGATAGCTGGCAGCCAGAAGGGGCTAGCCTGGAAAGCTGTTGCTCAGCCTCATCTGTCCATGGCAGTGCTCGCACAGAGGCACAGAGAATGGGGCTGCTTGCTTATCTTGCCCCCTCAAACTTCAAACGTATCCTGGGAAAGTTGGTGTCCCAGCCAGGCTCCTTTCGCAGCCGTGCTCCGAAAGTGCGAATGTCTGCAGATAGCTGGAAGCCTGAAGGGGCTAGCCTGGAAAGCTCTTGCTCAGCCTCATTTGCCCATGGCACTGCTCGCACAGAGGCACAGAGACTGGGGCTGCTTGCTTGTCTTGCCACCTCAAAATTCAAACGTAACCTGAGAATGGTGGTGTCCCAGCCAGGCTCCTTTAACAGCCTTGCTCCGGAAGTGCGAACGTCTGCAGAAAGCTGGCAGGCAGAAGGGGCTAGCCTGGAAAGCTGTTGCTCAGCCTCATCTGCTCATGGCACTGCTTGCACAGAGGCACAAAGAATGGGGCTGCTTGCTTGTCTTGCCACCTCAAAATTCAAACGTAGACTGGGAAAGTTGGTGTCCCAGCCAGGCTCCTTTCGCAGCCCTGCTCTTAAAATTTGAACGTCTGCAGGTAGCTGATAGCCAGAAGGGGCTAGCCTGGAAAGCTGTTGCTCAGACTCATCTGCCCATGGCACTGCTCGCACAGAGGCACAGAGACTGGGACTGCTTGCTTGTCTTGCCACCTCAAACTTCAAACGTAGCCTGGGAATTGTGATGTCCCTGCCAGACTCCTTTCACAGCCCTGCTCCGAAAGTGCGAACGTTTGCAGATAGCTGGCAGCCAGAAGGGGCTAGCCTGGAAAGCTGTTGCTCAGCCTCATCTGCCCATGGCACTGCTCGCACAGAGGCGTAGAGAATGGTTCTGCTTGCTTATCTTGCCCCCTCAAACTTCAAACGTAGCCTGGGAAAGTTGGTGTCCCAGCCAGGCTTCTTTCGCAGCCGTGCTCCGAAAGTGCGAATGTCTGCAGATAGCTGGCAGCCAGAAGGGGCTAGCCTGGAAAGCTGTTGCTCAGCCTCATCTGCCCATGGCACTACTTGTGCAGAGGCACAGAGAATGGGGCTGCTTGCTTGTCTTGCCACCTCAAACTTCAAACGTAGCCTGGAAATGGTGGTGTCCCAGCCAGGCTACTTTACCAGCCCTGCTCTTAAAATGCGAACGTCTGCAGGTAGCTGACATCCATAAGGGGATAGCCTGGAAATCTGTTGCTCAGCCTCATCTGCCCATGGCACTGCTCGCACAGAGGCACAGAGAATGGGGCTGCTTGCTTATCTTGCCACTTGAAACTTCAAACGCATGCTGGGAATGGTGGTGTCTCTGCCAGGCTCCTTTCGCAGCCCTGCTCCGAAAGTGCGAACGTCTGCAGATAGCTGATAGCCAGAAGGGGCTAGCCTGGAAAGCTGTTGCTCAGCCTCATTTGCCCATGGCACTGCTCGCACAGAGTCCCAGAGAATGGGGCTGCTTGCTTGTCTTGCCACCTCAAACTTCAAACGTAGACTGGGAAAGTTGGTGGCCCAGCCAGGCTCCTTTCGCAGCCCTGCTCCGAAAGTGCGAACGTCTGCAGTTGGATGATAGCCAGAAGGGGCTAGCCTGGAAAGCTGTTGCTCAGCCTCATCTGCCCATGGCAGTGCTCGCACAGAGGCACAGAGACTGGGGCTGCTTGCTTGTCTTGCCACTTGAAACTTCAAACGCATGCTGGGAATGTGGATTGTCCCTGCCAGGCTCCTTTCACAGCCATGCTCTTAAAATGCGAACGTCTGCAGATAGCTGGCAGCCAGAAGGGGCTAGCCTGGAAAGCTTTTGCTCAGCCTAATCTGCCCATGGCACTGCTTGCACAGAGGCACAGAGAATGGGGCTGCTTGCTTATCTTGCCACTTGAAACTTCAAACGTAGCCTTAGAATGGTGGTGTCCCTGCCAGGCGCCTTTCGCAGCCATGCTCTAAAAATGCGAACGTCTGCAGATAGCTGGCAGCCAGAAGGGGCTAGCCTGGAAAGCTGTTGCTCAGCCTCATCTGCCCATGGCACTGTTCGCACAGAGGCACAGAGACTGGGGCTGCTTGCTTTTCTTGCCACTTGAAACTTCAAAC
Source organism: Opisthocomus hoazin (assembly GCF_030867145.1). NCBI lineage: Eukaryota > Metazoa > Chordata > Aves > Opisthocomiformes > Opisthocomidae > Opisthocomus > Opisthocomus hoazin. The sequence goes on from NC_134429.1 coordinate 10,787,164, forward strand.
GCATGCTGGGAATGTGGATTGTCCCTGCCAGGCTCCTTTCACAGCCATGCTCTTAAAATGAGAATTTCTGCAGATAGCTGGCAGGCAGAAGGGGCTAGCCTGGAAAGCTGTTGCTCAGCCTCATCTGCCCATGGCACTGCTCGCACAGAGGCCCAGAGACTGGGGCTTCTTGCTTGTCTTGCCACCTCAAACTTGAAACGTAACCTGTGAATGGTGGTGTCCCAGCCAGGCTCCTTTAACAGCCCTTCTCCGGAAGTGCGAACGTCTGCAGATAACTGGCAGCCAGAAGGGGCTAGCCTGGAAAGCTGTTGCTCAGCCTCATCTGTCCATTCCAGTGCTCGCACAGAGGCACAGAGAATGGGGCTGCTTGCTTGTCTTGCCACCTCAAACTTCAAACGTAGACTGGGAAAGTTGGTGTCCCCGCCAGGCTCCTTTCGCAGCCCTGCTCCGAAAGTGCGAACGTCTGCAGATAGCTGATAGCCAGAAGGGGCTAGCCTGGAAAGCTGTTGCTCAGCCTCATCTGCTCATGGCACTGCTCACACAGAGACTGGGGCTGCTTGCTTGTCTTGCCACCTCAAACTTCAAACGTACCCTGGGAATGGTGGTGTCCCAGCCAGGCTCCTTTCGCAGCCCTGCTCTTAAAATGCGAACGTCTGCAGGTAGCTGACAGCCACAAGGGGCTAGCCTGGAAAGCTGTTGCTCAGCCTCATCTGCTCATGGCAGTGCTCACACAGAGACTGGGGCTGCTTGCTTATCTTGCCACTTGAAACTTCAAACGTAGCCTTAGAATGGTGGTGTCCCAGCCAGGCTCCTTTCCCAGCCCTGCTCCGAAAGTGTGAAAGTCTGCAGATAGCTGGCAGCCAGAAGGGGCTAGCCTGGAAAGCTGTTGCTCAGCCTCATCTGCCAATGGCACTGCTAACACATAGACTGGGGCTGCTTGCTTCTCTTGCCACCTCAAATATCAAACGTCGCGTGGGAATGGTGGTGTCCCAGCCAGGGTCCTTTACCAGCTCTGCTCTTAAAATGCGAACGTCTGCAGGTAGCTGACAGCCAGAAGGGGCTATCCTGGAAAACTGTTGCTCAGCCTCATCTGTCCATGGCATTGCTCGCACAAAGGCACAGAGACTGGGGCTGCTTGCTTGTCTTGCCACCTCAAACTTCTAACGTAGACTGGGAAAGATGGTGTCCCAGCCAGGCTCCTTTACCAGCCCTGCTCTTAAAATGCGAACGTCTGCAGGTAGCTGACGGCCAGAAGGGGTTAGCCTGGAAATCTGTTGCTCAGCCTCATCTGCTCATGGCACTGCTCGCACAGAGGCACAGAGACTGGGGCTGCTTGCTTATCTTGCCACTTGAAAGTTCAAACGCATGTCGGGAATGTGTGTTGTCCCTGCCAGGCTCCTTTACCAACCCTGCTCCGAAAGTGCGAACGTCTGCAGATAGCTGGCAGCCAGAAGGGGCTAGCCTGGAAAGCTGTTGCTCAGCCTCATCTGCCCATGGCACTGCTCGCACAGAGGCACAGAGAATGGGGCTGCTTGCTTATCTTGCCCCCTCAAACTTCAAACGTAGCCTGGGAAAGTTGGTGTCCCAGCCAGGCTCCTTTCGCAGCCATGCTCCGAAAGTGCGAACGTCTGCAGATAGCTGATAGCCAGAAGGGGCTAGCCTGGAAAGCTGTTGGTCAGCCTCATTTGCCCATGGCACTGCTCGCACAGAGGCACAGAGACTGGGGCTGCTTGCTTGTCTTGCCACCTCAAAATTCAAACGTAACCTGAGAATGGTGGTGTCCCAGCCAGGCTCCTTTACCAGCCCTGCTCCGGAAGTGCGAACGTCTGCAGAAAGCTGGCAGGCAGAAGGGGCTAGCCTGGAAAGCTGTTGCTCAGCCTCATCTGCTCATGGCACTGCTTGCACAGAGGCACAAAGAATGGGGCTGCTTGCTTGTCTTGCCACCTCAAAATTCAAACGTAGCCTGGGAAAGTTGGTGTCCCAGCCAGGCTCCTTTCACAGACCTGCTCTTAAAATGCGAACGTCTGCAGGTAGCTGACGGCCAGAAGGGGTTAGCCTGGAAATCTGTTGCTCAGCCTCATCTGCTCATGGCACTGCTCGCACAGAGGCACAGAGAATGGGGCTGCTTGCTTATCTTGCCACTTGAAAGTTCAAACGCATGTCGGGAATGTGTGTTGTCCCTGCCAGGCTCCTTTACCAACCCTGCTCCGAAAGTGCGAACGTCTGCAGATAGCTGGCAGCCAGAAGGGGCTAGCCTGGAAAGCTGTTGCTCAGCCTCATCTGCCCATGGCACTGCTCGCACAGAGGCACAGAGAATGGGGCTGCTTGCTTATCTTGCCCCCTCAAACTTCAAACGTAGCCTGGGAAAGTTGGTGTCCCAGCCATGCTCCTTTCGCAGCCATGCTCCGAAAGTGCGAATGTCTGCAGATAGCTGGAAGCCTGAAGGGGCTAGCCTGGAAAGCTGTTGGTCAGCCTCATTTGCCCATGGCACTGCTCGCACAGAGGCACAGAGACTGGGGCTGCTTGCTTGTCTTGCCACCTCAAAATTCAAACGTAACCTGAGAATGGTGGTGTCCCAGCCAGGCTCCTTTAACAGCCTTGCTCCGGAAGTGCGAACGTCTGCAGAAAGCTGGCAGGCAGAAGGGGCTAGCCTGGAAAGCTGTTGCTCAGCCTCATCTGCTCATGGCACTGCTTGCACAGAGGCACAAAGAATGGGGCTGCTTGCTTTTCTTGCCACCTCAAAATTCAAACGTAGCCTGGGAAAGTTGGTGTCCCAGCCAGGCTCCTTTCGCAGCCCTGCTCTGAAAGTGCGAACGTCTGCAGATAGCTGGCAGCCAGAAGGGGCTAGCCTGGAAAGCTGTTGCTCAGCCTCATCTGCCCATGGCACTGCTTGTGCAGAGGCACAGAGAATGGGGCTGCTTGCTTGTCTTGCCACCTCAAACTTCAAACGTATCCTGGAAATGGTGGTGTCCCAGCAAAGGCTCCTTTCGCAGCCATGTTCCGAAAGTGCGAAAATCTGCAGATAGCTGGCAGCCAGAAGGGGCTAGCCTGGAAAGCTGTTGCTCAGCCTCATCTGCTCATGGCACTGCTCACACAGAGGCACAGAGACTGGGGCTGCTTGCTTGTCTTGCCACCTCAAACTTCAAACGCAGCCTGGGAATGGTGGTGTCCCAGCCAGGCTCCTTTCGCAGCCCTGCTCTCAAAATGCGAACGTCTGCAGGTAGCTGTCAGCCAGAAGGGGCTAGCGTGGAAATCTGTTGCTCAACCTCATCTGCCCATGGCACTGCTCGCACAGAGGCACAGAGACTGGGGCTGCTTGCTTGTCTTGCCACCTCAAACTTCAAACGCATGCTGGGAATGTCGATTGTCCCTGGCAGGCTACTTTCACAGCCATGCTCTTAAAATGCGAACGTCTGCAGATAGCTGGCAGCCAGAAGGGGTTAGCCTGGAAAGCTGTTGCTCAGCCTCATCTGCCCATGGCACTGCTAACACATAGACTGGGGCTGCTTGCTTCTCTTGCGACCTCAAATATCAAACGTAGCGTGGGAATGGTGGTGTCCCAGCCAGGCTCCTTTACCAGCTCTGCTCTTAAAATGCGAACGTCTGCAGGTAGCTGACAGCCAGAAGGGGCTAGCCTGGAAAACTGTTGCTCAGCCTCATCTGTCCATGGCATTGCTCGCACAAAGGCACAGAGACTGGGGCTGCTTGTTTGTCTTGCCACCTCAAACTTCTAACGTAGACTGGGAAAGATGGTGTCCCAGCCAGGCTCCTTTACCAGCCCTGCTCCGAAAGTGCGAACGTCTGCAGATAGCTGATAGCCAGAAGGGGCTAGCCTGGAAAGCTGTTGCTCAGCCTCATCTGCTCATGGCACTGCTCGCACAGAGGCACAGACACTGGGGCTGCTTGCTTGTCTTGCCACCTCAAACTTCAAATGTAGACCTTGAAAGTTGGTGTCCCAGCCAGGCTCCTTTCGCAGCCCTGCTCCGAAAGTGCGAACGTCTGTAGAAAGCTGGCAGCCAGAAGGGGCTAGCCTGGAAAGCTCTTGCTCAGCCTCATTTGCCCATGGCACTGCTCGCACAGAGGCACAGAGAATGGGGCTGCTTGCTTGTCTTGCCACTTGAAAGTTCAAACGCATGTCGGGAATGTGTGTTGTCCCTGCCAGGCTCCTTTACCAACCCTGCTCCGAAAGTGCGAACGTCTGCAGATAGCTGGCAGCCAGAAGGGGCTAGCCTGGAAAGCTGTTGCTCAGCCTCATCTGCCCATGGCACTGCTCGCACAGAGGCACAGAGAATGGGGCTGCTTGCTTATCTTGCCCCCTCAAACTTCAAACGTAGCCTGGGAAAGTTGGTGTCCCAGCCATGCTCCTTTCGCAGCCATGCTCCGAAAGTGCGAATGTCTGCAGATAGCTGGAAGCCTGAAGGGGCTAGCCTGGAAAGCTGTTGGTCAGCCTCATTTGCCCATGGCACTGCTCGCACAGAGGCACAGAGACTGGGGCTGCTTGCTTGTCTTGCCACCTCAAAATTCAAACGTAACCTGAGAATGGTGGTGTCCCAGCCAGGCTCCTTTAACAGCCTTGCTCCGGAAGTGCGAACGTCTGCAGAAAGCTGGCAGGCAGAAGGGGCTAGCCTGGAAAGCTGTTGCTCAGCCTCATCTGCTCATGGCACTGCTTGCACAGAGGCACAAAGAATGGGGCTGCTTGCTTTTCTTGCCACCTCAAAATTCAAACGTAGCCTGGGAAAGTTGGTGTCCCAGCCAGGCTCCTTTCGCAGCCCTGCTCTGAAAGTGCGAACGTCTGCAGATAGCTGGCAGCCAGAAGGGGCTAGCCTGGAAAGCTGTTGCTCAGCCTCATCTGCCCATGGCACTGCTTGTGCAGAGGCACAGAGAATGGGGCTGCTTGCTTGTCTTGCCACCTCAAACTTCAAACGTATCCTGGAAATGGTGGTGTCCCAGCAAAGGCTCCTTTCGCAGCCATGTTCCGAAAGTGCGAAAATCTGCAGATAGCTGGCAGCCAGAAGGGGCTAGCCTGGAAAGCTGTTGCTCAGCCTCATCTGCTCATGGCACTGCTCACACAGAGGCACAGAGACTGGGGCTGCTTGCTTGTCTTGCCACCTCAAACTTCAAACGCAGCCTGGGAATGGTGGTGTCCCAGCCAGGCTCCTTTCGCAGCCCTGCTCTCAAAATGCGAACGTCTGCAGGTAGCTGTCAGCCAGAAGGGGCTAGCGTGGAAATCTGTTGCTCAACCTCATCTGCCCATGGCACTGCTCGCACAGAGGCACAGAGACTGGGGCTGCTTGCTTGTCTTGCCACCTCAAACTTCAAACGCATGCTGGGAATGTCGATTGTCCCTGGCAGGCTACTTTCACAGCCATGCTCTTAAAATGCGAACGTCTGCAGATAGCTGGCAGCCAGAAGGGGTTAGCCTGGAAAGCTGTTGCTCAGCCTCATCTGCCCATGGCACTGCTAACACATAGACTGGGGCTGCTTGCTTCTCTTGCGACCTCAAATATCAAACGTAGCGTGGGAATGGTGGTGTCCCAGCCAGGCTCCTTTACCAGCTCTGCTCTTAAAATGCGAACGTCTGCAGGTAGCTGACAGCCAGAAGGGGCTAGCCTGGAAAACTGTTGCTCAGCCTCATCTGTCCATGGCATTGCTCGCACAAAGGCACAGAGACTGGGGCTGCTTGTTTGTCTTGCCACCTCAAACTTCTAACGTAGACTGGGAAAGATGGTGTCCCAGCCAGGCTCCTTTACCAGCCCTGCTCCGAAAGTGCGAACGTCTGCAGATAGCTGATAGCCAGAAGGGGCTAGCCTGGAAAGCTGTTGCTCAGCCTCATCTGCTCATGGCACTGCTCGCACAGAGGCACAGACACTGGGGCTGCTTGCTTGTCTTGCCACCTCAAACTTCAAATGTAGACCTTGAAAGTTGGTGTCCCAGCCAGGCTCCTTTCGCAGCCCTGCTCCGAAAGTGCGAACGTCTGTAGAAAGCTGGCAGCCAGAAGGGGCTAGCCTGGAAAGCTCTTGCTCAGCCTCATTTGCCCATGGCACTGCTCGCACAGAGGCACAGAGAATGGGGCTGCTTGCTTGTCTTGCAATTTGAAACTTCAAAAGTAGCCTGAGAATGGTGGTGTCCCAGCCAGGCTCCTTTCACAGACCTGCTCTTAAAATGCGAACGTCTGCAGGTAGCTGACGGCCAGAAGGGGTTAGCCTGGAAATCTGTTGCTCAGCCTCATCTGCTCATGGCACTGCTCGCACAGAGGCACAGAGAATGGGGCTGCTTGCTTATCTTGCCACTTGAAAGTTCAAACGCATGTCGGGAATGTGTGTTGTCCCTGCCAGGCTCCTTTACCAACCCTGCTCCGAAAGTGCGAACGTCTGCAGATAGCTGGCAGCCAGAAGGGGCTAGCCTGGAAAGCTGTTGCTCAGCCTCATCTGCTCATGGCAATGCTCACACAGAGGCACAGAGACTGGGGCTGCTTGCTTGTCTTGCCACCTCAAACTTCAAATGAAGCATGGGAATGGTGGTGTCCCAGCCAGGCTCCTTTCGCAGCCCTGCTCTTAAAATGTGAACGTCTGCAGGTAGCTGACAGCCAGAAGGGGCTAGCCTGGAAAGCTGTTGCTCAGCCTCATCTGCCCATGGCACTGCTCGCACAGAGGCACAGAGACTGGGACTGCTTGCTTGTCTTGCCACCTCAAACTTCAAATATAGCCTGGGAATTGTGATGTCCCTGCCAGACTCCTTTCACAGCCCTGCTCCGAAAGTGCGAACGTTTGCAGATAGCTGGCAGCCAGAAGGTGCTAGCGTGGAAAGCTGTTGCTCAACCTCATCTGCCCATGGCAGTGCTCGCACAGAGGCCCAGAGACTGGGGCTGCTTGCTTGTCTTGCCACTTGAAACTTGAAACGTAGCCTGAGAATGGTGGTGTCCCTGCCAGGCTCCTTTCGCAGCCATGCTCTTAAAATGCGAACGTCTGCAGATAGCTGGCAGCCAGAAGGGGCTAGCCTGGAAAGCTGTTGCTCAGCCTCATCTGCCCATGGCACTGCTCGCACAGAGGCACAGAGAATGGGGCTGCTTGCTTATCTTGCCCCCTCAAACTTCAAACGTAGCCTGGGAAAGTTGGTGTCCCAGCCAGGCTCCTTTCGCAGCCCTGCTCCGAAAGTGCGAATGTCTGCAGATAGCTGGCAGCGTGAAGGGGCTAGCCTGTAAAACTGTTGCTCAGCCTCATCTGCTCATGGCACTGCTCGCACAGAGGCACAGAGAATGGGGCTGCTTGCTTATCTTGCCACTTGAAAGTTCAAACGCATGTCGGGAATGTGTGTTGTCCCTGCCAGGCTCCTTTACCAACCCTGCTCCGAAAGTGCGAACGTCTGCAGATAGCTGGCAGCCAGAAGGGGCTAGCCTGGAAAGCTGTTGCTCAGCCTCATCTGTCCATGGCAGTGCTCGCACAGAGGCACAGAGAATGGGGCTGCTTGCTTATCTTGCCCCCTCAAACTTCAAACGTATCCTGGGAAAGTTGGTGTCCCAGCCAGGCTCCTTTCGCAGCCGTGCTCCGAAAGTGCGAATGTCTGCAGATAGCTGGAAGCCTGAAGGGGCTAGCCTGGAAAGCTCTTGCTCAGCCTCATTTGCCCATGGCACTGCTCGCACAGAGGCACAGAGACTGGGGCTGCTTGCTTGTCTTGCCACCTCAAAATTCAAACGTAACCTGAGAATGGTGGTGTCCCAGCCAGGCTCCTTTAACAGCCTTGCTCCGGAAGTGCGAACGTCTGCAGAAAGCTGGCAGGCAGAAGGGGCTAGCCTGGAAAGCTGTTGCTCAGCCTCATCTGCTCATGGCACTGCTTGCACAGAGGCACAAAGAATGGGGCTGCTTGCTTGTCTTGCCACCTCAAAATTCAAACGTAGACTGGGAAAGTTGGTGTCCCAGCCAGGCTCCTTTCGCAGCCCTGCTCTTAAAATTTGAACGTCTGCAGGTAGCTGATAGCCAGAAGGGGCTAGCCTGGAAAGCTGTTGCTCAGACTCATCTGCCCATGGCACTGCTCGCACAGAGGCACAGAGACTGGGACTGCTTGCTTGTCTTGCCACCTCAAACTTCAAACGTAGCCTGGGAATTGTGATGTCCCTGCCAGACTCCTTTCACAGCCCTGCTCCGAAAGTGCGAACGTTTGCAGATAGCTGGCAGCCAGAAGGGGCTAGCCTGGAAAGCTGTTGCTCAGCCTCATCTGCCCATGGCACTGCTCGCACAGAGGCGTAGAGAATGGTTCTGCTTGCTTATCTTGCCCCCTCAAACTTCAAACGTAGCCTGGGAAAGTTGGTGTCCCAGCCAGGCTTCTTTCGCAGCCGTGCTCCGAAAGTGCGAATGTCTGCAGATAGCTGGCAGCCAGAAGGGGCTAGCCTGGAAAGCTGTTGCTCAGCCTCATCTGCCCATGGCACTACTTGTGCAGAGGCACAGAGAATGGGGCTGCTTGCTTGTCTTGCCACCTCAAACTTCAAACGTAGCCTGGAAATGGTGGTGTCCCAGCCAGGCTACTTTACCAGCCCTGCTCTTAAAATGCGAACGTCTGCAGGTAGCTGACATCCATAAGGGGATAGCCTGGAAATCTGTTGCTCAGCCTCATCTGCCCATGGCACTGCTCGCACAGAGGCACAGAGAATGGGGCTGCTTGCTTATCTTGCCACTTGAAACTTCAAACGCATGCTGGGAATGGTGGTGTCTCTGCCAGGCTCCTTTCGCAGCCCTGCTCCGAAAGTGCGAACGTCTGCAGATAGCTGATAGCCAGAAGGGGCTAGCCTGGAAAGCTGTTGCTCAGCCTCATTTGCCCATGGCACTGCTCGCACAGAGTCCCAGAGAATGGGGCTGCTTGCTTGTCTTGCCACCTCAAACTTCAAACGTAGACTGGGAAAGTTGGTGGCCCAGCCAGGCTCCTTTCGCAGCCCTGCTCCGAAAGTGCGAACGTCTGCAGTTGGATGATAGCCAGAAGGGGCTAGCCTGGAAAGCTGTTGCTCAGCCTCATCTGCCCATGGCAGTGCTCGCACAGAGGCACAGAGACTGGGGCTGCTTGCTTGTCTTGCCACTTGAAACTTCAAACGCATGCTGGGAATGTGGATTGTCCCTGCCAGGCTCCTTTCACAGCCATGCTCTTAAAATGCGAACGTCTGCAGATAGCTGGCAGCCAGAAGGGGCTAGCCTGGAAAGCTTTTGCTCAGCCTAATCTGCCCATGGCACTGCTTGCACAGAGGCACAGAGAATGGGGCTGCTTGCTTATCTTGCCACTTGAAACTTCAAACGTAGCCTTAGAATGGTGGTGTCCCTGCCAGGCGCCTTTCGCAGCCATGCTCTAAAAATGCGAACGTCTGCAGATAGCTGGCAGCCAGAAGGGGCTAGCCTGGAAAGCTGTTGCTCAGCCTCATCTGCCCATGGCACTGTTCGCACAGAGGCACAGAGACTGGGGCTGCTTGCTTTTCTTGCCACTTGAAACTTCAAACGCATGCTGGGAATGTGGATTGTCCCTGCCAGGCTCCTTTCACAGCCATGCTCTTAAAATGAGAATTTCTGCAGATAGCTGGCAGGCAGAAGGGGCTAGCCTGGAAAGCTGTTGCTCAGCCTCATCTGCCCATGGCACTGCTCGCACAGAGGCCCAGAGACTGGGGCTTCTTGCTTGTCTTGCCACCTCAAACTTGAAACGTAACCTGTGAATGGTGGTGTCCCAGCCAGGCTCCTTTAACAGCCCTTCTCCGGAAGTGCGAACGTCTGCAGATAACTGGCAGCCAGAAGGGGCTAGCCTGGAAAGCTGTTGCTCAGCCTCATCTGTCCATTCCAGTGCTCGCACAGAGGCACAGAGAATGGGGCTGCTTGCTTGTCTTGCCACCTCAAACTTCAAACGTAGACTGGGAAAGTTGGTGTCCCCGCCAGGCTCCTTTCGCAGCCCTGCTCCGAAAGTGCGAACGTCTGCAGATAGCTGATAGCCAGAAGGGGCTAGCCTGGAAAGCTGTTGCTCAGCCTCATCTGCTCATGGCACTGCTCACACAGAGACTGGGGCTGCTTGCTTGTCTTGCCACCTCAAACTTCAAACGTACCCTGGGAATGGTGGTGTCCCAGCCAGGCTCCTTTCGCAGCCCTGCTCTTAAAATGCGAACGTCTGCAGGTAGCTGACAGCCACAAGGGGCTAGCCTGGAAAGCTGTTGCTCAGCCTCATCTGCTCATGGCAGTGCTCACACAGAGACTGGGGCTGCTTGCTTATCTTGCCACTTGAAACTTCAAACGTAGCCTTAGAATGGTGGTGTCCCAGCCAGGCTCCTTTCCCAGCCCTGCTCCGAAAGTGTGAAAGTCTGCAGATAGCTGGCAGCCAGAAGGGGCTAGCCTGGAAAGCTGTTGCTCAGCCTCATCTGCCAATGGCACTGCTAACACATAGACTGGGGCTGCTTGCTTCTCTTGCCACCTCAAATATCAAACGTCGCGTGGGAATGGTGGTGTCCCAGCCAGGGTCCTTTACCAGCTCTGCTCTTAAAATGCGAACGTCTGCAGGTAGCTGACAGCCAGAAGGGGCTATCCTGGAAAACTGTTGCTCAGCCTCATCTGTCCATGGCATTGCTCGCACAAAGGCACAGAGACTGGGGCTGCTTGCTTGTCTTGCCACCTCAAACTTCTAACGTAGACTGGGAAAGATGGTGTCCCAGCCAGGCTCCTTTACCAGCCCTGCTCCGAAAGTGCGAACGTCTGTAGAAAGCTGGCAGCCAGAAGGGGCTAGCCTGGAAAGCTCTTGCTCAGCCTCATTTGCCCATGGCACTGCTCGCACAGAGGCACAGAGAATGGGGCTGCTTGCTTGTCTTGCAATTTGAAACTCCAAAAGTAGCCTGAGAATGGTGGTGTCCCAGCCAGGCTCCTTTCACAGACCTGCTCTTAAAATGCGAACGTCTGCAGGTAGCTGACGGCCAGAAGGGGTTAGCCTGGAAATCTGTTGCTCAGCCTCATCTGCTCATGGCACTGCTCGCACAGAGGCACAGAGAATGGGGCTGCTTGCTTATCTTGCCACTTGAAAGTTCAAACGCATGTCGGGAATGTGTGTTGTCCCTGCCAGGCTCCTTTACCAACCCTGCTCCGAAAGTGCGAACGTCTGCAGATAGCTGGCAGCCAGAAGGGGCTAGCCTGGAAAGCTGTTGCTCAGCCTCATCTGCCCATGGCACTGCTCGCACAAAGGCACAGAGAATGGGGCTGCTTGCTTATCTTGTCACCTCAAACTTCAAACGTAGCCTGGTAAAGTTGGTGTCCCAGCCAGGCTCCTTTCGCAGACCTGCTCCGAAATTGCGAACGTCTGCAGATAGCTGATAGCCAGAAGGGGCTAGCCTGGAAAGCTGTTGCTCAGCCTCATCTGCTCATGGCACTGCTTGCACAGAGGCACAGAGACTGGGGCTGCTTGCTTATCTTGCCACTTGAAACTTCAAACGTAGACTGGGAAAGTTGGTGTCCCAGCCAGGCTCCTTTACCAGCCCTGCTCCGAAAGTGCGAACGTCTGCAGATAGCTGATAGCCAGAAGGGGCTAGCCTGGAAATCTGTTGCTCAGCCTCATCTGCTCATGGCACTGCTCGCACAGAGGCACAGAGACTGGGGCTGCTTGCTTGTCTTGCCACCTCAAACTTCAAACGTAGCCTGGTAAAGTTGGTGTCCCAGCCAGGCTCCTTTCGCAGCCCTGCTCCGAAAGTGCAAACATCTGCAGATAGCTGGCAGCCAGAAGGGGCTAGCCTGGAAAGCTGTTGCTCAGCCTCATCTGCCCATGGCAGTGCTCGCACAGAGGCACAGAGATTGGGGCTGCTTGCTTTTCTTGCCACTTGAAACTTCAAAAGCATGATGGGAACTTGGATTGTCCCTGCCAGGCTCCTTTCACAGCCATGCTCTTAAAATGAGAATGTCTGCAGATAGCTGGCAGGCAGAAGGGGCTAGCCTGGAAAGCTGTTGCTCAGCCTCATCTGCCCATGGCACTGCTCGCACAGAGGCCCAGAGAATGGGGCTGCTTGCTTGTCTTGCCACCTCAAACTTCAAACGTAACCTGGGAATGGTGGTGTCCCAGCCAGGCTCCTTTAACAGCCCTGCTCCGGAAGTGCGAACGTCTGCAGATAACTGGCAGCCAGAAGGGGCTAGCCTGGAAAGCTGTTGCTCAGCCTCATCTGTCCATTCCAGTGCTCGCACAGAGGCACAGAGAATGGGGCTGCTTGCTTGTCTTGCCACCTCAAACTTCAAACGTAGACTGGGAAAGTTGGTGTCCCCGCCAGGCTCCTTTCGCAGCCCTGCTCCGAAAGTGCGAACGTCTGCAGATAGCTGATAGCCAGAAGGGGCTAGCCTGGAAAGCTGTTGCTCAGCCTCATCTGCTCATGGCACTGCTCACACAGAGACTGGGGCTGCTTGCTTGTCTTGCCACCTCAAACTTCAAACGTACCCTGGGAATGGTGGTGTCCCAGCCAGGCTCCTTTCGCAGCCCTGCTCTTAAAATGCGAACGTCTGCAGATAGCTGGCAGCCAGAAGGGGCTAGCCTGGAAAGCTGTTGCTCAGCCTCATCTGCTCATGGCACTGCTCACACAGAGACTGGGGCTGCTTGCTTATCTTGCCACTTGAAACTTCAAACGTAGCCTTAGTATGGTGGTGTCCCAGCCAGGCTCCTTTCCCAGCCCTGCTCTGGAAGTGCGAAAGTCTGCAGATAGCTGGCAGCCAGAAGGGGCTAGCCTGGAAAGCTGTTGCTCAGCCTCATCTGCCAATGGCACTGCTAACACATAGACTGGGGCTGCTTGCTTCTCTTGCCACCTCAAATATCAAACGTAGCGTGGGAATGGTGGTGTGCCAGCCAGGGTCCTTTACCAGCTCTGCTCTTAAAATGCGAACGTCTGCAGGTAGCTGACAGCCAGAAGTGGCTATCCTGGAAAACTGTTGCTCAGCCTCATCTGTCCATGGCATTGCTCGCACAAAGGCACAGAGACTGGGGCTGCTTGCTTGTCTTGCCACCTCAAACTTCAAACGTAGCATGGGAAAGTAGGTGTCCCAGCCAGGCTCCTTTCCCAGCCCAGCTCCGAAAGTGCGAACGTCTGCAGATAGCTGGCAGCCAGAAGGGGCTAGCCTGGAAAGCTGTTGCTCAGCCTCATCTGCCCATGGCACTGCTTGTGCAGAGGCACAGAGAATGGGGCTGCTTGCTTGTCTTGCCACCTCAAACTTCAAACGTATCCTGGAAATGGTGGTGTCCCAGCCAGGCTCCTTTCGCAGCCATGTTCCGAAAGTGCGAAAATCTGCAGATAGCTGGCAGCCAGAAGGGGCTAGCCTGGAAAGCTGTTGCTCAGCCTCATCTGCTCATGGCACTGCTCACACAGAGGCACAGAGACTGGGGCTGCTTGCTTGTCTTGCCATCTCAAACTTCAAACGCAGCCTGGGAATGGTGGTGTCCCAGCCAGGCTCCTTTCGCAGCCCTGCTCTCAAAATGCGAACGTCTGCAGGTAGCTGTCAGCCAGAAGGGGCTAGCGTGGAAAGCTGTTGCTCAACCTCATCTGCCCATGGCAGTGCTCGCACAGAGGCACATAGACTGGGGCTGCTTGCTTGTCTTGCCACCTCAAACTTCAAACGCATGCTGGGAATGTCGATTGTCCCTGGCAGGCTACTTTCACAGCCATGCTCTTAAAATGCGAACGTCTGCAGATAGCTGGCAGCCAGAAGGGGTTACCCTGGAAAGCTGTTGCTCAGCCTCATCTGCCCATGGCACTGCTAACACATAGACTGGGGCTGCTTGCTTCTCTTGCCACCTCAAATATCAAACGTAGCGTGGGAATGGTGGTGTCCCAGCCAGGCTCCTTTCGCAGCCCTGCTCCGAAAGTGCGAACGTCTGTAGAAAGCTGGCAGCCAGAAGGGGCTAGCCTGGAAAGCTCGTGCTCAGCCTCATTTGCCCATGGCACTGCTCGCACAGAGGCACAGAGAATGGGGCTGCTTGCTTGTCTTGCAATTTGAAACTTCAAAAGTAGCCTGAGAATGGTGGTGTCCCAGCCAGGCTCCTTTCACAGACCTGCTCTTAAAATGCGAACGTCTGCAGGTAGCTGACGGCCAGAAGGGGTTAGCCTGGAAATCTGTTGCTCAGCCTCATCTGCTCATGGCACTGCTCGCACAGAGGCACAGAGAATGGGGCTGCTTGCTCATCTTGCCACTTGAAAGTTCAAACGCATGTCGGGAATGTGTGTTGTCCCTGCCAGGCTCCTTTACCAACCCTGCTCCGAAAGTGCGAACGTCTGCAGATAGCTGGCAGGCAGAAGGGGCTAGCCTGGAAAGCTGTTGCTCAGCCTCATCTGCCCATGGCACTGCTCGCACAGAGGCACAGAGAATGGGGCTGCTTGCTTATCTTGCCCCCTCAAACTTCAAACGTAGCCTGGGAAAGTTGGTGTCCCAGCCAGGCTCCTTTCGCAGCCATGCTCCGAAAGTGCGAATGTCTGCAGATAGCTGGAAGCCTGAAAGGGCTAGCCTGGAAAGCTGTTGGTCAGCCTCATTTGCCCATGGCACTGCTCGCACAGAGGCACAGAGACTGGGGCTGCTTGCTTGTCTTGCCACCTCAAAATTCAAACGTAACCTGAGAATGGTGGTGTCCCAGCCAGGCTCCTTTAACAGCCCTGCTCCGGAAGTGCGAACGTCTGCAGAAAGCTGGCAGGCAGAAGGGGCTAGCCTGGAAAGCTGTTGCTCAGCCTCATCTGCTCATGGCACTGCTCACACAGAGGCACAGAGACTGGGGCTGCTTGCTTGTCTTGCCATCTCAAACTTCAAACGCAGCCTGGGAATGGTGGTGTCCCAGCCAGGCTCCTTTCGCAGCCCTGCTCTCAAAATGCGAACGTCTGCAGGTAGCTGTCAGCCAGAAGGGGCTAGCGTGGAAAGCTGTTGCTCAACCTCATCTGCCCATGGCAGTGCTCGCACAGAGGCACAGAGACTGGGGCTGCTTGCTTGTCTTGCCACCTCAAACTTCAAACGCATGCTGGGAATGTCGATTGTCCCTGGCAGGCTACTTTCACAGCCCTGCTCTTAAAATGCGAACGTCTGCAGATAGCTGATAGCCAGAAGGGGTTAGCCTGGAAAGCTGTTGCTCAGCCTCATCTGCCCATGGCACTGCTAACACATAGACTGGGGCTGCTTGCTTCTCTTGCCACCTCAAATATCAAACGTAGCGTGGGAATGGTGGTGTCCCAGCCAGGCTCCTTTACCAGCTCTGCTCTTAAAATGCGAACGTCTGCAGGTAGCTGACAGTCAGAAGGGGCTAGCCTGGAAAACTGTTGCTCAGCCTCATCTGTCCATGGCATTGCTCGCACAAAGGCACAGAGACTGGGGCTGCTTGCTTGTCTTGCCATCTCAAACTTCTAACGTAGACTGGGAAAGATGGTGTCCCAGCCAGGCTCCTTTCGCAGCCCTGCTCCGAAAGTGCGAACGTCTGCAGATAGCTGATAGCCAGAAGGGGCTAGCCTGGAAAGCTGTTGCTCAGCCTCATCTGCTCATGGCACTGCTCGCACAGAGGCACAGACACTGGGGCTGCTTGCTTGTCTTGCCACCTCAAACTTCAAATGTAGACCTTGAAAGTTGGTGTCCCAGCCAGGCTCCTTTCGCAGCCCTGCTCCGAAAGTGCGAACGTCTGTAGAAAGCTGGCAGCCAGAAGGGGCTAGCCTGGAAAGCTAGTGCTCAGCCTCATTTGCCCATGGCACTGCTCGCACAGAGGCACAGAGAATGGGGCTGCTTGCTTGTCTTGCAATTTGAAACTTCAAAAGTAGCCTGAGAATTGTGGTGTCCCAGCCAGGCTCCTTTCACAGACCTGCTCTTAAAATGCGAACGTCTGCAGGTAGCTGACGGCCAGAAGGGGCTAGCCTGGAAATCTGTTGCTCAGCCTCATCTGCTCATGGCACTGCTCGCACAGAGGCACAGAGAATGGGGCTGCTTGCTTATCTTGCCACTTGAAAGTTCAAACGCATGTCGGGAATGTGTGTTGTCCCTGCCAGGCTCCTTTACCAACCCTGCTCCGAAAGTGCGAACGTCTGCAGATAGCTGGCAGGCAGAAGGGGCTAGCCTGGAAAGCTGTTGCTCAGCCTCATTTGCCCATGGCACTGCTCGCACAGAGGCACAGAGACTGGGGCTGCTTGCTTGTCTTACCACCTCAAAATTCAAACGTAACCTGAGAATGGTGGTGTCCCAGCCAGGCTCCTTTAACAGCCCTGCTTCGGAAGTGCGAACGTCTGCAGAAAGCTGGCAGGCAGAAGGGGCTAGCCTGGAAAGCTGTTGCTCAGCCTCATCTGCTCATGGCACTGCTTGCACAGAGGCACAAAGAATGGGGCTGCTTGCTTGTCTTGCCACCTCAAAATTCAAACGTAGCCTGGGAAAGTTGGTGTCCCAGCCAGGCTCCTTTCGCAGCCCTGCTCTGAAAGTGCGAACGTCTGCAGATAGCTGGCAGCCAGAAGGGGCTAGCCTGGAAAGCTGTTGCTCAGCCTCATTTGCCAATGGCACTGCTCGCACAGAGGCACAGAGAATGGGGCTGCTTGTTTGTCTTGACACCTAAAAATTCAAACGTAGCCTGGGAATTGTGGTGTCCCAGCCAGGCTCCTTTTCCAGCCATGTTCCGAAAGTGCGAACGTCTGCAGATAGCTGGCAGCCAGAAGGGGCTAGCCTGGAAAGCTGTTGCTCAGCCTCATCTGCTCATGGCACTGCTCACACAGAGGCACAGAGACTGGGGCTGCTTGCTTGTCTTGCCACCTCAAACTTCAAATGAAGCATGGGAATGGTGGTGTCCCAGCCAGGCTCCTTTCGCAGCCCTGCTCTTAAAATGTGAACGTCTGCAGGTAGCTGACAGCCAGAAGGGGCTAGCCTGGAAAGCTGTTGCTCAGCCTCATCTGCCCATGGCACTGCTCGCACAGAGGCACAGAGACTGGGGCTGCTTGCTTGTCTTGCCCCCTCAAATTTGAAACGTAGGCTGGGAAATTTGGTGTCCCAGCCAGGCTCCTTTCGCAGCCCTGCTCCGAAAGTGCGAACGTCTGCAGATAGCTGGCAGCCAGAAGGGGCTAGCCTGGAAAGCTGTTGCTCAACCTCATCTGCTAATGGCAGTGCTCGCACAGAGGCCCAGAGACTGGGGCTGCTTGCTTATCTTGCCACTTGAAACTTCAAACGTAGCCTTAGAATGGTGGTGTCCGTGCCAGGCTCCTTTCGCAGGCATGCTCTTAAAATGCGAACGTCTGCAGATAGCTGGCAGCCAGAAGGGGCTAGCCTGGAAAGCTGTTGCTCAGCCTCATCTGCCCATGGCACTGCTCGCATAGAGGCACAGAGACTGGGGCTGCTTGCTTGTCTTGCCAGCTCAAACTTCAAACGTAACCTGAGAATGGTGGTGTCCCAGCCAGGCTCCTTTAACAGCCCTGCTCCGGAAGTGCGAACGTCTGCAGATAGCTGGCAGGCAGAAGGGGCTAGCCTGGAAAGCTGTTGCTCAGCCTCATCTGCTCATGGCACTGCTTGCACAGAGGCACAAAGAATGGGGCTGCTTGCTTGTCTTGCAATTTGAAACTTCAAAAGTAGCCTGAGAATGGTGGTGTCCCAGCCAGGCTCCTTTCACAGACCTGCTCTTAAAATGCGAACGTCTGCAGGTAGCTGACGGCCAGAAGGGGTTAGCCTGGAAATCTGTTGCTCAGCCTCTTCTGCTCATGGCACTGCTCGCACAGAGGCACAGAGAATGGGGCTGCTTGCTTATCTTGCCACTTGAAAGTTCAAACGCATGTCGGGAATGTGTGTTGTCCCTGCCAGGCTCCTTTACCAACCCTGCTCCGAAAGTGCGAACGTCTGCAGATAGCTGGCAGCCAGAAGGGGCTAGCCTGGAAAGCTGTTGCTCAGCCTCATCTGCCCATGGCACTGCTCGCACAGAGGCACAGAGAATGGGGCTGCTTGCTTATCTTGCCCCCTGAAACTTCAAACGTATCCTGGGAAAGTTGGTGTCCCAGCCAGGCTCCTTTCGCAGCCATGCTCCGAAAGTGCGAATGTCTGCAGATAGCTGGAAGCCTGAAGGGGCTAGCCTGGAAAGCTGTTGCTCAGCCTCATTTGCCCATGGCACTGCTCGCACAGAGGCACAGAGACTGGGGCTGCTTGCTTGTCTTGCCACCTCAAAATTCAAACGTAACCTGAGAATGGTGGTGTCCCAGCCAGGCTCCTTTAACAGCCCTGCTCCGGAAGTGCGAACGTCTGCAGAAAGCTGGCAGGCAGAAGGGGCTAGCCTGGAAAGCTGTTGCTCAGCCTCATCTGCTCATGGCACTGCTTGCACAGAGGCACAAAGAATGGGGCTGCTTGCTTGTCTTGCCACCTCAAAATTCAAACGTAGCCTGGGAAAGTTGGTGTCCCAGCCAGGCTCCTTTCGCAGCCCTGCTCTGAAAGTGCGAACGTCTGCAGATAGCTGGCAGCCAGAAGGGGCTAGCCTGGAAAGCTGTTGCTCAGCCTCATTTGCCAATGGCACTGCTCGCACAGAGGCACAGAGAATGGGGCTGCTTGTTTGTCTTGCCACCTAAAAATTCAAACGTAGCCTGGGAATTGTGGTGTCCCAGCCAGGCTCCTTTACCAGCCATGTTCCGAAAGTGCGAACGTCTGCAGATAGCTGGCAGCCAGAAGGGGCTAGCCTGGAAAGCTGTTGCTCAGCCTCATCTGCTCATGGCACTGCTCACACATAGGCACAGAGACTGGGGCTGCTTGCTTGTCTTGCCACCTCAAACTTCAAATGAAGCATGGGAATGGTGGTGTCCCAGCCAGGCTCCTTTCGCAGCCCTGCTCTTAAAATGTGAACGTCTGCAGGTAGCTGACAGCCAGAAGGGGCTAGCCTGGAAAGCTGTTGCTCAGCCTCATCTGCCCATGGCACTGCTCGCACAGAGGCACAGAGACTGGGGCTGCTTGCTTGTCTTGCCCCCTCAAATTTGAAACGTAGGCTGGGAAATTTGGTGTCCCAGCCAGGCTCCTTTCGCAGCCCTGCTCCGAAAGTGCGAACGTCTGCAGATAGCTGGCAGCCAGAAGGGGCTAGCCTGGAAAGCTGTTGCTCAACCTCATCTGCTAATGGCAGTGCTCGCACAGAGGCCCAGAGACTGGGGCTGCTTGCTTATCTTGCCACTTGAAACTTCAAACGTAGCCTTAGAATGGTGGTGTCCGTGCCAGGCTCCTTTCGCAGGCATGCTCTTAAAATGCGAACGTCTGCAGATAGCTGGCAGCCAGAAGGGGCTAGCCTGGAAAGCTGTTGCTCAGCCTCATCTGCCCATGGCACTGCTCGCATAGAGGCACAGAGACTGGGGCTGCTTGCTTGTCTTGCCAGCTCAAACTTCAAACGTAACCTGAGAATGGTGGTGTCCCAGCCAGGCTCCTTTAACAGCCCTGCTCCGGAAGTGCGAACGTCTGCAGATAGCTGGCAGGCAGAAGAGGCTAGCCTGGAAATCTGTTTCTCAGCCTCATCTGCTCATGGCACTGCTTGCAAAGAGGCACAAAGAATGGGGCTGCTTGCTTGTCTTGCCACCTCAAAATTCAAACGTAGCCTGGGAAAGTTGGTGTCCCAGACAGGCTCCTTTCGCAGCCCTGCTCTGAAAGTGCGAACGTCTGCAGATAGCTGGCAGCCAGAAGGGGCTAGCCTGGAAAGCTGTTGCTCAGCCTCATCTGCCAATGGCACTGCTCGCACAGAGGCACAGAGACTGGGGCTGCTTGCTTGTCTTGCCATCTCAATCTTCAAACGCAGCCTGGGAATGGTGGTGTCCCAGCCAGGCTCCTTTCGCAGCCCTGCTCTTAAAATGCGAACGTCTGCAGGTAGCTGACAGCCAGAAGGGGCTAGCCTGGAAAGCTGTTGCTCAGACTCATCTGCCCATGGCACTGCTCACACAGAGGCACAGAGACTGGGACTGCTTGCTTGTCTTGCCACCTCACACTTCAAACGTAGCCTGGGAATTGTGATGTCCCTGCCAGACTCCTTTCACAGCCGTGCTCCGAAAGTGCGAACGTTTGCAGATAGCTGGCAGCCAGAAGGTGCTAGCGTGGAAAGCTGTTGCTCAACCTCATCTGCCCATGGCACTGCTCGAACAGAGGCCCAGAGACTGGGGCTGCTTGCTTATCTTGCCACTTGAAACTTCAAACGTAGCCTTAGAATGGTGGTGTCCCTGCCAGGCTCCTTTCGCAGCCATGCTCTTAAAATGCGAACGTCTGCAGATAGCTGGCAGCCAGAAGGGGCTAGCCTGGAAAGCTGTTGCTCAGCCTCATCTGCCCATGGCACTGCTCGCACAGAGGCCCAGAGACTGGGGTGCTTGCTTATCTTGCCCCCTCAAACTTCAAACGTAGCCTGGGAAAGTTGGTTTCCCAGCAAGGCTCCTTTCACAGCCCTGCTCCGAAAGTGCGAATGTCTGCAGATAGCTGGCAGCCTGAAGGGGCTAGCCTGTAAAGCTGTTGCTCAGCCTCATCTGCTCATGGCACTGCTCGCACAGAGGCACAGAGACTGGGGCTGCTTGCTTGTCTTGCCACCTCAAACTTCAAACGTATCCTGGGAAAGTAGGTGTCCCAGCCAGGCTCCTTTCCCAGCCCAGCTCCGAAAGTGCGAACGTCTGCAGATAGCTGGCAGCCAGAAGGGGCTAGCCTGGAAAGCTGTTGCTCAGCCTCATCTGCCCATTGCACTGCTTGTGCAGAGGCACAGAGAATGGGGCTGCTTGCTTGTCTTGCCACCTCAAACTTCAAACGTATCCTGGAAATGGTGGTGTCCCAGCCAGGCTCCTTTCGCAGCCATGTTCCGAAAGTGCGAACGTCTGCAGATAGCTGGCAGCCAGAAGGGGCTAGCCTAGAAAGCTGTTGCTCAGCCTCATCTGCTCATGGCACTGCTCACACAGAGGCACAGAGACTGGGGCTGCTTGCTTGTCTTGCCATCTCAAACTTCAAACGCAGCCTGGGAATGGTGGTGTCCCAGCCAGGCTCCTTTACCAGCCCTGCTCTTAAAATGCGAACGTCTGCAGGTAGCTGTCAGCCAGAAGGGGCTAGCCTGGAAAGCTGTTGCTCAGACTCATCTGCCCATGGCACTGCTCGCACAGAGGCACAGAGACTGGGACTGCTTGCTTGTCTTGCCACCTCAAACTTCAAACGTAGCCTGGGAATTGTGATGTCCCTGCCAGACTCCTTTCACAGCCGTGCTCCGAAAGTGCGAACGTTTGCAGATAGCTGGCAGACAGAAGGTGCTAGCGTGGAAAGCTGTTGCTCAACCTCATCTGCCCATGGCAGTGC
The DNA here is from genome assembly GCF_030867145.1 of Opisthocomus hoazin. Lineage (NCBI taxonomy): Eukaryota > Metazoa > Chordata > Aves > Opisthocomiformes > Opisthocomidae > Opisthocomus > Opisthocomus hoazin. The sequence continues at coordinate 10,808,403 of NC_134429.1, forward strand.
TCACACAGAGGCACAGAGACTGGGGCTGCTTGCTTGTCTTGCCACCTCAAACTTCAAACGCATGCTGGGAATGTCGATTGTCCCTGGCAGGCTACTTTCACAGCCCTGCTCCGAAAGTGAGAACGTCTGCAGATAGCTGGCAGCCAGAAGGGGTTAGCCTGGAAAGCTGTTGCTCAGCCTCATCTGCCCATGGCACTGCTAACACATAGACTGGGGCTGCTTGCTTCTCTTGCCACCTCAAATATCAAACGTAGCGTGGGAATGGTGGTGTCCCAGCCAGGCTCCTTTACCAGCTCTGCTCTTAAAATGCGAACGTCTGCAGGTAGCTGACAGCCAGAAGGGGCTAGCCTGGAAAACTGTTGCTCAGCCTCATCTGTCCATGGCATTGCTCGCACAAAGGCACAGAGACTGGGGCTGCTTGCTTGTCTTGCCACCTCAAACTTCTAACGTAGACTGGGAAAGATGGTGTCCCAGCCAGGCTCCTTTACCAGCCCTGTCCGAAAGTGCGAACGTCTGCAGATAGCTGATAGCCAGAACGGGCTAGCCTGGAAAGCTGTTGCTCAGCCTCATCTGCTCATGGCACTGCTCGCACAGAGGCACAGACACTGGGGCTGCTTGCTTGTCTTGCCACCTCAAACTTCAAATGTAGACCTTGAAAGTTGGTGTCCCAGCCAGGCTCCTTTCGCAGCCCTGCTCCGAAAGTGCGAACGTCTGTAGAAAGCTGGCAGCCAGAAGGGGCTAGCCTGGAAAGCTCTTGCTCAGCCTCATTTGCCCATGGCACTGCTCGCACAGAGGCACAGAGAATGGGGCTGCTTGCTTGTCTTGCAATTTGAAACTTCAAAAGTAGCCTGAGAATGGTGGTGTCCCAGCCAGGCTCCTTTCACAGACCTGCTCTTAAAATGCAAACGTCTGCAGGTAGCTGACGGCCAGAAGGGGTTAGCCTGGAAATCTGTTGCTCAGCCTCATCTGCTCATGGCACTGCTCGCACAGAGGCACAGAGAATGGGGCTGCTTGCTTATCTTGCCACTTGAAAGTTCAAACGCATGTCGGGAATGTGTGTTGTCCCTGCCAGGCTCCTTTACCAACCCTGCTCCGAAAGTGCGAACGTCTGCAGATAGCTGGCAGCCAGAAGGGGCTAGCCTGGAAAGCTGTTGCTCAGCCTCATCTGCCCATGGCACTGCTCGCACAGAGGCACAGAGAATGGGGCTGCTTGCTTATCTTGCCCCCTCAAACTTCAAACGTAGCCTGGGAAAGTTGGTGTCCCAGCCAGGCTCCTTTCGCAGCCATGCTCCGAAAGTGCGAATGTCTGCAGATAGCTGGAAGCCTGAAGGGGCTAGCCTGGAAAGCTGTTGGTCAGCCTCATTTGCCCATGGCACTGCTCGCACAGAGGCACAGAGACTGGGGCTGCTTGCTTGTCTTGCCACCTCAAAATTGAAACGTAACCTGAGAATGGTGGTGTCCCAGCCAGGCTCCTTTAACAGCCCTGCTCCGGAAGTGCGAACGTCTGCAGATAGCTGGCAGCCAGAAGGGGCTAGCCTGGAAAGCTGTTGCTCAGCCTCATCTGCCCATGGCACTGCTTGTGCAGAGGCCCAGAGACTGGGGCTGCTTGCTTGTCTTGCCACCTCAAACTTCAAACGTATCCTGGAAATGGTGGTGTCCCAGCCAGGCTCCTTTCGCAGCCATGTTCCGAAAGTGCGAAAATCTGCAGATAGCTGGCAGCCAGAAGGGGCTAGCCTGGAAAGCTGTTGCTCAGCCTCATCTGCTCATGGCACTGCTCACACAGAGGCACAGAGACTGGGGCTGCTTGCTTGTCTTGCCATCTCAAACTTCAAACGCAGCCTGGGAATGGTGGTGTCCCAGCCAGGCTCCTTTCGCAGCCCTGCTCTCAAAATGCGAACGTCTGCAGGTAGCTGTCAGCCAGAAGGGGCTAGCGTGGAAAGCTGTTGCTCAACCTCATCTGCCCATGGCAGTGCTCGCACAGAGGCACAGAGACTGGGGCTGCTTGCTTGTCCTGCCACCTCAAACTTGAAACGCATGCTGGGAATGTCGATTGTCCCTGGCAGGCTACTTTCACAGCCATGCTCTTAAAATGCGAACGTCTGAAGATAGCTGGCAGCCAGAAGGGGTTAGCCTGGAAAGCTGTTGCTCAGCCTCATCTGCCCATGGCACTGCTAACACATAGACTGGGGCTGCTTGCTTCTCTTGCCACCTCAAATATCAAACGTAGCGTGGGAATGGTGGTGTCCCAGCCAGGCTCCTTTACCAGCTCTGCTCTTAAAATGCGAACGTCTGCAGGTAGCTGACAGCCAGAAGGGGCTAGCCTGGAAAACTGTTGCTCAGCCTCATCTGTCCATGGCATTGCTCGCACAAAGGCACAGAGACTGGGGCTGCTTGCTTGTCTTGCCACCTCAAACTTCTAACGTAGACTGGGAAAGATGGTGTCCCAGCCAGGCTCCTTTACCAGCCCTGCTCCGAAAGTGCGAACGTCTGCAGATAGCTGATAGCCAGAAGGGGCTAGCCTGGAAAGCTGTTGCTCAGCCTCATCTGCTCATGGCACTGCTCGCACAGAGGCACAGACACTGGGGCTGCTTGCTTGTCTTGCCACCTCAAACTTCAAATGTAGACCTTGAAAGTTGGTGTCCCAGCCAGGCTCCTTTCGCAGCCCTGCTCCGAAAGTGCGAACGTCTGTAGAAAGCTGGCAGCCAGAAGGGGCTAGCCTGGAAAGCTAGTGCTCAGCCTCATTTGCCCATGGCACTGCTCGCACAGAGGCACAGAGAATGGGGCTGCTTGCTTGTCTTGCAATTTGAAACTTCAAAAGTAGCCTGAGAATGGTGGTGTCCCAGCCAGGCTCCTTTCACAGACCTGCTCTTAAAATGCGAACGTCTGCAGGTAGCTGACGGCCAGAAGGGGTTAGCCTGGAAATCTGTTGCTCAGCCTCATCTGCTCATGGCACTGCTCGCACAGAGGCACAGAGAATGGGGCTGCTTGCTTATCTTGCCACTTGAAAGTTCAAACGCATGTCGGGAATGTGTGTTGTCCCTGCCAGGCTCCTTTACCAACCCTGCTCCAAAAGTGCGAACGTCTGCAGATAGCTGGCAGCCAGAAGGGGCTAGCCTGGAAAGCTGTTGCTCAGCCTCATCTGCCCATGGCACTGCTCGCACAGAGGCACAGAGAATGGGACTTCTTGCTTATCTTGCCCCCTCAAACTTCAAACGTAGCCTGGGAAAGTTGGTGTCCCAGCCAGGCTCCTTTCGCAGCCATGCTCCGAAAGTGCGAATGTCTGCAGATAGCTGGAAGCCTGAAGGGGCTAGCCTGGAAAGCTGTTGGTCAGCCTCATTTGCCCATGGCACTGCTCGCACAGAGGCACAGAGACTGGGGCTGCTTGCTTGTCTTGCCACCTCAAAATTCAAACGTAACCTGAGAATGGTGGTGTCCCAGCCAGGCTAATTTAACAGCCCTGCTCCGGAAGTGCGAACGTCTGCAGAAAGCTGGCAGGCAGAAGGGGCTAGCCTGGAAAGCTGTTGCTCAGCCTCATCTGCTCATGGCACTGCTTGCACAGAGGCACAAAGAATGGGGCTGCTTGATTGTCTTGCCACCTCAAAATTCAAACGAAGCCTGGGAAAGTTGGTGTCCCAGCCAGGCTCCTTTCGCAGCCCTGCTCTGAAAGTGCGAACGTCTGCAGATAGCTGGCAGCCAGAAGGGGCTAGCCTGGAAAGCTGTTGCTCAGCCTCATTTGCCAATGGCACTGCTCACACAGAGGCACAGAGACTGGGGCTGCTTGCTTGTCTTGCCATCTCAAACTTCAAACGCAGCCTGGGAATGGTGGTGTCCCAGCCAGGCTCCTTTCGCAGCCCTGCTCTCAAAATGCGAACGTCTGCAGGTAGCTGTCAGCCAGAAGGGGCTAGCGTGGAAAGCTGTTGCTCAACCTCATCTGCCCATGGCAGTGCTCGCACAGAGGCACAGAGACTGGGGCTGCTTGCTTGTCTTGCCACCTCAAACTTCAAACGCATGCTGGGAATGTCGATTGTCCCTGGCAGGCTACTTTCACAGCCATGCTCTTAAAATGCGAACGTCTGCAGATAGCTGGCAGCCAGAAGGGGTTAGCCTGGAAAGCTGTTGCTCAGCCTCATCTGCCCATGGCACTGCTAACACATAGACTGGGGCTGCTTGCTTCTCTTGCCACCTCAAATATCAAACGTAGCGTGGGAATGGTGGTGTCCCAGCCAGGCTCCTTTACCAGCCCTGCTCTTAAAATGCGAACGTCTGCAGGTAGCTGACAGCCAGAAGGGGCTAGCCTGGAAAACTGTTGCTCAGCCTCATCTGCTCATGACACTGCTCACACAGAGGCACAGAGACTGGGGCTGCTTGCTTGTCTTGCCATCTCAAACTTCAAACGCAGCCTGGGAATGGTGGTGTCCCAGCCAGGCTCCTTTCGCAGCCCTGCTCTCAAAATGCGAACGTCTGCAGGTAGCTGTCAGCCAGAAGGGGCTAGCGTGGAAAGCTGTTGCTCAACCTCATCTGCCCATGGCAGTGCTCGCACAGAGGCACAGAGACTGGGGCTGCTTGCTTGTCCTGCCACCTCAAACTTGAAACGCATGCTGGGAATGTCGATTGTCCCTGGCAGGCTACTTTCACAGCCATGCTCTTAAAATGCGAACGTCTGAAGATAGCTGGCAGCCAGAAGGGGTTAGCCTGGAAAGCTGTTGCTCAGCCTCATCTGCCCATGGCACTGCTAACACATAGACTGGGGCTGCTTGCTTCTCTTGCCACCTCAAATATCAAACGTAGCGTGGGAATGGTGGTGTCCCAGCCAGGCTCCTTTACCAGCTCTGCTCTTAAAATGCGAACGTCTGCAGGTAGCTGACAGCCAGAAGGGGCTAGCCTGGAAAACTGTTGCTCAGCCTCATCTGTCCATGGCATTGCTCGCACAAAGGCACAGAGACTGGGGCTGCTTGCTTGTCTTGCCACCTCAAACTTCTAACGTAGACTGGGAAAGATGGTGTCCCAGCCAGGCTCCTTTACCAGCCCTGCTCCGAAAGTGCGAACGTCTGCAGATAGCTGATAGCCAGAAGGGGCTAGCCTGGAAAGCTGTTGCTCAGCCTCATCTGCTCATGGCACTGCTCGCACAGAGGCACAGACACTGGGGCTGCTTGCTTGTCTTGCCACCTCAAACTTCAAATGTAGACCTTGAAAGTTGGTGTCCCAGCCAGGCTCCTTTCGCAGCCCTGCTCCGAAAGTGCGAACGTCTGTAGAAAGCTGGCAGCCAGAAGGGGCTAGCCTGGAAAGCTAGTGCTCAGCCTCATTTGCCCATGGCACTGCTCGCACAGAGGCACAGAGAATGGGGCTGCTTGCTTGTCTTGCAATTTGAAACTTCAAAAGTAGCCTGAGAATGGTGGTGTCCCAGCCAGGCTCCTTTCACAGACCTGCTCTTAAAATGCGAACGTCTGCAGGTAGCTGACGGCCAGAAGGGGTTAGCCTGGAAATCTGTTGCTCAGCCTCATCTGCTCATGGCACTGCTCGCACAGAGGCACAGAGAATGGGGCTGCTTGCTTATCTTGCCACTTGAAAGTTCAAACGCATGTCGGGAATGTGTGTTGTCCCTGCCAGGCTCCTTTACCAACCCTGCTCCAAAAGTGCGAACGTCTGCAGATAGCTGGCAGCCAGAAGGGGCTAGCCTGGAAAGCTGTTGCTCAGCCTCATCTGCCCATGGCACTGCTCGCACAGAGGCACAGAGAATGGGACTTCTTGCTTATCTTGCCCCCTCAAACTTCAAACGTAGCCTGGGAAAGTTGGTGTCCCAGCCAGGCTCCTTTCGCAGCCATGCTCCGAAAGTGCGAATGTCTGCAGATAGCTGGAAGCCTGAAGGGGCTAGCCTGGAAAGCTGTTGGTCAGCCTCATTTGCCCATGGCACTGCTCGCACAGAGGCACAGAGACTGGGGCTGCTTGCTTGTCTTGCCACCTCAAAATTCAAACGTAACCTGAGAATGGTGGTGTCCCAGCCAGGCTAATTTAACAGCCCTGCTCCGGAAGTGCGAACGTCTGCAGAAAGCTGGCAGGCAGAAGGGGCTAGCCTGGAAAGCTGTTGCTCAGCCTCATCTGCTCATGGCACTGCTTGCACAGAGGCACAAAGAATGGGGCTGCTTGATTGTCTTGCCACCTCAAAATTCAAACGAAGCCTGGGAAAGTTGGTGTCCCAGCCAGGCTCCTTTCGCAGCCCTGCTCTGAAAGTGCGAACGTCTGCAGATAGCTGGCAGCCAGAAGGGGCTAGCCTGGAAAGCTGTTGCTCAGCCTCATTTGCCAATGGCACTGCTCACACAGAGGCACAGAGACTGGGGCTGCTTGCTTGTCTTGCCATCTCAAACTTCAAACGCAGCCTGGGAATGGTGGTGTCCCAGCCAGGCTCCTTTCGCAGCCCTGCTCTCAAAATGCGAACGTCTGCAGGTAGCTGTCAGCCAGAAGGGGCTAGCGTGGAAAGCTGTTGCTCAACCTCATCTGCCCATGGCAGTGCTCGCACAGAGGCACAGAGACTGGGGCTGCTTGCTTGTCTTGCCACCTCAAACTTCAAACGCATGCTGGGAATGTCGATTGTCCCTGGCAGGCTACTTTCACAGCCATGCTCTTAAAATGCGAACGTCTGCAGATAGCTGGCAGCCAGAAGGGGTTAGCCTGGAAAGCTGTTGCTCAGCCTCATCTGCCCATGGCACTGCTAACACATAGACTGGGGCTGCTTGCTTCTCTTGCCACCTCAAATATCAAACGTAGCGTGGGAATGGTGGTGTCCCAGCCAGGCTCCTTTACCAGCTCTGCTCTTAAAATGCGAACGTCTGCAGGTAGCTGACAGCCAGAAGGGGCTAGCCTGGAAAACTGTTGCTCAGCCTCATCTGTCCATGGCATTGCTCGCACAAAGGCACAGAGACTGGGGCTGCTTGCTTGTCTTGCCACCTCAAACTTCTAACGTAGACTGGGAAAGATGGTGTCCCAGCCAGGCTCCTTTACCAGCCCTGCTCCGAAAGTGCGAACGTCTGCAGATAGCTGATAGCCAGAAGGGGCTAGCCTGGAAAGCTGTTGCTCAGCCTCATCTGCTCATGGCACTGCTCGCACAGAGGCACAGACACTGGGGCTGCTTGCTTGTCTTGCCACCTCAAACTTCAAATGTAGACCTTGAAAGTTGGTGTCCCAGCCAGGCTCCTTTCGCAGCCCTGCTCCGAAAGTGCGAACGTCTGTAGAAAGCTGGCAGCCAGAAGGGGCTAGCCTGGAAAGCTCTTGCTCAGCCTCATTTGCCCATGGCACTGCTCGCACAGAGGCACAGAGAATGGGGCTGCTTGCTTGTCTTGCAATTTGAAACTTCAAAAGTAGCCTGAGAATGGTGGTGTCCCAGCCAGGCTCCTTTCACAGACCTGCTCTTAAAATGCGAACGTCTGCAGGTAGCTGACGGCCAGAAGGGGTTAGCCTGGAAATCTGTTGCTCAGCCTCATCTGCTCATGGCACTGCTCGCACAGAGGCACAGAGAATGGGGCTGCTTGCTTATCTTGCCACTTGAAAGTTCAAACGCATGTCGGGAATGTGTGTTGTCCCTGCCAGGCTCCTTTACCAACCCTGCTCCAAAAGTGCGAACGTCTGCAGATAGCTGGCAGCCAGAAGGGGCTAGCCTGGAAAGCTGTTGCTCAGCCTCATCTGCCCATGGCACTGCTCGCACAGAGGCACAGAGAATGGGACTGCTTGCTTATCTTGCCCCCTCAAACTTCAGACGTAGCCTGGGAAATTTGGTGTCCCAGCCAGGCTCCTTTCGCAGCCATGCTCCGAAAGTGGGAATGTCTGCAGATAGCTGGAAGCCTGAAGGGGCTAGCCTGGAAAGCTGTTGGTCAGCCTCATTTGCCCATGGCACTGCTCGCACAGAGGCACAGAGACTGGGGCTGCTTGCTTGTCTTGCCACCTCAAAATTCAAACGTAACCTGAGAATGGTGGTGTCCCAGCCAGGCTCCTTTCACAGCCCTGCTCCGAAAGTGCGAACGTCTGCAGAAAGCTGGCAGGCAGAAGGGGCTAGCCTGGAAAGCTGTTGCTCAGCCTCCTCTGCTCATGGCACTGCTTGCACAGAGGCACCAAGAATGGGGCTGCTTGATTGTCTTGCCACCTCAAAATTCAAACGAAGCCTGGGAAAGTTGGTGTCCCAGCCAGGCTCCTTTCGCAGCCCTGCTCTGAAAGTGCGAACGTCTGCAGATAGCTGGCAGCCAGAAGGGGCTAGCCTGGAAAGCTGTTGCTCAGCCTCATTTGCCAAAGGCACTGCTCGCACAGAGGCACAGAGAATGGGGCTGCTTGTTTGTCTTGCCACCTAAAAATTCAAACGTAGCCTGGGAATTGTGGTGTCCCAGCCAGGCTCCTTTACCAGCCATGTTCCGAAAGTGCGAACGTCTGCAGATAGCTGACAGCCAGAAGGGGCTAGCGTGGATAGCTGTTGCTCAGCCTCATCTGCTCATGGCAATGCTCACACAGAGGCACAGAGAATGGGGCTGCTTGCTTGTCTTGCCACCTCAAACTTCAAATGAAGCATGGGAATGGTGGTGTCCCAGCCAGGCTCCTTTACCAGCCCTGCTCTTAAAATGTGAACGTCTGCAGGTAGCTGACAGCCAGAAAGGGCTAGCCTGGAAAGCTGTTGCTCAGCGTCATCTGCCCATGGCACTGCTCGCACAGAGGCACAGAGACTGGGACTGCTTGCTTGTCTTGCCACCTCAAACTTCAAATATAGCCTGGGAATTGTGATATCCCTGCCAGACTCCTTTCACAGCCCTGCTCCGAAAGTGCGAACGTTTGCAGATAGCTGGCAGCCAGAAGGTGCTAGCGTGGAAAGCTGTTGCTCAACCTCATCTGCCCATGGCAGTGCTCGCACAGAGGCCCAGAGACTGGGGCTGCTTGCTTGTCTTGCCACTTGAAACTTGAAACGTAGCCTGAGAATGGTGGTGTCCCTGCCAGGCTCCTTTCGCAGCCATGCTCTTAAAATGCGAACGTCTGCAGATAGCTGGCAGCCAGAAGGGGCTAGCCTGGAAAGCTGTTGCTCAGCCTCATCTGCCCATGGCACTGCTCGCACAGAGGCACAGAGAATGGGGCTGCTTGCTTATCTTGCCCCCTCAAACTTCAAACGTAGCCTGGGAAAGTTGGTGTCCCAGCCAGGCTCCTTTCGCAGCCCTGCTCCGAAAGTGCGAATGTCTGCAGATAGCTGGCAGCGTGAAGGGGCTAGCCTGTAAAGCTGTTGCTCAGCCTCATCTGCTCATGGCACTGCTCGCACAGAGGCACAGAGAATGGGGCTGCTTGCTTATCTTGCCACTTGAAAGTTCAAACGCATGTCGGGAATGTGTGTTGTCCCTGCCAGGCTCCTTTACCAACCCTGCTCCGAAAGTGCGAACGTCTGCAGATAGCTGGCAGCCAGAAGGGGCTAGCCTGGAAAGCTGTTGCTCAGCCTCATCTGCTCATGGCACTGCTTGCACAGAGGCACAAAGAATGGGGCTGCTTGCTTGTCTTGCCACCTCAAAATTCAAACGTAGACTGGGAAAGTTGGTGTCCCAGCCAGGCTCCTTTCGCAGCCCTGCTCTTAAAATGTGAACGTCTGCAGGTAGCTGATAGCCAGAAGGGGCTAGCCTGGAAAGCTGTTGCTCAGACTCATCTGCCCATGGCACTGCTCGCACAGAGGCACAGAGACTGGGGCTGCTTGCTTGTCTTGCCACCTCAAACTTCAAACGTAGCCTGGGAATTGTGATGTCCCTGCCAGACTCCTTTCACAGCCCTGCTCCGAAAGTGCGAACGTTTGCAGATAGCTGGCAGCCAGAAGGGGCTAGCCTGGAAAGCTGTTGCTCAGCCTCATCTGCCCATGGCACTACTTGTGCAGAGGCACAGAGAATGGGGCTGCTTGCTTGTCTTGCCACCTCAAACTTCAAACGTAGCCTGGAAATGGTGGTGTCCCAGCCAGGCTCCTTTCGCAGTCCTGCTCCGAAAGTGCGAACGTCTGCAGGTAGCTGACAGCCAGAAGGGGCTAGCCTGGAAAGCTGTTGCTCAGCCTCATCTGCCCATGGCACTGCTCGCACAGAGGCACAGAGACTGGGGCTGCTTGCTTGTCTTGCCCCCTCAAATTTGAAACGTAGGCTGGGAAATTTGGTGTCCCAGCCAGGCTCCTTTCGCAGCCCTGCTCCGAAAGTGCGAACGTCTGCAGATAGCTGGCAGCCAGAAGGGGCTAGCCTGGAAAGCTGTTGCTCAACCTCATCTGCTAATGGCAGTGCTCGCACAGAGGCCCAGAGACTGGGGCTGCTTGCTTATCTTGCCACTTGAAACTTCAAACGTAGCCTTAGAATGGTGGTGTCCGTGCCAGGCTCCTTTCGCAGGCATGCTCTTAAAATGCGAACGTCTGCAGATAGCTGGCAGCCAGAAGGGGCTAGCCTGGAAAGCTGTTGCTCAGCCTCATCTGCCCATGGCACTGCTCGCATAGAGGCACAGAGACTGGGGCTGCTTGCTTGTCTTGCCAGCTCAAACTTCAAACGTAACCTGAGAATGGTGGTGTCCCAGCCAGGCTCCTTTAACAGCCCTGCTCCGGAAGTGCGAACGTCTGCAGATAGCTGGCAGGCAGAAGAGGCTAGCCTGGAAATCTGTTGCTCAGCCTCATCTGCTCATGGCACTGCTTGCACAGAGGCACAAAGAATGGGGCTGCTTGCTTGTCTTGCCACCTCAAAATTCAAACGTAGCCTGGGAAAGTTGGTGTCCCAGACAGGCTCCTTTCGCAGCCCTGCTCTGAAAGTGCGAACGTCTGCAGATAGCTGGCAGCCAGAAGGGGCTAGCCTGGAAAGCTGTTGCTCAGCCTCATCTGCCAATGGCACTGCTCGCACAGAGGCACAGAGACTGGGGCTGCTTGCTTGTCTTGCCATCTCAATCTTCAAACGCAGCCTGGGAATGGTGGTGTCCCAGCCAGGCTCCTTTCGCAGCCCTGATCTTAAAATGCGAACGTCTGCAGGTAGCTGACAGCCAGAAGGGGCTAGCCTGGAAAGCTGTTGCTCAGACTCATCTGCCCATGGCACTGCTCACACAGAGGCACAGAGACTGGGACTGCTTGCTTGTCTTGCCACCTCACACTTCAAACGTAGCCTGGGAATTGTGATGTCTCTGCCAGACTCCTTTCACAGCCGTGCTCCGAAAGTGCGAACGTTTGCAGATAGCTGGCAGCCAGAAGGTGCTAGCGTGGAAAGCTGTTGCTCAACCTCATCTGCCCATGGCACTGCTCGAACAGAGGCCCAGAGACTGGGGCTGCTTGCTTATCTTGCCACTTGAAACTTCAAACGTAGCCTTAGAATGGTGGTGTCCCTGCCAGGCTCCTTTCGCAGCCATGCTCTTAAAATGCGAACGTCTGCAGATAGCTGGCAGCCAGAAGGGGCTAGCCTGGAAAGCTGTTGCTCAGCCTCATCTGCCCATGGCACTGCTCGCACAGAGGCCCAGAGACTGGGGTGCTTGCTTATCTTGCCCCCTCAAACTTCAAACGTAGCCTGGGAAAGTTGGTTTCCCAGCAAGGCTCCTTTCACAGCCCTGCTCCGAAAGTGCGAATGTCTGCAGATAGCTGGCAGCCTGAAGGGGCTAGCCTGTAAAGCTGTTGCTCAGCCTCATCTGCTCATGGCACTGCTCGCACAGAGGCACAGAGACTGGGGCTGCTTGCTTGTCTTGCCACCTCAAACTTCAAACGTATCCTGGGAAAGTAGGTGTCCCAGCCAGGCTCCTTTCCCAGCCCAGCTCCGAAAGTGCGAACGTCTGCAGATAGCTGGCAGCCAGAAGGGGCTAGCCTGGAAAGCTGTTGCTCAGCCTCATCTGCCCATGGCACTGCTTGTGCAGAGGCACAGAGAATGGGGCTGCTTGCTTGTCTTGCCACCTCAAACTTCAAACGTATCCTGGAAATGGTGGTGTCCCAGCCAGGCTCCTTTCGCAGCCATGTTCCGAAAGTGCGAACGTCTGCAGATAGCTGGCAGCCAGAAGGGGCTAGCCTAGAAAGCTGTTGCTCAGCCTCATCTGCTCATGGCACTGCTCACACAGAGGCACAGAGACTGGGGCTGCTTGCTTGTCTTGCCACCTCAAACTTCAAACGCATGCTGGGAATGTCGATTGTCCCTGGCAGGCTACTTTCACAGCCCTGCTCCGAAAGTGAGAACGTCTGCAGATAGCTGGCAGCCAGAAGGGGTTAGCCTGGAAAGCTGTTGCTCAGCCTCATCTGCCCATGGCACTGCTAACACATAGACTGGGGCTGCTTGCTTCTCTTGCCACCTCAAATATCAAACGTAGCGTGGGAATGGTGGTGTCCCAGCCAGGCTCCTTTACCAGCTCTGCTCTTAAAATGCGAACGTCTGCAGGTAGCTGACAGCCAGAAGGGGCTAGCCTGGAAAACTGTTGCTCAGCCTCATCTGTCCATGGCATTGCTCGCAAAAAGGCACAGAGACTGGGGCTGCTTGCTTCTCTTGCCACCTCAAACTTCTAACGTAGACTGGGAAAGATGGTGTCCCAGCCAGGCTCCTTTACCAGCCCTGCTCCGAAAGTGCGAACGTCTGCAGATAGCTGATAGCCAGAAGGGGCTAGCCTGGAAAGCTGTTGCTCAGCCTCATCTGCTCATGGCACTGCTCGCACAGAGGCACAGACACTGGGGCTGCTTGCTTGTCTTGCCACCTCAAACTTCAAATGTAGACCTTGAAAGTTGGTGTCCCAGCCAGGCTCCTTTCGCAGCCCTGCTCCGAAAGTGCGAACGTCTGTAGAAAGCTGGCAGCCAGAAGGGGCTAGCCTGGAAAGCTCTTGCTCAGCCTCATTTGCCCATGGCACTGCTCGCACAGAGGCACAGAGAATGGGGCTGCTTGCTTGTCTTGCAATTTGAAACTTCAAAAGTAGCCTGAGAATGGTGGTGTCCCAGCCAGGCTCCTTTCACAGACCTGCTCTTAAAATGCGAACGTCTGCAGGTAGCTGACGGCCAGAAGGGGTTAGCCTGGAAATCTGTTGCTCAGCCTCATCTGCTCATGGCACTGCTCGCACAGAGGCACAGAGAATGGGGCTGCTTGCTTATCTTGCCACTTGAAAGTTCAAACGCATGTCGGGAATGTGTGTTGTCCCTGCCAGGCTCCTTTACCAACCCTGCTCCGAAAGTGCGAACGTCTGCAGATAGCTGGCAGCCAGAAGGGGCTAGCCTGGAAAGCTGTTGCTCAGCCTCATCTGCCCATGGCACTGCTCGCACAGAGGCACAGAGAATGGGGCTGCTTGCTTATCTTGCCCCCTCAAACTTCAAACGTAGCCTGGGAAAGTTGGTGTCCCAGCCAGGCTCCTTTCGCAGCCATGCTCCGAAAGTGCGAATGTCTGCAGATAGCTGGAAGCCTGAAGGGGCTAGCCTGGAAAGCTGTTGGTCAGCCTCATTTGCCCATGGCACTGCTCGCACAGAGGCACAGAGACTGGGGCTGCTTGCTTGTCTTGCCACCTCAAAATTCAAACGTAACCTGAGAATGGTGGTGTCCCAGCCAGGCTCCTTTAACAGCCCTGCTCCGGAAGTGCGAACGTCTGCAGATAGCTGGCAGCCAGAAGGGGCTAGCCTGGAAAGCTGTTGCTCAGCCTCATCTGCCCATGGCACTGCTTGTGCAGAGGCCCAGAGACTGGGGCTGCTTGCTTGTCTTGCCACCTCAAACTTCAAACGTATCCTGGAAATGGTGGTGTCCCAGCCAGGCTCCTTTCGCAGCCATGTTCCGAAAGTGCGAAAATCTGCAGATAGCTGGCAGCCAGAAGGGGCTAGCCTGGAAAGCTGTTGCTCAGCCTCATCTGCTCATGGCACTGCTCACACAGAGGCACAGAGACTGGGGCTGCTTGCTTGTCTTGCCATCTCAAACTTCAAACGCAGCCTGGGAATGGTGGTGTCCCAGCCAGGCTCCTTTCGCAGCCCTGCTCTCAAAATGCGAACGTCTGCAGGTAGCTGTCAGCCAGAAGGGGCTAGCGTGGAAAGCTGTTGCTCAACCTCATCTGCCCATGGCAGTGCTCGCACAGAGGCACAGAGACTGGGGCTGCTTGCTTGTCTTGCCACCTCAAACTTCAAACGCATGCTGGGAATGTCGATTGTCCCTGGCAGGCTACTTTCACAGCCATGCTCTTAAAATGCGAACGTCTGCAGATAGCTGGCAGCCAGAAGGGGTTAGCCTGGAAAGCTGTTGCTCAGCCTCATCTGCCCATGGCACTGCTAACACATAGACTGGGGCTGCTTGCTTCTCTTGCCACCTCAAATATCAAACGTAGCGTGGGAATTGTGGTGTCCCAGCCAGGCTCCTTTACCAGCTCTGCTCTTAAAATGCGAACGTCTGCAGGTAGCTGACAGCCAGAAGGGGCTAGCCTGGAAAACTGTTGCTCAGCCTCATCTGTCCATGGCATTGCTCGCACAAAGGCACAGAGACTGGGGCTGCTTGCTTGTCTTGCCACCTCAAACTTCTAACGTAGACTGGGAAAGATGGTGTCCCAGCCAGGCTCCTTTCGCAGCCCTGCTCCGAAAGTGCGAACGTCTGCAGATAGCTGATAGCCAGAAGGGGCTAGCCTGGAAAGCTGTTGCTCAGCCTCATCTGCTCATGGCACTGCTCGCACAGAGGCACAGACACTGGGGCTGCTTTCTTGTCTTGCCACCTCAAACTTCAAATGTAGACCTTGAAAGTTGGTGTCCCAGCCAGGCTCCTTTCGCAGCCCTGCTCCGAAAGTGCGAACGTCTGTAGTAAGCTGGCAGCCAGAAGGGGCTAGCCTGGAAAGCTCTTGCTCAGCCTCATTTGCCCATGGCACTGCTCGCACAGAGGCACAGAGAATGGGGCTGCTTGCTTGTCTTGCAATTTGAAACTTCAAAAGTAGCCTGAGAATGGTGGTGTCCCAGCCAGGCTCCTTTCACAGACCTGCTCTTAAAATGCGAACGTCTGCAGGTAGCTGACGGCCAGAAGGGGTTAGCCTGGAAATCTGTTGCTCAGCCTCATCTGCTCATGGCACTGCTCGCACAGAGGCACAGAGAATGGGGCTGCTTGCTTATCTTGCCACTTGAAAGTTCAAACGCATGTCGGGAATGTGTGTTGTCCCTGCCAGGCTCCTTTCGCAGCCATGCTCTTAAAATGCGAACGTCTGCAGATAGCTGGCAGCCAGAAGGGGCTAGCCTGGAAAGCTGTTGCTCAGCCTCATCTGCCCATGGCACTGCTCGCACAGAGGCACAGAGAATGGGACTGCTTGCTTATCTTGCCCCCTCAAACTTCAAACGTAGCCTGGGAAAGTTGGTGTCCCAGCCAGGCTCCTTTCGCAGCCATGCTCCGAAAGTGCGAATGTCTGCAGATAGCTGGAAGCCTGAAGGGGCTAGCCTGGAAAGCTGTTGCTCAGCCTCATTTGCCCATGGCACTGCTCGCACAGAGGCACAGAGACTGGGGCTGCTTGCTTGTCTTGCCACCTCAAAATTCAAACGTAACCTGAGAATGGTGGTGTCCCAGCCAGGCTAATTTAACAGCCCTGCTCCGGAAGTGCGAACGTCTGCAGAAAGCTGGCAGGCAGAAGGGGCTAGCCTGGAAAGCTGTTGCTCAGCCTCATCTGCTCATGGCACTGCTTGCACAGAGGCACAAAGAATGGGGCTGCTTGATTGTCTTGCCACCTCAAAATTCAAACGAAGCCTGGGAAAGTTGGTGTCCCAGCCAGGCTCCTTTCGCAGCCCTGCTCTGAAAGTGCGAACGTCTGCAGATAGCTGGCAGCCAGAAGGGGCTAGCCTGGAAAGCTGTTGCTCAGCCTCATTTGCCAATGGCACTGCTCACACAGAGGCACAGAGACTGGGGCTGCTTGCTTGTCTTGCCATCTCAAACTTCAAACGCAGCCTGGGAATGGTGGTGTCCCAGCCAGGCTCCTTTCGCAGCCCTGCTCTCAAAATGCGAACGTCTGCAGGTAGCTGTCAGCCAGAAGGGGCTAGCGTGGAAAGCTGTTGCTCAACCTCATCTGCCCATGGCAGTGCTCGCACAGAGGCACAGAGACTGGGGCTGCTTGCTTGTCTTGCCACCTCAAACTTCAAACGCATGCTGGGAATGTCGATTGTCCCTGGCAGGCTACTTTCACAGCCATGCTCTTAAAATGCGAACGTCTGCAGATAGCTGGCAGCCAGAAGGGGTTAGCCTGGAAAGCTGTTGCTCAGCCTCATCTGCCCATGGCACTGCTAACACATAGACTGGGGCTGCTTGCTTCTCTTGCCACCTCAAATATCAAACGTAGCGTGGGAATGGTGGTGTCCCAGCCAGGCTCCTTTACCAGCTCTGCTCTTAAAATGCGAACGTCTGCAGGTAGCTGACAGCCAGAAGGGGCTAGCCTGGAAAACTGTTGCTCAGCCTCATCTGTCCATGGCATTGCTCGCACAAAGGCACAGAGACTGGGGCTGCTTGCTTGTCTTGCCACCTCAAACTTCTAACGTAGACTGGGAATGATGGTGTCCCAGCCAGGCTCCTTTCGCAGCCCTGCTCCGAAAGTGCGAACGTCTGCAGATAGCTGATAGCCAGAAGGGGCTAGCCTGGAAAGCTGTTGCTCAGCCTCATCTGCTCATGGCACTGCTCGCACAGAGGCACAGACACTGGGGCTGCTTGCTTGTCTTGCCACCTCAAACTTCAAATGTAGACCTTGAAAGTTGGTGTCCCAGCCAGGCTCCTTTCGCAGCCCTGCTCCGAAAGTGCGAACGTCTGTAGAAAGCTGGCAGCCAGAAGGGGCTAGCCTGGAAAGCTCTTGCTCAGCCTCATTTGCCCATGGCACTGCTCGCACAGAGGCACAGAGAATGGGGCTGCTTGCTTGTCTTGCAATTTGAAACTTCAAAAGTAGCCTGAGAATGGTGGTGTCCCAGCCAGGCTCCTTTCACAGACCTGCTCTTAAAATGCGAACGTCTGCAGGTAGCTGACGGCCAGAAGGGGTTAGCCTGGAAATCTGTTGCTCAGCCTCATCTGCTCATGGCACTGCTCGCACAGAGGCACAGAGAATGGGGCTGCTTGCTTATCTTGCCACTTGAAAGTTCAAACGCATGTCAGGAATGTGTGTTGTCCCTGCCAGGCTCCTTTACCAACCCTGCTCCAAAAGTGCGAACGTCGGCAGATAGCTGGCAGCCAGAAGGGGCTAGCCTGGAAAGCTGTTGCTCAGCCTCATCTGCCCATGGCACTGCTCGCACAGAGGCACAGAGAATGGGACTGCTTGCTTATCTTGCCCCCTCAAACTTCAAACGTAGCCTGGGAAAGTTGGTGTCCCAGCCAGGCTCCTTTCGCAGCCATGCTCCGAAATTGCGAATGTCTGCAGATAGCTGGAAGCCTGAAGGGGCTAGCCTGGAAAGCTGTTGGTCAGCCTCATTTGCCCATGGCACTGCTCGCACAGAGGCACAGAGACTGGGGCTGCTTGCTTGTCTTGCCACCTCAAAATTCAAACGTAACCTGAGAATGGTGGTGTCCCAGCCAGGCTAATTTAACAGCCCTGCTCCGGAAGTGCGAACGTCTGCAGAAAGCTGGCAGGCAGAAGGGGCTAGCCTGGAAAGCTGTTGCTCAGCCTCATCTGCTCATGGCACTGCTTGCACAGAGGCACAAAGAATGGGGCTGCTTGATTGTCTTGCCACCTCAAAATTCAAACGAAGCCTGGGAAAGTTGGTGTCCCAGGCAGGCTCCTTTCGCAGCCCTGCTCTGAAAGTGCGAACGTCTGCAGATAGCTGGCAGCCAGAAGGGGCTAGCCTGGAAAGCTGTTGCTCAGCCTCATTTGCCAATGGCACTGCTCGCACAGAGGCACAGAGAATGGGGCTGCTTGTTTGTCTTGCCACCTAAAAATTCAAACGTAGCCTGGGAATTGTGGTGTCCCAGCCAGGCTCCTTTACCAGCCATGTTCCGAAAGTGCGAACGTCTGCAGATAGCTGACAGCCAGAAGGGGCTAGCGTGGATAGCTGTTGCTCAGCCTCATCTGCTCATGGCAATGCTCACACAGAGGCACAGAGAATGGGGCTGCTTGCTTGTCTTGCCACCTCAAACTTCAAATGAAGCATGGGAATGGTGGTGTCCCAGCCAGGCTCCTTTCGCAGCCCTGCTCTTAAAATGTGAACGTCTGCAGGTAGCTGACAGCCAGAAGGGGCTAGCCTGTAAAGCTGTTGCTCAGCGTCATCTGCCCATGGCACTGCTCGCACAGAGGCACAGAGACTGGGACTGCTTGCTTGTCTTGCCACCTCAAACTTCAAATATAGCCTGGGAATTGTGATGTCCCTGCCAGACTCCTTTCACAGCCCTGCTCCGAAAGTGCGAACGTTTGCAGATAGCTGGCAGCCAGAAGGTGCTAGCGTGGAAAGCTGTTGCTCAACCTCATCTGCCCATGGCAGTGCTCGCACAGAGGCCCAGAGACTGGGGCTGCTTGCTTGTCTTGCCACTTGAAACTTGAAACGTAGCCTGAGAATGGTGGTGTCCCTGCCAGGCTCCTTTCGCAGCCATGCTCTTAAAATGCGAACGTCTGCAGATAGCTGGCAGCCAGAAGGGGCTAGCCTGGAAAGCTGTTGCTCAGCCTCATCTGCCCATGGCACTGCTCGCACAGAGGCACAGAGAATGGGGCTGCTTGCTTATCTTGCCCCCTCAAACTTCAAACGTAGCCTGGGAAAGTTGGTGTCCCAGCCAGGCTCCTTTCGCAGCCTTGCTCCGGAAGTGCGAATGTCTGCAGATAGCTGGCAGCGTGAAGGGGCTAGCCTGTAAAGCTGTTGCTCAGCCTCATCTGCTCATGGCACTGCTCGCACAGAGGCACAGAGAATGGGGCTGTTTGCTTATCTTGCCACTTGAAAGTTCAAACGCATGTCGGGAATGTGTGTTGTCCCTGCCAGGCTCCTTTCGCAGCCCTGCTCCGAAAGTGCGAACGTCTGCAGATAGCTGGCAGCCAGAAGGGGCTAGCCTGGAAAGCTGTTGCTCAGCCTCATCTGCTCATGGCACTGCTTGCACAGAGGCACAAAGAATGGGGCTGCTTGCTTGTCTTGCCACCTCAAAATTCAAACGTAGACTGGGAAAGTTGGTGTCCCAGCCAGGCTCCTTTCGCAGCCCTGCTCTTAAAATGTGAACGTCTGCAGGTAGCTGATAGCCAGAAGGGGCTAGCCTGGAAAGCTGTTGCTCAGACTCATCTGCCCATGGCACTGCTCGCACAGAGGCACAGAGACTGGGGCTGCTTGCTTGTCTTGCCACCTCAAACTTCAAACGTAGCCTGGGAATTGTGATGTCCCTGCCAGACTCCTTTCACAGCCCTGCTCCGAAAGTGCGAACGTTTGCAGATAGCTGGCAGCCAGAAGGGGCTAGCCTGGAAAGCTGTTGCTCAGCCTCATCTGCCCATGGCACTACTTGTACAGAGGCACAGAGAATGGGGCTGCTTGCTTGTCTTGCCACCTCAAACTTCAAACGTAGCCTGGAAATGATGGTGTCCCAGCCAGGCTCCTTTACCAGCCCTGCTCTTAAAATGCGAACGTCTGCAGGTAGCTGACATCCAGAAGGGGATAGCCTGGAAATCTGTTGCTCAGCCTCATCTGCCCATGGCACTGCTCGCACAGAGGCACAGAGAATGGGGCTGCTTGCTTATCTTGCCACTTGTAACTTCAAACGCATGCTGGGAATGGTGGTGTCTCTGCCAGGCTCCTTTCGCAGCCCTGCTCCGAAAGTGCGAACGTCTGCAGATAGCTGATAGCCAGAAGGGGCTAGCCTGGAAAGCTGTTGCTCAGCCTCATTTGCCCATGGCACTGCTCGCACAGAGGCACAGAGAATGGGGCTGCTTGCTTGTCTTGCCAGCTCAAACTTCAAACGTAGACTGGGAAAGTTGGTGGCCCAGCCAGGCTCCTTTCGCAGCCCTGCTCCGAAAGTGCGAACGTCTGCAGTTAGATGATAGCCAGAAGGGGCTAGCCTGGAAAGCTGTTGCTCAGCCTCATCTGCCCATGGCAGTGCTCGCACAGAGGCACAGAGACTGGGGCTGCTTGCTTGTCTTGCCACTTGAAACTTCAAACGCATGCTGGGAATGTCCATTGTCCCTGGCAGGCTACTTTCACAGCCATGCTCTTAAAATGCGAACGTCTGCAGATAGCTGGCAGCCAGAAGGGGCTAGCCTGGAAAGCTTTTGCTCAGCCTAATCTGCCCATGGCACTGCTCGCACAGAGGCACAGAGACTGGGGCTGCTTGCTTATCTTGCCACTTGAAACTTCAAACGCATGCTGGGAATTGTCGTGTCCCTGCCAGCCTCCTTTCGCAGCCCTGCTCCGAAAGTGCGAACGTCTGCAAATAGCTGGCAGCCAGAAGGGGCTAGCCTGGAAAGCTGTTGCTCAACCTCATCTGCCCATGGCAGTGCTCGCACAGAGGCCCAGAGAATGGGGCTGCTTGCTTGTCTTGCCACCTCAAACTTCAAACGTAGCCTGGGAAAGTTGGTGTCCCAGCCAGGCTCCTTTCGCAGCCGTGCTCTGAAAGTGCGAATGTCTGCAGAAAGCTGGCAGCCAGAAGGGGCTAGCCTGGAAAGCTGTTGCTCAGCCTCATCTGCCCATGGCACTACTTGTGCAGAGGCACAGAGACTGGGACTGCTTGCTTGTCTTGCCACCTCAAACTTCAAATATAGCCTGGAAATGGTGGTGTCCCAGCCAGGCTCCTTTACCAGCCCTGCTCTTAAAATGCGAACGTTTGCAGATAGCTGACATCCAGAAGGTGCTAGCGTGGAAAGCTGTTGCTCAGCCTCATCTGCCCATGGCACTGCTCGCACAGAGGCACAGAGAATGGGGCTGCTTGCTTATCTTGCCACTTGTAACTTCAAACGCATGCTGGGAATGGTGGTGTCTCTGCCAGGCTCCTTTCGCAGCCCTGCTCCGAAAGTGCGAACGTCTGCAGATAGCTGATAGCCAGAAGGGGCTAGCCTGGAAAGCTGTTGCTCAGCCTCATTTGCCCATGGCACTGCTCGCACAGAGGCACAGAGAATGGGGCTGCTTGCTTGTCTTGCCACCTCAAACTTCAAACGTAGACTGGGAAAGTTGGTGGCCCAGCCAGGCTCCTTTCGCAGCCCTGCTCCGAAAGTGCGAACGTCTGCAGTTAGATGATAGCCAGAAGGGGCTAGCCTGGAAAGCTGTTGCTCAGCCTCATCTGCCCATGGCAGTGCTCGCACAGAGGCACAGAGACTGGGGCTGCTTGCTTGCCTTGCCACTTGAAACTTCAAACGCATGCTGGGAATGTCCATTGTCCCTGGCAGGCTACTTTCACAGCCATGCTCTTAAAATGCGAACGTCTGCAGATAGCTGGCAGCCAGAAGGGGCTAGCCTGGAAAGCTTTTGCTCAGCCTAATCTGCCCATGGCACTGCTCGCACAGAGGCACAGAGAATGGGGCTTGTTGCTTATCTTGCCACTTGAAACTTCAAACGCATGCTGGGAATTGTCGTGTCCCTGTAGCCTCCTTTCGCAGCCCTGCTCCGAAAGTGCGAACGTCTGCAGATAGCTGGCAGCCAGAAGGGGCTAGCCTGGAAAGCTGTTGCTCAACCTCATCTGCCCATGGCAGTGCTCGCACAGAGGCCCAGAGAATGGGGCTGCTTGCTTATCTTGCCACTTGAAACTTCAAACGTAGCCTTAGAATGGTTGTGTCCCTGCCAGGTGCCTTTCGCAGCCATGCTCTAAAAATGCGAACGTCTGCAGATAGCTGATAGCCAGAAGGGGCTAGCCTGGAAAGCTGTTGCTCAGCCTCATCTGCTCATGGCACTGCTCACACAGAGACTGGGGCTGCTTGCTTGTCTTGCCACCTCAAACTTCAAACGTACCCTGGGAATGGTGGTGTCCCAGCCAGGCTCCTTTCGCAGCCCTGCTCTTAAAATGCGAACGTCTGCAGGTAGCTGACAGCCACAAGGGGCTAGCCTGGAAAGCTGTTGCTCAGCCTCATCTGCTCATGGCACTGCTCACACAGAGACTGGGGCTGCTTGCTTATCTTGCCACTTGAAACTTCAAACGTAGCCTTAGAATGGTGGTGTCCCAGCCAGGCTCCTTTCGCAGCCCTGCTCCGAAAGTGCGAAAGTCTGCAGATAGCTGGCAGCCAGAAGGGGCTAGCCTGGAAAGCTGTTGCTCAGCCTCATCTGCCAATGGCACTGCTAACACATAGACTGGGTCTGCTTGCTTCTCTTGCCACCTCAAATATCAAACGTAGCGTGGGAATGGTGGTGTCCCAGCCAGGGTCCTTTACCAGCTCTGCTGTTAAAATGCGAACGTCTGCAGGTAGCTGACAGCCAGAAGGGGCTATCCTGTAAAACTGTTGCTCAGCCTCATCTGTCCATGGCATTGCTCGCACAAAGGCACAGAGACTGGGGCTGCTTGCTTGTCTTGCCACCTCAAACTTCTAACGTAGACTGGGAAAGATGGTGTCCCAGCCAGGCTCCTTTACCAGCCCTGCTCCGAAAGTGCGAACGTCTGCAGATAGCTGATAGCCAGAAGGGGCTAGCCTCGAAAGCTGTTGCTCAGCCTCATCTGCTCATGGCACTGCTCGCACAGAGGCACAGACACTGGGGCTGCTTGCTTGTCTTGCCACCTCAAACTTCAAATGTAGACCTTGAAAGTTGGTGTCCCAGCCAGGCTCCTTTCGCAGCCCTGCTCCGAAAGTGCGAACGTCTGTAGAAAGCTGGCAGCCAGAAGGGGCTAGCCTGGAAAGCTCTTGCTCAGCCTCATTTGCCCATGGCACTGCTCGCACAGAGGCACAGAGAATGGGGCTGCTTGCTTGTCTTGCAATTTGAAACTTCAAAAGTAGCCTGAGAATGGTGGTGTCCCAGCCAGGCTCCTTTCACAGACCTGCTCTTAAAATGCGAACGTCTGCAGGTAGCTGACGGCCAGAAGGGGTTAGCCTGGAAATCTGTTGCTCAGCCTCATCTGCTCATGGCACTGCTCGCACAGAGGCACAGAGACTGGGGCTGCTTGCTTTTCTTGCCACTTGAAACTTCAAACGCATGTCGGGAATGTGTGTTGTCCCTGCCAGGCTCCTTTACCAACCCTGCTCCGAAAGTGCGAACGTCTGCAGATAGCTGGCAGCCAGAAGGGGCTAGCCTGGAAAGCTGTTGCTCAGCCTCATCTGCCCATGGCACTGCTCGCACAGAGGCCCAGAGACTGGGGCTTCTTGCTTGTCTTGCCACCTCAAACTTCAAACGTAACCTGGGAATGGTGGTGTCCCAGCCAGGCTCCTTTAACAGCCCTGCTCCGGAAGTGCGAACGTCTGCAGATAACTGGCAGCCAGAAGGGGCTAGCCTGGAAAGCTGTTGCTCAGCCTCATCTGTCCATTCCAGTGCTCGCACAGAGGCACAGAGAATGGGGCTGCTTGCTTGTCTTGCCACCTCAAACTTCAAACGTAGACTGGGAAAGTTGGTGTCCCCGCCAGGCTCCTTTCGCAGCCCTGCTCCGAAAGTGCGAACGTCTGCAGATAGCTGATAGCCAGAAGGGGCTAGCCTGGAAAGCTGTTGCTCAGCCTCATCTGCTCATGGCACTGCTCACACAGAGACTGGGGCTGCTTGCTTGTCTTGCCACCTCAAACTTCAAACGTACCCTGGGAATGGTGGTGTCCCAGCCAGGCTCCTTTCGCAGCCCTGCTCTTAAAATGCGAACGTCTGCAGGTAGCTGACAGCCACAAGGGGCTAGCCTGGAAAGCTGTTGCTCAGCCTCATCTGCTCATGGCACTGCTCACACAGAGACTGGGGCTGCTTGCTTATCTTGCCACTTGAAACTTCAAACGTAGCCTTAGTATGGTGGTGTCCCAGCCAGGCTCCTTTCCCAGCCCTGCTCTGGAAGTGCGAAAGTCTGCAGATAGCTGGCAGCCAGAAGGGGCTAGCCTGGAAAGCTGTTGCTCAGCCTCATCTGCCAATGGCACTGCTAACACATAGACTGGGGCTGCTTGCTTCTCTTGCCACCTCAAATATCAAACGTAGCGTGGGAATGGTGGTGTCCCAGCCAGGGTCCTTTACCAGCTCTGCTCTTATAATGCGAACGTCTGCAGGTAGCTGACAGCCAGAAGTGGCTATCCTGGAAAACTGTTGCTCAGCCTCATCTGTCCATGGCATTGCTCGCACAAAGGCACAGAGACTGGGGCTGCTTGCTTGTCTTGCCACCTCAAACTTCTAACGTAGACTGGGAAAGATGGTGTCCCAGCCAGGCTCCTTTACCAGCCCTGCTCCGAAAGTGCGAACGTCTGCAGATAGCTGATAGCCAGAAGGGGCTAGCCTGGAAAGCTGTTGCTCAGCCTCATCTGCTCATGGCACTGCTCGCACAGAGGCACAGACACTGGGGCTGCTTGCTTGTCTTGCCACCTCAAACTTCAAATGTAGACCTTGAAAGTTGGTGTCCCAGCCAGGCTCCTTTCGCAGCCCTGCTCCGAAAGTGCGAACGTCTGTAGAAAGCTGGCAGCCAGAAGGGGCTAGCCTGGAAAGCTCTTGCTCAGCCTCATTTGCCCATGGCACTGCTCGCACAGAGGAACAGAGAATGGGGCTGCTTGCTTGTCTTGCAATTTGAAACTTCAAAAATAGCCTGAGAATGGTGGTGTCCCAGCCAGGCTCCTTTCACAGACCTGCTCTTAAAATGCGAACGTCTGCAGGTAGCTGACGGCCAGAAGGGGTTAGCCTGGAAATCTGTTGCTCAGCCTCATCTGCTCATGGCACTGCTCGCACAGAGGCACAGAGAATGGGGCTGCGTGCTTATCTTGGCACTTGAAAGTTCAAACGCATGTCGGGAATGTGTGTTGTCCCTGCCAGACTCCTTTACCAACCCTGCTCCGAAAGTGCGAACGTCTGCAGATAGCTGGCAGCCAGAAGGGGCTAGCCTGGAAAGCTGTTGCTCAGCCTCATCTGTCCATTCCAGTGCTCGCACAGAGGCACAGAGAATGGGGCTGCTTGCTTATCTTGTCACCTCAAACTTCAAACGTAGCCTGGGAAAGTTGGTGTCCCCGCCAGGCTCCTTTCGCAGCCCTGCTCCGAAAGTGCGAACGTCTGCAGATAGCTGATAGCCAGAAGGGGCTAGCCTGGAAAGCTGTTGCTCAGCCTCATCTGCTCATGGCACTGCTCGCACAGAGGCACAGACACTGGGGCTGCTTGCCTGTCTTGCCCCCTCAAATTTGAAACGTAGCCTGGGAAATTTGGTGTCCCAGCCAGGCTCCTTTCGCAGACCTGCTCCCTAAGTGCGAACGTCTGCAGTTAGCTGATAGCTAGAAGGGGCTAGCCTGGAAAGCTGTTGCTCAGCCTCATTTGCCCATGGCACTGCTCGCACAGAGGCACAGAGAATGGGGCTGCTTGCTTGTCTTGCAACTTGAAACTTCAAAAGTAGTCTGAGAATGGTGGTGTCCCAGCCAGGCTCCTTTCGCTGACCTGCTCTTAAAATGCGAACGTCTGCAGGTAGCTGACAGCCAGAAGGGGCTAGCCTGGAAAGCTGTTGCTCAGCCTCATCTGCTCATGGCACTGCTTGCACAGAGGCACAGAGACTGGGGCTGCTTGCTTATCTTGCCACTTGAAACTTCAAACGTAGACTGGGAAAGTTGGTGTCCCAGCCAGGCTCCTTTACCAGCCCTTCTCCGAATGTGCGAACATCTGCAGATAGCTGATAGCCAGAAGGGGCTAGCCTGGAAATCTGTTGCTCAGCCTCATCTGCTCATGGCACTGCTCGCACAGAGGCACAGAGACTGGGGCTGCTTGCTTGTCTTGCCACCTCAAACTTCAAACGTAGCCTGGTAAAGTTGGTGTCCCAGCCAGGCTCCTTTCGCAGCCCTGCTCCGAAAGTGCAAACATCTGCAGATAGCTGGCAGCCAGAAGGGGCTAGCCTGGAAAGCTGTTGCTCAGCCTCATCTGCCCATGGCAGTGCTCGCACAGAGGCACAGAGACTGGGGCTGCTTGCTTTTCTTGCCACTTGAAACTTCAAAAGCATGATGGGAACGTGGATTGTCCCTGCCAGGCTCCTTTCACAGCCATGCTCTTAAAATGAGAATGTCTGCAGATAGCTGGCAGGCAGAAGGGGCTAGCCTGGAAAGCTGTTGCTCAGCCTCATCTGCCCATGGCACTGCTCGCACAGAGGCCCAGAGACTGGGGCTTCTTGCTTGTCTTACCACCTCAAACTTCAAACGTAACCTGGGAATGGTGGTGTCCCAGCCAGGCTCCTTTCGCAGCCATGCTCCGAAAGTGCGAATGTCTGCAGATAGCTGGAAGCCTGAAGGGGCTAGCCTGGAAAGCTGTTGCTCAGCCTCATTTGCCCATGGCACTGCTCGCACAGAGGCACAGAGACTGGGGCTGCTTGCTTGTCTTGCCACCTCAAAATTCAAACGTAACCTGAGAATGGTGGTGTCCCAGCCAGGCTAATTTAACAGCCCTGCTCCGGAAGTGCGAACGTCTGCAGAAAGCTGGCAGGCAGAAGGGGCTAGCCTGGAAAGCTGTTGCTCAGCCTCATCTGCTCATGGCACTGCTTGCACAGAGGCACAAAGAATGGGGCTGCTTGATTGTCTTGCCACCTCAAAATTCAAACGAAGCCTGGGAAAGTTGGTGTCCCAGCCAGGCTCCTTTCGCAGCCCTGCTCTGAAAGTGCGAACGTCTGCAGATAGCTGGCAGCCAGAAGGGGCTAGCCTGGAAAGCTGTTGCTCAGCCTCATTTGCCAATGGCACTGCTCACACAGAGGCACAGAGACTGGGGCTGCTTGCTTGTCTTGCCATCTCAAACTTCAAACGCAGCCTGGGAATGGTGGTGTCCCAGCCAGGCTCCTTTCGCAGCCCTGCTCTCAAAATGCGAACGTCTGCAGGTAGCTGTCAGCCAGAAGGGGCTAGCGTGGAAAGCTGTTGCTCAACCTCATCTGCCCATGGCAGTGCTCGCACAGAGGCACAGAGACTGGGGCTGCTTGCTTGTCTTGCCACCTCAAACTTCAAACGCATGCTGGGAATGTCGATTGTCCCTGGCAGGCTACTTTCACAGCCATGCTCTTAAAATGCGAACGTCTGCAGATAGCTGGCAGCCAGAAGGGGTTAGCCTGGAAAGCTGTTGCTCAGCCTCATCTGCCCATGGCACTGCTAACACATAGACTGGGGCTGCTTGCTTCTCTTGCCACCTCAAATATCAAACGTAGCGTGGGAATGGTGGTGTCCCAGCCAGGCTCCTTTACCAGCTCTGCTCTTAAAATGCGAACGTCTGCAGGTAGCTGACAGCCAGAAGGGGCTAGCCTGGAAAACTGTTGCTCAGCCTCATCTGTCCATGGCATTGCTCGCACAAAGGCACAGAGACTGGGGCTGCTTGCTTGTCTTGCCACCTCAAACTTCTAACGTAGACTGGGAAAGATGGTGTCCCAGCCAGGCTCCTTTCGCAGCCCTGCTCCGAAAGTGCGAACGTCTGCAGATAGCTGATAGCCAGAAGGGGCTAGCCTGGAAAGCTGTTGCTCAGCCTCATCTGCTCATGGCACTGCTCGCACAGAGGCACAGACACTGGGGCTGCTTGCTTGTCTTGCCACCTCAAACTTCAAATGTAGACCTTGAAAGTTGGTGTCCCAGCCAGGCTCCTTTCGCAGCCCTGCTCCGAAAGTGCGAACGTCTGTAGAAAGCTGGCAGCCAGAAGGGGCTAGCCTGGAAAGCTCTTGCTCAGCCTCATTTGCCCATGGCACTGCTCGCACAGAGGCACAGAGAATGGGGCTGCTTGCTTGTCTTGCAATTTGAAACTTCAAAAGTAGCCTGAGAATGGTGGTGTCCCAGCCAGGCTCCTTTCACAGACCTGCTCTTAAAATGCGAACGTCTGCAGGTAGCTGACGGCCAGAAGGGGTTAGCCTGGAAATCTGTTGCTCAGCCTCATCTGCTCATGGCACTGCTCGCACAGAGGCACAGAGAATGGGGCTGCTTGCTTATCTTGCCACTTGAAAGTTCAAACGCATGTCGGGAATGTGTGTTGTCCCTGCCAGGCTCCTTTACCAACCCTGCTCCAAAAGTGCGAACGTCGGCAGATAGCTGGCAGCCAGAAGGGGCTAGCCTGGAAAGCTGTTGCTCAGCCTCATCTGCCCATGGCACTGCTCGCACAGAGGCACAGAGAATGGGACTGCTTGCTTATCTTGCCCCCTCAAACTTCAAACGTAGCCTGGGAAAGTTGGTGTCCCAGCCAGGCTCCTTTCGCAGCCATGCTCCGAAATTGCGAATGTCTGCAGATAGCTGGAAGCCTGAAGGGGCTAGCCTGGAAAGCTGTTGGTCAGCCTCATTTGCCCATGGCACTGCTCGCACAGAGGCACAGAGACTGGGGCTGCTTGCTTGTCTTGCCACCTCAAAATTCAAACGTAACCTGAGAATGGTGGTGTCCCAGCCAGGCTAATTTAACAGCCCTGCTCCGGAAGTGCGAACGTCTGCAGAAAGCTGGCAGGCAGAAGGGGCTAGCCTGGAAAGCTGTTGCTCAGCCTCATCTGCTCATGGCACTGCTTGCACAGAGGCACAAAGAATGGGGCTGCTTGATTGTCTTGCCACCTCAAAATTCAAACGAAGCCTGGGAAAGTTGGTGTCCCAGGCAGGCTCCTTTCGCAGCCCTGCTCTGAAAGTGCGAACGTCTGCAGATAGCTGGCAGCCAGAAGGGGCTAGCCTGGAAAGCTGTTGCTCAGCCTCATTTGCCAATGGCACTGCTCGCACAGAGGCACAGAGAATGGGACTGCTTGTTTGTCTTGCCACCTAAAAATTCAAACGTAGCCTGGGAATTGTGGTGTCCCAGCCAGGCTCCTTTACCAGCCATGTTCCGAAAGTGCGAACGTCTGCAGATAGCTGACAGCCAGAAGGGGCTAGCGTGGATAGCTGTTGCTCAGCCTCATCTGCTCATGGCAATGCTCACACAGAGGCACAGAGAATGGGGCTGCTTGCTTGTCTTGCCACCTCAAACTTCAAATGAAGCATGGGAATGGTGGTGTCCCAGCCAGGCTCCTTTCGCAGCCCTGCTCTTAAAATGTGAACGTCTGCAGGTAGCTGACAGCCAGAAGGGGCTAGCCTGTAAAGCTGTTGCTCAGCGTCATCTGCCCATGGCACTGCTCGCACAGAGGCACAGAGACTGGGACTGCTTGCTTGTCTTGCCACCTCAAACTTCAAATATAGCCTGGGAATTGTGATGTCCCTGCCAGACTCCTTTCACAGCCCTGCTCCGAAAGTGCGAACGTTTGCAGATAGCTGGCAGCCAGAAGGTGCTAGCGTGGAAAGCTGTTGCTCAACCTCATCTGCCCATGGCAGTGCTCGCACAGAGGCCCAGAGACTGGGGCTGCTTGCTTGTCTTGCCACTTGAAACTTGAAACGTAGCCTGAGAATGGTGGTGTCCCTGCCAGGCTCCTTTCGCAGCCATGCTCTTAAAATGCGAACGTCTGCAGATAGCTGGCAGCCAGAAGGGGCTAGCCTGGAAAGCTGTTGCTCAGCCTCATCTGCCCATGGCACTGCTCGCACAGAGGCACAGAGAATGGGGCTGCTTGCTTATCTTGCCCCCTCAAACTTCAAACGTAGCCTGGGAAAGTTGGTGTCCCAGCCAGGCTCCTTTCGCAGCCCTGCTCCGGAAGTGCGAATGTCTGCAGATAGCTGGCAGCGTGAAGGGGCTAGCCTGTAAAGCTGTTGCTCAGCCTCATCTGCTCATGGCACTGCTCGCACAGAGGCACAGAGAATGGGGCTGTTTGCTTATCTTGCCACTTGAAAGTTCAAACGCATGTCGGGAATGTGTGTTGTCCCTGCCAGGCTCCTTTACCAACCCTGCTCCGAAAGTGCGAACGTCTGCAGATAGCTGGCAGCCAGAAGGGGCTAGCCTGGAAAGCTGTTGCTCAGCCTCATCTGCTCATGGCACTGCTTGCACAGAGGCACAAAGAATGGGGCTGCTTGCTTGTCTTGCCACCTCAAAATTCAAACGTAGACTGGGAAAGTTGGTGTCCCAGCCAGGCTCCTTTCGCAGCCCTGCTCTTAAAATGTGAACGTCTGCAGGTAGCTGATAGCCAGAAGGGGCTAGCCTGGAAAGCTGTTGCTCAGACTCATCTGCCCATGGCACTGCTCGCACAGAGGCACAGAGACTGGGGCTGCTTGCTTGTCTTGCCACCTCAAACTTCAAACGTAGCCTGGGAATTGTGATGTCCCTGCCAGACTCCTTTCACAGCCCTGCTCCGAAAGTGCGAACGTTTGCAGATAGCTGGCAGCCAGAAGGGGCTAGCCTGGAAAGCTGTTGCTCAGCCTCATCTGCCCATGGCACTACTTGTACAGAGGCACAGAGAATGGGGCTGCTTGCTTGTCTTGCCACCTCAAACTTCAAACGTAGCCTGGAAATGATGGTGTCCCAGCCAGGCTCCTTTACCAGCCCTGCTCTTAAAATGCGAACGTCTGCAGGTAGCTGACATCCAGAAGGGGATAGCCTGGAAATCTGTTGCTCAGCCTCATCTGCCCATGGCACTGCTCGCACAGAGGCACAGAGAATGGGGCTGCTTGCTTATCTTGCCACTTGTAACTTCAAACGCATGCTGGGAATGGTGGTGTCTCTGCCAGGCTCCTTTCGCAGCCCTGCTCCGAAAGTGCGAACGTCTGCAGATAGCTGATAGCCAGAAGGGGCTAGCCTGGAAAGCTGTTGCTCAGCCTCATTTGCCCATGGCACTGCTCGCACAGAGGCACAGAGAATGGGGCTGCTTGCTTGTCTTGCCAGCTCAAACTTCAAACGTAGACTGGGAAAGTTGGTGGCCCAGCCAGGCTCCTTTCGCAGCCCTGCTCCGAAAGTGCGAACGTCTGCAGTTAGATGATAGCCAGAAGGGGCTAGCCTGGAAAGCTGTTGCTCAGCCTCATCTGCCCATGGCAGTGCTCGCACAGAGGCACAGAGACTGGGGCTGCTTGCTTGTCTTGCCACTTGAAACTTCAAACGCATGCTGGGAATGTCCATTGTCCCTGGCAGGCTACTTTCACAGCCATGCTCTTAAAATGCGAACGTCTGCAGATAGCTGGCAGCCAGAAGGGACTAGCCTGGAAAGCTTTTGCTCAGCCTAATCTGCCCATGGCACTGCTCGCACAGAGGCACAGAGACTGGGGCTGCTTGCTTATCTTGCCACTTGAAACTTCAAACGCATGCTGGGAATTGTCGTGTCCCTGCCAGCCTCCTTTCGCAGCCCTGCTCCGAAAGTGCGAACGTCTGCAAATAGCTGGCAGCCAGAAGGGGCTAGCCTGGAAAGCTGTTGCTCAACCTCATCTGCCCATGGCAGTGCTCGCACAGAGGCCCAGAGAATGGGGCTGCTTGCTTGTCTTGCCACCTCAAACTTCAAACGTAGCCTGGGAAAGTTGGTGTCCCAGCCAGGCTCCTTTCGCAGCCGTGCTCCGAAAGTGCGAATGTCTGCAGAAAGCTGGCAGCCAGAAGGGGCTAGCCTGGAAAGCTGTTGCTCAGCCTCATCTGCCCATGGCACTACTTGTGCAGAGGCACAGAGACTGGGACTGCTTGCTTGTCTTGCCACCTCAAACTTCAAATATAGCCTGGAAATGGTGGTGTCCCAGCCAGGCTCCTTTACCAGCCCTGCTCTTAAAATGCGAACGTTTGCAGATAGCTGACATCCAGAAGGTGCTAGCGTGGAAAGCTGTTGCTCAGCCTCATCTGCCCATGGCACTGCTCGCACAGAGGCACAGAGAATGGGGCTGCTTGCTTATCTTGCCACTTGTAACTTCAAACGCATGCTGGGAATGGTGGTGTCTCTGCCAGGCTCCTTTCGCAGCCCTGCTCCGAAAGTGCGAACGTCTGCAGATAGCTGGCAGCCAGAAGGGGCTAGCCTGGAAAGCTGTTGCTCAGCCTCATTTGCCCATGGCACTGCTCGCACAGAGGCACAGAGAATGGGGCTGCTTGCTTGTCTTGCCACCTCAAACTTCAAACGTAGACTGGGAAAGTTGGTGGCCCAGCCAGGCTCCTTTCGCAGCCCTGCTCCGAAAGTGCGAACGTCTGCAGTTAGATGATAGCCAGAAGGGGCTAGCCTGGAAAGCTGTTGCTCAGCCTCATCTGCCCATGGCAGTGCTCGCACAGAGGCACAGAGACTGGGGCTGCTTGCTTGTCTTGCCACTTGAAACTTCAAACGCATGCTGGGAATGTCCATTGTCCCTGGCAGGCTACTTTCACAGCCATGCTCTTAAAATGCGAACGTCTGCAGATAGCTGGCAGCCAGAAGGGGCTAGCCTGGAAAGCTTTTGCTCAGCCTAATCTGCCCATGGCACTGCTCGCACAGAGGCACAGAGAATGGGGCTTGTTGCTTATCTTGCCACTTGAAACTTCAAACGCATGCTGGGAATTGTCGTGTCCCTGTAGCCTCCTTTCGCAGCCCTGCTCCGAAAGTGCGAACGTCTGCAGATAGCTGGCAGCCAGAAGGGGCTAGCCTGGAAAGCTGTTGCTCAACCTCATCTGCCCATGGCAGTGCTCGCACAGAGGCCCAGAGAATGGGGCTGCTTGCTTATCTTGCCACTTGAAACTTCAAACGTAGCCTTAGAATGGTTGTGTCCCTGCCAGGCGCCTTTCGCAGCCATGCTCTAAAAATGCGAACGTCTGCAGATAGCTGATAGCCAGAAGGGGCTAGCCTGGAAAGCTGTTGCTCAGCCTCATCTGCTCATGGCACTGCTCACACAGAGACTGGGGCTGCTTGCTTGTCTTGCCACCTCAAACTTCAAACGTACCCTGGGAATGGTGGTGTCCCAGCCAGGCTCCTTTCGCAGCCCTGCTCTTAAAATGCGAACGTCTGCAGGTAGCTGACAGCCACAAGGGGCTAGCCTGGAAAGCTGTTGCTCAGCCTCATCTGCTCATGGCACTGCTCACACAGAGACTGGGGCTGCTTGCTTATCTTGCCACTTGAAACTTCAAACGTAGCCTTAGAATGGTGGTGTCCCAGCCAGGCTCCTTTCGCAGCCCTGCTCCGAAAGTGCGAAAGTCTGCAGATAGCTGGCAGCCAGAAGGGGCTAGCCTGGAAAGCTGTTGCTCAGCCTCATCTGCCAATGGCACTGCTAACACATAGACTGGGGCTGCTTGCTTCTCTTGCCACCTCAAATATCAAACGTAGCGTGGGAATGGTGGTGTCCCAGCCAGGGTCCTTTACCAGCTCTGCTCTTAAAATGCGAACGTCTGCAGGTAGCTGACAGCCAGAAGGGGCTATCCTGTAAAACTGTTGCTCAGCCTCATCTGTCCATGGCATTGCTCGCACAAAGGCACAGAGACTGGGGCTGCTTGCTTGTCTTGCCACCTCAAACTTCTAACGTAGACTGGGAAAGATGGTGTCCCAGCCAGGCTCCTTTACCAGCCCTGCTCCGAAAGTGCGAACGTCTGCAGATAGCTGATAGCCAGAAGGGGCTAGCCTCGAAAGCTGTTGCTCAGCCTCATCTGCTCATGGCACTGCTCGCACAGAGGCACAGACACTGGGGCTGCTTGCTTGTCTTGCCACCTCAAACTTCAAATGTAGACCTTGAAAGTTGGTGTCCCAGCCAGGCTCCTTTCGCAGCCCTGCTCCGAAAGTGCGAACGTCTGTAGAAAGCTGGCAGCCAGAAGGGGCTAGCCTGGAAAGCTCTTGCTCAGCCTCATTTGCCCATGGCACTGCTCGCACAGAGGCACAGAGAATGGGGCTGCTTGCTTGTCTTGCAATTTGAAACTTCAAAAGTAGCCTGAGAATGGTGGTGTCCCAGCCAGGCTCCTTTCACAGACCTGCTCTTAAAATGCGAACGTCTGCAGGTAGCTGACGGCCAGAAGGGGTTAGCCAGGAAATCTGTTGCTCAGCCTCATCTGCTCATGGCACTGCTCGCACAGAGGCACAGAGACTGGGGCTGCTTGCTTTTCTTGCCACTTGAAACTTCAAACGCATGTCGGGAATGTGTGTTGTCCCTGCCAGGCTCCTTTACCAACCCTGCTCCGAAAGTGCGAACGTCTGCAGATAGCTGGCAGCCAGAAGGGGCTAGCCTGGAAAGCTGTTGCTCAGCCTCATCTGCCCATGGCACTGCTCGCACAGAGGCCCAGAGACTGGGGCTTCTTGCTTGTCTTGCCACCTCAAACTTCAAACGTAACCTGGGAATGGTGGTGTCCCAGCCAGGCTCCTTTAACAGCCCTGCTCCGGAAGTGCGAACGTCTGCAGATAACTGGCAGCCAGAAGGGGCTAGCCTGGAAAGCTGTTGCTCAGCCTCATCTGTCCATTCCAGTGCTCGCACAGAGGCACAGAGAATGGGGCTGCTTGCTTGTCTTGCCACCTCAAACTTCAAACGTAGACTGGGAAAGTTGGTGTCCCCGCCAGGCTCCTTTCGCAGCCCTGCTCCGAAAGTGCGAACGTCTGCAGATAGCTGATAGCCAGAAGGGGCTAGCCTGGAAAGCTGTTGCTCAGCCTCATCTGCTCATGGCACTGCTCACACAGAGACTGGGGCTGCTTGCTTGTCTTGCCACCTCAAACTTCAAACGTACCCTGGGAATGGTGGTGTCCCAGCCAGGCTCCTTTCGCAGCCCTGCTCTTAAAATGCGAACGTCTGCAGGTAGCTGACAGCCACAAGGGGCTAGCCTGGAAAGCTGTTGCTCAGCCTCATCTGCTCATGGCACTGCTCACACAGAGTCTGGGGCTGCTTGCTTATCTTGCCACTTGAAACTTCAAACGTAGCCTTAGTATGGTGGTGTCCCAGCCAGGCTCCTTTCCCAGCCCTGCTCTGGAAGTGCGAAAGTCTGCAGATAGCTGGCAGCCAGAAGGGGCTAGCCTGGAAAGCTGTTGCTCAGCCTCATCTGCCAATGGCACTGCTAACACATAGACTGGGGCTGCTTGCTTCTCTTGCCACCTCAAATATCAAACGTAGCGTGGGAATGGTGGTGTCCCAGCCAGGGTCCTTTACCAGCTCTGCTCTTATAATGCGAACGTCTGCAGGTAGCTGACAGCCAGAAGTGGCTATCCTGGAAAACTGTTGCTCAGCCTCATCTGTCCATGGCATTGCTCGCACAAAGGCACAGAGACTGGGGCTGCTTGCTTGTCTTGCCACCTCAAACTTCTAACGTAGACTGGGAAAGATGGTGTCCCAGCCAGGCTCCTTTACCAGCCCTGCTCCGAAAGTGCGAACGTCTGCAGATAGCTGATAGCCAGAAGGGGCTAGCCTGGAAAGCTGTTGCTCAGCCTCATCTGCTCATGGCACTGCTCGCACAGAGGCACAGACACTGGGGCTGCTTGCTTGTCTTGCCACCTCAAACTTCAAATGTAGACCTTGAAAGTTGGTGTCCCAGCCAGGCTCCTTTCGCAGCCCTGCTCCGAAAGTGCGAACGTCTGTAGAAAGCTGGCAGCCAGAAGGGGCTAGCCTGGAAAGCTCTTGCTCAGCCTCATTTGCCCATGGCACTGCTCGCACAGAGGAACAGAGAATGGGGCTGCTTGCTTGTCTTGCAATTTGAAACTTCAAAAGTAGCCTGAGAATGGTGGTGTCCCAGCCAGGCTCCTTTCACAGACCTGCTCTTAAAATGCGAACGTCTGCAGGTAGCTGACGGCCAGAAGGGGTTAGCCTGGAAATCTGTTGCTCAGCCTCATCTGCTCATGGCACTGCTCGCACAGAGGCACAGAGAATGGGGCTGCGTGCTTATCTTGCCACTTGAAAGTTCAAACGCATGTCGGGAATGTGTGTTGTCCCTGCCAGGCTCCTTTACCAACCCTGCTCCGAAAGTGCGAACGTCTGCAGATAGCTGGCAGCCAGAAGGGGCTAGCCTGGAAAGCTGTTGCTCAGCCTCATCTGTCCATTCCAGTGCTCGCACAGAGGCACAGAGAATGGGGCTGCTTGCTTATCTTGTCACCTCAAACTTCAAACGTAGCCTGGGAAAGTTGGTGTCCCCGCCAGGCTCCTTTCGCAGCCCTGCTCCGAAAGTGCGAACGTCTGCAGATAGCTGATAGCCAGAAGGGGCTAGCCTGGAAAGCTGTTGCTCAGCCTCATCTGCTCATGGCACTGCTCGCACAGAGGCACAGACACTGGGGCTGCTTGCCTGTCTTGCCCCCTCAAATTTGAAACGTAGCCTGGGAAATTTGGTGTCCCAGCCAGGCTCCTTTCGCAGACCTGCTCCCTAAGTGCGAACGTCTGCAGATAGCTGATAGCTAGAAGGGGCTAGCCTGGAAAGCTGTTGCTCAGCCTCATTTGCCCATGGCACTGCTCGCACAGAGGCACAGAGAATGGGGCTGTTTGCTTGTCTTGCAACTTGAAACTTCAAAAGTAGTCTGAGAATGGTGGTGTCCCAGCCAGGCTCCTTTCGCTGACCTGCTCTTAAAATGCGAACGTCTGCAGGTAGCTGACAGCCAGAAGGGGCTAGCCTGGAAAGCTGTTGCTCAGCCTCATCTGCTCATGGCACTGCTTGCACAGAGGCACAGAGACTGGGGCTGCTTGCTTATCTTGCCACTTGAAACTTCAAACGTAGACTGGGAAAGTTGGTGTCCCAGCCAGGCTCCTTTACCAGCCCTTCTCCGAATGTGCGAACATCTGCAGATAGCTGATAGCCAGAAGGGGCTAGCCTGGAAATCTGTTGCTCAGCCTCATCTGCTCATGGCACTGCTCGCACAGAGGCACAGAGACTGGGGCTGCTTGCTTGTCTTGCCACCTCAAACTTCAAACGTAGCCTGGTAAAGTTGGTGTCCCAGCCAGGCTCCTTTCGCAGCCCTGCTCCGAAAGTGCAAACATCTGCAGATAGCTGGCAGCCAGAAGGGGCTAGCCTGGAAAGCTGTTGCTCAGCCTCATCTGCCCATGGCAGTGCTCGCACAGAGGCACAGAGACTGGGGCTGCTTGCTTTTCTTGCCACTTGAAACTTCAAAAGCATGATGGGAACGTGGATTGTCCCTGCCAGGCTCCTTTCACAGCCATGCTCTTAAAATGAGAATGTCTGCAGATAGCTGGCAGGCAGAAGGGGCTAGCCTGGAAAGCTGTTGCTCAGCCTCATCTGCCCATGGCACTGCTCGCACAGAGGCCCAGAGACTGGGGCTTCTTGCTTGTCTTACCACCTCAAACTTCAAACGTAACCTGGGAATGGTGGTGTCCCAGCCAGGCTCCTTTAACAGCCCTGCTCCGGAAGTGCGAACGTCTGCAGATAACTGGCAGCCAGAAGGGGCTAGCCTGGAAAGCTGTTGCTCAGCCTCATCTGTCCATGGCACTGCACGCACAGAGGCCCAGAGACTGGGGCTGCTTGCTTGTCTTGCCACCTCAAACTTCAAACGTAGACTGGGAAAGTTGGTGTCCCCGCCAGGCTCCTTTCGCAGCCCTGCTCCGAAAGTGCGAACGTCTGCAGATAGCTGATAGCCAGAAGGGGCTAGCCTGGAAAGCTGTTGCTCAGCCTCATCTGCTCATGGCACTGCTCACACAGAGACTGGGGCTGCTTGCTTGTCTTGCCACCTCAAACTTCAAACGTACCCTGGGAATGGTGGTGTCCCAGCCAGGCTCCTTTCGCAGCCCTGCTCTTAAAATGCGAACGTCTGCAGGTAGCTGACAGCCACAAGGGGCTAGCCTGGAAAGCTGTTGCTCAGCCTCATCTGCTCATGGCACTGCTCACACAGACACTGGGGCTGCTTGCTTATCTTGCCACTTGAAACTTCAAACGTAGCCTTAGTATGGTGGTGTCCCAGCCAGGCTCCTTTCCCAGCCCTGCTCTGGAAGTGCGAAAGTCTGCAGATAGCTGGCAGCCAGAAGGGGCTAGCCTGGAAAGCTGTTGCTCAGCCTCATCTGCCAATGGCACTGCTAACACATAGACTGGGGCTGCTTGCTTCTCTTGCCACCTCAAATATCAAACGTAGCGTGGGAATGGTGGTGTCCCAGCCAGGGTCCTTTACCAGCTCTGCTCTTAAAATGCGAACGTCTGCAGGTAGCTGACAGCCAGAAGTGGCTATCCTGGAAAACTGTTGCTCAGCCTCATCTGTCCATGGCATTGCTCGCACAAAGGCACAGAGACTGGGGCTGCTTGCTTGTCTTGCCACCTCAAACTTCTAACGTAGCCTGGGAAAGTTGGTGTCCCCGCCAGGCTCCTTTCGCAGCCCTGCTCCGAAAGTGCGAACGTCTGCAGATAGCTGATAGCCAGAAGGGGCTAGCCTGGAAAGCTGTTGCTCAGCCTCATCTGCTCATGGCACTGCTCGCACAGAGGCACAGAGACTGGGGCTGCTTGCTTGTCTTGCCCCCTCAAACTTCAAACGTAGCCTGGTAAAGTTGGTGTCCCAGCCAGGTTCCTTTCGCAGCCCTGCTCCGAAAGTGCGAACGTCTGCAGATAGCTGATAGCCAGAAGGGGCTAGCCTGGAAAGCTGTTGCTCAGCCTCATCTGCTCATGGCACTGCTCGCACAGAGGCACAGACACCGGGGCTGCTTGCTTGTCTTGACACCTCAAACTTCAAACGTATCCTGGGAATTGTGGTGTCCCAGCCAGGCTCCTTTCGCAGACCTGCTCCGGAAGTGCGAACGTCTGCAGATAGCTGGCAGCCAGAAGCGGCTAGCCTGGAAAGCTGTTGCTCAGCCTCATCTGCCCATGGCACTGCTCGCACAGAGGCACAGAGAATGCGGCTGCTTGCTTATCTTGCCACTTGAAACTTCAAACGCATGTCGGGAATGTGTGTTGTCCCAGCCAGGCTCCTTTCGCAGCCCTGCTCCGAAAGAGCGAACGTCTGCAGATAGCTGGCAGCCAGAAGGGGCTAGCCTGGAAAGCTGTTGCTCAGCCTCATCTGCTCATGGCACTGCTCGCACAGAGGCACAGAGACTGGGGCTGATTGCTTGTCTTGCCACCTCAAACTTCAAACGTAACCTGGGAATTGTGGTGTCCCAGCCAGGCTCCTTTCGCAGCCCTGCTCCGGAAGTGCGAACGTCTGCAGATAGCTGGCAGCCAGAAGGGGCTAGCCTGGAAAGCTGTTGCTCAGCCTCATCTGCTCATGGCACTGTTCGCATAGAGGCACAGAGAATGAGGCTGCTTGCTTGTCTTGCCACCTCAAAATTCAAACGTAGCCTGGGAAAGTAGGTGTCCCAGCCAGGCTCCTTTCGCAGCCGTGCTCTTAAAATGCGAACGTCTGCAGATAACTGGCAGCCAGAAGGGGCTAGCCTGGAAAGCTGTTGCTCAGCCTCATCTGTCCATGGCAGTGCTCGCACAGAGGCACAGAGACTGGGACTGCTTGCTTGTCTTGCCACCTCAAACTTCAAACGTACACTGGGAAATTTGGTGTCCCTTCCAGGCTCCTTTCGCAGCCCTGCTCCGAAAGTGCGAACGTCTGCAGATAGCTGGCAGCCAGAAGGGGCTAGCCTGGAAAGCTGTTGCTCAGCCTCACCTGCTCATGGCACTGCTCGCACAGAGGCACAGAGACTGGGGCTGATTGCTTGTCTTGCCCCCTCAAATTTGAAACGTAGCCTGGGAAATTTGGTGTCCCAGCCAGGCTCCTTTCGCAGCCCTGCTCCGAAAGTGCGAACGTCTGCAGATAGCTGGCAGCCAGAAGGGGCTAGCGTGGAAAGCTGTTGCTCAGCCTCATCTGCCCATGGCAGTGCTCGCACAGAGGCACAGAGACTAGGGCTGCTTGCTTTTCTTGCCACTTGAAACTTCAAACGCATGCTGGGAATGTGGATTGTCCCTGCCAGGCTCCTTTCACAGCCATGCTCTTAAAATGCGAACGTCTGCAGATAGCTGGCAGCCAGAAGGGGCTAGCCTGGAAAGCTTTTGCTCAGCCTCATCTGCCCATGGCACTGCTCGCACAGAGGCACAGAGAATGGGGCTGGTTGCTTATCTTGCCACTTGAAACTTCAAACGCATGCTGGGAATTGTCGTGTCCCTGCCAGGCTCCTTTCGCAGCCCTGCTCCGAAAGTGCGAACGTCTGCAGATAGCTGATAGCCAGAAAGGGCTAGCCTGGAAAGCTGTTGCTCAGCCTCATCTGCTCATGGCACTGCTTGCACAGAGGCCCAGAGACTGGGGCTGCTTGCTTGTCTTGCCACCTCAAACTTCAAACGTAGCCTGGTAAAGTTGGTGTCCCAGCCAGGATCCTTTCGCAACCCTGCTCCGAAAGTGCGAACGTCTGCAGATAGCTGATAGCCAGAAGGGGCTAGCCTGGAAAGCTGTTGCTCAGCCTCATCTGCTCATGGCACTGCTCGCACAGAGGCACAGACACCGGGGCTGCTTGCTTGTCTTGACACCTCAAACTTCAAACGCATGCTGGGAATTGTGGTGTCCCAGCCAGGCTCCTTTCGCAGACCTGCTCCGGAAGTGCGAACGTCTGCAGATAGCTGATAGCCAGAAGGGGCTAGCCTGGAAATCTGTTACTCAGCCTCATCTGCCCATGGCACTGCTTGCACAGAGGCACAAAGAATGGGGCTGCTTGCTTATCTTGCCACTTGAAACTTCAAACGCATGCTGGGAATGAGGATGGTCC
Source organism: Opisthocomus hoazin (assembly GCF_030867145.1). Taxonomy (NCBI): domain Eukaryota; kingdom Metazoa; phylum Chordata; class Aves; order Opisthocomiformes; family Opisthocomidae; genus Opisthocomus; species Opisthocomus hoazin. The sequence continues at coordinate 10,848,714 of NC_134429.1, forward strand.
CTGCCAGACTCATTTCACAGCCCTGCTCCGAAAGTGCGAACGTCTGCAGAGAGCTGGCAGACAGAAGGTGCTAGCGTGGATATCTGTTGCTCAACCTCATCTGCCCATGGCAGTGCTCGCACAGAGGCCCAGAGACTGGGGCTGCTTGCTTATCTTGCCACTTGAAACTTCAAACGTAGCCTTAGAATGGTGGTGTCCGTGCCAGGCTCCTTTCGCAGCCATGCTCTTAAAATGCGAACGTCTGCAGATAGCTGGCAGCCAGAAGGGGCTAGCCTGGAAAGCTGTTGCTCAGCCTCATCTGCTCATGGCACTGCTTGCACAGAGGCACAGAGAATGGGGCTGCTTGCTTGTCTTGCCACCTCAAAATTCAAACGTAGCCTGGGAAAGTTGATGTCCCAGCCAGGCTCCTTTCGCAGCCGTGCTCTGAAAGTGCAAACGTCTGCAGATAGCTGGCAGCCAGAAGGGGCTATCCTGGAAAGCTGTTGCTCAGCCTCATCTGCCAATGGCACTGCTCGCACAGAGGCACAGAGAATGGGGCTGCTTGCTTGTCTTGCCACCTCAAACTTCAAACGTAGCCTGGGAATTGTGGTGTCCCAGCCAGGCTCCTTTCGCAGCCATGTCCCGAAAGTGCGAACGTCTGCAGATAGCTGGCAGCCAGAAGGGGCTGGCCAGGAAAGCTGTTGCTCAGCCTCATCTGCTCATGGCACTGCTCGCACAGAGGCACAGAGACTGGGGCTGCTTGCTTATCTTGCAACTTGAAACTTCAAACGCATGTCGGGAATGTGTGTTGTCCCTGCCAGACTCCTTTACCAACCCTGCTCCGAAAGTGCGAACGTCTGCAGATAGCTGATATCCAGAAGGGGCTAGCCTGGAAAGCTGTTGCTCAACCTCATCTGTCCATGGCAGTGCTCGCACAGAGGCACAGAGAATGGGGCTGCTTGCTTGTCTTGCCACCTCAAATTTGAAACGTAGCCTGGGAAATTAGATGTCCCAGCCAGCCTCCTTTCGCAGACCTGCTCCGAAAGTGCGAACGTCTGCAGATAGCTGGCAGCCAGAAGGGGCTAGCCTGGAAAGCTGTTGCTCAGCCTCATCTGCTCATGGCACTGCTTGCACAGAGGCACAGAGACTGGGGCTGCTTGTTTATCTTGCCACTTGAAACTTCAAACGTAGCCTGGGAAAGTTGGTGTCCCAGCCAGGCTCCTTTACCAGCCCTGCTCCGAAAGTGCGAACGTCTGAAGATAGCTGATAGCCAGAAGGAGCTATCCTGGAAAGCTGTTGCTCAGCCTCATCTGCTCATGGCACTGCTCGCACAGAGGCACAGAGAATGGGGCTGCTTGCTTATCTTGCCACTTGAAACTTCAAACGCATGTCAGGAATGTGTGTTGTCCCAGTCAGGATCCTTTCGCAGCCCTGCTCCGAAAGTGCGAACGTCTGCAGATAGCTGATAGCCAGAAGGGGCTAGCCTGGAAAGCTGTTGCTCAGCCTCATGTGCTCATGGCACTGCTCGCACAGAGGCACAGACACCGGTGCTGCTTGCTTGTCTTGCCCCCTCAAACTTCAAACGTAGCCTGGTAAAGTTGGTGTCCCAGCCAGGCTCCTTTCGCAGCCCTGCTCCGAAAGTGCGAACATCTGCAGATAGCTGGCAGCCAGAAGGGGCTAGCCTGGAAATCTGTTGCTCAGCCTAATCTGCCCATGGCAGTGCTCGCACAGAGGCACACAGACTGGGGCTGCTTGCTTTTCTTGCCACTTGAAACTTCAAACGCATGCTGGGAATGTGGATTGTCCCTGCCAGGCTCCTTTCACAGCCCTGCTCCGAAAGTGCGAACGTCTGCAGATAGCTGTCAGCCAGAAGGGGCTAGCCTGGAAAGCTGTTGCTCAGCCTCATCTGCCCATGGCAGTGCTCGCACAGAGGCCCAGAGACTGGGGCTGCTTGCTTGTCTTGCCACTTGAAACTTCAAACGCATGCTGGGAGTGTCGATTGTCCCTGCCAGGCTAGTTTCACAGCCATGATCTTAAAAGGCGAACGTCTGCAGGTAGCTGGCAGCCAGAAGGGGCTAGCCTGGAAAGCTTTTTCTCAGCCTCATCTGCCCATGGCACTGCTCGCACAGAGTCCCAGAGACTGGGGCTGCTTGCTTGTCTTGCCACCTCAAACTTCAAACGTATCCTGTGAATGGTGGTGTCCCAGCCAGGCTCCTTTACCAGCCCTGCTCTTAAAATGCAAACGTCTGCAGATAGCAGGCAGCCAGAAGGGGCTAGCCTGGAAAGCTGTTGCTCAGCCTCATCTGCCCATGGCACTGCTCGCACAGAGGCACAGAGACTGGGGCTGCTTGCTTGTCTTGCCACCTCAAACTTCAAACGTAACCTGGGAATGGTGGTGTCCCAGCCAGGCTCCTTTAACAGCCCTGCTCCGGAAGTGCGAACGTCTGCAGATAGCTGGCAGCCAGAAGGGGCTAGCCTGGAAAGCTGTTGCTCAGCCTCATCTGCTCATGGCACTGCTTGCACAGAGGCACAGAGAATGGGGCTGCTTGCTTGTCTTGCCACCTCAAAATTCAAACGTAGCCTGGGAAAGTTGGTGTCCCAGCCAGGTTCCTTTCGCAGCCGTGCTCTGAAAGTGCGAACGTGTGCAGATAGCTGGCAGCCAGAAGGGGCTATCCTGGAAAGCTATTGCTCAGCCTCATCTGCCAATCGCACTGCTCGCACAGAGGCACAGAGAATAGGGCTGCTTGCTTGTCTTGCCACCTCAAACTTCAAACGTAGCCTGGGAATTGTGGTGTCCCAGCCAGGCTCCTTTACCAGCCATGTCCCGAAAGTGCGAACGTCTGCAGATAGCTGGCAGCCAGAAGGGGCTAGCCTGGAAAGCTGTTGCTCAGCCTCATCTGCTCATGGCACTGCTCGCACAGAGGCACAGAGACTGGGGCTGCTTGCTTATCTTGCACTTGAAACTACAAACGCATGTCGGGAATGTGTGTTGTCCCTGCCAGACTCCTTTACCAACCCTGCTCCGAAAGTGCGAATGTCTGCAGATAGCTGGCAGCCAGAAGGGGCTAGCCTGGAAAGCTGTTGCTCAGCCTCATCTGCCCATGGCACTGCTCGCACAGAGGCCCAGAGACTGGGGCTGCTTGCTTGTCTTGCCACCTCAAACTTCAAACGTATCCTGTGAATGGTTGTGTCCCAGCCAGGCTCCTTTCGCAGCCCTGCTCCGAAAGTGCGAACGTCTGCAGATAGCTGGCAGGCAGAAGGGGCTAGCCTGGAAAGCTGTTGCTCAGCCTCATCTGCCCATGGCACTACTTGCGCAGAGGCACAGAGAATGGGGCTGCTTGCTTGTCTTGCCACCTCAAACTTCAAACGTAGCCTGGGAAAGTTGGTGTCCCAGCCAGGCTCCTTTACCAGCCCTGCTCTTAAAATGCGAACGTCTGCAGATAGCTGTCAGCCAGAAGGGGCTAGCCTGGAAAACTGTTGCTCAGCCTCATCTGCTCATGGCACTGCTCGCACAGAGGCACAGAGACTGGGGCTGATTGCTTGTCTTGCCACCTCAAACTTCAAACGTAACATGGGAATTGTGGTGTCCCAGCCAGGCTCCTTTCGCAGCCCTGCTCCGGAAGTGCGAACGTCTGCAGATAGCTGGCAGCCAGAAGGGGCTAGCCTGGAAAGCTGTTGCTCAGCCTCATCTGCCCATGGCACTGCTCGCACAGAGGCACAGAGAATGGGGCTGCTTGCTTATCTTGCCACTTGAAACTTCAAACGCATGCTGGGAATGTGGATTGTCCCTGCCAGACTCATTTCACAGCCCTGCTCCAAAAGTGCGAACGTCTGCAGATAGCTGGCAGCCAGAAGGGGCTAGCGTGGATAGCTGTTGCTCAACCTCATCTGCCCATGGCACTGCTCGCACAGAGGCCCAGAGACTGGGGCTGCTTGCTTATCTTGCCACTTGAAACTTCAAACGTAGCCTTAGAATGGTGGTGTCCGTGCCAGGCTCCTTTCACAGCCATGCTCTTAAAATGCGAACGTCTGCAGATAGCTGGCAGCCAGAAGTGGCTAGCCTGGAAAGCTGTTGCTCAGCCTCATCTGCCCATGGCACTGCTCGCACAGAGGCACAGACACTGGGGCTGCTTGCTTGTCTTGCCACCTCAGAATTCAAACGTAGCCTGGGAAAGTTGGTGTCCCAGCCAGGCTCCTTTCGCAGTCGTGCTCTGAAAGTGCAAACGTCTGCAGATAGCTGGCAGCCAGAAGGGGCTATCCTGGAAAGCTGTTGCTCAGCCTCATCTGCCAATGGCACTGCTCGCACAGAGGCACAGAGAATGGGGCTGCTTGCTTGTCTTGCCACCTCAAACTTCAAACGTAGCCTGGGAATTGTGGTGTCCCTGCCAGACTCCTTTCACAGCCATGCTCCGAAAGTGCGAACGTTTGCAGATAGCTGGCAGCCAGAAGGGGCTAGCCTGGAAAGCTGTTGCTCAACCTCATCTGCCCATGGCAGTGCTCGCACAGAGGCCCAGAGACAGGGGCTGCTTGCTTATCTTGCCACTTGAAACTTCAAACGTAGCCTTACAATGGTGGTGTCTCTGCCAGGCTCCTTTCGCAGACCTGCTCCGAAAGTGCGAACGTCTGCAGTTAGCTGATAGCCAGAAGGGGCTAGCCTGCAAAGCTGTTGCTCAGCCTCATTTGCCCATGGCACTGCTCGCACAGAGGCACAGAGAATGGGGCTGTTTGCTTGTCTTGCAACTTGAAACTTCAAAAGTAGCCTGAGAATGGTGGTGTCCCAGCCAGGCTCCTTTCGCAGACCTGCTCTTAAAATGCGAACGTCTGCAGGTAGCTGACAGCCAGAAGAGGCTAGCCTGGAAATCTGTTGCTCAGCCTCATCTGCCCATGGCACTGCTCGCACAGAGGCACAGAGAATGGGGCTGCTTGCTTATCTTGCCACTTGAAACTTCAAACGCATGTCGGGAATGTGTGTTGTCCCTGCCAGGCTCCTTTCGCAGCCCTGCTCCGAAAGTGCGAACGTCTGCAGATAGCTGGCAGGCAGAAGGGGCTAGCCTGGAAAGCTGTTGCTCAGCCTCATCTGCCAATGGCACTGCTCGCACAGAGGCCCAGAGACTGGGGCTGGTTGCTTTTCTTGCCCCCTCAAATTTGAAACGTAGCCTGGGAAATTTGGTTTCCCGCCAGGCTCCTTTCGCAGCCCTGCTCCGAAAGTGCGAACGTCTGCAGATAGCTGGCAGCCAGAAGGGGCTAGCGTGGAAAGCTGTTGCTCAGCCTCATCTGCCCATGGCAGTGCTCGCACAGAGGCACAGAGACTGGGGCTGCTTGCTTGTCTTGCCACTTGAAACTTCAAACGCATGCTGGGAATGTCGATTGTCCCTGGCAGGCTCCTTTCGCAGCCATGCTCTAAAAATGCGAACGTCTGCAGATAGCTGACAGCCAGAAGGGGCTAGCCTGGAAAGCTGTTGCTCAGCCTCATCTGCCCATGGCACTGCTCACACAGAGGCCCAGAGACTGGGGTTGCTTGCTTATCTTGCCACTTGAAACTTCAAACGCATGCTGGGAATGTGGATTGTCCCTGCCAGACTCCTTTCACAGCCCTGCTCCAAAAGTGCGAACGTTTGCAGATAGCTGGCAGCCAGAAGGGGCTAGCCTGGAAAGCTGTTGCTCAGCCTCATCTGCCCATGGCAGTGCTCGCACAGAGGCCCAGAGACTGGGGCTGCTTGCTTGTCTTGCCACTTGAAACTTCAAACGCATGCTGGGAATGTGGATTGTCCCTGCCAGGCTAGTTTCACAGCCATGATCTTAAAATGCGAACGTCTGCAGGTAGCTGGCAGCCAGAAGGGGCTAGCCTGGAAAGCTTTTTCTCAGCCTCATCTGCCCATGGCACTGCTCGCACAGAGTCCCAGAGACTGGGGCTGCTTGCTTGTCTTGCCACCTCAAACTTCAAACGTATCCTGTGAATGGTGGTGTCCCAGCCAGGCTCCTTTACCAGCCCTGCTCTTAAAATGCAAACGTCTGCAGATAGCTGGCAGCCAGAAGGGGCTAGCCTGGAAAGCTGTTGCTCAGCCTCATCTGCCCATGGCACTGCTCGCACAGAGGCACAGAGACTGGGGCTGCTTGCTTGTCTTGCCACCTCAAACTTCAAACGTAACCTGGGAATGGTGGTGTCCCAGCCAGGCTCCTTTAACAGCCCTGCTCCGGAAGTGCGAACGTCTGCAGATAGCTGGCAGGCAGAAGGGGCTAGCCTGGAAAGCTGTTGCTCAGCCTCATCTGCTCATGGCACTGCTTGCACAGAGGCACAGAGAATGGGGCTGCTTGCTTGTCTTGCCACCTCAAAATTCAAACGTAGCCTGGGAAAGTTGGTGTCCCAGCCAGGCTCCTTTCGCAGCCGTGCTCTGAAAGTGCAAACGTGTGCAGATAGCTGGCAGCCAGAAGGGGCTATCCTGGAAAGCTATTGCTCAGCCTCATCTGCCAATGGCACTGCTCGCACAGAGGCACAGAGAATGGGGCTGCTTGCTTGTCTTGCCACCTCAAACTTCAAACGTAGCCTGGGAATTGTGGTGTCCCAGCCAGGCTCCTTTACCAGCCATGTCCCGAAAGTGCGAACGTCTGCAGATAGCTGGCAGGCAGAAGGGGCTAGCCTGGAAAGCTGTTGCTCAGCCTCATCTGCTCATGGCACTGCTCGCACAGAGGCACAGAGAATGGGGCTGCTTGCTTATCTTGCACTTGAAACTTCAAACGCATGTCGGGAATGTGTGTTGTCCCTGCCAGACTCCTTTACCAACCCTGCTCCGAAAGTGCGAATGTCTGCAGATAGCTGGCAGCCAGAAGGGGCTAGCCTGGAAAGCTGTTTCTCAGCCTCATCTGCCCATGGCACTGCTCGCACAGAGGCACAGAGACTGGGGCTGCTTGCTTGTCTTGCCACCTCAAACTTCAAACGTATCCTGTGAATGGTTGTGTCCCAGCCAGGCTCCTTTCGCAGCCCTGCTCCGAAAGTGCGAACGTCTGCAGATAGCTGGCAGGCAGAAGGGGCTAGCCTGGAAAGCTGTTGCTCAGCCTCATCTGCCCATGGCACTACTTGCGCAGAGGCACAGAGAATGGGGCTGCTTGCTTGTCTTGCCACCTCAAACTTCAAACGTAGCCTGGGAAAGTTGGTGTCCCAGCCAGGATCCTTTACCAGCCCAGCTCTTAAAATGCGAACGTCTGCAGATAGCTGTCAGCCAGAAGGGGCTAGCCTGGAAAACTGTTGCTCAGCCTCATCTGCTCATGGCACTGCTCGCACAGAGGCACAGACACTGGGGCTGCTTGCTTGTCTTGCCACCTCAAACTTCAAACGTATCCTGTGAATGGTTGTGTCCCAGCCAGGCTCCTTTCGCAGCCCTGCTCCGAAAGTGCGAACGTCTGCAGATAGCTGGCAGGCAGAAGGGGCTAGCCTGGAAAGCTGTTGCTCAGCCTCATCTGCCCATGGCACTACTTGCGCAGAGGCACAGAGAATGGGGCTGCTTGCTTGTCTTGCCACCTCAAACTTCAAACGTAGCCTGGGAAAGTTGGTGTCCCAGCCAGGATCCTTTACCAGCCCTGCTCTTAAAATGCGAACGTCTGCAGATAGCTGGCAGCCAGAAGGGGCTAGCCTGGAAAGCTGTTGCTCAGCCTCATCTGCTCATGGCACTGCTCGCACAGAGGCACAGAGAATGGGGCTGCTTGCTTATCTTGCCACTTGAAACTTCAAATGCATGCTGGGAATGTGGATTGTCCCTGCCAGACTCATTTCACAGCCCTGCTCCAAAAGTGCGAACGTCTGCAGATAGCTGGCAGCCAGAAGGTGCTAGCGTGGATAGCTGTTGCTCAACCTCATCTGCCCATGGCACTGCTCGCACAGAGGCCCAGAGACTGGGGCTGCTTGCTTATCTTGCCACTTGAAACTTCAAACGTAGCCTTAGAATGGTGGTGTCCGTGCCAGGCTCCTTTCACAGCCATGCTCTTAAAATGCGAACGTCTGCAGATAGCTGGCAGCCAGAAGTGGGTAGCCTGGAAAGCTGTTGCTCAGCCTCATCTGCCCATGGCACTGCTCGCACAGAGGCACAGAGAAGGGGGCTGCTTGCTTGTCTTGCCACCTCAAAATTCAAACGTAGCCTGGGAATTGTGGTGTCCCTGCCAGACTCCTTTCACAGCCCTGCTCCGAAAGTGCGAACGTTTGCAGATAGCTGGCAGCCAGAAGGTGCTAGCGTGGAAAGCTGTTGCTCAACCTCATCTGCCCATGGCAGTGCTCGCACAGAGGCACAGAGAATGGGGCTGCTTGCTTATCTTGCCACTTGAAACTTCAAACGTAGCCTTAGAATGGTGGTGTCTCTGCCAGGCTCCTTTCGCAGACCTGCTCCGGAAGTGCGAACGTCTGCAGTTAGCTGATAGCCAGAAGGGGCTAGCCTGCAAAGCTGTTGCTCAGCCTCATTTGCCATGGCACTGCTCGCACAGAGGCACAGAGAATGGGGCTGCTTGCTTGTCTTGCAACTTGAAACTTCAAAAGTAGCCTGAGAATGGTGGTGTCCCAGCCAGGCTCCTTTCGCAGACCTGCTCTTAAAATGCGAACGTCTGCAGGTAGCTGACAGCCAGAAGGGGCTAGCCTGGAAATCTGTTGCTCAGCCTCATCTGCCCATGGCACTGCTCGCACAGAGGCACAGAGAATGGGGCTGCTTGCTTATCTTGCCACTTGAAACTTCAAACGCATGTCGGGAATGTGTGTTGTCCCTGGCAGGCTCCTTTCGCAGCCCTGCTCCGAAAGTGCGAACGTCTGCAGATAGCTGGCAGCCAGAAGGGGCTAGCGTGGAAAGCTGTTGCTCAGCCTCATCTGCCCATGGCAGTGCTTGCACAGAGGCCCAGAGACTGGGGCTGCTTGCTTATCTTGCCACTTGAAACTTCAAACGCATGCTGGGAATGTCGATTGTCCCTGGCAGGCTCCTTTCGCAGCCATGCTCTAAAAATGCGAACGTCTGCAGATAGCTGACAGCCAGAAGGGGCTAGCCTGGAAAGCTGTTGCTCAGCCTCATCTGCCCATGGCACTGCTCACACAGAGGCCCAGAGACTGGGGTTGCTTGCTTATCTTGCCACTTGAAACTTCAAACGCATGCTGGGAATGTGAATTGTCCCTGCCAGACTCCTTTCACAGCCCTGCTCCAAAAGTGCGAACGTTTGCAGATAGCTGGCAGCCAGAAGGGGCTAGCCTGGAAAGCTGTTGCTCAACCTCATCTGCCCATGTCAGTGCTCGCACAGAGGCCCAGAGACTGGGGCTGCTTGCTTGTCTTGCCACTTGAAACTTCAAACGCATGCTGGGAATGTGGATTGTCCCTGCCAGGCTAGTTTCACAGCCATGATCTTAAAATGCGAACGTCTGCAGGTAGCTGGCAGCCAGAAGGGGCTAGCCTGGAAAGCTTTTTCTCAGCCTCATCTGCCCATGGCACTGCTCGCACAGAGTCCCAGAGACTGGGGCTGCTTGCTTGTCTTGCCACCTCAAACTTCAAACGTATCCTGTGAATGGTGGTGTCCCAGCCAGGCTCCTTTACCAGCCCTGCTCTTAAAATGCAAACGTCTGCAGATAGCTGGCAGCCAGAAGGGGCTAGCCTGGAAAGCTGTTGCTCAGCCTCATCTGCCCATGGCACTGCTCGCACAGAGGCACAGAGACTGGGGCTGCTTGCTTGTCTTGCCACCTCAAACTTCAAACGTAACCTGGGAATGGTGGTGTCCCAGCCAGGCTCCTTTAACAGCCCTGCTCCGGAAGTGCGAACGTCTGCAGATAGCTGGCAGGCAGAAGGGGCTAGCCTGGAAAGCTGTTGCTCAGCCTCATCTGCTCATGGCACTGCTTGCACAGAGGCACAGAGAATGGGGCTGCTTGCTTGTCTTGCAACTTGAAACTTCAAAAGTAGCCTGAGAATGGTGGTGTCCCAGCCAGGCTCCTTTCGCAGACCTGCTCTTAAAATGCGAACGTCTGCAGGTAGCTGACAGCCAGAAGGGGCTAGCCTGGAAATCTGTTGCTCAGCCTCATCTGCCCATGGCACTGCTCGCACAGAGGCACAGAGAATGGGGCTGCTTGCTTATCTTGCCACTTGAAACTTCAAACGCATGTCGGGAATGTGTGTTGTCCCTGGCAGGCTCCTTTCGCAGCCCTGCTCCGAAAGTGCGAACGTCTGCAGATAGCTGGCAGCCAGAAGGGGCTAGCGTGGAAAGCTGTTGCTCAGCCTCATCTGCCCATGGCAGTGCTCGCACAGAGGCCCAGAGACTGGGGCTGCTTGCTTATCTTGCCACTTGAAACTTCAAACGCATGCTGGGAATGTCGATTGTCCCTGGCAGGCTCCTTTCGCAGCCATGCTCTAAAAATGCGAACGTCTGCAGATAGCTGACAGCCAGAAGGGGCTAGCCTGGAAAGCTGTTGCTCAGCCTCATCTGCCCATGGCACTGCTCACACAGAGGCCCAGAGACTGGGGTTGCTTGCTTATCTTGCCACTTGAAACTTCAAACGCATGCTGGGAATGTGAATTGTCCCTGCCAGACTCCTTTCACAGCCCTGCTCCAAAAGTGCGAACGTTTGCAGATAGCTGGCAGCCAGAAGGGGCTAGCCTGGAAAGCTGTTGCTCAACCTCATCTGCCCATGTCAGTGCTCGCACAGAGGCCCAGAGACTGGGGCTGCTTGCTTGTCTTGCCACTTGAAACTTCAAACGCATGCTGGGAATGTGGATTGTCCCTGCCAGGCTAGTTTCACAGCCATGATCTTAAAATGCGAACGTCTGCAGGTAGCTGGCAGCCAGAAGGGGCTAGCCTGGAAAGCTTTTTCTCAGCCTCATCTGCCCATGGCACTGCTCGCACAGAGTCCCAGAGACTGGGGCTGCTTGCTTGTCTTGCCACCTCAAACTTCAAACGTATCGTGTGAATGGTGGTGTCCCAGCCAGGCTCCTTTACCAGCCCTGCTCTTAAAATGCAAACGTCTGCAGATAGCTGGCAGCCAGAAGGGGCTAGCCTGGAAAGCTGTTGCTCAGCCTCATCTGCCCATGGCACTGCTCGCACAGAGGCACAGAGACTGGGGCTGCTTGCTTGTCTTGCCACCTCAAACTTCAAACGTAACCTGGGAATGGTGGTGTCCCAGCCAGGCTCCTTTAACAGCCCTGCTCCGGAAGTGCGAACGTCTGCAGATAGCTGGCAGGCAGAAGGGGCTAGCCTGGAAAGCTGTTGCTCAGCCTCATCTGCTCATGGCACTGCTTGCACAGAGGCACAGAGAATGGGGCTGCTTGCTTGTCTTGCCACCTCAAAATTCAAACGTAGCCTGGGAAAGTTGGTGTCCCAGCCAGGCTCCTTTCGCAGCCGTGCTCTGAAAGTGCAAACGTGTGCAGATAGCTGGCAGCCAGAAGGGGCTATCCTGGAAAGCTATTGCTCAGCCTCATCTGCCAATGGCACTGCTCGCACAGAGGCACAGAGAATGGGGCTGCTTGCTTGTCTTGCCACCTCAAACTTCAAACGTAGCCTGGGAATTGTGGTGTCCCAGCCAGGCTCCTTTACCAGCCATGTCCCGAAAGTGCGAACGTCTGAAGATAGCTGGCAGCCAGAAGGGGCTAGCCTGGAAAGCTGTTGCTCAGCCTCATCTGCTCATGGCACTGCTCGCACAGAGGCACAGAGAATGGGGCTGCTTGCTTATCTTGCACTTGAAACTTCAAACGCATGTCGGGAATGTGTGTTGTCCCTGCCAGACTCCTTTACCAACCCTGCTCCGAAAGTGCGAATGTCTGCAGATAGCTGGCAGCCAGAAGGGGCTAGCCTGGAAAGCTGTTGCTCAGCCTCATCTGCCCATGGCACTGCTCGCACAGAGGCCCAGATACTGGGGCTGCTTGCTTGTCTTGCCACCTCAAACTTCAAACGTATCCTGTGAATGGTTGTGTCCCAGCCAGGCTCCTTTCGCAGCCCTGCTCCGAAAGTGCGAACGTCTGCAGATAGCTGGCAGGCATAAGGGGCTAGCCTGGAAAGCTGTTGCTCAGCCTCATCTGCCCATGGCACTACTTGCGCAGAGGCACAGAGAATGGGGCTGCTTGCTTGTCTTGCCACCTCAAACTTCAAACGTAGCCTGGGAAAGATGGTGTCCCAGCCAGGATCCTTTACCAGCCCTGCTCTTAAAATGCGAACGTCTGCAGATAGCTGTCAGCCAGAAGGGGCTAGCCTGGAAAGCTGTTGCTCAGCCTCATCTGCTCATGGCACTGCTCGCACAGAGGCACAGAGACTGGGGCTGCTTGCTTGTCTTGCCCCCTCAAACTTCAAACGTAGCCTGGGAAAGTTGGTGTCCAAGCCAGGCTCCTTTCGCAGACCTGCTCCGGAAGTGCGAACGTCTGCAGATAGCTGGCAGCCAGAAGGGGCTAGCCTGGAAAGCTGTTGCTCAGCCTCATCTGCTCATGGCACTGCTCGCACAGAGGCACAGAGAAGCGGGCTGCTTGCTTGTCTTGCCACCTCAAAATTCAAACGTAGCCTGGGAATTGTGGTGTCCCTGCCAGACTCCTTTCACAGCCCTGCTCCGAAAGTGCGAACGTTTGCAGATAGCTGGCAGCCAGAAGGTGCTAGCGTGGAAAGCTGTTGCTCAACCTCATCTGCCCATGGCAGTGCTCGCACAGAGGCACAGAGAATGGGGCTGCTTGCTTATCTTGCCACTTGAAACTTCAAACGTAGCCTTAGAATGGTGGTGTCTCTGCCAGGCTCCTTTCGCAGACCTGCTCCGAAAGTGCGAACGTCTGCAGTTAGCTGATAGCCAGAAGGGGCTAGCCTGCAAAGCTGTTGCTCAGCCTCATTTGCCATGGCACTGCTCGCACAGAGACACAGAGAATGGGGCTGCTTGCTTGTCTTGCAACTTGAAACTTCAAAAGTAGCCTGAGAATGGTGGTGTCCCAGCCAGGCTCCTTTCGCAGACCTGCTCTTAAAATGCGAACGTCTGCAGGTAGCTGACAGCCAGAAGGGGCTAGCCTGGAAATCTGTTGCTCAGCCTCATCTGCCCATGGCACTGCTCGCACAGAGGCACAGAGAATGGGGCTGCTTGCTTATCTTGCCACTTGAAACTTCAAACGCATGTCGGGAATGTGTGTTGTCCCTGCCAGGCTCCTTTCGCAGCCCTGCTCCGAAAGTGCGAACGTCTGCAGATAGCTGGCAGCCAGAAGGGGCTAGCGTGGAAAGCTGTTGCTCAGCCTCGTCTGCCCATGGCAGTGCTCGCACAGAGGCCCAGAGACTGGGGCTGCTTGCTTATCTTGCCACTTGAAACTTCAAACGCATGCTGGGAATGTGGATTGTCCCTGGCAGGCTCCTTTCGCAGCCATGCTCTAAAAATGCGAACGTCTGCAGATAGCTGACAGCCAGAAGGGGCTAGCCTGGAAAGCTGTTGCTCAGCCTCATCTGCCCATGGCACTGCTCACACAGAGGCCCAGAGACTGGGGTTGCTTGCTTATCTTGCCACTTGAAACTTCAAACGCATGCTGGGAATGTGGATTGTCCCTGCCAGACTCCTTTCACAGCCCTGCTCCAAAAGTGCGAACGTTTGCAGATAGCTGGCAGCCAGAAGGGGCTAGCCTGGAAAGCTGTTGCTCAACCTCATCTGCCCATGGCAGTGCTCGCACAGAGGCCCAGAGACTGGGGCTGCTTGCTTATCTTGCCACTTGAAACTTCAAACGTAGCCTTAGAATGGTGGTGTCCCAGCCAGGCTCCTTTCGCAGACATGCTCTTAAAATGCGAACGTCTGCAGATAGCTGGAAGCCAGAAGGGGCTAGCCTGGAAAGCTGTTGCTCAGCCTCATCTGCCCATGGCACTGCTCGCACAGAGGCACAGAGAATGGGGCTGCTTGCTTGTCTTGCCACTTGAAACTTCAAACGCATGCTGGGAATGGTGGTGTCTCTGCCAGGCTCCTTTCGCAGCCCTGCTCCGAAAGTGCGAACGTCTGCAGATGGCTGATAGGCAGGACGGGCTATCCTGGAAAGCTGTTGCTCAGCCTCATTTGCCCATGGCACTGCTCGCACAGAGGCACAGAGACTGGGGCTGCTTGCTTGTCTTGCAACTTGAAACTTCAAAAGTAGCCTGAGAATGATGGTGTCCCAGGCAGGCTCCTTTCGCAGACCTGCTCTTAAAATGCGAACGTCTGCAGGTAGCTGACAGCCAGAAGGGGCTAGCCTGGAAATCTGTTGCTCAGCCTCATCTGCTCATGGCACTGCTCTCACAGAGGCCCAGAGACTGGGGCTGCTTGCTTATCTTGCCACTTGAAACTTCAAACGCATGTCGGGAATGTGTGTTGTCCCTGCCAGGGTCCTTTACCAACACTGCTCCGAAAGTGCGAACGTCTGCAGATAGCTGGCAGCCAGAAGGGGCTAGCCTGGAAAGCTGTTGCTCAGCCTCATCTGCCCATTGCACTGCTCGCACAGAGGCACAGAGAATGGGGCTGCTTGCTTGTCTTGCCACCTCAAACTTCAAACGTAGCCTGGGAATGGTGGTGTCTCTGCCATGCTCCTTTCGCAGCCCTGCTCCAAAAGTGCGAACTTCTGCAGATAGCTGGCAGCCAGAAGGGGCTAGCCTGGAAAGCTGTTGCTCAGCCTCATCTGCCCATGGCACTGCTCGCACAGAGGCACAGAGAATGGGGCTGCTTGCTTGTCTTGCCACCTCAAACTTCAAACGTAGCCTGGGAATGGTGGTGTCTCTGCCAGGCTCCTTTCACAGCCCTGCTCCGAAAGTGCGAACGTCTGCAGGTAGCTGACAGCCAGAAGGGGCTAGTCTGGAAATCTGTTGCTCAGCCTCATGTGCCCATGGCACTGCTCTCACAGAGGCACAGAGAATGGGGCTGCTTGCTTATCTTGCCACTTGAGACTTCAAACGCATGCTGGGAATGGTGGTGTCTCTGGCAGGCTCCTTTCGCAGCCCTGCTCCGAAAGTGCGAACGTCTGCAGTTAGCTGATAGCCAGAAGGGGCTAGCCTGCAAAGCTGTTGCTCAGCCTCATTTGCCCATGGCACTGCTCGCACAGAGGCACAGAGAATGGGGCTGCTTGCTTGTCTTGCAACTTGAAACTTCAAAAGTAGCCTGAGAATGATGGTGTCCCAGCCAGGCTCCTTTCGCAGCCCTGCTCTTAAAATGCAAACGTCTGCAGGTAGCTGACAGCCAGAAGGGGCTAGCCTGGAAATCTGTTACTCAGCCTCATCTGCCCATGGCACTGCTCGCACAGAGGCACAGAGAATGGGGCTGCTTGCTTGTCTTGCCCCCTCAAATTTGAAACGTAACCTGGGAAATTTGGTGTCCCAGCCAGGCTCCTTTCGCAGCCCTGCTCCGAAAGTGCGAACGTCTGCAGATAGCTGGCAGCCAGAAGGGGCTAGCGTGGAAAGCTGTTGCTCAGCCTCATCTGCCCATGGCAGTGCTCGCACAGAGGCACAGAGACTGGGGCTGCTTGCTTGTCTTGCCACTTGAAACTTCAAACGCATGCTGGGAATGTCGATTGTCCCTGGCAGGCTCCTTTCGCAGCCATGCTCTAAAAATGCGAACGTCTGCAGATAGCTGACAGCCAGAAGGGGCTAGCCTGGAAAGCTGTGCTCAGCCTCATCTGCCCATGGCACTACTTGAGCAGAGGCACAGAGAATGGGGCTGCTTGCTTGTCTTGACACCTCAAACTTCAGACGTAGCCTGGGAATGGTGGTGTCCCTGCCAGGCTCCTTTACCAGCCCTGCTGTTAAAATGCGAACGTCTGCAGGTAGGTGACAGCCAGAAGGGGCTAGCCTGGAAATCTGTTGCTCAGCCTCATCTGCCCATGGCACTGCTCGCACAGAGGCACAGAGAATGGGGCTGCTTGCTTGTCTTGCCACTTGAAACTTCAAACGCATGCTGGAAATGGTGGTGTCTCTGCCAGGCTCCTTTACCAACCCTGCTCCGAAAGTGCGAACATCTGCAGATAGCTGGCAGCCAGAAGGGGCTAGCCTGGAAAGCTGTTGCTCAGCCTCATCTGCCCATGGCACTGCTCGCACAGAGGCCCAGAGACTGGGGCTGCTTGCTTGTCTTGCCACTTGAAACTTCAAACGCATGCTGGGAATGTGGATTGTCCCTGCCAGGCTCATTTACCAGCCCTCCTCTTAAAATGCGAACGTCTGCAGGTAGCTGACAGCCAGAAGGGGCTAGCCTGGAAAGCTGTTGCTCAGCCTCATCTGCCCATGGCACTGCTCGCACAGAGGCCCAGAGACTGGGACTGCTTGCTTGTCTTGCCACCTCAAACTTCAAACGTATCCTGGGAATTGTGGTGTCCCTGGCAGGCTCCTTTCGCAGCCATGCTCTAAAAATGCGAACGTCTGCAGATAGCTGAGAGCCAGAAGGGGCTAGCCTGGAAAGCTGTTGCTCAGCCTCATCTGCCCATGGCACTGCTCGCACAGAGGCACAGAGAATGGGGCTGCTTGCTTGTCTTGCAACTTGAAACTTCAAATGTAGCCTGAGAATGGTGGTGTCAAAGCCAGGCTCCTTTCGCAGACCTGCTCTTAAAATGCGAACGTCTGCAGGTAGCTGACAGCCAGAAGGGGCTAGCCTGGAAATCTGTTGCTCAGCCTCATCTGCCCATGGCACTGCTCGCACAGAGGCACAGAGAATGGGGCTGCTTGCTTATCTTGCCACTTGAAACTTCAAACCCATGTCGGGAATGTGTGTTGTCCCTGCCAGGCTCCTTTCGCAGCCCTGCTCCGAAAGTGCGAACGTCTGCAGATAGCTGGCAGCCAGAAGGGGCTAGCGTGGAAAGCTGTTGCTCAGCCTCATCTGCCCATGGCAGTGCTCGCACAGAGGCACAGAGACTGGGGCTGCTTGCTTGTCTTGCCACTTGAAACTTCAAACGCATGCTGGGAATGTCGATTGTCCCTGGCAGGCTCCTTTCGCAGCCATGCTCTAAAAATGCGAACGTCTGCAGATAGCTGACAGCCAGAAGGGGCTAGCCTGGAAAGCTGTTGCTCAGCCTCATCTGCCCATGGCACTGCTCACACAGAGGCACAGAGAATGGGGCTGCTTGCTTATCTTGCCACTTGAAACTTCAAACGCATGCTGGGAATGTGGATTGTCCCTGCCAGACTCCTTTCACAGCCCTGCTCCAAAAGTGCGAACGTTTGCAGATAGCTGGCATCCAGAAGGGGCTAGCCTGGAAAGCTGTTGCTCAACCTCATCTGCCCATGGCAGTGCTCGCACAGAGGCCCAGAGACTGGGGCTGCTTGCTTATCTTGCCACTTGAAACTTCAAACGTAGCCTT
This sequence comes from Opisthocomus hoazin, assembly GCF_030867145.1. Lineage (NCBI taxonomy): Eukaryota > Metazoa > Chordata > Aves > Opisthocomiformes > Opisthocomidae > Opisthocomus > Opisthocomus hoazin. The sequence goes on from NC_134429.1 coordinate 10,865,948, forward strand.
AGAATGGTGGTGTCCCTGCCAGGCTCCTTTCGCAGACATGCTCTTAAAATGCGAACGTCTGCAGATAGCTGGAAGCCAGAAGGGGCTAGCCTGGAAAGCTGTTGCTCAGCCTCATCTGCCCATGGCACTGCTCGCACAGAGGCACAGAGAATGGGGCTGCTTGCTTGTCTTGCCACCTCAAACTTCAAACGTAGCCTGGGAATGGTGGTGTCCCAGCCAGGCTCCTTTCGCAGCCCTGCTCCGAAAGTGCGAACGTCTGCAGATGGCTGATAGGCAGGACGGGCTATCCTGGAAAGCTGTTGCTCAGCCTCATTTGCCCATGGCACTGCTCGCACAGAGGCACAGAGACTGGGGCTGCTTGCTTGTCTTGCAACTTGAAACTTCAAAAGTAGCCTGAGAATGGTGGTGTCCCAGGCAGGCTCCTTTCGCAGACCTGCTCTTAAAATGCGAACGTCTGCAGGTAGCTGACAGCCAGAAGGGGCTAGCCTGGAAATCTGTTGCTCAGCCTCATCTGCTCATGGCACTGCTCGCACAGAGGCCCAGAGACTGGGGCTGCTTGCTTATCTTGCCACTTGAAACTTCAAACGCATGTCGGGAATGTGTGTTGTCCCTGCCAGGGTCCTTTACCAACACTGCTCCGAAAGTGCGAACGTTTGCAGATAGCTGGCCGCCAGAACAGGCTAGCCTGGAAAGCTGTTGCTCAACCTCATCTGCCCATGGCAGTGCTCGCACAGAGGCCCAGAGACTGGGGCTGCTTGCTTATCTTGCCACTTGAAACTTCAAACGTAGCCTTAGAATGGTGGTGTCCCTGCCAGGCTCCTTTCGCAGACATGCTCTTAAAATGCGAACGTCTGCAGATAGCTGGAAGCCAGAAGGGGCTAGCCTGGAAAGCTGTTGCTCAGCCTCATCTGCCCATTGCACTGCTCGCACCGAGGCATAGAGAATGGGGCTGCTTGCTTGTCTTGCCACCTCATACTTCAAACGTAGCATGGGAATGGTGGTGTCTCTGCCAGGCTCCTTTCGCAGCCCTGCTCCGAAAGTGCGAACGTCTGCAGATAGCTGGCAGCCAGAAGGGGCTAGCCTGGAAAGCTGTTGCTCAGCCTCATCTGCCCATGGCACTGCTCGCACAGAGGCACAGAGAATGGGGCTGCTTGCTTATCTTGCCACTTGAAACTTCAAACGCATGCTGGGAATGGTGGTGTCTCTGGCAGGCTCCTTTCGCAGCCCTGCTCCGAAAGTGCGAACGTCTGCAGTTAGCTGATAGCCAGAAGGGGCTAGCCTGCAAAGCTGTTGCTCAGCCTCATTTGCCCATGGCACTGCTCGCACAGAGGCACAGAGAATGGGGCTGCTTGCTTGTCTTGCAACTTGAAACTTCAAAAGTAGCCTGAGAATGGTGTTGTCCCAGCCAGGCTCCTTTCGCAGACCTGCTCTTAAAATGCGAACGTCTGCAGGTAGCTGACAGCCAGAAGGGGCTAGCCTGGAAATCTGTTGCTCAGCCTCATCTGCCCATGGCACTGCTCGCACAGAGGCACAGAGAATGGGGCTGCTTGCTTGTCTTGCCCCCTCAAATTTGAAACGTACCCTGGGAAATTTGGTGTCCCAGCCAGGCTCCTTTCGCAGCCCTGCTCCGAAAGTGCGAACGTCTGCAGATAGCTGGCAGCCAGAAGGGGCTAGCGTGGAAAGCTGTTGCTCAGCCTCATCTGCCCATGGCAATGCTCGCACAGAGGCCCAGAGACTGGGGCTGCTTGCTTGTCTTGCCACTAGAAACTTCAAACGCATGCTGGGAATGTCGATTGTCCCTGGCAGGCTCCTTTCGCAGCCATGCTCTAAAAATGCGAACGTCTGCAGATAGCTGACAGCCAGAAGGGGCTAGCCTGGAAAGCTGTTGCTCAGCCTCATCTGCCCATGGCACTGCTCACACAGAGGCCCAGAGACTGGGGTTGCTTGCTTATCTTGCCACTTGAAACTTCAAACGCATGCTGGGAATGTGGATTGTCCCTGCCAGACTCCTTTCACAGCCCTGCTCCAAAAGTGCGAACGTTTGCAGATAGCTGGCAGCCAGAAGGGGCTAGCCTGGAAAGCTGTTGCTCAACCTCATCTGCCCATGGCAGTGCTCGCACAGAGGCCCAGAGACTGGTGCTGCTTGCTTATCTTGCCACTTGAAACTTCAAACGTAGCCTTAGAATGGTGGTGTCCCTGCCAGGCTCCTTTTGCAGACATGCTCTTAAAATGCGAACGTCTGCAGATAGCTGGAAGCCAGAAGGGGCTAGCCTGGAAAGCTGTTGCTCAGCCTCATCTGCCCATTGCACTGCTCGCACAGAGGCACAGAGAATGGGGCTGCTTGCTTGTCTTGCCACCTCATACTTCAAACGCATGCTGGGAATGGTGGTGTCTCTGCCAGGCTCCTTTCGCAGCCCTGCTCCGAAAGTGCGAACGTCTGCAGATAGCTGGCAGCCAGAAGGGGCTAGCCTGGAAAGCTGTTGCTCAGCCTCATCTGCCCATGGCACTGCTCGCACAGAGGCACAGAGAAGGGGGCTGCTTGCTTGTCTTGCCACCTCAAACTTCAAACGTAGCCTGGGAATGGTGGTGTCTCTGCCAGGCTCCTTTCGCAGCCCTGCTCCGAAAGTGCGAACGTCTGCAGGTAGCTGACAGCCAGAAGGGGCTAGCCTGGAAATCTGTTGCTCAGCCTCATCTGCCCATGGCACTGCTCTCACAGAGGCACAGAGAATGGGGCTGCTTGCTTATCTTGCCACTTGAAACTTCAAACGCATGCTGGGAATGGTGGTGTCTCTGGCAGGCTCCTTTCGCAGCCCTGCTCCGAAAGTGCGAACGTCTGCAGTTAGCTGGCAGCCAGAAGGGGTTAGCCTGCAAAGCTGTTGCTCAGCCTCATTTGCCCATGGCACTGCTCGCACAGAGGCACAGAGAATGGGGCTGCTTGCTTGTCTTGCAACTTGAAACTTCAAAAGTAGCCTGACAATGGTGGTGTCCCAGCCAGGCTCCTTTCGCAGACCTGCTCTTAAAATGCGAACGTCTGCAGGTAGCTGACAGCCAGAAGGGGCTAGCCTGGAAATCTGTTGCTCAGCCTCATCTGCCCATGGCACTGCTCGCACAGAGGCACAGAGAATGGGGCTGCTTGCTTATCATGCCACTTGAAACTTCAAACGCATGTCGGGAATGTGTGTTGTCCCTGCCAGGCTCCTTTCGCAGCCCTGCTCCGAAAGTGCGAACGTCTGCAGATAGCTGGCAGGCAGAAGGGGCTAGCCTGGAAAGCTGTTGCTCAGCCTCATCTGCTCATGGCACTGCTCGCACAGAGGCACAGAGACTGGGGCTGCTTGCTTGTCTTGCCCCCTCAAATTTGAAACCTAGCCTGGGAATGGTGGTGTCTCTGCCATGCTCCTTTCACAGCCCTGCTCCGAAAGTGCGAACGTCTGCAGTTAGATGATAGCCAGAAGGGGCTAGCCTGCAAAGCTGTTGCTCAGCCTCATTTGCCCATGGCACTGCTCGCACAGAGGCTCAGAGAATGGGTCTGCTTGCTTGTCTTGCAACTTGAAACTTCAAAAGTAGCCTGAGAATGGTGGTGTCCCAGCCAGGCTCCTTTCGCAGACCTGCTCTTAAAATGCGAACGTCTGCAGGTAGCTGACAGCCAGAAGGGGCTAGCCTGGAAATCTGTTGCTCAGCCTCATCTGCCCATGGCACTGCTCGCACAGAGGCACAGAGAATGGGGCTGCTTGCTTGTCTTGCCCCCTCAAATTTGAAACGTACCCTGGGAAATTTGGTGTCCCAGCCAGGCTCCTTTCGCAGCCCTGCTCCGAAAGTGCGAACGTCTGCAGATAGCTGGCAGCCAGAAGGGGCTAGCGTGGAAAGCTGTTGCTCAGCCTCATCTGCCCATGGCAGTGCTCGCACAGAGGCACAGAGACTGGGGCTGCTTGCTTGTCTTGCCACTTGAAACTTCAAACGCATGCTGGGAATGTCGATTGTCCCTGGCAGGCTCCTTTCGCAGCCATGCTCTAAAAATGCGAACGTCTGCAGATAGCTGACAGCCAGAAGGGGCTAGCCTGGAAAGCTGTTGCTCAGCCTCATCTGCCCATGGCACTGCTCACACAGAGGCCCAGAGACTGGGGTTGCTTGCTTATCTTGCCACTTGAAACTTCAAACGCATGCTGGGAACATGGATTGTCCCTGCCAGACTCCTTTCACAGCCCTGCTCCAAAAGTGCGAACGTTTGCAGATAGCTGGCAGCCAGAACAGGCTAGCCTGGAAAGCTGTTGCTCAACCTCATCTGCCCATGGCAGTGCTCGCACAGAGGCCCAGAGACTGGGGCTGCTTGCTTATCTTGCCACTTGAAACTTCAAACGTAGCCTTAGAATGGTGGTGTCCCTGCCAGGCTCCTTTCGCAGACATGCTCTTAAAATGCGAACGTCTGCAGATAGCTGGAAGCCAGAAGGGGCTAGCCTGGAAAGCTGTTGCTCAGCCTCATCTGCCCATTGCACTGCTCGCACAGAGGCATAGAGAATGGGGCTGCTTGCTTGTCTTGCCACCTCATACTTCAAACGTAGCATGGGAATGGTGGTGTCTCTGCCAGGCTCCTTTCGCAGCCCTGCTCCGAAAGTGCGAACGTCTGCAGATAGCTGGCAGCCAGAAGGGGCTAGCCTGGAAAGCTGTTGCTCAGCCTCATCTGCCCATGGCACTGCTCGCACAGAGGCACAGAGAATGGGGCTGCTTGCTTATCTTGCCACTTGAAACTTCAAACGCATGCTGGGAATGGTGGTGTCTCTGGCAGGCTCCTTTCGCAGCCCTGCTCCGAAAGTGCGAACGTCTGCAGTTAGCTGATAGCCAGAAGGGGCTAGCCTGCAAAGCTGTTGCTCAGCCTCATTTGCCCATGGCACTGCTCGCACAGAGGCACAGAGAATGGGGCTGCTTGCTTGTCTTGCAACTTGAAACTTCAAAAGTAGCCTGAGAATGGTGTTGTCCCAGCCAGGCTCCTTTCGCAGACCTGCTCTTAAAATGCGAACTTCTGCAGGTAGCTGACAGCCAGAAGGGGCTAGCCTGGAAATCTGTTGCTCAGCCTCATCTGCCCATGGCACTGCTCGCACAGAGGCACAGAGAATGGGGCTGCTTGCTTGTCTTGCCACCTCAAACTTCAAACGTAGCCTGGGAATGGTGGTGTCTCTGCCATGCTCCTTTCACAGCCCTGCTCCGAAAGTGCGAACGTCTGCAGTTAGATGATAGCCAGAAGGGGCTAGCCTGCAAAGCTGTTGCTCAGCCTCATTTGCCCATGGCACTGCTCGCACAGAGGCACAGAGAATGGGGCTGCTTGCTTGTCTTGCAACTTGAAACTTCAAAAGTAGCCTGAGAATGGTGGTGTCCCAGCCAGGCTCCTTTCGCAGACCTGCTCTTAAAATGCGAACGTCTGCAGGTAGCTGACAGCCAGAAGGGGCTAGCCTGGAAATCTGTTGCTCAGCCTCATCTGCCCATGGCACTGCTCGCACAGAGGCACAGAGAATGGGGCTGCTTGCTTGTCTTGCCCCCTCAAATTTGAAACGTAACCTGGGAAATTTGGTGTCCCAGCCAGGCTCCTTTCGCAGCCCTGCTCCGAAAGTGCGAACGTCTGCAGATAGCTGGCAGCCAGAAGGGGCTAGCGTGGAAAGCTGTTGCTCAGCCTCATCTGCCCATGGCAGTGCTCGCACAGAGGCACAGAGACTGGGGCTGCTTGCTTGTCTTGCCACTTGAAACTTCAAACGCATGCTGGGAATGTCGATTGTCCCTGGCAGGCTCCTTTCGCAGCCATGCTCTAAAAATGCGAACGTCTGCAGATAGCTGACAGCCAGAAGGGGCTAGCCTGGAAAGCTGTTGCTCAGCCTCATCTGCCCATGGCACTGCTCACACAGAGGCCCAGAGACTGGGGTTGCTTGCTTATCTTGCCACTTGAAACTTCAAACGCATGCTGGGAACATGGATTGTCCCTGCCAGACTCCTTTCACAGCCCTGCTCCAAAAGTGCGAACGTTTGCAGATAGCTGGCAGCCAGAACAGGCTAGCCTGGAAAGCTGTTGCTCAACCTCATCTGCCCATGGCAGTGCTCGCACAGAGGCCCAGAGACTGGGGCTGCTTGCTTATCTTGCCACTTGAAACTTCAAACGTAGCCTTAGAATGGTGGTGTCCCTGCCAGGCTCCTTTCGCAGACATGCTCTTAAAATGCGAACGTCTGCAGATAGCTGGAAGCCAGAAGGGGCTAGCCTGGAAAGCTGTTGCTCAGCCTCATCTGCCCATTGCACTGCTCGCACAGAGGCATAGAGAATGGGGCTGCTTGCTTGTCTTGCCACCTCATACTTCAAACGTAGCATGGGAATGGTGGTGTCTCTGCCAGGCTCCTTTCGCAGCCCTGCTCCGAAAGTGCGAACGTCTGCAGATAGCTGGCAGCCAGAAGGGGCTAGCCTGGAAAGCTGTTGCTCAGCCTCATCTGCCCATGGCACTGCTCGCACAGAGGCACAGAGAATGGGGCTGCTTGCTTATCTTGCCACTTGAAACTTCAAACGCATGCTGGGAATGGTGGTGTCTCTGGCAGGCTCCTTTCGCAGCCCTGCTCCGAAAGTGCGAACGTCTGCAGTTAGCTGATAGCCAGAAGGGGCTAGCCTGCAAAGCTGTTGCTCAGCCTCATTTGCCCATGGCACTGCTCGCACAGAGGCACAGAGAATGGGGCTGCTTGCTTGTCTTGCAACTTGAAACTTCAAAAGTAGCCTGAGAATGGTGTTGTCCCAGCCAGGCTCCTTTCGCAGACCTGCTCTTAAAATGCGAACGTCTGCAGGTAGCTGACAGCCAGAAGGGGCTAGCCTGGAAATCTGTTGCTCAGCCTCATCTGCCCATGGCACTGCTCGCACAGAGGCACAGAGAATGGGGCTGCTTGCTTGTCTTGCCCCCTCAAATTTGAAACGTACCCTGGGAAATTTGGTGTCCCAGCCAGGCTCCTTTCGCAGCCCTGCTCCGAAAGTGCGAACGTCTGCAGATAGCTGGCAGCCAGAAGGGGCTAGCGTGGAAAGCTGTTGCTCAGCCTCATCTGCCCATGGCAGTGCTCGCACAGAGGCCCAGAGACTGGGGCTGCTTGCTTGTCTTGCCACTAGAAACTTCAAACGCATGCTGGGAATGTCGATTGTCCCTGGCAGGCTCCTTTCGCAGCCATGCTCTAAAAATGCGAACGTCTGCAGATAGCTGACAGCCAGAAGGGGCTAGCCTGGAAAGCTGTTGCTCAGCCTCATCTGCCCATGGCACTGCTCACACAGAGGCCCAGAGACTGGGGTTGCTTGCTTATCTTGCCACTTGAAACTTCAAACGCATGCTGGGAATGTGGATTGTCCCTGCCAGACTCCTTTCACAGCCCTGCTCCAAAAGTGCGAACGTTTGCAGATAGCTGGCAGCCAGAAGGGGCTAGCCTGGAAAGCTGTTGCTCAACCTCATCTGCCCATGGCAGTGCTCGCACAGAGGCCCAGAGACTGGTGCTGCTTGCTTATCTTGCCACTTGAAACTTCAAACGTAGCCTTAGAATGGTGGTGTCCCTGCCAGGCTCCTTTCGCAGACATGCTCTTAAAATGCGAACGTCTGCAGATAGCTGGAAGCCAGAAGGGGCTAGCCTGGAAAGCTGTTGCTCAGCCTCATCTGCCCATTGCACTGCTCGCACAGAGGCACAGAGAATGGGGCTGCTTGCTTGTCTTGCCACCTCATACTTCAAACGCATGCTGGGAATGGTGGTGTCTCTGCCAGGCTCCTTTCGCAGCCCTGCTCCGAAAGTGCGAACGTCTGCAGATAGCTGGCAGCCAGAAGGGGCTAGCCTGGAAAGCTGTTGCTCAGCCTCATCTGCCCATGGCACTGCTCGCACAGAGGCACAGAGAAGGGGGCTGCTTGCTTGTCTTGCCACCTCAAACTTCAAACGTAGCCTGGGAATGGTGGTGTCTCTGCCAGGCTCCTTTCGCAGCCCTGCTCCGAAAGTGCGAACGTCTGCAGGTAGCTGACAGCCAGAAGGGGCTAGTCTGGAAATCTGTTGCTCAGCCTCATCTGCCCATGGCACTGCTCTCACAGAGGCACAGAGAATGGGGCTGCTTGCTTATCTTGCCACTTGAAACTTCAAACGCATGCTGGGAATGGTGGTGTCTCTGGCAGGCTCCTTTCGCAGCCCTGCTCCGAAAGTGCGAACGTCTGCAGTTAGCTGGCAGCCAGAAGGGGCTAGCCTGCAAAGCTGTTGCTCAGCCTCATTTGCCCATGGCACTGCTCGCACAGAGGCACAGAGAATGGGGCTGCTTGCTTGTCTTGCAACTTGAAACTTCAAAAGTAGCCTGACAATGGTGGTGTCCCAGCCAGGATCCTTTCGCAGACCTGCTCTTAAAATGCGAACGTCTGCAGGTAGCTGACAGCCAGAAGGGGCTAGCCTGGAAATCTGTTGCTCAGCCTCATCTGCCCATGGCACTGCTCGCACAGAGGCACAGAGAATGGGGCTGCTTGCTTATCATGCCACTTGAAACTTCAAACGCATGTCGGGAATGTGTGTTGTCCCTGCCAGGCTCCTTTCGCAGCCCTGCTCCGAAAGTGCGAACGTCTGCAGATAGCTGGCAGGCAGAAGGGGCTAGCCTGGAAAGCTGTTGCTCAGCCTCATCTGCTCATGGCACTGCTCGCACAGAGGCACAGAGACTGGGGCTGCTTGCTTGTCTTGCCCCCTCAAATTTGAAACCTAGCCTGGGAATGGTGGTGTCTCTGCCATGCTCCTTTCACAGCCCTGCTCCGAAAGTGCGAACGTCTGCAGTTAGATGATAGCCAGAAGGGGCTAGCCTGCAAAGCTGTTGCTCAGCCTCATTTGCCCATGGCACTGCTCGCACAGAGGCTCAGAGAATGGGGCTGCTTGCTTGTCTTGCAACTTGAAACTTCAAAAGTAGCCTGAGAATGGTGGTGTCCCAGCCAGGCTCCTTTCGCAGACCTGCTCTTAAAATGCGAACGTCTGCAGGTAGCTGACAGCCAGAAGGGGCTAGCCTGGAAATCTGTTGCTCAGCCTCATCTGCCCATGGCACTGCTCGCACAGAGGCACAGAGAATGGGGCTGCTTGCTTGTCTTGCCCCCTCAAATTTGAAACGTAACCTGGGAAATTTGGTGTCCCAGCCAGGCTCCTTTCGCAGCCCTGCTCCGAAAGTGCGAACGTCTGCAGATAGCTGGCAGCCAGAAGGGGCTAGCGTGGAAAGCTGTTGCTCAGCCTCATCTGCCCATGGCAGTGCTCGCACAGAGGCACAGAGACTGGGGCTGCTTGCTTGTCTTGCCACTTGAAACTTCAAACGCATGCTGGGAATGTCGATTGTCCCTGGCAGGCTCCTTTCGCAGCCATGCTCTAAAAATGCGAACGTCTGCAGATAGCTGACAGCCAGAAGGGGCTAGCCTGGAAAGCTGTTGCTCAGCCTCATCTGCCCATGGCACTGCTCACACAGAGGCCCAGAGACTGGGGTTGCTTGCTTATCTTGCCACTTGAAACTTCAAACGCATGCTGGGAACATGGATTGTCCCTGCCAGACTCCTTTCACAGCCCTGCTCCAAAAGTGCGAACGTTTGCAGATAGCTGGCAGCCAGAACAGGCTAGCCTGGAAAGCTGTTGCTCAACCTCATCTGCCCATGGCAGTGCTCGCACAGAGGCCCAGAGACTGGGGCTGCTTGCTTATCTTGCCACTTGAAACTTCAAACGTAGCCTTAGAATGGTGGTGTCCCTGCCAGGCTCCTTTCGCAGACATGCTCTTAAAATGCGAACGTCTGCAGATAGCTGGAAGCCAGAAGGGGCTAGCCTGGAAAGCTGTTGCTCAGCCTCATCTGCCCATTGCACTGCTCGCACAGAGGCATAGAGAATGGGGCTGCTTGCTTGTCTTGCCACCTTATACTTCAAACGTAGCATGGGAATGGTGGTGTCTCTGCCAGGCTCCTTTCGCAGCCCTGCTCCGAAAGTGCGAACGTCTGCAGATAGCTGGCAGCCAGAAGGGGCTAGCCTGGAAAGCTGTTGCTCAGCCTCATCTGCCCATGGCACTGCTCGCACAGAGGCACAGAGAATGGGGCTGCTTGCTTATCTTGCCACTTGAAACTTCAAACGCATGCTGGGAATGGTGGTGTCTCTGGCAGGCTCCTTTCGCAGCCCTGCTCCGAAAGTGCGAACGTCTGCAGTTAGCTGATAGCCAGAAGGGGCTAGCCTGCAAAGCTGTTGCTCAGCCTCATTTGCCCATGGCACTGCTCGCACAGAGGCACAGAGAATGGGGCTGCTTGCTTGTCTTGCAACTTGAAACTTCAAAAGTAGCCTGAGAATGGTGTTGTCCCAGCCAGGCTCCTTTCGCAGACCTGCTCTTAAAATGCGAACGTCTGCAGGTAGCTGACAGCCAGAAGGGGCTAGCCTGGAAATCTGTTGCTCAGCCTCATCTGCCCATGGCACTGCTCGCACAGAGGCACAGAGAATGGGGCTGCTTGCTTGTCTTGCCCCCTCAAATTTGAAACGTACCCTGGGAAATTTGGTGTCCCAGCCAGGCTCCTTTACCAGCCCTGCTCCGAAAGTGCGAACGTCTGCAGATAGCTGGCAGCCAGAAGGGGCTAGCGTGGAAAGCTGTTGCTCAGCCTCATCTGCCCATGGCAGTGCTCGCACAGAGGCCCAGAGACTGGGGCTGCTTGCTTGTCTTGCCACTTGAAACTTCAAACGCATGCTGGGAATGTCGATTGTCCCTGGCAGGCTCCTTTCGCAGCCATGCTCTAAAAATGCGAACGTCTGCAGATAGCTGACAGCCAGAAGGGGCTAGCCTGGAAAGCTGTTGCTCAGCCTCATCTGCCCATGGCACTGCTCACACAGAGGCCCAGAGACTGGGGTTGCTTGCTTATCTTGCCACTTGAAACTTCAAACGCATGCTGGGAATGTGGATTGTCCCTGCCAGACTCCTTTCACAGCCCTGCTCCAAAAGTGCGAACGTTTGCAGATAGCTGGCAGCCAGAAGGGGCTAGCCTGGAAAGCTGTTGCTCAACCTCATCTGCCCATGGCAGTGCTCGCACAGAGGCCCAGAGACTGGTGCTGCTTGCTTATCTTGCCACTTGAAACTTCAAACGTAGCCTTAGAATGGTGGTGTCCCTGCCAGGCTCCTTTCGCAGACATGCTCTTAAAATGCGAACGTCTGCAGATAGCTGGAAGCCAGAAGGGGCTAGCCTGGAAAGCTGTTGCTCAGCCTCATCTGCCCATTGCACTGCTCGCACAGAGGCACAGAGAATGGGGCTGCTTGCTTGTCTTGCCACCTCATACTTCAAACGCATGCTGGGAATGGTGGTGTCTCTGCCAGGCTCCTTTCGCAGCCCTGCTCCGAAAGTGCGAACGTCTGCAGATAGCTGGCAGCCAGAAGGGGCTAGCCTGGAAAGCTGTTGCTCAGCCTCATCTGCCCATGGCACTGCTCGCACAGAGGCACAGAGAAGGGGGCTGCTTGCTTGTCTTGCCACCTCAAACTTCAAACGTAGCCTGGGAATGGTGGTGTCTCTGCCAGGCTCCTTTCGCAGCCCTGCTCCGAAAGTGCGAACGTCTGCAGGTAGCTGACAGCCAGAAGGGGCTAGTCTGGAAATCTGTTGCTCAGCCTCATCTGCCCATGGCACTGCTCTCACAGAGGCACAGAGAATGGGGCTGCTTGCTTATCTTGCCACTTGAAACTTCAAACGCATGCTGGGAATGGTGGTGTCTCTGGCAGGCTCCTTTCGCAGCCCTGCTCCGAAAGTGCGAACGTCTGCAGTTAGCTGGCAGCCAGAAGGGGCTAGCCTGCAAAGCTGTTGCTCAGCCTCATTTGCCCATGGCACTGCTCGCACAGAGGCACAGAGAATGGGGCTGCTTGCTTGTCTTGCAACTTGAAACTTCAAAAGTAGCCTGACAATGGTGGTGTCCCAGCCAGGCTCCTTTCGCAGACCTGCTCTTAAAATGCGAACGTCTGCAGGTAGCTGACAGCCAGAAGGGGCTAGCCTGGAAATCTGTTGCTCAGCCTCATCTGCCCATGGCACTGCTCGCACAGAGGCACAGAGAATGGGGCTGCTTGCTTATCATGCCACTTGAAACTTCAAACGCATGTCGGGAATGTGTGTTGTCCCTGCCAGGCTCCTTTCGCAGCCCTGCTCCGAAAGTGCGAACGTCTGCAGATAGCTGGCAGGCAGAAGGGGCTAGCCTGGAAAGCTGTTGCTCAGCCTCATCTGCTCATGGCACTGCTCGCACAGAGGCACAGAGACTGGGGCTGCTTGCTTGTCTTGCCCCCTCAAATTTGAAACCTAGCCTGGGAAATTTGGTGTACTAGCCAGGCTCCTTTCGCAGCCCTGCTCCGAAAGTGCGAACGTCTGCAGGTAGCTGACAGCTAGAAGGGGCTAGCCTGGAAAGCTGTTGCTCAGCCTCATCTGCCCATGGCACTGCTCGCACAGAGGCCCAGAGACTGGGGTTGCTTGCTTTTCTTGCCACTTGAAACTTCAAACGCATGCTGGGAAGGTGGATTGTCCCTGCCAGACTCCTTTCACAGCCCTGCTCCAAAAGTGCGAACGTTTGCAGATAGCTGGCAGCCAGAAGGGGCTAGCCTGGAAAGCTGTTGCTCAACCTCATCTGCCCATGGCAGTGCTCGCACAGAGGCCCAGAGACTGGGGCTGCTTGCTTATCTTGCCACTTGAAACTTCAAACGTAGCCTTAGAATGGTGGTGTCCCTGCCAGGCTCCTTTCGCAGCCATGCTCTTAAAATGCGAACGTCTGCAGATAGCTGGAAGCCAGAAGGGGCTAGCCTGGAAAGCTGTTGCTCAGCCTCATCTGGTCATGGCACTGCTTGCACAGAGGCACAGAGAATGGGGCTGCTTGCTTGTCTTGCCACCTCAAACTTCAAACGTAGCCTGGGAATGGTGGTGTCCCAGCCAGGCTCCTTTCGCAGCCCTGCTCCGAAAGTGCGAACGTCTGCAGATGGCTGATAGGCAGGACGGGCTATCCTGGAAAGCTGTTGCCCAGCCTCATTTGCCCATGGCACTGCGCGCACAGAGGCACAGAGACTGGGGCTGCTTGCTTGTCTTGCAACTTGAAACTTCAAAAGTAGCCTGAGAATGGTGGTGTCCCAGGCAGGCTCCTTTCGCAGACCTGCTCTTAAAATGCGAACGTCTGCAGGTAGCTGACAGCCAGAAGGGGCTAGCCTGGAAATCTGTTGCTCAGCCTCATCTGCTCATGGCACTGCTCGCACAGAGGCCCAGAGACTGGGGCTGCTTGCTTATCTTGCCACTTGAAACTTCAAACGCATGTCGGGAATGTGTGTTGTCCCTGCCAAGGTCCTTTACCAACACTGCTCCGAAAGTGCGAACGTCTGCAGATAGCTGGCAGCCAGAAGGGGCTAGCCTGGAAAGCTGTTGCTCAGCCTCATCTGCCCATGGCACTGCTCGCACAGAGGCACAGAGAATGGGGCTGCTTGCTTGTCTTGCCACCTCAAACTTCAAACGTAGCCTGGGAATGGTGGTGTCTCTGCCATGCTCCTTTCACAGCCCTGCTCCGAAAGTGCGAACGTCTGCAGTTAGATGATAGCCAGAAGGGGCTAGCCTGCAAAGCTGTTGCTCAGCCTCATTTGCCCATGGCACTGCTCGCACAGAGGCACAGAGAATGGGGCTGCTTGCTTGTCTTGCAACTTGAAACTTCAAAAGTAGCCTGAGAATGGTGGTGTCCCAGCCAGGCTCCTTTCGCAGACCTGCTCTTAAAATGCGAACGTCTGCAGGTAGCTGACAGCCAGAAGGGGCTAGCCTGGAAATCTGTTGCTCAGCCTCATCTGCCCATGGCACTGCTCGCACAGAGGCACAGAGAATGGGGCTGCTTGCTTGTCTTGCCCCCTCAAATTTGAAACGTAACCTGGGAAATTTGGTGTCCCAGCCAGGCTCCTTTCGCAGCCCTGCTCCGAAAGTGCGAACGTCTGCAGATAGCTGGCAGCCAGAAGGGGCTAGCGTGGAAAGCTGTTGCTCAGCCTCATCTGCCCATGGCAGTGCTCGCACAGAGGCACAGAGACTGGGGCTGCTTGCTTGTCTTGCCACTTGAAACTTCAAACGCATGCTGGGAATGTCGATTGTCCCTGGCAGGCTCCTTTCGCAGCCATGCTCTAAAAATGCGAACGTCTGCAGATAGCTGACAGCCAGAAGGGGCTAGCCTGGAAAGCTGTTGCTCAGCCTCATCTGCCCATGGCACTGCTCACACAGAGGCCCAGAGACTGGGGTTGCTTGCTTATCTTGCCACTTGAAACTTCAAACGCATGCTGGGAATGTGGATTGTCCCTGCCAGACTCCTTTCACAGCCCTGCTCCAAAAGTGCGAACGTTTGCAGATAGCTGGCAGCCAGAAGGGGCTAGCCTGGAAAGCTGTTGCTCAAGCTCATCTGCCCATGGCAGTGCTCGCACAGAGGCCCAGAGACTGGGGCTGCTTGCTTATCTTGCCACTTGAAACTTCAAACGTAGCCTTAGAATGGTGGTGTCCCTGCCAGGCTCCTTTCGCAGACATGCTCTTAAAATGCGAACGTCTGCAGATAGCTGGAAGCCAGAAGGGGCTAGCCTGGAAAGCTGTTGCTCAGCCTCATCTGCCCATTGCACTGCTCGCACAGAGGCATAGAGAATGGGGCTGCTTGCTTGTCTTGCCACCTCATACTTCAAACGTAGCCTGGGAATGGTGGTGTCTCTGCCAGGCTCCTTTCGCAGCCCTGCTCCGAAAGTGCGAACGTCTGCAGATAGCTGGCAGCCAGAAGGGGCTAGCCTGGAAAGCTGTTGCTCAGCCTCATCTGCCCATGGCACTGCTCGCACAGAGGCACAGAGAATGGGGCTGCTTGCTTATCTTGCCACTTGAAACTTCAAACGCATGCTGGGAATGGTGGTGTCTCTGGCAGGCTCCTTTCGCAGCCCTGCTCCGAAAGTGCGAACGTCTGCAGTTAGCTGATAGCCAGAAGGGGCTAGCCTGCAAAGCTGTTGCTCAGCCTCATTTGCCCATGGCACTGCTCGCACAGAGGCACAGAGAATGGGGCTGCTTGCTTGTCTTGCAACTTGAAACTTCAAAAGTAGCCTGAGAATGGTGGTGTCCCAGCCAGGCTCCTTTCGCAGACCTGCTCTTAAAATGCGAACGTCTGCAGGTAGCTGACAGCCAGAAGGGGCTAGCCTGGAAATCTGTTGCTCAGCCTCATCTGCCCATGGCACTGCTCGCACAGAGGCACAGAAAATGGGGCTGCTTGCTTGTCTTGCCCCCTCAAATTTGAAACGTACCATGGGAAATTTGGTGTCCCAGCCAGGCTCCTTTCGCAGCCCTGCTCCGAAAGTGCGAACGTCTGCAGATAGCTGGCAGCCAGAAGGGGCTAGCGTGGAAAGCTGTTGCTCAGCCTCATCTGCCCATGGCAGTGCTCGCACAGAGGCCCAGAGACTGGGGCTGCTTGCTTATCTTGCCACTTGAAACTTCAAACGCATGCTGGGAATGTCGATTGTCCCTGGCAGGCTCCTTTCGCAGCCATGCTCTAAAAATGCGAACGTCTGCAGATAGCTGACAGCCAGAAGGGGCTAGCCTGGAAAGCTGTTGCTCAGCCTCATCTGCCCATGGCACTGCTCACACAGAGGCCCAGAGACTGGGGTTGCTTGCTTATCTTGCCACTTGAAACTTCAAACGCATGCTGGGAATGTGGATTGTCCCTGCCAGACTCCTTTCACAGCCCTGCTCCAAAAGTGCGAACGTTTGCAGATAGCTGGCAGCCAGAAGGGGCTAGCCTGGAAAGCTGTTGCTCAACCTCATCTGCCCATGGCAGTGCTCGCACAGAGGCCCAGAGACTGGTGCTGCTTGCTTATCTTGCCACTTGAAACTTCAAACGTAGCCTTAGAATGGTGGTGTCCCTGCCAGGCTCCTTTCGCAGACATGCTCTTAAAATGCGAACGTCTGCAGATAGCTGGAAGCCAGAAGGGGCTAGCCTGGAAAGCTGTTGCTCAGCCTCATCTGCCCATTGCACTGCTCGCACAGAGGCACAGAGAATGGGGCTGCTTGCTTGTCTTGCCACCTCATACTTCAAACGCATGCTGGGAATGGTGGTGTCTCTGCCAGGCTCCTTTCGTAGCCCTGCTCCGAAAGTGCGAACGTCTGCAGATAGCTGGCAGCCAGAAGGGGCTAGCCTGGAAAGCTGTTGCTCAGCCTCATCTGCCCATGGCACTGCTCGCACAGAGGCACAGAGAAGGGGGCTGCTTGCTTGTCTTGCCACCTCAAACTTCAAACGTAGCCTGGGAATGGTGGTGTCTCTGCCAGGCTCCTTTCGCAGCCCTGCTCCGAAAGTGCGAACGTCTGCAGGTAGCTGACAGCCAGAAGGGGCTAGTCTGGAAATCTGTTGCTCAGCCTCATCTGCCCATGGCACTGCTCTCACAGAGGCACAGAGAATGGGGCTGCTTGCTTATCTTGCCACTTGAAACTTCAAACGCATGCTGGGAATGGTGGTGTCTCTGGCAGGCTCCTTTCGCAGCCCTGCTCCGAAAGTGCGAACGTCTGCAGTTAGCTGATAGCCAGAAGGGGCTAGCCTGCAAAGCTGTTGCTCAGCCTCATTTGCCCATGGCACTGCTCGCACAGAGGCACAGAGAATGGGGCTGCTTGCTTGTCTTGCAACTTGAAACTTCAAAAGTAGCCTGACAATGGTGGTGTCCCAGCCAGGCTCCTTTCGCAGACCTGCTCTTAAAATGCGAACGTCTGCAGGTAGCTGACAGCCAGAAGGGGCTAGCCTGGAAATCTGTTGCTCAGCCTCATCTGCCCATGGCACTGCTCGCACAGAGGCACAGAGAATGGGGCTGCTTGCTTGTCTTGCCCCCTCAAATTTGAAACGTACCATGGGAAATTTGGTGTCCCAGCCAGGCTCCTTTCGCAGCCCTGCTCCGAAAGTGCGAACGTCTGCAGATAGCTGGCAGCCAGAAGGGGCTAGCGTGGAAAGCTGTTGCTCAGCCTCATCTGCCCATGGCAGTGCTCGCACAGAGGCCCAGAGACTGGGGCTGCTTGCTTGTCTTGCCACTTGAAACTTCAAACGCATGCTGGGAATGTCGATTGTCCCTGGCAGGCTCCTTTCGCAGCCATGCTCTAAAAATGCGAACGTCTGCAGATAGCTGACAGCCAGAAGGGGCTAGCCTGGAAAGCTGTTGCTCAGCCTCATCTGCCCATGGCACTGCTCACACAGAGGCCCAGAGACTGGGGCTGCTTGCTTATCTTGCCACTTGAAACTTCAAACGCATGCTGGGAATGTGGATTGTCCCTGCCAGACTCCTTTCACAGCCCTGCTCCAAAAGTGCGAACGTTTGCAGATAGCTGGCAGCCAGAAGGGGCTAGCCTGGAAAGCTGTTGCTCAACCTCATCTGCCCATGGCAGTGCTCGCACAGAGGCCCAGAGACTGGTGCTGCTTGCTTATCTTGCCACTTGAAACTTCAAACGTAGCCTTAGAATGGTGGTGTCCCTGCCAGGCTCCTTTCGCAGACATGCTCTTAAAATGCGAACGTCTGCAGATAGCTGGAAGCCAGAAGGGGCTAGCCTGGAAAGCTGTTGCTCAGCCTCATCTGCCCATTGCACTGCTCGCACAGAGGCACAGAGAATGGGGCTGCTTGCTTATCTTGCCACTTGAAACTTCAAACGCATGCTGGGAATGGTGGTGTCTCTGCCAGGCTCCTTTCGTAGCCCTGCTCCGAAAGTGCGAACGTCTGCAGATAGCTGGCAGCCAGAAGGGGCTAGCCTGGAAAGCTGTTGCTCAGCCTCATCTGCCCATGGCACTGCTCGCACAGAGGCACAGAGAAGGGGGCTGCTTGCTTGTCTTGCCACCTCAAACTTCAAACGTAGCCTGGGAATGGTGGTGTCTCTGCCAGGCTCCTTTCGCAGCCCTGCTCCGAAAGTGCGAACGTCTGCAGGTAGCTGACAGCCAGAAGGGGCTAGTCTGGAAATCTGTTGCTCAGCCTCATCTGCCCATGGCACTGCTCTCACAGAGGCACAGAGAATGGGGCTGCTTGCTTATCTTGCCACTTGAAACTTCAAACGCATGCTGGGAATGGTGGTGTCTCTGGCAGGCTCCTTTCGCAGCCCTGCTCCGAAAGTGCGAACGTCTGCAGTTAGCTGGCAGCCAGAAGGGGCTAGCCTGCAAAGCTGTTGCTCAGCCTCATTTGCCCATGGCACTGCTCGCACAGAGGCACAGAGAATGGGGCTGCTTGCTTGTCTTGCAACTTGAAACTTCAAAAGTAGCCTGACAATGGTGGTGTCCCAGCCAGGCTCCTTTCGCAGACCTGCTCTTAAAATGCGAACGTCTGCAGGTAGCTGACAGCCAGAAGGGGCTAGCCTGGAAATCTGTTGCTCAGCCTCATCTGCTCATGGCACTGCTCGCACAGAGGCACAGAGAATGGGGCTGCTTGCTTATCATGCCACTTGAAACTTCAAACGCATGTCGGGAATGTGTGTTGTCCCTGCCAGGCTCCTTTCGCAGCCCTGCTCCGAAAGTGCGAACGTCTGCAGATAGCTGGCAGGCAGAAGGGGCTAGCCTGGAAAGCTGTTGCTCAGCCTCATCTGCTCATGGCACTGCTCGCACAGAGGCACAGAGACTGGGGCTGCTTGCTTGTCTTGCCCCCTCAAATTTGAAACCTAGCCTGGGAAATTTGGTGTACTAGCCAGGCTCCTTTCGCAGCCCTGCTCCGAAAGTGCGAACGTCTGCAGGTAGCTGACAGCCAGAAGGGGCTAGCCTGGAAAGCTGTTGCTCAGCCTCATCTGCCCATGGCACTGCTCGCACAGAGGCCCAGAGACTGGGGTTGCTTGCTTTTCTTGCCACTTGAAACTTCAAACGCATGCTGGGAAGGTGGATTGTCCCTGCCAGACTCCTTTCACAGCCCTGCTCCAAAAGTGCGAACGTTTGCAGATAGCTGGCAGCCAGAAGGGGCTAGCCTGGAAAGCTGTTGCTCAACCTCATCTGCCCATGGCAGTGCTCGCACAGAGGCCCAGAGACTGGGGCTGCTTGCTTATCTTGCCACTTGAAACTTCAAACGTAGCCTTAGAATGGTGGTGTCCCTGCCAGGCTCCTTTCGCAGCCATGCTCTTAAAATGCGAACGTCTGCAGATAGCTGGAAGCCAGAAGGGGCTAGCCTGGAAAGCTGTTGCTCAGCCTCATCTGGTCATGGCACTGCTTGCACAGAGGCACAGAGAATGGGGCTGCTTGCTTGTCTTGCCACTTGAAACTTCAAACGCATGCTGGGAATGCTGGTGTCTCTGCCAGGCTCCTTTCGCAGCCCTGCTCCGAAAGTGCGAACGTCTGCAGATGGCTGATAGGCAGGACGGGCTAGCCTGGAAAGCTGTTGCTCAGCCTCATTTGCCCATGGCACTGCTCGCACAGAGGCACAGAGAATGGGGCTGCTTGCTTATCTTGCCACTTGAAACTTCAAACGCATACTGGGAATGTGGATTGTCCCTGCCAGGCTCCTTTACCAGCCCTGCTCTTAAAATGCGAACGTCTGCAGGTAGCTGACAGCCAGAAGGGGCTAGCCTGGAAAGCTGTTGCTCAGACTCATCTGCCCATGGCACTGCTCGCACAGAGGCACAGAGTCTGGGACAGCTTGCTTGTCTTGCCACTTGAAACTTCAAACGTAGCCTGCTAATTGTGGTGTCCCTGCCAGACTCCTTTCACAGCCCTGCTCCGAAAGTGCGAACGTTTGCAGATAGCTGGCAGCCAGAAGCTGCTAGCGTGGAAAGCTGTTGCTCAACCTCATCTGCCCATGGCAGTGCTCGCACAGAGGCCCAGAGACAGGGGCTGCTTGCTTATTTTGCCACTTGCAACTTCAAACGTAGCCTTAGAATGGTGGTGTCCGTGCCAGGCTCCTTTACAAGCCATGCTCTTAAAATGCGAACGTCTGCAGATAGCTGGCAGGCAGAAGTGGCTAGCCTGGAAAGCTGTTGCTCAGCCTCATCTGCCCATGGCACTGCTCGCACAGAGGCACAGAGAATGGGGATGCTTGCTTATCTTGCCCCCTCAAATTTCAAACGTAGCCTGGGAAAGTTGGTGTCCCAGCCAGGCTCCTTTACAAGCCCTGCTCCGAAAGTGCGAATGTCTGCAAATAGCTGGCAGCCTGAAGGGGCTAGCCTGTAAAGCTGTTGCTCAGCCTCATCTGCTCATGGCACTGCTCGCACAGAGGCCCAGAGACTGGGGCTGCTTGCTTGTCTTGCCACCTCAAAATTCAAACGTAGCCTGGGAAAGTTGGTGTCCCAGCCAGGCTCCTTTCGCAGCCCTGCTCCGAAAGTGCGAACGTCTGCAGATAGGTGGCAGCCAGAAGGGGCTAGCCTGGAAAGCTGTTGCTCAGCCTCATCTGCCCATGGCAGTGCTCGCACAGAGGCACAGAGACTGGGGCTGCTTGCTTGTCTTGCCACCTCAAACTTCAAACGTAGCCTGGGAATGGTGGTGTCTCTGCCAGGCTCCTTTCGCAGACCTGCTCTTAAAATGCCAACGTCTGCAGGTAGCTGACAGACAGAAGGGGCTAGCATGGAAATCTGTTGCTCAGCCTCATCTGCTCATGGCACTGCTCGCACAGAGGCACAGAGACTGGGGCTGCTTGCTTGTCTTGCCCCCTCAAATTTGAAACGTAGCCTGGGAAAGTTGGTGTCCCAGCCAGGCTCCTTTCGCAGCCCTGCTCCGAAAGTGCGAACGTCTGCAGAGAGCTGGCAGCCAGAAGGGGCTAGCCTGGAAAGCTGTTGCTCATCCTCATCTGCCCATGGCAGTGCTCGCACAGAGGCCCAGAGACTGGGGCTGCTTGCTTGTCTTGCCACTTGAAACTTCAAACGCATGCTGGGAATGTGGATTGTCCGTGCCAGGCTCCTTTCACAGCCATGATCTTAAAATGCGAACGTCTGCAGATAGCTGGCAGCCAGAAGGGGCTAGCCTGTAAAGCTGTTGCTCAGCCTCATCTGCCCATGGCAGTGCTCGCACAGAGGCCCAGAGACTGGGGCTGCTTGCTTGTCTTGCCACCTCAAACTTCAAACGTATCCTGTGAATGGTGGTGTCCCAGCCAGGCTCCTTTACCAGCCCTGCTCTGGAAGTGCGAACGTCTGCAGATAGCTGGCAGCCAGAAGGGGCTAGCGTGGAAAGCTGTTGCTCAGCCTCATCTGCCCATGGCACTACTTGCGCAGAGGCACAGAGAATGGGGCTGCTTGCTTGTCTTGCCACCTCAAACTTCAAACGTAGCCTGGGAATGGTGGTGTCCCAGTCAGGCTCCTTTACCAGCCCTGCTCTTAAAATGCAAACGTCTGCAGGTAGCTGACAGCCAGAAGGGGCTAGCCTGGAAATCTGTACTCAGCCTTATCTGCCCATGGCACTGCTCGCACAGAGGCACAGAGAATGCGGCTGCTTGCTTATCTTGCCACTTGAAACTTCAAACGCATGCTGGGAATGGTGGTGTCTCTGCCAGGCTCCTTTCGCAGACCTGCTCCGAAAGTGCGAACGTCTGCAGTTAGCTGATAGCCAGAAGGGGCTAGCCTGGAAAGCTGTTGCTCAGCCTCATTTGCCCATGGCACTGCTCGCACAGAGGCACAGAGAATGGGGCTGCTTGCTTGTCTTGCAACTTGAAACTTCAAATGTAGCCTGAGAATGGTGGTGTCCCAGCCAGGCTCCTTTCGCAGACCTGCTCTTAAAATGCGAACGTCTGCAGGTAGTTGACAGCCAGAAGGGGCTAGCCTGGAAATCTGTTGCTCAGCCTCATCTGCCCATGGCACTGCTCGCACAGAGGCACAGAGAATGGGGCTGCTTGCTTATCTTGCCACTTGAAACTTCAAACGCATGTCGGGAATGTGTGTTGTCCCTGCCAGGCTCCTTTACCAACCCTGCTCCGAAAGTGCGAACGTCTGCAGATAGCTGGCAGTCAGAAGGGGCTAGCCTGGAAAGCTTTTGCTCAGCCTCATCTGCCCATGGCAGTGCTCGCACAGAGGCACAGAAAATTGGGCTGGTTTTTTATCTTGCCACTTGAAACATCAAACGCATGCTGGGAATTGTCGTGTCCCAGCCAGGCTCCTTTCGCAGCCCTGCTCCGAAAGTGCGAACGTCTGCAGATAGCTGGCAGCCAGAAGAGGCTAGCCTGGAAAGCTGTTGCTCAACCTCATCTGCCCATGGCAGTGCTCGCACAGAGACCCAGAGACTGGGGCTGCTTGCTTATCTTGCCACTTGAAACTTCAAACGTAGCCTTAGAATGGTGGTGTCCCTGCCAGGCTCCTTTCGCAGCCATGCTCTTAAAATGCGAACGTCTGCAGATAGCTGACAGCCAGAAGGGGCTAGCCGGGAAAGCTGTTGCTCAGCCTCATCTGCTCATGGCACTACTTGAGCAGAGGCACAGAGAATGGGGCTGCTTGCTTATCTTGCCACTTTAAACTTCAAACGCATGCTGGGAATGGTGGTGTCTCTGCCAGGCTCCTTTCGCAGCCCTGCTCCGAAAGTGCGAACGTCTGCAGATAGCTGTCAGCCAGAAGGGGCTAGCCTGGAAAGCTGTTGCTCAGCCTCATCTGCCCATGGCAGTGCTCGCACAGAGGCCCAGAGACTGGGGCTGCTTGCTTATCTTGCCACTTGAAACTTCAAACGTAGCCTTAGAATGGTGGTGTCCCTGCCAGGCTCCTTTCGCAGCCATGCTCTTAAAATGCGAACGTCTGCAGATAGCTGGCAGGCAGAAGGGGCTAGCCTGGAAAGTTGTTGCTCAGCCTCATCTGCTCATGGCACTACTCGCACAGAGGCACAGAGTCTGGGCCTGCTTGCTTGTCTTGCCCCCTCAAATTTGAAACGTAGCCTGAGAAATTTGATGTCCCAGCAAGGCTCCTTTCGCAGCCCTGCTCCGAAAGTGCGAACGTCTGCAGATAGCTGGCAGGCAGAAGGGGTAGCCTGGAAAGCTGTTGCTCAGCCTCATCTGCCCATGGCAGTGCTCGCACAGAGGCCCAGAGACTGGGGCTGCTTGCTTGTCTTGCCACTTGAAACTTCAAACGCATGCTGGGAATGTGGATTGTCCCTGCCAGGCTCCTTTCACAGCCATGATCTTAAAATGCGAACGTCTGCAGGTAGCTGGCAGCCAGAAGGGGCAAGCCTGGAAAGCTGTTGCTCAGCCTCATCTGCTCATGGCACTGCTCGCACAGAGGCCCAGAGACTGGGGCTGCTTGCTTGTCTTGCCACCTCAAACTTCAAACGTATCCTGTGAATGGTGGTGTCCCAGCCAGGCTCCTTTAACAGCCCTGCTCCGGAAGTGCGAACGTCTGCAGATAGCTGGCAGCCAGAAGGGGCTAGCCTGGAAAGCTGTTGCTCAGCCTCATCTGCCCATGGCACTACTTGCGCAGAGGCACAGAGACTGGGGCTGCTTGCTTGTCTTGCCACTTGAAACTTCAAACGTAGCCTGGGAATGGTGGTGTCCCTGCCAGGCTCCTTTACCAGCCCTGCTCTTAAAATGCAAACCTCTGCAGGTAGCTGTCAGCCAGAAGGGGCTAGCCTGGAAATCTGTTGCTCAGCCTCATCTGCTCATGGCACTGCTCGCACAGAGGCACAGAGAATGGGGCTGCTTGCTTATCTTGCCACTTGAAACTTCAAACGCATGCTGGGAATGGTGGTGTCTCTGCCAGGCTCCTTTCGCAGCCCTGCTCCGAAAGTGCGAACGTCTGCAGTTAGCTGATAGCCAGAAGTGGCTAGCCTGGAAAGCTGTTGCTCAGCCTCATCTGTCCATGGCAGTGCTCGCACAGAGGCACAGAGAATGGGGCTGCTTGCTTGTCTTGCCACCTCAAACTTCAAACGTAGACTGGGAAAGTTGGTGTCCCAGCCAGGCTCCTTTCGCAGCCCTGCTCCGAAAGTGCGAACGTCTGCAGATAGCTGACAGCCAGAAGGAGCTAGCGTGGAAAGCTGTTGCTCAGCCTCATCTGCCCATGGCAGTGCTCGCACAGAGGCCCAGAGACTGGGGCTGCTTGCTTGTCTTGC
The DNA here is from genome assembly GCF_030867145.1 of Opisthocomus hoazin. Lineage (NCBI taxonomy): Eukaryota > Metazoa > Chordata > Aves > Opisthocomiformes > Opisthocomidae > Opisthocomus > Opisthocomus hoazin. The sequence goes on from NC_134429.1 coordinate 10,889,909, forward strand.
CACTTGAAACTTCAAATGCATGCTGGGAATGTGGATTGTCCCTGCCAGGCTCCTTTCACAGCCATGATCTTAAAATGCGAACGTCTGCAAATAGCTGGCAGCCAGAAGGGGCTAGCCTGGAAAGCTGTTGCTCAGTCTCATCTGCCCATGGCACTGCTCGCACAGAGGCCCAGAGACTGGGGCTGCTCGCTTGTCTTGCCACCTCAAACTTCAAGCGTATCCTGTGAATGGTGGTGTCCCAGCCAGGCTCCTTTACCAGCCCTGCTCCGGAAGTGCGAACGTCTGCAGATAGCTGGCAGCCAGAAGGGGCTAGCCTGGAAAGCTGTTGCTCAGCCTCATCTGCCCATGGCACTGCTCGCACAGAGGCACAGAGAATGGGGCTGCTTGCTTATCTTGCCACTTGAAACTTCAAACGCATGCTGGGAATGGTGGTGTCTCTGCCAGGCTCCTTTCGCAGACCTGCTCCGAAAGTGCGAAGGTCTGCAGTTAGCTGATAGCCAGAAGGGGCTAGCCTGGAAAGCTGTTGCTCAGCCTCATCTGCCCATGGCACTGCTCGCACAGAGGCACAGACACTGGGGCTGCTTGCTTATCTTGCCACTTGAAACTTCAAACGCATGCTGGAAATGTGGATTGTCCCTGACAGACTCATTTCACAGCCCTGCTCCAAAAGTGCGAAAGTTTGCAGATAGCTGGCAGCCAGAAGGGGCTAGCCTGTAAAGCTGTTGCTCAACCTCATCTGCCCATGGCAGTGCTCGCACAGAGGCCCAGAGGCTGGGGCTGCTTGCTTATCTTGCAACTTGAAACTTCAAACGTAGCCTTAGAATGGTGGTGTTCCTGCCAGGCTCCTTTCGCAGCCATGCTCTTAAAATGCGAACGTCTGCAGATAGCTGGCAGCCAGAAGGGGCTAGCCTGGAAAGCTGTTGCTCAGCCTCATCTGCCCATGGCACTGCTCGCACAGAGGCACAGAGAATGGGGCTGCTTGCTTATCTTGTCACCTCAAACTTCAAACGTAGCCTGGGAAAGTTGGTGTCCCAGCCAGGCTCCTTTCGCAGCCCTGCTCCGAAAGTGCGAAAGTCTGCAGATAGCTGGCAGCCTGAAGGGGCTAGCCTGTAAAGCTGTTGCTCAGCCTCATCTGCTCATGGCACTGCTCGCACAGAGGCACAGAGACTGGGGTTGCTTGCTTGTCTTGCCACCTCAAAATTCAAACGTAGCCTGGGAAAGTTGGTGTCCCAGCCAGGCTCCTTTACAAGCTCTGCTCCGAAAGTGCGAACGTCTGCAGATATCTGGCAGCCAGAAGGGGCTAGCCTGGAAAGCTGTTGCTCAGCCTCATCTGCCCATGGCACTGCTCTCACAGAGGCACAGAGACTGGTGCTGCTTGCTTGTCTTGCCCCCTCAAATTTGAAACCTAGCCTGGGAAATTTGGTGTCCCAGCCAGGCTCCTTTACAAGCCCTTCTCCGAAAGTGCGAACGTCTGCAGATATCTGGAAGCCAGAAGGGGCTAGCCTGGAAAGCTGTTGCTCAGCCTCATCTGTCCATGGTAGTGCTCGCACAGAGGCACAGAGAATGGGGCTGCTTGCTTGTCTTGCCACCTCAAACTTCAAACGTAACCTTGGAATGGTGGTGTCCCAGCCAGGCTCCTTTCGCAGCCCTGCTCCGAAAGTGCGAACGTCGGCAGATAGCTGATAGCCAGAAGGGGCAAGCCTGGAAAGCTGTTGCTCAGCCTCATCTGCTCATGGCACTGCTCGCACAGAGGCACAGAGACTGGGGCTGATTGCTTATCTTGCCCCCTCAAATTTGAAACGTAACCTGGGAAATTTGGTGTCCCAGACAGGCTCCTTTCGCAGACCTGCTCCGAAAGTGCGAACGTCTGCAGATAGCTGGCAGCCAAAAGGGGCTAGCGGTGAAAGCTGTTGCTCAGCCTCAGCTGCCAATGGCACTGCTCGCACAGAGGCCCAGAGAATGGGGCTGCTTGCTTTTCTTGCCACCTCAAACTTCAAACGTATCCTGTGAATGGTGGTGTCCCAGCCAGGCTCCTTTACCAGCCCTGCTCTTAAAATTCGAACGTCTGCAGGTAGCTGACAGCCAGAAGGGGCTAGCCTGGAAAGCTGTTGCTCAGACTTATCTGCCCATGGCACTGCTCGCACAGAGGCACAGAGACTGGGACTGCTTGCTTGTCTTGCCACCTCAAACTTCAAACGTAGCCTGGGAAAGTTGGTGTCCCAGCCAGGCTCCTTTCCCAGCCCTGCTCCGAAAGTGCGAATGTCTGCAGATAGCTGGCAGCCTGAAGGAGCTAGCCTGTAAAGCTGTTGCTCAGCCTCATCTGCTCATGGCACTGCTCGCACAGAGGCACAGAGACTGGGGCTGCTTGCTTTTCTTGCCACCTCAAACTTCAAACGTAGACTGGGAAAGTTGGTGTCCCAGCCAGACTCCTTTAGCAGCCCTGCTCTTAAAATGCGAACATCTGCAGGTAGCTGACAGCCAGAAGGGGCTAGCCTGGAAATCTGTTGCTCAGCCTCATCTGCTCATGGCACTGCTCGCACAGAGGCCCAGAGACTGGGGCTGCTTGCTTGTCTTGCCACCTCAAACTTCAAACGTATCCTGTGAATGGTGGTGTCCCAGCCAGGCTCCTTTACCAGCCCTGCTCCGGAAGTGCGAACGTCTGCAGATAGCTGGCAGCCAGAAGGGGCTAGCCTGGAAAGCTGTTGCTCAGCCTCATCTGCCCATGGCACTACTTGCGCAGAGGCACAGAGACTGGGGCTGCTTGCTTGTCTTGCCACTTGAAACTTCAAACGTAGCCTGGGAATGGTGGTGTCCCTGCCAGGCTCCTTTACCAGCCCTGCTCTTAAAATGTAAACCTCTGCAGGTAGCTGTCAGCCAGAAGGGGCTAGCCTGGAAATCTGTTGCTCAGCCTCATCTGCTCATGGCACTGCTCGCACAGAGGCACAGAGAATGGGGCTGCTTGCTTATCTTGCCACTTGAAACTTCAAACGCATGCTGGGAATGGTGGTGTCTCTGCCAGGCTCCTTTCGCAGCCCTGCTCCGAAAGTGCGAACGTCTGCAGTTAGCTGATAGCCAGAAGTGGCTAGCCTGGAAAGCTGTTGCTCAGCCTCATCTGTCCATGGCAGTGCTCGCACAGAGGCACAGAGAATGGGGCTGCTTGCTTGCCTTGCCACCTCAAACTTCAAACGTAGACTGGGAAAGTTGGTGTCCCAGCCAGGCTCCTTTCGCAGCCCTGCTCCGAAAGTGCGAACGTCTGCAGATAGCTGACAGCCAGAAGGAGCTAGCGTGGAAAGCTGTTGCTCAGCCTCATCTGCCCATGGCAGTGCTCGCACAGAGGCCCAGAGACTGGGGCTGCTTGCTTGTCTTGCCACTTGAAACTTCAAATGCATGCTGGGAATGTGGATTGTCCCTGCCAGGCTCCTTTCACAGCCATGATCTTAAAATGCGAACGTCTGCAAATAGCTGGCAGCCAGAAGGGGCTAGCCTGGAAAGCTGTTGCTCAGTCTCATCTGCCCATGGCACTGCTCGCACAGAGGCCCAGAGACTGGGGCTGCTCGCTTGTCTTGCCACCTCAAACTTCAAGCGTATCCTGTGAATGGTGGTGTCCCAGCCAGGCTCCTTTACCAGCCCTGCTCCGGAAGTGCGAACGTCTGCAGATAGCTGGCAGCCAGAAGGGGCTAGCCTGGAAAGCTGTTGCTCAGCCTCATCTGCCCATGGCACTGCTCGCACAGAGGCACAGAGAATGGGGCTGCTTGCTTATCTTGCCACTTGAAACTTCAAACGCATGCTGGGAATGGTGGTGTCTCTGCCAGGCTCCTTTCGCAGACCTGCTCCGAAAGTGCGAAGGTCTGCAGTTAGCTGATAGCCAGAAGGGGCTAGCCTGGAAAGCTGTTGCTCAGCCTCATCTGCCCATGGCACTGCTCGCACAGAGGCACAGACACTGGGGCTGCTTGCTTATCTTGCCACTTGAAACTTCAAACGCATGCTGGAAATGTGGATTGTCCCTGACAGACTCATTTCACAGCCCTGCTCCAAAAGTGCGAAAGTTTGCAGATAGCTGGCAGCCAGAAGGGGCTAGCCTGTAAAGCTGTTGCTCAACCTCATCTGCCCATGGCAGTGCTCGCACAGAGGCCCAGAGGCTGGGGCTGCTTGCTTATCTTGCAACTTGAAACTTCAAACGTAGCCTTAGAATGGTGGTGTTTCTGCCAGGCTCCTTTCGCAGCCATGCTCTTAAAATGCGAACGTCTGCAGATAGCTGGCAGCCAGAAGGGGCTAGCCTGGAAAGCTGTTGCTCAGCCTCATCTGCCCATGGCACTGCTCGCACAGAGGCACAGAGAATGGGGCTGCTTGCTTATCTTGTCACCTCAAACTTCAAACGTAGCCTGGGAAAGTTGGTGTCCCAGCCAGGCTCCTTTCGCAGCCCTGCTCCGAAAGTGCGAAAGTCTGCAGATAGCTGGCAGCCTGAAGGGGCTAGCCTGTAAAGCTGTTGCTCAGCCTCATCTGCTCATGGCACTGCTCGCACAGAGGCACAGAGACTGGGGTTGCTTGCTTGTCTTGCCACCTCAAAATTCAAACGTAGCCTGGGAAAGTTGGTGTCCCAGCCAGGCTCCTTTACAAGCTCTGCTCCGAAAGTGCGAACGTCTGCAGATATCTGGCAGCCAGAAGGGGCTAGCCTGGAAAGCTGTTGCTCAGCCTCATCTGCCCATGGCACTGCTCTCACAGAGGCACAGAGACTGGTGCTGCTTGCTTGTCTTGCCCCCTCAAATTTGAAACCTAGCCTGGGAAATTTGGTGTCCCAGCCAGGCTCCTTTACAAGCCCTTCTCCGAAAGTGCGAACGTCTGCAGATATCTGGAAGCCAGAAGGGGCTAGCCTGGAAAGCTGTTGCTCAGCCTCATCTGTCCATGGTAGTGCTCGCACAGAGGCACAGAGAATGGGGCTGCTTGCTTGTCTTGCCACCTCAAACTTCAAACGTAACCTTGGAATGGTGGTGTCCCAGCCAGGCTCCTTTCGCAGCCCTGCTCCGAAAGTGCGAACGTCGGCAGATAGCTGATAGCCAGAAGGGGCAAGCCTGGAAAGCTGTTGCTCAGCCTCATCTGCTCATGGCACTGCTCGCACAGAGGCACAGAGACTGGGGCTGATTGCTTATCTTGCCCCCTCAAATTTGAAACGTAACCTGGGAAATTTGGTGTCCCAGACAGGCTCCTTTCGCAGACCTGCTCCGAAAGTGCGAACGTCTGCAGATAGCTGGCAGCCAAAAGGGGCTAGCGGTGAAAGCTGTTGCTCAGCCTCATCTGCCAATGGCACTGCTCGCACAGAGGCCCAGAGAATGGGGCTGCTTGCTTTTCTTGCCACCTCAAACTTCAAACGTATCCTGTGAATGGTGGTGTCCCAGCCAGGCTCCTTTACCAGCCCTGCTCTTAAAATTCGAACGTCTGCAGGTAGCTGACAGCCAGAAGGGGCTAGCCTGGAAAGCTGTTGCTCAGACTTATCTGCCCATGGCACTGCTCGCACAGAGGCACAGAGACTGGGACTGCTTGCTTGTCTTGCCACCTCAAACTTCAAACGTAGCCTGGGAAAGTTGGTGTCCCAGCCAGGCTCCTTTCCCAGCCCTGCTCCGAAAGTGCGAATGTCTGCAGATAGCTGGCAGCCTGAAGGAGCTAGCCTGTAAAGCTGTTGCTCAGCCTCATCTGCTCATGGCACTGCTCGCACAGAGGCACAGAGACTGGGGCTGCTTGCTTTTCTTGCCACCTCAAACTTCAAACGTAGACTGGGAAAGTTGGTGTCCCAGCCAGACTCCTTTAGCAGCCCTGCTCTTAAAATGCGAACATCTGCAGGTAGCTGACAGCCAGAAGGGGCTAGCCTGGAAATCTGTTGCTCAGCCTCATCTGCCCATGGCACTGCTCGCACAGAGGCACAGAGAATGGGGCTGCTTGCTTATCTTGCCACTTGAAACTTCAAACGCATGCTGGGAATGGTGGTGTCTCTGCCAGGCTCCTCTCGCAGCCCTGCTCCGAAAGTGCGAACGTCTGCAGATAGCTGGCAGCCAGAAGTGGCTAGCCTGGAAAGCTTTTGCTCAGCCTCATCTGCCCATGGCACTGCTCGCACAGAGGCACAGAGACTGGGGCTGCTTGCTTGTCTTGCCACCTCAAACTTGAAACGTAACCTGGGAAAGTTGGTGTCCCAGCCAGGCTCCTGTAACAGCCCTGCTCCGGAAGTGCGAACGTCTGCAGATAGCTGGCAGGCAGAAGGGGCTAGCCTGGAAAGCTGTTGCTCAGCCTCATCTGCTCATGGCACTGCTTGCACAGAGGCACAGAGAATGGGGCTGCTTGCTTGTCTTGCCACCTCAAAATTCAAACGTAGCCTGGGAAAGTTGGTGTCCCAGCCAGGCTCCTTTCGCAGCCCTGCTCTGAAAGTGCGAACGTCTGCAGATAGCTGGCAGCCAGAAGGGGCTAGCCTGGAAAGCTGTTGCTCAGCCTCATCTGCCCATGGCACTGCGCGCACAGAGGCACAGAAAATGGGGCTGGTTGCTTATCTTGCCACTTGAAACTTCAAACGCATGCTGGGAATTGTCGTGTCCCTGCCAGCTACCTTTCGCAGCCCTGCTCCGAAAGCGCGAACGTCTGCAGATAGCTGGCAGCCAGAAGGGGCTAGCCTGGAAAGCTGTTGCTCAGCCTCATCTGCCCATGGCACTGCTCGCACAGAGGCACAGAGAATTGGGCTGCTTGCTTATCTTGCCCCCTCAAATTTCAAACGTAGCCTGGGAAAGGTGGTGTCCCAGCCAGGCTCCTTTCGCAGCCCTGCTCCGAAAGTGCGAATGTCTGCAGATAGCTGGCAGCCAGAAGGGGCTAGCCTGTAAAGCTGTTGCTCAGCCTCATCTACTCATGGCACTGCTCGCACAGAGGCACAGAGACTGGGGCTGCTTGCTTGTCTTGCCACCTCATCTTCAAACGTAGACTGGGAAAGTTGGTGTCCCAGCCAGGCTCCTTTCCCAGCCCTGCTCCGAAAGTGGGAACGTCTGCAGATAGCTGGCAGCCAGAAGGGGCTAGCCTGGAAAGCGGTTTCTCAGCCTCATCTGCCCATGGCACTACTTGAGCAGAGGCACAGAGAATGGGGCTGCTTGCTTGTCTTGCCACCTCAAACTTCAAACGTAACCTGGGAATGGTGGTGTCCCAGGCAGACTCCTTTACCAGCCCTGCTCTTAAAGTGCGAACGTCTGCAGATAGCTGGCAGCCAAAAGGGGCTAGCGTGGAAAGCTGTTGCTCAGTCTCATCTGCCCATGGCAGTGCTCGCACAGAGGCACAGAGACTGGGGCTGCTTGCTTGTCTCGCCACTTGAAACTTCAAACGCATGCTGGGAATGTCGATTGTCCCTGGCAGGCTCCTTTCACAGCCATGCTCCGAAAGTGCGAACGTCTGCAGATAGCTGGCAGCCAGAAGGGGCTAGCCTGGAAAGCTGTTGCTCAGCCTCATCTGCCCATGGCACTGCGCGCACAGAGGCACAGAAAATGGGGCTGGTTGCTTATCTTGCCACTTGAAACTTCAAACGCATGCTGGGAATTGTCGTGTCCCTGCCAGCTACCTTTCGCAGCCCTGCTCCGAAAGCGCGAACGTCTGCAGATAGCTGGCAGCCAGAAGGGGCTAGCGTGGAAATCTGTTGCTCAACCTCATCTGCCCATGGCAGTGCTCGCACAGAGGCTTACAGACTGAGGCTGCTTGCTTATCTGGCCACTTGAAACTTCAAACGTAGCCTTAGAATGGTGGTGTCCCTGCCAGGCGCCTTTCGCAGCCATGCTCTTAAAATGCGAACGTCTGCAGATAGCTGACAGCCACAAGGCGCTAGCCTGGAAATCTGTTGCTCAGCCTCATCTGCCCATGGCAGTGCTCGCACAGAGGCCCAGAGACTGGGGCTGCTTGCTTATCTTGCCACTTGAAACTTCAAACGCATGCTGGGAATGGTGGTGTCTTTGCCAGGCTCCTTTCGCAGCCCTTGTCCGAAAGTGCGAACGTCTGCAGTTAGCTGATAGGCAGAAGGGGCTAGCGTGGAAAGCTGTTGCTCAGCCTCATTTGCCCATGGCACTGCTCGCACAGAGGCACAGAGAATGGGGCTGCTTGCTTGTCTTGCCACTTGAAACTTCAAAAGTAGCCTGAGAATGGTGGTGTCCCAGCAAGGCTCCTTTCGCAGACCTGCTCTTAAAATGCGAACGTCTGCAGGTAGCTGGCAGCCTGAAGGGGCTAGCCTGTAAAGCTGTTGCTCAGCCTCATCTGCTCATGGCACTGCTCGCACAGAGGCACAGAGACTGGGGTTGCTTGCTTGTCTTGCCACCTCAAAATTCAAACGTAGCCTGGGAAAGTTGGTGTCCCAGCCAGGCTCCTTTACAAGCTCTGCTCCGAAAGTGCGAACGTCTGCAGATATCTGGCAGCCAGAAGGGGCTAGCCTGGAAAGCTGTTGCTCAGCCTCATCTGCCCATGGCACTGCTCTCACAGAGGCACAGAGACTGGTGCTGCTTGCTTGTCTTGCCCCCTCAAATTTGAAACCTAGCCTGGGAAATTTGGTGTCCCAGCCAGGCTCCTTTACAAGCCCTTCTCCGAAAGTGCGAACGTCTGCAGATATCTGGAAGCCAGAAGGGGCTAGCCTGGAAAGCTGTTGCTCAGCCTCATCTGTCCATGGTAGTGCTCGCACAGAGGCACAGAGAATGGGGCTGCTTGCTTGTCTTGCCACCTCAAACTTCAAACGTAACCTTGGAATGGTGGTGTCCCAGCCAGGCTCCTTTCGCAGCCCTGCTCCGAAAGTGCGAACGTCGGCAGATAGCTGATAGCCAGAAGGGGCAAGCCTGGAAAGCTGTTGCTCAGCCTCATCTGCTCATGGCACTGCTCGCACAGAGGCACAGAGACTGGGGCTGATTGCTTATCTTGCCCCCTCAAATTTGAAACGTAACCTGGGAAATTTGGTGTCCCAGACAGGCTCCTTTCGCAGACCTGCTCCGAAAGTGCGAACGTCTGCAGATAGCTGGCAGCCAAAAGGGGCTAGCGGTGAAAGCTGTTGCTCAGCCTCATCTGCCAATGGCACTGCTCGCACAGAGGCCCAGAGAATGGGGCTGCTTGCTTTTCTTGCCACCTCAAACTTCAAACGTATCCTGTGAATGGTGGTGTCCCAGCCAGGCTCCTTTACCAGCCCTGCTCTTAAAATTCGAACGTCTGCAGGTAGCTGACAGCCAGAAGGGGCTAGCCTGGAAAGCTGTTGCTCAGACTTATCTGCCCATGGCACTGCTCGCACAGAGGCACAGAGACTGGGACTGCTTGCTTGTCTTGCCACCTCAAACTTCAAACGTAGCCTGGGAAAGTTGGTGTCCCAGCCAGGCTCCTTTCCCAGCCCTGCTCCGAAAGTGCGAATGTCTGCAGATAGCTGGCAGCCTGAAGGAGCTAGCCTGTAAAGCTGTTGCTCAGCCTCATCTGCTCATGGCACTGCTCGCACAGAGGCACAGAGACTGGGGCTGCTTGCTTTTCTTGCCACCTCAAACTTCAAACGTAGACTGGGAAAGTTGGTGTCCCAGCCAGACTCCTTTAGCAGCCCTGCTCTTAAAATGCGAACATCTGCAGGTAGCTGACAGCCAGAAGGGGCTAGCCTGGAAATCTGTTGCTCAGCCTCATCTGCCCATGGCACTGCTCGCACAGAGGCACAGAGAATGGGGCTGCTTGCTTATCTTGCCACTTGAAACTTCAAACGCATGCTGGGAATGGTGGTGTCTCTGCCAGGCTCCTCTCGCAGCCCTGCTCCGAAAGTGCGAACGTCTGCAGATAGCTGGCAGCCAGAAGTGGCTAGCCTGGAAAGCTTTTGCTCAGCCTCATCTGCCCATGGCACTGCTCGCACAGAGGCACAGAGACTGGGGCTGCTTGCTTGTCTTGCCACCTCAAACTTGAAACGTAACCTGGGAAAGTTGGTGTCCCAGCCAGGCTCCTGTAACAGCCCTGCTCCGGAAGTGCGAACGTCTGCAGATAGCTGGCAGGCAGAAGGGGCTAGCCTGGAAAGCTGTTGCTCAGCCTCATCTGCTCATGGCACTGCTTGCACAGAGGCACAGAGAATGGGGCTGCTTGCTTGTCTTGCCACCTCAAAATTCAAACGTAGCCTGGGAAAGTTGGTGTCCCAGCCAGGCTCCTTTCGCAGCCCTGCTCTGAAAGTGCGAACGTCTGCAGATAGCTGGCAGCCAGAAGGGGCTAGCCTGGAAAGCTGTTGCTCAGCCTCATCTGCCCATGGCACTGCGCGCACAGAGGCACAGAAAATGGGGCTGGTTGCTTATCTTGCCACTTGAAACTTCAAACGCATGCTGGGAATTGTCGTGTCCCTGCCAGCTACCTTTCGCAGCCCTGCTCCGAAAGCGCGAACGTCTGCAGTTAGCTGACAGCCACAAGGGGCTAGCCTGGAAAGCTGTTGCTCAGCCTCATTTGCCCATGGCACTGCTCGCACAGAGGCACAGAGACTGGGGCTGCTTGCTTATCTGGCCACTTGAAACTTCAAACGTAGCCTTAGAATGGTGGTGTCCCTGCCAGGCTCCTTTCGCAGCCATGCTCTTAAAATGCGAACGTCTGCAGATAGCTGGCAGCCAGAAGGGGCTAGCCTGGAAAGCTGTTGCTCAGCCTCATCTGCCCATGGCACTGCTCGCACAGAGGCACAGAGAATTGGGCTGCTTGCTTATCTTGCCCCCTCAAATTTCAAACGTAGCCTGGGAAAGGTGGTGTCCCAGCCAGGCTCCTTTCGCAGCCCTGCTCCGAAAGTGCGAATGTCTGCAGATAGCTGGCAGCCAGAAGGGGCTAGCCTGTAAAGCTGTTGCTCAGCCTCATCTACTCATGGCACTGCTCGCACAGAGGCACAGAGACTGGGGCTGCTTGCTTGTCTTGCCACCTCATCTTCAAACGTAGACTGGGAAAGTTGGTGTCCCAGCCAGGCTCCTTTCCCAGCCCTGCTCCGAAAGTGGGAACGTCTGCAGATAGCTGGCAGCCAGAAGGGGCTAGCCTGGAAAGCGGTTTCTCAGCCTCATCTGCCCATGGCACTACTTGAGCAGAGGCACAGAGAATGGGGCTGCTTGCTTGTCTTGCCACCTCAAACTTCAAACGTAACCTGGGAATGGTGGTGTCCCAGGCAGACTCCTTTACCAGCCCTGCTCTTAAAGTGCGAACGTCTGCAGATAGCTGGCAGCCAAAAGGGGCTAGCGTGGAAAGCTGTTGCTCAGTCTCATCTGCCCATGGCAGTGCTCGCACAGAGGCACAGAGACTGGGGCTGCTTGCTTGTCTCGCCACTTGAAACTTCAAACGCATGCTGGGAATGTCGATTGTCCCTGGCAGGCTCCTTTCACAGCCATGCTCCGAAAGTGCGAACGTCTGCAGATAGCTGGCAGCCAGAAGGGGCTAGCCTGGAAAGCTGTTGCTCAGCCTCATCTGCCCATGGCACTGCGCGCACAGAGGCACAGAAAATGGGGCTGGTTGCTTATCTTGCCACTTGAAACTTCAAACGCATGCTGGGAATTGTCGTGTCCCTGCCAGCTACCTTTCGCAGCCCTGCTCCGAAAGCGCGAACGTCTGCAGATAGCTGGCAGCCAGAAGGGGCTAGCGTGGAAATCTGTTGCTCAACCTCATCTGCCCATGGCAGTGCTCGCACAGAGGCTTACAGACTGAGGCTGCTTGCTTATCTGGCCACTTGAAACTTCAAACGTAGCCTTAGAATGGTGGTGTCCCTGCCAGGCGCCTTTCGCAGCCATGCTCTTAAAATGCGAACGTCTGCAGATAGCTGACAGCCACAAGGCGCTAGCCTGGAAATCTGTTGCTCAGCCTCATCTGCCCATGGCAGTGCTCGCACAGAGGCCCAGAGACTGGGGCTGCTTGCTTATCTTGCCACTTGAAACTTCAAACGCATGCTGGGAATGGTGGTGTCTTTGCCAGGCTCCTTTCGCAGCCCTTGTCCGAAAGTGCGAACGTCTGCAGTTAGCTGATAGGCAGAAGGGGCTAGCGTGGAAAGCTGTTGCTCAGCCTCATTTGCCCATGGCACTGCTCGCACAGAGGCACAGAGAATGGGGCTGCTTGCTTGTCTTGCCACTTGAAACTTCAAAAGTAGCCTGAGAATGGTGGTGTCCCAGCAAGGCTCCTTTCGCAGACCTGCTCTTAAAATGCGAACGTCTGCAGGTAGCTGACAGCCAGAAGGGGCTAGCCTGGAAATCTGTTGCTCAGCCTCATCTGCCCATGGCACTGCTCGCACAGAGGCACAGAGAATGGGGCTGCTTGCTTATCTTGCAACTTGAAACTTCAAACGCATGTCGGGAATGTGTGTTGTCCCTGGCAGGCTCCTTTCGCAGCCCTGCTCCGAAAGTGCGAACGTCTGCAGATAGCTGGCAGCCAGAAGGGGCTAGCCTGGAAAGCTGTTGCTCAGCCTCATCTGCTCATGGCACTGCTCGCACAGAGGCCCAGAGACTGGGGCTGCTTGCTTGTCTTGCCACCTCAAACTTCAAACGTAGCCTGGGAAAGTTGGTGTCCCAGCCAGGTTCCTTTCGCAGCCCTGCTGTTAAAATGCAAACGTCTGCAGGTAGCTGGCAGCCAGAAGGGACTAGCCTGGAAAGCTGTTGCTCAGCCTCATCTGCTCATGGCACTGCTCGCACAGAGGCACAGAGACTGGGGCTGCTTGCTTGTCTTGCCCCCTCAAATTTGAAACGTAACCTGGGAAATTTGGTGTCACAGGCAGGCTCCTTTCGCAGCCCTGCTCCGAAAGTGCGAACGTCTGCAGATAGCTGACAGCCAGAAGGGGCTAGCGTGGAAAGCTGTTGCTCAGCCTCATCTGCCCATTGCACTGCTCGCACAGAGGCACAGAGAATGGGGCTGGTTGCTTATCTTCCCACTTGAAACTTCAAACGCATGCTGAGAATGGTGGTGTCTCTGCCAGGCTCCTTTCACAGTCCTGCTCCGAAAGTGCGAACGTCTGCAGATAGCTGGCAGCCAGAAGGGGCTAGCGTGGAAAGCTGTTGCTCAGCCTCATCTGCTCATGGCACTGCTCACACAGAGACTGGGGCTGCTTGCTTGTCTTGCCACCTCAAATTTCAAACGTAGCCTGGGAATGGTGGTGCCCCTGCCAGACTCCTTTCACAGCCCTGCTCCGAAAGTGCGAACGTCTGCAGATAGCAGGCAGCCAGAAAGTGCTAGCATGGAAAGCTGTTGCTCAACCTCATCTGCTCATGGCAGTGCTAGCACAGAGGCCCAGAGACTGGGGCTGCTTGCTTATCTTGCCACTTGAAACTTCAAACGTAGCCTTTAGAATGGTGGTGTCCCTGCCAGGCTCCTTTCGCATCCATTGTCTTAAAATGCGAAGGTCTGCAGATAGCTGGCAGCCATAAGGGGCTAGCCTGGAAAGCTGTTGCTCAGCCTCATCTGCCCATGGCACTGCTCGGACAGAGGCACAGAGACTGGGGCTGCTTGCTTGTCTTGCCACCTCAAACTTCAAACGCATGCTGGGAATGGTGGTCTCCCTGCCATACTCCTTTCACAGCCCTGCTCCGAAAGTGCGAACGTCTGCAGATAGCTGGCAGCCAGAAGGTGCTAACCTGTAAAGCTGTTGCTCAGCCTCATCTGCTCATGGCACTGCTCGCACAGAGGCACAGAGAATGGGGCTGCTTGCTTGTCTTGCCACCTCAAAATTCAAACGTAGCCTGGGAAAGTTGGTGTCCCAGCCAGGCTCCTTTCCCAGCCCTGCTCCGAATGTGCGAACGTCTGCAGATAGCTGGCATCCAGAAGAGGATAGCCTGGAAAGCTGTTGCTCAGCCTCATCTGCCAATGGCACTGCTCGCACAGAGGCACAGAGAATGGGGCTGCTTGCTTGTCTTGCCACCTTAAACTTCAAACGTAGAATGGGAATTGTGGTGTCCCAGCCAGGCTCCTTTCACAGACCTGCTCTTAAAATGCGAACGTCTGCAGGTAGCTGGCAGCCAGAAGGGGCTAGCCTGGAAAGCTGTTGCTCAGCCTCATCTGCTCATGGCACTGCTCGCACAGAGGCACAGAGACTGGGGCTGCTTGCTTGTCTTGCCACCTCAAACTTCAAATGTAGCATGGGAAAGTTTGTGTCCCAGCCAGGCTCCTTTCGCTGTCCTGCTCCGAAAGAGCGAACGTCTGCAGATAGCTGGCAGCCAGAAGGGGCTAGCCTGGAAAGCTGTTGCTCAGCCTCATCTGCTCATGGCACTGCTCGCACAGAGGCCCAGAGACTGGGGCTGCTTGCTTGTCTTGCCACCTCAAACTTCAAACGTAGCCTGGGAAAGTTGGTGTCCCAGCCAGGCTCCTTTCGCAGCCCTGCTGTTAAAATGCAAACGTCTGCAGATAGCTGGCAGCCAGAAGGGACTAGCCTGGAAAGCTGTTGCTCAGCCTCATCTGCTCATGGCACTGCTCGCACAGAGGCACACAGACTGGGGCTGCTTGCTTGTCTTGCCCCCCCAAATTTGAAACGTAACCTGGGAAATTTGGTGTCCCAGCCAGGCTCCTTTCGCAGTCCTGCTCCGAAAGTGCGAACGTCTGCAGATAGCTGACAGCCAGAAGGGGCTAGCGTGGAAAGCTGTTGCTCAGCCTCAACTGCCCATGGCAGTGCTCACACAGAGGCACAGAGACTGGGGCTGCTTGCTTGTCTTCCCAGTTGAAACTTCAAACGCATGCTGGGAATGTCGATTGTCCCTGGCAGGCTCCTTTCGCAGCCATGCTCTTAATATGCGAACGTCTGCAGATAGCTGATAGCCAGAAGGGGCTAGCCTGGAAATCTGTTGCTCAGTATCATCTGCCCATGGCACTGCTCGCACAGAGGCACAGGGAATGGGGCTGCTTGCTTGTCTTGCCACTTGAAACTTCAAACGCATGCTGAGAATGGTGGTGTCTCTGCCAGGCTCCTTTCACAGTCCTGCGCCGAAAGTGCGAACGCCTGCAGATAGCTGGCAGCCAGAAGGGGCTAGCGTGGAAAGCTGTTGCTCAGCCTCATCTGCCCATGGCACTGCTCGCACAGAGGCACAGAGAATGGGGCTTCTTGCTTGTCTTGCCACTTGAAACTTCAAAGTAGTCTGAGAATGGTGGTGTCCCAGCCAGGCTCCTTTCGCAGACCTGCTCCGAAAGTGCGAACGTCTGCAGATAGCTGATAGATAGAAGGGGCTAGCGTGGAAAGATGTTGCTCAGCCTCCTCTGCTCATGGCACTGCTCACACAGAGACTGGGGCTGCTTGCTTGTCTTGCCACCTCAAACTTCAAACGTAGCCTGGGAAAGTTTGTGTCCCAGCCAGGCTCCTTTCACAGCCCTGCTCCGAAAGTGCGAACGTCTGCAGATAGCTGGCAGCCAGAAAGTGCTAGCGTGGAAAGCTGTTGCTCAACCTCATCTGCTCATGGCAGTGCTCGCACAGAGGCCCAGAGACTGGGGCTGCTTGCTTATCTTGCCACTTGAAACTTCAAACGTAGCCTGGGAACTGTGGTGTCCCTGCCAGGCTCCTTTCGCAGCCATGCTCTTAAAATGCGAACGTCTGCAGATAGCTGGCAGGCAGAAGGGGCTAGCCTGGAAAGCTGTTGCTCAGCCTCATCTGCCCATGGCACTGCTCGCACAGAGGCACAGAGACTGGGGCTGCTTGCTTGTCTTGCCACCTCAAACTTCAAACGTAACCTGGGAATGGTGGTGTCCCTGCCAGGCTCCTTTACCAGCCCTGCTCTGGAAGTGCGAACGTCTGCAGATAGCTGGCAGCCATAAGGGGCTAGCCTGGAAAGCTGTTGCTCAGCCTCATCTGCTCATGGCACTGCTCGCACAGAGGCACAGAGACTGGGGCTGCTTGCTTGTCTTGCCACCTCAAACTTCAAATGTAGCATGGGAAAGCTGGTGTCCCAGCCAGGCTCCTTTCGCAGTCCTGTTCCGAAAGTGCGAACGTCTGCAGATAGCTGGCAGCCAGAAGAGGCTATCCTGGAAACTGTTGCTCAGCCTCATCTGCTCATGGCACTGCTCACACAGAAACAGGGGTTGCTTGCTTGTCTTGTCACCTCAAACTTCAAACGTAGCCTGGGAATGGTGGTGTCCCTGCCAGGCTCCTTTACCAGCCCTGCTCTTAAAATGCGAACATCTGAAGGTAGCTGACAGCCAGAAGGGGCTAGCCTGGAAATCTGTTACTCAGCCTCATCTGCCCATGGCACTGCTCGCACAGAGGCACAGAGAATGGGGCTGCTTGCTTATCTTGCCACCTCAAACTTCAAACGCATGCTGGGAATGGTGGTGTCCCTGCCATACTCCTTTCACAGCCCTGCTCCGAAAGTTGGAACGTCTACAGATAGCTGGCAGCCAGAAGGGGCTAGCCTGGAAATCTGTTGCGCAACCTCATCTGCCCATGGCAGTGCTCGCACAGAGGCCCACAGACTGAGGCTGCTTGCTTATCTGGCCACTTGAAACTTCAAACGTAGCCTTAGAATGGTGGTGTCCCTGCCAGGCGCCTTTCGCAGCCATGCTCTTAAAATGCGAACGTCTGCAGATAGCTGGCAGCCAGAAGGGGCTAGCCTGGAAAGCTGTTGCTCAGCCTCATCTGCCCATGGCAGTGCTCGCACAGAGGCACAGAGACTGGGGCTGCTTGCTTGTCTTGCCACCTCAAACTTCAAACGTAGCCTGGGAACTGTGGTGTCCCAGACAGGCTCCTTTCGCAGCCCTGCTCCGAAAGTGCGAACGTCTGCAGATAGCTGGCAGCCAGAAGGGGCTATCCTGGAAAGCTGTTGCTCAGCCTCATTTGCCAGTGGCACTGCTTGCACAGAGGCACAGAGAATGGGGCTGCTTGCTTATCTTGCCACATCAAACTTCAAACGCATGCTGGGAATGGTGGTTTCCCTGCCATACTCCTTTCACAGCCCTGCTCCGAAAGTTGGAACGTCTGCAGATAGCTGGCAGCCAGAATGTACTAGCCTGTAAAGCTGTTGCTCAGCCTCATCTGCTCATGGCACTGCTCGCACAGAGGCACAGAGAATGGGGCTGCTTGCTTGTCTTGCCACCTCAAAATTCAAACGTAGCCTGGGAAAGTTGGTGTCCCAGCCAGGCTCCTTTCCCAGCCCTGCTCCGAAAGTGCGAACGTCTGCAGATAGCTGGCAGCCAGAAGGGGCTATCCTGGAAAGCTGTTGCTCAGCCTCATCTGCTCATGGCACTGCTCACACAGACACTGGGGCTGCTTGCTTGTCTTGCCACCTTAAACTTCAACGTACCCTGGGAATGGTGGTGTCCCTGGCAGACTCCTTTCACAGCACTGCTCCGAAAGTGCGAACGTCTGCAGATAGCTGGCAGCCAGAAAGTGCTAGCATGGAAAGCTGTTGCTCAACCTCATCTGCTCATGGCAGTGCTCGCACAGAGGCCCAGAGACTGGGGCTGCTTGCTTATCTTGCCACCTCAAACTTCAAACGTAACCTGGGAATGGTGGTGTCCCTGCCAGGCTCCTTTACCAGCCCTGCTCTGGAAGTGCGAACGTCTGCAGATAGCTGGCAGCCAGAAGGGGCTAGCCTGGAAAGCTGTTGCTCAGCCTCATCTGCTCATGGCACTGCTCGCACAGAGGCACAGAGACTGGGGCTGCTTGCTTGTCTTGCTACCTCAAAATTGAAACGTAGCCTGGGAACTGTGGTGTCCCAGACAGGCTCCTTTCGCAGCCCTGCTCCGAAAGTGCGAACGTCTGCAGATAGCTGGCAGCCAGAAGTGGCTATCCTGGAAAGCTGTTGCTCAGCCTCAACTGCCAATGGCACTGCTCGCACAGAGGCACAGAGAATGGGGCTGCTTGCTTGTCTTGCCACTTGAAACTTCAAACGCTTGCTGGGAATGTGGATTGTCCCTGCCAGGCTCCTTTCACAGCCATGCTCTTAAAATGAGAATGTCTGCAGATAGCTGTCAGCCAGAAGGGTCTAGCCTGGAAAGCTGTTGCTCGGCCTCGTCTGCCCATGGCACTGCTCGCAGAGAGGCACAGAGACCTGGGCTGCTTGCTTGTCTTGCCACCTCAAACTTCATACGTAACCTGGGAATGGTGGTGTCCCAGCCAGGCTCCTTTACCAGCCCTGCTCTGGAAGTGCGAACGTCTGCAGATAGCTGGAACCCAGAAGGGGCTAGCCTGGAAAGCTGTTGCTCAGCCTCATCTGCTCATGGCAGTGCTCGCACAGAGGCACAGAGACTGGGGCTGCTTGCTTGTCTTGCCACCTCAAACTTCAAATGTAGCATGGGAAAGTTGGTGTCCCAGCCAGGCTCCTTTCGCAGCCCTGCTCCGAAAGTGCGAACGTCTGCAGATAGCTGGCAGCCAGAAGGGGATATCCTGGAAAGCTGTTGCTCAGCCTCATCTGCTCATGGCACTGCTCACACAGAGACAGGGGCTGCTTGCTTGTCTTGTCACCTCAAACTTCAAACGTAGCCTGGGAATGGTGGTGTCCCAGCCAGGCTCCTTTACCAGCCCTGCTCGTAAAATGCGAACGTCTGCAGATAGCTGATAGCCAGAAGGGGCTAGCCTGGAAAGCTGTTGCTCAGCCTCATCTGCTCATGGCACTGCTCGCACAGAGGCACAGAGACTGGGGCTGCTTGCTTGTCTTGCCACCTCAAACTTCAAACGTAGCCTGGGAACTGTGGTGTCCCAGACAGGCTCCTTTCGCAGCCCTGCTCCGAAAGTGCGAACGTCTGCAGATAGCTGGCAGCCAGAAGGGGCTATCCTGGAAAGCTGTTGCTCAGCCTCATTTGCCAGTGGCACTGCTTGCACAGAGGCACAGAGAATGGGGCTGCTTGCTTATCTTGCCACATCAAACTTCAAACGCATGCTGGGAATGGTGGTTTCCCTGCCATACTCCTTTCACAGCCCTGCTCCGAAAGTTGGAACGTCTGCAGATAGCTGGCAGCCAGAATGTACTAGCCTGTAAAGCTGTTGCTCAGCCTCATCTGCTCATGGCACTGCTCGCACAGAGGCACAGAGAATGGGGCTGCTTGCTTGTCTTGCCACCTCAAAATTCAAACGTAGCCTGGGAAAGTTGGTGTCCCAGCCAGGCTCCTTTCCCAGCCCTGCTCCGAAAGTGCGAACGTCTGCAGATAGCTGGCAGCCAGAAGGGGCTATCCTGGAAAGCTGTTGCTCAGCCTCATCTGCTCATGGCACTGCTCACACAGACACTGGGGCTGCTTGCTTGTCTTGCCACCTTAAACTTCAACGTACCCTGGGAATGGTGGTGTCCCTGGCAGACTCCTTTCACAGCACTGCTCCGAAAGTGCGAACGTCTGCAGATAGCTGGCAGCCAGAAAGTGCTAGCATGGAAAGCTGTTGCTCAACCTCATCTGCTCATGGCAGTGCTCGCACAGAGGCCCAGAGACTGGGGCTGCTTGCTTATCTTGCCACCTCAAACTTCAAACGTATCCTGGGAATGGTGGTGTCCCTGCCAGGCTCCTTTACCAGCCCTGCTCTGGAAGTGCGAACGTCTGCAGATAGCTGGCAGCCAGAAGGGGCTAGCCTGGAAAGCTGTTGCTCAGCCTCATCTGCTCATGGCACTGCTCGCACAGAGGCACAGAGACTGGGGCTGCTTGCTTGTCTTGCTACCTCAAAATTCAAACGTAGCCTGGGAACTGTGGTGTCCCAGACAGGCTCCTTTCGCAGCCCTGCTCCGAAAGTGCGAACGTCTGCAGATAGCTGGCAGCCAGAAGTGGCTATCCTGGAAAGCTGTTGCTCAGCCTCAACTGCCAATGGCACTGCTCGCACAGAGGCACAGAGAATGGGGCTGCTTGCTTGTCTTGCCACTTGAAACTTCAAACGCTTGCTGGGAATGTGGATTGTCCCTGCCAGGCTCCTTTCACAGCCATGCTCTTAAAATGAGAATGTCTGCAGATAGCTGTCAGCCAGAAGGGTCTAGCCTGGAAAGCTGTTGCTCGGCCTCGTCTGCCCATGGCACTGCTCGCAGAGAGGCACAGAGACCTGGGCTGCTTGCTTGTCTTGCCACCTCAAACTTCATACGTAACCTGGGAATGGTGGTGTCCCAGCCAGGCTCCTTTACCAGCCCTGCTCTGGAAGTGCGAACGTCTGCAGATAGCTGGAACCCAGAAGGGGCTAGCCTGGAAAGCTGTTGCTCAGCCTCATCTGCTCATGGCAGTGCTCGCACAGAGGCACAGAGACTGGGGCTGCTTGCTTGTCTTGCCACCTCAAACTTCAAATGTAGCATGGGAAAGTTGGTGTCCCAGCCAGGCTCCTTTCGCAGCCCTGCTCCGAAAGTGCGAACGTCTGCAGATAGCTGGCAGCCAGAAGGGGATATCCTGGAAAGCTGTTGCTCAGCCTCATCTGCTCATGGCACTGCTCACACAGAGACAGGGGCTGCTTGCTTGTCTTGTCACCTCAAACTTCAAACGTAGCCTGGGAATGGTGGTGTCCCAGCCAGGCTCCTTTACCAGCCCTGCTCTTAAAATGCGAACGTCTGCAGATAGCTGATAGCCAGAAGGGGCTAGCCTGGAAAGCTGTTGCTCAGCCTCATCTGCCCATGGCACTGCTCGCACAGAGGCACAGAGAATGGGGCTGCTTGCTTGTCTTGCCACCTCAAACTTCAAACGTAGAATGGGAATTGTGGTGTCCCAGCCAGGCTCCTTTCGTAGACCTGCTCTTAAAATGCGAACGTCTGCAGGTAGCTGGCAGCCAGAAGGGGCTAGCCTGTAAAGCTGTTGCTCAGCCTCATCTGCCCATGGCACTGCTCGCACAGAGGCACAGAGACTGGGGCTGCTTGCTTGTCTTGCCACCTCAAACTTCAAATGTAGCATGGGAAAGTTTGTGTCCCAGCCAGGCTCCTTTCGCTGTCCTGCTCCGAAAGAGCGAACGTCTGCAGATAGCTGGCAGCCAGAAGGGGCTAGCCTGGAAAGATGTTGCACAGCCTCATCTGCTCATGGCACTGCTCACACAGAGACTGGGGCTGCTTGCTTGTCTTGCCACCTCAAACTTCAAACGTAGCCTGGGAATGGTGTTGTCCCTGCCATACTCCTTTCACAGCCCTGCTCGGAAAGTTGGAACGTCTGCAGATAGCTGGCAGCCAGAAGGTGCTAGCCTGTAAAGCTGTTGCTCAGCCTCATCTGCTCATGGCACTGCTCACACAGAGGCACAGAGACTGGGGCTGCTTGCTTGTCTTGCCACCTCAAACTTCAAACGCATGCTGGGAATGGTGGTGTCCCTGCCATACTCCTTTCACAGCCCTGCTCCGAAAGTTGGAACGTCTGCAGATAGCTGGCAGCCAGAAGGGGCTAGCCTGGAAAGCTGTTGCTCAGCCTCATCTGCCCATGGCACTGCTCGCACAGAGGCACAGAGACTGGGGCTGCTTGCTTGTCTTGCCCCCTCAAACTTCAAACGTAACCTGGGAATGGTGGTGTCCCAGCCAGGCTCCTTTACCAGCCCTGCTCTGGAAGTGCGAACGTCTGCAGATAGCTGGCAGCCAGAAGGGGCTAGCCTGGAAAGCTGTTGCTCAGCCTCATCTGCTCATGGCACTGCTCGCACAGAGGCACAGAGACTGGGGCTGCTTGCTTATCTTGCCACCTCAAACTTCAAACGTAGCCTTAGAATGGTGGTGTCCCTGCCAGGCTCCTTTCGCAGCCATGCTCTTAAAATGCGAACGTCTGCAGATAGCTGGCAGCCAGAAAGATCTAGCCTGGAAAGGTGTTGCTCAGCCTCATCTGCCAATGGCAGTGCTCGCACAGTGGCACAGAGACTGGGGCTGCTTGCTTGTCTTGCCAGCTCAAACTTCAAATGTAGCATGGGAAACTTTGTGTCCCAGCCAGGCTACTTTCGCAGCCCTGCTCCGAAAGTGCGAACGTCTGCAGATAGCTGGCAGCCAGAAGGGGCTAGCCTGGAAAGCTGTTGCTCAGCCTCATCTGCTCATGGCACTGCTCACACAGAGACTGGGGCTGCTTGCTTGTCTTGCCACCTCAAACTTCAAAAGTAGCATTAGAATGGTGGTGTTCCAGCCAGGCTCCTTTCGCAGACCTGCTCCGAAAGTGCGAACGTCTGCAGATAGCTGATAGCCAGAAGGGGCTAGCCTGGAAAGCTGTTGCTCAGCCTCATCTGCCCATGGCACTGCTCGCACAGAGGCACAGAGAATGGGGCTGCTTGCTTGTCTTGCCACCTCAAACTTCAAACGTAGAATGGGAATTGTGGTGTCCCAGCCAGGCTCCTTTCGTAGACCTGCTCTTAAAATGCGAACGTCTGCAGGTAGCTGGCAGCCAGAAGGGGCTAGCCTGGAAAGCTGTTGCTCAGCCTCATCTGCCCATGGCACTGCTCGCACAGAGGCACAGAGACTGGGGCTGCTTGCTTGTCTTGCCACCTCAAACTTCAAATGTAGCATGGGAAAGTTTGTGTCCCAGCCAGGCTCCTTTCGCTGTCCTGCTCCGAAAGAGCGAACGTCTGCAGATAGCTGGCAGCAAGAAGGGGCTAGCCTGGAAAGATGTTGCACAGCCTCATCTGCTCATGGCACTGCTCACACAGAGACTGGGGCTGCTTGCTTGTCTTGCCACCTCAAACTTCAAACGTAGCCTGGGAATGGTGTTGTCCCTGCCATACTCCTTTCGCAGCCCTGCTCGGAAAGTTGGAACGTCTGCAGATAGCTGGCAGCCAGAAGGTGCTAGCCTGTAAAGCTGTTGCTCAGCCTCATCTGCTCATGGCACTGCTCACACAGAGGCACAGAGACTGGGGCTGCTTGCTTGTCTTGCCACCTCAAACTTCAAACGCATGCTGGGAATGGTGGTGTCCCTGCCATACTCCTTTCACAGCCCTGCTCCGAAAGTTGGAACGTCTGCAGATAGCTGGCAGCCAGAAGGGGCTAGCCTGGAAAGCTGTTGCTCAGCCTCATCTGCCCATGGCACTGCTCGCACAGAGGCACAGAGACTGGGGCTGCTTGCTTGTCTTGCCCCCTCAAACTTCAAACGTAACCTGGGAATGGTGGTGTCCCAGCCAGGCTCCTTTACCAGCCCTGCTCTGGAAGTGCGAACGTCTGCAGATAGCTGGCAGCCAGAAGGGGCTAGCCTGGAAAGCTGTTGCTCAGCCTCATCTGCTCATGGCACTGCTCGCACAGAGGCACAGAGACTGGGGCTACTTGTTTGTCTTGCCAACTCAAAATTCAAACGTAGCCTGGGAACTGTGGTGTACCAGACAGGCTCCTTTCGCAGCCCTGCTCCGAAAGTGCGAACGTCTGCAGATAGCTGGCAGCCAGAAGGGGCTAGCCTGGAAAGCTGTTGCTCAGCCTCAACTGCCAATGGCACTGCTCACACAGAGGCACAGAGACTGGGGCTGCTTGCTTGTCTTGCCACCTCAAACTTCAAATGTATCATGGGAAAGTTGGTGTCCCAGCCAGGCTCCTTTCCCAGCCCTGCTCCGAAAGTGCGAACGTCTGCAGATAGCTGGCAGCCAGAAGGGGCTAGCCTGGAAAGCTGTTGCTCAGCCTCATCTGCCCATGGCAGTGCTCACACAGAGAATGGGGCTGCTTGCTTGTCTTGTCACCTCAAACTTCAAACGTAGCCTGGGAATGGTGGTGTCCCAGCCAGGCTCCTTTACCAGCCCTGCTCTTAAAATGCGAACGTCTGCAGATAGCTGGCAGCCAGAAGGGGCTAGCCTGGAAATCTGTTACTCAGCCTCATCTGCCCATGGCACTGCTCGCACAGAGGCACAGAGAATGGGGCTGCTTGCTTATCTTGCCACCTCAAACTTCAAACGCATGCTGGGAATGGTGGTGTCCCTGCCATACTCCTTTCACAGCCCTGCTCTGAAAGTGCGAACGTCTGCGGATAGCTGGCAGCCAGAAGGTGCTAGCCTGGAAAGCTGTTGCTCAACCTCATCTGCCCATGGCAGTGCTCGCACAGAGGCCCAGAGACTGGGGCTGCTTGCTTTTCTTGCCACCTCAAACTTCAAATGTAGCATGGGAAACTTTGTGTCCCAGCCAGGCTCCTTTCGCAGCCCTGCTCCGAAAGTGCGAACGTCTGCAGATAGCTGGCAGCCAGAAGGGGCTAGCCTGGAAAGCTGTTACTCAGCCTCATCTGCCCATGGCACTGCTCGCACAGAGGCCCAGAGAATGGGGCTGCTTGCTTATCTTGCCACCTCAAACTTCAAACGTAGCCTTAGAATGGTGGTGTCCCTGCCAGGCTCCTTTCGCAGCCATGCTCTTAAAATGCGAACGTCTGCAGATAGCTGGCAGCCAGAAAGACCTAGCCTGGAAAGGTGTTGCTCAGCCTCATCTGCCAATGGCAGTGCTCGCACAGTGGCACAGAGACTGGGGCTGCTTGCTTGTCTTGCCAGCTCAAACTTCAAATGTAGCATGGGAAACTTTGTGTCCCAGCCAGGCTACATTCGCAGCCCTGCTCCGAAAGTGCGAACGTCTGCAGATAGCTGGCAGCCAGAAGGGGCTAGCCTGGAAAGCTGTTGCTCAGCCTCATCTCCTCATGGCACTGCTCACACAGAGACTGGGGCTGCTTGCTTGTCTTGCCACCTCAAACTTCAAAAGTAGCATTAGAATGGTGGTGTTCCAGCCAGGCTCCTTTCGCAGACCTGCTCCGAAAGTGCGAACGTCTGCAGATAGCTGGCAGCCAGAAGGGTTTAGCATGGGAAGCTGTTGCTCAGCCTTATCTGCCCATGGCACTGTTCGCATAGAGGCACAGAGAATGGGGCTTCTTGCTTATCTTGCACTTGAAACTTCAAACGCATGTGGGGAATGTGGGTTGTCCCTGCCAGGCTCCTTTACCAGCCGTGCTCCGAAAGTGCGAACGTCTGCAGATAGCTGGCAGCCAGAAGGAGCTAGCCTGGAAAGCTGTTGCTCAGCCTCATCTGTCCATGGCATTGCTTGCACAGAGGCACAGAGACTGGGGCTGCTTGCTTATCTTGCACTTGAAACTTCAAACGTAGCCTTAGAATGGTGGTGTCCCTGCCACGCTCCTTTCGCAGCCATGCTCTTAAAATGCGAACGTCTGCAGATAGCTGGCAGCCAGAAGGGGCTAGCCTGGAAAGCAGTTGCTCAGCCTCATCTGCCCATGGCACTGCTCGCACAGAGGCACAGAGAATGGGGCTGCTTGCTTGTCTTGCCACCTCAAACTTCAAACGTAGCCTTAGTATGGTGGTGTCCCTGCCAGACTCCTTTCACAGCCCTGCTCCAAAAGTGCGAACGTCTGCAGATAGCTGGCAGCCAGAAGGTGCTAGCGTGGAAAGCTGTTGCTCAACCTCATCTGCCCATGGCAGTGCTCGCACAGAGGCCCAGAGACTGGGGCTGCTTGCTTATCTTGCCACTTGAAACTTCAAACGTAGCCTTAGAATGGTGGTGTCCCTGCCAGGCTCCTTTCGCAGCCATGCTCTTAAAATGCGAACGTCTGCAGATAGCTGGCAGCCAGAAGGGGCTAGCCTGGAAAACTGTTGCTCAGCCTCATCTGCCAATGGCAGTGCTCGCACAGAGGCCCAGAGACTGGGGCTGCTTGCTTGTCTTGCCACCTCAAACTTCAAATGTAGCATGGGAAAGTTTGTGTCCCAGCCAGGCTCCTTTCGCAGTCCTGCTCCGAAAGTGCAAACGTCTCCAGATAGCTGGCAGCCAGAAGGGGCTAGCCTGGAAAGCTGTTGCTCAGCCTCATCTGCCCATGGCACTGTTCGCAGAGAGGCACAGAGAATGGGGCTTCTTGCTTATCTTGCCACTTGAAACTTCAAACGCATGTGGGGAATGTGGGTTGTCCCTGCCAGGCTCCTTTACCAGCCCTGCTCCGAAAGTGCGAACGTCTGCAGATAGCTGTCAGCCAGAAGGGGCTAGCCTGGAAAGCTGTTGCTCAGCCTCATCTGCCCATGGCACTGCTCGCACAGAGGCACAGAGAATGGGGCTGCTTGCTTGTCTTGCCACCTCAAACTTCAAACATAGGCTGGGAATGGTGGTGTCCCTGCCAGACTCCTTTCACAGCCATGCTCCAAAAGTGCGAACGTCTGCAGATAGCTGGAACCCAGAAGGTGCTAGCGTGGAAAGCTGTTGCTCAACCTCATCTGCCCATGGCAGTGCTCGCACAGAGGCCCAGAGACTGGGGCTGCTTGCTTGTCTTGCCACCTCAAACTTCAAATGTAGCATGGGAAAGTTGGTGTCCCAGCCAGGCTCCTTTCGCAGCCCTGCTCCGAAAGTGAGAACGTCTGCAGATAGCTGGCAGCCAGAAGGGGCTATCCTGGAAAGCTGTTGCTCCGCCTCATCTGCTCATGGCACTGCTCACACAGAGACAGGGGCTGCTTGCTTGTCTTGTCACCTCAAACTTCAAACGTAGCCTGGGAATGGTGGTGTCCCAGCCAGGCTCCTTTACAAGCCCTGCTCTTAAAATGCGAACGTCTGCAGATAGCTGATAGCCAGAAGGGGCTAGCCTGGAAAGCTGTTGCTCAGCCTCATCTGCCAATGGCACTGCTCGCACAGAGGCACAGAGAATGGGGCTGCTTGCTTGTCTTGCCACCTCAAACTTCAAACGTAGAATGGGAATTGTGGTGTCCCAGCCAGGCTCCTTTCGTAGACCTGCTCTTAAAATGCGAACGTCTGCAGGTAGCTGGCAGCCAGAAGGGGCTAGACTGTAAAGCTGTTGCTCAGCCTCATCTGCCCATGGCACTGCTCGCACAGAGGCACAGAGACTGGGGCTGCTTGCTTGTCTTGCCACCTCAAACTTCAAATGTAGCATGGGAAAGTTTGTGTCCCAGCCAGGCTCCTTTCGCTGTCCTGCTCCGAAAGAGCGAACGTCTGCAGATAGCTGGCAGCCAGTAGGGGCTAGCCTGGAAAGATGTTGCACAGCCTCATCTTCTCATGGCACTGCTCACACAGAGACTGGGGCTGCTTGCTTGTCTTGCCACCTCAAACTTCAAACGTAGCCTGGGAATGGTGTTGTCCCTGCCATACTCCTTTCACAGCCCTGCTCCGAAAGTGCGAATGTCTGCAGATAGCTGGCAGCCAGAAAGTGCTAGCGTGGAAAGCTGTTGCTCAACCTCATCTGCTCATGGCAGTGCTCGCACAGAGGCCCAGAGACTGGGGCTGCTTGCTTATCTTGCCACTTGAAACTTCAAACGTAGCCTTAGAATGGTGGTGTCCCTGCCAGGCTCCTTTCGCAGCCATGCTCTTAAAATGCGAACGTCTGCAGATAGCTTGCAGCCAGAAGGGGCTAGCCTGGAAAGCTGTTGCTCAGCCTCATCTGCCCATGGCACTGCTCGCACAGAGGCACAGAGACTGGGGCTGCTTGCTTGTCTTGCCACCTCAAACTTCAAACGTAACCTGGGAATGGTGGTGTCCCAGCCAGGCTCCTTTACCAGCCCTGCTCTGGAAGTGCGAACGTCTGTAGATAGCTGGCGGCCAGAAGGGGCTAGCCTGGAAAGCTGTTGCTCAGCCTCAACTGCCAATGGCACTGCTCACACAGAGGCACAGAGACTGGGGCTGCTTGCTTGTCTTGCCACTTGAAACTTCAAACGCATGCTGGGAATGTGGATTGTCCCTGCCAGGCTCCTTTCACAGCCCTGCTCTTAAAATGAGAATGTCTGCAGATAGCCGTCAGCCAGAAGGGGCTAGCCTGGAAAGCTGTTGCTCGGCCTCATCTGCCCATGGCACTGCTCGCACAGAGGCACAGAGACTGGGGCTGCTTGCTTGTCTTGCCACCTCAAACTTCATACGTAACCTGGGAATGGTGGTGTCTCAGACAGGCTCCTTTACCAGCTCTGCTCTGGAAGTGCGAACGTCTGCAGATAGCTGGCAGCCAGAAGGGGCTAGCCTGGAAAGCTGTTGCTCAGCCTCATCTGCTCATGGCACTGCTCGCACAGAGGCACAGAGACTGGGGCTGCTTGCTTGTCTTGACACCTCAAACTTCAAATGTAGCATGGGAAAGTTGGTGTCCCAGCCAGGCTCCTTTCCCAGACCTGCTCCGAAAGTGCGAACGTCTGCAGATAGCTGGCAGCCAGAAGGGGCTAGCCTGGAAAGCTGTTGCTCAGCCTCATCTGCTTATGGCACTGCTCACACAGAGAATGGGGCTGCTTGCTTGTCTTGTCACCTCAAACTTCAAACGTAGCCTGGGAATGGTGGTGTCACAGCCAGGCTCCTTTACCAGCCCTGCTCTTAAAATGCGAACGTCTGCAGGTAGCTGACAGCCAGAAGGGGCTAGCCTGGAAATCTGTTACTCAGCCTCATCTGCCCATGGCACTGCTCGCACAGAGGCACAGAGAATGGGGCTGCTTGCTTATCTTGCCACCTCAAACTTCAAACGCATGCTGGGAATGGTGGTGTCCCTGCCATACTCCTTTCACAGCCCTGCTCCGAAAGTGCGAACGTCTGCAGATAGCTGGCAGCCAGAAGGGGCTAGCCTGGAAAGCTGTTGCTCAACCTCATCTGCCCATGGCAGTGCTCGCACAGAGGCCCAGAGACTGGGGCTGCTTGCTTGTCTTGCCACCTCAAACTTCAAATGTAGCATGGGAAAGTTGGTGTCCCAGCCAGGCTCCTTTCGCAGCCCTGCTCCGAAAGTGAGAACGTCTGCAGATAGCTGGCAGCCAGAAGGGGCTATCCTGGAAAGCTGTTGCTCAGCCTCATCTGCTCATGGCACTGCTCACACAGAGACAGGGGCTGCTTGCTTGTCTTGTCACCTCAAACTTCAAACGTAGCCTGGGAATGGTGGTGTCCCAGCCAGGCTCCTTTACCAGCCCTGCTCTTAAAATGCGAACGTCTGCAGATAGCTGATAGCCAGAAGGGGCTAGCCTGGAAAGCTGTTGCTCAGCCTCATCTGCCAATGGCACTGCTCGCACAGAGGCACAGAGAATGGGGCTGCTTGCTTGTCTTGCCACCTCAAACTTCAAACGTAGAATGGGAATTGTGGTGTCCCAGCCAGGCTCCTTTCGTAGACCTGCTCTTAAAATGCGAACGTCTGCAGGTAGCTGGCAGCCAGAAGGGGCTAGACTGTAAAGCTGTTGCTCAGCCTCATCTGCCCATGGCACTGCTCGCACAGAGGCACAGAGACTGGGGCTGCTTGCTTGTCTTGCCACCTCAAACTTCAAATGTAGCATGGGAAAGTTTGTGTCCCAGCCAGGCTCCTTTCGCTGTCCTGCTCCGAAAGAGCGAACGTCTGCAGATAGCTGGCAGCCAGAAGGGGCTAGCCTGGAAAGATGTTGCACAGCCTCATCTTCTCATGGCACTGCTCACACAGAGACTGGGGCTGCTTGCTTGTCTTGCCACCTCAAACTTCAAACGTAGCCTGGGAATGGTGTTGTCCCTGCCAGACTCCTTTCACAGCCCTGCTCCGAAAGTGCGAACGTCTGCAGATAGCTGGCAGCCAGAAAGTGCTAGCGTGGCAAGCTGTTGCTCAACCTCATCTGCTCATGGCAGTGCTCGCACAGAGGCCCAGAGACTGGGGCTGCTTGCTTATCTTGCCACTTGAAACTTCAAACGTAGCCTTAGAATGGTGGTGTCCCTGCCAGGCTCCTTTCGCAGCCATGCTCTTAAAATGCGAACGTCTGCAGATAGCTTGCAGCCAGAAGGGGCTAGCCTGGAAAGCTGTTGCTCAGCCTCATCTGCCCATGGCACTGCTCGCACAGAGGCACAGAGACTGGGGCTGCTTGCT
This sequence comes from Opisthocomus hoazin, assembly GCF_030867145.1. NCBI lineage: Eukaryota > Metazoa > Chordata > Aves > Opisthocomiformes > Opisthocomidae > Opisthocomus > Opisthocomus hoazin. Next base: position 10,919,471 of record NC_134429.1, read on the forward strand.
TGTCTTGCCACCTCAAACTTCAAACGTAACCTGGGAATGGTGGTGTCCCTGCCATACTCCTTTCACAGCCAATGCTCCGAAAGTGCGAACGTCTGCAGATAGCTGGCAGCCAGAAGGTGCTAGCCTGGAAAGCTGTTGCTCAACCTCATCTGCCCATGGCAGTGCTCGCACAGAGGCCCAGAGACTGGGGCTGCTTGCTTGTCTTGCCACCTCAAACTTCAAACGCATGCTGGGAATGGTGGTGTCCCTGCCATACTCCTTTCACAGCCCTGCTCCAAAAGTGCGAACGTCTGCAGATAGCTGATAGCCAGAAGGGGCTACCCTGGAAAGCTGTTACTCAGCCTCATCTGCCCATGGCACTGCTCGCACAGAGGCCCAGAGACTCGGGCTGCTTGCTTATCTTGCCACTTGAAACTTCAAACGTAGCCTTAGAATGGTGGTGTCCCTGCCAGGCTCCTTTCGCAGCCATGCTCTTAAAATGCGAACGTCTGCAGAGAGCTGGCAGCCAGAACGGGCTAGCCTGGAAAACTGTTGCTCAGCCTCATCTGCCAATGGCAGTGCTCGCACAGAGGCCCAGAGACTGGGGCTGCTTGCTTGTCTTGCCACCTCAAACTTCAAATGTAGCATGGGAAAGTTTGTGTCCCAGCCAGGCTCCTTTCGCAGTCCTGCTCCGAAAGTGCAAACGTCTGCAGATAGCTGGCAGCCAGAAGGGGCTAGCCTGGAAAGCTGTTGCTCAGCCTCATCTGCCCATGGCACTGTTCGCAGAGAGGCACAGAGAATGGGGCTTCTTGCTTATCTTGCCACTTGAAACTTCAAACGCATGTGGGGAATGTGGGTTGTCCCTGCCAGGCTCCTTTACCAGCCCTGCTCCGAAAGTGCGAACGTCTGCAGATAGCTGTCAGCCAGAAGGGGCTAGCCTGGAAAGCTGTTGCTCAGCCTCATCTGCCCATGGCACTGCTCGCACAGAGGCACAGAGAATGGGGCTGCTTGCTTGTCTTGCCACCTCAAACTTCAAACATAGGCTGGGAATGGTGGTGTCCCTGCCAGACTCCTTTCACAGCCCTGCTCCAAAAGTGCGAACGTCTGCAGATAGCTGGAACCCAGAAGGTGCTAGCGTGGAAAGCTGTTGCTCAACCTCATCTGCCCATGGCACTGCTCGCACAGAGGCCCAGAGACTGGGGCTGCTTGCTATCTTGCCACTTGAATCTTCAAATGTAGCCTTAGAATGGTGGTGTCCCTGCCAGGCTCCTTTCGCAGCCATGCTCTTAAAATGCGAACGTCTGCAGATAGCTGGCAGCCAGAAGGGGCTAGCCTGGAAAGCTGTTGCTCAGCCTCATCTGCTCATGGCACTGCTCACACAGAGAATGGGGCAGCTTGCTTGTCTTGCCACCTCAAACTTCAAACGTAGCCTGGGAATGGTAGTGTCCCAGCCAGGCTCCTTTACCAGCCCTGCTCTTAAAATGCAAACGTCTGCAGATAGCTGGCAGCCAGAAGGGGCTAGGCTGGAAATCTGTTGCTCAGCCTCATCTGCCCATGGCACTGCTCGCACAGAGGCACAGGGAATGGGGCTGCTTGCTTATCTTGCCACTTGAAACTTCAAACGTAGCCTTAGAATAGTTGTGTCCCTGCCAGGCTCCTTTCGCAGCCATGCTCTTAAAATGCGAACGTCTGCAGATAGCTGGCAGCCAGAAGAGGCTAGCCTGGTAAGCTGTTGCTCAGCCTCATCTGCCCATGGCACTGCTCGCACAGAGGCACAGAGACTGGGGCTGCTTGCTTGTCTTGCCACCTCAAACTTCAAACGTAACCTGGGAATGGTGGTGTCCCTGCCATACTCCTTTCACAGCCAATGCTCCGAAAGTGCGAACGTCTGCAGATAGCTGGCAGCCAGAAGGTGCTAGCCTGGAAAGCTGTTGCTCAACCTCATCTGCCCATGGCAGTGCTCGCACAGAGGCCCAGAGACTGGGGCTGCTTGCTTGTCTTGCCACCTCAAACTTCAAACGCATGCTGGGAATGGTGGTGTCCCTGCCATACTCCTTTCACAGCCCTGCTCCAAAAGTGCGAACGTCTGCAGATAGCTGATAGCCAGAAGGGGCTACCCTGGAAAGCTGTTACTCAGCCTCATCTGCCCATGGCACTGCTCGCACAGAGGCCCAGAGACTCGGGCTGCTTGCTTATCTTGCCACTTGAAACTTCAAACATAGCCTTAGAATGGTGGTGTCCCTGCCAGGCTCCTTTCGCAGCCATGCTCTTAAAATGCGAACGTCTGCAGAGAGCTGGCAGCCAGAACGGGCTAGCCTGGAAAACTGTTGCTCAGCCTCATCTGCCAATGGCAGTGCTCGCACAGAGGCCCAGAGACTGGGGCTGCTTGCTTGTCTTGCCACCTCAAACTTCAAATGTAGCATGGGAAAGTTTGTGTCCCAGCCAGGCTCCTTTCGCAGTCCTGCTCCGAAAGTGCAAACGTCTGCAGATAGCTGGCAGCCAGAAGGGGCTAGCCTGGAAAGCTGTTGCTCAGCCTCATCTGCCCATGGCACTGTTCGCAGAGAGGCACAGAGAATGGGGCTTCTTGCTTATCTTGCCACTTGAAACTTCAAACGCATGTGGGGAATGTGGGTTGTCCCTGCCAGGCTCCTTTACCAGCCCTGCTCCGAAAGTGCGAACGTCTGCAGATAGCTGTCAGCCAGAAGGGGCTAGCCTGGAAAGCTGTTGCTCAGCCTCATCTGCCCATGGCACTGCTCGCACAGAGGCACAGAGAATGGGGCTGCTTGCTTGTCTTGCCACCTCAAACTTCAAACATAGGCTGGGAATGGTGGTGTCCCTGCCAGACTCCTTTCACAGCCCTGCTCCAAAAGTGCGAACGTCTGCAGATAGCTGGAACCCAGAAGGTGCTAGCGTGGAAAGCTGTTGCTCAACCTCATCTGCCCATGGCACTGCTCGCACAGAGGCCCAGAGACTGGGGCTGCTTGCTTATCTTGCCACTTGAATCTTCAAATGTAGCCTTAGAATGGTGGTGTCCCTGCCAGGCTCCTTTCGCAGCCATGCTCTTAAAATGCGAACGTCTGCAGATAGCTGGCAGCCAGAAGGGGCTAGCCTGGAAAGCTGTTGCTCAGCCTCATCTGCTCATGGCACTGCTCACACAGAGAATGGGGCAGCTTGCTTGTCTTGCCACCTCAAACTTCAAACGTAGCCTGGGAATGGTAGTGTCCCAGCCAGGCTCCTTTACCAGCCCTGCTCTTAAAATGCAAACGTCTGCAGATAGCTGGCAGCCAGAAGGGGCTAGGCTGGAAATCTGTTGCTCAGCCTCATCTGCCCATGGCACTGCTCGCACAGAGGCACAGGGAATGGGGCTGCTTGCTTATCTTGCCACTTGAAACTTCAAACGTAGCCTTAGAATAGTTGTGTCCCTGCCAGGCTCCTTTCGCAGCCATGCTCTTAAAATGCGAACGTCTGCAGATAGCTGGCAGCCAGAAGAGGCTAGCCTGGTAAGCTGTTGCTCAGCCTCATCTGGCCATGGCACTGCTCACACAGAGCCACAGAGACTGGGGCTGCTTCCTTGTATTGCCCCCTCAATCTTCAAACGTATATATGGGAATCCGTGCCGGGAGGCTCTGGTAGCGCTGCTTCGAAAATGCGAACGTCTGCAGGTAGCTCACAGCCAGAAAGAGCTAGCCTGGAAAGCTGTTGCTCAGCCTCATCTGCTCATGGCACTGCTCGCACATGAGGCACAGAGACTGGGACTGCTTGCTTGTCTTGCCACCTCAAACTTCAAACGTAGCCTGGGAATGGTGGTGTCCCTGCCAGACTCCTTTACAAGCCCTGGTCCGAAAGTGCGAACGTCTGCAGATAGCTGGCAGCCAGAAGGTGCTAGCGTGGAAAGCTGTTGCTCAACCTGATCTGCCCATGGCACTGCTCGCACAGAGGCCCAGAGACTGGGCTTCTTGCTTATCTTGCCACTTGAAACTTCAAACGTAGCCTTAGAATGGTGGTGTCCCTGCCAGGCTCCTTTCGCAGCCATGCTCTTAAAATGCGAACGTCTGCAGGTAGCTGGCAGCCAGAAGGGGCTAGCCTGGAAAGCTGTTGCTCAGCCTCATCTGCCCATGGCACTGCTCGCACAGAGGCACAGAGACTGGGGCTGCTTGCTTGTCTTGCCACCTCAAACTTCAAACGTAACCTGGGAATGGTGGTGTCCCAGCCAGGCTCCTTTCGCAGCCCTGCTCCGAAAGTGCGAACGTCTGCAGATAGGTGGCAATCAGAAGGGGCTATCCTGGAAATCTGTTGCTCAGCCTCATCTGCCCATGGCACTGCTCGCACAGAGGCACAGAGACTGGGGCTGCTTGCTTGTCTTGCCACCTCAAACTTCAAATGTAGCCTGGGAAAGTTGGTGTCCCAGCCAGGCTTCTTTCCCAGCTCTGCTGTGAAAAAGCGAACGTCTGCAGATAGCTGTCAGCCAGAAGGGGCTATCCTGGAAAGCTGTTGCTCAGCCTCATCTGCCCATGGCACTGCTCGCACAGAGGCACAGAGAATGGGGCTGATTGCTTGTCTTGCCACCTCAAACTTCAAAAGTATCCTGAGAATGGTGGTGTCCCAGCCAGGCTCCTTTCGCAGACGTGCTCCGAAAGTGCGAACGTCTACAGGTAGCTGGCAGCCAGAAGGGGCTAGCCTGGAAAGCTGTTGCTCAGCCTCATCTGCTCATAGCACTGCTCGCACAGAGGCACAGAGACTGGGGCTGCTTGCTTGTCTTGCCACCTCAAACTTCAAACGTAGCCTGGGAAATTTGGTGTCCCAGCCAGGCTCCTTTCGCAGCCCTGCTCCAAAAGTGTAAACGTCTGCAGATAGCTGGCAGCGAGAAGGGGCTAGCCTGGAAAGCTGTTGCTCAGCCTCATCTGCCCATGGCACTGCTCGCACAGAGGCCCAGAGAATGGGGCTGCTTGCTTATCTTGCCACCTCAAACTTCAAACGTAGCCTTAGAATGGTGGTGTCCCTGCCAGGCTCCTTTCGCAGCCATGCTCTTAAAATGCGAACGTCTGCAGATAGCTGGCAGCCAGAAAGACCTAGCTTGGAAAGGTGTTGCTCAGCCTCATCTGCCAATGGCAGTGCTCGCACAGTGGCACAGAGACTGGGGCTGCTTGCTTGTCTTGCCAGCTCAAACTTCAAATGTAGCATGGGAAACTTTGTGTCCCAGCCAGGCTACTTTCGCAGCCCTGCTCCGAAAGTGCGAACGTCTGCAGATAGCTGGCAGCCAGAAGGGGCTAGCCTGGAAAGCTGTTGCTCAGCCTCATCTGCTCATGGCACTGCTCACACAGAGACTGGGGCTGCTTGCTTGTCTTGCCACCTCAAACTTCAAAAGTAGCATTAGAATGGTGGTGTTCCAGCCAGGCTCCTTTCGCAGACCTGCTCCGAAAGTGCGAACGTCTGCAGATAGCTGGCAGCCAGAAGGGTTTAGCATGGGAAGCTGTTGCTCAGCCTTATCTGCCCATGGCACTGTTCGCATAGAGGCACAGAGAATGGGGCTTCTTGCTTATCTTGCCACTTGAAACTTCAAACGCATGTGGGGAATGTGGGTTGTCCCTGCCAGGCTCCTTTACCAGCCGTGCTCCGAAAGTGCGAACGTCTGCAGATAGCTGGCAGCCAGAAGGAGCTAGCCTGGAAAGCTGTTGCTCAGCCTCATCTGTCCCTGGCATTGCTTGCACAGAGGCACAGAGACTGGGGCTGCTTGCTTATCTTGCACTTGAAACTTCAAACGTAGCCTTAGAATGGTGGTGTCCCTGCCAAGCTCCTTTCGCAGCCATGCTCTTAAAATGCGAACGTCTGCAGATAGCTGGCAGTCAGAAGGGGCTAGCCTGGAAAGCAGTTGCTCAGCCTCATCTGCCCATGGCACTGCTCGCACAGAGGCACAGAGAATGGGGCTGCTTGCTTGTCTTGCCACCTCAAACTTCAAACGTAGCCTGGGAATGGTGGTGTCCCTGCCAGACTCCTTTCACAGCCCTGCTCCAAAAGTGCGAACGTCTGCAGATAGCTGGCAGCCAGAAGGTGCTAGCGTGGAAAGCTGTTGCTCAACCTCATCTGCCCATGGCAGTGCTCGCACAGAGGCCCAGAGACTGGGGCTGCTTGCTTATCTTGCCACTTGAAACTTCAAACGTAGCCTTAGAATGGTGGTGTCCCTGCCAGGCTCCTTTCGCAGCCATGCTCTTAAAATGCGAACGTCTGCAGATAGCTGTCAGCCAGAAGGGGCTAGCCTGGAAAACTGTTGCTCAGCCTCATCTGCCAATGGCAGTGCTCGCACAGAGGCCCAGAGACTGGGGCTGCTTGCTTGTCTTGCCACCTCAAACTTCAAATGTAGCATGGGAAAGTTTGTGTCCCAGCCAGGCTCCTTTCGCAGTCCTGCTCCGAAAGTGCAAACGTCTGCAGATAGCTGGCAGCCAGAAGGGGCTAGCCTGGAAAGCTGTTGCTCAGCCTCATCTGCTCATGGCACTGCTCACACAGAGAATGGGGCTGCTTGCTTGTCTTGCCACCTCAAACTTCAAACGTAGCCTGGGAATGGTAGTGTCCCAGACAGGCTCCTTTACCCGCAATGCTCTTAAAATGCAAACGTCTGCAGGTAGCTGACAGCCACAAGGGGCTAGGCTGGAAATCTGTTGCTTAGCCTCATCTGCCCATGGCACTGCTCGCACAGAGGCACAGGGAATGGGGCTGCTTGCTTATCTTGCCACTTGAAACTTCAAACGTAGCCTTAGAATAGTTGTGTCCCTGCCAGGCTCCTTTCGCAGCCATGCTCTTAAAATGCGAACGTCTGCAGATAGCTGGCAGCCAGAAGAGGCTAGCCTGGTAAGCTGTTGCTCAGCCTCATCTGCCCATGGCACTGCTCACACAGAGCCACAGAGACTGGGGCTGCTTCCTTGTATTGCCCCCTCAATCTTCAAACGTATATATGGGGATCCGTGCCGGGAGGCTCTGGCAGCGCTGCTTCGAAAATGCGAACGTCTGCAGGTAGCTCACAGCCAGAAAGAGCTAGCCTGGAAAGCTGTTGCTCAGCCTCATCTGCTCATGGCACTGCTCGCACAGAGGCACAGAGACTGGGACTGCTTGCTTGTCTTGCCACCTCAAACTTCACACGGAGCCTGGGAATGGTGTTGTCCCTGCCAGACTCCTTTACAAGCCCTGCTCTGAAAGTGCGAACGTCTGCAGATAGCTGGCAGCCAGAAGGTGCTAGCGTGGAAAGCTGTTGCTCAAACTGATCTGCCCATAGCACTGCTCGCACAGAGGCCCAGAGACTGGGCTTCTTGCTTATCTTGCCACTTGAAACTTCAAACGTAGCCTTAGAATGGTGGTGTCCCTGCCAGGCTCCTTTCAAAGCCATGCTCTTAACATGCGAACGTCTGCAGGTAGCTGGCAGCCAGAAGGGGCTAGCCTGGAAAGCTGTTGCTCAGCCTCATCTGCCCATGGCACTGCTCGCACAGAGGCACAGAGACTGGGGCTGCTTGCTTGTCTTGCCACCTCAAACTTCAAACGTAACCTGGGAATGGTGGTGTCCCAGCCAGGCTCCTTTCGCAGCCCTGCTCCGAAAGTGCGAACGTCTGCAGATAGGTGGCAATCAGAAGGGGCTATCCTGGAAAGCTGTTGCTCAGCCTCATCTACCAATGGCACTGCTCGCACAGAGGCACAGAGAATGGGGCTGCTTGCTTGTCTTGCCACCTCAAACTTCAAACGTAGCCTGGGAATTGTGGTGTCCCAGCCAGGCTCCTTTCGCAGCCATGTTCCGAAACTGCGAACGTCTGCAGATAGCTGGCAGACAGAAGGGGCTATCCTGGAAAGCTGTTGCTCAGCCTCATCTGCCAATGGCAGTGCTCGCACAGAGGCACAGAGAATGGGGCTGCTTGCTTGTCTTGCCACCTCAAACTTCAAATGTAGCCTGGGAAAGTTGGTGTCCCAGCCAGGCTTCTTTAGCAGCCCTGCTGTGAAAAAGCGAACGTCTGCAGATAGCTGTCAGCCAGAAGGGGCTATCCTGGAAAGCTGTTGCTCAGCCTCATCTGCCCATGGCACTGCTCGCACAGAGGCACAGAGAATGGGGCTGCTTGCTTGTCTTGCCACCTCAAACTTCAAAAGTATCCTGAGAATGGTGGTGTCCCAGCCAGGCTCCTTTCGCAGACGTGCTCCGAAAGTGCCAACGTCTGCAGGTAGCTGGCAGCCAGAAGGGGCTAGCCTGGAAAGCTGTTGCTCAGCCTCATGTGCTCATAGCACTGCTCGCACAGAGGCACAGAGACTGGGGCTGCTTGCTTGTCTTGCCACCTCAAAATTCAAACGTAGCCTGGGAAATTTGGTGTCCCAGCCAGGCTCCTTTCGCAGCCCTGCTCCAAAAGTGCAAAGGTCTGCAGATAGCTGGCAGCGAGAAGGGGCTATCCTGGAAAGCTATTGCTCAGCCTCATCTGCCAATGGCACTGCTGGCACAGAGGCACAGAAAATGAGGCTGCTTGCTTGTCTTGCCACTTGAAACTTCAAACGCATGCTGGGAATGTGGATTGACCCTGCCAGGCTCCTTTCACAGCCATGCTCTTAAAATGAGGTGTCTGCAGGTAGCTGTCAGCCAGAAGGGGCTAGCCTGGAAAGCTGTTGCTCAGCCTCATCTGCCCATGGCACTGCTCGCACAGAGGCACAGATACTTTGACCGCTTGCTTGTCTTGTCACCTCAAACTTCAAACGTAGCCTGGGAATGGTGGTGTCCCTGCCAGACTCCTTTCACAGCTCTGCTCCTAAAGTGCGAACGTCTGCAGATAGCTGGCAGCCAGAAGGTGCTAGCGTGGAAAGCTCTTGCTCAACCTCATCTGCCCATGGCAGTGCTCGCACAGAGGCCCAGAGACTGGGGCTGCTTGCTTATCTTGCCACTTGAAACTTCAAACGTAGCCTTAGAAAGGTGGTGTTCCTGTAGGGCTCCTTTCGCAGCCATGCTCTTAAAATGCGAACGTCTGCAGATAGCTGGCAGCCAGAAGGGGCTAGCCTGGAAAGCTGTTGCTCAGCCCAATCTGCCAATGGCAGTGCTCGCACAGAGGCACAGAGACTGGGGCTGCTTGCTTGTCTTGCCACCTCAAACTTCAAATGTAGCATGGGAAAGTTTGTGTCCCAGCCAGGCTCCTTTCGCAGTCCTGCTCCGAAAGTGCAAACGTCTGCAGATAGCTGGCAGCCAGAAGGGGCTAGCCTGGAAAGCTGTTGCTCAGCCTCATCTGCCCATGGCAGTGCTCACACAGAGACTGGGGCTGCTTGCTTGTCTTGCCACCTCAAACTTCAAATGTAGCATGGGAAAATTTGTGTCCCAGCCAGGCTCCTTTCGCCGTCCTGCTCTGAAAGTGCGAACGTCTGCAGATAGCTGGCAGCCAGAAGGGGCTAGCCTGGAAAGCTGTTGCTCAGCCTCATCTGCTCATGGCACTGTTCGCAGAGAGGCACAGAGAATGGGGCTTCTTGCTTAGCTTGCCACTTGAAACTTCAAACGCATGTGGGGAATGTGGGTTGTCCCTGCCAGGCTCCTTTACCAGCCCTGCTCCGAAAGTGCGAACGTCTGCAGATAGCTGTCAGCCAGAAGGGGCTAGCCTGGAAAGCTGTTGCTGAGCCTCATCTGCCCATGGCACTGCTCGCACAGAGGCACAGAGACTGGGGCTGCTTGCTTGTCTTGCCACTTGAAACTTCAAATGCATGCTGGGAATGTGGATTGTCCCTGCCAGGCTCCTTTCGCAGCCATGCTCTTAAAATGCGAACGTCTGCAGATAGCTCGCAGACAGAAGGGGCTAGCCTGGAAAGCTGTTGCTCAGCCTTATCTGCCCATGGCACTGCTCGCACAGAGGCACAGAGACTGGGGCTGCTTGCTTGTCTTGCCCCCTTAAACTTCAAATGTAGCATGGGAAAGTTTCTGTCCCAGCCAGGCTCCTTTCGCAGCCCTGCTCCGAAAGTGGGAACGTCTGTAGATAGCTGGCAGCCAGAAGGGGCTAGACTGGAAAGCTGTTGCTCTGCCTCATCTGCTCATGGCACTGCTCACACAGAGACTGGGGCTGCTTGCTTGTCTTGCCACCTCAAACTTCAAACGCATGCTGGGAATGGTGGTGTCCCAGTCAGGCTCCTTTACCAGCCCTGCTCTTAAAATGCAAACGTCTGCAGGTAGCTGACAGCCACAAGGGGCAAGCCTGGAAATCTGTTGCTCAGCCTCATCTGCCCATGGCACTGCTCGCACAGAGGCACAGAGACTGGGGCTGCTTGCTTATCTTGCCACTTGAAACTGCAAACGTAGCCTTAGAATGGTGGTGTCCCTGCCAGGCTCCTGTCGCAGCCATGCTCTGAAAATGCGAACGTCTGCAGATAGCTGGCAGCCAGAAGGGGCTAGCCTGGTAAGCTGTTGCTCAGCCTCATCTGCCCATGGCACTGCTCACACAGAGCCACAGAGACTGGGGCTGCTTCCTTGTATTGCCCCCTCAAACTTCAAACGTATATATGGGGATCCGTGCCGGGAGGCTCTGGCAGCGCTGCTTCGAAAAAGCGAACGTCTGCAGGTAGCTCACAGCCAGTAAGAGCTAGCCTGGAAAGCTGTTGCTCAGCCTCATCTGCCCATGGCACTGCTCGCACAGAGGCACAGAGACTGGGGCTGCTTGCTTGTCTTGCCCCCTCAGACTTCAAAGGTAGGTTAGGTGTTCCATGCTGGGGGTCTCAGGCAGGGTTGCTCCGCAAATGCGAACGTCTGAGGATAGCTTGCAGCCAGAAAGAGCTATACTGGAAAGCTGTTGCTCAGCCTCATCTGCCCATGGTACTGCTCGCACAGAGGCACAGAGACTGGGGCTGCTTGCTTCTTTTGCCTTCGCAAACTTCATACATATCGTAGGTGGTTGGTGTCGGGCGCCTTCGGCAGACCTGCTCCGAAAATGCGAACGTCTGCAGATAGCTCGCAGGCAGAAAGAGCTAGCCTGGAAAGCTGTTGCTCAGCCTCATCTGCTTATGTCACTGCTCGCACAGAGGCACAGAGACGGGGGCTACTGGCTTGTCTTGACCCCTCAAACTTCAAACGCAACTTTGGTGGTCCGTGCCGGGTGCTTCCGGCAGACTTGCTCCAACAATGCGAACGTCTGCAGATAGCTGGCAGCCAGAAAGAGCTAGCCTGGAAAGCGATTGCTCAGCCTCATCTGCCCATGGCACTGCTCGCACAGAGGCACAGAGACTGGGGCTGCTTGCTTGTCTTGTCAACTCCAACTTCAAATGTAGCGTTGGGTGTCTGTGCAGGGGGCCTCCGGCAGCCCTGCTCTGAAAATGCGAACGTCTGCAGATAGCTGGCAGCCAGAAAGAGCTAGACTGGAAAGCTGTTGCTCAGCCTCATCTGCCCATGGCACTGCTCGCACAGAGGCACAGAGACTGGGGCTGCTTGCTTGTCTTGCCACCTCCAACTTCAAACATAGTTTAGGTGGTCCGTGCAAGTAGCCTCTAGCAGCCCTTCTCTGAAAATGCGAACGTCTGCAGAGAGCTCGCAGGCAGAAAGAGCTAGCCTGTAAAGCTGTTACTCAGCCTCATCTGCACATGGCAGTGCTCGCACAGAGGCACAGAGACTGGGGCTGTTTCCTTGTCTTGCCACCTCAAATTTCAAACGTAGCTTAGGTGGTCCGTACAGGGGACCTCCGGCAGCGTTGCTCCCAAAATGCGAACGTCTGCAGATAGCTCGCAGCCAGAAAGAACTAGCCTGGAAAGCTGTTGCTCAGCCTCATCTGCTCATGGCACTGCTCACACAGAGGCACAGAGACTGAGGCTGCTTGCTTGTCTTGCCCCCTCAAACTTCAAATGTATATATGGGGATCCGTGCAGGGGACCTCCGGCAGCCCTGCTCTGAAAATGCGAACATCTGCAGATAGCTCGCAGCCAGAAAGAGCTAGCCTGGAAAGCTGTTGCTCAGCCTCATCTGCTCATGGAACTGCTAACACAGAGGCACAGAGACTAGGGCTGCTTGCTTGTCTTGCCACATCAAACTTCAAACGTAATTTTGGGTTCCGTGCATGAGGTCTCCGGCAGCCCTGCTCTGAAAATGCTAACGTCTGCAGATAGCTTGCAGCCAGAAAGAGCTAGCCTGGAAAGTTGTTGCTCAGCCTCATCTGCCCATGGCACTGGTCGCACAGTGGCACAGAGACTGGGGCTGCTTGCTTGTCTTGCCACCTCAAACTTCACACGGAGCTTAGGTGGTCCGTGCCGGGCGCCTCCAGCAGCCCTGCTCTGAAAATGCGAACGTCTGCAGATAGCTGGCAGCCAGAAAGAGCTAGCTTGGAAAGTTGTTGCTCAGCCTCATCTGCCCATGGCACTGCTCGCACAGAGGCACAGAGACTGGGGCTGCTTGCTTGTCTTGCCACCTCATTCTTCAAACGTATATATGGGGATCCGTGCAGTGGACCTCCGGCAGCCCTGCTCTGAAAATGCGAACATCTGCAAATAGCTCGCAGCCAGAAAGAGCTAGCCTGGAAAGCTGTTGCTCTGCCTCATCTGCTCATGGAACTGCTAACACAGAGGCACAAAGACTGGGGCTGCTTGCTTGTCTTGCAACCTCAAACTTCAAACGTATCTGAGGGGGTTCCGTGCATGAGGTCTCCGGCAGCCCTGCTCTGAAATGGCGAACGTCTGCAGATAGCTCACAGGCAGAAAGAGCTAGCCTGGAAAGCTGTTGCTCAGCCTCATCTGCCCATGGTACTGCTCGCACAGAGCCACAGACACAGGGGCTGCTTGCTTGTTTTGCCTACGCAAACTTCATACATATCTTAGGAGGTTGGTGCAGGGGGCCTTCGGGAGACCTGCTCCGAAAATGCGAACGTCTGCAGATAGCTCGCAGGCAGAAAGAGCTAGCCTGGAAAGCTGTTGGTCAGCCTCATCTGCTTATGTCACTGCTCGCACAGAGGCACAGAGACGGGGGCTACTGGCTTGTCTTGCCCCCTCAAACTTCAAACGTAACTTTGGTGGTCCGTGCCGGCTGCTTCTGGCAGCCTTGCTGCAACATTGCGAACGTCAGATAGCTGGCAGCCAGAAAGAGCTAGCCTGGAAAGCTGTTGCTCAGCCTCATCTGCCCATGGCACTGCTCGAACAGAGGCACAGAGACTGGGGCTGCTTGCTTGTCTTGCCCACTTAAACTTCAAACGTAGCTTTGGGGGTCCGTGCAGGGGGCTCCGGCAGCCCTGCTCTGAAAATGTGAAGGTCTGCAGATACCTCGCAGGCAGAAAGAGCTAGCCTGGAAAGCTGTTGCTCAGCCTCATCTGCTTATGGCACTGCTCGCACAGAGGCACAGAGACTGGGGCTGCTTGCTTGTCTTGCCACCTCAAACTTCAAACATAGCTTAGGTGGTCCGTGCAAGTAGCCTCTAGCAGCCCTTCTCTGAAAATGAGAACGTCTGCACAGAGCTGGCAGGCAGAAAGAGCTAGCCTGTAAAGCTGTTACTCAGCCTCATCTGCACATGGCGGTGCTCGCACAGAGGCACAGAGACTGGGGCTGCTTGCTTGTCTTGCCACCTCAAATTTCAAACATATCTTAGGTGGTCCGTACAGGGGACCTCCGGCAGCGTTGCTACCAAAATGCGAACGTCTGCAGATAGCTCGCAGCCAGAAAGAGCTAGCGTGGAAAGCTGTTGCTCAGCCTCATCTGCTCATGGCACTGCTCGCACAGAGGCACAGAGATTGAGGCTGCTTGCTTGTCTTGCCCCCTCAGACTTCAAACGTATATATGGGGATCCGTGCAGGGGAATTCCGGCAGCCCTGCTCTGAAAATTCGAACATCTGCAAATATATCATAGGCAGAAAGAGCTAGACTGGAAAGCTGTTGCTCAGCCTCATCTGCCCATGGCACTGCTCGCATAGAGGCACAGAGACTGGGGCTGCTTGCTTGTCTTGCCCCGTCAAACTTCACACGTAGCTTAGGTGGTCCATGCCGGGCGCCCATGCAACCCTGCTCTGAAAAAGAGAATGTCTGCAGATAGCTCGCAGCCGGAAAGAGCTAGCCTGGAAAGCTGTTGCTCAGCCTCATATGCCCATGGCACTGCTCGCACAGAGGCACAGAGACTGGGGCTGATTGCTTGTCTTGCCACCACAAATATCAAACATATCTTAGGTGGTCCGTGCAAGTAGCCTCTAGCAGCCCTTCTCAGAAAATGCGAACGTCTGCAGATAGCTCGCAGCCAGAAAGAGCTAGCCTGGAAAGCTGTTTCTCAGCCTCATCTGTTCATGGCACTGCTCGCACAGAGGCACAGAGACTGGGGCTGCTTGCTTGTCTTGCCCCCTCAAACTTCAAACGTATATATGGGGATCCGTGCAGGGGACCTCCGGCAGCCCTGCTCTGAAAATGGAACGTCTGCAAATATATCATAGGCAGAAAGAGCTAGCCTGGAAAGCTGTTGCTCAGCCTCATCTGCCCATGGCACTGCTCGCACACAGGCACAGAGACTGGGGCTGCTTGCTTGTCTTGCCACCTCAAATTTCTAACGTATCCTTGAGAGTCCGTGCAGGGGGTCTCCGGCAGCGCTGCTCTGAAAATGCGAACGTCTGCAGGTAGCTCGCAGCCATAAAAAGCTAGACTGGAAAGCTGTTGCTCAGCCTCATCTGCTCATGGCACTGCTCACACAGAGGCACAGAGACTGGGGCTGCTTGCTTATCTTGCCACATTAAACTTCAAATGTAACTTTGTGAGTCCGTGCAGTGGGGCTCTGGCAGCGCTGCTCTGAAAATGTGAATGTCTGCACATAGCTCGCAGACAAGAAGAGCTAGCCTGGAAAGCTGTTGCTCAGCCTCATCTGCCCATGGCACTGCTCGCACAGAGGCATAGAGACTGGGGCTGCTTGCTTGTCTTGTTCCCTTAAACTTCAAAGGTAGATTTTGGAATCCGTGCTGGGGGGCTCCGGCAGCCCTGTTCCGAAAATGCGAACGTTTGCAGATAGCTCGCAGCCAGAAAGAGCTAGCGTGGAAAGCTGTTGCTCAGCCTCATCTGCCCATGGCACTGCTCGCACAGAGGCACAGAGACTGGGGCTGCTTGCTTGTCGTGCCCACTCAAACTTCAAACGTAGCTTTGGGGGTCCGTGCAGGGGTCTCCGGCAGCCCTGCTCTGAAAATGTGAAGGTCTGCAGATAGCTCTCAGCCAGAAAGAGCTAGCCTGGGAAGCTGTTGCTCAGCCTCATCTGCTTATGGCACTGCTCGCACAGAGGCACAGAGACTGGGGCTGCTTGCTTGTCTTGCCACCTCAAACTTTAAACATAGCTTAGGTGGTCCGTGCAAGTAGCCTCTAGCAGCCCTTCTCTGAAAATGCGAACGTCTGCAGAGAGCTGGCAGGCAGAAAGAGCTAGCCTGTAAAGCTGTTACTCAGCCTCATCTGCACATGGCGGTGCTCGCACAGAGGCACAGAGACTGGGGCTGCTTGCTTGTCTTGCCACCTCAAATTTCAAACATATCTTAGGTGGTCCGTACAGGGGACCTCCGGCAGCGTTGCTACCAAAATGCGAACGTCTGCAGATAGCTCGCAGCCAGAAAGAGCTAGCGTGGAAAGCTGTTGCTCAGCCTCATCTGCTCATGGCACTGCTCGCACAGAGGCACAGAGATTGAGGCTGCTTGCTTGTCTTGCCCCCTCAGACTTCAAACGTATATATGGGGATCCGTGCAGGGGAATTCCGGCAGCCCTGCTCTGAAAATTCGAACATCTGCAAATATATCATAGGCAGAAAAAGCTAGCCTGGAAATCTGTTGCTCAGCCTCATCTGCCCATGGCACTGCTCGCATAGAGGCACAGAGACTGGGGCTGCTTGCTTGTCTTGCCACCTCAAACTTCAAACGTAGCTTAGGTGGTCAGTGCCTGGAGCCTCCGTCAGCCCTGCTCCGAAAATGCGAACGTCTGCAGATAGCTGGCAGCCAGAAAGAGCTTGCCTGGAAAGCTGTTGCTCAGCCTCATCTGCCCATGGCACTGCTCGCACAGAGGCACAGAGACTGGGGCTGCTTGCTTGTTTTGCCACCTCAAACTTCAAACGTATATATGGGGATCCGTGCAGGGGACCTGCGGCAGCCCTGCTCTGAAAATGCGAACATCTGCAGATAGCTCTCAGCCAGAAAGAGCTAGCCTGGAAAGCTGTTGCTCAGCCTCATCTGCCCATGGTACTGCTCGCACAGAGGCACAGAGACTGGGGCTGCTTGCTTGTCTTGCCACCTCAAACTTCAAACGTATCTTTGAGAGTCCGTGCAGGAGGCCTCCGGCAGCGCTGCTCTGAAAATGCGAACGTCTGCAGGTAGCTCGCAGCCAGAAAAAGCTAGCCTGGAAAGCTGTTGCTCAGCCTCATCTGCTCATGGCACTGCTCGCATAGAGCCACAGAGACTGGGGCTGCTTGCTTGTCTTGCCCCCTCAAACTTCAAACTTATCTTAGGTGGTCAATGCATGGGGCGTCTGGCAGTCCTGCTCTGAAAATGCGAATGTCTGGAGATAGCTCGCAGACAAGAAGAGCTAGCCTGGAAAGCTGTTGCTCAGCCTCATCTGCCCATGGCACTGCTCGCACAGAGGCATAGAGGCTGGGGCTGCTTGCTTGTCTTGTCCCCTCAAACTTCAAAGGTAGATTTTGTAATCCGTGCAGTGGGGCTCCAGCAGCCCTGTTCCGAAAATGCGAACGTCTGCAGATAGCTGGCAGCCAGAAAGAGCTAGCCTGGAAAGCTGTTGCTCAGCCTCATCTGCTTATGGCACTGCTCGCACAGAGGCACCGAGACTGGGGCTGCTTGCTTGTCTTGCCACCTCAAACTTCAAGCGTAACTTAAGAGTGCCCTGCTCTGCGCCTCCGGCAGTCCTGCTCTGAAAAAGAGAACGGCTGCAGATAGCTCGCAGCCAGAAAGAGCTAGCCTGGAAATCTGTTGCTCAGCCTCATCTGCCCATGGCACTGCTCGCACAGTGGCACAGAGACTGGGGCTGCTTGCTTGTCTTGCCACCTCAAACTTCAAACGTAGCTTAGGTGGTCCGTGCCGGGCGCCTCCAGCAGCCCTGCTCTGAAAATGCAAACGTCTGCAGATAGCTGGCAGCCAGAAAGAGCTAGCCTGGAAGGCTGTTGCTCAGCCTCATCTGCCCATGGCACTGCTCGCACAGAGGCACAGAGACTGGGGCTGCTTGCTTGTCTTGCCTCCTCAAGTTTCAAACGTAGCTTAGGTGGTCCGTACAGGGGACCTCCGGCAGCTTTGCTCCCAAATTGCGAACGTCTGCAGATAGCTCGCAGCCAGAAAGAGCTAGCCTGGAAAGCTGTTGCTCAGCCTCATCTGCTCATGGCACTGCTCGCACAGAGGCACAGAGACTGGGGCTGCTTGCTTGTCATGCCACCTTCAACTTCAAATGTAGCTTTGGGTGTCTGTGCAGGGGGCCTCTGGCAGCCCTGCTCTGAAAATGCGAATGTCTGGAGATAGCTCGCAGCCAGAAAGAGCTAGCCTGGAAAGCTGTTGCTCAGCCTCATCTGCCCATGGCACTGCTCGCACCGAGGCACAGAGACTGGGGCTGATTGCTTGTCTTGCCTCCTCAAATTTCAAACGTAGCTTAGGTGGTCCGTACAGGGGACCTCCGGCAGCGTTGCTCCCAAAATGCGAACTTCTGCAGATAGCTCGCAGCCAGAAAAAGCTAGCGTGGAAAGATGTTGCTCAGCCTCATCTGCTCATGGCACTGCTCGCACAGAGGCACAGAGACTGAGGCTGCTTGCTTGTCTTGCCCCCTCAAACTTCAAAGGTAGATTTTGGAATCCGTCCAGGGGGGGTCCGGCAGCCCTGTTCCGAAAATGCGAACGTCTGCAGATAGCTCGCAGACAGAAAGAGCTAGCGTGGAAAGCTGTTGCTCAGCCTCATCTGCCCATGGCACTGCTCGCACAGAGGCACCGAGACAGGGGCTGCTTGCTTGTCTTGCACACTCAAACTTCAAACGTAGCTTTGGGGGTCCGTGCAGGGCGCTCCGGCAGCCCTGCTCTGAAAATGTGAAGGTCTGCAGATAGCTCTCAGCCAGAACGAGCTAGCCTGGAAAGCTGTTGCTCAGTCTCATATGCCCATGGCACTGCTCGCACAGAGGCACAGAGACTGGGGCTGCTTGCTTGTCTTGCCACCTCAAACTTCAAACATATCTTAGGTGGTACGTGCAAGTAGCCTCTAGCAGCCCTTCTCTGAAAATGCGAATGTCTGCAGAGAGTTCGAAGGCAGAAAGAGCTAGCCTGTAAAGCTGTTACTCAGCCTCATCTGCACATGGCAGTGCTCGCACAGAGGCACAGAGACTGGGGCTGGTTGCTTGTCTTGCCACCTCAAATTTCAAACGTAGCTTAGGTGGTCCGTACAGGGGACCTCCGGCAGCGGTGCTCCCAAATTGCGAACGTCTGCAGATAGCTCGCAGCCAGAAAGAGCTAGCCTGGAAAGCTGTTGCTCAGCCTCCTCTGCTCATGACACTGCTCGCACAGAGGCAGAGAGACTGAGGCTGCTTGCTTGTCTTGCCCCCTCAAACTTCAAACGTATATATGGGGATCCGTGCAGGGGAACTCCGGCAGCCCTGCTCTGAAAATGTGAACACCTGCAAATATATCATAGGCAGAAAGAGCTAGCCTGGAAAGCTGTTGCTCAGTCTCATCTGCTCATGGCACTGCTCGCACAGAGGCACAGAGACTGGGGCTGCTTGCTTGTCTTGCCACCTTCAACTTCAAATGTAGCTTTGGGTGTCTGTGCAGGGGGCCTCCGGCAGCCCTGCTCTGAAAATGCGAACGTCTGCAGAGAGCTGGCAGGCAGAAAGAGCTAGCCTGTAAAGCTGTTACTCAGCCTCATCTGCACATGGCAGTGCTCGCACAGAGGCACAGAGACTGGGGCTGCTTGCTTGTCTTGCCACCTCAAATTTCAAACGTAACTTAGGGGGTACGTACAGGGGACCTCCGGCAGCGTTGCTCCCAAAATGCGAACGTCTGCAGATAGCTCGCAGCCAGAAAGAGCTAGCGTGGAAAGCTGTTGCTCAGCCTCATCTGCTCATGGCACTGCTCGCACAGATGCACAGAGACTGGGGCTGCTTGCTTATCTTGCTACCTCAAACTTCAAACGTATCTTTGAGACTCCGTGCAGGGGGCCTCCGGCAGCGCTGCTCTGAAAATGTGAATATCTGCAGATAGCTCGCAGGCAGAAAGAGCTAGCCCGGAAAGCTGTTGCTCAGCCTCATCTGCCCATGGCACTGCTCGCACAGAGGCACAGAGACTGGGGCTGCTTGCTTGTCTTGTCCCCTCAAAATTCAAATGTAGCTTACGTGGTCCGTGCCGGGCGCCCCTGGCAGCCATGCACTGAAAATGCGAACATCTGCAGATAGATGGCAGCCAGAAAGAGCTAGCGTGGAAAGCTGTTGCTCAGCCTCATCTGCCCATGGCACTGCTCGCACAGAGGCACAGAGTCTGAGGCTGCTTGCTTGTCTTGCCACCTCCAACTTCAAATGTAGCTTTGGGTGTCCGTGCAGGGGGCCTCCGGCAGCCCTGCTCTGAAAATGCGAACGTCTGCAGATAGCTGGCAGCCAGAAAGAGCTAGCCTGGAAAGCTGTTGCTCAGCCTCATCTGCCCATGGCACTGCTCGCACAGAGGCACCGAGGCTGGCGCTGCTTGCTTGTCTTGCCCCCTCAAACTTCAAGCGTAGCTTAAGTGTGCCCTGCTCTGCGCCTCCGGCAGCCCTGCTCTGAAAATGCGAACGTCTGCAGATAAATTGCAGCCAGAAAGAGCTAGCCTGGAAAGCTGTTGCTCAGCCTCATCTGCTTATGGCACTGCTCGCATAGAGGCACAGAGACTGGGACTACTTGCTTGCATTGCCCCGTCAAACTTCGCACGTAGCTTAGGTGGTCCATGCCGGGCGCCCCTGGCAGCATTGCTCTGAAAAAGAGAACGTCTGCAGATAGCTCGCAGCCAGAAAGAGCTAGCCTGGAAATCTGTTGCTCAGCCTCATCTGCCCATGGCACTGCTCGCACAGTGGCATAGAGACTGGGGCTGCTTGCTTGTCTTGCCACCTCAAACTTCAAACGTAGCTTAGGTGGTCCGTGCCGGACTCCTCCAGCAGCCCTGCTCTGAAAATGCGAACGTCTGCAGATAGCTGGCAGCCAGAAAGTGCTAGCCTGGAAAGCTGTTGCTCAGCCTCATCTGCTCATGGCACTACTCGCACAGAGGCACAGAGACTGGGGCTGCTTGCTTGTTTTGCCACCTCAAACTTCAAACTTATATATGGGGATCCGTGCAGTGGACCTCCGGCAGCCCTGCTCTGAAAATGCGAACATCTGCAAATAGCTCGCAGGCAGAAAGAGCTAGCCTGGAAAGCTGTTGCTCAGCCTCATCTGCTCATGGAACTGCTAACACAGAGGCACAGAGACTGGGGCTGCTTGCTTGTCTTGCAACCTCAAACTTCAAAAGTATCTGAGGGGGTTCCGTGCATGAGGTCTCCGGCAGCCCTGCTCTGAAATGGCGAACGTCTGCAAGAGCTAGCCTGGAAAGCTGTTGCTCAGCCTCATCTGCCCATGGTACTGCTCGCACAGAGCCACAGACACAGGGGCTGATTGCTTGTTTTGCCTCCGCAAACTTCATACATATCTTAGGTGGTTGGTGCAGGGGGCCTTCGGGATACCTGCTCCGAAAATGCGAATGTCTGCAGATAGCTCGCAGGCAGAAAGAGCTAGCCTGGAAAGCTGTTGGTCAGCCTCATCTGCTTATGTCACTGCTCGCACAGAGGCACAGAGACTGAGGCTGCTTGCTTGTCTTGCCACCTCAAACTTCAAACGTAACTTTGGTGGTCCGTGCCGGGTGCTTCAGGCAGCCTTGCTCCAACAATGCGAACGTCTGCAGATAGATGGCAGCCAGAAAGAGCTAGTCTGGAAAGCTGTTGCTCAGCCTCATCTGCCCATGGCACTGCTCGCACAGAGGCACAGAGACTGGGGCTGCTTGCTTGTCTTGCCACCTTCAACTTCAAATGTAGCTTTGGGTGTCTGTGCAGGGGGCCTCTGGCAGCCCTGCTCTGAAAATGCGAACGTCTGCAGATAGCTGGCAGCCAGAAAGAGCTAGCCTGGAAAGCTGTTGCTCAGCCTCATCTGCCCATGGCACTGCTCGCACAGAGGCACAGAGACTGGGGCTGATTGCTTGTCTTGCCTCCTCAAATTTCAAACGTAGCTTAGGTGGTCCGTACAGGGGACCTCCGGCAGCGTTGCTCCCAAAATGCGAACGTCTGCAGATAGCTCGCAGCCAGAAAGAGCTAGCGTGGAAAGATGTTGCTCAGCCTCATCGGCTCATGGCACTGCTCGCACAGAGGCACAGAGACTGAGGCTGCTTGCTTGTCTTGCCCCCTCAAACTTCAAAGGTATATATAGGAATCCGTCCAGGGGGGGTCCGGCAGCCCTGTTCCGAAAATGCGAACGTCTGCAGATAGCTCGCAGACAGAAAGAGCTAGCCTGGAAAGCTGTTGCTCAGCCTCATCTGCCCATGGCACTGCTCGCACAGAGGCACAGAGACTGAGGCTGCTTGCTTGTCTTGCCCCTCAAACTTCAAACGTATATATGGGGATCCGTGCAGGGGAACTCCGGCAGCCCTGCTCTGAAAATGCGAACATCTTCAAATATATCATAGGCAGAAAGAGCTAGCCTGGAAAGCTGTTGCTCAGCCTCATCTGCCCATGGCACTGCTCGCACAGAGGCACAGAGACTGGGGCTGCTTGCTTGTCTGGCCCCGTCAAACTTCACACGTAGCTTAGGTGGTCCATGCTGGGCGCCCCTGCAACCCTGCTCTGAAAAAGAGAACGTCTGCAAATAGCTCGCAGCCAGAAAGAGCTAGCCTGGAAATCTGTTGCTCAGCCTCATCTGCCCATGGCACTGCTCGCACAGTGGCACAGAGACTGGGGCTGCTTGCTTGTCTTGCCACCTCAAACTTCAAATGTAACTTTGTGAGTCCCTGCAGGGGGGCTCCGGCAGCGCTGCTCTGAAAATGTGAATATCTGCAGATAGCTCGCAGGCAGAAAGAGCTAGCCTGGAAAGCTGTTGCTCAGCCTCATCTGCCCATGGCACTGCTCGCACAGAGGCACAGAGACTGGGGCTGCTTGCTTGTCTTGTTTCCTCAAACTTCAAAGGTAGATTTTGGAATCCGTGCAGGGGAGCTCCGGCAGCCCTGTTCCGAAAATGCGAACGTCTGCAGATAGCTCGCAGGCAGAAAGAGCTAGCCTGTAAAGCTGTTACTCACCCTCATCTGCACATGGCAGTGCTCACACAGAGGCACAGAGACTGGGGCTGCTTGCTTGTCTTGCCACCTCAAATTTAAAACGTAGCTTAGGTGGTCCGTACAGGGGACCTCCGGCAGCGTTGCTCCCAAAATGCGAACGTCTGCAGATAGCTCGCAGCCAGAAAGAGCTAGCCTGGAAAGCTGTTGCTCGGCCTCATTTGCTCATGGCACTGCTCGCACAGAGGCACAGAGACTGAGGCTGCTTGCTTGTGTTGCCACCGCAAACTTCAAACGTATATATGGGGATCCGTGCAGGGGACCTCCGGCAGCCCTGCTCTGAAAATGCGAACATCTGCAAATATATCATAGGCAGAAAAAGGTTGCCTGGAAAGCTGTTGCTCAGCCTCATCTGCCCATGGCACTGCTCGCACAGAGGCACAGAGACTGGGGCTGCTTGCTTGTCTTGCCTCCTCAAGTTTCAAACGTAGCTTAGGTGGTCCGTACAGGGGACCTCCGGCAGCTTTGCTCCCAAATTGCGAACGTCTGCAGATAGCTCGCAGCCAGAAAGAGCTAGCCTGGAAAGCTGTTGCTCAGCCTCATCTGCTCATGGCACTGCTCGCACAGAGGCACAGAGACTGGGGCTGCTTGCTTGTCATGCCACCTTCAACTTCAAATGTAGCTTTGGGTGTCTGTGCAGGGGGCCTCTGGCAGCCCTGCTCTGAAAATGCGAATGTCTGGAGATAGCTCGCAGCCAGAAAGAGCTAGCCTGGAAAGCTGTTGCTCAGCCTCATCTGCCCATGGCACTGCTCGCACCGAGGCACAGAGACTGGGGCTGATTGCTTGTCTTGCCTCCTCAAATTTCAAACGTAGCTTAGGTGGTCCGTACAGGGGACCTCCGGCAGCGTTGCTCCCAAAATGCGAACTTCTGCAGATAGCTCGCAGCCAGAAAAAGCTAGCGTGGAAAGATGTTGCTCAGCCTCATCTGCTCATGGCACTGCTCGCACAGAGGCACAGAGACTGAGGCTGCTTGCTTGTCTTGCCCCCTCAAACTTCAAAGGTAGATTTTGGAATCCGTCCAGGGGGGGTCCGGCAGCCCTGTTCCGAAAATGCGAACGTCTGCAGATAGCTCGCAGACAGAAAGAGCTAGCGTGGAAAGCTGTTGCTCAGCCTCATCTGCCCATGGCACTGCTCGCACAGAGGCACCGAGACAGGGGCTGCTTGCTTGTCTTGCACACTCAAACTTCAAACGTAGCTTTGGGGGTCCGTGCAGGGCGCTCCGGCAGCCCTGCTCTGAAAATGTGAAGGTCTGCAGATAGCTCTCAGCCAGAACGAGCTAGCCTGGAAAGCTGTTGCTCAGTCTCATATGCCCATGGCACTGCTCGCACAGAGGCACAGAGACTGGGGCTGCTTGCTTGTCTTGCCACCTCAAACTTCAAACATATCTTAGGTGGTACGTGCAAGTAGCCTCTAGCAGCCCTTCTCTGAAAATGCGAATGTCTGCAGAGAGTTCGAAGGCAGAAAGAGCTAGCCTGTAAAGCTGTTACTCAGCCTCATCTGCACATGGCAGTGCTCGCACAGAGGCACAGAGACTGGGGCTGGTTGCTTGTCTTGCCACCTCAAATTTCAAACGTAGCTTAGGTGGTCCGTACAGGGGACCTCCGGCAGCGGTGCTCCCAAATTGCGAACGTCTGCAGATAGCTCGCAGCCAGAAAGAGCTAGCCTGGAAAGCTGTTGCTCAGCCTCCTCTGCTCATGACACTGCTCGCACAGAGGCAGAGAGACTGAGGCTGCTTGCTTGTCTTGCCCCCTCAAACTTCAAACGTATATATGGGGATCCGTGCAGGGGAACTCCGGCAGCCCTGCTCTGAAAATGTGAACACCTGCAAATATATCATAGGCAGAAAGAGCTAGCCTGGAAAGCTGTTGCTCAGTCTCATCTGCTCATGGCACTGCTCGCACAGAGGCACAGAGACTGGGGCTGCTTGCTTGTCTTGCCACCTTCAACTTCAAATGTAGCTTTGGGTGTCTGTGCAGGGGGCCTCCGGCAGCCCTGCTCTGAAAATGCGAACGTCTGCAGAGAGCTGGCAGGCAGAAAGAGCTAGCCTGTAAAGCTGTTACTCAGCCTCATCTGCACATGGCAGTGCTCGCACAGAGGCACAGAGACTGGGGCTGCTTGCTTGTCTTGCCACCTCAAATTTCAAACGTAACTTAGGGGGTACGTACAGGGGACCTCCGGCAGCGTTGCTCCCAAAATGCGAACGTCTGCAGATAGCTCGCAGCCAGAAAGAGCTAGCGTGGAAAGCTGTTGCTCAGCCTCATCTGCTCATGGCACTGCTCGCACAGATGCACAGAGACTGGGGCTGCTTGCTTATCTTGCTACCTCAAACTTCAAACGTATCTTTGAGACTCCGTGCAGGGGGCCTCCGGCAGCGCTGCTCTGAAAATGTGAATATCTGCAGATAGCTCGCAGGCAGAAAGAGCTAGCCCGGAAAGCTGTTGCTCAGCCTCATCTGCCCATGGCACTGCTCGCACAGAGGCACAGAGACTGGGGCTGCTTGCTTGTCTTGTCCCCTCAAAATTCAAATGTAGCTTACGTGGTCCGTGCCGGGCGCCCCTGGCAGCCATGCACTGAAAATGCGAACATCTGCAGATAGATGGCAGCCAGAAAGAGCTAGCGTGGAAAGCTGTTGCTCAGCCTCATCTGCCCATGGCACTGCTCGCACAGAGGCACAGAGTCTGAGGCTGCTTGCTTGTCTTGCCACCTCCAACTTCAAATGTAGCTTTGGGTGTCCGTGCAGGGGGCCTCCGGCAGCCCTGCTCTGAAAATGCGAACGTCTGCAGATAGCTGGCAGCCAGAAAGAGCTAGCCTGGAAAGCTGTTGCTCAGCCTCATCTGCCCATGGCACTGCTCGCACAGAGGCACCGAGGCTGGCGCTGCTTGCTTGTCTTGCCCCCTCAAACTTCAAGCGTAGCTTAAGTGTGCCCTGCTCTGCGCCTCCGGCAGCCCTGCTCTGAAAATGCGAACGTCTGCAGATAAATTGCAGCCAGAAAGAGCTAGCCTGGAAAGCTGTTGCTCAGCCTCATCTGCTTATGGCACTGCTCGCATAGAGGCACAGAGACTGGGACTACTTGCTTGCATTGCCCCGTCAAACTTCGCACGTAGCTTAGGTGGTCCATGCCGGGCGCCCCTGGCAGCATTGCTCTGAAAAAGAGAACGTCTGCAGATAGCTCGCAGCCAGAAAGAGCTAGCCTGGAAATCTGTTGCTCAGCCTCATCTGCCCATGGCACTGCTCGCACAGTGGCATAGAGACTGGGGCTGCTTGCTTGTCTTGCCACCTCAAACTTCAAACGTAGCTTAGGTGGTCCGTGCCGGGCTCCTCCAGCAGCCCTGCTCTGAAAATGCGAACGTCTGCAGATAGCTGGCAGCCAGAAAGTGCTAGCCTGGAAAGCTGTTGCTCAGCCTCATCTGCTCATGGCACTACTCGCACAGAGGCACAGAGACTGGGGCTGCTTGCTTGTTTTGCCACCTCAAACTTCAAACTTATATATGGGGATCCGTGCAGTGGACCTCCGGCAGCCCTGCTCTGAAAATGCGAACATCTGCAAATAGCTCGCAGGCAGAAAGAGCTAGCCTGGAAAGCTGTTGCTCAGCCTCATCTGCTCATGGAACTGCTAACACAGAGGCACAGAGACTGGGGCTGCTTGCTTGTCTTGCAACCTCAAACTTCAAAAGTATCTGAGGGGGTTCCGTGCATGAGGTCTCCGGCAGCTCTGCTCTGAAATGGCGAACGTCTGCAAGAGCTAGCCTGGAAAGCTGTTGCTCAGCCTCATCTGCCCATGGTACTGCTCGCACAGAGCCACAGACACAGGGGCTGATTGCTTGTTTTGCCTCCGCAAACTTCATACATATCTTAGGTGGTTGGTGCAGGGGGCCTTCGGGATACCTGCTCCGAAAATGCGAATGTCTGCAGATAGCTCGCAGGCAGAAAGAGCTAGCCTGGAAAGCTGTTGGTCAGCCTCATCTGCTTATGTCACTGCTCGCACAGAGGCACAGAGACTGAGGCTGCTTGCTTGTCTTGCCACCTCAAACTTCAAACGTAACTTTGGTGGTCCGTGCCGGGTGCTTCAGGCAGCCTTGCTCCAACAATGCGAACGTCTGCAGATAGATGGCAGCCAGAAAGAGCTAGTCTGGAAAGCTGTTGCTCAGCCTCATCTGCCCATGGCACTGCTCGCACAGAGGCACAGAGACTGGGGCTGCTTGCTTGTCTTGCCACCTTCAACTTCAAATGTAGCTTTGGGTGTCTGTGCAGGGGGCCTCTGGCAGCCCTGCTCTGAAAATGCGAACGTCTGCAGATAGCTGGCAGCCAGAAAGAGCTAGCCTGGAAAGCTGTTGCTCAGCCTCATCTGCCCATGGCACTGCTCGCACAGAGGCACAGAGACTGGGGCTGATTGCTTGTCTTGCCTCCTCAAATTTCAAACGTAGCTTAGGTGGTCCGTACAGGGGACCTCCGGCAGCGTTGCTCCCAAAATGCGAACGTCTGCAGATAGCTCGCAGCCAGAAAGAGCTAGCGTGGAAAGATGTTGCTCAGCCTCATCGGCTCATGGCACTGCTCGCACAGAGGCACAGAGACTGAGGCTGCTTGCTTGTCTTGCCCCCTCAAACTTCAAAGGTATATATAGGAATCCGTCCAGGGGGGGTCCGGCAGCCCTGTTCCGAAAATGCGAACGTCTGCAGATAGCTCGCAGACAGAAAGAGCTAGCCTGGAAAGCTGTTGCTCAGCCTCATCTGCCCATGGCACTGCTCGCACAGAGGCACAGAGACTGAGGCTGCTTGCTTGTCTTGCCCCTCAAACTTCAAACGTATATATGGGGATCCGTGCAGGGGAACTCCGGCAGCCCTGCTCTGAAAATGCGAACATCTTCAAATATATCATAGGCAGAAAGAGCTAGCCTGGAAAGCTGTTGCTCAGCCTCATCTGCCCATGGCACTGCTCGCACAGAGGCACAGAGACTGGGGCTGCTTGCTTGTCTGGCCCCGTCAAACTTCACACGTAGCTTAGGTGGTCCATGCTGGGCGCCCCTGCAACCCTGCTCTGAAAAAGAGAACGTCTGCAAATAGCTCGCAGCCAGAAAGAGCTAGCCTGGAAATCTGTTGCTCAGCCTCATCTGCCCATGGCACTGCTCGCACAGTGGCACAGAGACTGGGGCTGCTTGCTTGTCTTGCCACCTCAAACTTCAAATGTAACTTTGTGAGTCCCTGCAGGGGGGCTCCGGCAGCGCTGCTCTGAAAATGTGAATATCTGCAGATAGCTCGCAGGCAGAAAGAGCTAGCCTGGAAAGCTGTTGCTCAGCCTCATCTGCCCATGGCACTGCTCGCACAGAGGCACAGAGACTGGGGCTGCTTGCTTGTCTTGTTTCCTCAAACTTCAAAGGTAGATTTTGGAATCCGTGCAGGGGAGCTCCGGCAGCCCTGTTCCGAAAATGCGAACGTCTGCAGATAGCTCGCAGGCAGAAAGAGCTAGCCTGTAAAGCTGTTACTCACCCTCATCTGCACATGGCAGTGCTCACACAGAGGCACAGAGACTGGGGCTGCTTGCTTGTCTTGCCACCTCAAATTTAAAACGTAGCTTAGGTGGTCCGTACAGGGGACCTCCGGCAGCGTTGCTCCCAAAATGCGAACGTCTGCAGATAACTCGCAGGCAGAACGAGCTAGCCTGGAAAGCTGTTGCTCAGCCTCATCTGCCCATGGCACTGCTCGCACAGAGGCACAGAGACTGGGGCTGCTTGCTTCTCTTCCCCTTCAAAATTCAAACTTAAATAGGGGGTCCGTGCCAGGCGCCTCCGGTAGCCCTGCTTTGAAAATGCGAACGTCTTCAGATAGCTGGCAGCCAGAAACAGCGAGTCTGGAAAGCTGTTGCTCAGCCTCATCTGCCCATGGCACTGCTCGCACAGAAGCACATAGACTGGGGTGCTTGCTTGTCTCTCCACCTCAAACTTCACACTTAGCTTAGGTGGTCCGTGCTGCGTGACTCCAGCAGGTCTGCTCCGAAAATGCGAACGTCTGCAGATAGCTGGCAGCCAGAAAGAGCTAGCCTGGAAAGCTGTTGCTCAACCTCATCTGCCCATGGCACTGCTCGCACAGAGGCACAGAGACTGGGGCTGCGTGCTTGTCTTCCACCACAAACTTCAGACTTAACTTAGGTGGTCCGTGCTGCGTGCCTCCAGCAGACCTGCTCCAAGAATGCGAACGTCTGCAGATAGCTCACGACCAGAAACATATAGCCTGGAAAGCTGTTGCTCAGCCTCATATGCCCATGGCACTGCTCGCACAGAGGCACAGAGACTGGGGCTGCTTGCTTGTCTTGCCACCTCAAACTTCAAACGTATCTTAGGTGGTCAATGCATGGGGCCTCCGGCAGTCCTGCTCTGAAAATGCGAAAGTCTGGAGATAGCTCGCAGACAAGAAGAGCTAGCCTGGAAAGCTGTTGCTCAGCCTCATCTGCCCATGGCACTGCTCGCACAGAGGCACAGAGACTGGGGCTTCTTGCTTGTCTTGACCCCTCAAACTTCAAACGTAGCTTAGGTGGTCCGTGCCGGGCACCCCTTGCAGCCATGCTATGAAAATGCGAACGTCTGTAGATAGCTCGCAGGCAGAACGAGCTAGCCTGGAAAGCTGTTGCTCAGCCTCATCTGCCCATGGCACTGCTCGCACAGAGGCACAGAGACTGGGGCTGCTTGTTTGTCTTGCCCCCTCAAACTTCAAACGTCGCTTAGGTGGTTCGTGGCGGTCGCCCCTAGCAGTCATGCTCTGAAAATTTGAAAGTCTGCAGATGGCTGGCAGCCAGAAAGAGCTAGCCTGGAAAGCTGTTGCTCAGCCTCATCTGCCCATGGCACTGCTCGCACAGAGGCACAGAGACTGGGGCTGCTTGCTTGTCTTGCCACCTCCAACTTCAAAAGAAGCTTAGGTTGTTCTTACAGGGTGCCTCCGTCAGTCCTGCTCTGCAAATGTGAACGTCTGCAGATAGTTCGCAGGCATAACGAGCTAGCCTGGAAAGCTGCTGCTCAGCCTCATCTGCCCATGGCACTGCTCGCACACAGGCACAGAGACTGGGGCTTCTTGCTTGTCTTCACCCCTCAAACTTCAAACGTAGCTTAGGTGGTCCGTGCCAGGCGTCTCCGGTAGCCCTGCTTTGAAAATGCGAATGTGTGCAGATAGATTGCAGGCAGAACGAGCTAGCCTGGAAAGCTGTTGCTCAGCCTCATCTGCCCATGGCACTGCTCGCACAGAGGCACAGAGACTGGGGCTGCTTGCTTGTCTTGCCCCCTCAAACTTCAAACGTAGATTTGGGGGTGCGTGCCGGGGGCTCCGGCATTCCTGCTCTGAAAATGCGAACGTCTGCAGATAGCTGGCAGCCAGAAACAGCGAGCCTGGAAAGCTGTTGCTCAGCCTCATCTGCCCATGGCCCTGCTCGCACAGAAGCACAGAGACTGGGGCTGCTTGCTTGTCTTGCCCCCTCAAACTTCAAACTTAGATAGGGGGTCCGTGCCAGGCGTCTCCGGTAGCCCTGCTTTGAAAATGTGAACGTCTTCAGATAGCTCGCAGCCAGAAAGAGCTAGCCTGGAAAGCTGTTGCTCAGCTTCATCTGCCCATGGCACTGCTCGCACAGAGGCACAGAGACTGGGGCTGCTTGCTTGTCTTGCCCCCTCAAACTTCACACGTAGATTTGGGGGTGCGTGCCGGGGGCTCCGGCAGTTCTGCTCTGGAAATGCGAACGTCTGCAGATACCTCGCAGCCAGAAACAGCGAGCCTGGAAAGCTGTTGCTCAGCCTCATCTGCCCATGGCACTGCTCGCACAGAAGCACATAGACTGGGGTGCTTGCTTGTCTTGCCACCTCAAACTTCATACTTTACTTTAGTGGTCCGTGCCTGGCTCCTCCAGCAGGTCTGCTCCGAAAATGAGAACGTCTACAGATAGCTTGCAGCCAGAAAGAGGTAGCCTGGAAAGCTGTTGCTCAGCCTCATCTGCCCATGGCACTGCTCGCACAGAGGCACAGAGACTGTGGCTGCTTGCTTGTCTTGTCCCCTCAAACTTCAAATGTATATTTTGGAATCCGTGCAGGGGGGCTCCAGCAGCCCTGCTCCGAAAATGCGAACGTCTGCAGATAGCTGGCAGCCAGAAAGAGCTAGCCTGGAAAGCTGTTGCTCAGCCTCATCTGCCCATGGCACTGCTCGCACAGAGGCACAGAGACTGGGGCTGCTTGCTTGTCTTGTCCCCTCAAACTTCAAACGTAGATTTTGGAATCCGTGCAGGGGGGCTCCAGCAGCCCTGCTCCGAAAATGCGAACGTCTGCAGATAGCTCGCAGACAGAAAGAGCTAGCCTGGAAAGCTGTTGCTCAGCCTCATCTGCCCATGGCACTGCTCTCACAGAGGCACAGCGCCTGGGGCTGCTTGCTTGTCTTGCCCACTCAAACTACAAACGTAGCTTAGGTTGTCCGTGCAGGGGGCCTCCAGCAGTCATGCTCTGAAAATGCGAACGTCTGTAGATAACTCGCAGGCAGAACGAGCTAGCCTGGAAAGCTGTTGCTCAGCCTCATCTGCCCATGGCACTGCTCGCACAGAGGCACAGAGACTGGGGCTGCTTGCTTCTCTTCCCCTTCAAAGTTCAAACTTAGATAGGGGGTCCGTGCCAGGCGCCTCCGGTAGCCCTGCTTTGAAAATGCGAACGTCTGCAGATAGATCGCAGCCAGAAAGACCTAGCCTGGAAAGCTGTTGCTCAGCCTCATCTGCCCATGGCACTGCTTGCACAGAGGCACAGAGACTGGGGCTGCTTGCTTGTCTTGCCACCTTCTACTTCAAACGTAGATTTGGGGGTCCGTGCCGGTTGCCTCCTGCAGCCCTACTCTGAAAATGCGAACGTCTTCAGATAGCTTGCAGCCAGAAAGAGCTGGCCTGGAAAGCTGTTGCTCAGCCTCATCTGCCCATGGCACTGCTCGCACAGAGGCACAGAGACGGGGGCTGCTTGCTGGTCTTCCACCACAAACTTCAGACTTAGCTTAGGTGGTCCGTGCTGCGTGCCTCCGGCAGTCCTGCTCTGAAAATGCGAAAGTCTGGAGATAGTACGCAGACAAGAAGAGCTAGCCTGGAAAGCTGTTGCTCAGCCTCATCTGCCCATGGCACTGCTCGCACAGAGGCACAGAGACTGGGGCTTCTTGCTTGTCTTGACCCCTCAAACTTCAAACGTAGCTTAGGTGGTCCGTGCCGGGCAACCCTTGCAGCCGTGTTCTGAAAATGCGAACGTCTTCAGATAGCTTACAGCCAGAAAGAGCTAGCCTGGAAAGCTGTTGCTCAGCCTCATCTGCCCATGGCACTGCTCGCACAGAGGCACAGAGACTGGGGCTGCTTGCTGTTCTTGTTCCCTCAAACTTCAAACGTAGATTTTGGAATCCGTGCAGGGGGGCTCCAGCAGCCCTGCTCCGAAAATGCGAACGTCTGCAGATAGCTCGCAGACAGAAAGAGCTAGCCTGGAAAGCTGTTGCTCAGCCTCATCTGCCCATGGCACTGCTCGCACAGAGGCACAGAGACTGGGGCTGCTTGCTTGTCTTGACCCCTCAAACTTCAAACGTAGCTTAGGTGGTTCGTGCCGGGGGCACCCCTTACAGCCGTGTTCTGAAAATGCTAACGTCTTCAGATAGCTTGGTGCCAGAACGAGCTAGCCTGGAAAGCTGTTGCTCAGCCTCATCTGCCCATGGCACTGCTCGCAGAGAGGCACAGAGACTGGGCCTGCTTGCTTGTCTTGCCCCCTCAAACTTCAAACGTAGCATAGGTGGTCCGTGCCGGGGGCCTAGGGCAGTGCTGTTCCAAAAATGCGATCGTCTGCAGATATCTCGCAGCCAAAAAGAGCTAGCCTGGAAAGCTGTTGCTCAGCCTCATCTGCCCATGGCACTGCTCGCACAGAGGAACAGCGCCTAGGGCTGCTTGCTTGTCTTGCCCACTCAAACTACAAACGTAGCTTAGGTTGTCCACAGGGGGCCTCCAGCAGCCATGCTCTGAAAATGCGAACGTCTGTAGATAACTCGCAGGCAGAACGAGCTAGCCTGGAAAGCTGTTGCTCAGCCTCATCTGCCCATGGCACTGCTCGCACAGAGGCACAGAGACTGGGGTGCTTGCTTCTCTTCCCCTTCAAACTTCAAACTTAGATAGGGGGTCCGTGCCAGGCGCCTCCGGTAGCCCTGCTTTGAAAATGCGAACGTCTGCAGATAGATTGCAGCCAGAAAGAGCTAGCCTGAAAAGCTGTTGCTCAGCCTCATCTGCCCATGGCACTGCTCGCACAGAGGCACAGAGACTGGGGCTGCTTGCTTGTCTTGCCACCTTCAACTTCAAACGTAGATTTGGGGGTCCGTACCGGTTGCCTCCTGCAGCCCTGCTCTGAAAATGCGAACGTCTTCAGATAGCTTGCAGCCAGAAAGAGCTGGCCTGGAAAGCTGTTGCTCAGCCTTATCTGCCCATGGCACTGCTCGCACAGAGGCACAGAGACTGGGGCTGCTTGCTTGTCTTGCCACCTCAAACTTGAAACGTAGCTTATGTGGTCCGTGCCGGGCAACCCTTGCAGCCGTGTTCTGAAAATGCGAACGTCTTCAGATAGCTAACAGCCAGAAAGAGCTAGCCTGGAAAGCTGTTGCTCAGCCTCATCTGCCCATGGCACTGCTCGCACAGAGGCACAGAGACTGGGGCTTCTTGCTTGTCTTGACCCCTCAAACTTCAAACGTAGCTTAGGTGGTCCGTGCCGGGCAACCCTTGCAGCCGTGTTCTGAAAATGCGAACGTCTTCAGATAGCTAACAGCCAGAAAGAGCTAGCCTGGAAAGCTGTTGCTCAGCCTCATCTGCCCATGGCACTGCTCGCACAGAGACAGTGAGACTGGGGCTGCTTGCTTGTCTTGCCCCCTTAAACTTCAAACGTAGCATAGCTGGTCCGTGCCGGGGGCCTAGGGAAGTGCTGTTGCAAAAATGTGATCGTCTGCAGATATTTCGCAGCCAGAAAGAGCTAGCCTGGAAAGCTGTTGCTCAGCCTCATCTGCCCATGGCACTGCTCGCACAGAGGCACAGAGACTGGGGCTGCTTGCTTGTCTTGCCCCCTCAAACTACAAACGTAGCTTAGGTTGTCCGTGCAGGGGGCCTCCAGCAGTCATGCTCTGAAAATGCGAACGTCTGTAGATAGCTCGCAGGCAGAACGAGCTAGCCTGGAAAGCTCTTGCTCAGCCTCATCTGCCCATGGCACTGCTCGCACAGAGGCACAGAGACTGGGGCTGCTTGCTTGTCTTGTTCCCTCAAACTTCAAACGTAGATTTTGGAATCCGTGCAGGGGGGCTCCAGCAGCCCTGCTCCGAAAATGCGAACGTCTGCAGATAGCTCGCAGACAGAAAGAGCTAGCCTGGAAAGCTGTTGCTCAGCCTCATCTGCCCATGGCACTGCTCGCACAGAGGCACAGAGACTGGGGCTGCTTGCTTGTCTTGACCCCTCAAACTTCAAACGTAGCTTAGGTGGTACGTGCCGGGGGCACCCCTTACAGCCGTGTTCTGAAAATGCTAACGTCTTCAGATAGCTTGGTGCCAGAACGAGCTAGCCTGGAAAGCTGTTGCTCAGCCTCATCTGCCCATGGCACTGCTCGCACAGAGGCACAGAGACTGGGCCTGCTTGCTTGTCTTGCCCACTCAAACTTCAAACGTAGCATAGGTGGTCCGTGCCGGGGGCCTAGGGCAGTGCTGTTCCAAAAATGCGATCGTCTGCAGATATCTCGCAGCCAAAAAGAGCTAGCCTGGAAAGCTGTTGCTCAGCCTCATCTGCCCATGGCACTGCTCGCACAGAGGAACAGCGCCTAGGGCTGCTTGCTTGTCTTGCCCACTCAAACTACAAACGTAGCTTAGGATGTCCACAGGGGGCCTCCAGCAGTCATGCTCTGAAAATGCGAACGTCTGTAGATAACTCGCAGGCAGAACGAGCTAGCCTGGAAAGCTGTTGCTCAGCCTCATCTGCCCATGGCACTGCTCGCACAGAGGCACAGAGACTGGGGCTGCTTGCTTGTCTTGCCACCTTCAACTTGAAACGTAGATTTGGGGGTCCGTACCGGTTGCCTCCTGCAGCCCTGCTCTGAAAATGCGAACGTCTTCAGATAGCTTGCAGCCAGAAAGAGCTGGCCTGGAAAGCTGTTGCTCAGCCTTATCTGCCCATGACACTGCTCGCACAGAGGCACAGAGACTGGGGCTGCTTGCTTGTCTTGCCCCCTCAAACTTGAAACGTAGCTTATGTGGTCCGTGCCGTGCGCCCCTGGCAGCCATGCACTGAAAATGCGAACGTCTGCAGATAACTGGCAGCCAGAAAGAGCTAGCCTGGAAAGCTGTTGCTCAGCCTCATCTGCCCATGGCACTGCTCGCACAGAGGCACAGAGACTGGGGCTTCTTGCTTGTCTTGACCCCTCAAACTTCAAACTTAGATAGGGGGTCCGTGCCAGGCGTCTCCGGTAGCCCTGCTTTGAAAATGCGAACGTCTGCAGATAGATCGCAGCCAGAAAGACCTAGCCAGGAAAGCTGTTGCTCAGCCTCATCTGCCCATGGCACTGCTCGCACAGAGGCACAGAGACGGGGGCTGCTTGCTTGTCTTCCACCACAAACTTCAGACTTAGATTAGGTGGTCCGTGCTGCGTGCCTCCAGCAGACCTGCTCTGAAAATGCGAACGTCTGCAGATAGCTGGCAGCCAGAAGGGGCTAGCCTGGAAAGCTGTTGCTGAGCCTCATCTGCCCATGGCACTGCTCGCACAGAGGCACAGAGACTGGGGCTGCTTGCTTGTCTTGCCAACTCAAACTTCAGATGAATCTTAGGTGGTCAATGCATGTGGCCTCCTGCAGTCCTGCTCTGAAAATGCGAAAGTCTGGAGATAGTACGCAGACAATAAGAGCTAGCCTGGAAAGCTGTTGCTCAGCCTCATCTGCCCATGGCACTGCTCGCACAGAGGCAGTGAGACTGGGGCTGCTTGCTTGTCTTGCTCCCTTAAACTTCAAACGTAGCTTAGGTGGTCCGTACAGGGGACCTCCGGCAGCTTTGCTCCCAAATTGCGAACGTCTGCAGATATTTCGCAGCCAGAAAGAGCTAGCCTGGAAAGCTGTTGCTCAGCCTCATCTGCCCATGGCACTGCTCGCACAGAGGCACAGAGACTGGGCCTGCTTGCTTGTCTTGCCACCTCAAACTTCAAACGTAGATTTGGGGGTGCGTGCCGGGGGCTCCGGCAGTCCTGCTCTGAAAATGCGAACGTCTGGAGATACCTCGCAGCCAGAAAGAGCTAGCCTGGAAAGCTGTTGCTCAGCCTCATCTGCCCATGGCCCTGCTCGCACAGAAGCACAGACTGGGGCTGCTTGTTTGTCTTGCCACCTCAAACTTCAAACGTAGCTTAGGTGGTCCGTGTAGGGGGTGTCAGGCAGCCATGCTCTGAAAATGTGAGCGTCTGCAGATAGCTCGCAGGCAGAAAGATCTAGCCTGGAAAGCTGTTGCTCAGCCTCATCTGCCCATGGCACTGCTCGCACAGAGGCACAGAGACAGGGGCTGCTTGCTTGTCTTGCCACCTCGAACTTCATACTTAACTTAAGTGGTCCGTGCCTGACTCCGCCAGCACGCCTGCTCCGAAAATGCGAACGTCTACAGATAGCTCACAGCCAGAAAGACCTACCCTGGAAAGCTGTTGCTCAGCCTCATCTGCCCATGGCACTGCTCGCACAGAGGCACAGAGACTGGGGCTGCTTGCTTGTCTTGCCACCTCAAACTTTATACTTAAGTGGTCCGTGCCTTGCTCCTCCAGGTGGCCTGCTCCGAAAATGCGAACGTCTACAGATAGCTCACAGCCAGAAAGAGCAAGCCTGGAAAGCTGTTGCTCAGCCTCATCTGCCCATGGCACTGCTTGCACAGAGGCACAGAGAGTGGGGCTGCTTGCTTGTCTAGCCCCCTCAAACTTCAAACGTAGCTTAGGTGTTCCGTGCCGGGGGCCTATGGCAGTGCTGTTCCAAAACTGCGATCGTCTGCAGATAGCTGGCAGACAGAAAGAGCTAGCCTGGAAAGCTGTTGCTCAGCCTCATCTGCCCATGGCACTGCTCCCACAGAGGCACAGAGACTGGGGCTGCTTACTTGTCTTGCCCCCTCAAACTTCAAACGAATCTTAGGTTGTCCGTGCAGGGGGCCTCCGTCAGCCCTGCTCTGCAAATGTGAACGTCTGCAGATAGCTCGCAGCCAGAAAGAGCTAGCCTGGAAAGCTGTTGCTCAGCCTCATCTGCCCATAGCACTGCTCGCACAGAGGCACAGAGACTGGGGCTGCTTGCTTGTCTTGCCCCCTCAAACTTCAAATGTAATTTAGGTGGTCCGTGCCGGTTACCTAGGGCAGTGCTGTTCCAAAAATGCGATCGTCTGCAGATATCTCGCAGCCAAAAAGAGCTAGCCTGGAAAGCTGTTGCTCAGCCTCATCTCCCCATGGCACTGCTCGCACAGAGGCACAGCGCCTGGGGCTGCTTGCTTGTCTTGCCCACTCAAACTACAAACGTAACTTAGGTTGTCCGTGTAGGGGGCCTCCAGCAGCCATGCTCTGAAAATGCGAACGTCTGTAGATAACTCGCAGGCAGAACGAGCTAGCCTGGAAAGCTGTTGCTCAGCCTCATATGCCCACGGCACTGCTTCCACAGAGGCACAGAGACTGGGGCTGCTGGCTTGTCTTGCCACCTCAAACTTCAAACGTATCTTAGGTGGTCAATGTATGGGACCTCCGGCAGTCCTGCTCTGAAAATGCGAAAGTCTGGAGATAGCTCGCAGACAAGAAGAGCTAGCCTGGAAAGCTGTTGCTCAGCCTCATCTGCCCATGGCACTGCTCGCACAGAGGCACAGAGACTGGGGCTGCTTGCCTGTCTTGCCCACTCAAACTACAAACGTAGCTTAGGTTATCCGTGCAGGGGGCCTCCAGGAGCCATGCTCTGAAAATGCGAAAGTCTGCAGCTAGCTCGCAGGCATAACGAGCTAGCCTGGAAAGCTGTTGCTCAGCCTCATCTGCCCATGGCACTGCTCGCACAGAGCCACAGAGACTGGGGCTTCTTGCTTGTCTTGCCCCCTCAAACTTCAAACGTATCTTAGGTGGTCCGTGCCGGGCGCCCCTGGCAGCCATGCTCTGAAAATGCGAGCGTCTGCAGATAGCTGGCAGCCAGAAAGAGCTAGCCTGGAAAGCTGTTGCTCAGCCTCATCTGCCCATGGCACTGCTCACACAGAGGCACAGAGACTAGGGCTGCTTGCTTTTCTTCCACCACAAACTTCAGACTTAGCTTAGGTGGTCCGTGCTGCGTGCCTCCAGCAGACCTGCTCCAAGAATGCGAACGTCTGCAGAGAGCTCACGACCAGAAACATATAACCTGGAAAGCTGTTGCTCAGCCTCATCTGCCCATGGCACTGCTCGCACAGAGGCACAGAGACTGGGGCTGCTTGCTTGTCTTGCCACCTCAAACTTCAAACGTATCTTAAGTGGTCAATGCATGGGGCCTTTGGCAGTCCTGCTCTAAAAATGCGAAAGTCTGGAGATAGCTCGCAGACAAGAAGAGCTAGCCTGGAAATCTGTTGCTCAGCCTCATCTGCCCATGGCACTGCTCGCACAGAGGCACAGAGACTGGGCCTGCTTGCTTGTCTTGTCCCCTCAAACTTCAAACGTAGATTTGGGGGTGCGTGCCGGGGGCTCCGGCAGTCATGCTCTGAAAATGCGAACGTCTGCAGATAGCTCGCAGCCAGAAAGAGCTAGCCTGGAAAGCTGTTGCTCAGCCTCATCTGCCCATGGCCCTGCTCGCACAGAAGCACAGACTGGGGCTGCTTGTTTGTCTTGCCACCTCAAACTTGAAACGTAGCTTAGGTGGTCCGTGTAGGGGGTGTCAGGCAACCCTGCTCTGAAAATGTGAACGTCTGCAGATAGCTCGCAGGCAGAAAGAGCTAGCCTGGAAAGCTGTTGCTCAGCCTCATTTGCCCATGGCACTGCTCGCACAGAGGCACAGAGACGGGGGCTGCTTGCTTGTCTTGCCACCTCGAACTTCATACTTAACTTAAGTGGTCCGTGCCTGACTCCGCCAGCACGCCTGCTCCGAAAATGCGAACGTCTACAGATAGCTCACAGCCAGAAAGAGCAAGCCTGGAAAGCTGTTGCTCAGCCTCATCTGCCCATGGCACTGCTTGCACAGAGGCACAGAGACTGGGGCTGCTTGTTTGTCTTGCCCCCTCAAACTTGAAACGTAGCTTAGGTGTTCCGTGCCGGGCACCCCTGGCAGTCATGCTCTGAAAATGTGAACGTCTGCAGATAGCTGGCAGCCAGAAAGAGCAAGCCTGGAAAGCTGTTGCTCAGCCTCATCTGCCCATGGCAGTGCTCTCACAGAGGCACAGAGACTGGGGCTGCTTGCTTGTCTTGCCCACTCAAACTTCAAACGAATCTCTAGGTTGTCCGTGCAGGGGGCCTCCGTCAGCCCTGCTCTGCAAATGTGAACGTCTGCAGATAGCTCGCAGCCAGAAAGAGCTAGCCTGGAAAGCTGTTGCTCAGCCTCATCTGCCCATAGCACTGCTCGCACAGAGGCACAGAGACTGGGGCTGCTTGCTTGTCTTGCCCCCTCAAACTTCAAACGTAGCTTAGGTGGTCCGTGCCGGGGGCCTAGGGCAGTGCTGTTCCAAAAATGCGATCGTCTGCAGATATCTCGCAGCCAAAAAGAGCTAGCCTGGAAAGCTGTTGCTCAGCCTCATCTGCCCATGGCACTGCTCGCACAGAGGCACAGCGCCTGGGGCTGCTTGCTTGTTTTGCCCACTCAAACTACAAACATATCTTAGGTTGTCCGTGCAGGGGGCCTCCAGCAGCCATGCTCTGAAAATGCAAACGTCTGTAGATAACTCGCAGGCAGAAAGTGCTAGCCTGGAAAGCTGTTGCTCAGCCTCATCTGAACATGGCACTGCTCGCACAGAGGCACAGAGACTGGGGCTGCATGCTTGTCTTGAACCACAATCTTCAGACTTAACTTAGGTGGTCCGTGCTGCGTGCCTCCAGCAGAGCTGCTCTGAAAATGCGAACGTCTGCAGATAGCTGGCAGCCAGAAGGGGCTAGCCTGGAAAGCTGTTGCTCAGCCTCATATGCCCATGGCACTGCTTGCACAGAGGCACAGAGACTGGGGCTGCTTGCTTGTCTTGCCCCCTCAAACTTCAAACGTAGATTTGGAGGTCCGTGCAGGGGGGGTTTCAGCAGGTTAGCCCTGAAAATGCGAACGTCTGCAGATAGCTCGCAGACAGAAAGAGCTAGCCTGGAAAGCTGTTGCTCAGCCTTATCTGCCCATGGCACTGCTCGCTCAGAGGCACAGAGACTGGTGCTTCTTGCTTGTCTTGACCCCTCAAACTTCAAACGTAGCTTAGGTGGTCCGTGCCGGGCACCCCTTGCAGCCATGCTATGAAAATGCGAACGTCTGTAGATAGCTCGCAGGCAGAACGAGCTAGCCTGGAAAGCTGTTGCTCAGCCTCATCTGCCCATGGCACTGCTCGCACAGAGGCACAGAGACTGGGGCTGCTTGCTTGTCTTGTCACCTTCAACTTCAAACGTTGATTTGGGGGTCTGTGCAGGGGGCCTTCGGCAGCCCTGCTCTGAAAATGCGAACGTCTTCAGATAGATGGCAGACAGAAAGAGCTAGCCTGGAAAGCTGTTGCTCAGCCTCATCTGCCCATGGCACTGCTCGCACAGAGGCACAGAGACTGGGGCTGCTTGCTTGTCTTGCCACCTCAAACTTCAAACGTCGCTTAGGTGGTCCGTGCCGGGCGCCCCTAGCAGTCATGCTCTGAAAATGCGAAAGTCTGCAGATGGCTGGCAGCCAGAAAGATCTAGCCTGGAAAGCTGTTGCTCAGCCTCATCTGCCCATGGCACTGCTCGCACAGAGGCACAGAGACTGGGGATGCTTCTTTGCCTTGCCACCTCAAACTTCAAACGTAGATTTCGGGGTGCGTGCCGGGGGCTCCGGCAGTCCTGCTCTGAAAATGCGAACGTCTGCAGATAGGTCGCAGGCAGAAAGAGCTAGCCTGGAAAGCTGTTGCTCAGCCTCACCTGCCCATGGCACTGCTCGCACAGAGGCACAGAGACTGGGGCTTCTTGCTTGTCTTGCCCCCTCAAACTTCAAACGTATCTTAGGTGGTCCGTGCTGGGCACCCCTGCAGCCGTGCTCTGAAAATGCGAA
Source organism: Opisthocomus hoazin (assembly GCF_030867145.1). Classification (NCBI taxonomy): domain Eukaryota; kingdom Metazoa; phylum Chordata; class Aves; order Opisthocomiformes; family Opisthocomidae; genus Opisthocomus; species Opisthocomus hoazin. The sequence continues at coordinate 10,959,899 of NC_134429.1, forward strand.
CGTCTTCAGATAGATTGCAGCCAGAAAGAGCTAGCCTGGAAAGCTGTTGCTCAGCCTCATCTGCGCATAGCACTGCTCGCACAGAGGTACAGAGACTGGGGCTGCTTGCTTCTCTTCCCCTTCAAACTTCAAACTTATATAGGGCGTCCGTGCCAGGCGTTTCCGGTAGCCCTGCTTTGAAAATGCCAACGTCTGCAGACAGAACGCAGCCAGAAAGACCTAGCCTGGAAAGCTGTTGCTCAGCTTCATCTGCCCATGGCACTGCTCGCACAGAGGCACAGAGATTGGGGCTGCTTGCTTGTCTTGCCCCCTGAAACTTCACACGTAGATTTGGGGGTGCGTGCCGGAGGCTCCGGCAGTCCTGCTCTGGAAATGCGAACGTCTGCAGATACCTCGCAGCCAGAAACAGCGAGCCTGGAAAGCTGTTGCTCAGCCTCATCTGCCCATGGCACTGCTCGCACAGAAGCACATAGACTGGGGTTCTTGCTTCTCTTGTACCTCAAACTTCATACTTACCTTTAGTGGTCCGTGCCTGGCTCCTCCAGCAGGCCTGCTCCGAAAATGCGAACGTCTGCAGATAGCTCGCAGCCAGAAAGAACTAGCTTGGAAAGCTGTTGCTCAGCCTCATCTGCCCATGGCACTGCTCGCACAGAGGCACAGAGACTGGGGCTGCTTGCTTCTCTTCCCCTTCAAACTTCAAACTTATATAGGGGGTCCGTGCCAGGCGTCTCCGGTAGCCCTGCTTTGAACATGCGAACGTCTGCAGATAGAACGCAGCCAGAAAGACCTAGCCTGGAAAGCTGTTGCTCAGCTTCATCTGCCCATGGCACTGCTCGCACAGAGGCACAGAGACTGGGGCTGCTTGCTTGTCTTGCCCCCTCAAACTTCACACGTATATTTGGGGGTGCGTGCCGGGGGCTCCGGCAGTCCTGCTCTGGAAATGCGAACGTCTGCAGATACCTCGCAGCCAGAAACAGCGAGCCTGGAAAGCTGTTGCTCAGCCTCATCTGCCCATGGCACTGCTCGCACAGAAGCACATAGACTGGGGTTCTTGCTTGTCTTGCCACCTCAAACTTCATACTTAACTTTAGTGGTCCGTTCCTGGCTCCTCCAGCAGGTCTGCTTCGAAAATGCGAACGTCTACAGATAGCTCGCAGCCAGAAAGAACTAGCTTGGAAAGCTGTTGCTCAGCCTCATCTGCCCATGGCACTGCTCGCACAGAGGCACAGAGACTGGTCCTGCGTGCTTGTCTTCCACCACAAACTTCAGACTTAGCTTAGGTGGTCCGTGCTGCGTGCCTCCAGCAGACCTGCTCCAAGAATGCGAATGTCTGCAGGAGCTCACAACCAGAAACATATAGCCTGGAAAGCTGTTGCTCAGCCTCATCTGCCCATGGCACTGCTCGCACAGAGGCACAGAGACTGGGGCTGCTTGCTTGTCTTCTCCCCTCAAACTTCAAATGTAGATTTTGGAATCCGTGCAGGGGGTCTCCAGCAGCCCTGCTCCGAAAATGCGAACGTCTGCAGATAGCTCGCAGACAGAAAGAGCTAGCCTGGAAAGCTGTTGCTCAGCCTCATCTGCCCATGGCACTGCTCGCACAGAGGCACAGAGACTGGGGCTGTTTGCTTGTCTTGACCCCTTAAACTTCAAACGTAGCTTAGGTGGTCCGTGCCGGGCACCCCTTGCAGCTGTGTGCTGAAAATGCTAACGTCTTCAGATAGCTTGCAGTCAGAAAGAGCTAGCCTGTAAAGCTGTTGCTCAGCCTCATCTGCCCATGGCACTGCTCGCACAGAGGCACAGAGACTGGGCCTGCTTGCTTGTCTTGCCCCCTCAAACTTCAAACGTAGCTTAGGTGGTCCGTGCCTGGGGCCTAGGGCAGTGCTGTTCCAAAAATGCGATCGTCTGCAGATATCTCGCAGCCAAAAAGAGCTAGCCTGGAAAGCTGTTGCTCAGCCTCATCTGCCCATGGCACTGCTCGCACAGAGGCACAGCGCCTGGTGCTGCTTGCATGTCTTGCCCACTCAAACTACAAACGTAGCTTAGGTTGTCCGTGCAGGGGGCCTCCAGCAGCCCTGCTCTGAAAATGCGAACGTCTGTAGATAGCTTGCAGCCAGAAACAGCTAGCCTGGAAAGCTGTTGCTCAGCCTCATCTGCCCATGGCACTGCTCGCACAGAGGCACAGAGACTGGGGCTGCTTGCTTGTCTTGCCACCTTCAACTTCAAACGTAGATTTGGGGGTCCGTGCGGGTTGCCTCCTGCAGCCCTGCTCTGAAAATGCGAACGTCTGCAGATAGCTCGCAGCCAGAAAGAGCTAGCCAGGAAAGCTGTTGCTCAGCCTCATCTGCCCATGGCACTGCTCGCACAGAGGCACAGAGACTGGGGCTGCTTGCTTCTCTTTCAATTCAAACTTCAAACTTAGATAGGGGGTCCGTGCCAGGCGTCTCCGGTAGCCCTGCTTTGAAAATGCAAACGTCTGCAGATAGATCGCAGCCAGAAAGAGCTAGCCTGGAAAGCTGTTGCTCAGCCTCATCTGCCCATGGCACTGCTCGCACAGAGGCACAGAGACTGGGGCTGCTTGCTTGTCTTGCCACCTCAAACTTCAAACGTAGCTTAGGTGGTCCGTGCATTGGACCTCCGGCAGTCCTGCTCTGAAAATGCGAACGTCTGCAGATAGCTGGCAGCCAGAAGGGGCTAGCCTGGAAAGCTGTTGCTCAGCCTCATCTGCCCATGGCACTGCTCGCACAGAGGCACAGAGACCGGGGCTGCTTGCTTGTCTTGCCACCTCAAACTTCAAACGTAGATTTGGGGGTGCGTGCCGGGGGCTCCCGCAGTCCTGCTCTGAAAATGCGAAAGTCTGGAGATAGTACGCAGACAAGAAGAGCTAGCCTGGAAAGCTGTTGCTCAGCCTCATCTGCCCATGGCACTGCTCGCACAGAGGCACAGAGACTGGGGCTTCTTGCTTGTCTTGCCCCCTCAAACTTCAAACGTAGCTTAGGTGGTCCGTGCCAGGCACCCCTTGCAGCCGTGTTCTGAAAATGCGAACGTCTTCAGATAGCTTACAGCCAGAAAGAGCTAGCCTGGAAAGCTGTTGCTCAGCCTCATCTGCCCATGGCACTGCTCGCACAGAGGCAGTGAGACTGGGGCTGCTTGCTTGTCTTGCCCCCTCAAACTTCAAACGTAGCATAGCTGCTCCGTGCCGGGGACCTAGGGAAGTGCTGTTGCAAAAATGCGATCGTCTGCACATATCTCTCAGCCAGAAAGAGCTAGCCTGGAAAGCTGTTGCTCAGCCTCATCTGTCCATGGCACTGCTCGCACAGAGGCACAGAGACTGGGGCTGCTTGCTTGTCTTGCCCACTCAAACTACAAACGTAGCTTAGGTTGTCCGTGCAGGGGGCCTCCAGCAGTCATGCTCTGAAAATGCGAACGTCTGTAGATAGCTCGCAGGCAGAACGAGCTAGCCTGGAAAGCTGTTGCTCAGCCTCATCTGCCCATGGCACTGCTCGCACAGAGGCACAGAGACTGGGGCTGCTTGCTTGTCTTGCCCCCTCAAACTTCAAACGTCGCTTAGGTGGTCCGTGCCGGCGCCCCTGGCAGTCATGCTTTGAAAATGCGAACGTCTGCAGATGGCTGGCAGCCAGAAAGAGCTAGCCTGGAAAGCTGTTGCTCAGCCTCATCTGCCCATGGCACTGCTCGCACAGAGGCACAGAGACTGGGGCTGCTTGCTTGTCTTGCCCCCTCAAACTTCAAACGTCGCTTAGGTGGTCCGTGTAGGGGGTGTCAGGCAGCCCTGCTCTGAAAATGTGAACGTCTGCAGATAGCTCGCAGCCAGAAAGAGCTAGCCTGGAAAGCTGTTGCTCAGCCTCATCTGCCCATGGCACTGCTCGCACAGAGGCACAGAGACGGGGGCTGCTTGCTTCTCTTCCCCTTCAAACTTCAAACTTAGATAGGGGGTCCGTGCCAGGCGTCTCCGGTAGCCCTGCTTTGAAAATGCGAATGTCTGCAGATGGATGGCAGCCAGAAAGAGCTAGCCTGGAAAGCTGTTGCTCAGCCTCATCTGCCCATGGCACTGCTCGCACAGAGGCACAGAGACTGGGGCTGCTTGCTTGTCTTGCCCCCTCAAACTTCAAACGTAGATTTGTGGGTGCGTGCCGGGGGCTCCGGCAGTCCTGCTCTGAAAATGCGAATGTCTGCAGATAGCTCGCAGCCAGAAAGAGCTATCCTGGAAAGCTGTTGCTCAGCCTCATCTGCCCATGGCCCTGCTCGCACAGAAGCACAGACTGGGGCTGCTTGTTTGTCTTGCCACCTCAAACTTCCAACGTAGCTTAGGTGGTCCATGTAGGGGGTGTCAGGCAGCCCTGCTCTGAAAATGTGAACGTCTGCAGATAGCTCGCAGCCAGAAAGAGCTAGCCTGGAAAGCTGTTGCTCAGCCTCATCTGCCCATGGCCCTGCTCGCACAGAAGCACAGACTGGGGCTGCTTGTTTGTCTTGCCACCTCAAACTTGAAACGTAGCTTAGGTGGTCCGTGTAGGGGGTGTCAGGCAACCCTGCTCTGAAAATGTGAACGTCTGCAGATAGCTCGCAGGCAGAAAGAGCTAGCCTGGAAAGCTGTTGCTCAGCCTCATTTGCCCATGGCACTGCTCGCACAGAGGCACAGAGACTGGGGCTGCTTGTTTGTCTTGCCCCCTCAAACTTCAAACGTAGCTTAGGTGTTCCGTGCCGGGCGCCCCTGGCAGTCATGCTCTGAAAATGTGAACGTCTGCAGATAGCTGGCAGCCAGAAAGTGCAAGCCTGGAAAGCTGTTGCTCAGCCTCATCTGCCCATGGCAGTGCTCGCATAGAGGCACAGAGACTGGGGCTGCTTGCTTGTCTTGCCCTCTCAAACTTCAAACGAATCTTAGGTTGTCCATGCAGGGGGCCTCCGTCAGCCCTGCTCTGCAAATGTGAACGTCTGCAGATAGCTCGCAGGCATAACGAGCTAGCCTGGAAAGCTGTTGCTCAGCCTCATCTGCCCATAGCACTGCTCGCACAGAGGCACAGAGAGTGGGGCTGCTTGCTTGTCTTGCCCCCTCAAACTTCAAACGTAGCTTAGGTGGTCCGTGCCGGGGGCCTAGGGCAGTGCTGTTCCAAAAATGCGATCGTCTGCAGATAACTCGCAGGCAGAAAGTGCTAGCCTGGCAAGCTGTTGCTCAGCCTCATCTGCCCATGGCACTGCTCGCACAGAGGCACAGAGACTGGGGCTGCTTGTTTCTCTTCCCCTTCAAACTTCAAACTTAGATAGGGGGTCCGTGCCAGGCGCCTCCCGTAGCCCTGCTTTGAAAATGCGAACATCTGCAGATAGATCGCAGCCAGAAAGACCTTCCCTGGAAAGCTGTTGCTCAGCCTCATCTGAACATGGCACTGCTCGCACAGAGGCACAGAGACTGGGGCTGCATGCTTGTCTTGAACCACAATCTTCAGACTTAACTTAGGTGGTCCGTGCTGCGTGCCTCCAGCAGAGCTGCTCTGAAAATGCGAACGTCTGCAGATAGCTGGCAGCCAGAAGGGGCTAGCCTGGAAAGATGTTGCTGAGCCTCATATGCCCATGGCACTGCTTGCACAGAGGCACAGAGACTGGGGCTGCTTGCTTGTCTTGCCCCCTCAAACTTCAAACGTAGATTTGGAGGTCCGTGCAGGGGGGGTTTCGGCAGGTTAGCCCTGAAAATGCGAACGTCTGCAGATAGCTCGCAGACAGAAAGAGCTAGCCTGGAAAGCTGTTGCTCAGCCTTATCTGCCCATGGCACTGCTCGCTCAGAGGCACAGAGACTGGTGCTTCTTGCTTGTCTTGACCCCTCAAACTTCAAACGTAGCTTAGGTGGTCCGTGCCGGGCACCCCTTGCAGCCATGCTATGAAAATGCGAACGTCTGTAGATAGCTCGCAGGCAGAACGAGCTAGCCTGGAAAGCTGTTGCTCAGCCTCATCTGCCCATGGCCCTGCTCGCACAGAAGCACAGACTGGGGCTGCTTGTTTGTCTTGCCACCTCAAACTTCCAACGTAGCTTAGGTGGTCCGTGTAGGGGGTGTCAGGCAGCCCTGCTCTGAAAATGTGAACGTCTGCAGATAGCTCGCAGCCAGAAAGAGCTAGCCTGGAAAGCTGTTGCTCAGCCTCATCTGCCCATGGCCCTGCTCGCACAGAAGCACAGACTGGGGCTGCTTGTTTGTCTTGCCCACTCAAACTACAAACGTAGCTTAGGTGGTTCGTGTAGGGGGTGTCAGGCAACCCTGCTCTGAAAATGTGAACGTCTGCAGATAGCTCGCAGTCAGAAAGAGCTAGCCTGGAAAGCTGTTGCTCAGCCTCATTTGCCCATGGCACTGCTCGCACAGAGGCACAGAGACGGGGGCTGCTTGCTTGTCTTGCCACCTCGAACTTCATACTTAACTTAAGTGGTCCGTGCCTGACTCCGCCAGCACGCCTGCTCCGAAAATGCGAACGTCTACAGATAGCTCACAGCCAGAAAGAGCAAGCCTGGAAAGCTGTTGCTCAGCCTCATCTGCCCATGGCACTGCTTGCACAGAGGCACAGAGACTGGGGCTGCTTGTTTGTCTTGCCCCCTCAAACTTCAAACGTAGCTTAGGTGTTCCGTGCCGGGCGCCCCTGGCAGTCATGCTCTGAAAATGTGAACGTCTGCAGATAGCTGGCAGCCAGAAAGAGCAAGCCTGGAAAGCTGTTGCTCAGCCTCATCTGCCCATGGCAGTGCTCTCACAGAGGCACAGAGACTGGGGCTGCTTGCTTGTCTTGCCCTCTCAAACTTCAAACGAATCTCTAGGTTGTCCATGCAGGGGGCCTCCGTCAGTCCTGCTCTGCAAATGTGAACGTCTGCAGATAGCTCGCAGGCATAACGAGCTAGCCTGGAAAGCTGCTGCTCAGCCTCATCTGCCCATGGCACTGCTCGCTCAGAGGCACAGAGACTGGTGCTTCTTGCTTGTCTTGACCCCTCAAACTTCAAACGTAGCTTAGGTGGTCCGTGCCGGGCACCCCTTGCAGCCATGCTATGAAAATGCGAACGTATGTAGATAGGTCGCAGGCAGAACGAGCTAGCCTGGAAAGCTGTTGCTCAGCCTCATCTGCCCATGGCACTGCTCGCACAGAGGCACAGAGACTGGGGCTGCTTGCTTGTCTTGTCACCTTCAACTTCAAACTTTGATTTGGGGGTCTGTGCAGGGGGCCTTCGGCAGCCCTGCTCTGAAAATGCGAACGTCTTCAGATAGATGGCAGACAGAAAGAGCTAGCCTGGAAAGCTGTTGCTCAGCCTCATCTGCCCATGGCACTGCTCGCACAGAGGCACAGAGACTGGGGCTGCTTGCTTGTCTTGCCACCTCAAACTTCAAACGTCGCTTAGGTGGTCCGTGCCGGGCGCCCCTAGCAGTCATGCTCTGAAAATGCGAAAGTCTGCAGATGGTTGGCAGCCAGAAAGATCTAGCCTGGAAAGCTGTTGCTCAGTCTCATCTGCCCATGGCACTGCTCGCACAGAGGCACAGAGACTGGGGCTGCTTGCTTGTCTTGCCCCCTCAAACTTCAAACGTATATTTCGGGGTGCGTGCCGGGGGCTCCGGCAGTCCTGCTCTGAAAATGCGAACGTCTGCAGATAGCTCGCAGGCAGAAAGAACTAGCCTGGAAAGCTGTTGCTCAGCCTCATCTGCCCATGGCCCTGCTCGCACAGAAGCACAGAGACTGGGGATGCTTCTTTGCCTTGCCACCTCAAACTTCAAACGTAGCTTAGGTGGTCCGTGTAGGGGGCGTCTGGCAGCCCTGCTCTGAAAATGTGAAAGTCTGCAGATAGCTCGCGGGCAGAAAGAGCTAGCCTGGAAAGTTGTTGCTCAGCCTCATCTGCCCATGGCACTGCTCGCACAGAGGCAGAGACTGGGCCTGCTTGTTTGTCTTGCCCCCTCAAACTTCAAACGTAGCTTACGTGGTCCGTGCTGGGGGCCTAGGGCAGTGCTGTTCCAAAAATGCGATCGTCTGTAGATAGCTCTCAGCCAGAAAGAGCTAGCCTGGAAAGCTGTTGCTCAGCCTCATCTGCCCATGGCACTGCTCGCACAGAGGCACAGAGACTGGGGCTGCTTGCTTGTCTTGCCCACTCAAACTACAAACGTAGCTTAGGTTATCCGCGCAGGGGGCCTCCAGGAGCAATGCTCTGAAAATGCGAACGTCTGCAGATAGCTCGCAGGCAGAACGAGCTAGCCTGGCAAGCTGTTGCTCAGCCTCATCTGCCCATGGCACTGCTCGCACAGAGGCACAGAGACTGGGGCTGCTTGCTTGTCTTGCCACCTCCAACTTCAAACGTAGATTTTGGGGTCCGTGCAGGGGGCCTTCGGCAGCCCTTGCTCTGAAAATGCGAACGTCTGCAGATAGCTCGCAGGCAGAAAGAGCTAGCCTGCAAAGCTGTTGCTCAGCCTCACCTGCCCATGGCACTGCTCGCACAGAGGCACAGAGACTGGGGCTTCTTGCTTGTCTTGCCCCCTCAAACTTCAAACGTATCTTAGGTGGTCCGTGCTGGGCACCCCTGCAGCCGTGCTCTGAAAATGCGAACGTCTTCAGATAGATTGCAGCCAGAAAGAGCTAGCCTGGAAAGCTGTTGCTCAGCCTCATCTGCGCATAGCACTGCTCGCACAGAGGTACAGAGACTGGGGCTGCTTGCTTCTCTTCCCCTTCAAACTTCAAACTTAAATAGGGGGTCCGTGCCAGGCGTTTCCGGTAGCCCTGCTTTGAAAATGCCAACGTCTGCAGACAGAACGCAGCCAGAAAGACCTAGCCTGGAAAGCTGTTGCTCAGCTTCATCTGCCCATGGCACTGCTCGCACAGAGGCACAGAGACTGGGGCTGCTTGCTTGTCTTGCCCCCTCAAACTTCACACGTAGATTTGGGGGTGCGTGCCGGAGGCTCCGGCAGTCCTGCTCTGGAAATGCGAACGTCTGCAGATACCTCGCAGCCAGAAACAGCGAGCCTGGAAAGCTGTTGCTCAGCCTCATCTGCCCATGGCACTGCTCGCACAGAAGCAGATAGACTGGGGTTCTTGCTTGTCTTGCCACCTCAAACTTCATACTTAACTTTAGTGGTCCGTGCCTGGCTCCTCCAGCATGCCTGCTCCGAAAATGCGAACGTCTGCAGATAGCTCGCAGCCAGAAAGAACTAGCTTGGAAAGCTGTTGCTCAGCCTCATCTGCCCATGGCACTGCTCGCACAGAGGCACAGAGACTGGTCCTGCGTGCTTGTCTTGCCCCCTCAAACTTCAAACGTAGCTTAGGTGGTCCGTGCCGGGGGCCTAGGGCAGTGCTGTTCCAAAAATGCGATCGTCTGCAGATATCTCGCAGCCAAAAAGAGCTAGCCTGGAAAGCTGTTGCTCAGCCTCATCTGCCCATGGCACTGCTCGCACAGAGGCACAGCGCCTGGGGCTGCTTGCTTGTTTTGCCCACTCAAACTACAAACATAGCTTAGGTTGTCCGTGCAGGGGGCCTCCAGCAGCCATGCTCTGAAAATGCGAACGTCTGTAGATAACTCGCAGGCAGAAAGTGCTAGCCTGGCAAGCTGTTGCTCAGCCTCATCTGCCCATGGCACTGCTCGCACAGAGGCACAGAGACTGGGGCTGCTTGTTTCTCTTCCCCTTCAAACTTCAAACTTAGATAGGGGGTCCGTGCCAGGCGCCTCCCGTAGCCCTGCTTTGAAAATGCGAACATCTGCAGATAGATCGCAGCCAGAAAGACCTAGCCTGGAAAGCTGTTGCTCAGCCTCATCTGAACATGGCACTGCTCGCACAGAGGCACAGAGACTGGGGCTGCATGCTTGTCTTGAACCACAATCTTCAGACTTAACTTAGGTGGTCCGTGCTGCGTGCCTCCAGCAGAGCTGCTCTGAAAATGCAAACGTCTGCAGATAGCTGGCAGCCAGAAGGGGCTAGCCTGGAAAGCTGTTGCTCAGCCTCATATGCCCATGGCACTGCTTGCACAGAGGCACAGAGACTGGGGCTGCTTGCTTGTCTTGCCCCCTCAAACTTCAAACGTAGATTTGGAGGTCCGTGCAGGGGGGGTTTCGGCAGGTTAGCCCTGAAAATGCGAACGTCTGCAGATAGCTCGCAGACAGAAAGAGCTAGCCTGGAAAGCTGTTGCTCAGCCTTATCTGCCCATGGCACTGCTCGCTCAGAGGCACAGAGACTGGTGCTTCTTGCTTGTCTTGACCCCTCAAACTTCAAACGTAGCTTAGGTGGTCCGTGCCGGGCACCCCTTGCAGCCATGCTATGAAAATGCGAACGTCTGTAGATAGCTCGCAGGCAGAACGAGCTAGCCTGGAAAGCTGTTGCTCAGCCTCATCTGCCCATGGCCCTGCTCGCACAGAAGCACAGACTGGGGCTGCTTGTTTGTCTTGCCACCTCAAACTTCAAACTTAGCTTAGGTGGTCCGTGTAGGGGGTGTCAGGCAGCCCTGCTCTGAAAATGGAACGTCTGCAGATAGCTCGCAGCCAGAAAGAGCTAGCCTGGAAAGCTGTTGCTCAGCCTCATCTGCCCATGGCCCTGCTCGCACAGAAGCACAGACTGGGGCTGCTTGTTTGTCTTGCCACCTCAAACTTGAAACGTAGCTTAGGTGGTCCGTGTAGGGGGTGTCAGGCAACCCTGCTCTGAAAATGCGAACGTCTGCAGATAGCTCGCAGGCAGAAAGAGCTAGCCTGGAAAGCTGTTGCTCAGCCTCATTTGCCCATGGCACTGCTCGCACAGAGGCACAGAGACGGGGGCTGCTTGCTTGTCTTGCCACCTCGAACTTCATACTTAACTTAAGTGGTCCGTGCCTGACTCCGCCAGCACGCCTGCTCCGAAAATGCGAACGTCTACAGATAGCTCACAGCCAGAAAGAGCAAGCCTGGAAAGCTGTTGCTCAGCCTCATCTGCCCATGGCACTGCTTGCACAGAGGCACAGAGACTGGGTCTGCTTGTTTGTCTTGCCCCCTCAAACTTCAAACGTAGCTTAGGTGTTCCGTGCCGGGCGCCCCTGGCAGTCATGCTCTGAAAATGTGAACGTCTGCAGATAGCTGGCAGCCAGAAAGAGCAAGCCTGGAAAGCTGTTGCTCAGCCTCATCTGCCCATGGCAGTGCTCTCACAGAGGCACAGAGACTGGGGCTGCTTGCTTGTCTTGCCCTCTCAAACTTCAAACGAATCTTAGGTTGTCCGTGCAGGGGGCCTCCGTCAGCCCTGCTCTGCAAATGTGAACGTCTGCAGATAGCTCGCAGGCATAACGAGCTAGCCTGGAAAGCTGTTGCTCAGCCTCATCTGCCCATAGCACTGCTCGCACAGAGGCACAGAGAGTGGGGCTGCTTGCTTGTCTTGCCCCCTCAAACTTCAAACGTAGCTTAGGTGGTCCGTGCCGGGGGCCTAGGGCAGTGCTGTTCCAAAAATGCGATCGTCTGCAGATATCTCGCAGCCAAAAAGAGCTAGCCTGGAAAGCTGTTGCTCAGCCTCATCTGCCCATGGCACTGCTCGCACAGAGGCACAGCGCCTGGGGCTGCTTGCTTGTTTTGCCCACTCAAACTACAAACATAGCTTAGGTTGTCCGTGCAGGGGGCCTCAAGCAGCCATGCTCTGAAAATGCGAACGTCTGTAGATAACTCGCAGGCAGAAAGTGCTAGCCTGGAAAGCTGTTGCTCAGCCTCATCTGCCCATGGCACTGCTCGCACAGAGGCACAGAGACTGGGGCTGCTTGTTTCTCTTCCCCTTCAAACTTCAAACTTAGATAGGGGGTCCGTGCCAGGCGCCTCCCGTAGCCCTGCTTTGAAAATGCGAACATCTGCAGATAGATCGCAGCCAGAAAGACCTAGCCTGGAAAGCTGTTGCTCAGCCTCATCTGAACATGGCACTGCTCGCACAGAGGCACAGAGACTGGGGCTGCATGCTTGTCTTGAACCACAATCTTCAGACTTAACTTAGGTGGTCCGTGCTGCGTGCCTCCAGCAGAGCTGCTCTGAAAATGCGAACGTCTGCAGATAGCTGGCAGCCAGAAGGGGCTAGCCTGGAAAGCTGTTGCTCAGCCTCATATGCCCATGGCACTGCTTGCACAGAGGCACAGAGACTGGGGCTGCTTGCTTGTCTTGCCCCCTCAAACTTCAAACGTAGATTTGGAGGTCCGTGCAGGGGGGGTTTCGGCAGGTTAGCCCTGAAAATGCGAACGTCTGCAGATAGCTCGCAGACAGAAAGAGCTAGCCTGGAAAGCTGTTGCTCAGCCTTATCTGCCCATGGCACTGCTCGCTCAGAGGCACAGAGACTGGTGCTTCTTGCTTGTCTTGACCCCTCAAACTTCAAACGTAGCTTAGGTGGTCCGTGCCGGGCACCCCTTGCAGCCATGCTATGAAAATGCGAACGTCTGTAGATAGCTCGCAGGCAGAACGAGCTAGCCTGGAAAGCTGTTGCTCAGCCTCATCTGCCCATGGCACTGCTCGCACAGAGGCACAGAGACTGGGGCTGCTTGCTTGTCTTGTCACCTTCAACTTCAAACGTTGATTTGGGGGTCTGTGCAGGGGGCCTTCGGCAGCCCTGCTCTGAAAATGCGAACGTCTTCAGATAGATGGCAGACAGAAAGAGCTAGCCTGGAAAGCTGTTGCTCAGCCTCATCTGCCCATGGCACTGCTCGCACAGAGGCACAGAGACTGGGGCTGCTTGCTTGTCTTGCCACCTCAAACTTCAAACGTCGCTTAGGTGGTCCGTGCCGGGCGCCCCTAGCAGTCATGCTCTGAAAATGCGAAAGTCTGCAGATGGTTGGAAGCCAGAAAGATCTAGCCTGGAAAGCTGTTGCTCAGTCTCATCTGCCCATGGCACTGCTCGCACAGAGGCACAGAGACTGGGGCTGCTTGCTTGTCTTGCCCCCTCAAACTTCAAACGTAGATTTCGGGGTGCGTGCCGGGGGCTCCGGCAGTCCTGCTCTGAAAATGCGAACGTCTGCAGATAGCTCGCAGGCAGAAAGAGCTAGCCTGGAAAGCTGTTGCTCAGCCTCATCTGCCCATGGCCCTGCTCGCACAGAAGCACAGAGACTGGGGATGCTTCTTTGCCTTGCCACCTCAAACTTCAAACGTAGCTTAGGTGGTCGGTGTAGGGGGCGTCAGGCAGCCCTGCTCTGAAAATGTGAACGTCTGCAGATAGCTCGCGGGCAGAAAGAGCTAGCCTGGAAAGTTGTTGCTCAGCCTCATCTGCCCATGGCACTGCTCGCACAGAGGCACAGAGACTGGGCCTGCTTGTTTGTCTTGCCCCCTCAAACTTCAAACGTAGCTTACGTGGTCCGTGCTGGGGGCCTAGGGCAGTGCTGTTCCAAAAATGCGATCGTCTGTAGATAGCTCTCAGCCAGAAAGAGCTAGCCTGGAAAGCTGTTGCTCAGCCTCATCTGCCCATGGCACTGCTCGCACAGAGGCACAGAGACTGGGGCTGCTTGCTTGTCTTGCCCACTCAAACTACAAACGTAGCTTAGGTTATCCGCGCAGGGGGCCTCCAGGAGCAATGCTCTGAAAATGCGAACGTCTGCAGATAGCTCGCAGGCAGAACGAGCTAGCCTGGCAAGCTGTTGCTCAGCCTCATCTGCCCATGGCACTGCTCGCACAGAGGCACAGAGACTGGGGCTGCTTGCTTGTCTTGCCACCTCCAACTTCAAACGTAGATTTTGGGGTCTGTGCAGGGGGCCTTCGGCAGCCCTTGCTCTGAAAATGCGAACGTCTGCAGATAGCTCGCAGGCAGAAAGAGCTAGCCTGCAAAGCTGTTGCTCAGCCTCACCTGCCCATGGCACTGCTCGCACAGAGGCACAGAGACTGAGGCTTCTTGCTTGTCTTGCCCCCTCAAACTTCAAACGTATCTTAGGTGGTCCGTGCTGGGCACCCCTGCAGCCGTGCTCTGAAAATGCGAACGTCTTCAGATAGATTGCAGCCAGAAAGAGCTAGCCTGGAAAGCTGTTGCTCAGCCTCATCTGCGCATAGCACTGCTCGCACAGAGGTACAGAGACTGGGGCTGCTTGCTTCTCTTCCCCTTCAAACTTCAAACTTAAATAGGGGGTCCGTGCCAGGCGTTTCCGGTAGCCCTGCTTTGAAAATGCCAACGTCTGCAGACAGAACGCAGCCAGAAAGACCTAGCCTGGAAAGCTGTTGCTCAGCTTCATCTGCCCATGGCACTGCTCGCACAGAGGCACAGAGACTGGGGCTGTTTGCTTGTCTTGCCCCCTGAAACTTCACACGTAGATTTGGGGGTGCGTGCCAGAGGCTCCGGCAGTCCTGCTCTGGAAATGCGAACGTCTGCAGATACCTCGCAGCCAGAAACAGCGAGCCTGGAAAGCTGTTGCTCAGCCTCATCTGCCCATGGCACTGCTCGCACAGAAGCACATAGACTGGGGTTCTTGCTTGTCTTGCCACCTCAAACTTCATACTTAACTTTAGTGGTCCGTGCCTGGCTCCTCCAGTAGGCCTGCTCCGAAAATGCGAACGTCTGCAGATAGCTCGCAGCGAGAAAGAACTAGCTTGGAAAGCTGTTGCTCAGCCTCATCTGCCCATGGCACTGCTCGAACAGAGGCACAGAGACTGGTCCTGCGTGCTTGTCTTGCCCCCTCAAACTTCAAACGTAGCTTAGGTGGTCCGTGCTGGGGGCCTAGGGCAGTGCTGTTCCAAAAATGCGATCGTCTGTAGATAGCTCTCAGCCAGAAAGAGCTAGCCTGGAAAGCTGTTGCTCAGCCTCATCTGCCCATGGCACTGCTCGCACAGAGGCACAGAGACTGGGGCTGCTTGCTTGTCTTGCCACCTCCAACTTCAAACGTAGATTTTGGGGTCCGCGCAGGGGGCCTTCGGCAGCCCTGCTTTGAAAATGCGAACGTCTGCAGATAGCTCGCAGGCAGAAAGAGCTAGCCTGGAAAGCTGTTGCTCAGCCTCACCTGCCCATGGCACTGCTCGCACAGAGGCACAGAGACTGGGGCTTCTTGCTTGTCTTGCCCCCTCAAACTTCAAACGTATCTTGGGTGGTCCGTGCCGGGCACCCCTGCAGCCGTGCTCTGAAAATGCGAACGTCTTCAGATAGATTGCAGCCAGAAAGAGCTAGCCTGGAAAGCTGTTGCTCAGCCTCATCTGCACATAGCACTGCTCGCACAGAGGCACAGAGACTGGGGCTGCTTGCTTCTCTTCCCCTTCAAACTTCAAACTTATATAGGGGGTCCGTGCCAGGCGTCTCCGGTAGCCCTGCTTTGAAAATGCGAACGTCTGCAGATAGAACGCAGCCAGAAAGACCTAGCCTGGAAAGCTGTTGCTCAGCTTCATCTGCCCATGGCACTGCTCGCACAGAGGCACAGAGACTGGGGCTGCTTGCTTGTCTTGCCCCCTCAAACTTCACACGTATATTTGGGGGTGCGTGCCGGGGGCTCCAGCAGTCCTGCTCTGGAAATGCGAACGTCTGCAGATACCTCGCAGCCAGAAACAGCGAGCCTGGAAAGCTGTTGCTCAGCCTCATCTGCCCATGGCACTGCTCGCACAGAAGCACATAGACTGGGGTTCTTGCTTGTCTTGCCACCTCAAACTTCATACTTAACTTTAGTGGTCCGTTCCTGGCTCCTCCAGCAGGTCTGCTCCAAAAATGCGAACGTCTACAGATAGCTCGCAGCCAGAAAGAACTAGCTTGGAAAGCTGTTGCTCAGCCTCATCTGCCCATGGCACTGCTCGCACAGAAGCACAGAGACTGGGGATGCTTCTTTGCCTTGCCACCTCAAACTTCAAACGTAGCTTAGGTGGTCCGTGTAGGGGGTGTCAGGCAGCCCTGCTCTGAAAATGTGAACGTCTGCAGATAGCTCACAGCCAGAAAGAGCTAGCCTGGAAAGCTGTTGCTCAGCCTCATCTGCCCATGGCACTGCTCGCACAGAGGCACAGAGACGGGGGCTGCTTGCTTGTCTTGCCACCTCGAACTTCATACTTAACTTAAGTGGTCCGTGCTGATAGAGAGGATTGTAAGAATGTGAAACTATAACAAAAAGGCCTTAATATTCTCTAGTTTTTAGTAGTCTTTAGTACTGTAACTTGTATTTCTGCATGCATAGTGATCTAACAATATAACTGTTACACTAATCCCTGTTTTCTCATTAAGGAATGTAGTGGAAGGACATGGGCACAAGCTATCACTTAGTCGTTAGACAAAATAATTAAGTGAAACAAAAGTGGTCTTGATTTTCAGCAAATAATTGGGATAATTGTGGGATAAAAGAGACTCCTAAATAACTCTACACCAGACAGCTGAGCCTTGGGAGGGCAAATGCGCTAAGCTACAGAGATAAGGAGGCACCAAGAGAGCAACAAGACTGGAGCAAAACAACCTGAAGGACATGATATACGTAATGCTAGAACTGAGTTTGCGCAGAAAACAAATGTCAATCAGTGAACAGCGTGATGAAGAGGATGGGCCTTCATCTTGGGACCCCCGAAGACCAAACAAAGATACTAGCAGACATGCGTGAAAGATATTTACATATGCTAATTAGTTCCTAGAAATATAATGAATAATTACCTGTGTGATTGTATTTAAGCTGAAGCAACAGGGTGTCTGGCGCGCACGTTTGGAGGAGAAATCCCCCGTGTGCCCGGCGCCGCAATAAAGAATACCTGCTTAACAGTATATATTGTACTGTTAGGTTTTTCTTACCGGATCTTCGAATCAGTGCCTGACTCCGCCAGCACGCCTGCTCCGAAAATGCGAACGTCTACAGATAGCTCACAGCCTAAAAGAGCTAGCCTGGAAAGCTGTTGCTCAGCCTCATCTGTCCATGGCACTGCTCGCACAGAGGCACAGAGACTGGGGCTGCTTGCTTGTCTTGCCACCTTCAACTTCAAACGTTGATTTGGGGGTCTGTGCAGGGGGCCTTCGGCAGCCCTGCTCTGAAAATGCGAACGTCTGCAGATAGCTCGCAGGCATAACAAGCTAGCCTGGAAAGCTGTTGCTCAGCCTCGTCTGCCCATGGCACTGCTCGCACAGAGGCACAGAGACTGGGGCTGCTTGCTTGTCTTGCCCCCTCAAACTTCAAACGTCGCTTAGGTGGTCCGTGCCGGGCGCGCCTAGCAGTCATGCTCTGAAAATGCGAACGTCTGCAGATGACTGGCAGACAGAAAGAGCTAGCCTGGAAAGCTGTTGCTCAGCCTCATCTGCCCATGGCACTGCTCGCACAGAGGCACAGAGACTGGGGCTGCTTCCTTGTCTTGCCCCCTCAAACTACAAACGTAGCTTAGGTTGTCCGTGCAGGGGGCCTCCAGCAGTCATGCTCTGAAAATGCGAACGTCTGCAGATAGCTCGCAGGCAGAACTAGATAGCCTGGAAAGCTGTTGCTCAGCCTCATCTGCCCATGGCACTGCTCGCACAGAGGCACAGAGACTGGGGCTGCTTGCTTGTCTTGCCCACTCAAACTACAAACGTAGCTTAGGTTGTCCGTGCAGGGGGCCTCCAGCACTCATGCTCTGAAAATGCGAACGTCTGTAGATAGCTCGCAGGCAGAAAGAGCTAGCCTGGAAAGCTGTTGCTCAGCCTCATCTGCCCATGGCACTGCTCGCACAGAGGCACAGAGACTGGGGCTGCTTGCTTGTCTTGCCCACTCAAACTTCAAACGTCGCTTAGGTGGTCCGTGCCGGGCGCCCCTAGCAGTCATGCTCTGAAAATGCGAACGTCTGCAGATGACTGGCAGACAGAAAGAGCTAGCCTGGAAAGCTGTTGCTCAGCCTCATCTGCCGATGGCACTGCTCGCACAGAGGCACAGAGACTGGGGCTTCTGGCTTGTCTTGACCCCTCAAACTTCAAACGTAGCTTAGGTGGTCCGTGCCAGGCGTCTCCGGTAGCCCTGCTTTGAAAATGCGAATGTGTGCAGATAGATCGCAGCCAGAAAGAGCTAGCTTGGAAAGCTGTTGCTCAGCCTCATCTGCCCATGGCACTGCTCGCACAGAGGCACAGAGACTGGGGCTGCTTGCTTGTCTTGCCCACTCAAACTTCAAACGTAGATTTGGGGGTGCGTGCCGGGGGCTCCGGCAGTCCTACACTGAAAATGCGAACGTCTGCAGATAGCTCGCAGCCAGAAAGAGCTAGCCTGGAAAGCTGTTGCTCAGCCTCATCTGCCCATGGCCCTGCTCGCACAGAAGCACAGACTGGGGCTGCTTCTTTGCCTTGCCACCTCAAACTTCAAACGTAGCTTAGGTTGTCCGTGTAGGGGTCGTCAGGCAGCCCTGCTCTGAAAATGTGAACGTCTGCAAATAGCTCGCAGGCAGAAAGAGCTAGCTTGGAAAGCTGTTGCTCAGCCTCATCTGCCCATGGCACTGCTCGCACAGAGGCACAGAGACTGGGCCTGCTTGCTTGTCTTGCCCCCTCAAACTTCAAACGTACATTTGGGGGACCGTGCTGGGGGCCTAGGACAGTGCTGTTCCAAAAATGCGATCGTCTGTAGATAGCTCTCAGCCAGAAAGAGCTAGCCTGGAAAGCTGTTGCTCAGCCTCATCTGCCCATGGCACTGCTCGCACAGAGGCACAGAGACTGGGCCTGCTTGCTTGTCTTGCCACCTCAAAGTTCAAACGTCGCTTAGGTGGTCCGTGCCGGGCGCCCCTATCAGTCATGCTCTGAAAATGCGAACGTCTGCAGATGGCTGGCAGCCAGAAAGAGCTAGCCTGGAAAGCTGTTGCTCAGCCTCATCTGCCCATGGCACTGCTCGCACAGAGGCACAGAGACTGGGGCTGCTTGCTTGTTTTCCCCCTCAAACTTCAAACATATATATGGGGATCCGTGCAGGGAACCTCCGGCAGCCCTGCTCTGAAAATTCGAACGTCTGCAAATATATCATAGGCACAAAGAGCTAGCCTGGAAAGCTGTTGCTCAGCCTCATCTGCCCATGGCACTGCTCGCACAGAGGCACAGAGACTGGGGCTGCTTGCTTCTCTTCCTCTTCAAACTTCAAACTTAGATAGGGGGTCCGTGCCAGGCGTCTCCGGTAGCCCTGCTTTGAAAATGCGAACGTCTGCAGATAGATCGCAGCCAGAAAGACCTAGCCTGGAAAGCTGTTGCTCAGCTTCATCTGCCCATGGCACTGCTCGCACAGAGGCACAGAGACTGGGGCTGCTTGCTTGTCTGCCCCCTCAAACTTCACACGTAGGTTTGGGGGTGCGTGCCGGGGGGTCCGGCAGTCCTGCTCTGGAAATGCGAACGTCTGCAGATACCTCACAGCCCGAAACAGCGAGCCTGGAAAGCTGTTGCTCAGCCTCATCTGCCCATGGCACTGCTCGCACAGAAGCACATAGACTGGGGTGCTTGCTTGTCTTGCCACCTCAAACTTCATACTTAACTTTAGTGGTCCGTGCCTGGCTCCTCCAGCAGGTCTGCTTCGAAAATGCGAACGTCTACAGATAGCTCGCAGCCAGAAAGAGCTAGCCTGGAAAGCTGTTGCTCAACCTCATCTGCCCATGGCACTGCTCGCACAGAGGCACAGAGACTGGGGCTGCTTGCTTGTCTTCCACCACAAACTTCAGACTTAGCTTAGGTGGTCCATGCTGCGTGCCTCCAGCAGACCTGCTCCAAGAATGCGAACATCTGCAGAGAGCTCACGACCAGAAACATATAGGCTGGAAAGCTGTTGCTCAGCCTCATATGCCCATGGCACTGCTTGCACAGAGGCACAGAGACTGGGGCTGCTTGCTTGTCTTGCCACCTCAAACTTCACACGTATCTTAGGTGGTCAATGCATGGGGCCTCCGGCAGTCCTGCTCTGAAAATGCGAAAGTCTGGAGATAGCTCGCAGACAAGAAGAGCTAGCCTGGAAATCTGTTGCTCAGCCTCATCTGCCCATGGCACTGCTCGCACAGAGGCACAGAGACTGGGGCTTCTTGCTTGTCTTGTCTCCTCAAACTTCAAACGTAGATTTGGGGGTGCGTGCCGGGGGCTCCGGCAGTCCTGCTCTGAAAATTCGAACGTCTGCAGATAGCTCGCAGGCAGAAAGAGCTAGCCTGGAAAGCTGTTGCTCAGCCTCATCTGCCCATGGCACTGCTCGCACAGAGGCACAGAGACTGGGGCTGCTTGCTTGTCTTGCCCACTCAAACTACAAACGTAGCTTAGGTTGTCCGTGCAGGGGGCCTCCAGCACTCATGCTCTGAAAATGCGAACGTCTGTAGATAGCTCGCAGGCAGAAAGAGCTAGCCTGGAAAGCTGTTGCTCAGCCTCATCTGCCCATGGCACTGCTCGCACAGAGGCACAGAGACTGGGGCTGCTTGCTTGTCTTGCCCACTCAAACTTCAAACGTCGCTTAGGTGGTCCGTGCCGGGCGCCCCTAGCAGTCATGCTCTGAAAATGCGAACGTCTGCAGATGACTGGCAGACAGAAAGAGCTAGCCTGGAAAGCTGTTGCTCAGCCTCATCTGCCCATGGCACTGCTCGCACAGAGGCACAGAGACTGGGGCTGCTTGCTTGTCTTGCCCACTCAAACTTCAAACGTCGCTTAGGTGGTCCGTGCCGGGCGCCCCTAGCAGTCATGCTCTGAAAATGCGAACGTCTGCAGATGGCTGGCAGCCAGAAAGAGCTAGCCTGGAAAGCTATTGCTCAGCCTCATCTGCCCATGGCACTGCTCGCACAGAGGCACAGAGACTGGGGCTGCTTCTTTGCCTTGCCACCTCAAACTTCAAACGTAGCTTAGGTGGTCCGTGCCAGGCGTCTCCGGTAGCCCTGCTTTGAAAATGCGAATGTGTGCAGATAGATCGCAGCCAGAAAGAGCTAGCTTGGAAAGCTGTTGCTCAGCCTCATCTGCCCATGGCACTGCTCGCACAGAGGCACAGAGACTGGGGCTGCTTGCTTGTCTTGCCCACTCAAACTTCAAACGTAGATTTGGGGGTGCGTGCCGGGGGCTCCGGCAGTCCTACACTGAAAATGCGAACGTCTGCAGATAGCTCGCAGCCAGAAAGATCTAGCCTGGAAAGCTGTTGCTCAGCCTCATCCGCCCATGGCCCTGCTCGCACAGAAGCACAGACTGGGGCTGCTTCTTTGCCTTGCCACCTCAAACTTCAAACGTAGCTTAGGTGGTCCGTGTAGGGGGCGTCAGGCAGCCCTGCTCTGAAAATGTGAACGTCTGCAGATGGCTGGCAGCCAGAAAGAGCTAGCCTGGAAAGCTATTGCTCAGCCTCATCTGCCCATGGCACTGCTCGCACAGAGGCACAGAGACTGGGGCTTCTTGCTTGTCTTGACCCCTCAAACTTCAAACGTAGCTTAGATGGTCCGTGCCAGGCGTCTCCGGTAGCCCTGCTTTGAAAATGCGAATGTGTGCAGATAGATCGCAGCCAGAAAGAGCTAGCCTGGAAAGCTGTTGCTCAGCCTCATCTGCCCATGGCACTGCTCGCACAGAGGCACAGAGACTGGGGCTGCTTGCTTGTCTGGCCCACTCACACTTCAAACGTAGATTTGGGGGTGCGTGCCGGGGGCTCCGGCAGTGATGCTCTGAAAATGCGAACGTCTGCAGATAGCTCGCAGCCAGAAAGAGCTAGCCTGGAAAGCTGTTGCTCAGCCTCATCTGCCCATGGCCCTGCTCGCACAGAAGCACAGACTGGGGCTGCTTCTTTGCCTTGCCACCTCAAACTTCAAACGTAGCTTAGGTTGTCCGTGTAGGGGTCGTCAGGCAGCCCTGCTCTGAAAATGTGAACGTCTGCAAATAGCTCGCAGGCAGAAAGAGCTAGCTTGGAAAGCTGTTGCTCAGCCTCATCTGCCCATGGCACTGCTCGCACAGAGGCACAGAGACTGGGGCTGCTTGCTTGTCTTGCCCCCTCAAACTTCAAACGTACATTTGGGGGACCGTGCTGGGGGCCTAGGACAGTGCTGTTCCAAAAATGCGATCGTCTGTAGATAGCTCTCAGCCAGAAAGAGCTAGCCTGGAAAGCTGTTGCTCAGCCTCATCTGCCCATGGCACTGCTCGCACAGAGGCACAGAGACTGGGCCTGCTTGCTTGTCTTGCCACCTCAAAGTTCAAACGTCGCTTAGGTGGTACGTGCCGGGCGCCCCTATCAGTCATGCTCTGAAAATGCGAACGTCTGCAGATGGCTGGCAGCCAGAAAGAGCTAGCCTGGAAAGCTGTTGCTCAGCCTCATCTGCCCATGGCACTGCTCGCACAGAGGCACAGAGACTGGGGCTGCTTGCTTGTTTTCCCCCTCAAACTTCAAACGTATATATGGGGATCCGTGCAGGGGACCTCCGGCAACCCTGCTCTGAAAATGCGAACGTCTGCAAATATATCATAGGCAGAAAGAGCTAGCCTGGAAAGCTGTTGCTCAGCCTCATCTGTCCATGGCACTGCTCGCACAGAAGCACATAGACTGGGGTGCTTGCTTGTCTTGCCACCTCAAACTTCATACTTAACTTTAGTGGTCCGTGCCTGGCTCCTCCAGCAGGTCTGTTTCGAAAATGCGAACGTCTACAGATAGCTCGCAGCCAGAAAGAGCTAGCCTGGAAAGCTGTTGCTCAACCTCATCTGCCCATGGCACTGCTCGCACAGAGGCACAGAGACTGGGGCTGCTTGCTTGTCTTCCACCACAAACTTCAGACTTAGCTTAGGTGGTCCGTGCTGCGTGCCTCCAGCAGACCTGCTCCAAGAATGCGAACATCTGCAGAGAGCTCACGACCAGAAACATATAGGCTGGAAAGCTGTTGCTCAGCCTCATATGCCCATGGCACTGCTTGCACAGAGGCACAGAGACTGGGGCTGCTTGCTTGTCTTGCCACCTCAAACTTCACACGTATCTTAGGTGGTCAATGCATGGGGCCTCCGGCAGTCCTGCTCTGAAAATGCGAAAGTCTGGAGATAGCTCGCAGACAAGAAGAGCTAACCTGGAAATCTGTTGCTCAGCCTCATCTGCCCATGGCACTGCTCGCACAGAGGCACAGAGACTGGGGCTGCTTGCTTGTCTGGCCCACTCACACTTCAAACGTAGATTTGGGGGTGCGTGCCGGGGGCTCCGGCAGTGATGCTCTGAAAATGCGAACGTCTGCAGATAGCTCGCAGCCAGAAAGAGCTAGCCTGGAAAGCTGTTGCTCAGCCTCATCTGCCCATGGCCCTGCTCGCACAGAAGCACAGACTGGGGCTGCTTCTTTGCCTTGCCACCTCAAACTTCAAACGTAGCTTAGGTTGTCCGTGTAGGGGTCGTCAGGCAGCCCTGCTCTGAAAATGTGAACGTCTGCAAATAGCTCGCAGGCAGAAAGAGCTAGCTTGGAAAGCTGTTGCTCAGCCTCATCTGCCCATGGCACTGCTCGCACAGAGGCACAGAGACTGGGGCTGCTTGCTTGTCTTGCCCCCTCAAACTTCAAACGTACATTTGGGGGACCGTGCTGGGGGCCTAGGACAGTGCTGTTCCAAAAATGCGATCGTCTGTAGATAGCTCTCAGCCAGAAAGAGCTAGCCTGGAAAGCTGTTGCTCAGCCTCATCTGCCCATGGCACTGCTCGCACAGAGGCACAGAGACTGGGCCTGCTTGCTTGTCTTGCCACCTCAAAGTTCAAACGTCGCTTAGGTGGTACGTGCCGGGCGCCCCTATCAGTCATGCTCTGAAAATGCGAACGTCTGCAGATGGCTGGCAGCCAGAAAGAGCTAGCCTGGAAAGCTGTTGCTCAGCCTCATCTGCCCATGGCACTGCTCGCACAGAGGCACAGAGACTGGGGCTGCTTGCTTGTTTTCCCCCTCAAACTTCAAACGTATATATGGGGATCCGTGCAGGGGACCTCCGGCAACCCTGCTCTGAAAATGCGAACGTCTGCAAATATATCATAGGCAGAAAGAGCTAGCCTGGAAAGCTGTTGCTCAGCCTCATCTGTCCATGGCACTGCTCGCACAGAAGCACATAGACTGGGGTGCTTGCTTGTCTTGCCACCTCAAACTTCATACTTAACTTTAGTGGTCCGTGCCTGGCTCCTCCAGCAGGTCTGTTTCGAAAATGCGAACGTCTACAGATAGCTCGCAGCCAGAAAGAGCTAGCCTGGAAAGCTGTTGCTCAACCTCATCTGCCCATGGCACTGCTCGCACAGAGGCACAGAGACTGGGGCTGCTTGCTTGTCTTCCACCACAAACTTCAGACTTAGCTTAGGTGGTCCGTGCTGCGTGCCTCCAGCAGACCTGCTCCAAGAATGCGAACATCTGCAGAGAGCTCACGACCAGAAACATATAGGCTGGAAAGCTGTTGCTCAGCCTCATATGCCCATGGCACTGCTTGCACAGAGGCACAGAGACTGGGGCTGCTTGCTTGTCTTGCCACCTCAAACTTCACACGTATCTTAGGTGGTCAATGCATGGGGCCTCCGGCAGTCCTGCTCTGAAAATGCGAAAGTCTGGAGATAGCTCGCAGACAAGAAGAGCTAACCTGGAAATCTGTTGCTCAGCCTAATCTGCCCATGGCACTGCTCGCACAGAGGCACAGAGACTGGGGCTTCTTGCTTGTCTTGTCTCCTCAAACTTCAAAAGTAGATTTGGGGGTGCGTGCCGGGGGCTCCGGCAGTCCTGCTCTGAAAATGCGAACGTCTGCAGATAGCTCGCAGGCAGAAAGAGCTAGCCTGGAAAGCTGTTGCTCAGCCTCATCTGCCCATGGCCCTGCTCGCACAGAAGCACAGACTGGGTCTGCTTGTTTGTCTTGCCACCTCAAACTTCAAACGTAGCTTAAGTGGTCCGTGTAGGGGATGTCAGGCAGCCCTGCTCTGAAAATGTGAACATCTGCAGATAGCTCGCAGGCAGAAAGAGCTAGCCTGGAAAGCTGTTGCTCAGCCTCATCTGCCCATGGCACTGCTCACACAGAGGCACAGAGACGGGGGCTGCTTGCTTGTCTTGCCACCTCGAACTTCATACTTAACTTAAGTGGTCCGTGCCGGACTCCGCCAGCACGCCTGCTCCGAAAATGCGAACGTCTACAGATAGCTCACAGCCAGAAAGAGCTAGCCTGGAAAGCTGTTGCTCAGCCTCATCTGCCCATGGCACTGCTCGCACAGAGGCACAGCGCCTGGGCCTGCTTGCTTGTCTTGCCCACTCAAACTACAAACGTAGCTTAGGTTGTCCGTGCAGGGGGCCTCCAGCAGCCATGCTCTGAAAATGCGAACGTCTGCAGATAGCTCGCAGGCAGAACGAGCTAGCTTGGAAAGCTGTTGCTCAACCTCATCTGCCCATGGCACTGCTCGCACAGAGGCACAGAGACTGGGGCTGCTTGCTTCTCTTCCCCTTCAAACTTCAAACTTAGATAGAGGGTCCGTGCCAGGCGCCTCCGGTAGCCCTGCTTTGAAATGCGAACGTCTGCAGATAGCTCGCAGCCAGAAAGACCTAGCCTGGAAAGCTGTTGCTCAGCCTCATCTGCCCATGGCACTGCTCGCACAGAGGCACAGAGACTGGGGCTGCGTGCTTGTCTTGAACAACAATCTTCAGACTTAGCCTAGGTGGTTCGTGCTGCGTGCCTCCAGCAGACCTGCTCTGAAAATGCGAACGTCTGCGGATAGCTGGCACCCAGAAGGGGCTAGCCTGGAAAGCTGTTGCTCAGCCTCATATGTCCATGGCACTGCTTGCACAGAGGCACAGAGACTGGGGCTGCTTGCTTGTCTTGCCACCTCAAACTTCAAACGTATCTTAGGTGGTCAATGCATGGGGCCTCCGGCAGTTCTGCTCTGAAAATGCGAAAGTCTGGAGATAGCTCGCAGACAAGAAGAGCTAGCCTGGAAATCTGTTGCTCAGCCTCATCTGCCCATGGCACTGCTCGCACAGAGGCACAGAGACTGGGGCTGCTTGCTTGTCTTGACCCCTCAAACTTCAAACGTAGCTTAGGTGTTCCGTGTCGGGCACCCCTTGCAGCCATGCTATGAAAATGCGAACGTCTGCAGATAGCTCGCAGGCAGAATTCGCTAGCCTGGAAAGCTGTTGCTCAGCCTCATCTGCCCATGGCACTGCTCGCACAGAGGCACAGAGACTGGGGCTGCTTGCTTGTCTTGACCACTCAAACTTCAAACGTAGCTTAGGTGGTCCGTGCCAGGCGTCTCCGTTAGCCCTGCTTTGTAAATGCGAATGTGTGCAGATAGATCGCAGTCAGAAAGAGCTAGCCTGGAAAGCTGTTGCTCAGCCTCATCTGCCCATGGCACTGCTCGCACAGAGGCACAGAGACTGGGGCTGCTTGCTTGTCTTGCCCCCTCAAACTTCAAACGTAGATTTGGGGGTCAGTGCCGGGGGCTCCGGCAGTCCTGCTCTGAAAATGCGAACGTCTGCAGATAGCTCGCAGGCAGAAAGAGCTAGCCTGGAAAGCTGTTGCTCAGCCTCATCTGCCCATGGCACTGCTCGCACAGAGGCACAGAGACTGGGCCTGCTTGCTTGTCTTGCCCCCTCAAACTTCAAACGTAGCTTAGGTGGTCCGTGCTGGGGGCCTAGGGCAGTGCTGTTCCAAAAATGCGATCGTCTGTAGATAGCTCTCAGCCAGAAAGAGCTAGCCTGGAAAGCTGTTGCTCAGCCTCACCTGCCCATGGCACTGCTCGCACAGAGGCACAGAGACTAGGACTTCTTGCTTGTCTTGCCCCCTCAAACTTCAAACGTATCTTAGGTGGTCCGTGCCGGGCGCCCCTGGCAGCCATGCTCTGAAAATGTGAACGTCTGCAGATAGATCGCAGCCAGAAAGACCTAGCCTGGAAAGCTGTTGCTCAGCCTCATCTGCCCATGGCACTGCTCACACAGAGGCACAGAGACTAGGGCTGCTTGCTTGTCTTGCCCCCTCAAACTTCAAACGTATCTTAGGTGGTCCGTGCCGGGCACCCCTGCAGCCGTGCTCTGAAAATGCGAACGTCTTCAGATAGATTGCAGCCAGAAAGAGCTAGCCTGGAAAGCTGTTGCTCAGCCTCATCTGCCCATAGCACTGCTCGCACAGAGGCACAGAGACTGGGGCTGCTTGCTTCTGTTCCCCTTCAAACTTCAAACATAGATAGGGGGTCCGTGACAGGCGTCTCCGGTAGCCCTGCTTTGAAAATGCGAACGTTTGCAGATAGATCGCAGGCAGAAAGAGCTAGCCTGGAAAGCTGTTGCTCAGCTTCATCTGCCCATGGCACTGTTCGCACAGAGGCACAGAGACTGGGGCTGCTTGCTTGTCTTGCCCCCTCAAACTTCACACGTAGATTTGAGGGTGCGTGCCGGGGGCTCCGGCAGTCCCGCTCTAGAAATGCGAACGTCTGCATATACCTCGCAGCCAGAAACAGCGAGCCTGGAAAGCTGTTGCTCAGCCTCATCTGCCCATGGCACTGCTCGCACAGAAGCACATAGACTGGGGTGCTTGCTTGTCTTGCCACCTCAAACTTCAAACGTACATTTGGGGGTCAGTGCCGGGGGCTCCGGCAGTCCTGCTCTGAAAATGCGAACGTCTGCAGATAGCTCGCAGGCAGAAAGAGCTAGCCTGGAAAGCTGTTGCTCAGCCTCATCTGCCCATGGCACTGCTCGCACAGAGGCACAGAGACTGGGCCTGCTTGCTTGTCTTGCCCCCTCAAACTTCAAACGTAGCTTAGGTGGTCCGTGCTGGGGGCCTAGGGCAGTGCTGTTCCAAAAATGCGATCGTCTGTAGATAGCTCTCAGCCAGAAAGAGCTAGCCTGGAAAGCTGTTGCTCAGCCTCACCTGCCCATGGCACTGCTCGCACAGAGGCACAGAGACTGGGACTTCTTGCTTGTCTTGCCCCCTCAAACTTCAAACGTATCTTAGGTGGTCCGTGCCGGGCGCCCCTGGCAGCCATGCTCTGAAAATGTGAACGTCTGCAGATAGATCGCAGCCAGAAAGACCTAGCCTGGAAAGCTGTTGCTCAGCCTCATCTGCCCATGGCACTGCTCACACAGAGGCACAGAGACTAGGGCTGCTTGCTTGTCTTGCCCCCTCAAACTTCAAACGTATCTTAGGTGGTCCGTGCCGGGCACCCCTGCAGCCGTGCTCTGAAAATGCGAACGTCTTCAGATAGATTGCAGCCAGAAAGAGCTAGCCTGGAAAGCTGTTGCTCAGCCTCATCTGCCCATAGCACTGCTCGCACAGAGGCACAGAGACTGGGGCTGCTTGCTTCTGTTCCCCTTCAAACTTCAAACATAGATAGGGGGTCCGTGACAGGCGTCTCCGGTAGCCCTGCTTTGAAAATGCGAACGTTTGCAGATAGATCGCAGGCAGAAAGAGCTAGCCTGGAAAGCTGTTGCTCAGCTTCATCTGCCCATGGCACTGTTCGCACAGAGGCACAGAGACTGGGGCTGCTTGCTTGTCTTGCCCCCTCAAACTTCACACGTAGATTTGAGGGTGCGTGCCGGGGGCTCCGGCAGTCCCGCTCTAGAAATGCGAACGTCTGCATATACCTCGCAGCCAGAAACAGCGAGCCTGGAAAGCTGTTGCTCAGCCTCATCTGCCCATGGCACTGCTCGCACAGAAGCACATAGACTGGGGTGCTTGCTTGTCTTGCCACCTCAAACTTCAAACGTACATTTGGGGGTCAGTGCCGGGGGCTCCGGCAGTCCTGCTCTGAAAATGCGAACGTCTGCAGATAGCTCGCAGGCAGAAAGAGCTAGCCTGGAAAGCTGTTGCTCAGCCTCATCTGCCCATGGCACTGCTCGCACAGAGGCACAGAGACTGGGCCTGCTTGCTTGTCTTGCCCCCTCAAACTTCAAACGTAGCTTAGGTGGTCCGTGCTGGGGGCCTAGGGCAGTGCTGTTCCAAAAATGCGATCGTCTGTAGATAGCTCTCAGCCAGAAAGAGCTAGCCTGGAAAGCTGTTGCTCAGCCTCACCTGCCCATGGCACTGCTCGCACAGAGGCACAGAGACTGGGACTTCTTGCTTGTCTTGCCCCCTCAAACTTCAAACGTATCTTAGGTGGTCCGTGCCGGGCGCCCCTGGCAGCCATGCTCTGAAAATGTGAACGTCTGCAGATAGATCGCAGCCAGAAAGACCTAGCCTGGAAAGCTGTTGCTCAGCCTCATCTGCCCATGGCACTGCTCACACAGAGGCACAGAGACTAGGGCTGCTTGCTTGTCTTGCCCCCTCAAACTTCAAACGTATCTTATGTGGTAAGTGCCGGGCACCCCTGCAGCCGTGCTCTGAAAATGCGAACGTCTTCAGATAGATTGCAGCCAGAAAGAGCTAGCCTGGAAAGCTGTTGCTCAGCCTCATCTGCCCATAGCACTGCTCGCACAGAGGCACAGAGACTGGGGCTGCTTGCTTCTGTTCCCCTTCAAACTTCAAACATAGAAAGGGGGTTCGTGACAGGCGTCTCCGGTAGCCCTGCTTTGAAAATGCGAACGTTTGCAGATAGATCGCAGGCAGAAAGAGCTAGCCTGGAAAGCTGTTGCTCAGCTTCATCTGCCCATGGCACTGTTCGCACAGAGGCACAGAGACTGGGGCTGCTTGCTTGTCTTGCCCCCTCAAACTTCACACGTAGATTTGAGGGTGCGTGCCGGGGGCTCCGGCAGTCCCGCTCTAGAAATGCGAACGTCTGCATATACCTCGCAGCCAGAAACAGCGAGCCTGGAAAGCTGTTGCTCAGCCTCATCTGCCCATGGCACTGCTCGCACAGAAGCACATAGACTGGGGTGCTTGCTTGTCTTGCCACCTCAAACTTCATACTTAACTGTAGTGGTCCGTGCCTGGCTCCTCCAGCAGGTCTGCTCCGAAAATGCGAAGGTCTACAGATAGCTCGCAGCCAGAAAGAGCTAGCCTGGAAAGCTGTTGCTCAGCCTCATCTGCCCATGGCACTGCTCGCACAGAGGCACAGAGACTGGGGCTGCGTGCTTGTCTTCCACCACAAACTTCAGACTTAGCTTAGGTGGTCCGTGCTGCGTGCCTCCAGCAGACGTGCTCCAAGAATGCGAACGTCTGCAGAGAGCTCACGACCAGAAACATATAGCTTGGAAAGCTGTTGCTCAGCCTCATCTGCCCATGGCACTGCTCGCACAGAGGCACAGAGACTGGGGCTGCTTGCTTGTCTTGTCCCCTCAAACTTCAAACGTATGTTTTGGAATCCGTGCAGGGGGGCTCCAGCAGCCCTGCTCCGAAAATGCGAACGTCTGCAGATAGCTGGCAGCCAGAAAGAGCTAGCCTGGAAAGCTGTTGCTCAGCCTCATCTGCCCATAGCACTGCTCGCACAGAGGCGCAGAGACCGGGGCTGCTTACTTCTCTTCCCCTTGAAACTTCAAACTTAGATAGGGGGTCCGTGCCAGGCGTCTCCGCTAGCCCTGCTTTGAAAATGCGAACGTCTGCAGATAGATCGCAGCCAGAAAGACCTAGCCTGGAAAGCTGTTGCTCAGCCTCATCTGCCCATGGCACTGCTCGCACAGAGGGACAGAGACTGGGGCTGCGTGCTTGTCTTCCACCACAAACTTCAGACTTAGCTTAGGTGGTCCGTGCTGCGTGCCTCCAGCAGACCTGCTCTGAAAATGCGAACGTCTGCAGATAGCTGGCAGCCAGAAGGGGCTAGCCTGGAAAGCTGTTGCTCAGCCTCATCTGCCCATGGCACTGCTCGCACAGAGGCACAGAGACTGGGGCTGCTTGATTGTCTTGCCCCCTCAAACTTCAAACGTATCTTAGGTGCTCAATGCATGGGGCCTCCGGCAGTCCTGCTCTGAAAATGCGAAAGTCTGGAGATAGCTCGCAGACAAGAAGAGCTAGCCTGGAAAGCTGTTTCTCAGCTTCATCTGCCCATGGCACTGCTCGCACAGAGGCACAGAGACTGGGGCTGCTTGCTTGTCTTGCCACCTTCAACTTCAAACGTAGATTTGGGGGTCCGTGCCGGTTGCCTCCGGCAGCCCTGCTCTGAAAATGCGAACGTCTGCAGATAGCTCGCAGGCAGAAAGAGCTAGCCTGGAAAGCTGTTGCTCAGCCTCATCTGCCCATGGCACTGCTCGCACAGAGGCACAGAGACTGGGCCTGCTTGCTTGTCTTGCCCCCTCAAACTTCAAACGTAGCTTAGGTGGTCCGTGCTGGGGGCCTAGGGCAGTGCTGTTCCAAAAATGCGATCGTCTGTAGATAGCTCTCAGCCAGAAAGAGCTAGCCTGGAAAGCTGTTGCTCAGCCTCACCTGCCCATGGCACTGCTCGCACAGAGGCACAGAGACTGGGACTTCTTGCTTGTCTTGCCCCCTCAAACTTCAAACGTATCTTAGGTGGTCCGTGCCGGGCGCCCCTGGCAGCCATGCTCTGAAAATGTGAACGTCTGCAGATAGATCGCAGCCAGAAAGACCTAGCCTGGAAAGCTGTTGCTCAGCCTCATCTGCCCATGGCACTGCTCACACAGAGGCACAGAGACTAGGGCTGCTTGCTTGTCTTGCCCCCTCAAACTTCAAACGTATCTTAGGTGGTCCGTGCCGGGCACCCCTGCAGCCGTGCTCTGAAAATGCGAACGTCTTCAGATAGATTGCAGCCAGAAAGAGCTAGCCTGGAAAGCTGTTGCTCAGCCTCATCTGCCCATAGCACTGCTCGCACAGAGGCACAGAGACTGGGGCTGCTTGCTTCTGTTCCCCTTCAAACTTCAAACATAGATAGGGGGTCCGTGACAGGCGTCTCCGGTAGCCCTGCTTTGAAAATGCGAACGTTTGCAGATAGATCGCAGGCAGAAAGAGCTAGCCTGGAAAGCTGTTGCTCAGCTTCATCTGCCCATGGCACTGTTCGCACAGAGGCACAGAGACTGGGGCTGCTTGCTTGTCTTGCCCCCTCAAACTTCACACGTAGATTTGAGGGTGCGTGCCGGGGGCTCCGGCAGTCCCGCTCTAGAAATGCGAACGTCTGCATATACCTCGCAGCCAGAAACAGCGAGCCTGGAAAGCTGTTGCTCAGCCTCATCTGCCCATGGCACTGCTCGCACAGAAGCACATAGACTGGGGTGCTTGCTTGTCTTGCCACCTCAAACTTCAAACGTACATTTGGGGGTCAGTGCCGGGGGCTCCGGCAGTTCTGCTCTGAAAATGCGAACGTCTGCAGATAGCTCGCAGGCAGAAAGAGCTAGCTTGGAAAGCTGTTGCTCAGCCTCATCTGCCCATGGCACTGCTCGCACAGAGGCACAGAGACTGGGCCTGCTTGCTTGTCTTGCCCCCTCAAACTTCAAACGTAGCTTAGGTGGTCCGTGCTGGGGGCCTAGGGCAGTGCTGTTCCAAAAATGCGATCGTCTGTAGATAGCTCTCAGCCAGAAAGAGCTAGCCTGGAAAGCTGTTGCTCAGCCTCACCTGCCCATGGCACTGCTCGCACAGAGGCACAGAGACTGGGACTTCTTGCTTGTCTTGCCCCCTCAAACTTCAAACGTATCTTAGGTGGTCCGTGCCGGGCGCCCCTGGCAGCCATGCTCTGAAAATGTGAACGTCTGCAGATAGATCGCAGCCAGAAAGACCTAGCCTGGAAAGCTGTTGCTCAGCCTCATCTACCCATGGCACTGCTCACACAGAGGCACAGAGACTAGGGCTGCTTGCTTGTCTTGCCCCCTCAAACTTCAAACGTATCTTATGTGGTAAGTGCCGGGCACCCCTGCAGTCGTGCTCTGAAAATGCGAACGTCTTCAGATAGATTGCAGCCAGAAAGAGCTAGCCTGGAAAGCTGTTGCTCAGCCTCATCTGCCCATAGCACTGCTCGCACAGAGGCACAGAGACTGGGGCTGCTTGCTTCTGTTCCCCTTCAAACTTCAAACATAGATAGGGGGTCCGTGACAGGCGTCTCCGGTAGCCCTGCTTTGAAAATGCGAACGTTTGCAGATAGATCGCAGGCAGAAAGAGCTAGCCTGGAAAGCTGTTGCTCAGCTTCATCTGCCCATGGCACTGTTCGCACAGAGGCACAGAGACTGGGGCTGCTTGCTTGTCTTGCCCCCTCAAACTTCACACGTAGATTTGAGGGTGCGTGCCGGGGGCTCCGGCAGTCCCGCTCTAGAAATGCGAACGTCTGCATATACCTCGCAGCCAGAAACAGCGAGCCTGGAAAGCTGTTGCTCAGCCTCATCTGCCCATGGCACTGCTCGCACAGAAGCACATAGACTGGGGTGCTTGCTTGTCTTGCCACCTCAAACTTCATACTTAACTTTAGTGGTCCGTGCCTGGCTCCTCCAGCAGGTCTGCTCCGAAAATGCGAAGGTCTACAGATAGCTCGCAGCCAGAAAGAGCTAGCCTGGAAAGCTGTTGCTCAGCCTCATCTGCCCATGGCACTGCTCGCACAGAGGCACAGAGACTGGGGCTGCGTGCTTGTCTTCCACCACAAACTTCAGACTTAGCTTAGGTGGTCCGTGCTGCGTGCCTCCAGCAGACGTGCTCCAAGAATGCGAACGTCTGCAGAGAGCTCACGACCAGAAACATATAGCTTGGAAAGCTGTTGCTCAGCCTCATCTGCCCATGGCACTGCTCGCACAGAGGCACAGAGACTGGGGCTGCTTGCTTGTCTTGTCCCCTCAAACTTCAAACGTATGTTTTGGAATCCGTGCAGGGGGGCTCCAGCAGCCCTGCTCCGAAAATGCGAACGTCTGCAGATAGCTGGCAGCCAGAAAGAGCTAGCCTGGAAAGCTGTTGCTCAGCCTCATCTGCCCATAGCACTGCTCGCACAGAGGCGCAGAGACCGGGGCTGCTTACTTCTCTTCCCCTTGAAACTTCAAACTTAGATAGGGGGTCCGTGCCAGGCGTCTCCGCTAGCCCTGCTTTGAAAATGCGAACGTCTGCAGATAGATCGCAGCCAGAAAGACCTAGCCTGGAAAGCTGTTGCTCAGCCTCATCTGCCCATGGCACTGCTCGCACAGAGGGACAGAGACTGGGGCTGCGTGCTTGTCTTCCACCACAAACTTCAGACTTAGCTTAGGTGGTCCGTGCTGCGTGCCTCCAGCAGACCTGCTCTGAAAATGCGAACGTCTGCAGATAGCTGGCAGCCAGAAGGGGCTAGCCTGGAAAGCTGTTGCTCAGCCTCATCTGCCCATGGCACTGCTCGCACAGAGGCACAGAGACTGGGGCTGCTTGATTGTCTTGCCCCCTCAAACTTCAAACGTATCTTAGGTGCTCAATGCATGGGGCCTCCGGCAGTCCTGCTCTGAAAATGCGAAAGTCTGGAGATAGCTCGCAGACAAGAAGAGCTAGCCTGGAAAGCTGTTTCTCAGCTTCATCTGCCCATGGCACTGCTCGCACAGAGGCACAGAGACTGGGGCTGCTTGCTTGTCTTGCCACCTTCAACTTCAAACGTAGATTTGGGGGTCCGTGCCGGTTGCCTCCGGCAGCCCTGCTCTGAAAATGCGAACGTCTGCAGATAGCTCGCAGCCAGAAAGAGCTAGCCTGGAAAGCTGTTGCTCAGCCTTATCTGCCCATGGCACTGCTCGCACAGAGGCACAGAGACTGGGGCTGCTTGCTTGTCTTGCCCCCTCAAACTTGAAACGTAGCTTATGTTGTCCGTGCCGTGCGCCCCTGGCAGCCATGCTCTGAAAATGCGAACGTCTGCAGATAGCTGGCAGCCAGAAAGAGCTAGCCTGGAAAGCTGTTGCTCAGCCTCATCTGCCCATAGCACTGCTCGCACAGAGGCACAGAGACTGGGGCTGCTTGCTTGTCTTGCCACCTCAAACTTCAAACGTAGCTTAGGTTGTCCGTGCATGGGGCCTCCGGCAGTCCTGCTCTGAAAATGCGGAAGTCTGGAGATAGTACGCAGACAAGAAGAGCTAGCCTGGAAAGCTGTTGCTCAGCCTCATCTGCCCATGGCACTGCTCGCACAGAGGCACAAAGACTGGGGCTTCTTGCTTGTCTTGACCCCTCAAACTTCAAACGTAGCTTAGGTGGTCCGTGCCGGGCACCCCTTGCAGCCGTGTTCTGAAAATGCGAACGTCTTCAGATAGCATGCAGCCAGAAAGAGCTAGCCTGGAAAGCTGTTGCTCAGCCTCATCTGCCCATGGCACTGCTCGCACAGAGGCACAGAGACTGGGGCTGCTTGCTTCTCTTGCCCCCTCAAACTTCAAACGTAGCATAGCTGGTCCGTGCCGGGGGCCTAGGGAAGTGCTGTTGCAAAAATGCGAACGTCTGCAGATATCTCTCAGCCAGAAAGAGCTAGCCTGGAAAGCTGTTGCTCAGCCTCATCTGCCCATGGCACTGCTTGCACAGAGGCACAGAGACTGGGGCTGCTTGCTTGTCTTGCCACCTCAAACTACAAACGTAGCTTAGGTTGTCCGTGCAGGGGCCTCCAGCAGTCATGCTTTGAAAATGTGAACGTCTGTAGATAGCTCGCAGGCAGAACGAGCTAGCCTGGAAAGCTGTTGCTCAGCCTCATCTGCCCATGGCACTGCTCGCACAGAGGCACAGAGACTGGGGCTGCTTGCTTGTCTTGCCCACTCAAACTACAAACGTAGCTTAGGTTGTCCGTGCAGGGGGCCTTCAGCAGCCATGCTCTGAAAATGCGAACGTCTGTAGATAACTCGCAGGCAGAACGAGCTAGCCTGGAAAGCTGTTGCTCAGCCTCATCTGCCCATGGCACTGCTCGCACAGAGGCACAGAGACTGAGGCTGCTTGCTTCTCTTCCCCTTCAAACTTCAAACTTAGATAGGCTGTCCGTGCCAGGCGCCTCCGGTAGCCCTGCTTTGAAAATGCGAACGTCTGCAGATAGCTGGCAGCCAGAAGGGGCTATCCTGGAAAGCTGTTGCTCAGCCTCATATGCCCATGGCACTGCTTGCACAGAGGCACAGAGACTGGGGCTGTTTGCTTGTCTTGCCACCTCAAACTTCAAACGTATCTTAGGTGGTCAATGCACGGGGCCTCCGGCAGTCCTGCTCTGAAAATGCGAAAGTCTGGAGATAGCTCGCAGACAAGAAGAGCTAGCCTGGAAAGCTGTTGCTCAGCCTCATCTGCCCATGGCACTGCTCGCACAGAGGCACAGAGACTGGGGCTTCTTTCTTGTCTTGACCCCTCAAACTTCAAACGTAACTTAGGTGGTCCGTGCTGGGGTCCTAGGGCAGTGGTGTTCCAAAAATGCGATCGTCTGTAGATAGCTCTCAGCCAGAAAGAGCTAGCCTGGAAAGCTGTTGCTCAGCCTCATCTGCCCATGGCACTGCTCGCACAGAGGCACAGAGACTGGGGCTGCTTGCTTGTCTTGCCCACTCAAACTACAAACGTAGCTTAGGTTATCCGTGCAGGGGGCCTCCAGGAGCCATGCTCTGAAAATGCGAACGTCTGCAGATAGCTCGCAGCCAGAAAGACCTAGCCTGGAAAGCTGTTGCTCAGCCTCACCTGCCCATGGCACTGCTCGCACAGAGGCACAGGGACTGGGGCTTCTTGCTTGTCTTGCCCCCTCAACCTTCACACGTAGATTTGGGGGTGCGTGCCGGGGGCTAGGGCAGTCCTGCTCTGGAAATGCGAACGTCTGCAGATACCTCGCAGCCAGAAACAGCGAGCCTGGAAAGCTGTTGCTCAGCCTCATCTGCCCATGGCAATGCTCGCACAGAAGCACATAGACTGGGGTGCTTGCTTGTCTTGCCACCTCAAACTTCATACTTAACTTTAGTGGTCCGTGCCTGGCTCCTCCAGCAGGTCTGCTCCGAAAACGCGAATGTCTACAGATAGCTCGCAGCCAGAAAGAGCTAGCCTGGAAAGCTGTTGCTCAACCTCATCTGCCCATGGCACTGCTCGCACAGAGGCACAGAGACTGGGGCTGCTTGCTTGTCTTGCCACCTCAAACTTCAAACGTATCTTAGGTGGTCAATGCATGGGGCCTCCGGCAGTCCTGCTCTGAAAATGCGAAAGTCTGGAGATAGTACGCAGACAAGAAGAGCTAGCCTGGAAAGCTGTTGCTCAGCCTCATCTGCCCATGGCACTGCTCGCACAGAGGCACAGAGACTGGGGCTTCTTGCTTGTCTTGACCCCTCAAACTTCAAACGTAGCTTAGGTGGTCCGTGCCGGGCACCCCTTGCAGCCGTGTTCTGAAAATGCGAACGTCTTCAGATAGATTGCAGCCAGAAAGAGCTAGCCTGGAAAGCTGTTGCTCAGCCTCATCTGCCCATGGCACTGCTCGCACAGAGGCACAGAGACTGGGGCTGCTTGCTTGTCTTTCCCACTCAAACTACAAACGTATCTTAGGTTATCCGTGCAGGGGGCATCCAGGAGCCATGCTCTGAAAATGCGAACGTCTGTAGATAGCTCGCAGGCAGAACGAGCTAGCCTGGCAAGCTGTTGCTCAGCCTCATCTGCCCATGGCACTGCTCGCACAGAGGCACAGAGACTGGGGCTGCTTGCTTGTCTTGCCACCTCCAACTTCAAACGTAGATTTTGCGGTCCGTACAGGGGGCCTTCGGCAGCCCTGCTCCGAAAATGCGAACGTCTGCAGATAGCTCGCAGGCAGAAAGAGATAGCCTGGAAAGCTATTGCTCAGCCTCACCTGCCCATGGCACTGCTCGCACAGAGGCACAGAGACTGGGGCTTCTTGCTTGTCTTGCCCCCTCAAACTTCAAACGTATATATGGTGGTCCGTGCCGGGCGCCCCTGGCAGCCATGCTCTGAAAATGCGAACGTCTGCAGATAGCTCGCAGGCAGAATTCGCTAGCCTGGAAAGCTGTTGCTCAGCCTCATCTGCCCATGGCACTGCTCGCACAGAGGCACAGAGACTGGGGCTGCTTGCTTGTCTTGACCACTCAAACTTCAAACGTAGCTTAGGTGGTCCGTGCCGGGCACCCCTGCAGCCGTGCTCTGAAAATGCAAACGTCTTCAGATAGATTGCAGCCAGAAAGAGCTAGCCTGGAATGCTGTTGCTCAGCCTCATCTGCCCATTGCACTGCTCGCACAGAGGCACAGAGACGGGGGCTGCTTGCTTGTCTTGCCCCCTCAAACTTCAAACGTAGCATAGCTGGTCCGTGCCGGGGGCCTAGGGAAGTGCTGTTGCAAAAATGCGAACGTCTGCAGATATCTCTCAGCCAGAAAGAGCTAGCCTGGAAAGCTGTTGCTCAGCTTCATCTGCCCATGGCACTGCTTGCACAGAGGCACAGAGACTGGGGCTGCTTGCTTGTCTTGCCACCTCAAAGTACAAACGTAGCTTAGGTTGTCCGTGCAGGGGCCTCCAGCAGTCATGCTCTGAAAATGCGAACGTCTGTAGATAGCTCGCAGGCAGAACGAGCTAGCCTGGAAAGCTGTTGCTCAGCCTCATCTGCCCATGGCACTGCTCGCACAGAGGCACAGAGACTGGGGCTGCTTGCTTGTCTTGCCCACTCAAACTACAAACGTAGCTTAGGTTGTCCGTGCAGGGGGCCTTCAGCAGCCATGCTCTGAAAATGCGAACGTCTGTAGATAACTCGCAGGCAGAACGAGCTAGCCTGGAAAGCTGTTGCTCAGCCTCATCTGCCCATGGCACTGCTCGCACAGAGGCACAGAGACTGAGGCTGC
Organism: Opisthocomus hoazin; assembly: GCF_030867145.1. Taxonomy (NCBI): domain Eukaryota; kingdom Metazoa; phylum Chordata; class Aves; order Opisthocomiformes; family Opisthocomidae; genus Opisthocomus; species Opisthocomus hoazin. Next base: position 10,998,223 of record NC_134429.1, read on the forward strand.
TTGATTCTCTTCCCCTTCAAACTTCAAACTTAGATAGGTTATCCGTGCCAGGCGCCTCCGGTAGCCCTGCTTTGAAAATGCGAACGTCTGCAGATAGCTGGCAGCCAGAAGGGGCTAGCCTGGAAAGCTGTTGCTCAGCCTCACCTGCCCATGGCACTGCTCGCACAGAGGCACAGGGACTGGGGCTTCTTGCTTGTCTTGCCCCCTCAAACTTCAAACGTATCTTAGGTGGTCCGTGCCGGGCACCCCTGCAGCCGTGCTCTGAAAATGCGAACGTCTTCAGATAGATTGCAGCCAGAAAGAGCTAGCCTGGAAAGCTGTTGCTCAGCCTCATCTGCCCATTGCACTGCTCGCACAGAGGCACAGAGACTGGGGCTGCTTGCTTCTCTTCCCCTTCAAACTTCAAACTTAGATAGGGGGTCCGTGACAGGCGTCTCCGGTAGCCCTGCTTTGAAAATGCGAACGTCTGCAGATAGATCGCAGCCAGAAAGACCTAGCCTGGAAAGCTGTTGCTCAGCTTCATCTGCCCATGGCACTGCTCGCACAGAGGCACATAGACTGGGGTGCTTGCTTGTCTTGCCACCTCAAACTTCATACTTAACTTTAGTGGTCCGTGCCTGGCTCCTCCAGCAGGTCTGCTCCGAAAACGCGAATGTCTACAGATAGCTCGCAGCCAGAAAGAGCTAGCCTGGAAAGCTGTTGCTCAACCTCATCTGCCCATGGCACTGCTCGCACAGAGGCACAGAGACTGGGGCTGCTTGCTTGTCTTGCCACCTCCAACTTCAAACGTAGATTTTGCGGTCCGTGCAGGGGGCCTTCGGCAGCCCTGCTCCGAAAATGCGAACGTCTGCAGATAGCTCGCAGGCAGAAAGAGATAGCCTGGAAAGCTATTGCTCAGCCTCACCTGCCCATGGCACTGCTCGCACAGAGGCACAGAGACTGGGGCTTCTTGCTTGTCTTGCCCCCTCAAACTTCAAACGTATATATGGTGGTCCGTGCCGGGCGCCCCTGGCAGCCATGCTCTGAAAATGCGAACGTCTGCAGATGGCTGGCAGCCAGAAAGAGCTAGCCTGGAAAGCTGTTGCTCAGCCTCATCTGCCCATGGCACTGCTCGCACAGAGGCACAGAGACTAGGGCTGCTTGCTTGTCTTGCCCCCTCAAACTTCAAACGTATCTTAGGTGGTCCGTGCCGGGCACCCCTGCAGCCGTGCTCTGAAAATGCAAACGTCTTCAGATAGATTGCAGCCAGAAAGAGCTAGCCTGGAATGCTGTTGCTCAGCCTCATCTGCCCATTGCACTGCTCGCACAGAGGCACAGAGACTGGGGCTGCTTGCTTCTCTTCCCCTTCAAACTTCAAACTTAGATAGGGGGTCCGTGCCAGGCGTCTCCGGTAGCCCTGCTTTGAAAATGCGAACGTCCGCAGATAGATCGCAGCCAGAAAGGCCTAGCCTGGAAAGCTGTTGCTCAGCTTCATCTGCCCATGGCACTGCTCGCACAGAGGCACAGAGACTGGGGCTGCTTGCTTGTCTTGCCCCCTCAAACTTCACACGTAGATTTGGGGGTGCGTGCCGGGGGCTCCGGTAGTCCTGCTCTGGAAATGCGAACGTCTGCACATACCTCGCAGCCAGAAACAGCGAGCCTGGAAAGCTGTTGCTCAGCCTCATCTGCCCATGGCACTGCTCGCACAGAAGCACATAGACTGGGGTGCTTGCTTGTCTTGCCACCTCAAGCTTCATACTTAACTTTAGTGGTCCGTGCCTGGCTCCTCCAGCAGGTCTGCTCCGAAAATGCGAACGTCTACAGATAGCTCGTAGCCAGAAAGAGCTAGCCTGGAAAGCTGTTGCTCAACCTCATCTGCCCATGGCACTGCTCGCACAGAGGCACAGAGACTTGGGCTGCGTGCTTGTCTTCCACCACAAACTTCAGACTTAGATTTGGTGGTCCGTGCTGCGTGCCTCCAGCAGACCTGCTCCAAGAATGCGAACGTCTGCAGAGAGCTCACGACCAGAAACATATAGCCTGGAAAGCTGTTGCTCAGCCTCATCTGCCCACGGCACTGCTCGCACAGAGGCACAGAGACTGGGGCTGCTTGCTTGTCTTGCCACCTCAAACTTCAAACGTATCTTAGGTGGTCAATGCATGGGGCCTCCGGCAGTCCTGCTCTGAAAATGCGAAAGTCTGGAGATAGCTTGCAGCCAGAAAGAGCTAGCCTGGAAAGCTGTTGCTCAGCCTCATCTGCCCATGGCACTGCTCGCACAGAGGCACAGAGACTGGGGCTGCTTGCTTGTCTTGCCCCCTCAAACTTCAAACGTAGCATAGCTGGTCCGTGCCGGGGGCCTAGGGCAGTGGTGTTTCAAAAATGCGATCGTCTGTAGATAGCTCTCAGCCAGAAAGAGCTAGCCTGGAAAGCTGTTGCTCAGCCTCATCTGCCCATGGCACTGCTCGCACAGAGGCACAGAGACTGGGGCTGCTTGCTTGTCTTGCCCACTCAAACTACAAACGTAGCTTAGGTTATCCGTGCAGGGGGCCTCCAGGAGCCATGCTCTGAAAATGCGAACGTCTTCAGATAGATTGCAGCCAGAAAGAGCTAGCCTGGAAAGCTGTTGCTCAGCCTCATCTGCCCATTGCACTGCTCGCACAGAGGCACAGAGACTGGGGCTGCTTGCTTCTCTTCCCCTTCAAACTTCAAACTTAGATAGGGGGTCCGTGACAGGCGTCTCCGGTAGCCCTGCTTTGAAAATGCGAACGTCTGCAGATAGATCGCAGCCAGAAAGACCTAGCCTGGAAAGCTGTTGCTCAGCTTCATCTGCCCATGGCACTGTTCGCACAGAGGCACAGAGACTGGGGCTGCTTGCTTGTCTTGCCCCCTCAAACTTCACACGTAGATTTGGGGGTGCGTGCCGGGGGGTCCGGCAGTCCTGCTCTGGAAATGCGAACGTCTGCAGATACCTCGCAGCCAGAAACAGCGAGCCTGGAAAGCTGTTGCTCAGCCTCATCTGCCCATGGCAATGCTCGCACAGAAGCACATAGACTGGGGTGCTTGCTTGTCTTGCCACCTCAAACTTCATACTTAACTTTAGTGGTCCGTGCCTGGCTCCTCCAGCAGGTCTGCTCCGAAAACGCGAATGTGTACAGATAGCTCGCAGCCAGAAAGAGCTAGCCTGGAAAGCTGTTGCTCAACCTCATCTGCCCATGGCACTGCTCGCACAGAGGCACAGAGACTGGGGCTGCTTGCTTGTCTTGCCACCTCAAACTTCAAACGTATCTTAGGTGGTCAATGCATGGGGCCTCCGGCAGTCCTGCTCTGAAAATGCGAAAGTCTGGAGATAGTACGCAGACAAGAAGAGCTAGCCTGGAAAGCTGTTGCTCAGCCTCATCTGCCCATGGCACTGCTCGCACAGAGGCACAGAGACTGGGGCTTCTTGCTTGTCTTGACCCCTCAAACTTCAAACGTATCTTAGGTGGTCCGTGCCGGGCACCCCTTGCAGCCGTGTTCTGAAAATGCGAACGTCTTCAGATAGATTGCAGCCAGAAAGAGCTAGCCTGGAAAGCTGTTGCTCAGCCTCATCTGCCCATGGCACTGCTCGCACAGAGGCACAGAGACTGGGGCTGCTTGCTTGTCTTTCCCACTCAAACTACAAACGTATCTTAGGTTATCCGTGCAGGGGGCCTCCAGGAGCCATGCTCTGAAAATGCGAAAGTCTGTAGATAGCTCGCAGGCAGAACGAGCTAGCTTGGCAAGCTGTTGCTCAGCCTCATCTGCCCATGGCACTGCTCGCACAGAGGCACAGAGACTGGGGCTGCTTGCTTGTCTTGCCACCTCAAACTTCAAACGTATCTTAGGTGGTCAATGCATGGGGCCTCCGGCAGTCCTGCTCTGAAAATGCGAAAGTCTTGAGATAGCTTGCAGCCAGAAAGACCTAGCCTGGAAAGCTGTTGCTCAGCCTCATCTGCCCATGGCACTGCTCGCACAGAGGCACAGAGACTGGGGCTGCTTGCTTGTCTTGCCCCCTCAAACTTCAAACGTAGCATAGCTGGTCCGTGCCGGGGGCCTAGGGAAGTGCTGTTGCAAAAATACGAACGTCTGCAGATATCTCTCAGCCAGAAAGAGCTAGCCTGGAAAGCTGTTGCTCAGCCTCATCTTCCCATGGCACTGCTCACACAGAGGCACAGAGACTGGGGCTGCTTGCTTGTCTTGCCACCTCAAACTACAAACGTAGCTTAGGTTGTCCGTGCAGGGGGCCTCCATTAGTCATGCTCTGAAAATGCGAACGTCTGTAGATAGCTCGCAGGCAGAAAGAGCTAGCCTGGAAAGCTGTTGCTCAGCCTCATATGCCCATGGCACTGCTTGCACAGAGGCACAGAGACTGGGGCTGCTTGCTTGTCTTGCCACCTCAAACTTCAAACCTATCTTAGGTGGTCAATGCGTGGGGCCTCCGGCAGTCTTGCTCTGAAAATGCAAAAGTCTGGAGATAGCTCGCAGACAAGAAGAGCTAGCCTGGAAAGCTGTTGCTCAGCCTCATCTGCCCATGGCACTGCTCGCACAGAGGCACAGAGACTGGGGCTTCTTGCTTGTCTTGACCACTCAAACTTCAAACGTAGCTTAGGTGGTCCTTGCCGGGCACCCCTTGCAGCCATGCTATGAAAATGCGAATGTCTGTAGATAGCTCGCAGGCAGAACGATCTAGCCTGGAAAGCTGTTGCTCAGCCTCATCTGCCCATGTCACTGCTCGCACAGAGGCACAGAGACTGGGGCTGCTTGCTTGTCTTGCCACCTTCAACTTCAAACGTTGATTTGGGGGTCTGTGCTTGGGGCCTTCGGCAGCCCTGCTCTGAAAATGCGAACGTCTGCAGATAGCTCGCAGGCAGAAAGAGCTAGCCTGGAAAGCTGTTGCTCAGCCTCATCTGCCCATGGCACTGCTCGCACTGAGGTACAGAGACTGGGGCTGCTTGCTTGTCTTGCCCCCTAAAACTTCAAACGTCGCTTACGTGGTCCGTGCCGGGCGCCCCTAGCAGTCATGCTCTGAAAATGCGAACGTCTGCAGATGGCTGGCAGCCAGAAAGAGCTAGCCTGGAAAGCTGTTGCTCAGCCTCATCTGCCCATGGCACTGCTCGCACAGAGGCACAGAGACTGGGGCTTCTTGCTTGTCTTGCAACCTCCAACTTCAAAAGAAGCTTAGGTTGTTCGTACAGGGGGCCTCCGTCAGTCCTGCTCTGCAAATGTGAACGTCTGCAGATAGCTCGCAGGCATAACGAGCTAGCCTGGAAAGCTGTTGCTCAGCCTCATCTGCCCATGGCACTGCTCACACAGAGGCACAGAGACTGGGGCTTCTTGCTTCTCTGGACCCCTCAAACTTCAAACGTAGCTTAGGTGGTCCGTGCCAGGCGTCTCCGGTAGCCCTGCTTTGAAAATGCGAACGTGTGCAGATAGATCGCAGCCAGAAAGAGCTAGCCTGGAAAGCTGTTGCTCAGCCTCATCTGCCCATGGCACTACTCGCACAGAAGCACATAGACTGGGGTGCTTGCTTGTCTTGCCACCTCAAACTTCATACTTAACTTTAGTGGTCCGTGCCTGGCTCCTCCAGCAGGTCTGCTCCGAAAATGCGAACGTCTACAGATAGCTCGCAGCCAGAAAGAGCTAGCCTGGAAAGCTGTTGCTCAACCTCATCTGCCCATGGCACTGCTCGCACAGAGGCACAGAGACTGGGGCTGCGTGCTTGTATTCCACCACAAACTTCAGACTTAGCTTAGGTGGTCCGTGCTGCGTGCCTCCAGCAGACCTGCTCTGAAAATGCGAACGTCTGCAGAGAGCTCACGACCAGAAACATATAGCCTGGAAAGCTGTTGCTCAGCCTCATATGCCCATGGCGCTGCTTGCACAGAGGCACAGAGACTGGGGCTGCTTGCTTGTCTTGCCACCTCAAACTTCAAACGTATCTTAGGTGGTCAATGCATGGGGCCTCCGGCAGTCTTGCTCTGAAAATGCAAAAGTCTGGAGATAGCTCGCAGACAAGAAGAGCTAGCCTGGAAAGCTGTTGCTCAGCCTCATCTGCCCATGGCACTGCTCGCACAGAGGCACAGAGACTGGGGCTTCTTGCTTGTCTTGACCACTCAAACTTCAAACGTAGCTTAGGTGGTCCTTGCCGGGCACCCCTTGCAACCATGCTATGAAAATGCGAATGTCTGTAGATAGCTCGCAGGCAGAACGATCTAGCCTGGAAAGCTGTTGCTCAGCCTCATCTGCCCATGTCACTGCTCGCACAGAGGCACAGAGACTGGGGCTGCTTGCTTGTCTTGCCACCTTCAACTTCAAACGTTTATTTGGGGGTCTGTGCTTGGGGCCTTCGGCAGCCCTGCTCTGAAAATGCGAACGTCTGCAGATAGCTCGCAGGCAGAAAGAGCTAGCCTGGAAAGCTGTTGCTCAGCCTCATCTGCCCATGGCACTGCTCGCACTGAGGTACAGAGACTGGGGCTGCTTGCTTGTCTTGCCCCCTAAAACTTCAAACGTCGCTTACGTGGTCCGTGCCGGGCGCCCCTAGCAGTCATGCTCTGAAAATGCGAACGTCTGCAGATGGCTGGCAGCCAGAAAGAGCTAGCCTGGAAAGCTGTTGCTCAGCCTCATCTGCCCATGGCACTGCTCGCACAGAGGCACAGAGACTGGGGCTTCTTGCTTGTCTTGCAACCTCCAACTTCAAAAGAAGCTTAGGTTGTTCGTACAGGGGGCCTCCGTCAGTCCTGCTCTGCAAATGTGAACGTCTGCAGATAGCTCGCAGGCATAACGAGCTAGCCTGGAAAGCTGTTGCTCAGCCTCATCTGCCCATGGCACTGCTCACACAGAGGCACAGAGACTGGGGCTTCTTGCTTCTCTGGACCCCTCAAACTTCAAACGTAGCTTAGGTGGTCCGTGCCAGGCGTCTCCGGTAGCCCTGCTTTGAAAATGCGAACGTGTGCAGATAGATCGCAGCCAGAAAGAGCTAGCCTGGAAAGCTGTTGCTCAGCCTCATCTGCCCATGGCACTACTCGCTCAGAAGCACATAGACTGGGGTGCTTGCTTGTCTTGCCACCTCAAACTTCATACTTAACTTTAGTGGTCCGTGCCTGGCTCCTCCAGCAGGTCTGCTCCGAAAATGCGAACGTCTACAGATAGCTCGCAGCCAGAAAGAGCTAGCCTGGAAAGCTGTTGCTCAACCTCATCTGCCCATGGCACTGCTCGCACAGAGGCACAGAGACTGGGGCTGCGTGCTTGTATTCCACCACAAACTTCAGACTTAGCTTAGGTGGTCCGTGCTGCGTGCCTCCAGCAGACCTGCTCTGAAAATGCGAACGTCTGCAGAGAGCTCACGACCAGAAACATATAGCCTGGAAAGCTGTTGCTCAGCCTCATATGCCCATGGCACTGCTCGCACAGAGGCACAGAGACTGGGGCTGCTTGCTTGTCTTGCCACCTCAAACTTCAAACGTATCTTAGGTGGTCAATGCATGGGGCCTCCGGCAGTCTTGATCTGAAAATGCAAAAGTCTGGAGATAGCTCGCAGACAAGAAGAGCTAGCCTGGAAAGCTGTTGCTCAGCCTCATCTGCCCATGGCACTGCTCGCACAGAGGCACAGAGACTGGGGCTTCTTGCTTGTCTTGACCACTCAAACTTCAAACGTAGCTTAGGTGGTCCTTGCCGGGCACCCCTTGCAGCCATGCTATGAAAATGCGAATGTCTGTAGATAGCTCGCAGGCAGAACGATCTAGCCTGGAAAGCTGTTGCTCAGCCTCATCTGCCCATGTCACTGCTCGCACAGAGGCACAGAGACTGGGGCTGCTTGCTTGTCTTGCCACCTTCAACTTCAAACGTTTATTTGGGGGTCTGTGCTTGGGGCCTTCGGCAGCCCTGCTCTGAAAATGCGAACGTCTGCAGATAGCTCGCAGGCAGAAAGAGCTAGCCTGGAAAGCTGTTGCTCAGCCTCATCTGCCCATGGCACTGCTCGCACTGAGGTACAGAGACTGGGGCTGCTTGCTTGTCTTGCCCCCTAAAACTTCAAACGTCGCTTACGTGGTCCGTGCCGGGCGCCCCTAGCAGTCATGCTCTGAAAATGCGAACGTCTGCAGATGGCTGGCAGCCAGAAAGAGCTAGCCTGGAAAGCTGTTGCTCAGCCTCATCTGCCCATGGCACTGCTCGCACAGAGGCACAGAGACTGGGGCTTCTTGCTTGTCTTGCAACCTCCAACTTCAAAAGAAGCTTAGGTTGTTCGTACAGGGGGCCTCCGTCAGTCCTGCTCTGCAAATGTGAACGTCTGCAGATAGCTCGCAGGCATAACGAGCTAGCCTGGAAAGCTGTTGCTCAGCCTCATCTGCCCATGGCACTGCTCACACAGAGGCACAGAGACTGGGGCTTCTTGCTTCTCTGGACCCCTCAAACTTCAAACGTAGCTTAGGTGGTCCGTGCCAGGCGTCTCCGGTAGCCCT